>NC_090931.1:1140870651-1142178984 GCF_040938575.1 Ambystoma mexicanum | reverse complement strand
ATATCCAAAATGCTTTGCAGCCACTCTTGCAAGTATAGCAAGCATTTATGCAGTAGGTGTTGGCCACTTCAAAACTTCCAAGACCAAACAAAAGCCAAAAAGGCTCTTTTCAGAGCCACCACTTACTTCTGGAGAAGAATGCAATGGTGTACATGCTACCACCACATGCATACTTTGGAAGTCCGTGGACTACCGCGCTGTCCGCTGACTTTGCGGACTGCGCAGCGGCCTGCACCATTTCATTGCACTTTTATTTTTAAACTGTGAAAGGTGGTTCTGTAAAGAGCTGTTTTTTGTGTGATTTCTTGTTTTATATATTTTTGGGTATTTTTTTAATGAGACACACAAGGAAGGGAAGGAAATGTACGGTAGGGAAGGGGCACCGACCTCATGAATAAGAAGGGGCAGGTGGAGAGAGGAAGATGTTGGGTGTGCCTCATCAAGGTAGGGGGCACTTTCCTTCATGGTACCATGCCACAGCCTCGAAACCACTCCAGAAATGCTCACCCCTGCAGAATACTGCATTGCAGTACACACACACAATACTGTCACCTTTGAAACGCAAGGGTCTCTTGCTATGCGTATGGCCTGCAAGGCTGAGTCAGGGATCTGCTGCCCCACAGGGGTGTCCCTTTTGGTGACAGGAGCAGATGTAGAGGATACTGCAGTGGAACTCAACCTACTACCCTGTTTGAAAGGGACGACCCTCCGAACTGCTGTTTTGTGGTTCGATCTCAGGTGTCGCCGCATGGATATGGTGCCATAACTGTACAGCCCAGGTTTGCTGCGACTGAGTACCATGTGGCACTAATTGCAGAGAACCTTGGCTGCTTGAGCCTTGGCTACCCCCAACTGTGGTAAAAAGCCTCCACACCCAAGAGTCATGTTGGCATCTGGTAGTGGGAACTTCCACTACCTTATCCTCTTCCTCTTCTTGTTCCCCCTCTGCATCATCACACCTATTCCCCTCTCTAAGCCCTTGGGAAGGGAGTGGTAGGGGTGGTGTTGAGGCAGAGGCAGCAAATGCAACATCAGTAAATGCCATTATCCAGGTAATCCAGCTAATCAAGCAACTCAGCAATACAGCAATGTGGAGCAGTAATCAGCAATCCAGCAATCTGACAGAGTGTTCTGTTCAGGAAATCCAAAAACAGAATGAGGAGCAGCACTGGGGTGTCCAAATTTCATAGACATGGAAACATACATGCACTTTCTGCAACCATGTTCCACAAGAGCACATCCCTAATGAACGCTTTGTATATAAACCCATACAAAATTTTGAATCAA
This sequence comes from Ambystoma mexicanum, assembly GCF_040938575.1. Lineage (NCBI taxonomy): Eukaryota > Metazoa > Chordata > Amphibia > Caudata > Ambystomatidae > Ambystoma > Ambystoma mexicanum. The sequence continues at coordinate 1,142,177,697 of NC_090931.1, read as the reverse complement.
TTGCATTTCACTAGCTTCAGCAGAATGCAAATCATGGCATATTATGCCCTTTTTGCAATTCAGACAATTATTTCACCATACAAATACACCATACAAATGAACTCACATAGCCAATATGTCATACTAATGTTTCTAAGGTATAATACAGATGCTATCAAAGATAACTGTAAACTTACAGGCTTCACACACGGCCAAGTATCTCTTAGAAAGAAACCCTTCAGAACAATAGGTATAATATACCACAGTGGTGCCACAACCACTTCAGGGCACTACACTGCATATGGCAAAAAAAGAGGTGCCACTAAACTGTAGCACAATTAACCGTTAGAATATGGCAACAGGTATCTAACTACATCCATAATACTATAAAAGTATATTTCAAAGTCAATCTAGTTAGAATACGCCAACAGGTATCTAACTACTTAAAAAATATCCTCCTTTGCAAAAAACTTCAAATACGCCATCACAATTCTTATACGACAAAACATCTTCTAAACTTGAATGTAGTTAGAATATGCCAACATGTATTTAACTATTTTAGTCATTCCCTTAATCACAACATACTTACACTCACATAATTGTAATCAGGTTTTTATAATCCAGTTTGGATATGGTTTTCCAGTGGCCCAATGATTATTCAATGTGAATAACACAGCTGTGTTTCATAAATTAATGTTGTACCAAACATAGTAGTTAGAATGTACTATTCTAGTACAAGCCCTAAGATTGAAAACACTAGGATATCTTGTTTGGCCTATGCTGATGATATAATTATCCTGGATTATACACAAATCGGCCTCCAACGATTAGCAGTGGCATTGGGTGAATATGCTAAATCAAATGGACTTAAAATAAACCCGGAAAAATCCAGAATAATGATATTTAAACAACCATAGGTAAGGACTAACAGGGTAATTCATGGAATAAATGTGCACTGAAAAGGGGAGCGCAAGCGTGAAAATTGCAGCGCACGCATGCTAAAGCCGCGCATGCAGCCGTTCGTCGATTCATGGAATGTGCTGCGCTTGTAAAACCTGGTATGTGCGCCAAATCCGTGGGTGGTGCACGCGGGCGCACATGTCACTAAACGGCATGCGCGACACGCAGAGGGAACGCGCACATCGTGTAGCGCACACAAGAAAAGTGGGTGAAACACAGGGCGTAACACGCGGAATCGGGAACAACGTGCGAAAATGTGGGTGTTACGGGGGAAGTACAGGAAGTAAATGCTTGCAACGCCCACACGCGTGCTAACAACGCGTATTCATGATGGAATTGAACAGGGGAAAGCCATGCGCCAATAAAGACGCGCTAATCCGGAAACACGTACGCCAGAAGGAAGCAGGCGTATGCATCCCCGTGCAGCATCCAAGTGCACGAAAACAACAAACAAGGTCATACACTACGATGAATATACCGTTCCTCGCAGCAGTGTTCATGGGACACCGCAGGAGGAGGAGAATAGCCAGGCCCCGCATTTTTTTACCCAGGACCAGCCTTTTTGGCATGCCTGATGACCAGGTGTATGGGAGGTACAGGTTTCCACCACAAATAATCCTAGAACTGGTCAGGGAGTGGGAGGATGACCTCACATCACCCACCCTGTCCTCCCAAGCACTGAGCCCTTGGAAAAGGTGCTCAATGTACTGCACTTCTTGGCTACTGGGTCATTTCAGCAGACAAGTGCCATAGTTGGGGGTGTCTCACAGGCCACGCAGTTACGCTGCCTACACCAGGTGTTGGCCATCATGACTGCACGCCCCTCAGTTCGCAGGCACATATACATGCCCAGAACACCTGCAGAAAGCCATGCTGTCATCCAGGACTTTTACGGGGTGGCACACTTCCCCAAATCGCTAGGTGCCATTGATTGCACCCATGTGGCTCTACGTCCTCCCAGGGCCACTGAGCACATCTATCGAAACCGCAAGCACTGGCATTCCATCAACTTCCAGGTTGTATGTGATGCCAAGGGAATCATCACCTCAGTATATGCCAACTATCCAGGGTCAAGCCATGATAGTTTCATATTCAGAATGTCACCCCTAAACCGGGACCTGGAAGCTGGGCGGCATGGCGACACATGGCTAATTGGTGAGTATAAATTCCTCTGCACATGCATGCATGTTAGACACTGAGAAAGGTGAAAACCCCACTAATGACAACCATTATCACCTCCCCAGGGGACAGTTCCTACCCTCTGACCGCCCACATAATGATGCCAATGATGCCAATTCGGAACCCCACCACATCACCCGAGGTAAGATACAACACAGCCCATATTGCAACCCGGGGCAAAGTGGACCGCACATTCGGAGTGCTCAAGTCACGCTTTCGCTCCTTAACCGCTCTGGTGGGCAGCTGCTATATGCGCCCCTAGTGTGCAGGATCATAGTGGTAGCATGTGTCCTGCACAACATTGCAACCCGGCCGCGCGTGCCGGTGGACATGGTGGTGCCCCCACATCCCCAACCACATGCATGGCCGCTGTGCATGGGAGGTGAAAGGGCACGTGGTGAGGCAGCCTGTACCCAGCTTGTGGCAAATTACTTAACCTAAAATCCCACCCCTTGCGGAGTGCACACAGGCCTGGCACATACCAGCTGACAATCAATGATGATTACAAAAGGGACAGTCAACTGTCACAACCATACCAGACTGAGATTGTTCACCTGGAAGTGCTACATTGTGTGCACCCCTATCTACTTAGAGACACCCAATGCTGTGTCACATTCATGCAGCATGAAGGACTACCCCCTTGCAAAATACAACATCAAAATAGTGGCGTGTCACCCAACCCCTCCCCATCTCAGCTACCCAACACACCATGGCATGCAATGTGAAAGCAACCAAATGAATGCACAACACAGGACACAAGTGTCACAAAGTGCACTATCCCAAATGGAAACAGGCCACAGACAATTTCCTCTCAGTAATGAATAAAAAACACACAGATGAACAAATACTTACCAGCAAGACAAAACATCAATACAGGATCAAACAGTGGCAACATATGACAGTAAAAAATTAAAGTAGTGCAAGTGTCACAACTTGACTAAGGCAGCACATCGACCCCTTCCAACTGCAGAGTGTTGCTGGTAGGCAAATGTGTCAGTGTACTGCATACAACATTAACTGCATCTGCAAAGGAGAGGGGCTTGTTAAGACATGAAGAAGGTACATGTATATAAGGAAAAACTCATGGATGTAGAACCATATATAAATCCAGCATGCAGTTGAGAATTGAACAACAATCCCCACTAGAGATGTATACACAGTTTGGACTACAGACTGCCCACACAATTTATGGGAGCCCAATGTCACTGTGTAAGTTACTGTCACTTGGTCACACCCTTTGCGAGCCCATGGAAAGGGGAAGCAGGAGGGATGTGTGTGTCTAACCCAAAGACAGACAAGCCTGCATGTGCCCAGCCGGAATACACAGTGGATGCCTACGGGAGCCACACAAAGCAACACGCTGTAACATAAAAAAAATAAATGTCCATGTGTGGACCAGGGGATTTGGGGGGAGGCCACCCAGGAGGGACCAGGTATACAGGGTGCACCCCAACACCCACATGCATGGATGTTGAGAAGAAAAAAACCTCCATAGGCTCATGGCCTGCACAGCTACGCTACAGTGGGAGAACTGCCATCGCTGTCATCACCCTCTGGTGCTACATCAGAAGGTGGGTGTGATATGGGAGGCAGACCACGCAAAGCCCTGGCATGCTCCTCCATGGCAGCAAGCATGCAGGTGTGGAAGGTTTGGTTCTGCAGGATGATGTTACGGAGATCCCCATGCAGCACCTCATGGGTAGCATGCATTTCTGCCTGCATGGCCTCACGTGATGCCCGGATCTCCGGACGGGTTGTCTGGAGCTCAGCTGAGAGTGTGCGTGTCAGCTGCTCCAGCTGCTGTTCTGACCTTGTACTCCGGGACACCTCATGTTCACCCAGAGTATCTCTGAGGGACCTGTGTTCTAACCTCAGGGCATCCCTGTGGGCCTGTGACTCTGCAGATATGGCTGTGCACAGAGTCTCCAGTCCAGCCCGTCGGTCCCTGTTGGACACCAACATGTCCTCTCTGTGTGAGTGGCAAATGGACTCTGTTGCCTGCTGCTGGAGCTCTACCTGCCTTTCAGGGGGGAGAATGGAAGTGGCTACCCTATCCACGTCCTGAGCCATCATCTCACATGATGCCCCATGTTGTGCTGCTATAGTGTACATGGAGTTCTCCCACACAGTATTGCCTGGTGGCGCAAGGCCACCGCGTTGGAGGGCACCACACCTGTTTGGGGCAAGGTGATGTGCACCTTGCTGAGCTGGCACTGCCTGAGGCTGCAGGACTGCATTCCTCATTTGATCTGCTGGCCCAGGAACAGGAGCAAATAATGTGGAGTGTGACCATGCATCTGTAACCGCCACGGGCGGAATTTCCAACACTGAATGCCCCATAGAGGGGTCTACCCCCAGTGCAGGTGGGTTGGACAGAACAACATCCCTGCCAGAAACACTCACCTGCGACGGGGCATATGTCTCAATGTCCGATTCAGCACCTGATTCATAGAGGTCTCCGGAAGGTGTACCCAGAGACACCTGTGGACAGTATGGTCTGCATGAGTAATGGGTTTTCACCCACCACCACCCCACATCCTCCACTGGTGCCCGGTTGTGGCTGTGAGTACTGCTGCTTCTGTGCCATCTCCTCCTCCTCAACAGCATCAAGTGCCTCATCACCTGAAAAACATAAAAGAAAAGTCATTAAAACAGGCATGAGCACCATAGCCCACACACATAGGCATGATGAGGCAGATATCCAGTACATAAAAGACACATGTCACACATGACAATAACACTGGCATGCATGCACTGGCAATGAGTTGGAGGGGGAGGCAGAAAGCAGACACTGAGGACTCCAAGATGGAAAAGCAACACATGTGCTGCATGCTGGATAGCACTGGCATCAAACATTAGCCTGTGAGTGGCATGGACAATCCACATACATGGCACATGCCAGCACACAGATGGCACGTACCATAGCCATGGCAGATTTGACAAGGACACCCAGATGGTAGCAAATCAGTACTGTCACCCATCCATGTGAGATGGACATAATGAAATCGAAAATGAAAAATAGTGTGACAAAACACGCGTGTGCCACACGCTGCAACAAAGCCAGTGTTCACTGATGGAGTGATGGCAGGCACATGGATACATCAATGGTTGGTCACTTCGACATGACAGAAGACAATTGTCATCTTCAACATTCAAACAGGGCCCCGAAATGATTGTGTGCAGGCCATGTGTAGGTGCACATTACTTGATCAGCATGATTGGTGAAATCATTCCCATAATAAGGTAACAAATGTGGGCCATTGTGGGGTGTAATCTATGACTGAAGTATGTTACATTTGGGGCAGTACGGCACAAAAATGTGTGGTAAAAATGCTAAGGATTTCATCAATCAGGTAGAATGAACAGGAAAACAGTATGAACAATGTTGTGGCAAGATGACAGTTGAAGGGCAAGTGCAGTAATGTGGTGCTAATTGTATGCTGCGGTCAGAAGGGATATTTGATAACCCAAGGCTGGGGTATGGTTTGGAGGCACCACATGGGTGACCCATAGCAGTCATGACTACACAGCCTCACCTGGCACTCAATCACAACACATCACCCAAGCAACATACACATGGTTTGCACACACATGCATGGCCACTCACCGACATTGCCTCAAGATCTGGTAGGTCTCCCACACCTTGGATCTGATCCTCTGCGATGAACTCTCCAGCGATTGCCTCATGTTCTGTTAGTTCATCCTCCTCTGGTGGAGACCCACTGCCAGTCACCAAAGTAGAGGCATAATTGGAAGCCAGCTTGTTCTTTGCTTGGGGTTTGAGGTCATTCCACCGCTTAGAGCAATCATCAGCTGTGCGCCTCACAAATACAAGGGAACTAATTTGGTCCGCAATGCACTGCCAGTGGGCCCTACGTTGAGCAGTCGTAGTCTTGCACCCCGCAGTCACCACCATTTTGCGGCCAGGGCCCGACACGTAGCCCACAAGTGAGTCTAGTTCTGCATCATTGAAACTAGGCTTCCTTGTCGTGCCGGAGTGGGTAGCCGTGTCTGGGGTCCCAGCCTGTACCTCAAGAGCACCCTTCTTCCTCTTGGAAGGTGGTGTGGACCCTGAGTGGCTTATGCTGCTCTGGTTGGTAGGGGCTGAAGCGCAGGTGGACTGGGCACTGGAAGTAGCCATAGGCATGATCACCGAAGGTCTCACTGCAGGCATTGGGTGCTGGGTAATATTGGCAGGACCAACCTCGGTGTGATGGACTTGGACCAACACTGTCCCAGCTGGGAGACTCAGAGCTGGGGTGGATTGAGCTACTTGGGGCAGCAGATGACATTGCTGCCCCAGATCAACGTGGCCTGGTGACAGCAACTTTCACCGTGGCTTTGACTTGGTGACACAGAAGTCAGCCTGGTAGTCATCCTGTGCCAGTTCGGTTGACAATATGGGCCGGGTTAACAAGGCCTGAGCTGGGATGGTGTCAGCTACATCTCCCCGACCCATTTGGGACAGGGGTGCATAGGTGTCCCTGATTGGTCCTCTACACACTGGCCTCTTGGGCCACCCTGCATATCTTGGCCAAGTCCCCTACCACGCCCACCTCTTTGAGGTCAGCCACATTTGCCTCCCTTACTGCTTGGTCGCCTCCCAACCATGGCACTGATGTTGTGTGAATGGGAGGTGCAGTAAACAATTGTCCTGGGCAATTGCGGTAAAAGGGGTAGGGTGCTATATGGAATACGTACCCTAGTGCTCTAGCAAGGCTGTCTGTGACCCATGGGGGAAGATGACAGGTCGCAAAACGCTCAGGTACCCCGAAAACAAAATTTTACATGCACGCGAACCCTGGTAGACCACGTGCGTGGAATAAAAAACTTGCACTATGCTGTGGCACCCAGAAACACAAAAATAAGCATACGCGTGGTAAACGCAGGCTACAATGACACACGGGGCAACCACAGTTGAAAAATGCGTCTGCCTGGAAAAAGAACGTGAAAAAGATGCACGTGTGCACGTTGGCAACACCCCCGCCAAAAGAAGAATTCAACGCTGTCTGAGTATACAGGGAGTACGAACTGGAACTGGAACCATTGTGAAGTAATCGTGTGTGAACCAACAAGAAGTACAAGAATCACCCGCTCGCTCTCCACAAAAAGCACGTACAAGAAAATGGCATACTACGCGTACCTTTTAACCCAGCCCAGACGTGCAATGTCCTGGGGCAGTATGATGCCCTCTTTGGAAGTTCACGCGCCGACAATGAAGGACGGAAGAGGATCTGGATGGACATTGTGGCTGCCATCAAGGTGGAGGGGGTGGCAGCCCGCGACATTCAACACGTCCGGAAGTGCTGGGAGGACTTCAGGTCCAGTACCCTCAACAAGGCCCGGCGCCTCTTGAAGGCAGCGGATGCTGAGAGGTGATGGGTCCACCTAACCAGCAACCAGATAAGGGTCCTGGAACGTATACACCCAGCGCTCCACCTCCAAGGAGGCAGACCAGTCCGGAGTCGAGCGGTAAGTATGCATGCGTACTGATTTCGATGCTGTGCATGTTGAGGTGTGCAGGTTGCACATATGTCTTTGTAGGCCCGTGTATGGAGTGTATGTACAGGGACATGAGCCTCCCGCATGTGAGTCCTGTCATGTGTGAGACACATCAATGGTGTATGTGTTGAAATGTATGCAGGCCGAATGCATGTGCGGGTGCACACATGTTTAAATTTCTGTGTATGTACTTTGGCATGGTTGTGCTGTCACACATGGATGCTGGTTCCACCTGCATGTATCTGCACTATGTACATGTGCATGTGTGTGTATTTGACAAATGTGCAACTGTGATATACCATGGATGCATGTGACACTGACATGTAGGAGGCTGATTGGCAGATGTGACATGGATGGCGATGATATCACTGCGACAGATGGTGGAGATGTACAGATGCATGTATGTCTAGTGGCGTGTGTGCATGTGTTCTGCACTCCCCGTGTTGCATGTGACGTCAGGTTAACATTCGGCTGATCATGCTGTTGTTTGTGTATGGATGGTGCTGCCTGGTGCAACATTCCTGTTGATTTGCTCATGTGTGTGAGTTGAAATGAAATGTGTGTTGGGGAGTGTGATACCATGTGTGAAGTTTGACACTGCCACTCATGTGCAACTGTCATGTGTGTATCAGACCATTGTACAGTGCCCTGATGCCTGTGTTCTAGCTCTCCCTGTCTGCAGAGTCAACTGATGAAGAGGGCAGAGACGGTGTTGTGGAGCAAAGCAGCAGGTATCACACCACCAGCTGGAGACGCAAGGCCCGGCTCCCCTCCCATGTTGTCATCTCGTTGGGGAGTGAGGTGTCTGGTGCTGCGTCCGTTGCCGCGGCTGCCGAGGGTAGGTCCAAGAGGTGGAGGTTGGAGGTGGACTCCTCGGCAACAGAAGGGGCAGCTGAGACCCCACAGGGTCCGATGGAGAAAGATGGCATGGATGTCATGATGCCTCTAAGGAGCCAGGCCGGGACCAGCAACCCCAGAGGCAGACATCATTTTCCCCAGGGAAGTCTCAGCGGGCCCAAGTCGGGGCCCTTTGGACTCAGTCCTGGCGCCTTAAGCGCCAGGCTCATAGCGGACCCCAGTCCTGGCGCCTTAGGCGCCAGGCTCATAGAAGAGGATATGTGTTTAAGTGCTTGGGTGCACACTTACCTGATGCAGACCTTGCTGCTTCATCCAGGCCCTCTTGAGGCCTGAATGGGACTACTTAACCTGTAGGACTACTTCACCACCCGGGTGTGGTCGGGGAAGGATACATACCTGATTGGTGGAAGGATACATATCAGGAACTTCTTCCAAGGCTATTTAAACCCCACCCGAACAGCCACACATGCTTCGCGTTGTTCTGCACCTAGCAGCTGGACGCTCACCGTGTCAGCTCCAGCATCCTGACTTCAGCCACGCCTGCCAGCACCCTGGAACACCTGCAAGGGGAGAAAGGAAGAGAATAGGAGAAGAAAAGCCCTTACCTGCTAAATCTGCATCCCGGAGTCATTTCTCCAACGGCCCTGAAAAGGAAGACATCATTTTAAAGGCATTTCGTTTCGATCGCTGCAGCGCTGCATTTTACTCACCTTTGCAAGGCGCTTCCATCTTCAGCAGCGATCTTCCGGATTCAGCTACGCCCCGGCGCCTAGAGGAAAAAAGACAAGAACAAAGGTGAGAGGGAGAAAAGGAATAAGGAAAGCTCAGTTTCCTTTTTAGTCTTACCTGTTGCATTATTCCCACTGCATTTCGGGTCCTGCCGCTTCCTGGCATCTCCGGACCCCAGCCCCTATGGGGAAAAAAGACAAAGACATTGAATGAGCGAATGCAAAGACATTACCTGAGCGCTCATCCAGAACTGTTTCACTTCGGGTCGGCGCCATAACTCCGGCACTCCGAACCCCGGCCCCTGAGGGGAAAAAGACATAAGCATTAGCGCTTGCTGCAATTAGACAAGGAACATTATTATTAAGCTTGAACTTTTGAACAGAACTTTTACAGCGCCTTACCTGAACAGTCAAGCTTACCTGAACTCCCATCAATCCTCAATCCAGTGAAGTAACTGGGTTTCAACGCGCCCCTGCATCAGAAGCAGGATGGAGAGCTCATCCTTCCAAACCCTAAGGTGAGGCTTCACGGGGAATCGTGGAGGAGGTATCGTGGAGGGTTGGAAGGGAGTGGGAGGCTTGAGCATTGTTCCACAGTTGGTAATACTCCCTTTTCACTCACAGGAGGGTATCCAACGAGCCAGGGAAGCCAGAATAGAGGGGCCCTTCCTGTCCATCTTCAGAGTTCTGCGCCTTCGACGCCGCGCCTCCGTGGGAACCAGGTGAGCGTTACAGAACGCGAAGCCTTACCACAATTTCCCACCTGGGCGCTATGGAGACTTCCGAGACAGATCAGCTGGCCCATCTTTTAGGGGAATTATGGGCAGAAGTGCACTCAGCCCGCCAGGAGACTAATGCTCTCAGAAGGGAACTAATCCTATCCAAGGATAGAACTGATGATCTGGCCAAAAGGTTATTGCAGGGCCAGGCAGAGCACACTCCTTTACCTGTTTCCGGAGATATTTCTACAACAATGGGTTCGAATAACCCGGTACAAATCAATCTACCTGGACACATGCCTTTGGCCCCGCCGGAACGTTTTGCGGGGAATCCCAAGAAATATGCCGTTTTTATGAACCAATGCCGTTTACACTTTTTATGCAGGCCCGGGGCCTTCCCCAACGACCAGACCAAAGTAGCCTTTGTACTATCCTACCTCAGTGGCTGTGCTGCCGATTGGTCTATTCCATTGGTAAATCAGGATGATACCATTCTCCAGGATTTCCAGGGCTTCCAGGCCAGCATGGAAAGATTGTTCGCTCGACACTCGCAGGGACAGGCCCTTGACAACGAACTGCTATCCTTACGACAAGGTAATCAGGATCTTTTGTCCTATATCGCCACCTTTAATAGATTAGTTGTGGAAACCGGATGGCCTGAAAATAAAAGGATCACATTGTTTCATCGAGGCCTGCGCGGAGAGCTTAAAGATGTTATAGCTCAGATAGTAGATCCACCCCAGGCCTGCGCAGACTACATAGACTTAGTGGTTCAACTTGATCACAGACTTCAAAATAGAAAAGCAGATCGGCTCAAGTATGAAACCAGAGTACCTATCAAGACCCACGTTAACTCCAAGAGTACTGACGTTTCCGGACCTATGCAAATTGGCAGTGTTAAAGGACCATTAACGCAGAAGGAACGAGAGAGAAGGCGACAAATGCAACTTTGTCTGTATTGCGGAACTTCCGATCACTTTCTTCAAAGTTGTCCAGTTAAACCACCCAAGAAGGTGGTTGGAGCCACTGATAACGAGTTATTGACACCTGGTTCGGGAAACGACCTAGCCCGACAAGCGTAGGGGTCCGCTTGCCGAGCTTGAAAACAAACTCTTTGACCTCGCATTTTGTCATGCCAATGGTGCTTGTGAACCCAAAACAGCCTCAGCAGTTGCATGCTATAAAAGCATACATAGACAGTGGAGCTATTGGAAATTACATAGACCGTGAATTGGCTTCCAGGATTAAGCTTCCTCTCCGCCCGAAAGTAACCCAAGATGTAATTACTACAGTTGATGGAACCGAAATAGCCTCAGGGCCTGTAACGCATTCCACAGTTGAAATCACTCTGGTGGGTCAGGACGGACATCGGGAAGCAATCGTGTTTGATGTGATCAAGGCCCCACAATTTCAAGTACTTCTTGGAATCCCTTGGTTAGAAACACATAATCCGAGAATAGACTAGCGAGCAAAGAAGATAACTTTTCCTGATTGTGAACAAACCTCTTACCCAAGGAATCCAGCTATGGGTCTAGCCTCTGTAACTTCCACCCCTGTACAGCTACCATCTGAATACCAAGAATTCCAAGACGTTTTTCAGAAAGAGCAGGCTAACACCTTACCTCCCCATCGATCTTACGATTGCCAAATCGACTTGGTACCCAATGCACAACTACCTTGTAGTAGGATTTATGCTCTTACTGAACCTGAGAACCTGCATTTGCGCCAGTATTTGGATCAATACCTGGCCAATGGTTTCATTCGCCCATCAAAGTCACCAGTCTCTTCAGCTTTGTTGTTCGTACCTAAAAAGGAAGGAGACCTTAGGGCCTGTATTGACTACCGCGCCCTAAATCAGATAACGATTAAGAATCGTTACCCTTTGCCCCTGATACCTGAGCTTATCGACCAAGTAAAAGATGCTTGTGTGTACACCAAGCTAGATCTCCGAGGAGCTTACCACCTGGTACGTATAAAAGAGGGCGACGAGTGGAAGACTGCATTCCGCACCAAATTTGGGCTCTTCGAATATCAAGTAATGCCCTTCGGTTTGTGCAACGCACCTGCCGCCTTTCAGTACTTCATGAATGATGTTCTTCGGGAACTTATCGATGTTTGTGTCATCGTTTATATTGACGACATCCTGGTGTATTCCTCCTCAGAATCTGATCACAGAAACCATGTTAGGGCAGTTCTTGAGAAATTGCGCCAGCACAAATTATTTGCCAAGCTCGAAAAATGCGTTTTTCATACCACAGAAGTGGAGTTTCTCGGATTCATCCTGACACCGCAAGGAATCCGAATGGACTCGCGGAAAGTGGACGCCATTCTCAAATGGCCATCTCCTAGCTCTGTGAAGGGAGTGCAAAGCATGCTTGGCTTTGCCAATTTCTATCGAAGGTTCATCCCGGAATTTCCTCGAACTGTTCAACCCATCACAGCTCTCCTAAAGAAAAATAAACGCTTTGAATGGACTCTTGAGGCTGAACAAGCTTTTCAGGACCTGAAAACCAAATTCACCTCTGCACCTGTATTGAAGCACCCGCGCCCAGATCTCCCTTACATCGTGGAAACCGATGCATCCAGTTCGGCCATGGGAGCTGTCCTGTCGCAAAGAGACCCATAAACTAACCAACTACACCCTGTAGCCTTTTGGTCCAGAAAATTCTCTCCACCTTTAATACTGGCTATTAAATCAGCTTTCAAGGCTTGGCGTCACTATCTTCTCGGTGCAAGACACACCATCACCGTAATTACGGACCACAGAAATTTGCAGTATTTAAAGACGGCCAAAGCTCAATCTTCGCGACAACTCCGATGGGCTTTATTCTTTGCGGAATTTGATTTTGTAATTACCTATCGCCCTGGCTGCAAGAATGGTAAGGCAGATGCCTTATCCCGGATAGGCCTGGAAGAACCCAATTCGAGTTTAGAACCTTGGAGTTTATCTTGGATGGAATGGAGGAGGGTTTTGCTCTATGGACGGATCGTTCACCCTCAAACAGATTCTCTTTATGAAAATGTATGTATACAACTGGCGAAGGGGGATAACAAATTCTTAAAAACCCTTAGGCTTAGATGTCTCAATATCCTTGTCCAAGCTTATTCTGACCAAGAAATGTTGATTTCTGATCCATTAAAATCTAAGGAATATATAAAGAGATGGGATTGGATTAGAACAATTAACAGGATGAGAGGAGCTAAACCATCCTCTAACTTCTCAATTAACGATAAACCAAGATCAGTTGTACCCACCAATTTAATAAAACTCCCAGATCCAAAGATCAGAGCAAATTTTCTCAGATTAAAATTAAACATCTTGCCTTGTTTGGAAATCTATACAAAAAGGAGTTACCTGTACTATAATCCCTGGTCCTTCAGGTAAATCAACAGCAAAAAACATGTTCAACTGCCCCACACCATGTTTTTTATTCTTTGGTAATCTTACATATTAGAGATGGGGTTGCCTATCCAAATGATATCTGTCAAGAGTCTGAGATGAATTTAAAACATTTAGTTAAACATATTCTGTTGGTATGACTGGGGACAACGGAACTGAGTTGGAGCAGATTGCAAAAACGTGTTAATAAAGTTGAATCTTTAGATTCAGAGATATTCTGGGAAAGAATTGTTTCAGGAATTGTAGTTTTTTTTACGGTTGAGATCGTTTTAAATATGGTTAACTGAACTGTGGGATCATGCTTAGATGAATTGTGAAATGATTAGTATGCTTTCTGCACTTTTACTTCTATTAGGATGTTTCATTTTATTTTATGTATACTGTTAATCTGTATAATCCTAGAATTTTGAAGAAAAGAACATTGTTTTTTAACTTCATATGTATATTTTGTATTTTGTGTAAAAAGTCAAAATTTCATATTGGCTATATCACAATAAAAAATATTTTTAAAAAGTTAGGATGTACTCTTTATGATGGTCTAAAAAAGTAAATGTATATGTAACATTCTATACAATTAAAGCTTTTAAACTATCCTGCTTAACAATTGTACTGTTTTTTCCACAGAAAATGAACCAGAGATTGCAGCATCATAACGCTAGAGAACTAAGTAACAATATCAAGTATAATCAAATACATATTCTATAAGCACTATCCTCAATTTTACTACAATCATAAGTACCATGTACAGCTCAATTATATAATTCCACTTTATACTCCCACTACATTACCCATAATTACTTTAGACATATTACTACTGTAGTGATTCTGGCCTTACTCCTATCGCATTACCTTTAATTATTATACACCTGTTACTACTGTGGTGGTCGTTTTTCCACACCCTCACCCTTCCCAGCTCCTCTTTCCACCACCAAGTATACCCCAAAATGTGCTTTCCAGACTTTTCCCCCCATTGTGCTGTCCGCAGACACCGGTAGCTGTCTGCTGATACAACATGGCGGGCGTTTTCAAAATATGACGCACCTCATGCTTTTTAACATCCAATCAGTGGGCATGCCCAAAGTCCACAGACATCACGCTGCCCTTTGGGCCAATCAGAGGCATGTCCGCGGACCGAACAGAGAAGTAAGTCCGCTGGCCGAACCCGTATATCACTATTTTTTTTAACCTACATTTTGGTTGTTGTAAAAAAAAAGAACTGGATGGATTTACGCCAAATTTACAAAAGCATGCTTTTGGGACCAAGACGGCACTCCTGCCACAAATTTGGTGAAAATCCATCCAGAAGTTTGGGATGTAGGCATGAGTAACATTTTGTTTCCATTGCATTTGTACTGGAGGGCGGAGCGACCTCTGAACGGGTCCATGAGATTCAGAGCTCGCCCTTCGGCACCTTAAATCGAGATAGCTGCACCTTGAGGAGGATGGGGTGCAGGATTCTCTTACTCCAACACCACTCGATAAGGACAAGTCAATGGTTTGGCAAAGGGAAATCCGTTTAATGACAAGTACAAAAAACGGGGAAACAAATGGAAATCATCAGAGCTGCGATCACCTGTCTCGCTTCAACTTCAAAATTCTTCATGCAAACAGTAACTTTTATAGCAAATTCTCGTCATCATTGATGTGTAAAACTCATAAGTTTGACATGCAATTCTATTGGTTGGAAAAGGTAACTTAAGTATAGGTACTATATCTGTATATGGTAACAGAGTATGGGGTTTGGATAACTCTTATCGGGTGGGCGTCTATGCCCATCCCTCTACATCACTTGTGATAGATGTCACTAAAAGTATGACATCTCATTGGTACTACTAGCTATAGGACCCTAGATTATTTGGTCCATTGTGATTGGGTGGGTTACACCCCTAGGCATAAATCTTCACTTTAATTAGCAGCATGAAGAATGGTTGCCCAGGTGCGGGATGGCCCAAGATTCACCCTGCCTCCCTTCCATCAATCACTACCCACAGGTCCATGTGTCAAATAGTTGGCTGAGGATGGCCTCGAAACTGTAGCTTTTTATCGGGGAAAGTTATGGCATCCTCCGATTTTGGGTGACATCAGACCTTGGTACCTCTTTGCGCTTGGCTGGTCACGTGTCAGTACACTGCAAAGCTGCTTCATTTTCCATCTATTTGCATATTTGATTCTTTGTTTGGCCTCGCCACCTGCCTGGGCCTCCTTATCTCGACCTTCACTGGGCAGGCTTCTATTCTCTTAGGCTTCAATTCTTCAGAGTTGCTGCTCTCCTCCCTTCCTTGGGTTGACCTCGAATTCCGAGCCATGAGCTGCTTCTTGCTAAATTTCGATTCCGCTCTTTTGTCCGACTTTGTGCTGGTACATGAATCCTGGCCTGTTAGGCCCATACCATCCTGGGCTTGATTCTGCTTTCGTAAAATGGAGTCGCACTTGTATAATGTGCTTCTTGAGGTAGACATATAGTTGGCGCTTGACGTTCTATCCTCCTACTAAGCATTGCAAGCAGTACCGTTTCCTTCGCTTCTTGAGTTCCAAGCCTATTTACAAGCATTTGGCCAGGTACACATTTCCATCCTGCTCTCAATCATTACGTGTCTTTAAAGTTCAGCATTGTTTCTTCTTCTATGTCCATTACACCATGGTTCGCAACATTTCGTCTTTGTTTTATGTGCTTTTTGGTTGTCATTTGTTTCATCTGACTGTCTGTCCGGGCCATTGTGTCGTCACCATTCGCCTCCAATAAGAGCCCTTTGGGTCTCTTCAGGGACAGTTTGTAAGTGGTCTTCATTTCGCGTCAGCTACTGGTATGGTTGTCTTCATGGGTACCTTGCAGTCCATGGTTGTCTGGTTATTGGTGCTTCAATAGGTATACAAGTCCTTCTGATGGGTACTGGACAGAGCCCCACTGTGGCTCTCTGTTGGTTCATTTGCTCCTTATAAGTTACGTATCTTGGCAAGTATGCTTCTGGTATCTCGAAATGGGTGGCTGGAGTGCAGGCCATATTTGGGACCTCCTCTACACACCCACCTCTGGTTGGTTTATCGACCACTTCTTCTTCCTCCTTTAGATTACTCTTACCTGGTTCTTCTATATCCAATTCTTCGAATTCTTCGTCTTCTGGGTTTGTACATGATGGTGTGAACGTGTGTTTCTTTGGAGTCCATATTTTTATCACTCCTTTCAGGCTTCCTGCTGTTCTTACATGTTCGTCTTTGTTCCAGGTCATAAGCTGACATTGTCCATTTGGGCTGTAATAGATCAATTTTCCTTCATAATGTCTACGTCTTCTGGGATACACACATTGTGTTCCTTCTGGCGCAAATTCGCTGTCCTTCAAAAAGTTTTTTATTTCTTCATCAGTCAGGTCTCTGGGCTTCCATCCTGGTTTGACATCGATCATGATCTTCATCCCAATGGCTTTCTTTGCACTTTTCTGGCATTGTGTGATGATTATCTTGATAACACAAAACCCTAGTAGTATCATCAATAGTAAGGCTCCCAGAAACATGAATACATCTGCCATCCATTGTGGGACCCATGAGAATAGTGTTCCAAACCAGCTGTCATCATCTATCTCGTCAGTTTCGTAGATCATCTGGTTCTGTAGGTTTGTCAGCATAATGATGCCTTCTGTTAAGGTTCCATTTTCTTCATCATGTGAAGGTATAAATGTGCAACACTGTGATCATGTCAAGTACATATATGTTCTGGAGATTCATCAATCAGATTTCTCTTAGTTCCTCTTTAACCACGTTGGATCCTTTTATGATAGTGTTAATGGTCTGCAATAACCCCCATCTGGTTATCTCCAACCATTTAGTGTTTGCTCCAACCTGGAATCTTGGCATGAGGAGTGTTGCGAATACTGATGAGGTAAGACTAAAAAGCCTGTGTTCGTATGGGATTGCATGAAATGCTTCTTCTGATTTGGCAGAAAAGTAATTATATCTCTTTATTCGGGATACCAGTTCCACAGATCTCCTTTTCCTCAGGTGAGCATCTGCTTTCGGGAAACTGTCGGGAAACAACTTGCAAAAGAGTCATTGTCTTGTCTTTGCTTCTCATGCAATCTTCTTCCTCATCATGGATCTCGTCTGCACGTGCTAAGGTTCTTCCCCGTTGTCTGTATTTTTTTCACGTTGGGGTGCAGTTTGAGGGCTTTCTCTGATGCAGGGCTTAATGTCATTGAGAAAAATCCATGCTCTTCTGCCCTTCAATTTTACTGCTGATGGAGTGCAGTCTTCTACGATGAAAGGACCATTGAATCTCGGCTTGTCCCACCTTTTCCTCATGTGGTTCTTGATTAGGACTGCATCTGCAGGGAAAACGAGTGGAATACAAAGACCTTGAGCTGGGTCTGTTGCAGTGTCTTCTGCAATGCTTTGTGCTGTGCTGCACCCTTTTCGTCATCGCTGCAGTTGGTCTGAAATGACAGTAGGGCTGGATGTCATGCAGTTCAGGTACTCTTGTAACTCGGTTCCCAGGACCCCTCGGGTTGGCTGGGCATCGCATCTAGCTCTATTTCGTGGGGTAAGTGGGGTATTCATTCTCCTTCCTGTGACTATCTCATGAAGCGTAAGATGATGGTCGGAGCCTGGTTGGTTCCCAAGATCATACAATGCCAGTGGAAGACAGTGTAACCATCTCCTCTTTAGTGTAAGCTTCAACTTGGCTATCTTTTCCTTTAACAAGCTGTTGAGCCTCTCGCAAATACCATTACCTTCTGGATGATACGCCGACGAGAACTTGTGCTTTATACCAAGCAACAAGCTGATTTGCTCAAAAACTGTGTTAACAAAATGAGCCCTGTTGTCCGACCTCATCACCTCGCATACCCCCCATCTAGGGAACACTTCCCTCACCAGGAATTTGGCCGCACAGGTAGAGTCTGGGTGTGTACATGGTCCTGCTTCTATCCATCTAGAGAATGGACACACCACTACAATTAAGTACCTGTACCCGTTACACACTTGGATCATGTCGACGTAGTCGATATGTAAGTGCTGAAAAGGCCCATTTGGCCGGGGGAAGACTCCTCTCACTACTTTTAATGTGTGCCCAGCGGTGTATTGCTGGCAGATTATGCAGTTCACCATAAAGAATGCAACATGCTCTCCTAAATTCGGTATAAACCAGTCTTCCGCAAGCGTTGCTGCTAAGTTTTCCTTTGTCATATGTATGGGGTAATGTAATTGCTCCAATGTTATTTTTAGTAGGGCTACAGGCATGACTGGTTTACCAGTGCTGTCTTGCCACCAGAATCCGTCAGAGGGGTTTAAAGAACACCCTCGACGTTTCCAAAAGTTCTTTTCATCTTGATGTGCCTCCCTTTGAAGTTCTGTTAGTTGCGTCTGCCCCATATTACTATAGGCTTCTTGTGTGGTTCGTGCTACCATCATCCTTTCATGGGTGCACGCCACATCCACTTCCATGATTTTCTCATTTTTGGATTCCATACGCTTGGCTTCCGTGTCTGCTGCGTGATTTCCGCGCAACACAAAATCTGTCCCGTGGGTATGGCCAGCGCATTTCATGACCGCTATGCCCACTGGGAGCTGTAGTACCTTAATCAGCCTGTACAATAAGGCTGCGTGCTGCACTGGCGTGCCGTCCACTCGGAGATAGCCCCTCCTTTTCCAACACGCTAGCCCTGCGTGCACTGTGTATGTCAGATAGGCGGAGTGACTGTACACCGTTACTTCGTGGTCTGCGTGATTCTCGATGGCGAGTATCAACGCCAATAACTCTGCAGCCTGTGCTGAGTAATGAGATGGTATTTGGGCATTGACGAGTATTCGAAATTCTGTGTTTGCTATGTGTTCCATCACAGCTACGCCTGTGTATCTGTGTCCGTCTTCTTGGTCGATTCTCGAAGAACCGTCAATGAAAACGATCTCTCCTCTTGCTAGAGCATTTTCTTTCACCCTGGGGATTTCATCATAGAATTCCTCATAGTTTGCACAGTCATGTATCGGTTCTACTTCAGTGACTGGCTCGGCTATGAACGTAGCTGGGTTTACTGTTTTACATCAAACTATTTTGATCAATGGATTAGGTATAATCAACTCATAGGCAGAAGCTCTTTGAGATGTCTAAGATGGCAAATAATGAGTGCTCGACGTATAATGTCATGGAACATCCCATTACAATGGTTGTCGCCTTATCTATGGCGGACGCTGCGGCCGCTAAGCTTTTTTCGCATGGGAACTGGCCTCTCATTACTTGGTGCCATCTGTGTGCGAGAACAGGTAAAATTCCCCTGCATAATTAGGAATTCCGAGAACTGGAGCCATACAAATCGCTCTCTTAAGTTCTGTAAACCCCTTTTCCATTGTCTCAGTCCATTCAATCCTTTCTTTTGTTACCCGCACCTTCTTTAGGGCCTGGAGCAAGGGCTTGGTATATAAGCTGTAATCGAAGACCCATGCTCTAACATAATTGCACAGGCCTAAAAAGCTCTGCATTTGCTTTACCATGAGTGGCTTTGCCGTGTTCAAGATAGCTTCAGCCCTTTCTGGGGTTACCTTTTTCCCCTCATGCGAAATTAGCTGGGCCATGTACAGCACCTCTTGTTGACAATATTGCAGTTTTTCCTTGTCAATCTCATAACCTTTCTCAGCAAGTATAGTTAGTAGCTGAACTGAATCTCGCCTGCATTGTTCTTCTGTTGTGCTGCAGATTAGAATGTCATCCACATATTGCAAGACAATGCTTTCTACTGCAATATTGCTCAGGTCCAGCTGGAGGACTCTGTTAAAGATGGACAGGGACTCACAGTACCCCTGTGGCAACCTCGTGCTTTTCAGATGCATTTGTCTGAATGTGAACGACGTCAGATCTTGTGAATCACTGTGTATCAGGATTGAGAAAAAGCCATTTTTCAAGTCAATCACCGTGAAATACTTTGCCTCGACTGTTATATTACATAAAATTGTAGATGGATTAGGGACTAGAGGGAACTCGGCTTCAACAATATTGTTTAATGCTCTTAAATCTTGTATTAGACGCCAAGACCCTCCCTTTGATTTCTTGACATGATAAATCACTGTATTACATGGTGACTCAGACGTCACTAGGATGCCCTGTTCCATCATGGCAGAAATGGTCTTCGCGATCCCTTCATCCACCTCCCTGGACATGGGATATTGTCTTGCTCTTGGTAAAATTGCTCATGGTGTTGGCTTAATTTTCACTTCTCCCACCCCCTTCAGGAGGCCTACGTCATAAGGTCCTGTAGTCCATACTGAGACAGGCACTTGGGCCATGTCATCATCAAAGTATTCAGGACGTACCAGTGCCAACATCATTCTCTGAGGTACTTCTCTTTTAATCACTTTTACCCAAAATATGAGACTCACTTCTACCCTTGTCTCCTCTGAGTCTGGTTGTTCTTCAAACAGATCATCATCGGTGATGTCAGTCACTCGATACCCTTCTTCAATGGCGATAATCGCACACCATTGTCTGCCTTTGTCATTGTAGCCTTCAACTAGTGCTATCCTACCTCGCACTGCTGCAGCATGTATCATCAAGGGAAATATTTGTCCCTCCTCTTCATACATTGGTATTCTCGGCCTGAATAGAAATTTGGCAGGGGTTCTTCTGGCCTTGTCTGCAAGGCCTGGTAATCCTGCCATAAGTACGCGTACGCCATATGTGAAAACCTCAGGTTCCAGCGGTATAGCTCTCATAGCTCTGTGCCCTGAATAGGCCCTGATCATATCGCACATGTTCGAATAATGCATTCCCGGAGTAGAGCATACTATGCCCTCCCCTGTAAATGAGATGGTCATATTCAATTTTGTCATTAAATCTCGACCCAGAATGTTTCCTGGGGTCTGACGTGAATACAACAAAGGTACATTAATTTCGCATTCCCCTATGGAGACTGGGAGTGCGTCTGTAAAGGGAACTCGACTGTGAGCTCCTGTAAAACTCTGAGTATCTATAGCCTCGCCGGACAAGGAAAAGTTGCCTTCTCGTATGCACGAGCGTGTTGCCCCCGTGTAAACTAAGAAGGAATATTCTTTACCCCCTATGGCGACATTCACCCTAGGTTCCCTATTAGGGTCTGGTGTCACTGATAGGATAGAGCACATCAGGGTTCCCAGTGAGCTGTCCTAATTCATATATAAGTTCGGTCCACTGTACACGTGTGGATTCTCTCCATTTCCAGGGTTGCCTCCCCTTCCGGAATTTGTGCCCTGAGACATTTGCGGTGGTGCCTGTTGGAATTGCCCTTGCGGCAAGCTCCCCATGCTCGGGGGTTTAACCCCCTGCTGCACACCCTGCTGCATGCCTGGTGCTTGCTGCTGCATTGTGTGATTCTGTGCACCGCCCTGTTGGGAGATTGCAGGCGGATTCACTGTGCCTGCTTCCATTCCTTAGCTATTTTGCCAAGCGCTTAGGCTTCTGCACGAGCGCGCCAGATGCCCCGTCATTCCACACAGCCAGCACGCCGGCAGTGGTCAGGCTATTTGTCCATTCGCCATATCTGTGTTGCCTATTTGCACGTTTTGAAACCTCCTTGATTCCCTTGGAAACCTCCCTGATTACTCTGCCATCCCCTTCCTCTAAATCCCCTTCTCCTCGGGTACAATCCTACGTTACCCTGGTTGTTCTGCTGTGGGTTAGTCACCTGTTGTACATTCTGTTCAGCTGGGCTAGTCAGCATGACTCCTTCCAGAGCATACTTTGATCATTTCTTTTGCACCAACTTTGCTTCCTTACCTTTCCGCTTTGCCTCCTTTTTCCGATTCTTTTCTTGCAACTATCTACAGTAATGTGCAATAGTTAGCTGTATTTCAGCCCAAGGTTTGGCCTCAACTCCTACCAATTTCTTGGGTTGTTTCTGCACTGGTTCTGGCAATCCTTGGCATAAAATATGGTAAAACACAGGTATGGATTTTGTCCAAGATTCATGCATTTTGAGCACCCACGCGTCTTGGAAATTCTGGATATAAATTAACAGATCTGCGAGTCATTATAGTTCCCATATTGGAAGTGTCTGGGTAAAACACTTGTAGCGCTTTCCATACTGCTGCTCTACAATTGTTGAATGGTGCTCCGTCGTGAGCAGTGTTAATTATGGTAACACCAGTGTACCCAGTCTGTGCCCATACATCGTCTGCTCTCTCACCAAGTATGGCAATCAGGAGACCTTTAATGTCCCCTTTAGCTAACATGACACCCCCTGTCATCCTTTCTAACTCGTGTATCCACTTCCCAGCTCCTGATGTCAGCATTGGAAGCTTATTCTTCAGGTTTTCTCGATCCATGTGTGGCCATGGAATATATTGCGGCCTTGCTCCCCCCTTTTCTAGCAGCGGAAATTGGAATGTGCAGCCTTCTTTCTCCTTCCCCATAGTTCTTCTGTCTATCGCTGGAGTAACATTCTCGCATCGCCGTCTGCCTGGCAATGTCCTCAACCTGTCCACATAGGTGGGCGCCAGCACCCCCCTCTGATCATGGGGTGTTCCTTCGTGTTGGTCAGACTGTGATGTAGATTCAGATGCCCTTGATGCGGACTCGCTAGCGTCTGACCATCTTACCCCTTTGTCCCTTGGGAGCCGTTTTTCGCCCTGCCTCCCTTCTTCATTTGTCTCACACTCCGTCTCCTCTCTGGAGTCGGACAGTGATTGTTCCCAATTCACGCAACTCCTTGCGTCATTGTCATTCTTACTGATTTTGAGCCTATCCAGGGACAGTCTCCTGCTCCCACTACTTCGAGTGACATCCTCAGTGTCATACAGCTGAGTGCTTTCCAAGCGCTCGTCTTCCCCTTGGGATATTGGTTCTAACCCCATTGCATCATATATTTTATCGATCATTTCCCCAATGCTTCTGGTGTCGAAGTCATCCTCAATATTCGTCCCACTATTGCCTGGTACTGAATCATACGCAGGGAAAAATTCTTCAATGTCTTCCCATTCTACAACAGGATTGGGTTTTTTAACTTCCCGCTCCAGATATTCGAGATTGCGTGCCCTCTGTCTACGCTTACGTTCAATATCCTCATCAAATTCTCTGAGCTTCCTCGCTTCTTCTCTGACCTTATCTTCTTCCCTTCTCTTTTCATTTCTACATTCACTCGCCCTTCTAACTTCCTCATCCTTTCACCTCTTTATCCTTTTTTCACGTGCTCTTTGCTCTTCTTCCAGTTTTTCTAGGTTCTGCCTGTGCTGGTCATAGGCTGCGCTCTGTTTGCGACTGAGCTGCTTTCCTTGCTCTTCGTGATATAGCTGTTCTCTCCGTAGCCTATCTTTCCTTCTTATTATTTCGTCCCATATTTCCCTTTCCTTCTCCTTCTCCCTTCTCTGTGTCTCATCAGACTTTTCTCTCGGTCTCACATCGTCACTTCCTTTACCATCGAGTTTCAACAGTATCTGTCCTCCCATCCATTCGTCTTTTGCGAATGCTATCTCATCATTTCTGTCTTCTCTTTCTTTCCATTTCGTTCCCTCTCTCTCCTTATCGAGAGGTGCACTTGTCTGTGCCTGATCCTTCCTCTCATCATCGCATCTCTCCTTGTCCTTCAGGACTGCGGAGGTGAGATTCTTATCCTGATCCTTCCCTTTATTTTCGTCACTACTGTACGTAGGTGACTCATATGCAGGGTTGCTGTACCCCGCAGCTGCCTTGTGCTCTCTTAATGGGTAGAGTCCCTCTGACTTACTTCCCTCGGTTTCTGTTTCAGGCGGGGCATGTGGCGCGGTAGGCGTCTCACCCCCCTATGTGCATACATTTAATATCCAGTCTGGTGGTGGCTCTTCATCCTTCAACTGTTCGAACATTTTCCAAAGTTCTAGAACAGCGAGACGTTTCTCTAGTTTCTTGCCTGTATATGTGGCATGCAAATAAGTCGTCATATGTTGCAAGATGGCTTTAGATAAGGACCCGTTCTGTGGCCACGGCATGAACATCTTGTGGGCGGTACTCTTAACCCCCTCTGTACTGTATTTCTTAAGCTTAGGTGCGTGTTTAGGCAATTGTTTACATAAGTGTGCTAGGGGAGTAATATCTTCTATGCTTAAATCTGTTCAAGCAATACTTTCATGCAACTTCACCATACCCAACAATATGAGCGAGCACCAAATATCGCAGGCTCCAATCCAATCTTTTCCCACCAAATTTTATATCATCAATTTACTCAAGAACATCAATTCATGTGCGATTCCCTCACAACTATAGAATTGCGTAATATCCCTTGATCAATTTCAAACAACAAGGAGACAAATTTCCTTACATGTGACACATCAACAGAACATGTACGACAAACGTTGAACAGACTAGACAGACACCAGCTGGACACAGATATCTCTGTCTTCTAATCAATACCCCAACATGGAGTTTAAACTAACTCCTTTTACGACATCTTTAATCGTCGTAGTAGCCTAATCTTTCCCTATTATGTGGGACTATGAGTTCACGTTTCTTCTGACCGCTATATTAAAGCGCAGGAACAAGGTGTATCCTTTATCTCGGATGTCCTCCAGGGTATCCTCTCTCTTTATCTCAGGTGTCCTCCCCGGTATCCTCTCTCTTTATTTATTCAGTTATTCTCAAGTCATTATCCCCCAATATATATACAGTCTTCTCTACTTCTGATCATTTTGTTTTCTCCACCTCCCTCTGTTACCTTTCTCCATACTTGTTCTGTTGCTTAAGGACATTTGCCAAAGCATCAATTTTCATTTCACTCACCACTCGCATCGTTCCTCTCTGTGTCTTCGGGATCACCGCCTTCTTTACCGCCTTCTTTTGGTCTTTCATCTGATTCACTGCCCGTAGGAATGTAAGGGTTTATGTTTTTAAAACGGGTCCCTTCAACACACTGCAGTTTTTTTTTTTACAGTGTTACGCTATCATTGTCCACGGGAAGCTTCACAGTCTACTCAGCCAAAATGGCAAAGGCCTTGTGATAATGCCGAAAACTTAGAGTTACTTCGTGTCGACGGTCAATAGGTATCTTATCAATAATCAAAATTCAATAGTTGATGGTAACAACCATCCTCTCCGCTACCAAGTGTACTGGAGGGCTGAGTGACCTCTGAACGGGCCCATGAGATTCAGAGCTCGCCCTCCGGCACCTTAAGTCGAGATAGCTGCACCTTGAGGAGGATGGGGTGCGGGATTCTCTTATTCCAACACCACTCAAAAAGGACAAATGGTTTGGCAAAGGAAAGTCTGTTTAATGACAAGTACAAAAAATGGGGAAGCAAATGGAAATCATCAGAGCTGCGATCGCCTGTCTCGCTTCAACTTCCAAATTCTTCATGCAAACAGTAACTTTTATAGCAAATTCCCATCATCATTAACTTATAAAACTCATAAGTTTGACATGCAATTCTATTGGTTGGAAAAGGTAACTTAAGTATAGGTACTATATCTGTATATGGTAACAGAGTGTGGGGATTGGATAACTCTTATCGGGTGGGCGTCTATGCCCATCCCTCTACATCACTCGTGATAGACGTCACTAAAAGTACGATGTCTCATTGGTTCTACTAGCTATAGGACCCTAGATTATTTGGTCCATTGTGATTGTGTGTATTACACCCCTAGGCATAAATCTTCACTTTAATTAGCAGCATGCAGAATGGTTGCTCGGGTGCAGGATGGCCCAAGATTCACCCTGCCTCCCTTCCATCAGTCACTACCCTCAGACTCATGTGTCAATTAGTTGGCTGAGGATGGCCTCAAAACTGTAGCTTCTTACCGGGGAAAGTTATGGCATCCCCTGGGTTTGGGTGACATCAGACATTGGTACCTCTTCGCGCTTGGCTGGTCACGTGTCAGTACACTGTGAAGCTGCTTCATTTTCCATCTATTTGTGTTTTTAATTCTTTGTTCGGCCTCGCCACCTGCCTGGGCCTCCTTATCTCGACCTTCACGGGGCAGGCTTCTATGCTCTTAGTCTTCAATTCTTCGGAGTTGCTGCTCTCCTCCCTTCCTTGAGTTGACCTCGAATTGCTAGCCATGAGCTGCTTCTTGCTCAGTTTCGATTCCGCTTTTTCGTCCGACTATGTGCTGGTACATGAATCCTAGCCTGTTAGGCCCCTACCACCCTTGCCTTAATTCTGCTTTGTAAAATGGAGTCGCACTTGTATAATGTGCTTCTTGAGGTAGACATATAGTTGCGCTTGCCGTTCTCTCCTCCTACTAAGCATTGCAAGCAGTACTGTTTCCTTTGCTTCTTGCGTTCCAAGCCTATTTACAAGCATTTGGCCAGTTACACATGTCCATCCTGCTCTCAATGGTTACGTTTCTTTAAAGTTCAGCATTGTTTCTTCTTCTATGTCCATTACATCATTTGTAACATTTCCTCTTTGTTTTATCTCCTTTTTGGTTGTCATTTCTTTAATTCGACCGTCTGACCGGTCCACTGTGTCATCACCATTCGCCTCCAATAAGAGCCCTTTGTGTCTCTTCAGGGACAGTTTGCAAGTGGTCTTCATTTCGCGTCAGCTGCTGGTATGGTTGTCTTAATGGGTACCTTGCAGTCCATGGTTGTCTGGTTATTGGCGCTTCAATAGGTATACAAGTCCGTCTGATCGGTACTGGACAGAGCCCCACTGTGGCTCTCTGTTGGTTCATTTACTCCTTATACGTCACGTATCTTGGCGAGTATGCTTCTGGTATCTAGAAATGGGTGGCTGGAGTGCAGGCCATATTTGTGACCTCCTCTACACATCTATGGGAAAACCACACATTTTGGGCCCCCTGTAGAACTTTGCCCCCCCACCCCCTGACAAAACTTCACCAAACTTTGCAGAATCAATATGATGGGGCCATATACCTTTTTGCAAAGTTCTGTGAGGATTCATCCAGGGAAGGTGAAGTTATAAACCACCCAAAATGTGCTCTTCCTATGGGTTGAGCAACTTAACCATAACTACACGGCTGCTACTGCTTATGCCCATGTCTTAACACAATCAAGTGGTACAGCTCCTCTGTTATGTTTAGGCTGCCAGGAGAAAGAATACCAACTTTATCTGGTCGAAGAGATGACTGAATAAAAGCAGATCCCCACAAATACTGGAAGAAGAGCTGGTGAAAGGCTGTATACATGAGGATGTGGAGGAGCTTCTGGTGCACTGTGGGAAAAAAAACAAAATAAGACGCACCTCAGAAATATTAAAGTACCAGCGTATATCTGCATGGTTGCACCCACATATTTTTGCTCATGTGTGGCGTCGCAACAAGAATTCTGACCACACATTATCAAGTGTCAATGCTCACAGGCAGTGCTCTACACCTGGGGACTCATCTCAGTGGAGTAACTTTGTGAACAATGGTGGGGGAGACATAAAATGGGACCCTGCCAAATGAGTGGGATAACATTTTGTGTCACAAACTTTGGTGGGGACAAACATCCTTGTCCCCGGTATAATTATGCCATGCAGAGTGAGTTGGAATGTAGAAACCCCTAAACCAACATAGACAACAAAGATAACTGGCCTCCACTTTCATACTCCGACTGAAAGTGGAAGCTGTGTCTCAGTTATTAACTCCTGGGCCTGCCCTGACGTGTAGTTTGCAGCCCTGAGCCCTTCCATGGCTGTGGTAAAGACAATCATTTTCAAAATCCGTACAGAATAGCTTGATGCACAGACAACGACGAGACAACTGCAAGATGAAGGGCACCTGAACATGGAAACATGTGTATGCAGATCATGGCTAAACCAGGCCGCGGGGCATGCAGGAGCTGCACTATCTTTGCTAACACCCACGTCTACCAGCCACAAGATAATCATCATTAATTGACACAACAGAAGTGGAAGATTATTAGTGACCAAAAGTGGTGCCGCTCAGTGAATCTGGGATCTCTGAAAACTAAAAAGTGAGGCACTAGGACTCCATGTAATGGAGGTCTGACGCCATTTGCAATATCCAATTGCAAGGTACCTTTCGTTCTGAGAGAGACGGTCTAGGAAGAGTTGTGACCTCTGCTGTAACAGGACCCAGTAAAGAAGACAATGAGCCCCACAAAGTGGGTATGCCCAATAGCCCCAGTCGTAATGAAAGGTGATGGAAAACCAGTAAGAACTACATGACTAAACTGAGCAATTACAATGAAAAACTAGTCTTACAAAGTAGTATCCCCAATTTGAAATGCACATTTATCAATACCAACAATGTGATTTGCAACAAAAATGTAGTTGTGCATATATAAATACCCGGGACCATGCATATATATGCTGACAGAAATATTGCATAGAGCAATTAAAATGTTGCATAAACTAACCACAAACGACATAAAATATGCCATGTAGTTCTTTAAACGGACACAATTTCAAACAAACTTCTTGAACAATGTCAATTCAAAATAACAACAAAGCACCTTTTTGAGCACATTCTTGACTTAAATCCAAAACAGAGCACATCTATCTCAGTGGTGGAGCCAGGGGGTTGAGGGGGCTGAAGGATTGCCCCCCGTCCCTCCTGGTGCCCAGTGCTCCCCATCCTCCCGTTGGCAGACTATTATCCCCCACCCCTCACCCCTGAAGCAAAAGCTGCCTCCTCCACTGATCTATCTATGACACAATGGGCTTGATTTACAAATGTGGTTTACATTAGCGCAATCCCATCGAAACATTTTGTAAATCAGATCCAATGTCTTCAAGACACGTTACTCATTTTCGGACATTGACAAGTATTCTTCCAAAGAATGCAAGGCATCACCATAAATCAAAACCCCTCTACCAGAACTGACCCAAACAGCACATGCTTTCGACAATGGCATATTTTAGGCAAAGGTTCACGTATATAAGAATGACAAAGGGGCCTGTGGAGAGACTCGCAGTAGCAGGGTTTTGGATAGTCTTGCATGCAAGTATGGCCTGTGCGAGAGATTCCATCTGCCCCTGTTTGTGCCCTCAGTTGTATCATTTTTGTAGCTATACTCTGCGTCTATTGTGGCCTCCAGTCCACTGGGAGTCCGTGGCCTAGAAACTGCCCTGTCCCTGTGTTTCTGTGAAATGACAATTTCTGATTCAATCACACCTCATCCAATTGCTGAGAGGACTCGACTCCAAAGGCCACGTATAACACGTCATTGAAGATCAACATATTTTGAGGTACATCTGTAGGTCTGGCACACGCTGTTGTCTACAGGACACGTTTCATGGAGCAGAAAACCATCATGTTTCCCCTGAGATGCAATCTTTGTTTTTGCCAGGTGTTTGTAGGAGCGGCACATAAAAGGATTATGTGACTCTAACGAGCCATATTCTGAACCTTTAAGGTTGGGATTAAACCATCGCTTTGATGATTCTTGGTGGCAGACAGCTATAAAATCCCCCTTCAGAAGATTTATAAAATGTGTGATTGTGAAAATGAATATGTTGTCAAATTACTAAATTATTTAGTAAATGTATGTCCTCAGATTTAGACAGGTGTATTTCATGTTAATTTGTTAGGCCTGAGCTGGCAGGCGTTTCACACCTCAGAAGATTCATACTTCGGAATCTTCCCGGACTGACTGTCGCTGAGAAGCACTATTGGCCTCTTTGTCAATGGACTTGTTAGCAGAATGGTTGAATTCAACTTCACTACTATGCTCTGAACGCATTTGGATAGGTTACAGCTGGAAGAGCAGCATGCCTTGCCGTGGAAAGGTTTTTCCAAGACGGAACATGCTTTGCTATGGACATTTTCAGCTACCACATCCAAGACTAGCCTAAAGGCTCCCAGAATTCCCACAGCCTGCACCAGTGCCTGTAACCGCACTACACGACTCAACAAAAGACCTTTTGCTTAGCTTGACAATGGTTGACCATGACACATCACCAAAAAGACCCACCTGGTGGACCAGTAGATGCCCTGGAGCCTCTCCAAGATTGATGACAACGTGGCAGGCACTGGCCGTGGCTTCCGTAAGTCAGAGCTTTTTTGGAACGCCCAGGAGTGGGTGCCAGCTAGGTACCCGAACGTGTATCTGATGCTGAGAAGCCATAATCTGGCGCTAGCACCTAGGAGGTCCCGATCGCTTCTCCACATTAGGACTTTCTGACATTATTTTTCTTGGGTTCTTTGTCGGGATTTTGCTTCCATTTTGTGTTGATTGCAGTATGAAATTGCCTTGGCTTGCAGTATTTATCATTTTACTCTAAATGATGGTTGATTCTTTTTTACCCTGATTGCAATTTTCATGCCTTTTATTATTATGTTTTAAGCTAGCCACAATTCACCAAATAAAAAGATGGGAGGATAACTCAGAGGCAACAGGCTCACCTTGGGAACAGAACAATGTCTTGCAACATGTTTTACATCCCCAGCTCATCACATAGATGGTGGGCCCAGTTCCCAATAAATAGACACCCTCAGAGAAGTATATAATTAGGTTGGTCATCACATTTTGATTGTTGGTATCCTCCCAAGCTTAGTGCAACTCTTGATGGGAAAATGAGCCTTGGTTCTGAGAGGCATGATGATTGCTAGCAAGGCGCTCATTCTAAACTAAAAATGGATGGGAAAATATTACCTCATTCCTGGATAAGAGACTTAAGAATACAAGCTGCACAGAAACGTTTGCTCTTCAAAAACGTAAATAAAAATTTGACAAATATTTTTATTTTATTTTTACATTTTTATAAAGCGCTCACACAGCCCGCAGGCATCGAGGCGCTGTTACAGGAATTGTTTGTTTTTCTTAGTTGCGTAATTGTGTTGTTTTTTTTTTATTATTGTTGTTGCCTTAGTTACGTATTTATAACGCGCTTAAACAATATGGGCACATGTCTTGGATGTTGATTGCTGAAAGTTGAAAGTACCTATGCAAAGAGGTTGGCTCTCTTTTGAAAAATCACGGTCTCTCTTAAACTGTTAATATATTCTACTGCCTTTTATTTTCTTCGGTTTAACTATGGCATTTTAATAATGACTTGCTGATTCTGATTTACAGAAAGCAGTTTGATGTTTGTCTCATGGTTTTTGATTGCCGGTAATAAATAGCATATTTTTCTAAAGGAATCTTAAATCTATTTTGCAGTAAATCTGCAAAGACAGCATTGTGACGCTCAAAACCAACATTTACATTAAACATACCTGAGGTCTCTCTTGTAGTGACAATAATTCTATATTGGTTTTTATTAAATTAACACACGAACCACCAGAGAGGATGCAATATAGCACAAGAGGCCTCACGTGTAGAATTTAGTTAGAGGAGTGTTTTGTTAGTATATGTTAATGTAAAGTGGTCTTATATAGCCCCCTTCTATGAAAAAGATTTGCCTCACCACAAATATCTCTGTAAGAAAGGAGGACAGGTTAGTTGGATAGTGGGAGGGCAGATGTAGAAGCTTTTGGTGTGTATGAATGCAGGTCAGAAGTCCCTGTTACCTGTGTGTCAATATGAAAATCTCTATGTTGCTTGTGGTTCGTACTGACCAGGGGCCAGATTACCGAAATTACCAGGCCCTCCAAGATCGGAATGGCCTGGTAATTTCCCATTCCAGGAACCCGGACCCGGTACCCGGTATGGGCGTAGCCACGCCGCTAAAAGTGGCATGGCTACCTCCATACTCGTAATGAGGCCCTATGCCTCTTGTTTGATCCTTTGTGAGGTCAGGTAATGCCTCTCTTCAGCAGTGTAGCCTCTCAGCATAAGAATCAAAAAGCACACCCTAAACAAAAGGACTAGCCTCACACCAGGGTGTTGCAAGCCAAAGGGCCTTTGATGCTACGGTTCTGAGAAGAGGGTGGGTTAGTGTAGTCATAGGGAGCATATCACAGTTGTGGAAGTATTCCACCATCTTGTTTTTCTTTGTACCTCTCCTTCCTTCCTGTCTCCTAGACTTCATTTAGCAAAAACTATTTTGGGTATGAGGCAAAAAGGCAAATACCACTTGTCACAAGGTCAGGGTTTGGACCCTCCCTAAATGCAGTATTGCCTTTTTCCAGTCCCTTTTCGACTTTTGCCTATGAAAGAGGTTATCTCACACCCCTTATTTGATTCACCTTTGGACCATCCAGGACTCAAGGAAAAATGTATTTGGATCTCTTTTTGGAGTGTTGATCTTTCCAAAGCACTCGACCATTGAGGTGAATATGGAGTTCTCCAAGGCAGAGACAAGCACTGCTCCTTACCCACTCCCAGGGCACATTTGGCGTTACTCTTGCTGTGCACCAGTATCTCCGATTCTGCTTGTAAACCTCCCTAGGCTGGGAGAGCATAACCAGAAAGGACTCCCCTTCTAGTAGGTCTCACAACATCGATCAGATTTACCAGATATGAGTCATGTTTACCATATTCAAACCCGAAGGATCTGGTGGTATTGCCTATGGCACTCATTCAATCTTCAAACCACTGGGCATGCATCAATGAAATGGCTTAATGCTGCATCCCCAAGCAGGGCCCCGTCATCCGTAAGGCTCTGCTAGCAGCTCCCCATGCAAGCGACTTTGAACCACTGGATCAAACCCAGAATCAAACCGCCAGTAATTTGCATCGCAACTAGACTTGAACCACAGTACCATTTCGTCACTCATCAATCCAAACCAGCAATACCTATTGTTTCCATCGTTGAACCGCTACTGCAGGCCCATTCAAACTACATTGCTCAACACCATTTTAAACTGCAGGTAACACCCACTTGAATCCGACTCAATGCCGACACACTGCCTGGAATCAATGCAATGGACTCCATCAAACCTGGTTCCACAAGTACAAATGTCTGAAGCCTGGTTGAAGTAATAGAGACGGGTTGAGTCCCTTCTGAAACTTTTTCCTACAAGACATATCCTTTATGAACTTCTTTCTGCTAAGTACCCTGAGTACAGCAACAATACATTCTGCGTTTGTCTGTTTTCCTTCAAAGTGGTGTTTTTATAGCGTGTTTGGTAGTTAAGTGTACAATTGATTTGTGTCATTAAAGTATATATGTTTATTGAACCTTGATTGGGCATTCTTTTATTTTGGAACTGTGTACGATTGCTATTTGGGTTGCTACTGGCTCACATTAACCCTCCTTCTGAGAGAATAGCCTTCCCTTGGCCCAGGTTACCACAGAATGTGGAGGAGGTATATCTCTTAGCTGTGTCTGTTTTAACTTTATGATCACGGTTGGCTTGTAGATGTCTGGGGGCTGAGCAGGTGGTTTAAGCACTACTCATCTTTGCACTCCTGCCAATCAGAAGTCATCTTGTCATTGTTGGTCTACCTAATTATGCACTTCTTCCCTTTCATTCTATTTTATATTATACTATCAGTATTCTATCTAGTCTGGATTACTTAGCTAACATGTTTCCAAATCTTGCCCAACTTCATTGGCTTCCTATTCCTGCTGGTTTCCAGTTTCATTTTCTGTCTTGTTTTCAAATATCTTTATGATCTTGCAACTAGTTATTTTTCTTGCCTCATTTCCTTGTATCAGCTATCACACTCTGGTTGCTCTTCTTCTCAGGATGTTCTCCCTGCTCCTCGACTGCCTTGTGCCTCCTCTTATTTTTGCTCTTTTGAGCTCTTAGCTCATCAGCTTTAAAATGCATGTCATTTAGATGCACACCTTTCCTCTGCGGTAATGTTTAAAACAGCATCTATTGTCTTTTGCTTTTCCTTCTACATTATTAAATTGATTTGTGTTGCTATCATCCTTAATACTTATGTCATTATAACTGTACCACTATGCTTTACACTGTGAAGAGCTTTGAATAAAAACTCTACATGAAAACCAAATAAATATAATAAAATAAATAAACTCAATCTGGCCTCTTGCTTTGAAATTACCTGTTTTGGGAAATAGGGAATGACAAACATGGTTGCTTTGGAATGTTCCTAGATTGCACAATGCATATGTATATGTTTGGTTTCTCCAAAATATGGGGTAATGGGGTTTAACCCCATTGTCTCTTAGGCACACAGGTAAAGACTGAATGATCAGAGGAATATCTTGAGGAGCTTTTCATCCTCAGTACATGCTACTGCTTATTGTAGTAGGTAACCATTATTTGCTGTGACCAGTCTTTGGTGAAATCCTACATTTCAGTAATAGAAATTGCCACTGCCATTGTTGCCACCTATTTAATCTCTTTGTGAAATCTGTAATGTGCCATTAAACCATACAGCAGCCGTGTGAGGGATATGGAGATACTTGGAGATGTCAACATCCGGCTCGAGAAAGAAGACAAAGCTATTATAAAGTCATATGGATCAAATCTTGCTGCATTACACCTCAACCAGGTGGTCAAGTGTCTGTGATGAATATGGGCAATGTGTCTCTTCCTCCTATTGGGGGCTACCCACTTTGAAGCCAGGGTGTGTGCCTGCTAAGCAATGCTATCCTTAGGGGTCTGGGAAAGTCGGACCTCCCTGGCAGTGACTCCCCCATTATGGGGCTGGACTCCCATTACTTCCAGTAACTCCCTACAAAGTACACTGTGTATGCCTATATGGGAATATGAATGACTGATATTATTGCTGTGGATTGGCATGCCGAACATATGAACATTACTCCCAGATATTTGGCTGAAGGCAATGCTTTGGTCCTTGGAAAGTCAACAGCTGATGGAGATCAACTCACCCTGAGGGAATACTCCAGTGAGAATAGTATGATGAGGAAGCATGAATGGAGCAATAAGAATCCTAATCAGAGGCAATCCTATGACGTGAGAACGTCCCAGAAAGGCAGAGCCATGCTACACCATGGAGCAAGTGATAGTGTGAAGAGAGAGCAGAATGAACTAAAGACACCGGCAGGCTGGCATTGTGGAGGGTGACAATACTGAACCAGAGAATGAGATGGGAGATGAGAGACTGTCTCGCTTGTGGTGTAACCACACAGCAACGGTGGTGGGCCGGGGGCCTGTTATTTGTTGCTGAGACCAGGCTAGAGCAGGGCAATAAACTACTTGGTCTCCATGTGAGAAGTGTAGCGACTGCCAAGCTGTGCAGGAAAAGGGAAGCAAGTGCTCCGAAAGGGTAGAGCATGGGAGAGGGGTGTACTGAGTTAAGCATGTCCAAAAGCAAAAGGAGCTTAACTTAAGACAGCAATACAAGAATCTAGAGAAGCC
The DNA here is from genome assembly GCF_040938575.1 of Ambystoma mexicanum. Lineage (NCBI taxonomy): Eukaryota > Metazoa > Chordata > Amphibia > Caudata > Ambystomatidae > Ambystoma > Ambystoma mexicanum. The sequence continues at coordinate 1,142,142,360 of NC_090931.1, read as the reverse complement.
AAAAGGGTTTCAGGAGCCTGAGAAACCTGATTGCTGGACACAGGCAGATGCCCAAGAGAGACCCTGCACAGTTGATCCAATCAGAGGGCGAGAAGGCTTTGGGGAGCCCTAGAAAAATAAGTTACATTTGGAAGTACAGGGAACTTGAAGCGGTCAATTACTCAATCCTAAAATAAGCTGGAGAAGCCAAAAGGCTTATATGAGCTAGAGAAACTTATTTCTGGACACAGGCAGATTCCCACGTGTAATTCTGCTGAGTTGAGCCCATCAGAGGGCCAGAAGGCTTTGGGGAACTCTTGAATAATAAGTAAACATTTTCAAAACTTGAAAAAGAGGGAACCTGATGGGTTCAATTACTCAATCATAAAACATAATCACTCTCTGCTCCCCAGTGCACCTCCCCTGGCAGGATCACTTATCTATCCTATTCACAATATTCACAGAGACACCACACCTCGCAGGACCTTCAAAAGAACCATTAACCCTGGCCAGACATGGGACAAAAGTGCACATCAACTCCCTACTGGAAGACTAAAACCAACCAGATCTACCGTAACTGCAGATGGACCAATAACCACATTGAATGCAACTCCAGCACATAAACAACTGGATTATTTCAGCTTTCGACTGCATTCCCCTAAAAAATAAAAAAATAAAACTCCCAAAAAAAGAAGCCAGGCACATGTTATACCCTCAGAATAAATCACTTTAAAAAGGAAAATCAGAAACTGAAGAAAATCTGGAGAAAAAACAATCTACACAGTAGCAACTTCTCTACCACCAACAGCTATGCCTTTACAGGGATGAAGTACTCAAAGCAAATAAAGCACACTACTCAAAAAGCATTGATTTGGCGCATCACTGTGAAGTGGAAACGTATAAGATCATCAAACAATTCAAAAACCCACAGCCTGTAGCACAACCCCTACACCTACCTACACAAGAGTTCTGCAACCAGATTGCTGCATATTTCATCCGAAAGATCCTATTCGCCCAGGATCACCTTGACAATAAAGGATGCTCCAATCCCAAATGTCACAGAAAATACACTAACACCTCCTACTACCTCTTCTCTATTGTCTTTCCGCCTTCTGTCTGCAGAGGACCGAAAAGCTACCATTGACTAATGCAACCCATGAGGATCTCCGGAGGATCCATGTCCCCCAATCTTTACAAATCACCCATCTTCCTATGCCTCCTCAAAGACTCCATCAGCACCAGAAGAGTCCCAGCTCAGTTGAAATCTCCATATATCAGACCTTTGCTCAAAAAGCCCAGAGCAGGCTCATATGACACAGCCAGCTATCATCCCATCCGAAACATACCGTTCATCTGGAAACAACTGGAAAAAATAATATATCGTCAACTCCCCGACTTTATTGAATCAGACCAACACCTAAAGGAAGCACATGGATGACACCAAACAGGCTACAACCCAACCCCAGCAAAACAGAGGTGATGCTCTGCAATTCAACGGGTTATAACTCCACCACAATCCCATGGTGTGACGAGATGGAACCCTTTACAAACCCGTCAACCATAGTAAAAGATTTTGAAAAAGAAATTGGACAACACCCTCATCCACATGTCAAAGCCATCTTTAGAAGCTGTTTCTCCCAGCTGCAAATGCTATGCTGCATCTTATCTTACTTAATATTCACCCACAGGGCCATGACTATAATTTCTCTAATACTATCCAAACTACACTATACAAACAGCCTCTGTCTCAGACTCCCAGATTACCTAATGAGGAAACTTCAAATAGTTCAAAATACAGCTGCAAGACTACTTGTCAGAATGAAGTGATTTGAGCATATTACGACAGCATTACGTACTCTGAACTGACTACCCATCAAAATAGGGTCCATTTGAAATTCTTGTGCATTGCCTATCATTCATACCACAGAGGGGCCCTTCCTCCTTCATAAGTACATTTAAACACTACACTCCTTCCAGAAACCTAAGGTCCATCAATGCTGCAGTGGTACTAGTCCCCAACTTCAACATGAATAGGCAAAGAGGAGCCTTGTTTTCAGTTCTGGCCATGAAAATGAAACTGTTGACCACCCTACCAAGACCTCTCTGCCAGGAGGAGAACCACTTTACTTTCAGGAAACAGCTCAAGACTTGGCCTTTGAACCAACCATTTTGAAAGAAAAGAAAAATAATAGCAACTGACTATAAATTGTGCACCAGAAACTTGGGCTCATTTATGACAAACATTTTTCAAAACTCTTGGCACTACCACTTGCAGGAAACCAAGCTGACTCATAAAACCTCTCTTACGTGGCACTGGCCAGCATGTTTGATCTCCGTGAAATCTACCTCTAAAAGGCATCTACACTCCCCATCCCTCAACTAACTGCTCTCTACAAAAAGATTGCATACTCACACCTCCCACACACGTACTGATGACTTTGTAGGTCGAGTGTACTTAACAGATCCAGACCCTATTAATCTTCTATCAACAACCATGCTGTTCATTTTTGCATTGCACGATCCGGGGGGGTGGCCATATGGCTACCCTGCCTGGGGTCAGATAACATATACTTTGCACTGGTGCAAGTGCAATTTTGCACGGTATTAGCATTAGGGCAAAGTTTGCCCTATTTTTAAAAACACTAGGACACATTAAAAAACCATTGAAGCTCGACAAGTGCCGTTTGGCATATTAAAAGCTAATATTATGCAAAATATGCACTTGCAACAGGTCTGCTAGCGGGTCCCGCTAAGTGCACCTGGTTTTACCAGACGTCCTTAGCAAGACCCACGAGCAGACCTCGTAATGAGGCGGTAGAGGGTACGGTGCCGGCAGCTCTACCAGCGCCGTTAACCCTCTACCGCCTGCGTCGTAATGAGGCCCATAGTCTTTCAATATCTTGTCCTAGTGGATGAACAAAGACAGGCTATCTGACTAAAATATAGACAACCCTCCCACAGCTGACCTGGGCTCACCATGTTGGCATGTGTCTGATTCAAATCAGATGGCCCAGCTTCTCCGAACTGGATCTGCACTATATGGCCTCTCATCTAGGTACCCCCCTTTCAGATCAGCAGTCTGACCTCCTTGAGCTCCAAACCTACACATGCAGCTGTGCCTACCAGTACCTCTGCCATGTTCACCGCATCACACAGCACCGCCCTGCACTTTCCCGATCTGCCACCTCCCACACCCTTCCTTCCCCCTCTCTCACGCTGGCTCCAACTTTGGCACAGACCCACTGCCGATGCCTCCCCGACCACACTGGTCACCAGCCAGGTCAGCCGAGCCAGGTGCAAGCCTATCAGCTACTCCAACACATTGCGGCACCCCCAGTCCGTGACCCACTGGAACACCCCACCACCCTTCCCCTTCCTTCTCCCTCTGCACACTCCACATCCTACTAGGATGGAAATAGTTGCCCCTTTGCACATAATCATGCCTGCACCTGCTGCCACACTGAAAGCACCCACTGTACCCAGCACACACCACCAAACAGCATGACATGTTGACACACGTTCTGGATATTACAATGAACAGTTAACCCAAGGGACTACACACCATTATGGGCCATCGTCCCATCTGCTATGACCTGAAGCATGCCATGGGATAATTTCCCAACACTCTAGTCCACAATCAGGTCACCAATCTCCCAGGCCAGTCCAGCACACCACAGATTTACCAAACTACACAGCAATCACTCATTGCATAAAACAACCACCTTGCTGAACGTTTCACCACCCCTACTGACTACTCAATCCCCACCTAAAGCATGACACAACACCTGCCTCAAGCATTGTGCTGCCCACCAGGTGTGGTTCCTGCGGATCCCACCTCACACCACCACAATGCCTAATGACATTAACGAGCCACTCGTGCCTCAAACCCCTGAGTCCAAGGCACCCTCACTTCATTGCACTCTACTCAACACCAGGTCTCTGGTGGCGCATGTACACAACATCCTCGACCTGATCACCGCGAATAACCTAAAAATCCCAGCAAAATCTGAAACTTGGCTCCCACCTACGTCTGACCTAGCACTTATCGATAACTGTCCTGAGTGGCTACACCCTTCTTCATGCTGACAGAACCCTGAAAAAAGGTGGGTAGCCCTCATCTACAAATACACTATCCCCCATGCCCTCTCAACGTCCACCAATTGCCCAACTGTGAATCAATTTCTGCAAAAATCAAACTAATGACCATCCACCGGATCTACCAGCCTCCCCACCTCATTGCTACCTTTGAAGAGACCTCCTCCAACTTGATGCCACCAACCTCAAGCCTACCTCCAAAGTTCTTATTCTAGGCAACCTCAACTTGAGATACAATGACCCTTAAGACACAGAGGTGTCCACCCTGGCCAGCACCACAGTGGCCCCAGACTTCATGTAACTAGTCACCACACCACCCACGCCCATAGCCGCAAACTAGACTGGATCCTAGATCACACAAGTAATGTGGCCATCCTATCCACCCCTCAATGCCCCTGGTCTGAACACAATACCTTCACAATCCCACCCCGTAGCCCACACAAACTAGTATGCCCTCAGCCCACTATCATGGCACACAACACACGGAACCTCACCAGCGCCTGCATCACCCCACTTCTAAGGCATCCTGTACCTCTCTCCAAGGACACTGCCTCACTGGTAGATCATTATAACAATCTGCTTAGCAAGACCCGAGACCTCCGGGCCCCTACCTTAGTCCAGAAATCCAATAACTCCACACATCTGAACACCTAGTTTACCCCAGAGCTCAGAGACACCGATTCTAAGAAAAGAGCAGCTGAAGCTGGCTGGCACTAATACCCAACCACTACGAATAAAGAGTGATTCACTAAAGCCTCTTGCCACTACAGACAGGCCAATCATGCTGCCAAAGCACCCTCTTACAATGACAGGATCTCCAAGGCACCCTAAAGCTTCCGGGAATTATTTACCATCCTTTGTGAGCTTGAAACCACTACAGTTCCCCCAACACCATACTCAAAGGCAATTCATGGTGTGAATCTGTCCAAAACACCCTCACTAACAAAATGTCACATCTGCATGAGAAGATCGCAACCAAACGGTCCAGTATCTCAGTAGTGATACCCCTCAATGGGAAGAACCCAGAACTATCCCTCCATACATGTTTCAACCTAGCAGTATCCCGACTCTTGGCAACATCATCAAAGGCCTTAAACCCTCCTGATGTAAAGGCCAATGCCGGCCTCCATCATAAAAGACTGCACCAAACCACTACTTCCACTTATCACGGACATCCTCATTTGCCTCCTGCTCTGTCCCCAGAACACTTAAGGAATGTTGGATCTCCCCACCTCTAAAAAAAACTTCCCTTGACCCAGCATTTCTCACCAACTACCGGGCCATTACCACCGCCCCATTCCTCCTAAAAATCATTGACAGAGTCACCTACTTACAAATCCAGGAATAACATCCTGGGTAATCAGCAATCAGGGTCCCGCCCAAAGCACAGATCTGAGACTGCCCTACAGGATCTCAAGAACCAGCTAGACCCCTCTATCGACCAAGGAAACCTTGCTCTTCTCCTACTCCTTGACCTCTCCACAGCCTTTGACCTGGTTGACCACAAAACACTTGGTTGCCACCTCAGATCTGCAGCCCACTTCGCCAACGTAGCCTTGTTCCTAGCTTACAGAACCTCTGTGGTCTTTGCCGGTGAAGCCTCTGTGCACCCTACTCCCAACACCTGTGGAGTACATCAAGGCTTCTGCGTTTGCCTCACCCTATGCAATATGTACACCAAACCACTGTTCAACCTCCTCGACTCGCTAGGCATATCATACACCAACTGTGCCGATGACATGCAGATCCTTGTCCCTGTCACAGGTGACTGCAGACAGGACACACTCAGGATTAATTAAATATATGAAACCATCCAGACTTGGATGGCACCCACAGCCTCTGCCTGAATGATGAAAAGACAGAGCTCCTCCTCATCAGCCCTCCAGCGTGCCTATGCAAGCTTAACCAACCATCCACAACTTTCACCATCGATGGCCACAACATCCCAATCGCCACCGCTGTAAAAACCCTTGGTGTTTACTTTGACACCTCGTTCAATATTACACATTAGGTCAATCATATCACCTCCACATCAGTATGTGCCACAAAACTTATTTCCACCAGCAGGCCTTTCCTCTCCAGCAAAAATCAGCTCGAAGTTGCTTGCGCCCTTATTTGTTCAAAGCTTGACTATTGCAACTCATTTCTAAGTGGCCCCTCAAACCAAGAATTTAAATAAACTCCAAACACTACAAAACAATGCTCTTTGTGCGGCACTTGACATTGTGAAGTGCGACCACGTCACTGAGGTGAGAAAATCCACCCACTGGCTCCAGGTAAAGGACAGAATCAATTTCAAGATCCTTTCCATCATGTATCGCTGTCTCTCCAACAACCCCCATCCTACCTTGTAAATAATCTCAAAAGACACTCTCCTGCAAGGCCCTTAAGATTGACCTACAAATACTGTCTCTATTCCCCAAGATTTAACCATAAGAGAGCGGGAGGGTCCAGCTTCCAAGTTTGTGCCTCCACTCTATGGAACAAACTCCCTCCTCACCTGCGAGATGAACCATCGTACAACATTTTCAGAAAAAAGCTTTTTCTCCCCCCATGTTCCGTCTTTTTGCCTGACTGTAACCAGCGCCCAGATGCCCATGGGCTGGATGCTCTTATATAAATGCCAAAATAAAAAATAAAATAAATGTGGCTTCTAAAAATGATTTAACTTGTCAACCAACATAACCCTAAACTTAAGTGGATTACTTATAAAGATTAAACTGCCACCAGGATGATAATTATTCATAATTATGTAGTTTTGGAACAGAAGTGCATCTGTGACCTCTGACCCTGCTCTATGCCACTAAAGAGAGAGCAGTCACAGCTGATCAGGAGACTGATGCAGCATGGCACATGTATCACTATGCTTTTGGCATGGAGCTTAATGAAGGGGGGACTGCTTAGCAGTCACCATTACTAAGATGAAAATACCCACAACATGTTATTAAGAAGTACATATACAAAATCCATGGTTTCTATGCTCTTGCCAGATAGCAGTTCCCCAGACTAACATGGTGAATTTTCCAAATATTGAAAAGCTGAAAGCGACAAATGCGAAACGACAGAAGGGGTTTACTCCTGATGAGAATGTTTGGAGTCAATGATGAAATGAATATGACATTCCTGGCAAAAAAAGAAAGCGCAAGTGGAGGAAAATATATAAATAGAGAAGGGGCTATTCAAGTAGAGGCAAGGAAGAATAATATCTCTGTCTTTTTGGGATTACATTTAAAAACATAAGAAGCTAATGGAAGAGAGACAGCAGGATAAATGCTGATGCAAGGAGTCAGTGAAAGACAGGAAAGCAAAGAAGATTGGCAAATCATCAGCATATAGACGAACTTCAAAACAAAATTAAGAAATTAAAGCAGCCAAAACCTGTGGTATAAAGAATGCATAGTAAAGGCCCCAATACTGAACTCTGTGGAACCCTAAGGGGACAGAAAATAGATGAAGAAGTAGAATCTTATTGTGAAACAATAAAAGAACAACTGTTAGATAAGAAAAAAACAAATCCAATGTTAAGTCAGAAATCCCATTACAAAGGTTGTTACAAAATCGAATGCGCTGTTGAGATCAAGTAATAGTAAAATAGATGAGATTGCATGATGACAAGCATGATGAACAAAATTTGATATAGACAGAAAGGCAGTTTCAATAGAAAAGTTATGACAAAACAGAAATTGAATCGGAGATAGAAGAGAAAGAGTATTTAAATAAGTAGAGATTTGCAGACTAACAATCCTTTCAAGTAATTTAGAAAGATTAGGAAGAAGTGAATTAGTATCGGAATGAGAAAAATCCTAAAATTCGGGAGAGTCTTTCATGAGAAGCAGAATAAAAGTACCCTTTTTAAAGATATTAGTACAAGTACCAGAGGATAGTAATGCATTAAAAAGAATAGCCAAGGAGGAAGACAGGCAAGAAAGAGTAGATTTAATCAAAGAGGCTGGAAGAGGGTCAGAAGGAGTGGCAGTCGGGTTAGATCAGGAAATAACTTGAATAATTTTGCAACCAGAATCAAGAGAAAAAGAGGGAAAGGATGCTGGAGCAGCTATAAGAGAAGGTGAGTACTCAAAGGGAGTATGATACAAGGTCGTTTTTTTTAATGTTTGTTTATGTTTATGTTTATTATTTATATTGCGTTCCAGGTACCCGCAGGTTTAAGGGTGCTAACAGAACAAACAACATAGATACAAAGAGGAAACCTAAATACAAAAATCCTACATTGAAATGAGAAATTCAGCATGAAATCAGGAAATTACAACAGACTCAGAGAGCGTAAAGTCCGTAGATTTGGGATGAATAAAGGGAACAAAAAAGGTATACCCTAAGTGTTCATCAAAGACTCAAATTACAGATCGAGGGCCCTCTCGGTAAATATTTACAGCAGCTGAGAAACGCAGGTAGGGTACTGTCCCCACAACCCACTAACACACAATCGCTATTAGGCTGGGAACACCAGTCACTCTGGTCCATTCTGCAAATGATTTTTAAATCGCAAAGTCTAACCACACCAGGTTCAGTTCTCTGACGCAGCCAGGCAAGAACCTTATTGAGCAAACCTTCTCTAGTCTCTTTTCCTTCTATTTTGCGCGTTGTTAGTTATGACAAAATTTCTTTGGTCCATGATGAAATCATGCATATTCGTGTCCTTTATTGTTGGCATTTGTAACTTTTTTAAGCAAATGTTCCATGTGGGTAAAGTCTCACATTTAACTTTCATAGTTATAGGCAGGTTGGCCATTTCTTGGTCGATTTTCTGATTAGAAGGCAGTGAGAGGAGTAATAAATCCTGTATTAGGCTCTTAGGGTACAAATTGGGAGTTGTTATTTCCTTCTTGCTGACTAATATAGGCAGGGTGGCGTTAGGTGGCCTCTCACTACAAACATCAGTTTGTATGGCTTGATCTCTTATCTCCTTTAAAATACGAACTTGACAGGTATTATTGACCTTTAATATCTGATGTGGGACTGGAAGACTGAGCATCTCGACTGTTTGTGACGCAGTATTCACTTTAGGCGGTAGCATGTCCGTTACCCAATCATTAAGGGCATCAGCCAGAAGACCTAGGTCAAAAGGATCCTTACATAGAAGAAGCTCCTTTGCTATACTGGCCATAAGAGCAGATCATTGTGAAGGGTCGATGTGCTCAAATTGAGCTAAGATAGGTCTGGCCCGGTCTTGGGGGGCAAAGCCTTGATTGTTTCCCATGTAATTCATGAGTTTTCCTAGGCATGGAGATTTGACTGGGGTTAAAACTTGCACCGTGGTCTCAGCAGTGCTAGATTTTTTTAGGCACTCTGGTGACACAGGTTCTGGGGGGCCAATTTTAAAGTTTTTTCGAGTAGGCAAGAATTTTATTATGAGGCATTGTAGTGGCAGGAGGTCTATCCAGCAGTCTCAGTCTCCTACGAGTACTGAGCACCAAGACCTCCGAGACACTGTCTCTATTGGTCGGAGGGGAAGAGGCCACAGAACCCTGTGAGGCCCCTTCAGTCTGTTCCTGGGGACTGCTCAGCGTGCCATGACGATTGCCCTTCTTATTAGCGGACATAATGACCCCAAATTATATGGCCAGGGCTGGACAAACAGAATTGGAAAAATATGCAACAACGGCAGATTGGAAAGTCCAGAAAAACAAAGAGGGCACCTGCCAAACGCTATACCTCTAGCGTGGTGCAGAACTTGACCAAAAGTAATGTTTGAGTCCTAAGTGCTTACCACGAGGGCCGGTTAAAACGCCCAAGATATCGAAGGGTCTTCCACTGACACTCACTGCCGAGTATCAGTATGTCAGCCTCATCCACTGCAATACGAGACCATTGGAGCCGCAGAACCACGGAGCTGCAGAGCCGCCGTGGCCGTCGGAATCTATGCGTCAACACGCCAGAGTGAGCGAGGGAGTTAGAGAAAGGGACCCATCGGGCGTCCCATCAACATTGACATCAGCATCAAGCCGCACGGCCACCTAAAGTTGCCGCTGCCTCCGATACCTGATCGCGATCTTTTCCAGAGATGATCGAATAGAAATCAGTTCATTTAAAAAAAAAAAAAGATGCAAAATTATCTGTAGAGATAGAGGAACCAGCTGAAGGATCACCAGCAGGAGAAGAGAGTTGTTTGCTAAGAGTAGAAAATAAGCGACAAGGAGAGGAACATTTGGCTGAGATAAGAGAATGGTAATATTCAGACTTGGCATTTCTAAGAGCCAACGAGACTGTGGAATGTAGATCGGAGAAGGAAGAGAGATTATCGGCTGACCTATCCTTCCAACTTTTACGTTGGACATAGTGAAGTTGAGCTTTAAGATGCCTAAGAGTCTGTAAATGCCAAGGCTGTGGAAGACTTGCTTTGGCACTAAAATGGGGTAAAGGGCACAAACTATCCAGGGAAGAAGAAATAATAGAGTGCAAGTAATGGCAGTGAGATTCAGACCACATGAATGAAATGCTTTAGAGAAAGAAAAAGATGAAGAAATAGTGTTCGAGAGCAGAGAAGGGGAAAGCTGATGTAAATCATGACAATGGATAATAGAACTAGATTGAGGTATATTAAATCCAGGTTTTATGGAAAAGAGTAGAAAGGAGTATACAATTATCCCCAGATGAAACATCAATGGTTGTTGCAGTAGACACATGTTTTACTTCAGATGAGATGAAAATCTTGGAAAGAGTAGCACCCTTAACATGAGTAGGAGAAGAAAGAAAAGAATGATTATGTGATGGACCAATGAAAAGTAAGGGGCAATCGTATTAAAAAAAAGTAAGGTGAATATTGACATCCCCAACTGCTGAGAAAGAAGTGTGTAGGAACGAGGGGAGGAATACTATAAAATCAAAGTCATCACATTTGGACGATACATAATCAGAATAGCTAGAGAACAGGGAAAGGAGAGAAAGGGATACAATTAAATTCAAAGGAGGAAAATGTAGGAAGAGAAATTCTAACATTAACTAGAGCCATGATAGGAGATACCATAATGACATTGGGCCTCATTACGAGTCCGGCGGTAACCGAGGCGGGTAAAACCACCTGGTTACCACCGGACTCGTATTACCATTCCGCCTCCATGATTCACGGAATTACCGGGGCATTACAACCCCGGTTTCCCGGGAATCACGGAGGCGGAATGGTGTTAATCCCCATTCCCAATGAGTCCTATAGGACTCAATGGGAATGGGGATCATGGAAACACTGGCAGCATCTCGTAATGCTCCCGGTGTTTCCTCGTCCGCCTGCAGGCGGGCGGTGTTAAACCCGCCAGGTCAGACCTGGCGGGAACATCACCTCCCGCCTGCAGGAGTTGTGATCGCCCGGCATGGAAACAACGGTGGCAGCGGGTTCACCGCCACCGTTGTTTCCATACCAGGCCATTTGTAATGAGGCCCATTGTGTAGGAGAATGTGAGAAAGCAGACTTTGAGGAAGACAGGGCTGCAACAGTAGCAGAATCTTACTGGTGAAGTTTGTGTAATATAAAGAAATGTCAAGCTAAAGGTTAAAAATAGCTCTAAAACTAATTCAGTTTTAGAGGTAATTGATCGAGCATTACATTTATCAAAGTTAAATTAAGGTGCCAAAGTATATTAAGACAATGGAAATACCAAATTAAACGCATTCCAACCTACAGTTCTAGAAGCACTTGTCTCAATTGTAGGATTGGAAAGGTGTACAGGGATTTCCATGAGTAGAAATAGACAAATAATCAAAAGGGAAATGTTGAATTTTTGTCAGGCAGTACTTTGAGCCAGTTTTAACCGAAGAAGGGAAATTAACCTCCAAAGCAGCCAACCAGGTAACCAGTTTAACAGGAGCAAACAGAAAGGCCTTAGGGAATTGCCCTTTAAGAAGCAACACAGGTGACAACACACAGTGACCAAATGCGTCCAATCAGGATGGAGAGGGGTGGAGTCAATGGCCGTGAGGTGGCTTTGCAGTGGTGGGTAACTCAAAGCGACCTGGGAGGCATTTAGAAGTAAAGCGCTGGAGCGATGGAGATGGAAAGATGTTAATGTCACGTGATACATCACATGATCCACTGTGTCCAATTAGCATGCAGAGGGCAGAGAACCAATGGATGCAATGTGGCTTGGCAGCAGTGTGCATCACAGCATGGCTCTGAAGGCATCTGGAGTGAATCGCTGGAGAGCTGGAGATGGAAAGATATCCGGACATGTGATCCGCAAAGTGACCCAGTGCAGTCAATTATGATGCAGAAGGGGCAGATCCAATGACCGGAAGATGGCTCAGCACTGGTGGTCAGGCTCAGACCGAACCAGAGGGCATCCAGAGCAATTCTGGGGTAAACAAATCATCTGTACACTCAAGTGAATAGAAATCAAAAAAATTAAGTAAGGAGGTATCAAGCTGGGATCACTGTTCTAGAGGTTGAGATGGTGCCCAAAGAAGAAGGCCCTCTCCATAACGTGATTTCTATGCCTTATATTAATTAGTTAACAATGACCAGATTGTATTCCTCAGGTGCTTGCTCTGCAGTACTTAATCGTGAATTTTGCACAGTTTAAATGGGCATAGGCATTATTTTTGCAATGTGCTAACACTCAGTGGATGTGTACTTCAGAGTTTGGTTATACTTGTGTAACATTTTATCATTTCTGGCTCTTAGCTGCATATAGATGACCCATTCATGGTGGTATGTAAACTGATCCATTTGTGTCTCCAGTTAAATGTTGTACCCAGTCCCTTAATAATGAACAGGTCCTGTTGAAAACATGTTAAAGGTTGAAGTGTTAGAAGCAAAGTAGTGTTTTCAGCCCATTTTCTGAATGTTTGATAGTTCATTGTTCTTTAAGTGCTTGGGAGCATTTATTCCAGACATGAGCTGGTAGGTGCTTGAATCTTTGCTGACAAATTAGAGTGATGAGGCTATATCTTAGGTTTATGGGGGCATGGTGCAGAGGAGCTAGTGACTGAAGATATGTGGGGGCTTTTTTTCTATTCAATGTGTATGAAACATAGTTTCTTTAATATCACACTTTGTTTTAATAGGAGCCCGTATCTCGTTTTAATGACAGGTGCTGCTTTAATTTGTTTTTAGGCTGAAACAGAGTTTGGCTGCTCTTTTTTGTATGCTCTCGAAATATGTTGATTTGGTAACTTTATATTGATGGGGTTACAGTAGCCCAGCTGAGGTAGGACCATCACTGTGATCTGGTCATTGACATATAGTTTCTGGAAAATGGGGAGAATTTTTTTTTTAGAATTCCTTCATTCCCTTTGAGACATGGACTCATTCCCTCCTCCTTCCTTTCTTCTCGGTATCTTTTCTTATTATGCCTTGTCCAGAAGAGCTTTCCTCTTTTTGCCCAACATCACTGTTTCTTTTGACTTCCTCCTCTATACGTCTGGAGACCCTTGTCACAGTCCTTTCTTTTGAGATTCTTTGCCCGGTCCAAGTTTTCTTTTTTCCAACGTTTTTCCCTCAGGTCTGATGATCCCTACCCTGTGGTTTTGAACAACCTCTTAATATCCAAAAGTGGGACCTCCTCACCTCTTCTTCTTTTTCTATTTTTTACACATGACATGAGGCAAGTTCAGATCTGAGTGCTGATTCAGGTAAAAAAAACTAGTGTTGAGGAAAGCGGCCAATGGGGAAGGCCTGCATATGTATGTTTATATTCCTTGCGGTGCTTAGCCACGCCTGGTACCATGACAAGAAGTCGTTGTGGCCTCTGAATCTGGTACGGGTGGGTCTCTCACACAGGAATCAGCGAGGAAAGGAGGTTTTCCCTCTCTCTCCTTCCTGGCCACCAACTCTCTCGCTCAGCTTTCTCTCCTTCGGGTAACAGACTCTCACGGGTCTGTCGCCTGCATGCTTCAGGTCAGGCACGTTAGTGGTGGGCTCCTCTCTAGCCCTTCTGGAGTGTCCCTCCTGGGACTGTCAGCAAGCTGACAGACTCTGCCCAGCCTGCCTCTTTTTCAGTGAACTTTAGGCACCTCCTTTCTCCAACTGCTTACCGGCTTGCTAAGCAGCATTCTTCCCGAGTTACCAGATTCCCTCTGCCAGCTAGTTCAAAAACTCCTCGGACTCTCTCCCTCCGGCTCCCTTAATCCTCCCATTTTTATGATGCAACTTTGGGGCTTTCCCAGACTCTCTGGGGAGTCCTTTCTTTGTGTTTTCATCAGACTCATTAGGACTCCTTTGAGTTTCTTCATCCCAGTATTTAGCAGGTGCTTGTTCTTTTATCTCCTTGAGTTCTCCTCGTCTCAGTACCAGACAGGAATCTGCACTTTGCCAAAACATCACAGTAGCAAATATATGAGGATTCTGGTTTTCTCTCAACTGGCGTGGTCTTGGGGGGAGTTCTGAAGCCCGGATGTTACTGTTGGTCTAAGAGAAAGGCTTTTAGAGAGTTTATATGCAGAGCGAGAGTCCTTACCCCCAAGAGGTGAGTCTCTCCCTGCGATATTCCGCTTTCTGCCGCACTTAGGAGGAATATTGCATAGCAGGCTCACCTCCTTAGCCTCACAAGGAAAGGCTTATCTCTGGTGAGATATGAATGAATCCCACAATTCATCACAGGGTACTCCTTATCTCCTGTTCTGTTTCTGTTTGTTATGTATGACATGAGTTAAGGTCAGGTCTGAGTGTCTGACTAAGGTTAAGAAACTAGTGTTGAGGAAACCGGCCAATGGGAAGGGCCTATCGATGTATGTTGATATTCCTTGGGGTGCTTAGCCAGGCCTGGTATGATGACAGGAAGCCATTATGGCCTCTGAATCTGGTATGGGTGGGTCCCGCAGCCAGGTTGAGCAAGGTGTGTGATTGCCCCCTTTGGTGATGTCATCAGAAGAAGAGGGGGAGTTGCCTGTTCCGTGGGAGAAAAGCATATGTGATATCTTGGGCTGAGAGGCATTGTCCCATTGTTCCTGGGATTTCACCTTCCAGAAGTGATTAGCATCCACACCAACCATGGACAAAGGCTTTATTAAGTCAATATTTCCCTCTTTGTCCATATATGCTGAGAACACTGGGGCCATTGCGTTTAAGGGAGATCTTACAATCTTAAGAGATTGGGAATTCTTGTCCACTAAAGGGAGTCGCTCCCATTGAGATCCTGGTTGCACAAACCACTGGGGAGGGATCTGCATAACAGGCTCACTTCCTTAGTCTGACACGGGGTGGCTGCCCCTTGGGGATGAGGGACAAATTCCTTGGATTCGTCACAGGGTGCTAGTTTGATTTCTGTTGCAGAGCATTCATTTTTGAACAAACAAAAGACATGAGGGCAGTGCTATAAAGTGGAGATGTTTACGCAGGAGGAAATTGGGTAAGGAGCACATACAAAGGTATGGAATATTTCATAGGAAACATCATCGTAACATGTTTCATTTAATTTCTGAGATGGTGCAGAGTGTTTCAAGAAAGAAAAGGAAATGGCTGTCCATTCCTTTGAGTTGCCAGGAGAGATCGGGACCCGGGACATATTAGCAATTTGCACAGTCCCAAACCCCAATTGTATCTAACCAGTTGATGGATCATCCTACATTCAATGTTCTGGCGGCCATAAAGGATAACACATGCCCCTCTATGTGGCTTCTGCATGCCAGAGTGCTATGCTAGGCCCATTGTCAGGACGTCAGTGCACGACGTAGAGAAGCATCCTCTGTATTGACGCAACTATATGGAAATCCCAAGACACCTCAGCTCTCAATAAATATCAAAAAACCCTTTCTCCATGACAATATTATTATTTCTGCTGCCTTCATGGCCATCCTTTTTATTTCTGTTCAGCTACCAAGTGTGACTCAAACAACACAAAAGGTAATTATACTACTACAAATGACTCTTCTCAGTATGTGCTTCACATTTCCATGAGTCCATAATTTACGAATGTTTTGTTTAAACCCGATATAAAAAGGCTTATAAAATCAGTACATTGTTTCTTGTGCAAAGGATTATGAAAGTTAATGTGGGGACTTTTTTTTGGTATCAGACTGCCCAATTCGCCTTAATCCTTGTGGTTTCCATCCTGTTTGTCGCTTCTTCAGAGTAAAACGGATAAAACCCACTCAGTTGTTATAAGCTAGTTGTGTATACTCTTTAAGCAAGCGGCAAACATATTAGTCATTCAATTTTTAGGTTTTTAATTTTAAGTTTCAGCCCTTGTAGGTTGACAGGTGTTTCGGCTTCTGAGTCTTTCTCAAAACCGGGCTATATTTAAGTAACAGTAACTTCCATGCATTTGTATGTCAATTTCCTGTTCCTTTGCCCTTGGTTACCGCGCTCCTTACTGGTCCTGTGATAATCCCTACCTGCTAACATAACAGTACTTGACCTGCTAGATTCACTCGACACTCCTAATCAGTTCTCATTTTTGTGCCTGTTATTGTTGTGTTTGCACTATGGTTTCTTTTATCAATTGTACTTACGCAGATGAGGAATTGCTTGTGAGGGAAATCCAGAAACAAAATGTTGTCATGACTGCTGGTGATGTCAACGATTCCCAAGATCACATTAAGAGTCCAATGAAAGATGTTTCCACTTTGTGTACATCCCCGCAATGACAAACAGCACCATCTTTGGTAGAAAACACATGTTGCTGTAAACATTTTGCCTGCATGGCCTACATATCAGAAGATGATCCTGTGCTCAATACGTGACACATCAGAAACACGTTCTAGCAATTTGCTGTGCGTGTTCTGTTTTGAGAATTCTTTTGGCGCTTATGCACCAACTTCATGGAACCATGCCCAGCAATATTGTGTCAATCCCCTTTTACTGAAGAATCCTTCCTTATAGATTAGTTTTCAATGCTAAACTGATTCTATCACATGTGTTCGCTTTATTTCTATTCACAAATGTATCCTGGTTATTTTAAACTCAATGAATCATTCTTGTTTTTTGTGAGTCTTCAATTTTCTTTGTCACAAGTATAATCTAACACGAAAATACTTTCCATCAAGTTATTGAATTCCATAGAAATATAATTGTGCATTTCTTATGTTTTAATTATTTGTTGTTGCACTCTTTAGCTACGTGTATATGTATTGGCTTTCTGATCTATGCCTACTTTTTCAAAGTTATGCAAAAAACGTACAATTTAAGTTTCCATGTCGGTGAACAAAAAATGTATCTTATTAATACAGTTGGCAAATGGTTGTGGCCTATAGATATTACACGTGGTGGATTCACGGAAGAATAGCGGTCAGAGTTTGTCAAGTCATACTTGCATATGTTGTAAGAGCCATCTGGGGGGAATTTCCAAGTGATGCTGGGAAATAAACTGGATTTGTTCAGATAATGGCAAATTCTTAACAATGTAACCTATAGTTCTTAGCATATTTCCATATTTCTTTTAAAGTAAGGGTTCTGACAAAATTTTTAAAACGTAATACATTTGTTATACATGTAACTTTAAGTGTGATTTCTCAGTCTTTGATATGCCTGTTTTTCTTTCCAAATAAATGTCTTACTATGAACCCACATACACACATTTAAGTTGTTTTGGTATCTTTTAAACCATACACCAAAGTGTAAACGAGACATGTGACAAGACTAAAAATAACGAGGATAAGCCCGAGTGCGAAAAGGGCGAGGGACATTTCAGCTGACTGTTTGGCTGTGTGTGACTGGAGCCTGCTGCAGGAGCACAGCTTCTCCTTTGAACTTCTCCTTTGAACTTACTGCTGAATCCCCTGCTTTTCCTCTGCGGTGAGCTGTGAGCCGTGAGGAAAGCTGTGAGGAAAGCGGGAAGAAGGAGTGAGGCCACGCCCCCTGCAAGGCCACGCCCACACAAGGAAGTGGGTCTGAAAAGGAGCTCCCAGCCACCCTTGCGGCGATAAGCCAGAATGCGAAAAGGGCGAGGGACATTTCAGCTGACTGTTTGACTGTGTGTGACTGGAGCCTGCTGCAGGAGCGCAGCTTCTCCTTTGAACTTCTCCTTTGAACTTACTGCTGAATCCCCTGCTTTTCCTCCGCAGCGAGTCATGAACCGTGAGGAAAGCCGTGAGGAAAGCGGGAAGAAGGAGCGAGGCCTCGCCCCCTGCAAGGCCACGCTCACACAAGGAAGTGGGGCTGAAAAAGAGCTCCCAGCCGCCCTTGCGGCGATAAGCCCGAGTGTGAAAAGGGCGAGGCACATTTCAGCTGACTGTTTGGCTGTTTGCTGGCTTGCTGGTTTATCAGATAAGAAAACATGCGGAGTAGACCGCTGAGTTCGAGCAGTCTACAGCAGTCCACGGCCGTCATGGCCAGCCCGGAGGCATTGGTCAACCCCCTACCATTGCGACAGAGGACTAATCAGGATCAACTGGTCCAACCCTCAACAGCCCTCAGTCGTGTACTGAAAAGTCAGTACTCTCGCCTGGAGCAGCTGAACGAAAAAGGTAACCATTGCTCTCATTATATATAAAAAAAAAGAGAGACCATAATTTCATCTTCATCTTCTCTCTCCGCCACCAGCCCCTCAGGCCCCCTCTCACCTGTGGGTCCACGGTCTAACGCTGGCGGTGGCGGTGACGACGGCCAGGCCGGACCCCATGCCCACTGCCTGGAGGATGGAGTTCTGATAGACGAAGTCTTTGACAAATCCATCCCCTTCATCCACCCTCCTCCTTGTCACGACTTTACCGATGTCGAGGCTGGCTGCATCCTGGAGAGCGCCCAAAGACCGACCAGATCTTGTTGCCCACTACGCCGTCTCCATCTACAAACCACTCGGGGTTGAGTCCAACCGACCGGCCCGCCTCCGCTGCGGCCAGTGGGACCACAACCAACGGGGCCGTAGGGTGCCGTCGGTCTGATCCCAGCAGCCCGGTCGCGGACACTCCACCCAGTGACAAAAACTGTACAGACTTAGACGTGCTGAAGATTCAGCAGACCCACAAAGACCTTGATCACACTTCACTACCAGTACGGTCCCCGGACCGATCAAGTGCGCATTTAGCATCTAGAGTATTCAAAACACCACCCAAATGGAATTACACCCAAAACCAAATTCACCAAAACAAGACACTCTCGGAAATAACATAGACATGCTCCGCTTGCGACCGCCTTATCTGCTCCCAAAAACTTCACTAACGGAGTCGCCAATGAACCCTTCTGTAGTAACACATGTGGGCGAGCAGCCCGGACATCCTGCAGAGGTGGCCGCGCCACCGGCCTCCCCAAAGGGTTCACCAAGCAAACCTTTTGCTCGCCAAAGACAAACAGCTCTGGCCATACTGAAAATCAAAGCTTTGCAACAAAAGAAATCCCGCGTGAACATACCAGCGCCGCTTTTCATCAAAGGAAGCATCCGGTGATCACTAAGAAATCGGATTCAGGGAAAGTGGCACTCCCTAAACCTCTTATGTCCCATGCTCTGAAAGACTTTTTCGCTAAGCAAATGAAGAGAAAGTTAGAGTCAGAGGCGGAGCATTCTGACGCAGAACTATTGGACGCGGTATTAGAAATTCCATCTGCCCCTAAGCAAAGAAAAACATCATTAATAAACTCTGCTGATTCATCTTCAGAAACTTCACAGCTCTTGCCAACAAAGACCCTACCTTCACGAATTGAAGATCACCGTCCAAGACCCAATCATCTAAATCAGCTCCCATTGGTGGCAACAGTACCTCTACCACCAGTCTCTGCTGAACCAACCCCCACACATCCGCCAGGGAACGGTGACACAGAAAATGACATACGGATTTCGCCAGGTATTATTCATCTAGACGAAATAACACCTAGAAACAATCCAGGTGCAGCCGCTCCATTTACCCTGCTGCTGCCGGGAACCCACAAAACGAACATAACTGATCAAGACATCCTACCTTCACCAAAACAAAAAGACAATTGCAGAAATACATCTACTGCTATAAGAAATAGAAGCTCCAGCCAATCTTCGACAAACCAACAGAAAGAGGACACAGGAAAGTACCTGGATCTGTTAACAATTGTGTCAGCAATTACGGTGGGATTGTCCCCTTTTGTAAAATTGTACAAATCTATAAACGATTCATTGAAAGACTTGTTGACGCTATCAGCTATGACAAATTCAAAAGTGACCTTTTTGGAAGGTTTTATCACCGCACTCGATCAAAAGAACGTCGATCGAGAACGATTGTGGGAGCTAAGAATTGCCCGTTTAGAAGACCAACTAACATTACGACCTCTCACGTTACCCAGTCTGGCTTTCCAACCGACCTCAAACCCATCAACTCACCCAATGGCCGAGAAACTAGTCACAGGAAAAAACAATCAAAAAACACAAACCACTCCACCACTTGAACCAACTAAAGTGGCCTGCACTTTAAAAGATCACGCCTCACTAGAAACCTGGTCCGACAAAGCAAAAAAAAGAAACTCACACTACCAACGAGAAGAAAAAAAAAGTGAAAGAACCAACTAAAATTGCAACAATATTCAACTTCACCAAACCGGGGCTGGCTCTACAACCTAAACAAGGTGCGTCTTTAGCAGAGACCACGACCACGTATAACACGAACTACAGCAGACGGACCACACAATAATTGAGTTGGATAACTCGCAGACACCTACCTCAGACTCGGTGTTGAACTCATCTCTAATAAACTTAACAGACCACTTTGATCAGGAGGAAGCCACTACATCGCCCCTAACTTCACACCGAACTCCAACTCCAATGTCAAATACACCTCCTCCACCTCGTTCCTCAACTGAACCTATAAAATCATCACTGACCGTGTCGAACCCAGCTACGTCGATCACAGAAAACTCATTGGAGGAACCCTCGACCAGCAAAATCTGCGACAAAAAACAAACTACATGTGCAGACAAGCAGAATTTGCAAAGAAATGGCCCTTTCACAAATGAAAAGGAACGACCCCGAAAATTGACACAGGTTATCCAGAAAGACCAAAAGTGACTGAACTCTCCATCGTCACATGATCATAGATCAAGTCATAATCGTATTTTCAAAATGGAACAACTAACAGTAGGCAAAAACATTCTGGTCTTAAACAGAAAAACAGTTTTAAACATCTTTGCTAAAGTACCCAGTCTGAATTCTCTGTCTACTACCGACTTTGTCTTAATCAAGCCCTACCATAGGGAAAAAAAAGCCAAAGCATATCTACACATGAGGAACCTGTCACAATACGACCCAATCACAGATGCATATGCATCATTGAAGCAATTGGGCTTTGGCCTTTTATAAATACAACCTTTTTCGGCCCCATTGACAAAGTCAGACACACTAAACAATACAGAAGTGCTAACCGAACACCAAAAGCAAAAAAATCAGCAGTCCAATACAAAAACAAAAGACGAGATAACCACACAGAAATGGACGAGCGACACCATGAGAGGCCACATTACACTTCACATGCACGCCAGGAAAGAACTTACTATCCTAGAACAGAAGAAGGTAGTCATGGAAAAAAGGCATCTTACATCAAATAGAAACCATGCAGATGATACTGCTTCAAAACGCAGAGAATTTCAGGACCAAACTCCGAGACGACCTCTGGTCGGACAGTGGAGCTGGTTGAAAAAAGTTCTGAAACCTAACCCTCAAAATTAGCAGCGAAGCAACAAGGACTTTCAACAAGCGGACCACAAACTCCAATTATCCACCAACACCGCTCTCCAAGCTAACAAAATGTGCTCCTGAAACACGAGGGGACATGACCATCTGCTCCGTCCTGAGACTCAAGACCTAGCTCAATTTGATATAATATGCCTCCAAGAGACTTGGTTGAGAGATAAACCGGTGCTCGACGGCTACGATACTGAAATATCTCCAGCGGTCAAGGGCATTTTAGGCAGACCATCATCAGGCCTCTTAAAGGCAATCCGCATTGGCTCTGGAATCTCCATAAAAACAAAGGTCGCAGAAAGCTATGGTATCCTGGCTCTCCAGACGGAGTGGAATCACCCAGAAGAAACCACAAAGGGCAATCAGAAACTAAACCTTGCTATTATCAACATCGACTGGAACCCCCAAAGAGTTAGCAATAACGAATTCTATGATGCATTGACAAACTTATTAGACAAATTTACAACAGAACTTTGCACTGACCATATCATAATCTGTGGCGATTTCAACGCCAAGTGCCATTTATCTGTTCGCCCCACACCTACTACAACTGCTGATGTGAGAGGAGACCTACTGTCAAACTTGATGGACGTCAGAAATGTCCACAATGTTGCAACTGTGCGAGGCCAACTCCCTACTTTCCCTACCTGGGAGCGTGCACATGCATCAGCAACGCTGGATTACATCTTTATTTCCCACACCCTACTATCATACGTGAAGTCCTTTGAGGTATACAAAGCAAAAGAAAGTGACCACAACTTGTTAGCAATGGTATTAGAATCCGCCAACGTCCAAAAACCAACGTATACAGCTACCATTGAACTGGCAACAAATCAAATGCGAGTTCAGTTAACAGCAACGAACATAAAAGCACTAACAGAGACATACAAGGAGGATCTGAGAAATACCAGCAAAGGTCCTGTAAGACCTAATTACCTCCCTCTCCTCCTACCACACATAGCAAAACCAAAGAACCCCAGTGCCCTACGGAAAACTGGGCTACCCGAATATGATGAATTATTAGTCCAGAAAAGAAGAGAGCTGAGAAAGCTAAGGTGAAAATGCAGACTCAACAACGATGATAACCACAAGCACGCGCTGAGTGCTGCTTCAAGAGCTTACAGATCATGGTTAAGACATCGGAAGGCAGCAACCCATCAAAAAGACACAGAACAGATGCTGAAAACCTTAACTTCAAAGAGTGCAAGAGAATTTTGGGCTTTAATAAAAAATAAAAATCAGGACACTTATAACCAACTTATTAATTCCATATCTGAATGAACCTGGATATCTTTCTTCTCCACTCAATTTGCCCCAATTCCCTTCTCAGCAAATACTGCCACATTCTCCAAGGAAACAACATGGATAAACTTAGCAGACCAGGAAGACGTGCTCTCAGCAATCTTAAAACTGAAATCTTTAAGGGCGCCTGGGCCAGATAGTCTTACCAACATAGACCTGAAGCAGGACCCAGTCGAATGGGCCTTCCTGATAATGAAAATCTTCGATCAATGTAAAATCACCAAATAAATTCCCTTAACATGGACGGGGGCGGTGATCGTTCCAATCTTCAAAAAAGGAAACGGAGACAACCCCGCCAACTACCGTCCAATAGCCCTGCTAGACATCATGGGCAACATTTTCGCAACCTTACTTCTTTCCAAATTTCAAAAATGGGCAAGAACATTGCCATCAACAGATCACCTACAAACGGGTTTTCTAAAAAACGCTAGCACCAGCATTAATATCATGATCTTGAACATCATCAAAGAAAACATAAAAAACGGTGCGCCGAAAGTCTTTTTAGCGTTTACTGATCTATCGCAAGCTTTCGTCAAAATGAGTCGACAAAGACTATGGTCTAAATTGACGAATTGGAATTGCCCACTGGAAATCTTAGAGCCAATCATTGCCTTACATACAGACACGACCATTTGAGTTTGTTTAAACCGCCAATGCTATCTGATCAGTTTAAATCTGAACGAGGAGTCAAGCAAGGATGTCCCTTAGCTCCAGCCCTCTTCATCGCTTTCCTGTGTACTTCCAGTACACTCAACCACTGATCAGAGCATTCCCTCCTAAAGTAGGAAACACTCCAGTACCAAGATTGCTCTACGTGGACGACGTGATTCTTATGGATCAAACACAAACAAAAATTGGTCTTCAGCGCCAACTGACAAACTTGGCCAGATATATAATGGCAAATGACCTGGAAATAAATACAGCGACATCCAAAATCCTGATCCTGGACAACAAGCGCACCAAAGGTAGAGGGAACGACACCTGGTCTTTGAACAACACAAATATTGAAACTGTGACAAATATAAAACACTTGGGCATAATGATCGACGAATCCAGATCCGAGAAATCTATGTACCAAGCTCTCTGGAGCAAAGTAAAAACCCTGATCACACAAACAAGGTTAGTCGATCGTAAATATGGAAAATTCTCCCTCTTAGCAGCGATCCAGTTCTGCAAACAAAAGGTGGTCCCCAAGCTAACCTATGGAATGGATGTGGCTCTAAACATACAATAATCAATATGGCCCAAACTTGAGGGCTACCGCTGGAAAGCAGTCCTGGGCCTGCCTAAATCCACATCGATATCAGCCATTAGACAAAAACTCGGCTTCCTCCGTAGAACAGGGACAAATGAGAACCCTGAGAAATATCCTAATGCTGTAAAATCTTCCTATCTACAAAATGATTCAGGAGGAACTCCGCATTGGGCGCTGTAAAGCCCTGAACTTTTGGGAGCAGAAACTCACGCTGAAACTTACAGACCTGGCTTGCACCCAAGAGGACTTAATACAAAATCTGGAAAAAATCCAAAACAAAAGTTGCACAAGAAGATTGGATCAAAACGTGCCATATAGCAACAGCAAACAAACTGCTAGGTCATTTGCCACCAACCACTAACAAGTTGAAGCAGCTGTTAAATTACTGCATCAAATTCCCAAACAAGAACTTCCAGAAACTCTTTATGAGAATAAGACTGAACCGCAGTCCAACTCAAGAAATTCAGGCCATCCGCTCCCAAACAACCTCGAAAACTTGTAGACTATCTTTAAACATCGAAATGGTCGAAACGCTTCTGAACTGCCCCAAAACGAACTACTTGCGCAAAGCATTTTTATTACCCTTATTCTACGACTCAGCACTGAGAGAAGAACACATATGGTGGTGCCGTCTGGTAGCAGGCGAAAAGATGAAATGGGCATTAGCCACAGTTAAGATGTTTGACGCAGCCCTAAAAAAGGCCACAGAGACTGAACACCTAACTGTCGAAGCCTCAACTCCTGCGTCGTCATATTCACCTTTGACATACACACTTATCAGATACTGTTTCTAGTAAAAATCAATTTCTCCTTTTGGTTAGAATCAAGTAAAATAAAAAAATAAAAAAATAACAAAATGCATTTTATCTTTGGTTATCATGTGTTTTCTTTGCATTGCGTACTGTACATTTCCAGGGTTTACATTTATGAATACATAGTGGTTTTGTAAGTAAAAGGGAAATTGTGTTCAAATAAAATGAACACACATATACAGAAGTGTGTACAAAAATGTCTATGATCTATATGCCCAGTCATTTCATGTCACTAGTCCTGCTTTGACAATGTGGATGTTTTCAGCTGACTTCATCCTCGCCTCCCTCCCGCTTATAAAAGGAATTTCTCACTTTGGCCCTGCACTCACAATGTGGGGTGGTTGGTCATCTATGTTCCAGGTGGTGAACACAATGTACAACTCAAGGGGGTCTTTCATTCAATATGCCTTGGCAACATGGTGATCCCAGAATCATGTCTCCAGACTTTCCTTTGAAGACCCTGCCATTGCAATCAAGATATGTATGTCACTGTTCACGCATGCATTGATATTTTCACTGACTTCATGCTGATTGCTCCCTCCCTTATCAAAGGTAGTTCTCAATTTGGCCCTGCTCTCACAATAGAGGTTGGTGGTCATGCACGTCCCATCTGCCGAACACAGTGCACAATACGAAGGGGTCTTGCATGCAATGTCCCTTGGCCATGTAAGACACAGTGTCTCCAGATTTTCCTTTGAAGATCATGTCCCGGCAATCAAGATTTTAATGTCACTCTTAACGCAGGCAATGACCTTTTCCATTGACTTCATCCAGACCCCACACTCCCCTATCAAAGGCAGATCTCTCTTTGGCTTTGTTTTCACAATGGTGGTTGGTGGTCCTGCACATCCCAATTTACAATTCAAAGGGGCCTTGCATCCAACGTGCCTTTTCCACATATACCAATAATTATCAATATTTATTGTATGGCTATTGCTTCCACTATCCCTATAATATCTTTCCCCATTTTTCATATATGTTGGTAAAATAATGCTTTTCATATTGTGAGGTTTGTGAAATTGCTCCTCTATTATCTTTTTTAATTTGATGTAAAGACTCATATTCTTTTTTTGTGTTTAATGATTTTTTATTAACTATTTAATAATAATAACAATGACATAAATTATAAGATTAATCTATCAGTAGGCATATCATAGACAGAAAATGGTGAAGAAAAGAATGTATATCTAGTAATGAGAGAATAATAACATTATAGTATGCATACCGTAGTCAACAAGATTAATGATCGAATCATCATATGAAGATTATGATGGGACAAACGAGGGGTAGATATACTAAGGACGAACAGAGAGTAGAGGGAGAGGGGTAGAGGGAACCATTCAAAACAATAAACGTTGGCTAAACGTTATAATTATACACATGTAATCATTCATTTGAAGCAATGAAACAGTTGATCTTCATGTACCATGAGTGGACATATTGTGATAAGAGAGATATTCAGTAAAAAAAAACATTTAACATCATGTTTGGATCGAGCATTAAGACGTACCGCCATGGATTGTTCCAGTCTGTGAATGTGACATACAGTGTTCCACCAACCTTTAACAGGTTTTTAGAGTCGTTCCAGTTGGTTGTTATAAGCTTAATAGCAATTGCAATAAATAAGACTTATAGACCATAGGCGTGGTGTGGTTTTTTCCTTTCAAGGGCTATGCTCCCCAGGAGTATGTTCGAGAATGTTAGGGGTGGATCGACCTTAAAAATGATGTTCAAGAGAGACCATAACTCTCACCAGAATGATTTAACAAAGGGGCACTGAAAGAACATATGACTATAGGATCCACAGATATTGCCACAAGTCCAGCAGTTTCCAACTGTTCACAATTGGTTTTCAACAAGCATTGGGATTATAAAGACCCTGTGAAGAAAGAAAAGTAGATTATGTGAAATGTTGGCAGCAGTGGAGACTGTTTTGACCTTAGTCCAGAGTAATTGCCATGTTTTGTCATCAACCCTTTCCCACAATCTATTTCCCATTGGACTTGGATAGACGATCTATTAGTAGGAGAGTTTTTAGTACCTCATTATTTATAGAATTGAGCCGCTTTGATATTGGGAGTAGAAGTTATTAACAGGATTCTTGTAGGGTTGGCAATAAGCTCATTCTGAGTGAAGTGAAGAAAACTATTAAGGCACGCGTTAACTAATTTATGGTAAAAGCTAACGTACAAGGAGGGTAAGGAAAATCTTTTTTTCAAATCTTGGAAGGATTCCCAGCCAGTAGTGTGATAGATTTGATGAATGACTCTAATAACTTTGCTAATCCAGGATTACCTATAAAGTGGCTAATTGTTGAATGTAATATATTTGTTATTCCATAGAAATTGTGAGAATTTGAGAGTTAGCAAGCAAGTAGGTTGGAAGAGAAAGGTTCTGAGGGCAGGGACTGCCGCCTTAATCAGGTTAGTAAGCTTAGCAGATACAGATCCAAATATATAGATCAAATCCTGGGTTTTGATAGGTGTTGTTAACTCCCTCTTAAGAATAAACCAGGAAGGGAGGTTCTCGATTTCAGAGGAGGTAAGCCAGCTGCATGATTGTTTAATAAGGAATTCCTTATGTTATTGTTTGAAGTCTGGAAAATTGACACCACCATGTTCAAAGGGGGCTCTAAGTTTGCTTACATTAATTATTTTAACTTTACCAATGCATAATAGTGTATTATTGAAGCACCATCTGCAGGAATGTTTATTAATATTAAGAAAAACAAAGGTGGTAACAACTTGGGGGCGTGATCAGAGATCACAATGTTGGCAATGCGAGAATCAAGAACAGTGTGTAACAGTGATTTGCTGACAAAGATATAATCTAGACGTGAGAGGGAATCATGAGGCAGTAAGTGAAATGTGAAGTCAAAGTCTGGTGGGTGCAAGAGTCTCCAGGTATCAGCCAAACCTCTCTCTGAGGTGCAGATGGTAAATGCATTGTGGGACTTGCAGCTTCGGAAGACGCATTTGGATCTTCTGTCCATAAATGGCTCAAGAACATTATTAAAGTCACCATAGACCAAGGTCAGTGAGGTCAGATTGTAAGACATTTTAAAATGAAATTATATTTTATTTATATGTTTTGTTTCACTATTTATATGTTTTGTTTCACTGTGTCCCAGAAATTGGGGTCTGCCAGAGTGGGACTGTACATATTCATAATAGATATAACATTAGCCCCGATCTGTAGTTTAACCCACAACCACCAACCATTATTAACAGTATTTTGATGAATAATTTTGTTGGGGACGCTTTTACTGATGAGTTTGGCAATACCTTTTTTCTTTGCTGGGGCAGTGCTGGCAATTGCATCCTGGACCCACAGAGATTTCAATTTCATTGATTCGACCATGGACAGGTGGGTCTCCTGTATACAGGCAACAGAGGGGCCAAATCTTTTGAGATGTGAGAGAACTTTACACCGCTTAATTGGGTTGTTAATACCTTTCACATTCCAGGATATGCATTTAAAAGTACTCATTATCAACTATTGATCCTAGTAAATATGAACAATACATGTTAGACATAGTAATTGAGTAAAGGAAATAACTGTCAAAGAATGATAATGGAAAAAATAAACATATACATGTTATGGCTTGTGTAATGTGCCATTTAAGGATGAGCTCGGCACATAGGGGAAATACATAAGAAAGGTGGGGAGACAAACGAACCTCATATATGTATGACATTAAAGAGAGATTAGAAATGTAGAGAGGAATGAAGAAAAAGAGACACACTGACAAATAGGAGAAAAGATAGGCATCAGGTAAAAACAGAAAGATGAACCAAGTTAAGTTGAGGGCTAGGTGACCCCGGTCGAGACTTCAAAATGAGTTATGCCAGTTGGAGGGCACCTGCACCACAACAACCACGCCAACAAACTATGTGAAAGGTAACTAAATGTAAATTCAATGCCCGCAGCGGAAAATAGGAACAGTACCATGATGAGGTATGCTTGACTGAGTGGAGAGTCAGGTGGCAGAAGTAGAGGGCATGGGTGAAGTAGAAGTATCCATGCTGCCGGTCTTGATGGATCTTATAAAGGATTTAAGGTCCACAGGATCATCGAAGACAGACGTTCTTCCATTATGTGTGACTTTGAAAGAGCAGGGATAGAAAAGGCCATATCTGATGTTGAGTTGCTTAAGAACAGGATGATATGAGAGGAATTCCTTTTGCCGCTGAGCCATATTCCAAGCAACATCCTGCAAAATGTAAATCCTGCTGCCTTGCCAGATAAGATTGCATTTTTCTTTAGCTTTGGAAATGATAAGCTGCAGCTGTGTATATTCCAGTAATACAAAAATGAGAGTGCGTGTCATGAGATAGTGAGCATGAGCAGATTTTAGATGCCCGATTCTGTGCGCCTGTTGAATAGTGAGGACAGCGTCTGATGGAATGTGGAGTAGGGATAAAAAAAGAAAACAGATGGTTTCCTTTCCTTCGCATCCATCGGTAAGGCCTGAGATACCCAGGTTATTCCTTCTACCTCGATTTTCCAGTTCTTCGTTGTGCTTCTGAAGTTCTTTGACAGTACTTTCAAGTGCTGTCACTCTAGGAGAGAGATCTTCCACCATGTTTACTCTTTGTTCCACCTTCTCCATTCTATGTTTAAATGTGCACCATCTGTCATCGAGTTGTTGTAATTTTCAATTGGTAGTTTCAATAAAGCGCTTTAAAGACATTGGGCCTCATTACACGGATGGCGGTAATGGTTAACGGCCACCGTTAATGGTAACGGTGGCCGTTAACCATTACCGCCTTACTACGAGGTCCCTTAGCGGGTTGGTGTTGTAACGCCTGCTTTTTGCAGGCGTTAAAAACCAACCCGCTAAGGGACCTCGGAGCTAATTACGGCACTGCAAAATTGCGGTGCCGTAATTAGCGCCTTCCCCATTCCCATAGAGCCCTATGGGACAGAAATGGGAATGGGGAAGGGCAATGGCGGAAGGGGGATTTACCGCCCCACCAACCTTGGAATGGGGAGGTAAATCCCCTTTCCGCCAAGGTGGTGCCGGTATTTTACCAGCATGAGCCATGGCTCTAATAGCGCCATGGCTCACCGCCTACCGTGTAATGAGGCCCATTATCTCCTGTAGTAATAATTCCATACTGGGGTCTGCTGAGTTAGATAGAGGAGGAGAGTCACTTTTAGTCTGTTTTAGGTTGGCAGGGGATGAGGCTGACTGGGTGTCCTTGTGAGCTTGTGCTAGCTTTTGCCTGCATTTCCTGAAGCCATGATGTTTAAATTATTTATTTTCCCCTTTTTGTTTTAATTATTTTTTTTATTTTAGTATAGTCAGTTGTAGTGTCCAGAAATTATAGGGAATTGTCCAGGAATATGACTGAGGTAGTGTTGTGAGCGATAGCAAATGTCATATTTCAGTCAAGTTTGCTGCAGTATGAGGCCGGGAGTATGATGAGCAGCCACACCAAAATGATGCAATAAAAGTAAAATAACTTACTGTAATATAAAGCAGCTATTGCTGAAAGAGATTAGCTTTCTTTTCCAGTTTATATGGTTTCATTTCCACTTTGGTGCTTATTGTTTATTGCCCAGCAGATGGTGTAAGCGAGAGGCCTCGCTCCGGAGACTTGCAGTGTTTCCTGACGAGGCCTGCCGAGTTTCCACTCAGCTGTGCCGGCTCTCCGGATGGATAGCTATCGCTGCGGAGTTGAGGAGACCCACATCGGCTTGTGGACCAGTAATGCCAAAGAGAGAGGCACTGTACCACTCACCAGAGGAAAGACAACCACCAGGTAATTAAAATATGTTGAGATGGGTTAATAGAATGCTTTGGGCATAAATGAAAGGGTGTCACAGTTGGGAGGAGTGAAATCAGGTGGCCATCAACCTCTGCATCAAGCTACAACCCCATAGGCTCATATTCTTGACTTTGGACAGCACAAATCATTAATACCAATCTCACCCTCCATGTTAGGAAGTTATTGTGATACATGTGATAACCTGTATTGTGATCAGTTTAGTTTATTAATTTGAACATTTTTAATTACTTAGACACATCAGATGGAAGTGCAACCAGGTACTTTGTAAGAGATGACAGACACTTCTATTAAACTTCTGATGAGCCCTAATGACCTGCCCAGATGTTTAATTATTCTGTATTTAAGTGTCCATGTGTTAGATAAACAATAGGTTTTCCATTGATTGTGTTCATTGATACACTGATATTCAACGGCGGCCTCAGTTGCCTTTCAAGTACTCTTATAATAATTCTAAATTGATCCACACGTAGACTGTCACTGTATGCTCTCACATGCTATTTTTGAATCAATAACCTTGATTTGAGCCACCTCCTTTGGGACTATAGAGGAGAGCCGCTATGCTTAACACCCCCTAGGGGACAGTGCAAGGAGTATATCACGGTGGGTGACTCCCCATTAGGGGACAAGGAATACACTATTAAAGGATTTTCCACACTTTTCTTGAACTCATGCTCACAGCTAATTGTTAGATATGTGGGGATTGAACCATATCAAAGTGTGCAGGGCTCAATAAAGGCAAGTAGCCTGGTTTCTGGTCCAGTGTTATTGGCCCTCATATCTGAAGTACAGAATCACTGGTTTCCCCTCACTTGTTCAAGGAAGGAAAATAAAGAAACCATCACAGAGTCAGGAAGAGAGAGTGCCAGGTTGAGGGCGAGTGAGAGAAACATGTGCAGCAGCACAGTGGAAGGAATGCCTCCCTTCAGTGTGGAGCCTGGAGGCCGGACCACACAAAGAACATGGTGGTTGAAAGGAATCCTGAGCCCGCAAAATGCTGCCAAGTCCAGGAAGGCAGAGAGACAGAGAAATGCAGAGCCGGCGAATGAAGGGAGAAGCATACACTGCTGCAGTTGCGCATTGGCACTAAGCAGTCCTGACACCGACGTCCTGCTGGCCACAGACAGAAGGAGCCAATGTGAAAGACCTGAGTGTGAAGACATCAGAGATGTGGTTCCACAACGAGCAGAGAACACACCTCCCCCAACGAGCCACACAGCAGGAGAACAAGTACGCAGCCGATCAAAAGAGCTGGGAGGAGAGCAGTGATGTACCAGAACAGGCCACGAGGGTCTGATCCCGTGAATAGCCCATGAGGGGGTGAACCAGAGAAGCAGAAGGCCTGAAGGGCCTAGCAGCCCACAAGGGATGACTAGATTATAACCCACGAGGAGGCTAATACAAGCAGAGAAACATACGCCTTGAGAGGCCAAAGAGACCACAAGGGTCTGAAGCAGGAAACACCTCACAAGGATGTAAAAGCTATGCACTATCAATAAGGCATGAGGCGTCAGACAGTCCACACTGGGCTGAAGTACTTAACGATCCAGAGAGGGTTAAAAGACCCAGCAAGAATATACAAGCTACTGAAACCATGTGAGCTTTGTGAATTTACAAGAACATTTACAAATTTGAACTATATCAACACACCATGGCCTAATCAAAAGAGAAACAACCAAAGACGCAATTGGGTGGGGGTCAGAGATGAGCCACCAGGAGCCAGGAATAGTGGGAACAAAGGCAGGGTTTATGTTATTTAGGTTTTTAGTGTTCCAGAGAATATAGGATAGAATAGATGTAGACATAGAACATAAATTGTGTGAGACATCCTGATGACCACTGGTTTATTGTTTTCTTTTGAAGCTTAGAGAACATCATCACCATCATAGTTTGTAGGAATAGTAGAGGCACTCGTTTTCCTTTAAAAAGAAACTCTAAGTTGAACCATGTCCTCTGGTCTATCTCCTATGTCTGACTTACCACGGTTGTTTAAAAAATATTATTTTGTCTTTTTTCATTTTGCCAATATATTGTCATCATTAGATTCATTGCTGTCTTTCCTCGTATATATTTTCATTATGATTTACAAAAATGTTCATATACAAGAAAAGACCAGGAACGTCATCAACATACACTTTAGGAATTGCTCAGGAGAAGGAGGAGTAACATATGACCTTTAGTAGTTTGATACTATTATATATTTGTTCAACATTTTACATGTCTGTAAATGCTATTCATTTCTTTTCAAGAGTTCAATTTTATTAATTCTAGTGTGTTGACTATGCAATATTGTTTTGTTCATCATGTACCATTTGAAGAAATATGAACACATCCAGTCTGCATTGTTGTGTCATACACCCCCCACTGTTTAAGATCAGCTGTAAAGTAAAAAGTATGTTTGTACAATTTTATTTAATTGTTTTCTCTTCTAAATGCTCAATGTGCATCTTTCTTTACTAGAGATGTAAACCACAAGCAAACATTGTGATCTTTCAACTACTATATAAATATTGTGTTCGTACCAATTTTTTACTTCGATTTAAAGGAGAAGACAGTTGTGCTAACTCTGATGTCTATTCCCTATGACACTAGTGATGTACAAGATGTATTTATTTGAAAAATTGGTTTATTTTCTAATTTCCTAATTCCATGCTGAATTAATACATTTCTTTCTAGTAAAAGTGATTTTTTTTAATACATCCGAATACTATGTCGTTTAATAGTATGGCTTTATAATTATATTTGTTTTGGCCTCTTCTCCTCACTTGCTGTGATGAGTGGTGCAAGTGGTATGGGTAATAGGACCAGAAGACAATGGTGTCCCATCCACTCCTTCTGACCTTCCTTCCGTGGTATCCGGCGGAGACCCACCTTGTCTGCCCACAGGGTGTCAACAAAGTTACCCGCCGCTCCACAATCCAGTAGGGCTAGGGTCTTAACTTGTCTGTTCTCTAGGTCAAGATGTACAGGAATCACCATGAGTCTGGAGTCCTCTTTAGACTCAGAAGATGCAACTGAAAGAGAGACATAGGGACGGTGAGAAATATTGGGAGACCCCCGGTCGTTTGTCCCTACTGACGCCGAGGGTATTCGTTTCCCGATCTCTTGTCTGGTAATTCTGTGCAGTCTTTGAGAAGATGTTGGTCTGGGGGGGCGTGGTCTGCACGCATGCTGTGAGGACAAGCTCCTGTGGAGCTCTGTCCGTGATCCTTGCAAACACAAATAATACCCACCATTCAACACGATTCTGGAGGCGAACCAGAGTGAATTTACTGGTAAACAAGTACTTTAATTTGGTGCCCCTGAAACCCACAAGATGGCGGCGCCCGCTGCGGAATGTATCTGAAGGCGCGGCCGGCCTGGGTTACCCCTCCACAGCGCCGAAACACAGGACGCACTGCCTCGCCGAAGCTGACAGGGCGGATCGTTTGAGCCTCAGCTCCACCCCAGCTTCAGAGACTTTGCGGTGGAGTCGCCGGGGCTGCAACTAGAGCCCGACAGCGTGAAAAACAGCCCAAGGAAAGCACGACATCGAGGAGCAAGCAAGGCGGGTCGTCTGCCCCTCGGGCCGCATCTCAGCCCATGCTAACGCGTATGGCCGCAGGACCTGGGGACCGGGACACCGAGGCCAGCTATGCTGTCGTCGGAGGAGGAGCTCAGGAGAGCTAAGTAACAGGAGGCACTGCAGGACATCGAGGGACTGGGATCGCCAGCCAGCACGGACTGCGAGGAGAAGGCACCTGCGACGGCCGTGTAGGCAGAAGGAGAAATAGCGGGGATCACTGGAACGGAGGAAGCGCATTCGGGCCCCGGCGGGCTGAGGGGGCAGCAAGTGAGAAGAAGCACCCCCCCCTATCCAAGTAAGTCAGACACCCCGTAAGACAGCCAGCACACTGGGGGTAACCACTCGCCCCACCAACCCCGAACAGACCGCGGAAGATACGTGCTCGCACGGAGCAGGAAGACCCCCAGTTTCTGGGCAGACTAGAGCCAGGGCAGTGGTTCCAGCTGCATAAGCTGGGCTGCTGAAAGGGCAGAATGCAATAACCCCCAATCATTTTTTAACATCTTTAATCCCCGCTGCACCGCAGGGCTCTTGTACCTGAATCCACACTTCAAAGGGCCCGAGAGTCATCGAAGTAAGACACTCCCTGCGACTCAGCAGCAAGCAGATGCACCACGGGCTGGGTTGGTGTGGCAACATCTGGTTAACTGATGCTTGGCCTTCCAGACACACACTTTCAGCTCTAAGCCCATGGTGGGGCAAGATCTACAAGGTAGGAGGGATGCAAGATGCAGTGACCAGCTAAACCCGGGCGAAGTGGCCACCTAGGAGGCGCCCCAACCACTTGATCAGGTCACCAGGATAGCAAGTTAGGACTGGTCGCACCAACTGCAGTCGTGGCAGAGCTGGGGCAGGGCTACTGAGGCCCGGGGACCGTTGGGGGATACACCTAGCCAGTTCTAGCGGTCGGTACAGCTGAGGTAATACCCCAACTAATCATCCTGAAAACATAGGAGGCCGTGTTGGGCTATTACTGTCACACCTAAGCCACCTGACACTGTTCTGTTGGATGACCCTGTCTAAAGGGGTCATAGCTCCCGCTAAAAGAACTGAAACTCGAAATAGGGTCCGCAGAATAGACCTTCAAGCACACGGACCCGACCCTGCAGATCCAGAAGCAGGGGATGTCTCCCCCTAAAAGTAAACTGAAATTGGTCACAATGGATTCCTTCACGACAGTTAGACCCCAGAGACAGTCACAGCAGGACCGGGAAGCCTCGGAAGAACCGTCCCAGCAAGGGGAGAACCTTAGACATGCGCAAGTCCTACAAGCAATAGCGGCCCTCCGCACATCACTCGAAGGGCGGATGGAAGAGATGAAATCGGACATACAACTTATGCGCCAGGACACCCGCAACCTGACTGAAAGGGTCACTGTTGCCGAAACCACCGTGCAGGATAATGTAGAGAGTACCCGAGATCTCAAGACAAAGGTCCAAGAGCTGACACAACAAGTGGCAAGGCTGGAGGCGCACTCCAAAGATGCTGAAGCGCGAGCCCGCTGAAATAACATTCGCTTACTAGGGGTCCCTGAAGATTTGGAAGGCCCAGATCCGACAGACTTCATAGAAACATTGTTGCTACAGGAAATAGGACCCGGGAACCTCTCCCAGGGGTTCTCTATTGAAAGAGCCCACAGATCCCTACAGAAGCGTCCCCCGCCCGGATCCCACCCTCGCCCAATCATAGCCAAAATTCGAAATTTTCGAGACTGGGAAATCATACTGCGATACTCCAGGGAAGGAGGAGAGATCAAGAGAAAATATTCAACAATAGTCATATATCCTGATTATACCCCCGCAGTGCAAAGGGGGAGAAACTCCTTCATCCCAATAAAGGCTTGACTAAGGAAACCCAACTTAAAATACATGCTGCTCTACCTATCACGCCTTAAAATCCTCTATAAAGGAAAAGCGATATTCCTGGAGACCCCAGCCGCAGCAAACATGTGGCTAGAACACGATAATCTCGCTGACGACAAGGAAGATCCACCAAGATCAGATCTGACCCCACTCTCGCTGGGGAGGGGATAAAGAAAATAGTTGTTTTTTCCGCACATAAAAACAGGCAGCAGACAAATATACCACAATAAAGTCTTTTTGCAAAGTAAGCTAAACCGGACGAGAGCTCGGTGGAACACACGAGCGAAGAAAAGTCGACCCCCCTCCATCAGAATCTGTGTAGACAGTTTGCTTACACGCAACCTGATCCGGAAGGCCAGGAGTTGCCTGGAAGGCTCAGCATCCCCTGAGAGCTGCAAGTTAAAAGCACCTGCTAGGGGGCAGTTCGAGTTGTTTTGTTTGTTTTCCCCATTCAATACAATGGGAGTTACCCAAGTTAATAAATCTCCAACAAGTGAAGCAGAAGATGCTGGGGGACGGGGACGGGGGGGGAGGGCCGGGTCTGGGCGAACATGCTGAGGACGCCGCTGGTGTCCCGTCTGAAGCAGTGGAAATCCCATTAATCCGATATGGCAGTGAACGCTAAAATAAAGATAATGACTTGGAATGTGAGGGGCTTGGGAACTTACTTACGTCGGAACAGAATCAAGTCCTATTTGAACCGAAAGGGAGTGCAAATAGCACTGCTACAAGAGACCCATTGCACGGCGGACTACCTGGCTAAACTGGGTGAACACTGGGGAGGATAAGGCGTTGGAACCTCCTACTCCAGATATGCTAGAGGGGTATACACTTGGATTCACCCCCAACTCCCATT
Source organism: Ambystoma mexicanum (assembly GCF_040938575.1). NCBI lineage: Eukaryota > Metazoa > Chordata > Amphibia > Caudata > Ambystomatidae > Ambystoma > Ambystoma mexicanum. Next base: position 1,142,105,320 of record NC_090931.1, on the reverse strand, counting down.
CCATTTAATTAGGTCCGAAATAGACCCAGAGGGCAGGTTTACAATTATATGGGGCCGATTGGAACAGGATGAGGTATGTATAGTGAACTCCTACCTCCCCAACACTAACATTCCAGCATACTTAAATTTCATGTATGCCAGAATTACACCATACAGACATGGCATCTTTCTCTGGGGGGGAGACTTTAATTGTGTCCATGACCCGAACCTTGATAGGTCCTTGCCTCACCCGAAGGGTCCCTCAGCAGCAACGTTGGCCCTGTCCCTATTAATTGACAGATTGAACCTCGCTGACACTTGGAGAGAGCAGCACCCCGACGCCCGGGGTTACTCGTATTTCTCCTCCCCGCATGGTCTTCATACGAGACTAGACTATGTTTTCATAGGTAAAGAACACCTGGCACAAATAGAAGGAGCACAGCACCTAGGGAGAACCATCTCTGACCACTCGCCACTACTAGTAGAATGAAACCATGCTGGCCCTAGACCCCCTATTCCTATGTGGAGAATGCCGATAGATGCCCTGGGAGATCCAGTGTTTAGGGAGGAGCTACTCGAGTTCATAGACAGCTACATTGAGAGGAACACAGGAAGCGTTGACCACCTGAGCACGTTGTGGGATACCCTAAAAGTAGTAACGAGGGGGGAAATCATAACGAAAGCTGGGGGCATTAGGAGACAGCTTCGGGGAGAATTAGACCAGTGGGAACAAGAGATTGAGCAACTTGAGGCCACCCCAGTGAATACTTACCAGAGGGAGGACAACCTCCAAAAAATTAGAGTTAAATGTACCTTAGCATGGGATAGGCTAAATAAATTCGATTATGCCACCAAGACTAACAAAATACACACAGAAGCGGACAGACCAAGTAGAATGTTGGCCTGGCTCTGCAGGAAAGAACACCCCAAGCACACAATCACCGCGATACAAGATGATGCAGGGAAGATAGTGCAAACACAGCAAGATATAAACGTGACTTTCAAGAGCTTCTATGAGAACCTCTACTCTCACAAGAACCAGGTCCCCCGAGAACAAATCATAGACACCCTTGAGGAGGTAGGACTCCCGAAACTGCCGCCCGAACAGTCTGAGGCCCTGGACGCAGATGTTACAGCTGAGGATATAATGGAGGCAGTTAAGTCAATGGCCACCGGTAAGACCCCAGGGAATGATGGGCTACCCACTGAGTTCTATAAAACATACGCGACCTCCTAAACACCCCTATTACACGCAGTCTTTCAAGAAGCACATGAGAGAGGGATATTGCCTGACAGTATGAGGGAGACCCTATTGATCCCGATCATTAAGCCTGATAAACCCGCTGACAAATGCGACTCTTACCGCCCAATAGCTATACTAAACTATGATGTAAAAATATTAACAACGGTATTAGCAAGTAGATTCGCCAGAATCATAGGGGACGTAGTACACGGGGATCAGTGTGGCTTCATACCGGGCAGGAACACGACCATGAATTTACGCAGAGTGCAACAGATTATTGTACAGACTGAGACTAGTAAGGAGACATATGCACTGTTGTCTCTTGATGCCATTAAGGCGTTTGATTCTATATTTTGGGAATGGCTTGTGGCGGTTTTAGAGGGATTCGGCTTTGGCCCGGGGTACATTAGGTGGATTAGGATACTTTATACCAAACCTAGGGCCAGAGTAAAAACAGGGAAATACATATCTGAGGCCTGGGACATATGTAGAGGCACCAGACAGGGATGCCCACTTTCCCCCATGCTCTATGTACTGGGACTGGGACCTATTGCTATCTATTTCCGAAAACAATTCTTTGATGCTGGGATACGACTGGGAGGCATAGACCACATTATCTCTCTTTACGCGGACGACGTGCTACTATATGTCAGGGACCCATACAACAATGTACCCACGATGTTGGATGTCTTAGACAACTTTGCGAAGGTTTCAGGCATACAATTCAGCCGGGCGAAGTCCTGCCTATTCCTCCTGGCAGGCCTCAAGGACAAAGATGTAACAGAACTTTCTTTAGTGGGAATACGGTGGGAGATAACCTCGTTCAAATATTTAGGGATACACATAATGCATACCCCCACACTAATGTATGAACACAATACAAAGGCCGCAATCCCCGTCCTGAGAAAATCCATGAACTTCTGGGCAAAACTTCCCCTATCCATGATGGGCAGAGCCTCAATAATTAAAATGATTGTCCTCCCCAGATTTTTGTACGGGTTTCAAAATGTACATTATTATATCAATGCGCCTTTTTTCCGCCTATTAGAAAGGATACTCCGGGATTTTCTATGGGGGAAGGGAAGACGTAAAATAGCACTTACCACCTTGGTGCTACCGTACAGCCAGGGGGGAATCCAACTTCCAAATTTTGAAAAATACTATTTGGCAGCACAGCTCAGCTTTGTCACCAAGTGGTTGGCAGATGACGCCACATCTGAGACGCCATTACTGCAATCGTTGATCTCTCCGTTGCACTTGAAAGAACTTATTTGGTCCCCCAGTCACCTGATGCGTGAAGCCCCCTACATGGCCGTTCTAGGTAGAAAAATTTGGCGCACAACAGAAACACTTGCCCATGCAAAACACCAGTACTCCCCAGACATACCATTGATCTCAGATCTATGCCAAGACATTGGGAAAAGAAAGAGATATACTCATGGGGTGACTTATATGCTGATGGCTCTTTTAAGGAATTTGAAATGCTCCAGGAGGAAGACGGAATCCACACAGGCCAGGCCCTATGGTATCAGAGGATAAGAACTACTGCACGTACCAAGTGGACGACTTGGCCGGAAGAACCAGAACCAAACCCCCTGATTACATTATTGTATAGCTTGGGAGAAGGATGGAGACCGGTGTCCCAGATCTATGGCCACCTGAGCGACACCCCTAACCCCAGAAGTGCTGATCTGAAAAGAAGTTGGGAAAAGGACTTGGGCCGGGAAGTAACGGATGGGGAGTGGGAGAGGGCTCTGGCGCATCCCAAGTCAGTCTCCAGAAACCATAGTTTTAGGCAAATTCAACTAAACCTGCTACACCGGACATACCTAACCCCATCCAGGCTGGCAAAATTTAATAAATCACCACACTCCAACTGCACATGGTGTGGAATGGACAATGCGGACCTTATCCACATGTTCTGGTTGTGCACTAAAACGCAGTCTCTGTGGGCCACCATACAGCAAACAAGCGAGAAACTAGGGTCGACCGGATACAAATGGACCCCAGAGGAATGCCTACTAGGCACGTACCACAGGCCGGCCAGACTCAAGCACCTGGTCGGGCTAATGGACATTATGTGCATACTGGCAAAAAGGACAATCGCAATGTCCTGTAAGAAATCAGCTGGGCCTCATCAGAAAACATGGTACAGTGAACTGGAACGTTGGGTGCAAGCAGAAACAAAGGCCTGGGAAGACAGTGTTGCCAGATCTACGGACGCCTCAAGCATGTCCCTAACGGCCTGGAAAGAAATCACAAGCTCTCTGTTTTACCCCTCAGACGACAAGCCCCCATGAACGGAAACAAACCCGCTGAAAAAACGGATTCAAGAACCAAATCAGAAGTCCCCAGGACCGAAACTTACTGTGTCCTTGTGGGCCCGGGCCCCTCCCCCCTTTTTCTATCAGCTAACCTAACCCCCCCCCTGGATCACCAATCGGCTCTGGCATACGAAGCAGAACATTTGGAGACAGTTAAAGTTGTATTGTTAACCTGTTAATGTGTTATTGGAAATGTTTATTGTCCTCTATTCGATGGCATAATCTGAGTCATGTAACTGTAAAACATAACAAATGCCAATAAACAAATTTTAAAATGAAAATTGAGAAGATGTTGGTCTGAACCACAGTAGGCACATAATCCTTCTTCTCTTCTGCAATGTCTTTCAGCAGCGGATAACGGTGCTCTGGTGGCGCCGATCTGCATTGGTTCTTCGGAAGAAGTAGCAGTAGAGCGCCCAGGGAGTGAGTGTGCAGAGGGTTCTGTAGGATAACCAGGGCTTCTTTGTTTGCGACACTCCGCCCTTCTTTCCTGTAGACGATACTCTATGTGAAGAGCAGCCGCTAGCAGGTCTGAAAAAGTGGAAAAGTGAAAAAGTGGGTGAATGAGGAGACCTGGCCAGCTCATCTTTGATTTCTTCCTTCAATCCTCTCCTGAATATGGCATATTGTGCTGTCAGGCCACCCCACTCCAGCTGCCAAGGTTTTGAAGGAGGAGATGTAAGACAATAAATCTAGAGAGCCTTGTTTGACATCCAGTAAATCTTCGCAGGCGGTAAAGTACAGCTCTGGTCGTTCAAAAGTCTGCTTCAGTAAATTCTGAAACCCTGGAAAATCCTGCAAAATGGCGTTTCCACTAGTCACCAATGGTGTAGCCCAGAACAGTGCGTTTCCTGTCATATTTGAAATTAGGAAACCCACCCGGGCTTGATCTGTAGCGAAGGTACGAGGCCTAAAGGTGAAATAAACCCTGCATGCTTCCAGAAACTCCTTCACCTTTTTGGGAGATCCATCAAATTTCCCAGAGAACAGCGCCATGGGTGGTAATTCCGGGGGGGCCAGGTTCTCTAGCTGATACCATCTGTTTAAGCAGAGCATTCTCAGTCTTTACTCTTTGTAGCTCCTGAGACATTGCTTGAAAAGCCTTCCACAGCTCTTAAACCTGATCCTCAGCAGACATCTTTGAAGCTTTTGGCGTTGCAATCTGTGATGAGTGGTGCAATTCAAACTCTTTCTCCCCCGCAAGCACACTCTCCTCACCTGAGCTGTCTGAGTTGTCGGTCTCTTGTCGTGCAAGGTAGTCTCTTGCCTTCTTATGATGAATGTGCTTGTCACGGAGGGAAGCCACGGTGACTGCTGGATAAACAGCTGTCCCGTGACTCCCTTTCCGGAACCAAGCCAGAAATCAGGGAAAAAGCCAAAAGGGAAAAAACCCTACGGAGTTGTGTTGACTCTTCTTATCCGGATGACAGGATTATCTCTGATGAGAGCAATGGAGCGAAGCGGATAGCAGAGTAGAAGATGTCAAACAGTCTAAACCATGGGGTAGCAGAGTCAGGGGAAACAGAGGCTCCTTGTGGCAGTTTGAAGATATGGCACTGGTTCCAGGAAGAGGGAAAAAGGTATGCAGCAAGCACAGCTCAGAGGAGCCCAGCAGAAAGAGAGTACGGAAAGATTCCCGAAATCAGAAGAGAGAGAGAGAGAGAAACGGAATAAGCACACCAGAGTACCACCCGGAGCAGCGGTAGGAAATTGAAGCAAGGAGTAACGTTCCAAGGAAAGAAGCAGGAACACAGGTGTACAGGAAAATCCTCTGGCAGATCCGAAAGGTGGACGGCAGAGGATCGGAGAGGAAACCCGGAAACAGGAAAGCGTCCAAAGTGGGTTGCAACGCAGCATCTACCAGGAGGCGGGGAGTTTAAATACTTCCAGTGGCACTGCATCACGTAACTGGGGCTGGTAGCAAGAACACAGAGAAAGGACTAAAACACCCTACCTCTGTGTCTCCAGCTCCAACATGGAAACATCCGCCAATTATGGCTATGGCCGTGATGGCGGATGGCACTTGCAGTGTGGAACCATTAGGTTTTAAAAAGACACTCATCTGTACTTACGTATCATAGCATACAGTGTGAACAGTTACATTGCTAATTTTCCTTTGTCCTTGTTCACGGTAATAATATGTAGAAGAGTTTAAATGTCACTAGATATAAGGTGCCAGATAGTGCCATGTCTGAAATCACCAATAAAATAGAATTAAAAGTAAATGTTCATGCTATAAATAATTTTTCATACACTACATTCATGCTTTGCAATGTACTGCTGATATGGTTGAGATGGAAGTAACACAAGGTGCACAGGTATACAAGTTATAGTGACAGTCATAATTTATTATAAATTGTTGTGTCATGTACATTGCAATGTGTAAAGTGAACAGTAATGTGTTAATGAAATTGTCTGATTTGCAGACTTTGCTCACTTGCTTTGCATTCTAAATGCTCAATGTGTGTATTTCTATAATCAACAGATGAGGTGTAAGAAAACAACAAGATTGTTCAAATAGCGAATATATATTGTATTCTTATACAATTTTATCTTTGATTTAATGGAGGAGACTGTTGGGGAAACATTTCCTTCCATATCCCATGATACTAGCAATGCACATCAGGTATTTCTTAGACATTTATTTTCTATATTCAACTGTCAAGCTATTAAACAGTGATAAAATATCTTCTTGTGATTGTTTGATGCATATTAGTACTCTATTTCTAAATTCTACATTTCTAAAACTATTTTTGTTTATCCGTCTTCTCTTCACTTGTTATTCTGAAGCAGTAAACTCCATTCTTCTTTATATATCACATGAGAGCACACATGGTGATCAATTAGATAGCTAATTTAATTATTTTCTGTCCTTGCCAATGGTTAGACAAATATGAATGAGACTGGCTATAATGTAAAAGATATTGCCATTTCAGAAATCAGGTACTACATTTATTTTAAAATCACTGTTAAAAATAGCAATAATGTTTCATATACTTGATTCATGCACTGCGATGTACAAGGCGTCTAATACTGTTGCATGGCACTGGAAGAAGCACAAGGAATACAGGTCCTACATTTAAAGTGACAGTCATAATATATTATGTATAAATTTGAACGTAAAATGGTCTTGGCTTGATTTTGTTTTTATCTCAGCTGTGTACATTTATTTTAAGCCAGATGAGATTAAGGTGGTACATTTTGATAATGGGACAAACAATAACATGCAAGGATTGCAGCAATAACTTTTAGATACCGTTATACATTTGATAAATGTTTTTGTGTTGTAGTCTTTCTACACGTATTAATATATTTTGACATACATAATGAGTTAGAATTATTGTTGTCTTGAAAAATCATGATCATAAATTAATGTACTGTTATATTAATTTACAATTATTTTATCAATACTATTGTATATTGGGGCTGACATGAGTACTGGAACGTTGATTGTTTCTGAACGCATAAAAAAGGGTTAAATACTACATTATTCAAAATATATACCATATTTGATTTTGTGGCATTTGTTGTAGTTTTATAGCGACCTTCTGCTTTCTGACACACGTAGGGGGAATATTGAGTAGCAGGCTCACCTCCCTAGCCTCACAAGGAAAGGCTGCTCTCTGGGATGATGTGAACAAATCCCACGATTCATCACAGAGTACTCCTTACCTCCTGTTCTTTTTCTGTTTTGTATGTATAACATGAGTTAGAAGGGGGATAACCAAAAGGTCCTGATTCATGGACCATAATGATCGTGTAGGATTATAGATCTTAATTTTTAGGTATGGTGGTGCTAAGCAATGCATACATCTGAAAATAAGGTACAAGGTACCGGCAACCAGTGAAGATTTCTACGGAACTCTGAGACTGCCTTTTCCTCGGTAGCGAGAAAATCAAACAAACTGCCCAATTTTGGTCTACAGCAAGGCGCTGCAACTGATATTTTGGACAACCTACCAGGAGCCCATTGCAGTAGTCCAACCTAGAACTAACAAGAGTACCAACCACTGTCGATCGGTCGATCGGTTGCCCTCCGGTAGCAGAGGAAAATATTCTGATTTAATGATCTGGTTGACATGACAATTACACCCCAAATTAGATTGCCAGATGCAATTTAAGTTTTCACATAGTCTGTGTATTTGGAAGCAATTCCAAACAACGAAGGACATGGGATTATTGGGAAGAGAGTTTCCAATGTATTATTCGATCCAAAGACAATGATTTCTGTCTTGGTTGGATTCAGCTGGAGCTTATTCTCAAGCATCCACATTTGAATTTTCTATGCACACGTCAGGATATGCTCAGCTGTCTACACAGGTTGCCTTAGACTAACATAGATCTGCGTATCATCTGCATAAGAGTGATACTGAAGATGGAACTGAGTAACTATTTTTGCTATGAACAGATGTAGAGATTAAAAAAAACAGGCGACAGGGATGAACCCTGTGGCACTCCACACAGAAATGTCAACATTCCAGAGAGAAAAGGACCTTATTTTATTTGTTGAGTTCGATTAGTTCAGAATGAGTCGAACCATGTCAATACTTTTTCAGAGACCTGGGCCAGGGAGGTTAATCTGGTGCTTAGTATGTTGAAATCCACTGAGTCGAAAGCTACTGACAAGTCAAGCATGACAAGCATACTGATGCCCCCATTGTTCGAGTAGGTCATCCCAGACCTTTAGCAGCGCAGTCTCCGTCCCATGACCTGGCCTAAGGCCAGACTGATATATATCTAAGATATTATTAGCTTCTAAATGGCCCTGGAGTTGCATAGTTACAAGATTCTCAAGGATTTTAGTAGGCCATAGTAACCCTGCAATCGAGCGATAATTAGCAAGAACTTTATGGTCCAAAGTAGGCTTTTTCAACAATGGTGTAAGATGTGTCTTCTTTAGTTCCTCTGGCACATAGCCTTGATCAAGTGAGGCATTTACAAACATCTGAATAGATTCGGTCAGTGCCTGAGCATGCTGTTTTGATAAGTATGCTGGGATAGGGTCGTACATTAGGTTAGTGGGTTTGAGAAGGAAGAGACGTTTCTCAATAGTTTCTTTTCCCACCAGTGAATAATTTAACTCCAAGAGAGAGGACTTTTTCCCAGCGGTGGGGTCATACTCATTAGAGAGAGGAGTTAAAATCAGTTGGGCATCGAAACTCACTTTAATCTGATCAATGTTGTTAAAAAAAATGTATTCAATTCATTAGCCATTTCTGACTGGGAAGCAGGCATGCATTTATGCATTCAGGGTTTGATAAATTCCTGATAGCCATAAAAAAAAAATTCTATAATTTTAAGATATGATTTAGCTGCTATATGATCTTTGCGGCTCTAGCCATATGCCATTTCTATTCCGTTATCTGATATTGGCTTTGACAGTGCTTTAGTTTATCACTAAACCACTGGTTCCCTTTCCTAGCTGTTATTTTAGTATTTTTTACAGGTGAAATAATATCACAGTTTTCTTGTAATTGTCTCATCAGGCTAGTGTAGAGCTCTGCACCCCCCTATTGTGTTATATGTCGTGGGTATATGAGTCATCAGGTTGGTCTCACAAATACAATTCAAATCTTTTTTCTGACGTCGAGATTCTGAAATAAACGTTTTTCTGCTTCTGTTTATATGTGGTTATATGGTTCAGCTAAACTGGACCATGAAATGATCTGACCCACTCACTGGTTCAATATCTACATCCTTTAAATGAGGCCCTCTCAAGAATATAGGGACTAAACAATGTCCGCTTAGATGTGTAGGGAGATCCGAGAGAAGACGGACATTGTGTGAGTTCAGAATGTCATTTAGATGTGTACAATCGCTATTGTTTGGCTCATTAGACCATATATTTAGATCTCCCAAAATAATAATATTTGACTGATTACTGCCTTCCACTCCTAGGGCCTCATTACGACCCAGGCGGTAAGGGGTTTACGGCAGCGTTAACAGCGCCGACCCTTACCGCCTGAGTACGAGGTCCCTTAGCGCCATGGCGCTTTTAACACCTGCTTTTAGCAGGTGTTAAAATCCATGGCGCTAAGGGACCATGGAGTTAATTACGCCACCGTAATTTACGGTGGCGTAATTAACGCCTTCCCCACTCCCATTATGCCCTATGGGGCAAAAATGGGAATGGGGAAGGGTAAATGGGGATTGGGGACTTACCGCCCCGCCAAGGTCGGAATGGGGCGGTAAGTCCGCCAACCACCATGGCGTAAACGTAGTTTACGCCATGGTGGTAAAGTCACGGCCCAGGCGGTAACTTACCGCCTGGGTCATAATGAGGCCCCTAGATAGGTATCCATAGTATGTAAAAATACAGTGGCTGGTCCAGGGGATCTGTAGCACAAAATTATTTTAAGGGAATCATTGGGGGAAAATTGGTAGGAGCATGCCAATACCTGAGAGGCATTATCCCATCTCAGGGTGCAGATACTTTGAATGTCAATGATCCCTTTATAGATAATGGCAACTCTGCCTCCCCTTTGTTGCTCTCTATTGAGCCATTTTATCCAGTAATTTTCTGATACCAAGGAGTGGAAATATGACTGACATGAGTCGGCAAACCAAGACTCAGTGATCCTTAAAATGTCAATATTGTGTGCTTCAATATTTGCTGTTCCTATCATCCGAACCAACATGCTGATTATACTATTTAATATCAAAGTCACCAAAAGATCATGTTGTCAGATGTAAACCGCACCTTTTTCAACTAACTGGTATGCCATGTGCTTCTTGACGACAGCCAATCAATTTGAATGTTAAAACAAAATATGGAATTAGAGAGGAGTCAATGGAATGTTATCATTTCAAAAGAAAGAAATATGACTCGAAGTACGAAGATTACATTTGTTAAAGTATTTGAAATGAGAATAAAAGAGTATAACCTTAAAAAAAAAATTACGACAATTGTCGTTAGTTATTGCTTGGATTCATTTTAATAGCCCACAATCTTATTGATGAGTGATCTGTTCTTTGAATAGTTATGGCCGTAAACAGTTTGAATTGTTGTCATTGAAGTATTTAAAAATGTGCATTTGAATTCAAAACATACCGATATATTAAAGTCTCGACTTGTGTCATTGATTCAAAGTGAAAAACTATAAAGTGTTTTAATGTGAAGAAACTAAACAAAGCAAATGTGTGTGTGCATTGATTGACCAAGTGTTTTCCACGTTTTGCCTGTGGAAATGTGATAACATAGATGTGGACAGAAGATGTTTCTCTATGCTGTGCACTAACATCTTGACAAAGGGCATATCATAGCCTTTGTTGCTCCTGATGTCACATTGAGGGGTGTCAGGTATGATTTATTGCCACCTTGGCACCTGAACTTAGCGTGATCAATCAACTTATCATAAAATGGCTGTTTGGGACGTGTGTGGTTCACAGACACTAATGTGGTGAAATGCATGGTAAAATTCATTGAAAGAACAAATGTAATAGATCGATTTATGTGGTCAAAATTAGACGCCTTGTCAATTGGTTGGTTAAAACTCCTGAGAGAACTTCTACTTTAATAGTCACATTGCAATGTTTTTGGGGGGGCTGAGATATTCTTATATATGTTATGGTCTAACTTTCACATGTATTGTTTTGTCAGTCATTCATATCCATGAAAATTATTTTTTCTTTTAATTTTTAATTTTAGAACTTCATATGTGGACAGAAAGGTTTTCCTGTATTGTTTTAGATGTACAAACATCAGCCTTGGCACAGCTTCAGGTACAGTGCTACAGATTTTCCTGAAAGACTTGCCATTGATACGAGTATGATTGCTGAACTGTAGCTTTCCTAAGTCCGAGGTTAACAGCCGAGCCAGTGATGTTTTTGCAACTGTAAAGGGGAAATTGCTTCTGCATGTGCAACATGCACTTTTCAACAGAAATGTATGAATCTTCCAAGTTCACCAAAAAAAATGATCACTCTAGAATGATTTGCAAGGTACTTTCAAATGTTGTTTCCCACTGTCATTCAGCATACACACAGTCAGGTAAGTAGAAAAGGTATTTTCTGTTTATGCCTTTAACCATAACTATAACATTTTGTAACATGTCTCCAGTAATGTTCATCCGCTAAATTCTTTTTATTTACCAGAAATGTTGAAAAAGCCACGCCTTGAGAGATTTGCAAAATTGAAGAATTGTTGGGGCATTCTGGGTTGATACTGGTATTGAGTTCCATGGGGTGGATGCATGACAAGAGAAGGATTTTTTGCATGTCCTTTCTTTGCAGAATAGTTGTTTACATGCAATACTCTGATTGATCCAATTTTATTTTTTTACTGATGCTAGCTAGTATCCTTATTATGAATTGATTGGAACATATGTAATTACCAGAGTTCTTATTTTAAAAAAATATATGTTTACACTTTTTGTTACTTAGACACAGAAGATGGACATTCATTCAAGTACTTTGGAAGAGACGACATGCACTTTCATTGACCCTCTGGGAGCATATATGTCTAAAAAGTGATTATTTGATTTTGTGTTTTAAATATCTATGTGTTATCGACACTATTCTTGTTTAAATCATTTTATTGACACATTCATTTCAACACGGCCAATCCACAACTTTACAAGTTCACCAGAAACTACATTCATGTAACTTGGCTTTCAAGTCTGCACTTTTAATTTGTACACTGGTCTATATGCTGACAGTCTCTGGATACTGTGTCACATGCTATCTTAGAAGCTGTTACCTTTATATTTGAGAAATAAATCTTCACAAGCTATATGTGATTTGATTGGTCGTTTTTTGGGAATAAACTTAACATTCATTAATTCATTACACACATGTGTGTATATAATTCATTTTGTTGAATTTTCACTGGAGCAATACAACTGTAGTGGATTTACTGTACATACAAACTTTAAAATTGTAAACATTACACTAAAAAATGATTTTCTATTCATTGTTATGATCAATATTTACTCTACAGGAGAAGATCTGGACTTCATTATCGTGCAAGTCATCATTGTAAAACTGCTCAGGACAAAGAGCTATGACAATATATACTGGATTCAGACTTTTGTGTGTAGGTTTGTGAAAATGTTACCTATATATAGACTAGCATCATGTATATTGTGTGGTATTGTGATTTTATTCACAGTGCAATATGTTTTTGTCTATTTTTGACTTATTGAACAAGTATGTTTTATTGTACATGGTTTACAAAGAAACCTATAGAAAGATTGCAAGTTAAAACATAACAGACAATATCACATAAACAATTACTTATAAGAACAAATTAAAAGGATATTAAAGTCATCAATTCAACTGAATAATTCCAATCTATAAAATGTCATATTAATTCATTTATGCGGCATGTAAAGTACATGTAAGCCAATTCATACCATTAGAAAACCAGTGCATCATTAAATGTCTAAAACTAATATTTCATCCAGTGTAGATTTGTAGATTATGAATTACAAAGCAATGGAAGACTATGCTATATTTGCAACTGGGAGCCCGATATTATGGTATTTCATGCTTGTTATATAAATCCATAGACTTTACAAATAAAGCAATCGCAAAACTCTCTGAGGTGTTCTGAATATTAATACAGTGGGGCCAAGCGTATTCATCATTCCCATTAATTCCCCGCATTGCACATTTTGTCATCAAAATCCACCATTCAGTGCGAAGTGCAGGACAGTCCAGTAGGAGGTGCCTCAATGATTGAATTTCTCCCTCCTTGTTACAAAATCTACACAGCGCATGTTCTGGACTGACCATGTTCCTTCGTAATAAGACCTCACAGGTGGCAGAATGTTCCAGTGTACTTTTAACAAAAGAGTCTGATAATGTCGATTAGGTAACTGTAAGAGGAGGGACATATTCCAATCTAGATTTAATCTAATGCGGATCCCCGATTAGGGAACTGTAAGAGGACGGTAATAATCCCATCTAGATTTAATCTAATGCAGAACCCCGCCTTATCATAGAGTACCATGAGAAGCAGCAACAGACCTCCCGGCGGCCCCTAGGCTGCCAATTTAGACCAAAGATGGTTTTGATTAACTCAATCGAAGGCCGCCGAGAGGTCAATTGAGACCACATAAATCTCTCCTGAGCACTTTCCCCAAGCTGATTCGTGCAACACTCTTGTAACAAGACCGTTAACATTGGTGGAGTGACCCGACCTAAACCAAGTCTTTAATTTATTAAGTTGCTTTGTTGCAGCCATCCACTCATTCCAATGGTACAACAGTATAGTTGTGAAGATTTTACAGTCTGTGTCTATTAGTAAAACTTGGCAGTAGTTCCTTGCCTGATCTCTATCACCTCTCTTAAATATAGAGACTACATGAACTGTTTGCCAGGACTGCGGGAGAACTCAATTTTTTACTTTACTTCAAAAAATATTGTTGGTCAGACCGTTATGCCCAGCAACACGGGAGATTTTAGATCTTTTAATCAATACTGTGGTGTGTGTTAAACAAATTCTGTCATCTAATTCCCTGATGGTATGGTGAACTGCTGCCTCCTCTGGCTTCTGATATTCATCATTAGCATGCAGAATAAGGACCTTCTCTCTAAGCCACTGTTGTTTTTTTGTATATTCATCGATACGGTTTGTTAGCTTCGTAGGTGACCCCCCAATCAATGTGTGACATGTCTGTTGTACAACACTTTGGCCTGCAGTGTGAATTAAAGAGTCTGAGTTAATATTTTCGATGTTTTCCACTGCAAGGTCAGCAACCTCTATGATTCTCAGTTCATGGATTTCTTGGCACCTGTATATCCTCATTCATCATAGAGTGTTCCAGCTTGGCAATCACCCTCATTGGGATTATAGATGTTATTTTGGTACAAGTGCAAGATTGTTTGCCGAAGAAGTTCTTGATTTTTTGCCCAGCAATTGGGGAGAAGAGTGTTCATTGCTTTAATTTTCTTGCTGGTATTTTTTCCTTCTGAGTCTTTTGCTCCTCCCAATTTGAGGACCTACCGAACCTTGCTGGGCCCAAGGGGGTCCCTTCTAATCCTGTGAAATCAAGTACAGCAGGAAAAAGGGTTAATTGATTTAATTTTGCTGGTACTTTTTCCTTCGGTTCTTTTGTTCCTCCCAATGTGACAGCTTGCCGACACTTGCCAGGCCGGAGGAGGAGCCTTCTAAACCAGACCAATCTAGTACAGCAGGATTGGGGTTATCTTCCCCTAAATTATGAAATAAAGCTGCCACTATACGATCTTTCTGGCAGCCAATACATATTTGCTCATTGGCCTGCGGGACAACATTGGTGTTTTCTTCCATGGTGTGATTTTTTTAAATAGGAATAATAGGATCTTTATCCTGTGGCGCTGCATTAATGTTTCTACCCTAGTTAAGTTTTTGTCGATTGAATCTTTAACCTGCTGCGCTGCATTGATGTTATCTTCCCTGGTTTGATTTTCATTGATTGATTCTTCAGTATTCAGATGGCTCCTAAGGCCTTTTTGCAGCATAATAGAAAGGGGCAAAATGTGCATGGCTGAAATAGCAGCCTGTTAGAAAGTTAAAAGGGACTGGTTCCAAGTAATACAGTACGAATCAGGAATTAGTATAAAACTATCAAGTGATGGTCGAATGAAAATTGGAGGACAAAGGGAAATATCAGATTATTTTTAAAGGATTTTATTTTTAAAAAGCTGATGTCTGCAAGGAGGGGACACTGATCAAATTAGGGGCTTCCCACAGTCTTCCAGGATCATGGAAGCCACATCTAAACCATGCACCAGGATCAAAGGAAGCAGACCCTCCAAGAGTCTCAGCTTTACGAACCCAATAAACGCCTCTTTGTTTTACAGTCTGCTTCAAGCAGCCAAAATCCAGGTCCTTTCATATCCAAACTGTAGATATGCGTGTCTGTGTGCAAGTAGTCACAATAGTATAGGTTTCAATTTCCAGCCAAAACTGCAGGCTTTGATCGCTGGGATGGATAATATTAGCTGGTATCAATTTTCAAACGCAAGCACAGACTTGCACAGACAAGTAGCAAAGCAAACAGACACATAGGGCCTCATTACGACCCAGGCGTTAAGGGTTAGCGCCGTCGTTAACCCTTAACGCCTATTCTGATTTTAACGGCTGCTTTTACCATCCGTTAAAATCCATGGCGCTAACCTGCCATGATGCTAATTATGCCACCGTAATTTACGGTGGCGTAATTAGCGCCTTCCCCACTCCCATTATGCCCTATGGGGCAAAAATGGGAATGGGGAAGGGAAAATGGGAAATGGGGATTTACCGCCCCACTCACCTTGGAATGGGGCGGTAAATCCGCCATCCACCATGGTGTAAACTTACAGGGTAATTCATAGAATTTCGCCGAAAAGTGTCGCAAGCGGCTGGCGCAGAGTGTCCGCGTGCGATTGTCTGCGCCAGGCACGTGCGCTAAAACCGATTTCCGCGCACAGCGTATTAATGGATTTTAGGCTCCCAAACCAGCCGTGGCGCAGAGTATCGCAGCGACCCTGCAGCAGCGCCAGTAACGCCCCCAAGAACGCCCTCGCGCAAGGAAAAGCCATCAAAATCGCTAAATCATCGCAAAGAGCTGCGCTAACCCTGGACCAGTTTACAGGGCTGCCAAACAAGGAACGCAAAGCGGGTAACGTTCATATCAGGGGTACGCGGGAATTTTTACACGCGATTAGCCAGGGTACGTGTATTACAGGGGTACGCGGGAAGTTTAACACGCGATTGGCCAGGGTACGTGTATTAGAGGGGTACGCGTGAAGTTTTACACGCGATTAGCCAGGGCACGTGTATTACAGGGGTACGCGGGAATTATCACACGCAATTTGGCTGGGTAGGTGTATTACAGGGGTACGCGTGAAGTTTTACACGCGATTAGCCAGGGCACGTGTATTACAGGGGTACGCGGGAATTATCACACGCGATTTGGCTGGGTAGGTGTATTACAGGGGTACGCGGGAATTATCACACGCGATTTGGCTGGGTAGGTGTATTACAGGGGTACACGGGAAGTTTTACACGCGATTTGGCTGGGTACGTGTATTACAGGGGTGCGCTGGAATTATCACACGCGATTTGGCCAGGTACGTGTATTACAGGGGTGCGCGGGAATTATCACGCGCGATTTGGCTGGGTACGTGTATTACAGGGGTGCGCGGGAATTATCACACGCGATTTGGTTGGGTATGTGTATTACAGGGGTGCGTGGGCAGTTACACACGCGATTAGGCTGGGTGGGTCCTCACAGGTGTTCCCTGTACACCCTCCACGGCCCCTGCAGGCAGCCCACAAAACAGGGGACTACCCTGCACACCTGCTCATGTCCCCCTGCACCCCCACCCCCCAGCCACCAGGGGCACCCTCCACCAGGCCCCCACCCATGTCTACCACCACCCCCACCCCCGAGCCACCAGGGTCACCCTCCACCAGGCCCCCACCCATGTCTACCACCACCCCCACCCCCCAGCCACCAGGGGCACCCTCCACCAGGCCCCCACTCATGTCACCCACCACCCCCACACCCCAGCAGTGCAGGGTCACCCTCCACCAGGCCCCCACTCATGTCTCCCACCACCCCCAAGCCACCAGGGGCACCCTCCACCAGGCCCCCACTCATGTCTCCCACCACCCCCACCCACAGCCAACAGGGGCACCCTCCACCAGGCCCCCACTCATGTCTCCCACCACCCCCACACCCCAGCAGTGCAGGGTCACCCTCCACCAGGCCCCCACTCATGTCAACCCACCACCCCCACCCCCCAGCCACCACGGGCACCCTCCACCAGGCCCCCACTCAAGTCTACCACCACCCCCACCCCCCAGCCACCAGGGTCAGCCTCCACCAGGCCCCCACTCATGTCTCCCACCACCCCCACACCCCAGCAGTGCAGGGTCACCCTCCACCAGGCCCCCACTCATGTCACCCACCACCCCACCCCCCAGCCACCAGGGGCACCCTCCACCAGGCCCCCACTCATGTCTCCCACCACCCCCAAACCCCAGCAGTGCAGGGTCACCCTCCACCACGCCCCCACTCATGTCTCCCACCACCCCCACCCCCCAGCCACCAGGGGCACCCTCCACCAGGCCCCCACTCATGTCTCCCACCACCCCCAAACCCCAGCAGTGCAGGGTCACCCTCCACCAGGCCCCCACTCATGTCTCCCACCACCCCCACCCCCCAGCCACCAGGGGCACCCTCCGCCAGGCCCCCACTCATGTCTCCCACCACCCCCAAACCCCAGCAGTGCAGGGTCACCCTCCACCAGGCCCCCACTCATGTCTCCCACCACCCCCACCCCCCAGCCACCAGGGTCACCCTCCACCAGGCCCCCACTCATGTCTCCCACCACCCCCACCCCCCAGCCACCAGGGTCAGCCTCCACCAGGCCCCCACTCATGTCTCCCACCACCCCCAACCCCCAGCCACCAGGGGCACCCTCCACCAGGCCCCCACCCATGTCTACCACCACCCCCACCCCCCAGCCACCAGGGTCACCCTCCACCAGGCCCCCACCCATGTCTACCGCCACCCCCACCCCCCAGCCACCAGGGTCACCCTCCACCAGGCCCCCACTCATGTCTCCCACCACCCCCACCCCCCAGCCACCAGGGGCACCCTCCACCAGGCCCCCACTCAATTCTCCCACCACCCCCACACCCCAGCAGTGCAGGGTCACCCTCCACCAGGCCCCCACTCATGTCACCCACCACCCCCACCCCCCAGCCACCAGGGGCACCCTCCACCAGGCCCCCACTCATGTCTACCACCACCCCCACCCCCCAGCCACCAGGGTCAGCCTCCACCAGGCCCCCACTCATGTCTCCCACCACCCCCACACCCCAGCAGTGCAGGGTCACCCTCCACCAGGCCCCCACATATGTCACCCACCACCCCCACCCCCCAGCCACCAGGGGCACCCTCCACCAGGCCCCACTCATGTCTCCCACCACCCCCAAACCCCAGCAGTGCAGGGTCACCCTCCACCAGGCCCCCACTCATGTCTCCCACCACCCCCACCCCCCAGCCACCAGGGGCACCCTCCACCAGGCCCCCACTCATGTCTCCCACCACCCTGTAAGGGGATTCAATTCAACACTACAGCTAAGTCAACGCCTAGCCTATAATACTGATTGAAAACCCTTATTGATATATCTTTAGGTCCAGTTCATGCGTTCTGGATGACTACCCCTATATAACACCCCTCTCTTGGAATCCCCCTGACCCCACTGAGCCAAGAAGTAGTTCTGTTTTGCAAGTTTAAAAGGTTTATTTGATAATTTAAAATATATATATATATCCCACTTTATAATAAATTAATAATTGAATATCACACTTAATCTGATATGATAAAGATTAACGACGGAGAATCTGGCACTAGCACACTTCTTATAATCACTAATGAGTTGACATGAAATGGATAAGGTAGCACACTGGTAAATAGGAACAAAAGTATAATGTGGTAGAGGATGCTTTATGTAAGCTCAGGTGGATGCAAGATTCAATGAATGCAGTACAGAAAATACTCAATATGATTTCAACCAAACAATGTAATCACTTTTCTCTGGCAATCCCCTCCCCCCCTTGATGCAAGGCAAGGAAATGGAAGGAAAACACACAGTTCTCAGAAATGCAATCAAATGTGATTCAGTTCACCCCAGCAAGCTTAGACTACAGAAGTTTGAAAACACAGGCCCAAATTGCTTTGATATGTGCTGGCAATTTTTTTTTTTTTTTTTTTTTATTTAGATGTTTTAGTTTAATAATAAACTTTTACATCATTGCGATTTTTATAAAGAGGCAGGAATAAAAATTGTCGTCATGTTTAAGTTTTTCTTCGATTGAGGTCGAGGATAGACGTTAGAAAGAGAACAATTGTGAATGTGTATTTGTTATTATTTCCACTAAGTATGGCATTCCATCTTTCGGATGTGGTCATTTGTTTCGTGTCTAAGTCAAAGTAAGAACCAAAGTTTTTCCGTTGAGCTGCCAGCGCCGTGCATTCCATGACTAGGTGGAAGATAGTCTCTGGGATTGTTTCTATTTCACAGAATCGGCAGTGATTGTTTGTTTTAGAGATTTGATTTGTGATGGCAAGATAACAGTTTGTCGGCAGTATGTTCAATCTAATTTTCAGGAATGTTGATCTGATCACTGGGTCAGGGAATAGTTGCAGGTACGGTTGTGGTTCATTTAGTTTTCTGTTGTCCTTGTTGCAATATAATGTCCTTTTATACGAGTTTGTCTGTTTCATAGTTTGGATCCAATCGTTTTGTAAAAGTTTCACTTTGGCGTATTGAGGTCGGTTGATTAATAAATCATGAGATATTTCTTCTTTTTCCATTTCGATTACGATAGATTTTTTCCACTTTGATAGAACTGTGGTGTTTGTAGCGTCGCTCTTAAGTTTGAATATTTGAATTGCTGGTATATTATCATCAGACAGGATTTTACGATATATGTCCAGGCGTTTCCATCGTACCATGGAACTGATTGATTGGGTTGCAAGTTCGTACCTGATTCTTGGCATCGGGTATGCCTTTGGCAAAGCTAGGATCTTACGCCAGAATATGGACTCAAATTTCATCCAGTTTACTTGGTGTGCATTCAACATTGCCTCAGCGCCATAGATTATTACCGGGATGTATTTTTGCTTGTAGTATGCAATTATTGGTTTGAATGAAAATTTTCCAAACTTTCTGTGTAGGATACAACCTTGACGCGCTAGTAGTTGCGCTTTTTGTTCAATTTGATTTAGCCATTCTATTTCTGTGGTTGATTGATTAATCGTTATGCCAAGATATTTGAATTTGGTCACATTTTGCAGCTTGATTCCTTTGATGTTAAACGTGGGTTGTTTTGCCTTGGGACGAGATTTTGTCAGTTGCATGACTTTTGTTTTGAGGATATTAATTGTTAAGTCATTTTGGGACATGTAGTCACTCAACACTGTGAGGGAATGTTGCAGACCATATGGAGTTTTGTCCATTAGGACAATATCGTCTGCATATGTCATAATCGGAACACGGGTTGAGTTGATTTTTGGCGGGTTTATTTGGTTATTTTCTAGATATTGGTCAATATCTGATGTGTAGAGATTGTACAGAGTCGCTGCTAGAGGGCAACCTTGCTTTAGACCGTTGTGTGTTGGTATGGCTTCGGTGGTTATTCCTTGCTTTGTGAGCCTAACTTTTATTGAAGTATCTGAATAGAGTTGTTTGATAGGCTCAAGGATGTTCGCAGGGCAGTGCCATGTCTTAAGTTTTGCCCATAGTCTTTTTCGGGGTATGGCATCGAAAGCCATCTTTAAGTCAATGAACGCAGCATATATCTTGGTAGTGCTGTTTATTGCTTCATACTTGATAAGGTGCAGCAGTATCAGATTGATATTGGTTCCAACTTTTGGGGTGAAACCCGTCTGACGTATTGAAAGTCTATCATTCAAGTTTGCCCACGCACTAAGTTGTTTTAGCAAAAATGATGCAAATAGTTTCCCCAGGGGGTCTAGCAAGGCAATGGGGCGAAAGTTTTGTGGTAGGTCGCGCGGGCCTTGCTTATGGATAGGGACTATTGTTGCCGTTTTCCAGGTAGCCGGGATTTGGTTATGAGAGTTTATAAGTTCAATTATGTTGAATAAGAAGCTTGCCCATGTCGAAGGGTTTTGTTTGAGCATGGCATTTGACAGGCCGTCAGGTCCCGGAGCTCTGGAGGTGTTTAGTCGCTTAATCATTGAAGAAAGGTCTTCGTGTGAGACAGCTACTGACCATTTTGTAATGATTTTGTTTGCTTCTTGTTCATCTGGTTCAGATCGAGGTGCATACATATTTGAAAAATGTGTGGTCCATGTCGTCGTAGGTACATTAGCTGTAAGCTTTTGTTGCTTCTGAGAATTTTCATTCAGAAGGTTCCAAAGTTCTCTGGTGTTGTTTGTCCGATATGTTTTCATTATTGTTTCAGCATCTGTTTGTAGTAATATAGTCTTATGAGATTTTTTCCAGTTGTTGTATGTTTGTTTTAACTTATTTATCTTAGCGATGTTTTCTGGATGTCTTTGTTTTTTGAGCTGCCTTATCTGTTTCGCTAGCTCCTTTTTTTTTGCTGCTAGCTCCGCGTTGTAACTGTGTGAATGGGTTATTTGTGGGCGGTTTTTGACGGTTTGCTGGAACGGAAGTAGAATCCATCCATAATTCAGTTTTTCCAAGTCTGGTTTTTGGGAGGTTAGTAATTTGTTCGGCAGCAATGGAAGTTTCGTTTCTGGTATACGGAGTCTTGATGATGTACCGTCTAATTCCAGTGTAGGTTGGGCTCGTAGTACCTCTTGTTGTCCGGTAGAGTATGATTGCACTGTTAGTTTATTGTGGTCGCTGTTGTTGCCAGCTACAGTTTGGGCAGTGTCTACCGTGTCATGTAAAAGTTGGGAAAGAAAGATGTAGTCGATGATCGCTACAGAGGAGCCTCTACTCCATGTTGGCATGAAAGTTTCAGAGTTGTTTTTTGCGTGGTCTAGTAGCTTGAGCTCGCGAGTATAGATTTCTTTCATCCATTTCGATGCTTTGGAGGATAGCTGATCGAGTGGTCGCAGAATGCCGGTTTGTGTGCGTAGGTTAATATTTAGGTCCCCGCAAATTATTATTTCCAGAGTTCGATGAGTGTCAAGTAAAGTGTCGGCTGTGATGAAGACAGCGTCAATGAATTCATTAGTTTTGATGGCTGCAGAGTTCCAGTATAAATTAAAGATAGCAAGTTGTAGTTCATCTTTTTCTTGTTGGTCGGGATGAGTCTTTATAGTTATTGTCGTTATCTGGATCCACGGGTTTATGTTTATAGTGGTCAATACTCTCCAGAGTGGATTTATTTTGATTAAGGTGAGGAGGCCAGATGATGGCCTTCCTTGGGTATTTTTTTTTATTGCAGGGTTTAGTAAGACAAGATAGCCGTCGCATG
Source organism: Ambystoma mexicanum (assembly GCF_040938575.1). Lineage (NCBI taxonomy): Eukaryota > Metazoa > Chordata > Amphibia > Caudata > Ambystomatidae > Ambystoma > Ambystoma mexicanum. The sequence continues at coordinate 1,142,082,875 of NC_090931.1, read as the reverse complement.
CTGGAGTATCCGTGATCCAGGTCTCTTGTAGGCATATAATTTGAAATTTTCCCAGATCAGATGATGGTTGGGTGTATAGGTGTAGATTCCCTCTTGTGTTCCATGAACAGAGTGACCATGCGAAGTTTGGTTTATTTGATTGTTATGAGTAGGAGGAGAGTGAGGAATTTGATGACATTTGGTCTATGGTTGACACGTCTGTATCGTATATCCTTTTAAATGGGCATTCTTGGTCAGCCCATTGTTCGTCTCTTCTGTCTCTAATCGTCGATTGATTTTTCGCATGGTGATGGTATGTACGGTCGGGGTTAGAGATTGTCATCGAAGGCCATTTCGTACGTTTCCTTGTTGTTGTTGTAGCCCAGCAATTGAACCCAAGGTTGTGGAGTTTACCACTATTTGCCGCAATCAGTTCTTGATCTTCTTTGTTTGAAATTTCGGCGACAATTTTGTCGAGATGGTTATGATCATTGAAGGTGATCAAGTCGATCTCAGTTGATGATATGTGTTTTAGTTGTGGTAACGCTCCAAGAAGACGGAGAGTGTTTGTTCTATTCAGTATCAGGGGTTCTTTTCTGTTGATTCGATTTTCGATGTGGATTTCATAGATTTGATGTTGTTGAAAAGGGTTTGTAAACGTGGGCAAAGTATATTCAGGTGTGAGTGGTGTGTCTGTTACAAAAGAGTTGTCCGTGACTTGATCAAGGTCTTCTTTTGTTGACGATACATCGCTAAGAGGCACTGAGTAATCGTGTAGTGAACTTTCAGAGATTTCTTCGTATGGGAGTCTTTCCTGTAGTTTCTGATTGCTGTTATATTCATCGATTATTATATAGTTTGAAGACAATGGAAGTTGTGTCTCAGGTGGTGTATCGTTTGTATCTTGATCATCGTGAGTTGTGCAATTCAGTAAGTCATCATCCTGTGAATCGGAGTCTGATACGAGTTCCAGATGCACAGACGATGATCCGGTTTGTGGATGGGTGTCCTTGTCCTTTCTCGTACTGGCTGAGTTCGTTTGAACGTTACTTAAGAGAGGTTTTTGCTGAAAGAGCTCTGTTATTGGTTGAGGGACGGTGTCGCTTGGTTTTATAGCTCGAAGAAATGCTCTCGATCCTGTTTGTCGTTTTTTGGTTGCTTTCGCGTGCGTTGGTTTTGCTGGAGTATTTACTTTTTCTTTTGCAAAGATCTTATATTGCTCTATTTTGCTCCCTTTTGGGTGAGTGACATCTTGTTCATCTGGGTGTGGAGTTTTAAGAGTCATAGAGTTCGTATGCGTAATAATTAGATCAGATGTTTGAGGTTGTGTGTTCATGTGCGGAGTGTTTTCGTTCAGATTCTGAGGTGCTGTTTGGTCGTTTCTTCTTTCCACTAATAGATTGGGTTGTACTTGGCGTTGTGTTTTGAGCATGTTTAGTAGTTCAGCATTTAGGTTTGTTTTTTCTTGTCGGTCAGTTCTAGCCATTTCCACTAGGCGTTGTTGCCAGCGGCATGATTGCTCCGCTTCTGAATTCAGTCGGGCTTCTATTGTGTTAATGAAGTTTTCGATATATATCTGCTTGGAGTGGATCATAGCTAACAGGGTAGCTTGGTCCTTTATGTTGTCCTTCATGGACTCTTGAATCTTGATGAAGGGTATCATTATATGTGAAAGTACTGCAATAAGAGTATTTTGGAGGTCGAGCATCGTGGTTGGGATCCTTGGGATCATATTTTCATCTTGTTCGTTGTGGTCAGGAGGTCTGATCACTGGAGATTTATTTTCCTGAGCGTGTGATGTTTGTCTTGCCTGCTCGTTTTTGTTAAAAGGGTCCGGAGTGTAGAATGATTCGTCTGTATCGTAGACGAATTGGTTCGGGAACTTATCAAGTCCTGACTGTGTTTTCTCTTTCTCTTGTTTAATTGTTCTGTTAGTGAGTGCATATGGTAGACATGGCGTTGAGGTGAGTTGCGATGTTTGAGTTCCCAGTGTAGTACCAAAGATTTCCTTTCGTTTGTCAAGATTAGACATGATAGATTCAATTTCTGTGATGTCCATAGAAAGTCTTTTTGCTTTTATTATAGGTTGTTTATTGTTAGTTTCTACTGTTTTTGATTGTTTATCTGGATTGTGGGTTTGCAACCATGCAAGCTTCGCAAGTCTTGCTTTCTCTTTCTTCTCTTGTTGGGTTGCAGTTTTTTGTAGATTGTGTAGTGGTTTGATACTCCGTTGTTCATCTAGTTTGGGTTTACGGAGTTCTCGAGATCTGGTGTCATTCACAGGTTCATGTAGTTCATCCCCAGTGCTAATTGGATCTGATTTGTCCGTGTTAATTCCTTGTGTCTCGGATGTTTGTATGGAAGATTCCCCTGCCTGTTTAGTTATTTGGGATCTTTGATGAATGTCTGCATTTGATTGTGTATTCGGCGAATTCTTGGAAGTCTCTTTGCTTTTGTATTCTTCATCTGCGGGTTTCTTATCCTCATTGAAGGCTTTATGGTTGAAATCCGCATTTGTACATTCTTTCTGGGGTGCTTTGTGATCCGTCTGTCGTAGCATCTCGGCGGACGGGTTTTTAGGTTGGTCCCGCAAGGGGACTAAGGGTGGTGTAGATAGTTCCGCTACTTGGTGTCGATTTAGAGTCTCGGTTGGATGGTCTTGCGTTTCGTGGTGATGATTTTTCCGGTGCTGTTCTAAGTTTTTGGCTTCGGTATGTTCGTCGTCAGATTGTATAATAATTTCTATGGATCTGTTATCAATTTTTACGCTGTTTGGCGTTATTCTCAATTCGTCTAGCTGTAGTGAGGAGTTAGAGATAGGCTCTGCCCAGGCTGGTTCGTTATCGGGTTTAAATGCAAAAGGGGATCTTTCTTTCTGGGGTGTGATTGGAGCGGAAACTGCTTGGAATGTTTCTGGCTCTTTTTTATCGTTATTTTCAGGATGACAGATGAAGAAATGGTCGCCTGCCATCGCGCTGTCGTGAAAGGGTGTATTTATAGTTATGTGCTGGCAATGAATTAAAAAATATGCTAAAATGCTTTTAATTCCCTTTTCAGAGGTTCAGGGTGAGTGGTATCTAATTAATATTAGTCCAGGCTCACACTAGCAATGATGCAGGGATAGTTAGCAGGTTAAACGAATTTCTGGCAAATGGAAGGCAAGCAGCAGCAGTTTTTACACGAGGAGAAATTTGCAAATCGCGGTAAAATTCGCGGATGCGTCGAGCGCTATTACAGAGGAACCACAAGGACTATCTCTATCGTTTTAGGGTCCTAGGAAAGCCTAGGATCTCAGCTTCCAAATAAAAGTTACTGCAAGTCTCTAGCACAAACGGTTGCGGAGATATGAGCGATTTAATAAAGGTCGTTTTTCAGATTTGAAATTTTAAACGCACACTTTTTCAGCTTTAAAATGATGGCAGGATAACACAATTGCTAAGCTGCAGTTCTACTTAGGTTAAAAATGGATTGAATTATATTATTTTAACTAAGAGATTGGATCTGCACAGTTTTACTATGTACTCACACTATATTCTTGAATTAAATGGGCCTCATCACGGATCTGGTCAGGGTTTTAAACTGGACTCTGGTCTGGTCTGGCCTCTGCACTTCACAGTGATCTGGGTCAGCTCTCTCTGCTGGTCTGGGTCTCTCTGGGTACAGCACTGCTTTCTCTCTGGTCTGGTCTCTTAGTTCTGGATAGATTGAAGTCTCTAGTTTGGCTCTCTGGAGGTTTGATGGAGGTAAAGTATGGATTTTTCCGGCAGAGCGTCCCGCTGCAGATGGAATTTGAAGGTCTCTATCTGTCCTGTCTGTCTGCTTTTATGTGTTTAGAATGTGGGTGTGTTCTAGCATCACTGACCCTACCTCTCTCTCAGCTTCTAATTGGTCAAACTTCCATTTCTTATTTGATTGGGGAATGAACTGTGAGTCAGAGGGATGTCATTTTATGGCTTGCAGATAGGACACTCCTCTGTCAGATTGCACACATTCTATATTTGATAATAAAAGACATATTTCACAGTTACACAGTTGCTTGAAATTATATACATGGTGTGGCTGAATTTAGCCATGTCTCTGTCCAAATCTGCTGTTTCTAAGAGCTTGAATTCAGAAATGGCAGATAATTGACTTTTTAACTGATTTTTCAATTTCTGACATTGACCCAACTTTACATACATGTGCGCAGGGAGTAAGGACATTAACTGATGAAGTTTCATACTTTTAACATGCACACATTTAGAGTAATATCCACTTTTCCGCTAAAACCCCCCTGAACACGCCACCGGGTCGAAAAACCTCTTAAAATGTGGGCAGAAAAATCACAAGAATTATGGTGTCATTTATAAAATTTTCACATGTCCGCTCTATGAGTTATTCATCTTTTTAAAGTTATGTTCTGGCTCCAAAGGGGTGTGGTTTACCCTCAGCAAAAGGTTTAATTTCTGGTTTTTCCAGTTCTGCCAAGCCAGCTTGCTCTCACAGGCAGTGCCCCTCCCCTTTCCTCAGGAGGAAGCCACTTTTTACGACCATTTACGACTCCTGCCAATAAAACCTTTGCCTGAGCCAGGACAGGGCTTTGTTCACTTTCCTGCAGAGCACAGGTAATTCAATTATCAGATAGATGGCATATCCTTAGTGTGAGCAGCAAAAGGAAGGTTGGCCTGGGAACACAGTGGTGACTCAAGTTTCACTCCTGATGGGGGTAGTTGCCAGGCACATTGGAATCTCTTTAAGCTGTCATTTCTGTTCCCCAGTTTCTGCATTCAAATAAAACTAAACATTTTCACATATGCAGCTAGAAGGCTGATTCTAAGTTTAAAACTATGACATTTAAACAGTTACAAAGGCATGTGACACCAAACATAGGTCACTAATTTAATCTAACATTTTCGATTTTAGTGTCTTTAAATCCAGTGCAACTTAAACTGCTGACTCCATAGCTCAGCCAGTTTTGTTATAAGCATTGTTCTGGGCTCTTCATTTCCCAGATTTTGTAGGCACACAAAACTCCATTCTACCAAATGTCTGCTGGTGTTCAGTGAATATTTTGCACATATTGCAATGTTTGAAATAGGCACTTTGGCTTGCCTTCAGAGAAACACAGGGTGGTTTTAAACTGCCGGCTTTTGGATAGTGGTGAGTACTGGTACTGCACCCATTTTTGGGATTTAAGAAAATGAATTCCCAACAGTTATGGGTTTGCTTTTGGCAATCAGCATTGCCATTCCCAATGGTTTCAGACTACTGTGTGGGTAGTCCAATGGTGGTTTTAGGCAGTGTCCTTCTGTGCCCATAACATCGGCAAAAATGAGTGGCAGCCTATTCTTCATGCATTTCCCTGTGCATTTTCTGGGAAGCTCTGGCCATCATGAGGTTTTCCATGTCAGTACTGCACAGTTTTGAGGTAGGGCTCGGATGCATGGGTAAATACATCCCACAAGCCCCCCTTCTTGCGGTGGCCATCTGATCCTTCACTGGTGGGAACCGCAAGATCTGGGATGTTTCCTCATCTTCTTTCAATAGATGGCACAGTTCAGCATCTTTTCCTCCATCCGGTACTGATCGATCGGTTCTCCTCGCCGGTCCTGATGGGAATATTGGGCGGTCCACTGGGCCCATTGGATCTTCGTTCCCGGTCTCCGGATCGCCCTCCTTGGCCCGTCTTCAGGTTTTCTTTCTCCTAGGACGACAAAGGAAGAGCGGCAATACCTACTCATAGACGTTTTTCCACCACTGTTGAGATAGTGGGGCAGCATATGCATTTCATCATAACGAAACATTACATTCTTATTTTGAAAAAAAAACAGTATAACTCAGAGACAATTTCATGCAAATCACAATATTTTAGAGACTAGATGTGGTATGTTTTATGATTGGAACAGAATTAGTCTGAGACAGTACCCGCTAGGATTCCAGAGGATTCCTCCAGTTGTTGCAGGGTGTGCCTGGGATGGCAACACTTCAACTGGTTTATGTGGACCCACTTGTCTTCCCCCGCTGCCAAAGGACCTTTGGGGATGTGGATTTTCTAGGCCACAGGGGAGATTTTGTCTATGATCTCAAATGGTCCCTTCCACGTAGGCAAAAATTTGCGCTGCTTGGCCTGGTTCCTTTGGAAGTTGTATAGATAGACCCGGTCCCCCACCTGATATTCCTTCCTGGAAGTTTTCAGGTCATAATGGGTCTTCATGCTATCAGCCGATCTTTCTAGATTCCGCTGAGCGTAAGCAAAAGCATGTTGGAGGTGTTTCCTTAAATTCTCCACATACTCATGAGTTGTGGAGGCATTTATCAGTGTCTGCTCTTGGGTCCTGTATAGCAAATGCTGAGGAAGCACCATCTTGCGCCCAGTCATCAACTCAAATGGTGACATTTTGGTTGCAGATGAAGGGGTAGATCTGATGGCCATTAGGACCAGAGGTAATCGGATATCCCAACTTGGCCCAGAATCTGCCACAAACTTCTTTAAGATGCTCACAATTGTCCGGTTATATCTCTCTACTGCCCCAGAAGAAGCTGGCCGATAAGCAATATGCAACTTCCTTTTGACCCCCAGTATCTCCCACATCTTTGTCATTACTTCACTGGTGAAGTGGCTACCTCTGTCTGACTCAATCCTTTGAGGTAGACCAAAACGGGAAAAGATGTGGTTAATCATCAAGGCAGCTGCCGTTTCTGCCTTGCAGTTTGGGGCTGGGAGACATTCCACCCACTTGGTAAACAAGCATGTCACAGTCAACATGTACTTATTCCCCCTAGCCGAGCGAATCACAGGGCCTACAAAGTCGATTTGTAAATCTGACCATGGCAGGGTCATCCCCCTCTTTTGTAAAGGCGCCCGGTGTGTGAGGGATGTCGGCTGAAATTGTGCACACACAAGACAACCCTTCAAATATTGGTTGAGGTCCTGGCCCATGTGTGGCCAGTATGCAACCTCTCTTAAGATTTCCAATGTTGTGTGAAACCCCCTATGACCGGCGGTGGCCGCATCATGGGCGTGACTTAACATCAGGCTTCGGAATGAGGTAGGAACCACCCACTGATCGTGGCCAGCTTTGGATTTCCTTACCAGCAAACCATCTTGGATTCGGAACATTTTTGGACATTTCATCAACACTCTTAGGTCCTCTTTCCCAATGTAATCGGTATCCGTCAGGGGAAAGTTCTCATGGTCCTCAAGGTGCTGGTAAAATTTACCAATTATTGGATCCCCCTTCTGAGCAGTAATCAAATCAGCATCAGGGGTCTCCTTACTCCATTGTGCAATTGAAAGGTCGTTGTGAGCATTTGTCTGGGACCTAGTGATGGCAGTGACCTGGATTTCCCCCAACAGGGACTCAATCTCAATTAGATCCCCTTGGATGGCTCCGGTTTTGGCCAGCTGATCAGCTAAGTCATTTCCAGTTTTGTCTGGTCCCTCTACTTTGGAATGACCCTTGATCTTTTTCCAATAGATGGTCATCTCATTCGATGTGACCAGATCATCAATGTTTTGGATCAACTTCCCATGTTTCAAGGGTTTGTTGTTAGCACATAGCATGCCTCTGGTTTTCCAATTAACCAGGTGCTCCACGAACCCGTTCCGTACATAATCCGAATCTGTGATTATGACCAGTTTGCGGAGTTGATGCTGGACAGCAGTGAGGATGGCCTGATGCACAGCCATCAATTCTGCCACCTGACTACTTCGGGGACCAATTTTGTATCCAGCGGAGGGTTCTGGGGACTCATTCACCCATGCATTCCCTACGCCAGCCACCAGTTCTTTCTCCCCGTTGTTGTCAACATGGTAAGAGCATCCATCCACATAGACAGTGGGCATTCCCTCACACTTGTCCTCTTCAAAGACTTTGTGTGGGGAATTAAGGTATGCCTCCGTGTTGTCCTTTATTTTTAGACTTTCGTCCCCGAGACAGTTTTCTCTGGCACAATCATGCAAGTCAGCCAGACCTTGCGCGAGTGGACTCTTCTTGTTTTGGCCATATCTGACCTCCACAGGAAAGCCTTGCATTGACAGAATCCAGGAAGTAATTCGGGAATTACTCACATTTCCGGCCCGGATTCTGTCACTTTGGAGATATTGCAGAGGCTGGTGTGGAGTCTCCACTATGATGTGTTCCCCCTGGATAAACGGGCGGTAATTCTTCAATGCCCACACCGTTGCCAGGAGTGCCTTCTCACAATCGTTGAATTTTTCCTCCACAGAGGATAAAGTTTTACTCGCATAGGAGATTACTTTATTGACCTTGTCATGCTTTTGGTATAATACTGCCGTTAAGCACGTATTAGAGAACCCTGTCTCCAGGAAGAACTCCTTGTTTCTGACAGGGTAAGCTAGGCAAGGCGCTTGTGAGAGGCTTCTTTTGAGTTGTTTTACTGCCTCGGCTTGTTCTGGACCCCATTCCCACTTGACCCCCCCCTTCAGGAGATGAATCAGGGGTCTGGTGATCTCTGCGTAGCCCTCAATGAACTTTCTGCTGTAATTAGTCAGTCCAAGGAGGCTCCTTAGTTCCCGCAGAGTTGTGGGGTCTTTCAGTTTCTGAAGTGCTTCCACTTTCTTTTCCTGGGGACAGAGACCCTGAGGAGTAATCTCATGCCCCAAGAAATTAACACGGGTTCTACACCACTGTGCTTTCTGAAAGGAAAGTTTTGCTCCGGCGGCCCTCAACTGCGTCAGAACATAACGGATCTCCGCTATGTGTTCCTCCACAGATGAACTTTTAATGAGGACATCATCTACATAAGCCAGGTTACCCCTCGCACCCAGGTCGGGCATGGCCTTATGTAGGAAAATATTGAACTCATTACCGGAGTTAAGGTATCCGAAGGGAGTCCGGGTCCATGTGTACTGCTGGCCCCCAAAGGTAAAAGCCAGCTTGTATTGGTCCTCCCTACTGACAGGCACAGTCCAGTATCCATTGGTCAGGTCTATTGCTGTGAATACCTGTGACCCCTGGATCTGGGCCAGCCCTTGGTCAATGTAGGGAAGAGGCCATCGGGAAGTGTGGACCCGTTTGTTGAGCTCCCTGAGGTCGGCGCAGAGTCTCCACTGGCCGTTTGGCTTCAATATTCCCAGCACCGGATTATTGAAGGTGCTGTGGACTGGACGGATTATTCTCCGGGACTCAAGGTTCTTGATTATTTCAGTAAGGGACTCCATTGATGCGAGATGCAAGCGATATTGCTTCACAAACACAGGAGTCATGCCAGGGTCCGTGGGGATTGTTGTTGTGTGGATGTCAGTGCGACCACAGTCATATGAGTCTACCGCAAAGAGATCTTGGAAATCCAAGAAAACTTGTTTCAACTTTTGCTTTTGTTCCAGAGTCACACAGGCATCAGCTAGGTTGACTCTCTCTTCCACCATCTGCCTGAAGCCTGGAAAGACTTCTGGTTTGGCTATTTCCGCGGCCTCCTCCAGCTGGGTGGAGAAGTCCCTGGTCAGAGTGCTGATTTGGACCGGAGGCTTCAGGTGGGCAAGGCAGCCTTCATGGACCTGGAAAATCACCTCATCCCTCCTGAAGTCACAAGTCACATCTTCCTTACCATAGGGGCAGGAAGTGTACACCAGGAAGTTCCCCCCATGCCGGGTAAAAATCCTGTCTGGTGTTGTATTGTCATCACTGTCACTGTCAAAACAGTCCTTGGGGATTGGTCCTAACAGTTCATTTACTAAGTCGATGGAAAAATGTCGGTCATCAACCGCCATTCCAATAATGGTGCCTGCGGCTAGAGTAATACTCTTTAAGTCGCTGTTATCCACCTCTATTAGAATGGTGTCATGTTCTATGTTGACTAATGGAGTTGGGTTTACCCCCAACCCTTGCTGTTGGAGAGAAGCATTTAGATGTATGTAAGCATCAGGGTTTTTCAACTCTTGTCCCCTTTTAACTTTCACTTCCAGGGAGAATTGTCGGGTCCTTTCTGGGATGGTGACTTCCTCTTTAACCTGAATTTCAACTGCATAAGGTAGCAATTGAGCTGACCTAAATGCTTTTTCTGGATCATCAAAGCCCATGGGATTATCCGCTAATCGGGACCAGGCTTTGAAGTTTATTAGGTCCAAACTAATGGCAAAGCGATTGAGAATGTCACTGCCTAAGTAAAAGGCGGCAGTGACGTCTCGCACGACCCAACAATTGTGGACTATGCTCTTGTTGCCAATGGAGATTTTGAGCATACACCTGCTTGGCAGGAGATGTTTGGAATTAGGTGCTTCCAGGTCCATTTCCCATTTGTCTATCAGTTTGAAGGTGGGAATGGCTGGATCTTTTGGGAGTTGGCGGAACATGGCTTCGCTGATGAAGCTCTTACCGTTGTTCACACACACTCGAGCGAGAACAGAGTCCTTCCCATCATTTAACTGAACAGGGATGAACAACTGCTCTCCAATTTGCTGAATATCAGCCAGGCTCTGAGCTGATTTCACATCTTTCTGGACTATAGAAGTGGGAGTTTCTGATTGTGGATTAGTAAAGAATTTCAGGGTGTTTCCTTCCAGTGTGGAATACCACCTTAAACTGGAAGGAAGGTTGATTTTCAGAAATAGAGAGGACCCTCCATCACCAGTCTGTTGTCCTACTGCTATTACTGTCACGTCTGGAATTTGGTGGTTCTGGAAGTGAAATTCTACTTGGTCAGATTTTTGTTCAACCATGTGGCAGGTGCCGTTTAAACTAACATGGTTGACACTCTGTTTTAATTTTATGGGTCGGCTAGTCTGGGTCCAGAGGACCTTGTTTACACAATCTATTAGGGGTGACAACCTTCTCAGGAGGTCATTCCCTAGTAAACAAGGGGTGCCCTCTGGGGTCACAACTATGACCGGGTGTTTCAACTTATGTCGCCCAATTTTAATGTCCAAGTCTGCCGTCCCCTCGACGGGAATTTCCTTCCCGTCAAAGTTCTGCAGTTGTCCAGGAAGAGAGGTGAGAGGAATTTGGTAATTCTCTCCCCTTCCTGCATTCAGTTCATCAAAGGCCCTTCTGGACAGAAGGGTAGCTTGAGATCCAGTGTCCACCAGCGCTGAGATTGTACCCTGCCCCTGTACTTGTACCGGGGCATAATATCTTCCCTCCTTCTCCTCAAGGGGGCACAGATAATGTACATTTTTGGACAACTGGTGGGCTAATTTTCTGGTTTTGGACATCGCTAGCGAAGAGATTTGGGCAGAATTCTGTGGAGAGCCTTGGGAATCTGAAAGAAAAATTTGGCAACTGGAGATCAGGGCCATTGTGGGTTCCCCTGGCTCCGGTTCTGGGCCGCCCCCCCCTTTTTGGAGGCAGTCACCAGGATGGGTTTGAACCAGGGGATTTTCTTGCTGTTGGTTCTGGGATGAGATGGTGGGCGGCGGTAGCTCAGTCTCCACATCTCCCCAGTCTGGATTTGCATCCCTAGGGACCCATTTTTCTTTGGGAGGAGTTCCCCCCTCTCTGAAGGAGAAGATCCTTTTCCCAGGATCCTCTGAGGATCCCTCTCCCTCCAATTGGAAGATCTGTACCTCCTACTCAAACTGAGTCTGTTTGGGTCTTTTGTTTCTCCTACCCCCCCTCTGCTCCTTAGGAGGCAGACTTTCAGGGGCAAGAGATTTTGTTTCCGGTTCCTGGGTTTCCAGGGGCTGTTTACAAGTGAGGAAGGAAGCTTCCTCCAAGGCTTTACACCCCCCTTCCCTTTGTGCCTCCTCCCTGGGAACCGGTGAGTTATCGGGGTGCTGCCCCCGTCATTGTTCTGGAGCACCAGGTCCAGAGTTGGGTGCGTTCTGCGCCGGCATGCCGATCTGAGGGTTCTGCTGAGCCCTCAGTATGTGACCCAGATCCCGCGCCATGTTTTGAACCTGGCGCTCTAACTGGGAAACCCGCTCAGGCTGATACGGGGCCCTGTTTTCTCCCCTGTGCTGATCCCGGGAAGGGTAGCTATCCCTTCTTTGGTAGTACCCCTGGTTGGGAAGATTTGGGTACCCCTCCACCCTTGGCCTCCCCTCTCCCGGATTCAGTGGTCTGGGCTCAGGGAATTGGGGAAAGAAGGATGGATGGTTTTGGGGCTGAAAGTCGGGTGGATATCTGGGGAAAAAGTTCTGCCCAGGGTTTGGTAAATTTCTGCCCTCCTGAGGGAAGTTTGGAGGGAAGTTCCCTGGGTTAGGTGCTTGGCTGGATCCCCCCCCTTGGGCTGGAGGAGTCCACACATAACCCAGGATGGGTCGATTTCCCTTGTAACGGGGACTTACATAATCAGGAGAGCGAGGGACCCCATTTGTGGGGCTGCCTCCTTGGCTCCCTGATTGTGACTGACCCGAGGACCTCCTGGGCCTAGCATTATTAGGTGCAGGTAGGTTTTTAGGCCCCCCCATCTCCAAATCCAAAACGGGGGTGACCTTTACCTCTGCCACCTTGGCAGCAGCAGGGGTGCTGTTGGCTTTGGGGTTTTTCTGGGCATTACTTTTACTATCTACCGGTTTCTGCACCTCATAGATCCGGGTAGCCTGTTCAATGACCCAGTCTAAGGATCTTTTCTCGTGAAAATCCCTCACGAGCTGGGTCATGATGTATTTGGGCAAGGCATGAAAAAATGTATTAACGAATTCTCGACTGTCTGTGCGCACCCTTCTGGTGGTCTGCGCAAAGGCACGTTTCAGTTCCTGCACAAATTCTTGTGGGGCCTGATCCTCCCCACATTGTAAATTGTAGGCTGCCTTGCGAGCCTCTTGAGGATTTCTATGAATGGAAAAATGTTTCAGGATGGCCGCCTTATAGGTGGACCATCTTAAATGATTTTGGTCCTCCAGCCCTGCAAAGAAACTGGAGTATTCCGGGGAGAAGGTCCACTTTACATATTGAATACAGCTTTGGCTGTCCTTCAAAGGGAAAGTCTCCATCATTTGTTCAAACAACTCTAAGTGCTCCCAAACAGAATACTTAGCGTTCTTATGGTAAGGCGTGATGACGCTCCTGATCGCCTTAATCTGCTTTAAAGGGTCCTTAAGCAAGGCCCTTTTTGTCTTATTGGCCCTTTTGGTCCGGGTAACCCTTGTCCATTCTTCCTCGGACTCAGAGGCACTGCTCCCAGAGGTTCCCGTCTGTTCTTCCAGGTTTTCCCGGATTCTGCGAGCCTGGGAATGGCTGGCAGAATGTGGGGACCTGGTCTCCTGTGTCCTGCGCAGTTCAGAGGAGTCTTCAGATTCCTCCTTGCTGCCAGGATTTGCTGGGTACCCCCCCCACTGACCTAACTGGGCAGAGGTTTTCAGGATGCCCTTAATGGGCCTATTCTCCCGGGGTTCCCCACTGAATTGCACCATGCTTGGGTGCCCATACCCGGATGCCCGCCCCTCCATTCCTGGATGGTACTGGCCTATGAGCCCCATGCTTCTGGCTGGATAGTAATCTGCCATCCCTGTGGCCCTGTGCTCATGTGCGCCAGGGGACACGGTGGTGGCAGAGTCCAGGGACTGAGAGGTATGAGGGCCTCTGGTACTAGGGCTCCTGAGGTTATGCTCCGGAGTTTCCATTTCCCAGCGAACCTCATCTCTATCCGCCCCTGCTCCCTGTTGCAATGCAAGAGCCTGCATTTGTGCCTTCAGTTCCTCAGTTAAGGCCTTACTCGACTCTATCAGTCTCTCCTGCATCGCTACCTGCTGTTGGAGCCTATCATTGTGTTGACAGAGGGCCTCATTTTCCCTCTGTGCTTCCTGGTTGGTCCTGGAGAACTGGGCCAGTCTTTGCTGCAGGAGGGTTACCTCCTGAGCTGTGTCCCTATTGGCCTGCTCCTTTCTTGCTAGAGCATCCTCCACCCTCCTGGTGTGCTCTAGCAAGTTCTGGTGTTCTTTTTGGAGGTCACCCAGTCCCTGGTGGGTCAGGTGATTTTCTTCCATTTTTCTTTTTAAATGGCAGACTTCCTGGCCTAAGGTATCCCTTTCCTGACTGAGAGCCTGCATCTGTGCTGCCAGGTCGTCCCTTTGCCTTTGGAAGGCACCAGCATTCTGGCGCTCCTGATCAAACTCTGCCTGGGTATCCAGGTCTTTCAGAATTAGTTTGTTGCTCTCTGCCTTCACTCTATCTAGGTGGCCTTGCAGGGTGACTACCTGCTCAGCACATACCCTGTTGAAGTCCAGTTGTTGCTCCAGCTTTTTCTGGTTTTGCAGTAGGGAGTCCAAACCTTCTTGGTATTCCTTCTGCAAGGCCAGAAATCTGGTATCCTGTTCTACCTTTTCCTGTTGCAGCACATCCATATCCTTCTTTATTTTAATGATGTGCTGCCTACTATCATCTTCTGACTCCTGGCTCCTCTGCAGCCTCTGCTCAGAAGAGACCAGGTCAGATTGGACCTTCTCTAACGCCATCTGTTGCCTATTTGCCAGATTTTGGCTTTCAGCACATCTATCCTGCATGTCTCCCATATATAGGTACAGGTATGCCGCTATCCTGGCAATCTTATTGTGTTCCTCTTTGGCTTTAGGAGCCATATATAGTTCACTCAGGGCCACATGTAAGGGACCCTGATCTCTATATATATCTGACCCTGTTTCAGTGACCTGTTGTGTGATGGCCTGCAACCACACATCCTGGCCCTGTTCGGTCCATTCACCTCTCACAAATAGCTTATGCAAGAGGTGCTCTCTGGCTATTTTCATGTCTACTAAGGTCGTCATTCTAGAGATTGGTCTCTGTCCTGACTTACAGAAGTTTGTATTTTATTTTTGCAGAACAGAACTTTTCTTGGAGTATCCCTTTTGAGGAATGCTTCACAGCGTAATGCAGCGTGGTGATCCGACCGGATGTAGGTATCCCGTCAGTTAGCACACTGTATTAAGCTGCACAAGTGGTAAATCTAACCCAACATCCCGGACGAGCCCCCAATTTGTAAGGGGATTCAATTCAACACTACAGCTAAGTCAACGCCTAGCCTATAATACTGAATGAAAACCCTTATTGATATATCTTTAGGTCCAGTTCATGCGTTCTGGATGACTACCCCTATATAACACCCCTCTCTTGGAATCCCCCTGACCCCACTGAGCCAAGAAGTAGTTCTGTTTTGCAAGTTTAAAAGGTTTATTTGATAATTTAAAATATATATATATATCCCACTTTATAATAAATTAATAATTGAATATCACACTTAATCTGATATGATAAAGATTAACGACGGAGAATCTGGCACTAGCACACTTCTTATAATCACTAATGAGTTGACATGAAATGGATAAGGTAGCACACTGGTAAATAGGAACAAAAGTATAATGTGGTAGAGGATGCTTTATGTAAGCTCAGGTGGATGCAAGATTCAATGAATGCAGTACAGAAAATACTCAATATGATTTCAACCAAACAATGTAATCACTTTTCTCTGGCAATCCCCTCCCCCCCTTGATGCAAGGCAAGGAAATGGAAGGAAAACACACAGTTCTCAGAAATGCAATCAAATGTGATTCAGTTCACCCCAGCAAGCTTAGACTACAGAAGTTTGAAAACACAGGCCCAAATTGCTTTGATATGTGCTGGCAATGAATTAAAAAATATGCTAAAATGCTTTTAATTCCCTTTTCAGAGGTTCAGGGTGAGTGGTATCTAGTTAATATTAGTCCAGGCTCACACTAGCAATGATGCAGGGATAGTTAGCAGGTTAAACAAATTTCTGGCAAATGGAAGGCAAGCAGCAGCAGTTTTTACACGAGGAGAAATTTGCAAATCGCGGTAAAATTCGCGGATGCGTCGAGCGCTATTACAGAGGAACCACAAGGACTATCTCTATCGTTTTAGGGTCCTAGGAAAGCCTAGGATCTCAGCTTCCAAATAAAAGTTACTGCAAGTCTCTAGCACAAACGGTTGCGGAGATATGAGCGATTTAATAAAGGTCGTTTTTCAGATTTGAAATTTTAAACGCACACTTTTTCAGCTTTAAAATGATGGCAGGATAACACAATTGCTAAGCTGCAGTTCTACTTAGGTTAAAAATGGATTGAATTATATTATTTTAACTAAGAGATTGGATCTGCACAGTTTTACTATGTACTCACACTATATTCTTGAATTAAATGGGCCTCATCACGGATCTGGTCAGGGTTTTAAACTGGACTCTGGTCTGGTCTGGTCTGGTCTGGCCTCTGCACTTCACAGTGATCTGGGTCAGCTCTCTCTGCTGGTCTGGGTCTCTCTGGGTACAGCACTGCTTTCTCTCTGGTCTGGTCTCTTAGTTCTGGATAGATTGAAGTCTCTAGTTTGGCTCTCTGGAGGTTTGATGGAGGTAAAGTATGGATTTTTCCGGCAGAGCGTCCCGCTGCAGATGGAATTTGAAGGTCTCTATCTGTCCTGTCTGTCTGCTTTTATGTGTTTAGAATGTGGGTGTGTTCTAGCATCACTGACCCTACCTCTCTCTCAGCTTCTAATTGGTCAAACTTCCATTTCTTATTTGATTGGGGAATGAACTGTGAGTCAGAGGGATGTCATTTTATGGCTTGCAGATAGGACACTCCTCTGTCAGATTGCACACATTCTATATTTGATAATAAAAGACATATTTCACAGTTACACAGTTGCTTGAAATTACATATACATGGTGTGGCTGAATTTAGCCATGTCTCTGTCCAAATCTGCTGTTTCTAAGAGCTTGCATTCAGAAATGGCAGATAATTGACTTTTTAACTGATTTTTCAATTTCTGACATTGACCCAACTTTACATACATGTGCGCAGGGAGTAAGGACATTAACTGATGAAGTTTCAGACTTTTAACATGCACACTTTTAGAGTAATATCCACTTTTCCGCTAAAACCCCCCTGAACACGCCACCGGGTCGAAAAACCTCTTAAAATGTGGGCAGAAAAATCACAAGAATTATGGTGTCATTTATAAAATTTTCACATGTCCGCTCTATGAGTTATTCATCTTTTTAAAGTTATGTTCTGGCTCCAAAGGGGTGTGGTTTACCCTCAGCAAAAGGTTTAATTTCTGGTTTTTCCAGTTCTGCCAAGCCAGCTTGCTCTCACAGGCAGTGCCCCTCCCCTTTCCTCAGGAGGAAGCCACTTTTTACGACCATTTACGACTCCTGCCAATAAAACCTTTGCCTGAGCCAGGACAGGGCTTTGTTCACTTTCCTGCAGAGCACAGGTAATTCAATTATCAGATAGATGGCATATCCTTAGTGTGAGCAGCAAAAGGAAGGTTGGCCTGGGAACACAGTGGTGACTCAAGTTTCACTCCTGATGGGGGTAGTTGCCAGGCACATTGGAATCTCTTTAAGCTGTCATTTCTGTTCCCCAGTTTCTGCATTCAAATAAAACTAAACATTTTCACATATGCAGCTAGAAGGCTGATTCTAAGTTTAAAACTATGACATTTAAACAGTTACAAAGGCATGTGACACCAAACATAGGTCACTCATTTAATCTAACATTTTCGATTTTAGTGTCTTTAAATCCAGTGCAACTTAAACTGCTGACTCCATAGCTCAGCCAGTTTTGTTATAAGCATTGTTCTGGGCTCTTCATTTCCCAGATTTTGTAGGCACACAAAACTCCATTCTACCAAATGTCTGCTGGTGTTCAGTGAATATTTTGCACATATTGCAATGTTTGAAATAGGCACTTTGGCTTGCCTTCAGAGAAACACAGGGTGGTTTTAAACTGCCGGCTTTTGGATAGTGGTGAGTACTGGTACTGCACCCATTTTTGGGATTTAAGAAAATGAATTCCCAACAGTTATGGGTTTGCTTTTGGCAATCAGCATTGCCATTCCCAATGGTTTCAGACTACTGTGTGGGTAGTCCAATGGTGGTTTTAGGCAGTGTCCTTCTGTGCCCATAACATCGGCAAAAATGAGTGGCAGCCTATTCTTCATGCATTTCCCTGTGCATTTTCTGGGAAGCTCTGGCCATCATGAGGTTTTCCATGTCAGTACTGCACAGTTTTGAGGTAGGGCTCGGATGCATGGGTAAATACATCCCACAACCCCCAAACCCCAGCAGTGCAGGGTCACCCTCCACCAGGCCCCCACTCATGTCATACAACCACCCCCACCCCCCAGCCACCAGGGGCACCCTCCACCAGGCCCCCACTCATGTCTCCCACCACCCCCAAACCCCAGCAGTGCAGGGTCACCCTCCACCAGGCCCGAAACCCAGGTCTCCCACCACCCCCACCCCCCAGCGACCAGGGGCACCCTCCACCAGGCCCCCACTCATGTCTCCCACCACCCCCAAACCCCAGCAGTGCAGGGTCACCCTCCACCAGGCCCCCACTCATGTCTCCCACCACCCCCACCCCCAGCCACCAGGGGCACCCTCCACCAGGCCCCCACTCATGTCTCCCACCACCCCCACCCCCCAGCCACCAGGGGCACCCTCCACCAGGCCCCCACTTATGTCACCCACCACCCCCACCCCCCAGCCACCAGGGGCACCCTCCACCAGGCCCCCACTCATGTCTACCACCACCCCCACCCCCAGCCACCAGGGTCAGCCTCCACCAGGCCCCACTCATGTCTCCCACCACCCCCACACCCCAGCAGTGCAGGGTCACCCTCCACCAGGCCCCCACACATGTCTCCCACCACTCCCACCACCCAGCCACCAGGGGCACCCTCCACCAGGCCCCCACTCATGTCTCCCACCACCCCCAAACCCCAGCAGTGCAGGGTCACCCTCCACCAGGCCCCCACTCATGTCTCCCACCACCCCCACCCCCCAGCCACCAGGGGCACCCTCCACCAGGCCCCCACTCATGTCTCCCACCACCCCCAAACCCCAGCAGTGCAGGGTCACCCTCCACCAGGCCCCCACTCATGTCTCCCACCACCCCCAACCCCCAGCCACCAGGGGCACCCTCCACCAGGCCCCCACTCATGTCTCCCACCACCCCCAAACCCCAGCAGTGCAGGGTCACCCTCCACCAGGCCCCCACTCATGTCTCCCACCAGGCCCCCACTCATGTCTCCCACCACCCCCACCCCCAGCCACCAGGGGCACCCTCCACCAGGCCCCCACTCATGTCTCCCACCACCCCCACCCCCCAGCCACCAGGGTCAGCCTCCACCAGGCCCCCACTCATGTCTCCCACCACCCCCACCACCCAGCCACCAGGGTCAGCCTCCACCAGGCCCACACTCATGTCTCCCACCACCCCCACCCCCCAGCCACCAGGGTCAGCCTCCACCAGGCCCCCACTCATGTCTCCCACCACCCCCACCCCCTACCCCCCAGGGTCAGCCTCCACCAGGCCCCCACTCATGTCTCCCACCACCCCCACACCCCAGCCACCAGGGGCACCCTCCACCAGGCCCCCACTCATGTCTCCCACCACCCCCAAACCCCAGCAGTGCAGGGTCACCCTCCACCAGGCCCCCACTCATGTCTCCCACCACCCCCACCCCCCAGCCACCAGGGGCACCCTCCACCAAGCCCCCACTCATGTCTCCCACCACCCCCACCCCCCAGCCACCAGGGTCAGCCTCCACCAGGCCCCCACTCATGTCTCCCACCACCCCCACCCCCCAGCCACCAGGGGCACCCTCCACCAGGCCCCCACTCATGTCTCCCACCACCCCCACCCCCCAGCCACCAGGGGCACCCTCCACCAGGCCCCCACTCATGTCTCCCACCACCCCCAAACCCCAGCAGTGGAGGGTCACCCTCCACCAGGCCCCCACTCATGTCTCCCACCACCCCCACCCCCCAGCCACCAGGGGCACCCTCCACCAGGCCCCCACTCATGTCTCCCACCACCCCCAAACCCCAGCAGTGCAGGGTCACTCTCCACCAGGCCCCCACTCATGTCTCCCACCACCCCCAACCCCCAGCCACCAGGGGCACCCTCCACCAGGCCCCCACTCATGTCTCCCACCACCCCCAAACCCCAGCAGTGCAGGGTCACCCTACACCAGGCCCCCACTCATGTCTCCCAACTCCCCCACCCCCCAGCCACCAGGGGCACCCTCCACCAGGCCCCCACTCATGTCTCCCACCACCCCCACCCCCCAGCCACCAGGGTCAGCCTCCACCAGGCCCCCACTCATGTCTCCCACCACCCCCACCCCCCAGCCACCAGGGGCACCCTCCACCAGGCCCCCACTCATGTCTCCCACCACCCCCAAACCCCAGCAGTGCAGGGTCACCCTCCACCAGGCCCCCACTCATGTCACCCACCACCCCCACCCCCCAGCCACCAGGGGCACCCTCCACCAGGCCCCCACTCATGTCTCCCACCACCCCCACCCCCCAGCCACCAGGGTCAGCCTCCACCAGGCCCCCACTCATGTCCCCTATCACCCCCACCCCCCCAGTCACCAGGGGCAGCCCCCACCCGGCCCCCACTCATGTCCCCTATCACCCCCACCCCCCAGCAGTGCAGGGGCAGCAGGCAGTCAGGCAGCAGCAGGTGGGAGCGTGCTCGGGCTCTGGGGGGCAGTAGTTCGGCCTTCCGGGCAGGAGCGTGGTATTCCGTGTGCGTACGCGTGGCCAGCTTGGTACGGAGTGATTTTGCACGTGAAAATCCTGCACGTCAGCGTGAAAACTGAGGAAAGGCCCTCAGCGCGTAAGCGGGTCTGTGACGTGACCCGCACAGGTGTTTCCCACACAGCACGTGATGACAGAGCACACGTGGAAAGACTGCACGTCAGAGTGTAATCGCGTGTGATTGGTGGAAATGGCCCTACACGCAGAAGTG
This sequence comes from Ambystoma mexicanum, assembly GCF_040938575.1. Classification (NCBI taxonomy): domain Eukaryota; kingdom Metazoa; phylum Chordata; class Amphibia; order Caudata; family Ambystomatidae; genus Ambystoma; species Ambystoma mexicanum. The sequence goes on along the minus strand of NC_090931.1, from coordinate 1,142,062,243 downwards.
ACAAAGCGTGTGATTGGTGGAAATGGCCCTACACGCAGAAGTGACAAAGCATGTAATAGGTGGAAATGGCCCTAGCGCGTACACGCCGCGTAAGTGACGCTGGACGTGTGGGCCTGTATAAAAGGTACGTGTAGAACACGTTTTCCTTGTACGTGCTTTTCGTGGAGAGCGAGTGGGTGAATTCTGTACTTCTTGTCGTTTCACACGCGATTTACTTCACGGCGTTTCAAGTTCGTATTCCCTGTTACCTCTGACAGCTTTTTCTCTTTTTTCTCTTTTACTGGTTTACCTGGGCCTGTTCCCTCAAACAGTGTTCCCTTCTACTGTTGTCCTGTCTCCTCAGACAGCGGACAAATCTTCTTTTGGTGGGGGTGTTGCCAACCAAACGTGCTCCTTTTACACGCTCGTTTACCAGGCAGACGGTGAGTCACGCACGTATCTAACATCTGTGCTTGCCCCGTGTGTAGCCTACCCCTTCAGAGGTCATTCTAGGCTGCGTGTGACACGCATACGTTCATTCTTGTGCTTCTGGGTGCCACAGCGTAGTGCAGGTTTTTCTTTCTGCACACGTGGTCTAGGAGGGGTTGCGTGCACGTCAACTCCCTTTTTTGTGCCTCCTGTGCGTTGCGTGACCCGTCATCTTTCCCCAGGGGTTACATTCAGCCTTGCTAGAGCACTAGGGTACAATTACCATCTGGTACCCAACCCCTTTGACCCCCAATTGCCCAGGACAATAGTCTACATCCACTCCCATACGCACATTAACATCAGTGCCATGGCTGGGAGGCGAGGATTCCGTAAGGGTGGCAAAGGTGGAAGAGCCACAAGTGGTGGCCGTGGTGGATCCGGTAGGGGACGTGGTCGTAACTTGCAGGGTGAGCCTGTCCCCCCATGTGTGGAGGACCAGTCACGGGCACCCATAATCCCCCCCTTCCCCCCTCCCATTGAGGCTGATATGGCTGACACCATCCATGCTCAGCCCTTGTTGGACCAGCCCATTGTGGCACCAGACCTGGCTGACTCCATGGCTGACTTCCAGGTCAGCAGGGCTACGACACGTGCGCTGGTGCACGTTGATGCCATCATGCCACGTGGATCTGGGGCAGCAAGGTCATCTGCTGCACCAAGGAGGCAGGGCGGAGAGGCTGCAGGGGCAGCTGCGGCTCCATCCACCCCAGCCCTCACACACCCAGCCAGGACAGTGTCGGTCCTAGTCCATGCTGCTGACATTCCCCCTGACACCATCACACTAGAGCCAATGCCTGCACCAACTCCCATGCTGAGTGTGCAATCCCACACTCCTGATACAGAGTCCACCAGGGCTCCTGCCCCTAGTGTCCAGAGCGGCGCAGGACACTCAGGATCACCACCACCTTCCAAGCGGAAGAGGAAGAGTGCTCGTCCGGCACAGGCTGATGCCCCAGACACGGCTACACAGTCCGGCCCGTCCAGGAAGCCCAGCTTCACGGATGACGAACTGAATGCACTTGTCGAGTATGTGTCCGGACATGACAACGAGATGGTCATTGTTGCAGGATCCAAGACCACACCTGCACAACGCCAGGCACACTGGCAGACCGTGGCGGACATCGTAAGTGCCCTTGGAATCGTGAGGCGCACAGCCAATGATTGCTATAAGCGCTGGAATGACCTAAAGCGCAGGGCAAAGAGTAAGCTGGCCTCAAGTCATGCCGCAACTCTAGTGACTGGAGGTGGGTCTCCAGTAGTAGACATTGAACTCACTCCACATGAGTCAGTTGCTGGGACCTACGTCACGGAGGAACAGATCCAAGGCGTGGGAGATCTGGCTGATTACCAGGCATTGTCCGGTGAGTGCACATGCATGTGTGTGTCATCCATGTGCATGGTGTGTGTGTGAGGGCTTCTGTTTGGGTGCCAGGTGAGAGTGTGTGCGCCTGAGTCGTATGGGTCAGCCATGTGCTTCATGCAATCCTTCCTGCGCAGCTGCATTTGGCCATAGCAGTATCCCTTCTGCCAACAGTAGACATCTAGCACAACTGCACGCCAGTTGCCCTTGAAGTGTCACCTTGCCACAACATATTTGCTTCTTTTTCACTGTTCATTCAGTCAGTTTGTTTGCATTCCACCACTTTCACTAGGCATGTCGCTGTCCACTAGTCACATGTCTGACATGGGTATGGTAAAGTGGAGTGACTTTGTTACCTGGATATCATTTGTACACACATGTCCCTGTGCAATTTGACCATTTCAGACTGGCAGCTCCAGGTGAAAAATCTAACCTGTTAGAATTAGAAAAGCAATTACATGCGGGAACTGGACTGAATGAATAGGTGCTGCCCTCCTCTCCATCTTCACTCAATAGCAATGGTACATGCCATCTGTGTGATGGCATGTGTGTTTCACCTGCCAATCACAGGCCATTGTGTGATGCCACTGCCAGGCAGCATGCAGAAAATGTGTTCATCTTCCATCTTGGTGTCATCAGTGTGTGCCATTTGCCTGCACTTCATACGCAGTGAGGGTGCATGCATGGGAGGGTTTTAGTCATGTGGGACATGTGTCAATCAAGTACTGGTTCTCTTGCTTCTCAGCCCTCAATGTGTGCCATGGTGCTAATGCCTGTTTCCATTTCTTTGTTTTCATGTCTTTGCAGGGGAAGACGCACCTGATACTGCTGGGGTTGTGGAGATGGTGCAGACCCAGGAGGGGTCCGAGGGCCGACCAACCACCAGTGAGGGACGTGGTGTGGTGGTGGGGGAGAACCCACAAGTGCTGCAGGTCGTGCTCTCAAGGGGTGTCTCTGGCTGCACCTCCCCCGAGCTGTACTCAGGTGTTGATTCGGATGAGACCTACGTGCCGTCGCAGGTGAGTGTTCCAGGGAGGGATTCTGTTCTGTCTCACCCACCTGCACCAGGGTCAGAACCCTCCATGGGGATGTCAGTGTTGGCAGCTACGCCTTCGGTGGTTACGGATGCAGGGTCACACTCCGCGACATCTGATCCTGTTCCTGGGCCAGCAGATCAGAGGGGGAATGCAGTCCTGCAGCCTCAGGCAGTGCCGGCACAGCAAGGCGCAGTTCGCCTTGCCCCAGACAGGTGTGGTGCCCGCCGACGTGGTGGCCGTACGCCACCCGGCAATACCGCATGGGAGCAATCCATTTACGTTATGGCTACCCAACAGGCTGCATCATCCAAGATGATGGCTCAGGCCATGGATAGGGTGGCCACTTCCATTGTCCCCCCAGAAAGGCTGATGGAGCGACTAGAGCAGGCAACCGACTCCATCTGCCAGTCACACAGGGAGGACATGAAGGGGTCCAACAGGGACAGGCGGGCGGCACTGGCGACTCTGCAGGAGGCCATCTCCATTGAGTCCCAGGGCCACAGGGAAGCCCTGAGGCAGGAGCTCCTTCACCTCAGGACGACTCTTGTTGAGCTTGAGGCTTCAACACACCAAAGGACAGAACAGCAGCTGGAGCGTCTCACCCGTACGCTCTCAGCTGAGATGCAGGCAACGAGGGCGGAGGTCCGGGCATCCCGTGAGTTTTTGCATGGGGACCTCCGCACACTCATCCTCCAGAACCAGACCTACCACACCCGCATGCTTGCAGCCATGGAGGAGCAGACTAGGGCCTTGCGTGGGCTGCCTCCCATAGTGCAACCACCTCCGGATGCAGCTGCACAGGGTGATAATAGCGACAGCAGTGATACTCCCACAATAGGGTAGCCGTGTGGGCCATGAGCCCATGGAGGTGTTTTATCTTCCCAGGATCCACGCAGGTGGGTTCTGGTGTGCATCCTGTCCTCGGACCTCCTGGGTGGCCTCCCCAACCCCCCCGGGCCCATCAATGGCCATTTTTGATTGTTTCTTATTTTTATTTTTATTTTGATTTCTTTTATTCCCAATTTTTTTGGGACGATCTGTTGGCTTCCGTGGTTCCTGTGGGCATACGCTGCATTGTGGCTGGGCACATGCAGGCTTGTAATGTATTTGGTTCAGATGCTTGGTTTTGAGTCACACACACCCCTCCTGCTTCCCGTTTCCATGGGCTTGCAAAGGGTGTGCCCAAGTGACACTGAATTACACAGTGACGTTGGACTCCCATGAGCTGTGTGGGCAGTCTGTAGTCAATACTGTGTATACATTCCTAGTGCATATTGCTGTTGTGTTGTACACTGCATGTTGCATTGATGTGTAACTCTTCTTCTGTGTCTACCTCCCAATTTGCAGGTCCCTTCCTCATGTCCACACAAGGACCTCTAGTCTGGAGATGGGGTCCATGTTGGCAGCAGTGCACCTACAACTCTACATGGCGACAACACTGCACAGTTGGTAGTGGTGGGAGTGCAGGCATTTCCAGGTGGTGAGACTACTAATATGTAACATTTGTGATGTCATGTCAATGGTACTACGTGCTCAAGTATGTTGTTGGTCCGGCATTGCTGTGAGCATTTCAGGTGTTGCAGGTTTCTAATAGTGCCACTGTACATAGTGAGACTGATGTCATGTTGTGGGGATTACTTTGTTTACCTGCAATTAGCATGACATGGCACGGTGTGTCGTGTGGCGGTGCTGGGGTTGGGTTGGCTGACATGGCACTGTCCTCTTGTTGCATTTTGCAAGTGGGTATTCATTTTAGCTGCTTCAATGTGTAACTTCACAAAACTGCATTGGTGGTGTCTGTGTGGGTAGGGATGCACACATTGTGACACTTCCAGGTGAACAATCTCAGGCTGACATGGTATTCCCGGTTCATTCTCCAGACATTCAGGATCAGTGTCAGGTTGAGTCATCATTGATTGTCAGATGGAATGTGCCAGGGCAGTGTGCACTCCACAGGGGTGTGATTTCTATGTGAAGTAATTAGCCACTAGCTGTGTACGGGCTGCCTCCCCCCGTGCCCTTTCCCCTCCCATGCGCAGCGGCTGTGCATGTGGTTGGGGATGTGGGGCCACCACCATGTCCACGACCAGGCCCCGGCGTGTTGCAACGTTGTGCAGGACACATGCTGCCACTATGATCCTGCACACTACTGGGGGAGCGTATAACAGCTGCCCGCCAGAACGGTCAAGGGAGCGAAAGCGTGACTTTAGCACTCCGAATGTGCGCTCCACTATGCCCCTGGTTGTAATGTGGGCTGTGTTATATCTTACCTGGGGTGGCGTGGTGGGGTTCCGAATTGGCGTCATCATGTGGGGGCTGAGAGGGTAGGCACTGTCCCCTGTGGAGGTGGTGATTGGTATCATTGGTGGGGTTGTGACCTTGCTCAGTATCCAAAATGCATGCATGTGCAGTGGCATACATACTCACCAAGCAGCCATGTATCGCCATGCCGCCCAGCTTCTAGGTCCCGGCTTAGGGTGGACATTCGGTAAATGAAGCTGTCGTGGGTGGAGCCGGGATAGTTGGCATATACTGAGGTGATGATTCCCTTGGCATTACATGCTACCTGCACGTTGATGGAATGCCAGTGCTTGCGGTTCCTATAGATGTGCTCAGATGCCCTGGGGGGACGTAGAGCCACATGGGTGCAGTCGATGGCACCTAGCACTTTGGGGAATCGTGCCACACCGTAAAAATCCAGGGCGGCAGCATGCCTTTCTGCAGGTGTTCTGGGCAGGTATATGTGCCTGCGGACTGATGGCCGTGCAGTCATGATGTTCAAGACCTGGTGTAGGCAGCGTGACTGGGTGGCCTGTGACACCCCACCCACTATGGCACTTGTCCGCTGAAATGATCCAGTGGCTAAGAAGTGCAGTACATTGAGGACCTTCTCCAGGGGGCTGAGTGCTTGGGAGCACAGGGTGGGTGATGTGAGGTCATCCTCCCACTCACTCACCAGGTCCAGTATGATGTGTGGTGGAAACCTGTACCTCCCATACACCTGGTCATCAGGCATCCCGAAAAGGCTGGTTCTGGGTGTGAATATTCTGGCCCTGACTATCCTCCTCCTCCTCCTTTGGTAGCCCACTGCCACTGCTGCTAGGAACGGTATGTTCATCCTGGCGTCTGAGCTTGTTATTGTTAAAGTCCGCAAATTTATGCTTTGCGCGTGTTCTAGGCGAGCGTGTGACCCGCGCACCCCTGGAATCCAGTTCCCAGTCCAATAGCGTGTGGAAATTCACACGCACCACGGGATACAGCGTGTGACCCGCGCACCCCTGGAATCCAGTTCCCAGTCCAATAGCGTGTGGAAATTCACACGCACCACGGGATACAGGTTCGCTGACGTACTTGCGTGTGTAAGTGCCCGCGCACCCATTAAATACACGTACATAGGCCAATCGCGTGTACGCGCACTTTTATCCAATTACACGCGATGACACTCTGACGTGCAGTATCTCCACGTGTGCCCCGTCATCACGTGCTGAGTGGGGAACACCCGTGCGGGTCACGTCACAGACACGCTTACGCGCTGAGGGACTCTGGTCCAATAGAATCGCGTATGCGTGCTGACGCGCTTACGCGCTAAGGGCCTTTCCTCGGATTTCACGCTGACGTGCAGGATTTTCACGTGCCAAATCACTCCGTATCAAGCTGGCCACGCGAAAACACACGGAAGACCACGCTCCTGCCCAGAAGGCCGAGTTACTGCCCCCCAGTGCCCCGAGCAGCCTCCCACGTGCCATCTGCTGCTGCCTGCCTGCCTGCCTGCTGCCACCGTGCCCTGCCATTTGGTGCCTGCACATCAGCCATCTGCAGGGGTCCAGTTGCTGTGTCCACCCCTGCTGGAACTGAAGACTCCCGACTGGGATTACATCGCTCCACAGCCCAGGACCCAGTTGCCCACCCACACCTGCCTCTGGGGTTGCCATGTCGGGCACTTCCACATCTGGCACCAGTGGCAACCCCAGGCCAGAGGGGCAGAGGGGCACCAGCTTCACTGTCACCGAAGTTGGTGTCCTGGTGGAGCATGTCCTGGGGCAGTATGATGCCCTCTTTGGATCGTCCCGCGCCAGCAAGGAAGGACGGCAGAGGATCTGGGCCGACTGTGTGGTTGCCATCAACGCGGAGGGGGTGGCAACCCGCGACGTCCTGAAGATCAAGAAGCGCTGGGAGGACTTGAGGTCCAGGACCCTTGTGAAGGCCCGGCGCCTCGTGGAGGGGGGCCGGGGCCGCATGAGTTCCATCCAGATGAGGGTCCTGGAACGCGTACGCCCAGCGCTCCACGCCCAGATCCTTGAGAGGGAGGCCCGTCTGGAGTTGAGCGGTAAGTGTCCATGCATTACTGTGTGAGACAGGGCATGTTGCGGTGTGCTGGTTCTATGATACTTGCCTGTATGTGTGCCATAGGCCATGTATGCATGTATGTGTGCAGGGACATCATGGTAATGCATGTGCGACCAGTGATGTGTGATGCATATGGTTGTTGCATGTGACGAAATGCCGCATGGGGAGCCCTATGCAGATTTTGAACATGAGAGCATGCCAGTCTCTGTACCTGGACATGGGTGGGGGTGAGGGATGGGTGCTGATGCCAGGTACATATATGGTAGCCATGTCTGTGTGCCTGACCTGCGTGTCTGTGACTTGTGCATGCCATGGATGCATGACACATGTGTGTGACAATGCACAGATTCAGTAAAGCAGCCAAATTACCCTTGTATCCGCTGTGTTTGGTGTGTTTGGGGCCAGATGGATGTGACTGAGGTGAAGTGTGTGCATGTGATAGGCATGAGCCATGATGCATGTGAGTTACATATCATTGAATGTTTCAAGAGTCCATTGGACATGCATGGAAATGTCCATGGCATGCACCATGCCTATTACTGTGTGTGTTTTGCCTGGACTGACCCATGTGTTGTGGAGGGACATGATGGAAGTGTACTTTGACAGTGGTGCTCATCTGCTATTGCTTCCTGTCTAGGGGACCATTGTACAGTGCCCTGATGCTTGTGTTCTTTGTCTCCCTCTACGCAGCGGCTAGTGAAGAAGAGGGCGGAGACGGCGCTGTGGAGCAAGGCGGCGGGGATGCCCCCACGGCTGCAGCGGAAGGGGTGGGTGAGCCCCCACAGGGGCCTGCTACGGTGGGAGACGGTGAGGAGCCATCCAGGTTGGTGGTTTGCACAGAGGAGGAGGAGGCCACCACTGGGGCACACATGGGGCCTGGTGGGGGCATCCCTGCTGGTGCAAGTGGTGCAGTCCAGGCCCAGGGGCAGGAGGCAGCACAGGTCACCGTGGAGGGGCCTGTGCATGTCGCTGTCCCTGACCCTGTGAGTGCACCACCATGCACCAGCAGGGATGCCCCGTCCCAGGCCTGTCCGCAGGTAGAGGGGATGTCCATGTCACCTGACTCCCCTCCACCTGCGGATGTGGGAACCCCTGGCCGTGCGGAGAAGGTCCTGATTGGGGTCGCGATGCGCACGGCTGTGATTCGTGATGCCGTGCGTGCTTCCCGGGAGGAGCACGCACGTCATCACGAAGTGCACCGTGTCGACGTGGCCCAATTGGGATCGGCCATGTTCGGGGGTTTCCTGCATGTGTTGGCCAATGTGGCGGCCCTCTCCTCCTCTGTGCAGGCTATCCACCAGTCGTTCTCCTTGCCGTCTTCCAGCCCAGATGCCACCAGGGCCCCCTGTGGACCTGCCCCGACCAATGCAGCCAGCTCGGTGGGGATCCCATCCCTGCCACAGTCGGGAGTCAGAGATCCAGCAGGGGTGGACACCAGAGCAACTGGACCCCAGCAGATGGAGGATGTGACGGCATCATCGGGCAGGGCACGTGCACGACGGCGTCGGTGGTTTCCATCAGCCTGGATGCCGTCGTGCTGGCACAGGCAGTTGCGTCGGAGGCAGCAGCAGGCTCAACGTGGGAGGCATCATGGCTCGGGGCCATCAACATCAGGGGTGCAGGCATCGGCCGGAGGGCAGGAGAACCCTGGAATGGGAGTGGCTTCCGTGTGGGAGCGGTTGTGCCAGTGGATAGGTGCGGAGCGGCAGCGGGCAGAGGAGGAACGGCTCACGATGGTCAGGGCGGAGGACTCCATGCGGAGGGCGCTGAGGCGGGCTGAGTGCCTCGAGGGTCTTCGCAGGGAGTTTGAGCTTGACACTGCTTTATCCCTGCGGGACCTCGGGGCCAGGGAACATGCCCGCCTCCAAGCCATTGACCAGGAGTTCGATGATGCCCTGGCCCATGACAACAACCAGTGAGCCGTCCGAATAGCCCGCTGCCTTTGTATATAGTTGTATAGTTAGGGTTAGGTTTCCTTTGTTTTTTTGATATTTTTTTGGTTGCGATTGGATTATGCACCACTTTTTTGTATATAGTTCAGTTTTTAGTTAGTAGTCATAGTTAGGTTTAATTTGGTTGGGCTCATGGACCCAGGATGATCTTCTTCATGGTTCTTCATTGGCTTATTTTAATTTTTCAGATTATTTTCTTGGACATTCATCTTGTTTTGTTTGATTTGCTTTGTGTTTTTTCTTTTTTCATTTCCATTCTACTTGCTGTTCAATACATTTTATTTTTTTAATCTTCAATGTGTCGTATCATCTCATTGCTTTCAGGCATGTCATGTTGGGTGTTTTGTCATTCACTTGCAGCCATTGTGTGTGACAGACATGTGTTCAATTGCATTATTTAAATTGGGGGTGTAACATGTAATTGCCTTTGATATGTGGGTGGGTGTGATAGTTGGTTGGGCCTTTTGGCAGGGGAGGATGGGCATTACGGACATGATTGGGGAATGTTGGGACCCAGGTGCAGGGGGGCATGGATTGGACATGGGTGGGGGCCTGCTGGCAGGTGCCCCACAGTGCTGGGGGGGTGGGGGTGGTGGGAGACATGAGTGGGGGCCTGGTGGAGGGTGCCCCAGGTGGCTGGGGGGTGGGGGTGGGGTGGTGGGAGACATGAGTGGGGGCCTGGTGGAGGCTGACCCTGGGGGGTGGGGGGTGGGGGTGGTGGGAGACATGAGTGGGGGCCTGCTGGAGGGTGCCCCTGGTGGTTGGGGGGTGGGGGTGGTGGGAGACATGAGTGGGGGCCTGGTGGAGGGTGACCCTGCACTGCTGGGGTGTGGGGGTGGTGGGTGACATGAGTGGGGACCTGGTGGAGGGTGACCCTGCACTGCTGGGGTTTGGGGGTGGTGGGAGACATGAGTGGGGGCCTGGTGGAGGGTGCCCCTGGTGGCTGGGGGGTGGGGGTGGTGAGTGACATGAGTGGGGGCCTGGTGGAGGGTGACCCTGCACTGCTGGGGTGTGGGGGTGGTGGGTGACATGAGTGGGGACCTGGTGGAGGGTGGCCCTGCACTGCTGGGGTGTGGGGGTGGTGGGAGACATGAGTGGGGGCCTGGTGGAGGCTGACCCTGGTGGCAGGGGGGTGGGGGTGGTGGGAGACATGAGTGGGGGCCTGGTGGAGGGTGCCCCTGGTGGCTGGGGGGTGGGGGTGGTGGGTGACATGAGTGGGGGCCTGGTGGAGGGTGACCCTGCACTGCTGGGGTTTGGGGGTGGTGGGAGACATGAGTGGGGGCCTGGTGGAGGGTGCCCCTGGTGGCTGGGGGGTGGGGGTGGTGGGAGACATGAGTGGGGGCCTGGTGGAGGGTGACCCTGCACTGCTGGGGTTTGGGGGTGGTGGGAGACATGAGTGGGGGCCTGGTGGAGGGTGCCCCTGGTGGCTGGGGGGTGGGGGTGGTGGGTGACATGAGTGGGGGCCTGGTGGAGGGTGACCCTGCACTGCTGGGGTGTGGGGGTGGTGGGTGACATGAGTGGGGGCCTGGTGGAGGGTGACCCTGCACTGCTGGGGTGTGGGGGTGGTGGGAGACATGAGTGGGGGCCTGGTGGAGGGTGCCCCTGGTGGCTGGGGGGTGGGGGTGGTGGGTGACATGAGTGGGGGCCTGGTGGAGGGTGACCCTGCACTGCTGCGGTGTGGGGGTGGTGGGAGACATGAGTGGGGGCCTGGTGGAGGGTGCCCCGGGTGGCTGGGGGGTGGGGGTGGTGGGAGACATGAGTGGGGGCCTGGTGGAGGCTGACCCTGGTGGCTGGGGGGTGGGGGTGGTGGGAGACATGAGTGGGGGCCTGGTGGAGGGTGCCCCTGGTGGCTGGGGGGTGGGGGTGGTGGGAGACATGAGTGGGGGCCTGGTGGAGGGTGACCCTGCACTGCTGGGGTTTGGGAGTGGTGGGAGACATGAGTGGGGGCCTGGTGGAGGGTGCCCCTGGTGGCTGGGGGGTGGGGGTGGTGGGTGACATGAGTGGGGGCCTGGTGGAGGGTGACCCTGCACTGCTGGGGTGTGGGGGTGGTGGGTGACATGAGTGGGGGCCTGGTGGAGGGTGACCCTGCACTGCTGGGGTGTGGGGGTGGTGGGAGACATGAGTGGGGGCCTGGTGGAGGGTGACCCTGGTGGCTGGGGGGTGGGGGTTGTGTGAGACATGAGTGGGGGCCTGGTGGAGGGTGCCCCTGGTGGCTGGGGGGTGGGCGTGGTGGGTGACATGAGTGGGGGCCTGGTGGAGGGTGACCCTGCACTGCTGGGGTTTGGGGGTGGTGGGAGACATGAGTGGGGGCCTGGTGGAGGGTGCCCCTGGTGGCTGGGGGGTGGGGGTGGTGGGAGACATGAGTGGGTGCCTGGTGGAGGCTGACCCTGGTGGCTGGGGGGTGGGGGTGGTGAGTGACATGAGTGGGGGCCTGGTGGAGGGTGCCCCTGGTGGCTGGGGGGTGGGGGTGGTGAGTGACATGAGTGGGGGCCTGGTGGAGGGTGACCCTGCACTGCTGGGGTGTGGGGGTGGTGGGTGACATGAGTGGGGGCCTGGTGGAGGGTGCCCCTGCACTGCTGGGGTGTGGGGGTGGTGGGTGACATGGGTGGGGGCCTGGTGGAGGGTGCCCCTGCACTGCTGGGGTGTGGGGGTGGTGAGTGACATGAGTGGGGGCCTGGTGGAGGGTGACCCTGCACTGCTGGGATGTGGGGGTGGTAGGTGACATGAGTGGGGGCCTGGTGGAGGGTGCCCCTGGTGGCTGGGGGGTGGGGGTGGTGGGAGACATGAGTGGGGGCCTGGTGGAGGGTGACCCTGCACTGCTGGGGTGTGGGGGTGATGGGAGACATGAGTGGGGGCCTGGTGGAGGGTGCCCCTGGTGGCTGGGGGGTGGGGGTGGTGGGAGACATGAGTGGGGGCCTGGTGGAGGGTGACCCTGGTGGCTGGGGGGTGGGGGTGGTGGGAGATATGAGTTGGACATGGGTGGGGGCCTGCTGGCATGTGCCCCACAGTGCTGGGGGGTGGGGGTGGTGGGGGACATGAGTTGGACATGGGTGGGGGCCTGCTGGCAGGTGCCCCACAGTGCTGGGGGGTGGGGGTGCAAGGGGACATGAGTTGGTGTTCATTAGGTCAAGGAGACATGTGCCTTTGCTGGGGGGCATGCCCATGGTGGGTGGGCTGCCTGCGGGACATGACCAGGGATGCAGGGTAGTCCCCTGTGGTGTGGGCTGCCTGCAGGGGCCGTGGAGGGTGTACAGGGTACACCTGGGAGGACCCACACTGTCAAATCACATGTGGAACTTCCCGCGCACCCCTGATATACACGCACCCAGGCTATTCGCGTGTGGAACTTCCCGCGCACCCCTGAAATACACGCGCCCAGGCTATTCGCGTGTGGAACTTCCCGCGCACCCCTGAAATACACGCGCCCAGGCTATTCGCGTGTGGAACTTCCCGCGCACCCCTGAAATACACGCGCCCAGGCTATTCGCGTGTGGAACTTCCCGCGCACCCCTGAAATACACGCGCCCAGGCTATTCGGGTGTGGAACTTCCCGCGCACCCCTGAAATACACGCGCCCAGGCTATTTGCGTGTGGAACTTCCCGCGCACCCCTGAAATACACGCGCCCAGGCTATTCGCGTGTGGAACTTCCCGCGCACCCCTGAAATACACGCGCCCAGGCTATTCGCGTGTGGAACTTCCCGCGCACCCCTGAAATACACGCGCCCCCAGGCTATTCGCGTGTGGAACTTCCCGCGCACCCCTGAAATACACGCGCCCAGGCTATTCGCGTGTGGAACTTCCCGCGCACCCCTGAAATACACGCGCCCAGGCTATTCGCGTGTGGAACTTCCCGCGCACCCCTGAAATACACGAGCCCAGGCTATTCGCGTGTGGAACTTCCCACGCACCCCTGAAATACACGCGCCCCCAGGCTATTCGCGTGTGGAACTTCCCGCGCACCCCTGAAATACACGCGCCCAGGCTATTCGCGTGTGGAACTTCCCGCGCACCCCTGAAATACACGCGGCCAGGCTATTCGCGTGAGGAACTTCACGCGAACCCCTGTAATACACGTAGCCCACTACCCCAGGCCCGATCGCGTGAGGAACTTCACGCGAACCCCTGTAATACACGTAGCCCGCTCCCCCAGGCCCGATCGCGTGTGAAACTTCACGCGAACCCCTGATATACACGTAGCACGCTCCCCCAGGCCCGATCGCGTGAGGAACTTCACGCGAACCCCTGTAATACACGTAGCCCGCTCCCCCAGACCCGATCGCGTGTGAAACTTCACGCGAACCCCTGAAATACACGTAGCCCACTCCCCCAGGCCCGATCGCGTGAATAACTTCACGCGAACCCCTGTGATGCACGTACCCTGCTGAAATCGCGTGTTAGACTTCCCGCGCACCCCGGTATACACGCACACGTATTTTTTGTCAGCGGGTGTCCGTGTTTGTGGGTACCCCTTTGCACATCATTTTTCCTGGAGGGCCACAGTATGGGACATTCATCATGGCAGTATATAGGTGCTATTTGTTGGCGCACCTTTTGGCGCACATTTCTTACAGCCGCAGAGACGCTACCGTCTGCTTTCTTGTGGTGGTCGTGTTTGTGCCTGTGCGCTGGTTTGAGCGTGCGCTTTTTTGCCCTATTCTATTCCATGAATACGTGTTGTAGGCGAGCGTGTGGGCGTTCCGCGCACTTGTGCCCTGTACTTCCCCCGTGACGCCCACGTTTTGGCAAGTTGTTCCCCATTCCGAGTGTTACGTTGTTGCGTGCGCCGCGCTATGTGCGAATTTCGCTGTGGCCTGTGCGATTTTCGCTGTGACCTGGCGCACGCTGTTAGATGGCCTGTGCGCCAACGTGCGCCGCCCTTTTTTATCGCACATCCGCTGGTTTTCTCGCGCACGGCCTTCCATGAATCGACGTGCGCTGCTTTTCGTGCGATTTTCGCAATTGCACTGCGATTTTCGCTATTCCACTGCGAATCGCACGTTTTTGCCCACTTGCGCCGCGCTAATTATTCCATGAATCGGCCTCTTAGTTTACACCATTGTGGTAAAGTTGGCGCAATTAGCGCCTGGGTTGTAATGACCCCCATAGGCAGCCAAATAAAACAAACACAGCTGGTTACCAGCTGGGAATCCTGTTGGAAACAACCTTTTTAGGGGAAAGGCATCTGTAGCACTCAAACGAATAAAACTGTACCAAGAGCTGTGCCCCAAAGGAAAATGTTCATGTTGCATCCAATGACCACTGAAGTCATGTCCCAAACCAAAATAAATTTTTTGCAATGTTGTGCCGTTCGTCAGGCACAGTTGCAAATGCCTGCTATCAGTTTCTGTTAATGTGCGAATCACAGTCATTCTTTACTTGCATCCTCATTGACATGAACTATTTACATGACATGGACTGTGAGTAATCAACCAGCTCTATGAACTCATGCGTATTGATTGTGTTTGTAGACAAGAGCCGAAAACATTGTGTGTGGCTCCACTCACCAAGCAACACTATCTAAAGGTTTGGTGCAACTGAGGAACTTTTCCCTGTTTGTTTGCCTCTTGATATATTGCAGTTTAAAACATCCCAGGAATCCTTTGAAATAATTGATGATAAGGACAAATACCCTGAATAATCAGAAGTGAGGAGGAAGTTGCCAGCAACTGGCTGACATTTTAGAAATGATAAAATGAAACATTGCTTGTGTATGACTTGTAGAAAAACATTGGTAAATTTCACAAGAAAAGTGGTTGGACCCAACTTGAAGATCAGAGGGAGCTTTAAAGACACTTTAAGCTTTAAGGACGAATATTCCAGTTTCCCTTGCTCCACTCAAATGTTTCTTGGGAAAGTTGTGAACTGGTTTTATTGCCAGAACATACCCCATTCCAAAAAACATTGCAACAGTGGAGTATCCTCCAAAGTCTGCCATTATCTGCCAAAATCCTCCAAAGTATTAATCGTCTCTCCATGGAACGAAGATCAGGTACACCTTCCAGCACATCTCTGCATCCGGACTTGCCAGTGCCTCACTTGGCCCCTGGACATTATGGTAAGACTGGGGGTGCATTTAGGGAATGCGCACCTCAGTGCAAATTCTTTACTTATTTTTTGAATTTGCATACTTTGGATGACTTTGTTTTGGATGCCTTTCATTTTTTACTTTAATCTGCATGCACGGAAACCCCACACACTCCTGGTTCTTCCTGCATCTTGCAGCTGATGCACCTTTCCTATCGCTCAAGGCTCTGCCATGATGGCCGCCCTTTTTGCCCCATCTATGTTGCCTGCTGCCTGAGCCTGCTCCCGCCATCCCATTGGTTGGCTTGCTTTCTCTTAAACCAATCGTGGCAACCGGGAGGCGGGAGCCGGCCTGTTTGAAATGAAGGCCCTGTCTACTCCCTGTCCGCTGCCTGGTCGGGGCTGAGGGGGGATCCCTGTACACTCCACCTTAAAGGGATGGTCTAGTAAAAATGTGTATTTAAAAAATAGATAGACCACATAAAAAAAATACTAGCATTCTCCGTTTTAAAACTTCCTATGTAAAATTTTGAGCTATTCAAGCTCAAAATTCGCAAAAGCAAGCACATTGGTGCAGCCATTTTGTGAAATGGAGGCCCTCCTGTGCTGGCTTTTGCTTTTGTGGCACTAATGAAGGAAAAGCCAGCCAGCTGTAGTAAACAAAGGCTACCGCTGGGTGGCTTTCCCTTCATTAGTGCTGTAGGCGGAGGACGGGGACCAGAGACCAGAGTAGGAAAGCTGCAGCTGAATCTCGGTAAGTGCTATTTATTTTTTTTACAAAAAATAAGCACTAGCTGCGTTTTTTTTTCTAAGTTTTCCGGGCTGGAGGAGCCCGGAAAACTTAGAAATAAAACCGCAGCTTTAAAAACGTATTTATGTTTGCGGTCGCTTTTAAAGCGACCGCAAACATAAATACAACGTTATTGTGTTGGAAAACGCTGCAGTTTTTCTTTCCAAGTTTCTTTCCAAGTTCTTTCCAGCTCGGAGGAGCCTGAGAAACTTGGAAAGAAAAACCGCAGCGTTTTTCAACACAACCGCGTTGTTTCTGCCTGAATCTGCTTTACCATTTGGGGCTCTCGGGCTCGAGAGCCCCAAATGGTAAAGCAGATTCAGGCAGAAACAACGCGGCATTGCGGAAAACAACCGCGTTGTTTCTGCCTGAATCTGCTTTCCCATTTGGGGATCTCGGGCTCCCGAGAGCCCCAAATGGGAAAGCAGATTTAGGCAGACAACGCAGCAGTTAGCATTTCCCATTTGGGTCTCTCGGGCTCCCCACAGGGAGCCCGAGAGCCCCAAATGGGAAATCAGCTGCAGGTAGAAACACTACGCGGCATGTAAACATAACCGCGTGTGTTTCTGCCTGCTGTGGCTTTCACTTTGGGTCTCCGGTGCTCCCCTCGAAAAAAAGCAAGGTAAGAAAGATGAAATGCAATAGATCGATATATGGATGTCTTTGTGATTGGTATATATGAACACATGAGCGCACTACTCCTTTAAGTTTTCTGGAAGGCCCACCCCGAACGAACACAGAGAGCAGACTGACATCTGTCAAAGTAAAGCATACCATTTATAAAGAAATTAGGCATTGTAAGATGGGCACACTACTAGACCTAAAACAAC
Organism: Ambystoma mexicanum; assembly: GCF_040938575.1. NCBI lineage: Eukaryota > Metazoa > Chordata > Amphibia > Caudata > Ambystomatidae > Ambystoma > Ambystoma mexicanum. The sequence continues at coordinate 1,142,045,433 of NC_090931.1, read as the reverse complement.
AATTAATATCAATTTCAAATTACTAACAATCCTTACTTTATTTGAGAAAGGAGATTTGTTCCAGTGCTAACACCAATGTAAATTAAATATATTCCATTACACGTGAGGAAATAGTGGAATAATTCAAACCAGTCTTCTGACATTGTATTTGAAGAAAGGCAGTGCCTTGATCATAGAAGAACTTCAATAGGACTTAATTTATCAAATATATACTAACACAAATTGTGTTTGTACCGAATCTGACCAAGTAAAAAAACAAAAGTAGTTTTTTGGGATGCACTTTGTGAAATGCTAATTCACAAATGATCAGAATTTTCACTTATGCATTGGTGCAAGAACAGGCCTTTATAAGATGTTGCCAAAGCTGGCTCTTTGGTGAAGGTGGTGAATGGGAAAACAGTGGTCTTCAGAAGGTGAGCGGACTGGGGAGGTGGCAGTGACAAAGTTTCCATTGCAAAAAAACACCATCAAAGTTGTTCCTGGTCTCAAAGGTTGGTCCTTTGACCAATTGCTTGAGGTCTTTATTGGCGAGTGCCTGTTTGCAAAATGTGAGCTTGTGAAGACAAGTATTAGTGCAGATGTTAAAACACTGCTAACATTGATACATTCTTTTCATCAACAAGATTATGTGCAGAAAGCGTCCATGAGAATTGTAACGAGTATCACATACCACAAGATATAATATTTGCCCGCTTCAAAATTCAAACAAACGATCCATTGTTCAAAATAGACTTTTTCAAGGTACTCAGAAATAACATTTCATGCTTGTTCACGAGCAACCAACACAACATAAATGAAAGCTGCGAACGTCTTGTAAATTTCATATCATTTATTTCAAATATACTTATGAAATAGTACATAAGTGGGAAAACATAAAAGATGATTACACATTTACTGGTATCGAAAAGTATTATCCTAACCTTTTTTAATTAGCACTCCTCTTGAGTGAAATTATAGTTGCCAGGACCCCATACAAGCAGTAGCAGCTGATATTTTCTATGGAAAGTGGTCAACGTAATACCTTTTTGAAAAAGGAAACTAGATACCCCACCATCCATATCTGGAAAATTATTTGTGACCTGTTAGGATGTCCATCCACACATTTTGAAAAACACTGATGTAGTCAGAACAGAGCAAATGATCTAAGCTGCATTGATAATGCACTAATATTAAACTGTATTTATTGATCCACAAATATGTGTTCCTGATGTGTGCATGCCGTGGTAATTATATTCCATATGATAGTCTCCATACTCAAAATGAGAGCTTAACACTGTCCTGTGGAATGGTTGTGACTATAATCTGTGAGAACTGTACTAGATTGGTGTGCCCTTTTGCTGTACCGATTATCCAAACGAGAGTGGCTATTGAAAGGGTATACAGTGTTTATATTGAATCCTATATATTGAATCCCCACATATCAAATATTTTATCTTGAAACCCTTTATAGTGAATGTATTTTGGGTGGGGTAAAGGGTTACATTTTTTGGGAACATGGTCGGGCTGGGTTTTTAGGGGTGGGAATCAGTGGTTTGGGTGACCCCCCAAAAAATGCATTCCCTATAAAGGTTTCCAAGATAAAAGATTCGCTATATGGGTATTTGTTATGTATTACCTCGATATAAAGACATGTAACCTATTGAAAGATGATTTTAAATAGAAGTCATTAATAGAGGATTTTAATAGGTGTTAAATACAGGTTTTCTGCTAACTGGTGCACCATGTGCCGCTTAAGAACGGTCCTCAACTCCAATGTTACCACAAATGTCTGCGTGGTATGGATTTAGCCGCCAGTCAATGGAGCACTGTGATTTCAAGGGGACTATTTGAAGAGCATGTTGTGGAATCTATTGTGAAAGTAAATGACAATCTAAAAGATAGAAATCAATTGTTGAAAATGTTTAAAATAATTGTTCATCTGACATCATTTCTTATTGCTGGGATGATTTTGAATAGCAAATAGTCGTATTGATAGGTGCTCTGTTTTTTCGGTAGTGAAGACCGTACACAGTTTCAACGGTAGTGATCAATGTATTTCAAAATGTACATTATAATACAAAACATACCAATATACTAAAGTCTTGACTTCTTTCATTGATTCAATTTAAAATACAATAAAATGTGTTTTTGTGCAATGCAGTTAATCTGAAAATATAGTCTATCCATTGAATGACTGAGCCTTTTCTGTTTTTTGAGTGCATAAATCTGATTTCTTTCATGCTTGGGCAATGCAGCTAGATACGTTGTGCCCTATCGTAATGACAAGGGGCATGATATATTGCTTGAGGCTGCTGATGCTGCATAGAGGGGCATGATTTATTGCCGTTGGGGCACTTGATATTAGGGCGATCAAGCAGCAGACTAGATTATGGAAAGATGGCAGTTGGGGGCGTGCAAATTTGCAGATATTAACTTCTCAAAAAGCAAGGTAAGAAAGATGAAATGCAATAGATCGATATATGGATGTCTTTGTGATTGGTATATATGAACACATGAGCGCACTACTCCTTTAAGTTTTCTGGAAGGCCCACCCCGAACGAACACAGAGAGCAGACTGACATCTGTCAAAGTAAAGCATACCATTTATAAAGAAATTAGGCATTGTAAGATGGGCACACTACTAGACCTAAAACAACAATTAATATCAATTTCAAATTACTAACAATCCTTACTTTATTTGAGAAAGGAGATTTGTTCCAGTGCTAACACCAATGTAAATTAAATATATTCCATTACACTTGAGGAAATAGTGGAATAATTCAAACCAGTCTTATGACATTGTATTTGAAGAAAGGCAGTGCCTTGATCATAGAAGAACTTCAATAGGACTTAATTTATCAAATATATACTAACACAAATTGGATTTGTACCGAATCTGACCAAGTAAAAAAACAAAAGTAGTTTTTTGGGATGCACTTTGTGAAATGCTAATTCACAAATGATCAGAATTTTCACTTATGCATTGGTGCAAGAACAGGCCTTTATAAGATGTTGCCAAAGCTGGCTCTTTGGTAAAGGTGGTGAATGGGAAAACAGTGGTCTTCAGAAGGTGAGCGGACTGGGGAGGTGGCAGTGACAAAGTTTCCATTGCAAAAAAACACCATCAAAATTGTTCCTGGTCTCAAAGGTTGGTCCTTTGACCAATTGCTTGAGGTGAAGAGCCCCAAAAATGTAAGGGACGATATTGTGTAGCTGCATTAGATTTCTTCTCAAGCAGGATGTTGCAATTCCCATAAAGGGGGGGTGCTGGTTGTTTACTGATGGCTAGATTTTCTGCAAAGTTCATAGTAACAAGAGTCAATCCTTACTCTTTTCTGCTGACCAGTCCCAGCTTTAAGAAGCTCATCTGCTTCACATGAGTGTTCTACCTTGCTATCCATGTGTACCCCTTGCAAAAGAGTAAAGCAAAAATGACATTCTGCTTAAATGATCGGTTGTCTCAAGCAAGCCGTGTCGGGAACACACCACCCTCCATTTTATTCATTAGGATCTAACAGTTTACACAGGTGTTATACAGCTTCACCCACCACCTCCCAAAAAATAATCTTATCTTTTATGAATGTGAGTCATAAGCATTGTCACAAACCTATACAAATACGTGTGGCACATATTGTTTTGAAACTACCTGAAGGTGGGAATGCAGAACAGAAGTACTCACCTTGATCTATAGTCCCTGAATTAGCGCTGACTCGACTGAGTGATCAAATTCGCCTTTCTCGAAAACCAACTCAACCCAGCAGTGCCATCATCTGCCCACCAACTCAACTGCACCCCAAACTATGGAAAGTCATTGTCTCACCTTTTTAAATGCCGACTCCACCCATTGAGAGACTTGCACCCTCAAACTGACTCAATGCCAACTGCCCATGGTTTTGCGTCGATTGGAACTTCTCGATGCCCACTAGACTGTGGCAAAAGCACCAAGAAGCCCAGCTCGATGATGTTGAGTTACAAAGACAAGAACTAGTGTACTTTGAAGAGTCCCTGTCCCTCTGGCCACTTACAGGGACAATGGTGACTTTTAAGCCCCTCTTCCCTATCTTGTTCTTCAAAGACATATCCTTGAAAAGTGACATTGTTGCCAATCTTTTTCCTGAACACCCATGCTTGATTGGCCACAAGGCTCTTTCACAAGCATCTGCATTCTCTGTGCTTCTTTTACAGTGGTAGGTTTTTCTACTGTTTTCTGATTAGTTGATTGCATTTAATTGCTTGATTACATTTTATATTTGTATATAACCATTATTGGACATGTTTTATTTTGTAACCATTGTACTTAAGCTGTTTGGATTGAAATTGCTATAAGTTCGCAACCGCCTGAAGATATTTCCTGCCCTCAGCCTGCGCTACCAAAAGAGATGAAGAGGTTAGAACGTGCAAGCTTTGCCTGTTTCACCTTTATGGTTGGGATTACTGCTGGTTTAGTAGTAGTGTGGGGTTCAGTAGGCACCTTAGCCACTACTCCTTGCTTTACTCCTGCAGAGCAGTAGTAATTTGACACAGATATGTGGGCACACACACACATATGCACATCCAAACACTGAAACACATGCTTACACAGGTGCACACACATACACACGTGTACATACCTACACACAGGCAAACAGAGTGGTGGACACAAGAACATGCACAATAGCACCTGCATACAGACATGAGTGAATACAGATACACACATTTGCACTTTCTTACATATAGGGGCGCACAAATGCACAAGCACGTGCATAAATACCCACAAAGTATCTCGAAATGTTTTACTAATTTGAAAGATGCACATCTGTCGAAAACCCTTAACCATTGCCCTATATTTAATATTCGTCATCAAATGTTCTTTTTTTTGTAACATCTGCTTAAAGTAAATAAAATTGCGAACGTGGAACATATAACAAAGCTGTGGAATGCACTCCACCACAGAATGCAGGGGTGCCTGCACATCTGCTCGCCAGGCTTTATGGTCAGCGATTTTTTATGGGTCAATTGTTCACTTACTTTCCTTCAAGCATCATACACAAAATGTTATTATTGAAATACACATTTTCTAACCAACATCTCCAGGCCTAGCAGAGTGGTACCCTAACCAGAAATATTCACAGCACACCTGGGCAAGCGTCTTTAAAGCAGGAAGCGTTCCAGACTGAAGTTTCGCCTCACTTTTAATGGAGAAGTTCATTTGAAACACACGTAAAGTATTGTTAATGCACCCAGAATAATTCTGCGATAAGCTCAATGGCGCTGTCTTTAGCATGCCCTGCCTGGTGCAGAAATTGGATCTTTTGTTTTTTGTTGTTTGTTTACCTTTTATGCAGAATCATTAAATCAGTCTGCTGTGAGCAGTTGGCGAGTTAAGACAAAGTGCTCGCCCTTGGCTTTCCTTCTTTAATTTTCTCTCTTGAAGGAATGCATGCATATAAACAGATGCAAACTGTTGAGTCTTTTATGTTCAGCCCCCCTCCCCATAGTGGGGGCCCCACAGTCCTCTTTCTCTTTGCCTTTGCCTTTTCTGCAGGCTAGACTGAAATCCAATACATTTGTCTGCATCTGCTACTAAAAGCATTTTCCCCCGCCATGCCACAGTTCCCTGCAGGCTCATTAAGCGCATTTACATGCAGCTCCTAAAATCCTAAACAGCCCATGTCACGCCTGGCCATTGGTGCTCCGATGAAAGGAGCACTCTGCTCTTGACCGGAATGCTGATGGCAGAGCTCCTCGGAGAGCCGCGCACATGTATGAGAGGAGGCCACGGCGGCCCTCTGCAGAATCATAAACAATACGTCCTTGACAGGAGCGAAAACGGCAGTGCAATTCTGCCTCCATGTTATTTTAGCAGCAGGGATAATCATGCGTGATGTTTACCTGTCAAGAGAGGCTCTTGACTAGGAACCCTGGATATCAGTCAGAGTTCTGAAAACCAAGGGCATTGCGAGAAGTCTGTACGCGTTTCCATGCACGCTAACAGGAGTAGTTTGGGTTTTCACAAAGCTTAGATATTGCAAATAAGAAAGGGATGGTCAAGAAAAGCAATGAGGACGGAGTGAGTAGAAAGGATATCTTTCTTTCAAACAGATGAATGTGTCAACAGCATAGATGCAAGGAAAACTTCCTGTGCATGTTTTCTTTTAACCCAATACTAAGCACGTAGAAAGTGCTTCGTGATGGATTCCTCCCACTTCTAAGCTCTGCAATAATACGTGTTGTCCTTCCCTGTATTAAAAGGTTTTCTCTCCACGTGTACATCCCCGCAGATTTCTCATACAGTTAATAGTTGAGATGTCTTAGAGAGAGTGTGCTTTAAGTACCGCTGTCGAGTTAGTCATTCTGTCTCTGATCTCCCATCACCACATCCATACATGTCCTTCTAGCCCCCTTTATTGTGAAAGCAGCACTACTTCACCTGCCATCCTCCCTCCTCATTGTAGTCCTTACTGAGAGAAGGCGTTCTTCCTTAAAGACATATAACCAGACCTGCGAGAGGTGCCATGGTTGGACTCAGAAACAAAAGGGTCTCTGGAAATAATGTTCAAAGTGGCCCCCTACTACACATTTTCAGCAAGCCCAAACCTTTTCCTACGAGAAAATGTGGAAATAAAATAGGTTACCACACAAAATAGGCCCAGGGTGCAGAGGCCTAAAGGGAAATACATTGGCCAGTCTGTTATATCGTAACCATGTCTGCATGACAATCTTGTTACAACCTTGACAGCACATGATGTGACATCAGAGAACCTTATGGTGAGCAAGCATGGAATGTTATTTTCTGAAATTAGTGTCAGTTAGAGTCTTGTCAAGAGAAGGGGAAGACTGCAGCCCCTGAAGCTGTTAACATAATAAATCCTGTTTACCTACCTGGCGTCTCCTAAGCTTCATTATACTGCCGACGAGCTGCTGCCTGGGGCCTCAGTGTTGAGAGGCAGCAGTGTGAACTCATGGCATGTGAATTGCAGGTAGCCCTTGCCATCGTGATTCAGCAATGAACTTGGATTCCAGTAGTGGTCCGTAGTGAAGCTGGAGGCACTCGCGGTCGCAGTGAAGTTTTGTGCACGATCATCAGACGGCCTTTTTTCGAGGTAAAGTGATGCACACTTGCATCGTCTATGACGTATTGCACTGTTCTGGTCAGCATAAGTTCCTACTGTGCTACCAATCGCACACATCAAGGCCTCTTTAGGTTGCAGCATGGGCCCTGCAAGGAGTTCGGGGAGTGGAGAGGCAGCACAGGCTGTCAGGCTGCCCTTGTGATAAGGTTATATCCCAATTGCATAGAGCAAGTACACAACGGTTATAATACTGTTGTGAATGAGATTAAAGATCTGTAAGAGTGTGAAGCGGCTGGGTGGGTTCCCAAGGTCTTCAGGAATTAAGTTGGTTGCCTCAATGGTTTAATACACAAAATCAAACTGAAGAAAGCGTCAGTACCTTATGTTGCCAAGCTCAGACTAGTTTCTTTAGCATGTAGGAAGGATGTTGATGTAGAACTTGATAGAATGTCGAAGGAGGTATCATTCAATCAGAGGCGTCAAAATGGGTGAGCCCCATCGTATTCGTTAAAAAAGCTGATGGGTCGATCAGACTTTGCAAAGACCTCAGAGAGGTCAACAAAGATATTGTGATTGAGAGGATCCCTTTGCCCAAGATTGACGAGTTGATCTGGAGTTAGGTGATTCAAAGGTGTATTCGTTGTTGGACCTTAAGTCTGGTACCACCCGATCAGGCTTCACCCATCATTGTGTGATATAGAAATGTTCATCACTTATGTGGGTCTTTTTAAGTGTGTCAGGATGCCTTTTGACTTATCTTGGCTGCCAGTGTGTTTCAGAGAGTGATGCATAGCATGCTGGGTGGTGTAAGTGGTGTGAAATCCTACCAGGATGATGTTCTAGTGTAGGGCAGAGATACAGGAGAACATGATGCGAGGCTGAAGGAGGTTCTGAAAAGTTGGAAGAGGCTGGTTTGACATTGATGCTGTAAAAGTGTAAACATGATAAGTCACAGGTAGACTACTTAGGTTAAAGTTTGTCTGAAGAGAGAGTGTGTCCCAAATTGAGCATGGTTAAGGCCATTGTATGAATGTCAGCTCCTGAGAACAAGGCAAAGGTTTCCTAGTTTTTGGGTATGTTAGAGTACTATGCTAATTTTGTCATTTTGGAGTCATCTTTGAATCCTCTCTCTCCTTCCTCCCTCACACTCAGGACATTGCCAAGAAGTCCCACTTGCAACTCTTCTTCCTGAATCTACCTTCTTCCACTTTACTACACCTCCATCTAATCCAGAAAAGGGTAGAAAGATTTATCCTTGGCCTTAAGCCCAGGGACCGCATCTCTCCTGCCATAAAAACTCTTCACTGGCCCCTGGTTGTACATGGATTAAATTCAAATCCCTCTACATCATTCACAAGGCTGTCTGGGGCCTGGGACCACAATATCTACAACTTTCTCTGACTAAACTCTCCCTCAAGACGTCATGGTCCTCTGGCACCAACTCTCTGTGCACTTTGAAACAGAATTGACTAACTGTATAAGCGCCTAACAAATGCACAATAAATAAATAAATAAATACATACATAAATAACTAAATAACAGGGTTGGCCAGTAAGATGGTGAATATGAGAAAACTCGCCAGGAATGGAGTTAGATTCGATTGGATTGAGATGTGTGAGGAGGAGTTTGTGAAGGTAAAGAAGGACATCACATGCTTACCAGTCTTGCAAGGGTTCAGAGAAGGAGCATGCACAACAGTGTTCATTGATGCATCAGAATATGGCTTGTGGGAAGTTCTCATGCAAGAGGATGTTTCAGGGTTACATACAATAGTGTATGCCTCCAGGGCACTCAAGGATGTGGAGAGCTGTTCTTTGTCATTGAGCAAGAAGCCAAGGTGGTGGTGTGGGCTATCACTACATTTACAGTGTATTTGTATGGTAGGGTGTTTGTTGTTTGGACCGATCACAAACCTTCAATGGCAATTTTTTCAAAAAAGGTTTGATGGAGTATCTAGAAGAATTTCCAAGTGGATTACCAGACTACAGGGTGTGGACTCTTTAGTGGAATATGTGAATGGTAAAGATATTGCGGTAGATGAGACACTTCCTAGGGGTCCGCTTGTGGGGGTTGAGGAACCTGACACTTTGGCAGATGATGGGGTCAGGGACATTTTTGTGGCTGAGGAGAGTCTCCAAGTGAGTGAGTTGCTAGCGGCCTGTCAGGATAATGAGTATCAACAGGTAAGGGAGATGTAGTGGCAATAATGATCAAGCATTGAGTGAGCACCTCAAGGAGTACAGGAGGATCAAGGAGGAATTAAGTCTAGTGGATAGTTTTGTGTGCAGGGGTCAGAATATGTTGGTCCAGTTAGGTATGAGGGAGACATTGTTTGAGGCAGGACATGAGGCAGGACACATGGTGGCCACGTATGGATGAGTTGATTGAGACACGAGCTAAAGAGTGTGAAGAGTGTAAGACCAGTGACAAGATGTTGGAGATGAGAGCTCTGCCCATGGTGGTACCACAGGTTCCCAGAGTGCCATACAAGACCATTGCTATATATTTGATGGGGCCATTGAATTTTCGAGTTACTAGGGACAGTAATATAATTGTTGTCATGAACTTGCTCATGAAGTGGACGGAGGTGGGTGTCATCAAAGATATCACATCTAGGAATGTGATTACGTTTCTGGAAAGTATATTTTAAAGGGAAGGTTTTGGTCAGTGATAATGGTCCGCAATTTGTGTCTATGGAACTTCAAGCTTGAATGGAGGAGATTGGGATCAGGCACAAGAGGATGGCTCTTTACCATCCCCAGAGTAATGGGTGTGTCAAGCAGTTCAACAGAACGCTCATGGATGGAGTACAGTTTTCAGTGTGGAGTGTTGGTGAATGACAGAGGGAGTTGATGTGGAGAGTGTTTCAATACAGGAGTACACCACATCCTGTTAGAGTAGTTACCCCGTTCCAGCTAATGAGAGGATGCAATCCCAACAGGTTGTTGCCTCCAAGGTGGATGGAAAACTCCAAGAAGGTGAATGTTGATGTCATATTGGTTTGTGACAGTATGAGGGAGGGTGGAAAATTGTCCAGGAGGTGGTATGATGCTAAGCATGGGTGTAACCTCGAGATTTGAGGAGAGGTGATGGTGTCAAGATTAAGCTTCCTAGATGGAGCAGGAAAGTCGATTCCAAATATTTTGGAATAAGGACTGTGTGGAAGGATTATGGAAATGTTGTACGCTTGGAGGGAGGTGAGGTGTGGAACAAGATGAAATGACAGTAGCCAAAGCTAGTTTAGTGTTCATCCCAACCTCCTTCCTTCCCATTCCCTTTTCCAGTTTTCTGTTCTGTTTCCTGCTGTTGCATCCCCTCACCTTCCCCCACTCCTTCCTTTGTGTTGTTTGATTTAATACGAAGGAGGTGTGTTATATAGTAACCATGTCTGCATGACAATCTTGTTAGAACCTTGACAGCACATCCTGTGACATCAGAGAACCTTATGATGTGCTAGCATTGCATGTTATGTTCTGAAATTTGTGTCATTTAGATGCTTGTCAAGAGAAGGGGAACACTGCAGCCCCTGAAGCTGTTAACATAATACATCCTGTTTACCTACCCGGGGTCTCTAGTTGCTTCATTATACAGTCCCCCCCTGAGAATTACTACCATAATATTAAAATAGCATCAATTTGAACCCCGTCACTATGCTTGAGAATAAGAATACACATTTTCGAGAGCAACCCCAAGTTTGTTTCTGTCTCTATCCACCACTGCTTCTTGTCCTTTTGTGGTAACTGTCATTATACAGCCAGAGTTGCATGTTGACCAATTATTCTGGATCAGGTTTTTATTGAGAACAAAAATGCACAATCAGATTAATGAAAAAACAAAAAGAAGGTGCAAAAGCTAAAGTTAAAGTCTAAATGTGGACCCAATTTTATCAAAATGCACGGATCCATTTCCATGTAACTCAAATGCCTATCTCGATAAATGTATATCCCTTCTATAGTTGAGTTAAAAAGGTTAAACATATATAATATTTATTTGATAATAATCTGCTAGTTTTTTCCCACTATATGGAAAACATGGTCACATACAATTATTATTACCCAACTGCTCGTGGTACTTCACTTAAGCAACCTTGGAAGGATTAAAGTCTGAGTTACACACACCACTTTTCGAACTTGCAGATCACACACATCTCATCAGTGAGTGTTTAACTCACTAAGCCATTTTTCCAGCTTACATTGTGGTACTTCATTTATTGACTATCACGGACAGGAACTGTAGGGAAAGAAAACAATGCAGATTGGACAGAAAGAAAGGCAAACAAGCTGGATGAAGCATTGAGATGGTGTACAGGAAGACCATGTGTCCTCATAAATGTGCCGATGGTGGTTCTATTTATAAGTTGATTTCTTATTTGTGGACAATGATATCACATCTTCAATATATTTATTTGAAGGAATGTTTCCTCTGTGGTTGACCCATCTTTGGAGTCCATTTCTTGGCTACACCGCCACATTTTAGATGTCTTTGGTAAATCTGTGGGACATGGAAAGCAGCCAAGAAGCAGAAGGTATTATACAGCCCAATCCTGGAGAGTGCATCCCCGAGCAGCCAGACAAGCACCTGAACTTCAAAGCATATCTGAAGCAGAGAATGTGCAGTTTGTATAGCCCTGCATTAACTCGATTCCAGAACCCTACATTTAATTATTTTAGCCAGCAACCAGTAAAGATGGTACAAGATCCTATGTTCTTCAAATCCAACTTCATGGCAGCCACATTAGACCACGATTTATGCCACTATAGTTGGTCATCTGATGGATTTAGCTATTCCTCTAAGCTCTCTTTATACGCACATTAGGACTGAGAGTCATCCTTGGCTGTAGACAGCAATCTGTAGATTGAAGTGACAGAAAGAGGCCGTGTGTGGTGCAATGTTAAGAACATGGGCATGTCATGTTGTCTCATATGCAATACCTTCCTGATAGGACTCAATAAAGAAACACATTCACTGTATCTAGTCATATCAGAATTCTTTAGCTTACACTTGGACTTTCAAAAGATATCAGAGTATCGCTTACCAGTGCATGGCCAATCATCAAGGCACATATATTTGGCCAAATACGTTCAAGATAACGTGATATTATGTATTATGAAAGCTGTATTATACCATAATAGGGCTTCTCTAAACAAGAGACAATGTGCTTTGATAACAACCACTGCATTCGCATACTACTTTTTTGCTGCAGCCACTGTTGGAAGTGTTGTGGATTTATTAACAATGGTATCCATAGTTTTAGGATACTCCTTAGCTACATACAAAAGAGTTGACTATTATCTCACCACAAGGATCTCCAAAACCCCTCTGTCAATCCTACCTGCAGACAGGGAACTTTCTTATCTCTCCTCTGGATGTCAACCTTGCTTGGCTCAGGATAGGCGAGATCCTCTTCGCCTCATACATTCCCCCAAAGTGTGTCTTCCCACATTCATTCTGCACACGGCCAACTCTTTGCTCTGACACTTCTGTCAACAGGCTCGGCACTACCAAATCTATCTAATTTGTGCCAGGATATAATTCATTACGGCTATCTTGTAAAATAGTCTTAAACATCTTAAGCATTCTTCAGCACACCACAAGGCCATCATACAACCATAATATGATGTATATTGTGCCAATCAGAGAGTTGGTCTTGCAACAATTTCCAGCAATGATGGCCTGTCAATGAGAGGAAGCCTTGGTTCCACTCTTGAAACACCTCAAAACCTCACATGCATCCCAGAGATCACTAACATACACCCAATGCTTGCATTTATGTTTTCTCTGAATTAACATCCGTTTGTCTTTTCTGCCTTCACACTTTTATTTTTTTTCTTTATTTATAACATTTGTTATAGGCCCAAACCCAGGGGTATCACGGCGTAGGTTACAGTAAGCTTCAAGACTCTGGTTGCAGTGGAATAATGGTTACAGGTTATACAGAATAATGGGGTTACTTATACAGAGTACAACGTGATTTGTGAAATTAATTCTATGGTTAGAGTAAGGAATCACGGTTGCATATAGTACAGATTACGCAGTAGACAGTCACCAGTACAATTGCAAGACAGTTATATCAGGCGGGGCTTGCTTTTATGATTGTTGAAATGTATTGTTTGTGTATGAATGAATAATGATTCATGAATGAGTATGTATGGTACGAATGATGATGAGTGGGAGAGTAAGCAAATTAATTTTATCATGCATTATCACTGCGTATAAGCCACTTAACCATCTAGGTCCCCACTTTTGGGACTTAATTGTGGAAATGTGTTGCAACGGTAGTGTACTTTAATGTTATGTGTTTTATCGACAATTGCTGATTTATATCATGATATTGAATGACTGTAGTTTATGAGAAATTATCTACATCCATTTTTGTATTTATCACATCTATTGTATCTGTATGAATACTAATTAAAATATGCAATGTTTATATGTCTTGACCGTCTTTGTCTTCCATCAGTGATGACAATGGTGTCTATTGAGGACATGCACTAATATTCTCTGTTTCTACAAGAAAGTGGTTAGTTTTGAGTCACAAGCTCTTTTGTTGTTCTCAAGGGTTCTACCCTTAATGTGAGGGTGTGCTTGTGAATCTTAGTTTCTCCCTTAACCTCCTAGTGTTTTGTTGGGGTAGTGTCACTATACATATTCATTTATTCAAGAGCCAAGTTTTTAATGTCTTCTTGAATCTCTGGTGGGATGGTTGTTTCTGGTATTAGGGGGGAGGGAGTTCCACATTTTGGGAGTCGCTACTGGAAAGCTGGTCCCTCCTGCCCTAGGGCATTTGAATCGTGGGACAAAGAGTTGGGTCCTGATGTTGAATCTCAGAGTTCTGATGGCTCTCCTCCCTCCCACTCCTCCTTTTCAACCCACAGACTGAAGTATGGTTGCTGCCATGGATGGCGTCACAAATCGCCCCCCTCCCCTATTCCGACAAGGATTTCTTGCTTTAAGATCACTACAGGGATGATGTTTGAGGTATAAAAAAAATAGTACATAACATCACATAGAGGGCAAGTCCCCAGCTGCAAAAGGTACCACATACTGGATTTCAATATCCACCCATCCCAGGTGATGAGACCAAATTATATTAAAAGCAACCAGGGAGCATACATAGGACAATGCCACAGAAACTTTGCATCAATGAAATTGCAATTAGCACTTGTGAATAAATTGCCCTAGTGCAAAAGCACAAATTGTTTAATGAATCTTTGCAGAAGGGCAATGTTTCCCCAAGTCCTAGTAATAGGACAGACTTTGTCCTGATGCAAAAATGCATTAAACTGATAACTTTTTCGCAGTAGGGCAATGTTTGCCCGATTGCTAGTTGTACATGTGCCAATACAAGGTTTCTGTAATATGTCCCTTTGAGAGAAAGAGCATTTGTGCCATTAGATATGCTGGAACCCAAAGCTCCTTCAAAGACATCTTTTTGAAGAATAGCAAGTGAGATCCCCAGTTTCATATTGCCCTCCCACAAAACGGGTTTAAAGACATTTCTTTTTACAGATGTCTCTTATTTGTTGAGATGGAGAGTGGTAGCAGGCTCAAATTATGCAGTTGAGGTGGGAGCAATGTCACCTTCACACTGCATATAATTTCCCACAACATTCGGTTTTGTTTGCTCCATCGCTTAAACTCAATAGAACATTTTCCAATCACTGTCATTATACTACTGCAAAGAATACTTTTAGCATTCCTCGTAAATATAATACCTGACTAGATAAAGGCCTCTTTCAATAATTTAATATCTACATCTTTGAGCAAGTCTGTAAAGCAAGACACTGTAATTAAAAAGATTTCAGTTTTTGATGTAGTCACCATATATTTATTGATTTTAACAAAAGTGCCCAAAGCAGTTACAGCGGGAGTATGTTTTCTAGGTAAGTGAGCATGTTGAAATGTCTCACACATTGTCGTATCCATGAAGGCTTTTGGTAAATCCAGCTATGTGAGAGTCAGTCCACGCTAAGCGAAAGTAGATGTGCTCGAGTTTCATATCCGCAAAAAAAGATTGCATCGAAATGAGTGCAGTATGTATGAAATTTGTAAATTTTTGAATTAGGATTATCAATGTGCATGACAAAAATTGGGGAACTACACCTCTATAATTCATTTGTATTGTGTCCCATTCAGCAGCCTAGTAAGCAGACCCTGGAGCACACTCAACACACCGAAGTGAATTAAGTCCCCTATAACATCAATCATAAGCAATTGACCGTACCAAAGCCAGTCCTGTTGCAATTCTATAAAACTAGAAAGGGTACTTATGAAATCTGGTGTTCATCCAACACATCCTACATCGCAAAGAAAAAAGGATGTGATGGCGGTGTTCTGACATGTTATGGGTGTAGCTCTACGATGATTGGAAGAGAGGATCAAGTGACCCAATTAGAATCATGGAACTTGCAGTGATTGAAAAGTGATGTTTTTCCCATCTGGTGTTCTTCTTAGAGATATGCTGCGAAATAAACAGGAGAGTTCTGGCATAAAAGGAAGCTTTCATGCCGTGACATAGAATTGATGACTATATTATCAATGAGACTATGATCGTGGGTGATGGTGATCACTTTTGTCTGTCAACCTTTCTGGCCACAGAAGCCATCAATGTGCTTGATTACTTTTCACACTCCCAAAACACCTGTCAAGAATATGCTGTTACTGGTTTATGTGGAGGATACCGTTTTCCTCTGAAACTGGGTGTTGCTGTAATGGAGGCTGCAGCAGGCAATGAAAGATTCTGAGGAGATGGTTTAAGCTATGTATGCCCGTCATTGATGCAACAGTCTTGTTGCTTCTGCTGCTTTTTCCCTGCTTGGTCTGTTGTACTATTTATAGAGGCAGAAGAGACTCAGAAAAGACAATGCATTGAAGTGTTAGAATTTGAATCTGCAATGCTTGGTGGCACTCTGATACCAGAGGTGAAAATAAATGCCTCATTCAGAAAGTAGGGTGAGGCTATCTGGATGTATTTGGGGAATTATGTGAAAAATGAAGAGTGAAATCAGCTCCATGATCACATCCAGTGGAATCTTTAGTTCCCAGCCCCTTCTGCAGTGTCAGAGAGTCAATGTTAAACATATACAAATAGTTTTTTAGGCAATACAAGGGAGCTTCTAGTGTTTCATTTCCATTTTATGAAAATGTGGAAAAAACGTTTAAGGAATAGAAATGTATTAAAAAAAGACATGAATTGCCCAGGAACCTATTAAAGTTATATCCCTGGAAGGAGGTTATTCTAAACAATGTTATACTGAACATTCAGATAACCTAAGGGCAGATCCCCAGTTGCAAGTCTCAATTTGGCAGACTCATTTCTCCTTGGATGACAGTCTTCCAGAGGATATATTTTATAACAATGGATTTATTTGTTCGAGAGTAAAATGATTGAAACATTGCTTATTGAATTTTGTAACGGCAAAATGTGGGAATGACCCCGCCATGCCCTTCCTCACCTATCCCTGCCCCTTCTATATACCCGACCCATAGTCACCATCTGTTAGGGAGAATTCTCCAGAATGGCTAATTTTCCTTACCTACTGAGTCCCTTGGCAGCTTTGCTGGATTTCTAGGATGTATTTTTTTCACCTGGTAAGAGTGTGAGCCTTTTTTTCCCAATCTTACATGTGTTTTGCTGTTTGTGTTTAACACCTTCAGTGCAGTGACACAGGGTTGTCTTTTAGACTTCCCACCTCAGACTCCATTTTCAAGGACTGACTACTGTCTCCCAGAACATATAAAGTTGCCATTAACTTTATTAACCTCTGCAAAACCACAGACCCAGTACACCCTATCTTACACAGAGTACTGGAAACGGTTAATATTTATCCTTTTTTGTCTGTTTCGCTTGGAGCGTTGTTTTGCTCCCTTTTCATCAAGGCTTGGCTGGTGGCAGTGGTAACTACTTTAATTTTTCTACCGTTTTATCTTAAACCTTGGTATTGTTTTAGGCTATATTGATAGCCTCGAACTTAAACCCGCTAGACCATAAATGTTTTATTTCAGTTCTGGCTGGGTTTATTCACCATTTCTGTTTGAAAATGTCTTTCTCAAGTTTTTCTCTGCACGCCAAACCAGGTTTGATTCCTTTGTTCATCGTCTTTTTGCCGGCTTCTACGCAGAAGCCCTCCTTAGGCACCTGTATGTCTGGGGGGGGGGCAGGATATGAGGGAGGGGTTTAGGACTCCCTGCACAGGGTCTCCTTGGAACTGATTGGCTGTGGAGACTGTCCCAGACTGTGTGAATGGGGGAAAACTGCATAAAAAGCAGGTCTCTGGGTCTGGAAAGGCAGAGTCGCCACTGGAACGAAAGAACCAACAAGGAGCTGACGGAAGAGGACCCCTACCATGACTGAACCGCCCGGTGAAGCCCTGCTGCAGGTATGAATCCTCGAACTCCAACGACAGAGAAGATCCTCCAGGAATCTTCTTCCCCTGAGCTGGTGGTACCAACCAGTTCGCCTCAGTGCAAGCCAGAACTCCCTCCTCTGGTCAAATTTGCTGTACAAAGCTACAGTGGGTCAGATAGCCAGGAAGGGCAGACCCTGCTTGTGTTTTAAGGAGCGCACCTTTTATTCGTTGCTTTGCTCTGCTGCTGGTTTCTTCCCTGGGTAGTGCAGGACCCTCCAGTCTTCCTACTTCATGTCAGTCCGACAGTCACTTCAGGAATCGGGAGCCTGCAGGAACTGCCAGGAACGTCCGCATCAGCTACAGCTTCTTCACCATTAATGGGTACTATGCAAATCCAGGTGTTCGTTTCGTTCAGCCACGGTTAAAGTGTGTGCTCACTTGCTCTTGAGAGAAGTCTGGCTGCTCAGCCATCGCTACCACTTTTACTGTGTAGTACAGGCTTGTACCAAAGGTGAATTTGTACTGTCACATGTAGTCTTAATTGTGTGTGGTGTTTCCAAAGGGTACTGCATATAATTCTGCCTGACACCATCTACCTGTTTGTGGTAACAGATTTGGTGAAAAGAAATGTGACCAGTTTACCTTTGAGCAGATAAGTGAGTACTCTTTCAGCATACCCTATGCACACCCAATTGCAAGTAAGATGAAAGTAACTCATATGCCAATAATTTGATTATTTGGGCTGAATCCTACTCAGGGTCTACTACTTAGATTCCACTAATCGATTTCTATGCACTGCATGCCACCTATCAAGAAGAACTAGATGTGCCTGACTTGCTCAAAATTATTAGGCACTCAGTGCTGTTCTTGCCAGATATGAATTTTGCAATTCTATGCAGGGAGTAGAATGTGGCTTGAGTTTGACTATGACTTCACACTTACTGAACCAGTATGCACAGCATTCTTTATCAAGCCTTCCATGAGAAGTCCCTGAAGGATCTGAAGCAGACTTTGTTTTATAGATGCAAAGGGAGGTCATTTATCTCTCGCATTTCTGCTGACAGTTTTTCCCTACCTGTGCTCTCCCAAGGGCCATTATACCCCTTTGAGTATGTGGTAGATTCTCTGTAGCAAGAGAGAGGCTAGTTATTCCATCTCTCTTTCTAGCTCTCACTCGCTCTCTTTCTCTCTCTCTGTCCCGCTCCACATGTCCACATTTGAAGGCATGCCTATTGGAGGAAGGAAGATCAAGCAGATTGTTTGGTGGGCGGACAAATCCAGTAAGAAATATCTGCAGGATATTGCTCAATGCTAGATTCAGGAGGTCGGTACCATAGGTTACACTATTGAGTTACCGACACATTTGAAAGTTAAATATATCCCAAATGGCCTCAATTTGCACACATTTTCTTCACAATAAAGTTGTCAATATAACTGATAATCCTTCTTAGTTGAAAAGATTAGATCCTAGATTTCACCAATGCCAGAATTACATTATCATATCTGTTTATTGAGCCAACAGCCCAATCCGACTACTATCAATCCATCTCAATTCTTAACAGACCAACTGGCCCTCCACTTTATAAGCAAGATTGAGAAGATTAGAATAGAATTAAAACTCTTGCTCGGCATTGAGGAAATTGAACGCCTACTCACTTCTTCTAGGTGCTTCGGCTCCCTTTTGTGGGAATTGAACAGGGCATCAGTTCAGCTTTAGCAAACAGGATCCTATCCATTTTTAACACCTCACTGATGACGAGTGTTGTTCCTTCAAGCTGGAAAAATTCAATTATCAAGCCATTCTTAAAAAAAGAATCCTTGGATCCTGAGGACCTATCCAACTTTTATCCTATTATATTGCTTCCCTAACTGTTCAAACAGTTGGAAAGTGTTGCTGTCTCACAGTTACAGAGTTCTGTTGCATCAGCCAATCTTCTGGATAATGCACAGTATGGTTTTAGACCAACACGCAGTACCATACTTGTCACGATAGCCATCCTTGACCACATGAGATTCAAAGTTGACCAAAGTGACTGAGTAGTGTGTATTACTTAATACTTGTTAATGGATATGTTATGGATTTATATTTAATGATTGGTAAAGTTTTTAAAGGAGTATCATCTGCAGACGTATGGTTGCATATTTACTGATTGGGAATGTTCACTGAGTATTGTGTGCTGACTTAATACTTGTTAATGGATATCTTATGGATTTATATCTACTGATTGGGAATGTTAACTCTGTATTGTGTGCTGACTTAATACTTGTTCATCGATATCTTCTGGATGTATATTTACTGATTGGGAATGTTCACTGTGTATTGTGTGCTGACTTAATACTTGTTAATGGATATTTTATGGATTTATATCTACTGATTGGGAATGTTAACTGATTATTGTGTGCTGACTTAGTACTTGTTAATGGATATCTTATGGATGTATATTTAATGATTGGGAATGTTCACTGAGTTTTATGTGCAGACTTAATACTTGTTAATGGAAATGTTATGGATTTATATCTACTAATTTGGAATGTTAACTGCGTATTGTGTGCTGACTTAATACTTGTTAATGGATATCTTATGGGTTTATATCTACTGATTGTGAATGTTAACTGTGTATTTTGTGCTGACTTCATACTTGTTAATGGATATCTTCTGGATGTATATTTAATGATTGGGAATGTTCACTGAGTATTGTGTGCTGACTTAATACTTGTTAATGAATATCTTATGGATTTATATCTACTGATTTAGATTTCTCAGCAGTGTTGAACCCCGTGGACCATCAAATTCTGTTGGAGAGACCATATAAATCTGGCTTTAAAGGTATGGTATTACATTGGATCATATATTTCTCTGATGGATGGACTTTACAGACTCAGGATCTTTTTTCTCTCAGTGCATTTTTATTTAAGCTCCAGGAAGCCTCATCCCAAGTAGCTTGACTTTTCAGCACTGGTAGCATGCTTAACACTTCCCCCTCTAGTGCCGAGATGCCTACGCCAGTGATGGTTGCGCTCTATAAATATCCCATATAGCATAACATAATAGCTCAACAAGAACAGCCAACACACTCTGGGCTTTTTCCCTTGATCAATGTATTTTTCAAGCATTGTGAACTCACAAAATGTATTGCTCTCTTTTTTTGTTAAACGTTCAATCCTGACAAATTTCCCACTGTTTTTCTTTTTCAAAAGATTGGAACTTAAGACAGTGATAATTAATAAAAAAAATATTTAAAAAGTTTGTGAGAGCCACGACTAAGAATGAGGTAAGTGGAGAGAAAATCAAGAACCTGACTGAATATTGTTTAATAGCTTCTTTATGGATCGAGCAAAGACTCGTTGCTGGGCAGAATTAATTAACGCAAGCTTTTCTGAGTTATGACCAAAAAAATATACGGACTGAGATGAAGCAAAGGGGTGTGAAATAATGTGAACACGATATTCAATAAAATACCTACTAACTATTGATGATGAAAGCAAAATCATATTGATATAAAAAAATGACATTTAGAATAACAACTACCTGAAAATGGAAATGTATTAGGGAACATGACAGCTTGAATACTCACCATCACTTAGGGGGATGTAAACAAACAACATGTGTTTGCGTTTAAATTAAAATTGGAAACATACCATGAAGAAAGATAATTGTTTCTTGAAATATTGATGACACGCTTTCTATTTTACTTTTTTTTATTTTTCTTTTAATTTCATATAAACATCAAGGTGTGTTAATTCCAGAACAGAAAATCTACAATACAGTACACATGTGAAATCAAAAGCAAACTGCAATCACTAGTGTCACAGACTAAGATACTGATCAATAAATTTGGAAAATTTTCTTTGAAACAAACCATCATGTTTGATAAAAATTAAAGTGACCCCAATTTTATTGTATGGAGTGGAAGCTAGTTAACCGAAAGAACGCACATTTTGGGACAATATAGAGTCCATTTATTGGAAATGAGTATTGCAGCTGCCAAATGGTTCTCCCTTAGCTCTGATTCGTTACGAACTAGGCCTATCGTCCTTATACTCACGTGTGACATGGAAACAATGTACATTTTTTCGGAAAGCGTTGGATGGTTTAGATAAATCTTCCATTTTCAAGATCATAGCCTATAATCTACTTACATCTAAAAATAAATTTCCCGCTAAATGGCGTAAGCATATCTTAAATGTATTAGCTGATGCAGCTGTTACAATTCATTTACTTATCACAAACCCTGATCGGGCAAAGGTTAAAATTGTTCAGTATGACTGGGCGGAAAATGCAACAAAGTGCTCGTCACATAAAGATTTTGACATATTCTTGTTTGGCACCAAAAGATATGGGGTGATAGCCGATTACCTTGTGAAGTGTCCATGCCCCATCATGAGAAGAAAGTATTTGAGGTTCAGGTTAAATCTGTGGAACACTTGCGATGTATTGCGCAGAAGGAGAATTATTTCTATAGAGCAAAATTATTGCCGCTATTGTTTGAACACAAACCAAACTGAAACCTTACAACATCTAATAGCCGTTTGCAAGGCATTGAGCAGTGTACGAAGCAAATGCTTCAGGGATAAACTATCACTCCAAAACCACCTAAGCCAAGATCGAAAATTGCAATTACTATTCTCAAATCCGAGAATAACAATACAAATAGCAATTGTTCAATTTCTGGATATGATTTAATCAAACTCAATTTTTGAAGAGTAAAAGTAATATTATTTTTGGCTGGTTATGTACAGTGACCAAGGAGAAACGTCACTTGATTCCGAATGTCCTCGAACTTGGTGGTCATCTGAGGGCAACTTATCATTTTCGAATGTATGAAATCATTGATATTATGAGATTCTAGGGGTTTATGTTTTATTTCCTTTTAAACATGTTTTGAAAAGATGTATTTTAGAAATGATGCATGTTATTCCCTTTTCTCCTTTTTTTCCTTGTTCTTTATGTTCATTAATGTGTGAGCACTATGTTATTGTTATTATTTGGAATTGTAGATATTGTCTTTGTTAACAATTTGAAAAGTCGATATGTCAACTAAACAAATGAAAAAAAAACATTTACTTTACACCCTTAAGAATATGCATAGAGGGGCGAACACATATTGGCTATTCTTGCTGAGCTGTTGATTCAATAAATAGACATGGTTATGGAAGACTTGCAATGGGAATTTTATAAGATTACAAGCATCTTCTATATTGTTGAAAACTTCATTGTGAACAGACAAAGAGTGCACATCCAGGTATTTTGTGATACAATGTGATCGATTTTTCAATCAATGAGATTCTTTTCTTGCCACTTATCTTTGGGCCGACCAGCTTGACTCCAGGGTACTTGTTGATTTCTCCACGTTTAATGATCGATTTGAATTGTTTTAAAAAGTGTAGCTGGTCGACAAGCAGGCTTTGGTGTGGGATTTCTTATGGCATTCTATTGTTCTTTTTACTCCTATACCGAAGTACTTTGTTAAGCTATGTGTGCTTTTGGAAGAGATGAACTAGTTATTCGCTAGTGAGCCATCAAAAAGTTTCGGTTCAGCAGGAATCCCAGCGGTTTCGTCTCTATCATCTTTCTATTGTGAAAACCACCCAGAAAGTTCAATTTTGTTCTGAATTTGAAAATAGTTGCTACATTGTGTACTATCCCTTTCAGAAAAGAACCTTTGCAAAATGTGGGTTTTATTAATTCAATCTGGGGAGTGTTTTACTTCAAGAAATGTGGAACGCACTTACCTGTATATTCCTACGCAGAGAAGAGGCCAAACGATCCCTCGATTCACAACATGGTCATCAGTTTATCCACCTTACTTATTTTATACCTGCTTCCCTAACGCCCTGAGTGTTTACGGAGGTATTGTCTCTAGAAGTCGGTCAAATTTGCCAGGGAAGGATTTATTCACCACACAGAGGGCAATTCAAACTTCGACTTGTGTGAGAGCTCTGATGAATTAATTGCTGTTCTGTTCTGTGCTTCTGTATCATGGATTTTGAATAGCTTACATAAAAATACCTTTAGCTTTAAGCTAAATGGGTGCAAGGCAGAGAATCTGGTACTCAATCCCAAAAATATTTTAACAAAATTGCCTCCCGATTCCCCACCCGTGGCATTCTTTGGAGAGGACTAGCCAGACATCCTGGGATACTGTTGAACCAAGGCAGCAGCCTAAACTCGCAGGTAGAAGCAATGATCTAATAAATGTTCTTCTAAATGTACCTGCTCAGGTAAGTCTTCCCTTATGTAATTACAACAAACCATCCAATAGTGGCAGGTACTGTGGTGAATTGCAAGAAGAACATTTCTGAAAGGAAGCACCAGAGGACATGATCAAATTAACAAGGCTACAACCTGAAACAGCAGATAAACAGAAATCAGATCATTGGCATTAGGGATGGAATGGTGTGCTGCATTTCAATGAAGAGCTATTGGCTGCTGTGTAACCTGACTTGGAAGCTCAGGACTCTTATTTTACCCAAAACATGGTTCCCAGTGAACTGAGAGAATGGGAGAAAAGACTCCCCCCAATCTCCTTGCGCCCCTGACCCAGAGGATCGCGGCCCAGACACCCACCACAAGATGAATTAGTCTATCTACCAGACGACCAAATACCCTGGTACAAGAACATACGGATGTGCCCACCAGCCTGCCCACCAGCCTGCCCTACTCAAGCCGACACCTGCGGCATGGATGAACTCGACTAAGCCCTTCAACAATAAGGACCTACATCATTAGAGATGCCATGACGACCTAGCCAACTGTCAGAACACATGTGCAACCATGCACACTGGACACTTCCACACCAATCCACACGAAGAATATACTCAGTGCTATGACGTAGGTGATGGATACACCCACTGACCCGCATCTTTATTATTTTTCACATAGGTTTTCCGAAATGCAGAAACGC
Source organism: Ambystoma mexicanum (assembly GCF_040938575.1). NCBI lineage: Eukaryota > Metazoa > Chordata > Amphibia > Caudata > Ambystomatidae > Ambystoma > Ambystoma mexicanum. The sequence goes on along the minus strand of NC_090931.1, from coordinate 1,142,021,148 downwards.
AAGACGCACAAAGCACTCGTTTACATGCTTGCTGACGCTTCTCCCGACCCTTGCATCGTGATGAAAATACAACGAAGACATGACACTGCCTATGAAGCCATGCGACACCGCAACATAAGTGGCGTGCATTACACATCCCCACCTATGAACCAGGCCCAAGTAGGCCGCAAGCAAGAGCCGCCATGAACACTGAGTGAGCAAGAGTACAATTGCTGACCCTGCAGAACGAGCCCAGCGAGAGCTGGCAGCCAAGGGAGGGATGTTTCAACTGGTATGCTACCAGCCGACGCCAAGGTCACACCTGTAAGCAAAACCAGGCACGCAAAGGCGAATACAACTTTAAATGTGCAGAATTCTGCCTCAGTCACGGTCTCTCCGCACGTGACCAAGCCAAACCTGACAAGGTGCCAGACCCACGAGGGAGAAGTCACCTGGGTCCCACGTCTGGGACACAGGCTGCAACAATGAAATGACCCAGTGGACACCTACAGCGATGGGAAAGGTCTGCTCTCAGGCCTATGAGCAAATCCTCGCATTGTCTGCATGAACACATAGCTACATATTGTTGCAAATGACAGGTACACCGCGAGCTGGGAACAACGATGGTCCCAGGCTGGGGGGCTCGCAAGTGGACCAATCAGAACATGGGGGCACTCATCACTGACGCCACTAACATTAGCCAATCATTAGGGGTCTTCGTGTAACAATTTTCAAGTATCTAATAGAAGGGACAGCCCAAGTATACCACCTGACTGACCCTTAACCACTAGCAATCTTTTCTATATGTATGCTATACTAACCCTACCACTCGAGGAACCAATCCAGAGTGGCGATAGGTTTTTCGCTAACTTTCCCAGGTGACGCAAGTAGCGTTTCATACTGAGGCAAAAAGTGGCCTGCGAGCCCCACGAATTTCGAGAGTCTGGACGGACGCGTACAATCCTAGACCCATCCCTGCCGTTGTTCAATAAACAGCAGAACCACCTTGCTTCTTGCGTGTGCCTCATACTCATGTTTGGGAAACACGGGAGGAGTTGGGGCCTCCCAGCCCGGAGGTCCGCGGACAGCGCAGCAGACCCCGGGAGAAAACTCCCCGACAAGTTGGAGGCGCTGCCCTCTGCCGCTGCCCCCTGTTTGAGGACTACAGGACCATCGCAGAACTGCAAGAAGACCAGACAGCGCTATCTGGATATTGGCCCTCGGGAGCCAGTTGAGAAGTATCCCGCCAGCGGTTGGCGAGTGTCCAGACGTGGTCCAGACGAGGGGAGGTGGCGAGCCGCTTGGAGGGGTGCACGCAGTCGAGCGGCCCCACATCAAGAGAACTTGGTGAGTATGCCACACCCAACAAGCAATGTGAAATAGTGAGGGAGGCAGAGGAATGGAATAAGGGAGGTGGGAGGTGTTACCAAGGTGCGCGGCGAAGATTTGATAAATTAGTGTTGGCGGTGATTGGTAGCCGGACAAGTGCGAGAGCAGTCCGCTACGCTACGAAGAAGAGTGGGCGGAGCACGAAAACATCACGTGCAGCCGCTCGTAGACACTGATTGGCCTAGGTCGCGACCACTTGTAAGGGTGTGCGTGTGTGTGTGTGTGCGGTTTCTTACGAATTGGCGATTATTGTTCAATAAGTAGATGAGGATCCCTATTGATCGAGCAGAGAAACTCGATAGATAGATGACGTTTTCCTGTAGGCGGTAGCTAACTGGTTGCCCAATACGGAAGATAATTGGCTGGTTAAGCCCTCCTGTTGAGGGGCGTATCACACGCGAGGCGACGCAGCATGCGCAGTCTTATTATATTATTGGTTACATTGTTCCAGGCGTGACAAGAGGACAGCTGTGGGGTTAACGGGGATAAATAGCAAAACTTATTTCGAGCATTCTGAAGTGTGAAAAGGACTTACCGGTAGTTTTGGAAGAGGTCGGTGACGTCACCCGTAGGGCTTTCATAGGATACCTCGACCACACAGCGTCGTTGAAGAGTGGTGGGGAAGCGAATAGTGGTAAGGGGGAGGGCACAGAGGTCAACGGCAACAATTAAATCGGGGCCAGGTGGAGAGGGGGACGTGACCGCGCACGGAGAATGCCGGCCACGATGAGTGAGGAAGGCGGAGGAGGGGTGAAGAAAAGTGGGACGGCTGTATAAGCATGTCACACAGGGCACGCAGCCGCAGGGGGCTACGTGCGCCTTGGCCGTAGGGGGCCGTAACGGTGTTAAGTGAGAGAAACAAAGACAGAGAAAAGACTACATACTTGCAAGGCAAGCGTTATATTTGATTGTTTTCTTTTTAGCGGACGATCGCAAGTCCCCATACTACGGGGCCAAGTAAAACATCTGCAATTGTCAAATTTGATAGAGTTTATTTTTAGCCAGGTAACGACTACTATATTGAGGGGAGCTAACAACACAGTGCTACCATGTCATACGGGATAGGATCGGGAGGGTGGGGGAACACCCTCACTACCCCGCTACAGCATATATGTAAAACAGTGTGACCCCATAGGGAGAAACTGATTAAATACAGCATAGAATGGACACAGGGGACGGACAACAAAATGACGACACCCTGGCCGCCTAACGGCAGTTTCGACCCATATGTCCAGCACTCACATTTGACACATCTACATAACACATACAAGGGGAAGAAGTTGACGCACCATGTGGAGGTGTTTAACTTATGGAGGATGTTCCAGGGGTCCCGACCAGGACCGACCGGAATGTTCACGGTGGGGGAAATAAAGGAGGAGAAGAAGGTTAAGGAGGAAGAAGAGAATGAGGAAAAAGTGAGTGAAAGCACACAGTGCACGGGAAGAGGACAAGAGGGAGGAGAGAAGGTTAGCAATGTCAATGAAGCAGAAATAAAAAAGGAGCGGACCGACGACATGCCCTTAGCGAAAGTAGTGAAAAAGGAGGAAGGGGGCTTATATCCTGTAATGGAACTACGAGAAGTGGTAAGGCAACAACTAACGGCGGCTGAGGGGTATTCAAACCCAGCATACAGCCCACCACTATATACAGCTACAGGTGGCTACACGGGGGGGTGACTGGTGCGGTAGGGCCAACTTACACGAAGATGCCCGCAAGGGAAGGGAAGACCAGTGAAGAACAAATTGCAGCCATAGGACATGACGAGTGGGTAGCTGCGCAGGTGTTATTAAAATTGCGAGGGACGTTAACGGGAGAAGAGAAGGAGGTAGTAAGGAAAATGAACGAGGACGATGAGGGTAAGAGTGAGATAAAAGGGGAAGGTGGAAAAAGGAAGAAAGGGGAGCTGTTACGAGAGGAGGAGGAGATTTTGGAGGAACGATTGGGGGAGTTAAGGAATGAGCAAAACGCCCTGATAAAACAGCTTGAGAGGGAGGAAAGAGAGAGAAGGAGGGAAAGGAAGGAAAGTAAGAATGAGTTAGAAAAAATGAGGGAAGAACGGAAGAGGGAAGCTGAAAGGATGAAGGCGGTAGCAGAAAGGGTATCTCGAGCAGTGCAGCGCGACAGGAAAAGGGAGGAAGAAGAGAAAAAAAAGGAAATGGAAATATGGAAGAGAAAAATACTATCAGAAACAACAAAGAAATACGAGGAAGGGAGTGTAATAGAAAGCATATTAGAAAGGGAAAGAGAGAGATGGGAAAGGAGGAGAGAGGAAGAAAGGATATTAGAAAGATGAGTAGTGAAGTAATGGAGGAATTAAAAAAGAAAAGAGAGGAAATAGGAGGAGAAATAATAGAGAAAAGAGAAGGGGAAAGAGGAGATAGGAGAGGGGAGAGTGGGATAAGGAAATATGTACGCAGGGACACAGAAGTAGCAACAACATCAGCACAACGGGGAGAAATTGGTAAAGAAGAAGTGGGAGGAACGGATTTAATAGATTTAAAAACAGTGACGATTCGGGGGAAAAAGACAGATTGGGGATTTTCGCTCCTGGATGATTTTTGCAGCGAGGAAGAAGAAGGAATGGGGAGAGAAGGAAGGAACAGGGAAAGGGAAAGCTTAGATAAATTGTACATCACCCGAACCAACAGGGAATCACCATGGGCCTGCAGAAGGAAGGAAGAGCTGGGGGGAAGTGAGGAAGGAGAGCATGGAATGGCGGGAAGTCAAACACGTGCAGCTACACCCTCATCATCTCGTCCAACATGTCTACCCACACCTGCTCCCGAACACACACCCTATGCCGGCAGGCTTAGAGATCTCCCCGGACGCAGGCAGGAAGAACGAACACACACGCCCACATCAAATAAAGGAAATAATAAACTAAGGGGAAGAGATGAAGGGGAAGCAGCTATGAGTGGGGGAAATATGGACATAACAGATGCCGTAGACGATACAGAAGAAGAGAAGGGGTATACGGACTCAACACCGCGACACCCGGGGGGGCAGATAGGACACAACCTAATGCCACTTTTGGAGAGAGGAGGGGTTAGACCACAATACGTCCCTTGGAAGCATGCAGACAAGGAAAATATAAAGTGTAGGCTCCCATCACTAAGTGGAAGAGCGGTGAAATGGATATATGAGATAGAAAAACACACTGCAGGACAGAAACTGGCAGTAGGAGACGTGAAGGGCCTACTAATATCAATATTAGGGGATGCAGCAGATGACATCTGGAAGAGAGCGGGCTTCCCCGGGGTCACAATAACGAACACATCACATGACGGGACACCATTTGCGAATTGCAGGCATGCATTATGGCAAGCACTAAGGGTGCAATACCCAGACACCTCGGACATAGGAGCAATTACATCACTCAAGATGCGTGAGAACGAAGATCCTGTTGATTATATCCAGGAAATTCAGGAGAAGTGGCGTATGGAAACTAGAGAGCAGTGGGACAAGACACCGGCAATATTTTATTATATACTAATACAAGGGCTCCCAGAGGCAGTACAGAAACAATTGAAGAAAGTAGTGGGGATGGGAGCAAAGGCTTGGCCGGAAATACAACTGACAATAGTACACTATTGTAGGACGTGGTAAGAAAAGATGAAGCAAAAGGAAGAAGATAGAAAAGCGGAAGAGGCTAAATTAGTGCAGAAAAAACTGACTAAGTACACGATGGAAGGTGCACTAATAACCACACCTACAACAATGACACCAAACCCCACGCAAGTAGTGGCCGCACAAGATCCCTCCCAAATACAATCACCACAAACTATAACACAACAGCTGCCACCACCCCCACCATACACGGCTAACATGGGAGGAGGATACATGACATCAGGAAGTGGATATTATAATAACAACAGGGGAAGGGGAGGAATGATGAGGGGAAGGGGATATGGCTATCCTGCACAACAGCAAGGGGGAAGATTCAGAAGCTTCTACCCCACTGGGCAACCAGTATACCAGGATAATTCAGGAAGTTTCCCATGGCAGACCAGGGAACCACCTGTATGTTGGATTTGTGGAATGTTAGGACACATGTCACGCACATGTAGAATGAGACCCTCCACACCAGCATGGGGGGAACAAGGACAACAAGGGCCTACAAGGGAACAGCAGGGTTACCAACAACAGCAGGGGCTACCATAGGGCAGCACGCAGCAACAGTTAGTAACACAACAACAGCCACAGACATATTCACTACCGCAACAGCAGGTAGCAATAACACAACAACACCAAGTGCAGCCAGTGCAGCTGCACACTCAAATACAGGATCATAAGGTAACCTCCACCGATACACAGCTACAACAAACACAGCTGGGAAGGGTGACTGTCCTGGGACACAACCCTTACACAGGAAGTGGTCAATCATTATACACACAATAGGACAGCCCACAGACGTCCTTGGTGTGTCCCATTCTGTCGGTAACACCTAATAGTGCGGAGGAACCACGCATTGAGGTAACGATAGGTGATAAAAAATTATCATTCCTTGTTGATACTGGGGCAACCCGGTCTTGCATAAGGGAAGGTAAATTTAAAATGTCAGGTGAGGCCATGAACACCCAAGGATTCTTTGGGGCTAGGGGGTTGGATCCCTTTACTGATAACATCTCCTTATCAATAGGGGATTATGACATGTCCGTCCCGCTCCTGTATTCCAGGGAGTCGCCAGTAAACATACTTGGGAGAGACATAATGAGCAGGCTAAATATGACAATCTCCTTCACGGAGTACGGCATAATTTGTTCCACTCCAGGAATAAACATGCTCACTGCACGGCAAATTCTGCAAGCATACTGTTGACAGACAGTAACTCGGGCTGTGCCAGTAGATGGCAAACTGTTCCAGTACGCAACAGACATGGCATTCGCATGGATGACAGGAATAGAAGGGAAGATCTGGAGGAGGCCAGGAGCATATCTGTTCAGACCTGAGACACCAGCCAATGAACCGGAAGGGAGGGTGATTTCAGTGAGCATCGAGAGTATCATAGCAACTGCTGATTACATTGCGGTACATGCTCAAGACCGGGAAGGGAGAGCATGGAGGGCAGTGATCGCTCTGGCTGAGGGATGTAGGCTGACCCAGGTGTCCGATGAGGAGCTCTTTTCGGAAGACAAAGAAGAGGGCGAAATGGTATTTATGATGAGTGTAGATATATGGCTAAGAGTGACATATAAGCAAGTGGCACAGAAAATTGCTATGGCACTTGAAGCACCCACATCTACCCCAGTTCCCTTTTACGAGGAAGATATGGCAAAGGTTCCAACGTCACTGTGGACCACCAGTCCCTATGACGTGGGCTGCATAAAGAGTATCGGGGGAGTAAGAATAAAGCTAAAAAAGGGTGCAATACTCCCCAGAGTGAAGCAATACCCACTATCAAAAGAGGCAGATGAGGGCATATACGAAACAATAACGGCCCTAATAAATAATGGCATACTGGTATCATCAGAATCACCATGTAACACGGCCGTGTACCCAGTGCGCAAAGCTAAAGGAGGGTCTTGGCGTTTTATCCAGGACCTCAGACCCTTGAGCAACATTGTGGAAGCAGAATACCCCATAGCAGCAAACCCGGCCACAATCTTATGTGGGATTCCAGCAGAGGCCTCACGATTCACAGTAATTGACCTCAAAAATGCCTTTTTCTCAATACCCCTGCATCCAGATTCAGAAGACTTGACAAGATTCACGTACAGAAACACAAAATGGAAACACACCAGGTTACCACAAGGGTACTGCGAGTAACCCTCAATTTCTAACAGAGTAATACAGATGGACTTGGGAAACGTTGAATTGGAAAGTACAGTGCTGCAATATGTTGACGACATAATCATTTGCAGCATAAGCGAGAAAAGGTGCAGGGAAGACTCATTGAAAATGCTGACAGTATTGGCTGAAAAAGGTTACAAAGTAGACAAGGAAAAGTTACAGTACTGTCAGGAACAGGTATTATACATTGGTCAACTAATATCCCAACACGGAAGAAAGATTGCACCACAAAGAGCACAGGCTATATCAAACACGCCACTGCCACAAACAATGAGGGAACTGCAGCAGTTCCTGGGATTGTGCAACTACTGTAGAGCATGGGTTTTTGATTACAGCTCATACATAGGACCCCTACTTGAAGCATTGAGAGAAGCAAACAAAGGGGACAAAACATTGGGGTGGACAAGGGAAATGAAGGAAGCATTTGACGAGTTGAATAACGCAATATCAACTGCTCCGGTACTGGCCACCCCAGATTATGAACGACTCATTGCGACTCAGAGGTAATGAAAGCAGTATTGGCTCAGAAAACAAGCATGGGACACAAGCCAATAGCGTTCTACATCAGTCACTTGGACCCTGTTATGTTAGGCCATTTCCCTTGTGAACAGAGTCTCGCCGCAGCTGCATTCGCGGTAGAGAAAGCATCATCTATTACAATGGGGTGCCCAGCCACACTATTTGTGGACCATGCACTGTTTGCAATATTGAATAAGCCTAAGTCCACACTAACCACGCAGAGGGTGTCAGGTTATGAGATCATTTTGTCTAGACCAGAACTATCAATTGTTAGATGCAGTACAGTTAACCCCGCAAGGTTTATAGCGGAAGTTATTGAGGAAGGTGATTATGCTCACGACTGTATGCAGACTATAGAAATGTACTCATGCACTAGGAAAGTTGAAGAGGATGCACTCAATGGTGGAGAGCTCTGGTTCATTGATGGGTCATCAACAATAGACCAGAGTGATGGGATAAGGAGAACTGGGGCAGCAGTTGTAAAAATGACAGAAGATTTAGTGCGTGTCCCGGTGACATGTGTACAGTTACCACAGCATTATTCGGCTCAAGCAGCAGAATTGGTTGCACTGATCTTGGCATTGTAGGAACGCATTGACAAAAGAGTTACCATATATTCTGATAGCGCATATGTCACGTCAACTGTCCACTCAGGGTTGATAAAATGGCAGACAAGGGTGTTTAGGAGAGCTGATGGTACACCAGTACAACATGCTCTCTTGTTAGCTGAATTAATTGAAGTAATCAATGATCCCCAAGAAATAGCTTTGGTTAAATGTCCCGCACACGCTAATGGAGAAGACCATATCTCAAAAGGGAATGAAACAGCAGACGCACATGCCAAACATGCGGCGTATTTTGGTGAAATATGTAACCCCCCAGAGTCAGAGAGAGGGAGAGGGAGGGGGATAGCTAAACAGATGTTGGTGAAAGAGGGGTACACCCATCTCCCAGCCACACAGATAATGGAATTACAGGCGGCCGCACCAATGGCAGAAAAGGAACTATGGGTAAAAAGAGGATGTACGATGTCCCCAACTGACGCACTGTGGCGTCAAAATTACACTGGAAAGGTGGTCATGCCATTGGCACTGTTGAACACCGCCCTGGCCCAGCTCCATCACCCAGCTCATACAGGAAAGGAAGTCATTGCAGCACGAATTAGGGAAGACTGGTTCTGCCCCGAGTTAAATTCTCATGTAACAAATTTTATCAGCAATTGCCTTACATGCCAACAGTTTACGACCAGTCACACGCTGAAAGTGATAAAAGGTACTATACCCCGGCCAGAGGGACCCTTCCTGCACATTCATATTGATTACGTTGATATGATCAATGTATGTCAAGGAAATAGGTATATGATTGTAGTGGTATGCCCATTCTCCAGGTGGATTGAGGCCGGACCCTGCTCACATGCATATGAGTTCAGAGCAGCTAAATTTCTAGTGAGAGAGGTTTTCTCAAGGTGGGGTGTGTGTGAAGTGTTGCGGTCAGATAACGGCCAACACTTCGCGAATGAAATGTTTCAGTACATCATGTCTTTGCTGGGCATTAAGCATACATTTGCGTGTGCATATTACCCGCAGGCCAACGGTATATGTGAATGCTGAACGGCCTATTGAAAGAAGAAATAGCAAAGATACAGCAAACAACAAAGAAGAGCTGGTTGTATTGTCTTCCGTGAGCTCTATTTGAGCTAAGGAATAGGCCAGGGTCTGACCACCACCTCACTCCTCACGAGGTGGTGACAGGACGTCAAATGCACCTTCCTCTGACGCCTACATCAAGAGCATTCACAGACTATGAAAATACTGCAACTGTTCTTGGTGATGAAATGTATCAATATGTGTCTTCCTTGATTACTAGTGTAGCGTTTGTATCTCAACAGCTCGAGCGCACATGTGGGGGTCTAAGAGTTGTCAACAAGAAGACACCAACAAAGAATTGGAAAAGGAAGGACTAAGCAAAATTGCTAAAGGTGACCACGTGCTACTCCGTAACTTCAATAGAAAGTGGAACGGCCCACGCTTTACTGGTCCTCATTTGGTAGAGGAGGTAGCTACGAGAGCGGTAAAGTTGCAGGATAAGCGTGCTTGGAATCACCTACACGACGTGAAGATCTACAAACTCCAGACCCGCCCTCGCGTTACCGACAGGGCCATTGAAAGAACAACGACAGCATCGGCTACAGAGAAGGAGACGTCGACCACAGCTGACAACATTAGTGTCACTACACCCGATCACCCCCCCAGATTCCCCAGAGACAAGTACTGAAATAGACATTGGACACTTGCCCACAGCCCATCCCATGGTCACGAGATCAAAAAGTAGGTGTCCAGTCAATTGGTCGACAGCAAACTGGTCGACTGCAATTTGGTCGACACCATTTGGTCGAATGCCAAATGGTCGAATGTTTTGTTTTTTTATATATATGTGTTTTGTGGGTTTTCGTGTGGGAAAAAAAAAAAGAAAAAAAAGGGGGTTGGGGGGGACCCCCCCAAAAAAAACAAAAAAAGGGTAAAAAAAAAAAAAAAAAAAAATCGACCATTTGGCATTCGACCAAATGGTGTCGACCAGTTGTCCTGTCGACCAAATGTTTTCGACCAATTGACTGGTAACCCAAAAAGTAAACAGACTTCCGCCAATTGAGCCCAAAACCCCCCCTGTATACATACACTTGTATGTTTTCTCTTTTTCTCTCTCGCACATGCAGGTACCGTGTGTAATTGTATTGTCGAGAACATGAGTAACTAACAGCGTACATTGCCGAGGAGTAGATGCTACCCACGGATGATAATTACCCGGAAGCCCTATCACACCAATTTGTATATCATATAAGAAGGCCAAAGTACGTAAAAAGAAGGAGGGTACGCGTCTATTGCACCGCATTTGTTTAGGCCATAGAACAATCATTTCCCCATCTTCACCAGCACTTACCTGCTCTAAGAGATAGATCACCAAGGTTAGCGTGGGAACAGCTCTTCGCCTGAGCACTGAACAATTACTTTATAGGGAGAGCTGGATAACAACAACTAACCATAATAACAAGCGTATTGAGAATTTTCAGGCGGGCAACTTTAACATCGCAAGAATAAGCTGCCGGACTGCAGCAAGGTAAGAGCAAATGCCGGTGAGACTAGCTTTTGTAATAAAAATTATAGGAGTATTGGTCATCACTGGTCTGTTGGCTGCCTCTGTATGGCAGAGAAGTTATGCTATCAATATTATGGCTGCACCCAAACCTAACGTACCCCCTCCCACGGCTGCAACAGGTGTGACGTCAGGTGGTACTAGCAACCCTCCACATAAAGGAAGTAGAGTTAAACGCAGCACATACTCAGATAATAAGGGTATTGATAATTACATAACAGATTCAGCACACGTCTCAAACAACGTGTGGTACCAGCACATGACCCAAATAGGTAAGCAGACAACAGAAGACAGCTGTTATGTTTGCTCATTGATCCCATACGCCATGAGCGCTTCTCGGACATTCGTAGCCACAGAAATAGAAGAAAAGACGGCACGATGTATAATATATCTGGCACTATTCCAAACGAGAGGGCGATTTCAAGGAACAGTGATGAGAATGGAGTGGAAAACAAGAGACACATACCCGTACGAAAACAATTTCCTCAAGTCATATTTGAGTTACCACAAGAGCAGTTTGCATGCCAAAGCGTTCAGGTACATGACAAGTGGCCCTGAAAAGGGAGAAACGAAGAAAGTAACACTACAATACCTACCCTGTGATTGGTACGCCACCGAAGTTCCTGGTACACAAGGTTGTTGGGAAAGGCCACTGGTAACAATAACAGGGAAGGTATACATGAACAATGAATGGGACATAGGAGTGGTCGGTAGCAACATGGGAACAAGGGAAAATACTATCACCATAAAGGAACACAATGACAGATGTTGGACGACATGGGGCAAGTACGTACCCCTGCTGACATGGATGGAGAAAGATGAAGACCCAATAAGCATACTACCGCTGACCGCGCCCAAGTTATGCTACCAACACAGAGGAGATGTGGAGGTGGGATACAACACCAACTATGCAAGCGTGTTAGAGTTACCAGAGGGGGGCGCTGGAACAGCAGTGATAATGGATCACTATTGGGCCTGTGGAAATAAAGCGTGTCACACACTGCCCCTGTTGTGGAATGGTATATGCACAATGGTACACATCAATGTACCATCGCTAGTGGTGCCCCAAAAACATGTGAACATGGCCAACTTCCCCAAAATGGATGACGGGAACAAGAGGAAGAAGAGATCGGTACAATCACAGAGGGGGGAGGACAACGACAACAACAACAATAATGTCCTGAACAGGAAAAAGAGACAAGGAGAACCTCTGACAGGAAACTACCTGTGGGGAAGGTTGGAAACAGCACTCACTTCTATCCCACCAGAACAGAGGTTATTTATCAGGGCTGCAATGTTCTTCTCGTCAATAATACACCCTGGACTACAAGCTTATGCAAACGCTAAATGGCTCCAGATAACCCGATGGGAACTAATGATGACCATTAATTCAACAGTAAACGGATTCAACGCAATAAAAGAGGAACTACGAGCAGTGAGAATGGTAGCACTACAGAACAGATATGTATTGGATCTCCTCATAGCGATGGAGGGAGGAGTTTGCGCAATCATGCTGCACATTTATTCCTGCTAACGATGCCGACAATGGTACACTCACCGAAGCAGTATCACAGCTGGCCCAGATGCACTCCTAAATGATGGAAGAAAGTAAAGGAGTGAAGAAGGATAATAGCTGGTTTTCATTGTTATGGTCATGGATGCCATCATGGCTGTCGGACGGGCTGAAGATTATAGTTGGATGCATAATACTGGGTGGAGCTGCATTGATTATAATAAGGTTTTGGAAGGCCAGGAAGGCACGCACTACAGACAAAATAATCGAAATGGTTGGTATGCACCCCTTGATGCCAACTGATGATGACCAGCACACAGACACCATAATAAAGGAAAGAGAAAAACTGTGCAGACAGATCATCACCAACCACTTAGACCCACCATCCGTAAAGCTCGAAAACCCAAGAAACCCGAGAAGCTACATTGGAAGATGGGTGTACTGAAAACCCGGAGGAAGTTGTGTATATATGTATTGGTCATTTGAGGACCATGTCAACCACTACGGACACCTGGGAGGAGTGACTAAAATATGGAGAGTAAGAGGAGATAGGGAAAAGGATATGTTTGTGGTCGACAAGTCGACCAGAGGGGGGACTGAAGTGGGAGAATGGGAGAAAAGACTCCCCCCAATCTCCTCACGCTCCTGGCCCAGAGGATCGCGGCCCAGACACCCACCACAAGATTAATTTGTCTATCTACCAGACGACCAAATACCCTGGTACAAGAACATACGGATGTGCCCACCAGCCTGCCCGCCAGCCTGCCCTACTAAAGCCAACACCTGCGGCATGGATGAACTCGACTAAGCCTTTCAACAATAAGGACCTACATCGTTAGAGATGCCATGATGACCTAGCCAACTGTCAGAACACACGTGCAACCATGCACACTGGACACTCCCACACCAATCCACATGAAGAATATACACAGTGCTATGACGTAGGTGACGGATACACCCACTGACGCGCATCTTTATTATTTTTCACATAGGTTTTCCGAAATGCAGAAACACAAGACGCACAAAGCACTCATTTACATGCTTGCTGACGCTTCTCCTGACCCTTGCATCGTGATGAAAATACAACGAAGACATGACACTGCCTATGAAGCCATGCGACACGGCAACATAAGTGCCGTGCATTACACATCCTCACCTATGAACCAGGCCCAAGTAGGCCGCAAGCAAGAGCCGCCATGAACACTGAGCGAGCAAGAGTACAATTGCTGACCCTGCAGAACGAGCCCAGCGAGAGCTGGCAGCAAAGGGAGCAATGTTTCAACTCGTATGCTACCAGCCGACGCCAAGGTCACACCTGTAAGCAAAACCAGGCACACAAAGTCAAATACAACTTTAAATGTGCAGAATTCTGCCTCAGCCACGGTCTCTCCTCACGTGACCAAGCCAAACCTGACAAGGTGCCAGACCCACGAGGGAGAAGTCGCCTGGGTCCCACGTCTGGGACACAGGCTGCAACAATGAAATGACCTAGTGGACACCTACAGCGATGGGAAAGGTCTGCTCTCAGGCCTATGAGCAAATCCTTGCATTGTCTGCACGAACACATAGCTACATATTGTTGCAAATGACAGGTACACCATGAGCTGGGAACAACGATGGTCCCAGGCTGGGGGGCTCGCGAGTGGACCAGTCAGAACATGGGGGCACTCATCACTGACGCCACTAACATTAGCCAATCATTAGGGGTCTTCGTGTAACAATTTTCAAGTATCTAATAGAAGGGACAGCCCAAGTATACCTCCTGACTGACCCTTAACCACTAGCAATCTTCTCTATATGTATGCTATACTAACCCTACCACTCGAGGAACCAATCCAGAGTGGCAATAGGTTTTTTGCTAACTTTCCCAGGTGACGCAAGTAGCGCGTCATACTGAGGCAAAAAGGGGCCTGCGAGCCCCACAAATTTCGAGAGTCTGGACGGACGCGTACGATCCTAGACCCATCCCTGCCGTTGTTCAATAAACAGCAGAACCACCTTGCTTCTTGCGTGTGCCTCATACTCATTTTTGGGAAACACGGGAGGAGTTGGGGCCTCCCAGCCCGGAGGTCCGCGGATGGCCCAGCCGACCCCGGGAGAAAACTCCCCGACACCAGGCTCTCCCTAGTGCTGTTGGGTTGCCTTGAACTTCTTATTACAAAGATTGAAACAGAGCTAGCCATCAACTCACTCTTAAATCAGAATGCCCCAGGCCCTAACAGATTCACACCACTCTCTGAGTGTTGACCCCATTTGCTGCCTTGTTTAATTTATTTTCTTGTTTCGGACAAGGTATCCCAGTCTTTGCTCTCTTTGATTCCTAAACTGTTTAAAGCTACCATCATATGCGGCCTGTATTGGCCAATTTCTCACCTCAATACCGATGCCAAGTTATACTCCAATATTCTTGGCACCAGACTGATGGAGGCTCTGCCTTTGTTGGTTCATCCTGATCAAACCGGATTAATTATTAGCCAAAGCACACACAGTAGCATCAGACAGGCTATGAACGTGGTGGAGAATGGTAGAAGGCAGGGACTCCTGTCGACCGTGCTTGCGCTGGATGCAAACAAGGCCTTTGTTATGGTTGACTAGAGGTTCATACTCTTGACTTTACAGGTGTTTGGCTTTGTACCTTCCTTGGTAGGACGTATTATATCCTGTTACCAATTCCTGAGGACCAGAATCTGCATCACTGGGCAGTGCCTGCTATTTATCTCTATTTCCAGGGGAAGATGGCAGGGGTGCCCCGATCTTTGCCTTGGTGATGGAGCCCCTAGCAATCCACATACCGGCTCACCCATGTATTTGGGGTATCCCTGTGGGTGATGTTAAGCATACAAGTGCCCTCTATGCTGACAAAATCCTGTTAAACATTTGCACACTTTGTCGACACTCCATGCCTTAAAATCGGAACTCGGGATGTTTGAACACTTCTCAGGCTTTTCTATATATGACAACAAGTCCAGGGGACTGAAAATCTCGGACTCCCTGCTAACATGCCAGGATCCAGTGAGAGTTCCCATTCCATTGGGAAAACGCCAATCTTGATTACCTAGGCATAGAGTAAACACTGTTCTTTTCCCAGTTTATCGGGACACATTTCTGGCCCTCTCTAAATCCTTCACTGCTGATCTAGTACACTGGGAGAATCAGGAGATCTCTTAGATAGGTAGGATCTCGGCGTTGAAGATGCATGTTATTGTGAGGAATTATCATTTGGCAAGGGTGCAAAGCCCTGGCTATTTTGATTTCTTAACCAATGGAATGATTAGCCCAATTCCATCTCAAAAAGGGGTAATCTGCCAAACAGATACCCCTTTTCCGTCGACTCCATGACAAATGCATAGTGCACTCGTACTCTGCCCCATCAGTATCCTGATCTGCGGCGCCAGCTCTACTCACGGCACATAGCAGGATTAAGGTCACAAGATGCCCACTGAGACAGCCAAGTACCTGCAGCACAGGGGCGGCATTTAAGAGAGTCATCCTGTACCAAAACTGCGAGGATCATAAGTAACCCAAGTTGGTGGCAGGGTAAACTCTAAATAAAGGCTATGCCTGAGTTTAGGCATAGTGCATGGTACTACTTCATGACCACCACATTCCAAATGATATTGCACATGTGACAGGTCCTGTGAGCCAGCTCTACTATGGAAGGTGAAGTGTATTCTGGTCAGCCTGGTGTAGCCCACCAAATGGCAGGATGAGAAACTGGAAGGCCGGGCCTGCAACTTTGATCTCTTTCTGAGGGCTGTTAACACCCTCCACCCAAGACAACCACAGAGCCGGCAGATGCCCCAGTCCCAGGCATCATGGGAGGACACCCAGTCAAAAAGAGTAGCCTCACACCAGGGTGCTGCATCTCTTAAGGCCTTTGTTCTCAGTAAGAAGCGAAGGGGGCAAGATTATTATACGCAGGATGGCTCTGATCAATGGGAGAAGGTTTCCACCATTTTGATTTTCACTGTCCCTTTCTCTCTTTCCTGTCTCTGTCCACTTCCTCTGGAGCAAAACACTTTGGTGTGACATCAAAAGGGTAAAGTCCATTCCACCCCGGAGCAGGGATTGGACCACTTAGGCAAACCAGCTTTAGTCCAATCACCTAAGGACTCTTGCCCTTAAAAGAAGGTGTGTTCCACCCCTTCAGCAGATCTGCTCCATTACTCTTGCACCCTTTGAGGCCACAGATTTGTTCCGAAGATCTGACTGGACTTCCTTTGGGAGAGTTGTACTCTCCAAGGCACTCTGCTTGATGTGAAGAAGGAATCATTCAAGACAGAAGGAAGATCTGTTTGCTACCACTCCCAGGGCACATCGGGAGTAACATCTGCTGTGGATCAGGACTTACCACACTGCACTGGAATCTCCTAAATTGGAAACACTGACCCTGAAAAGAAATCATTCTGTCCTCGAGTCCCCCTGGAAGGGCCTCACACCAACCAGAGGGCCACACTAGCTGAAGCTCCCTGTTCACTGCACCAAACTTGTCACTCTGCATTCACCGAACCTCGAAGAGGGATGTTGTCAGCACTGGTTGCTGTGCTACTCCACCAATCAAACATTTGCTTGCACCTTCGACCAGCTAGACAAAGCATTGTGTCCCAGCCAAAGCTGGCGAAAACTCAATGTCGGGACTGAACCAAACCACTGGAGAGTCACACCGTGACTCCACGGCTCAACCCAGCTAGTCTGTGAACTGTTGCCTCATCGATTAAACATCAACGCACTCAAGATCACCACTACAACAAGCATAGCTTGCTAACTCAAACTACTGGAGTGTCACTCATTGACCCCTCCCAGAGGCTAAAACCTGACTCAGTTTAGCCAACTGCAAAGCGTTCCTGTGACCGCCCAGACCTGCATCTTTGAAGAGCCATCGTTCTACAGCACAGAGCGCTCGCATCTATCCTTACTCGACACGCATTTGCTGTCCAGCCTATTGGAGCCTATGTTCCCAAACTGAGCCTAATTAGCATGAATTGACATTCGACCCTGGGTATGGCTGCATCGGTGCACCAAGAACTGAATCCAGGCACTGTTGACTCTCACCTGCCAACTCTGTCTACTTGGACCCTACAGACTGGTTAGGTCACGATTTTTCCTGTTTCATACCAAGATTCCTTTTTATGGGAGCACCTTACCTTCCACCCCTGGAAATACAATCAGTGTGCTACTTTCTACAGTCTGTCTCATCTTTTCTGTTCCTCCTTTGGGGTGGGTTCTTTGTACAGTGTTGCTATTTGTTCTATGTGCAAATGGTGTGTTTTAATTAAAGTGTTTATATTTGGATAGAACCTTGATTGGATTGTCCTTCTATTTTGGACTGTCCCTGTTTTGCCTTTATAACTGCCTTATGTTTTGGTTTGTAGGAGAGTGAGGGATGAGTGGGCCATATAAATCCTAATCATCCTTTTACTCCTGTGGAGCATAATCCAATTAGTCACAATCATCCCTATGGTTCTCTATTACACACTGGCCCTACCAGTCTCTGTACCTCATCCCTCCCTCTGGGTCTTGCACCATAAAATTATGCATTTCTCTTGGTCCAATCACAGACCCAGTGTTGGTAGTCGGGCCCTACATTTGAATAAATTTAATGGTGGTTCTGTGGGTACCCATTTTTCAGGACTACATAATAGCAGCCAAAATCTCAAATTTTATGGTTTCATGGACTGATGCTGACGGGGCCCTCTGAGTGGATGTCGAGCAATTTGCCACTAGACATCCCATGTTGACGCTATTGCACCTTGGTGGTGCTTACAGATGTGGCAGGTGCAATTTGCTGTCCTCTACCCTGTCTCCCTAGTGTGTTGGGACAATGTGCTTAAATTATGGAAGGTCCCACGTGATGTTGGCCCTCCTATCGCTGTTTTTTGGAAACCTTACTTTTCTCTTGGGCTTGCTGCGACATCCTTCAGGGTGTGGCACAGAGGCAGCCTGGAGCACTTGAGCCAGCTATAGTGGGGATGTTTCTCTCACTGAAAGGAATTGCTTGGCATCTCTGTGGAGGAAACTTTCAGATATTGTCAGACTAGACACTGGATTGCTAATTCCAAGACCCTGAAGGATAGAACTTACTCAAAGTGCTTGAATTTACTGTGCAGAAGTGACTCCCCAAAAAGGAAGTCACTAGGTTCTAGACACTCTTGGACTGGTCAGATCCGGGTGCCAGGCTGCTCGGCTCCCCTATATGTTGCAATGGGAGGAGGACCTGGGTTGCTCAATCATGGATGAGACCTGGGGCAAGACATGGGCGAATACTGCAACTGCATCCCAATGTCTGGCAAACAAGGAGAACGCATACAAAATGTTATACATGAACCCAACCCGTCTTAACAAAATGTATCATTCAACTTCCCTTTTTTGCTGGGGGGATAGCAGCCAGAAGGGTGACTGTCTGCACCTCGGGAGGATCTGTGAAAAGGGCCAGCAATTCTGGAAGGAGGTGCTGGCCTCTTATTAAGGATATTATTGGTTCCCCATTACCTATGTACACCATGACAATTCTGCTAGGTGCCCTGGTGGAATTGATTTATCCAATGAGGTGCTCTAGGGCTCTTCTAATTGCTCACTCTTGCTGGGTGCTCGTACTGCCCTGGTCAAAAGCTGTAGGATGGTAGAGGGCCAACTGCTCAAATGTTTGGTGGTACAAGGTTTTGAGAGATAGCTGTGGTAGAAAAAGTATGTGCTATTTCTCTGGGGTCCATGAATAAACATACTGTGACCTGGTTTCCCCTTCATAAATTTGGTGAGAGGTTTCCCACTCAAGCTGTTAAGCTACAACTATTGAGATGCTTTTCTTTGATATGATGTCTAACCAATATATTTGCATTGATGTGTGACTTTCCTGATTTAGATGGCCTTTTTTGCCTGTGCCCTACTATCCCCGCTGATGTGATGTCATATTTGCATTGCTGTGATACACCCCTTTTGTGCATATCTCTCATATACCCCACTTGTTCAGTTTGTTTTACAGTTTTCTTTAACTATTTGTATTGTTAAAAAGATAACTAAAGTGTTTTTTTTAAAGAAAACTGGTCTAGATCCTATCTGTCCTGCCAACATTTGTCCTGTCTTTCTTCTACCACACTATTCCAAAATCTTAGCGTGCATAGTATCAATTGACTTAATGAGTTCCTTGATACTCACAACCTCTGGGACCCTCTTCAATATGGCGTCTGTCCTCTGCATTCAACAGAGACAGCTATCCTCAATGTCAGAAACTTGATTCCTTCCGCTAGGCCTGCAATCCTTTCATTAATTCTTTTTCTTCTCGACCTTTCTGCTGCATTCAATACTGTCAGCCATTCTGACCTTCTCTCTACATTATCTCTCCTTGCACTCAGAGTTAAGGCTCTCACTTGGTTTGCTTCAAACCTTGCCCCAGGTACTTTCAGGTGTCCTGGAACATCCATATCTCCCCATTCACCCCCCCTCATCCCACTTACTGTTGGTGTTCCCCAACGGTTGGTCCTTGGTCCACTTCTCTTCACACGCTGTACTTCAGCTCTTGGATCCCTTATCGCCTCTTATGGCTTCCCCTATTAACTTTTCACTGACAACATTCAGATCTTCTTCTCCTCCCACACCTTATCTGATGATTTCTTGTCAAAAATGTCAAACTGTCCCTCTGCTAATATTGGATGGGATCTCACTCGCTCATGCTCAACTTCATTAGTACTGAAGTTCCTTCATCTCTTTATCTCCTAGTTTTCTCTTCTCTCCTGACTACCCAATTTACTTTGCTTCTGCTTGTAACCTTGGTGTCATCTTCAACCCATCACACAACTTCTCGTTTCATCTCTAAATTTGCACCTGCAGCCACACCTAACCTCCTCAATATCAGAAATATCAGTCATCTTCTTCCTTTCAACACTGCTAAACATCTAATCTCCTCCTTATTCCTTTCAAGAAATGGCTACTGTCACAGTCTCCTCAATGGCCTTCACAACTATGCTTTTTCATCTCTGGACATAGTCCTCAACTTTGCGATCCACGCACTTTTCAATCTTTCTCGCTTTACCTCTACCTCCTCTGCTCGTCACAACATTGGCTGGCTATCTATGAAACAAAGGGCTAATTATAAAACTTCTTCTCATCCTCTTCAAAACTATGCATGGACTTGGCCCACCCTACCTATCTGCTCATCTCACTCCGTACTCGGTTTGTCACTCGTTAAGATCATCCTCAGCTCACCTCCTTGCTACCACTCAAGCCCACTGTGCTACCTCTCGTTTCCGCTCTACCTTTCTCCTCGCTTCCCTACTCTGGAATGGGCTTCCTCTCCCTCTCTGTACTTCTCCAACTCTATCACTATATAATCCAACCTCAAAGCTCTGAAGAACCTATTTCCTAACTCTCTATGCTACTGCATCACGCTGGTTTCCTCTCTCCCTACCCTTCATGAACAACCCTAAAGCACATTTAAGTCACCCCTCCATCCTTAATTCAGCACTTTGTCCACTATCTCATTCCTATGTCATTCTGTCCTGTCCTCGTCACCTTCCTCTGCAACTTCTGATCTTCAAGTCATATTCTGTCATCCCCATTGTAAAGGACCAATCTCATCTGCTGTGCTATCAATGGTAAATTCTGTATGCGTTTTGTGCCAAAAATGCATTGCTTTCCCTGTAATTTTGTATAAATAAATATAAAAAAATATTAAATGACAGTTTCTGTTAAAAAAAACACGAATTAAACCTATGACCCTTTCAATTATGCTGCAAAGCAGCAAAAAGAAATAATGTTATGTTGTGAAGGCTCCAGAAGACCAATAAAATAAACAATGAAGGTCTTGATAACTTAAGTTTCCCACTGGGTGCCCTTGTGTCCAGCAGACATATACTTTGCAACACAAGGCCAAAATTATTATGCTATTTCCAAATAGAGCTGTCAATGGATCAGCTTCTTTGGGTCATGGATTGCTGTTGTTTAAGCTGTTGGTTGCAGGTGCTGAGGTCCGCCAGGGAGATATACCACATGTTTTAAGATCAGCAATACTCTGAACTCAGGTGAACACCAGTGCTGGAGAGAAGTTAAGGGGACACGCCATGCAATGTTGGTTCTCGGTTTATCACACCAGATACAAGGGGGACTTGCAGGATGAGCAGCTGCAATCTTCTGGCTTCTTCATCCGGGACGAAATTATGTAAACTTTGCCTTTGTTCACAAAAATAGACCAAATTATTTTAGCACCAATGTTGCTGCTTGTATAATAAAGAATGAAGTAGAAAGCATTTGGGCCCAATTCGCAGTATCTCAAATGTTTTGACTAGGTCAAAAAAGAGGCAGACTGTCTTTTTTACTAGACTTTCTGCATACTATAAAAAGAAATATCGCAAACGCATTTCTCTTTTATGCTATACTGAAAGCATAATATAAAAAAAAAATCCTAGTGAAGTCCCTTCATACATAAACTGGATTGTGACAAAATCTTGTATGCTCAATTCTCTATTACATTTTTGTATTTGTATTTGTATTCATTTTATTTATATTGCGCAACCTGCCCATGGGCATCAGGGCGCATGTTTGGAAAGGTTACAGTGAAAGTTACAGAAGGCAGTTACATGTTACATAATATATATACATGGAGCAAAGATAGATACATACATTACAAGGTAGTCAGTAGTCTCAATATATACATGGGTGATTGCAGGGGCACAGCATGCAATAGATGTTACCAAAGGGTAGCCAAGGCTTCATCTTGCTCATGGAGCCATTGTTTTATTCTGTTTTTGAAGGATTGAGGAGAGGGGACATTCCTGAGATCTTTGGGTAGGGAATTCCAGTGCTTCGCTGCCAGGGACTGGGAAGCTTGAACCTCTGGCAGTCTGTAGCTTGAAGCTAGGGATGATGAGTGTGTGTGCTTTTGCAGATCTTAGAGTTCTGGAGGCTGTGTGTTGAGTGAAGCGTGCTGTCAAGTAGGCCGGTGCTGCATTGTTCCACGCTTTGTGGCTTAGAACAAGTATTTTGAGAGCGATACGCCGTGAAATGGGAAGCCAACGTATGTTGCGTCTAGTGGATGAAATGTGTGCGCGCCTGAAGCCATATGTCCTAAGTAGCTAAAATCGGTGGAAAAAAGTGTTTGCTCATTTTTAGCACCGGTGCACATGTCAGCTAATCTGGCCCCTGCTGACAGTCATTTCAGACTCCATCTTTGGGAGGAAGGTCATGTCCTTGTGACTCTGTTAGACTTTTAAGCTAGGAGGTTTGAGGCTTTCACCACAGCTGGTCTCACCCAGACAAGTGAAGCGAGTTCCGATCCCGGTCTTATTCTGGGATGCTAGCAGCCTGATTTTCCAAGACATTGAGCAAAGTTTCACCATTTTAAGCTTTGGCAGTTCTTAACATATTCTATGGCAAACGGTCCTGATTCTACCACTAGCTGGACGTTATCTTGGTATTTCCAACTGATTCTACATATCTTAGACCCTCTATATTTCTGGGGAATTGGGTGAAGGCACCCGAACTCCAGTCAGAGGGCTGCATTCATTCATATATTTTATCAAACACCAAATCAGTGCTGGTCACCTCATTCAACAATCCCTGTTTTTTTTCCAGACAACCAGGATGTGACCTTAGCTAACTTTAAGGCATACTAGACACATCATCGAGAGCTGCTCTTTCAGACATGCAAGGCATGATCATATATGGCCAAAACACATGGGGCACATACAATGCCCACAGTAACATTGTCTACCTGCAGGTCCTCGCCTCAGGATTTTATAATGTTTATGTGATAAGCACATCACCTCAATGTGCGATTTCCATAGTAGATAGACTGCCACCTCAAGGGATGGCATCTCATAGCCACCCATGCAAGACTACTTGCCCTGAGTTAATATGGTCTAATCTAAGCTCCTGGCAACCTTAGGTCCCCAGCATGAACAATAGCAATAGTGCCTGTGATGAGGTCTAAAGATTCAGAAATGTCAGTGAAGAAAAATGCAGGGATGCTGGATTTTGGGTGGTATAACAAAATCTTTGTAAAAGACTACACATGGGGCAAAGAGTGCCCTGGTGTTAAACTGGAACTAGAATGTGAAAGAATGTTCAAGCACTACAGTAATTATTCACTGGAACTAATTGTACTTGCACCCACGCCAAGTTTCTGTAATACCGCCCACTATTTTTCTAATAAAGGGGTGCCATTGGAAAATTGAACTGTGGGGAATGAATAAAATCCAAGGCGACTGCTCACATATATCAAACTCAGAGGAAAGAAACAGTAATAAATATTAAATTTGAGTCACCTTCTGAGCATTCCAATAATCAAGTATAATCTGATTTTCTAGATAACCAGCCCCTGAACAAGCTACCTAAAATCTGGAGAGGACATTTTAGTTGTCATCTACTCCACATGATTGATGACCCACCATAGCATATGACAGTCTGACTTGTAATGCTTTTTCCCCGTTGACAGTACAATGACTAAACATTGCCAATCCATCTTGAGTCCAGATGCACAGCTAGAGAAGGATGGCTTTCCCTCAAATTTGAACAAATCATGATTTATTATCTCTTTGTGTACGGGATGTCAAATGAATTACCTCCTGGAACGTTAGCTTGGGATGTTTTCAGAAATGTGTTTTCAAGCTAACAACTAAGGACATAAACATGAAACAAAAGCAACAGCATTATAACTTTGAGCATAGCAAACTCATTTTTGGAAAGAAAAGTACAACAATGGTGCTTTGCTGAAAGTGCTGGACCAAAACACTAGAGATAAAGGGCTTGCTACACAGAACGTTTTCCTATGGTTTGCAACACTATATAACGCATAAAAGGGTCTAATTCACAGGCAAACACCAATTGGAAAATGGTCTATGAATCAGGGCTAAAGTATACATGATCACAAAAAAGCAAAGTGGCAGCATAGTCCAGAGATCGACCTGGCACATAACCCGAATTTATGGGGTGGTATGGCAGACGAATTTTGCATGGTGTTTGTCACAATCCCACTTTTACCTAACATGCACTCATTAGTAATCATAACAGATGCATGCGTGGGTTGCCGATCACCAGAAACACACAGCAACCGGCATGCTCATGAGTGGCAACCAGCATATTCGCACTGCCATTAAATGATGCCAAGGTTACTATTCAATTATGCTCGCACACGCAGGATTATCTTCTCGGATACCACTCCCATGGGCACACTACGGAAACTTTGTACCAGTGAAAAAAAATGCCTTGGCGCAAATACTGATTGATTCAAAGCATTTTCATACCAGGGCAATTTTTGCCTTGTAAGCATTTTTTTGCAAAACTGAGCTTCGACAGTACAACGTTTCTGTTACACGAGCTCATGTCCCAAAACAGACAGTGAAAATCAAATCTGTTTATTCAAAGCAGTTGATATACTCTGTCAAAGAAAACGGTTCTTGTGAGCCTGCAATTGAAAAATACAGAACCTTCTGATCATTTTTATTTGTGTTATCGTGTGATCTTTGGACTAAAAAACTATCCCAAAGCAAAATGGACTAGTTACTTGAAGCCAGTGATTGCCGCTAGCCTGTGAATTCTGAATTCAGTAGGGCATTGGCTCATCGCTGCAGGCCTAGTCTCCCAGGAGACTGCTGCTAGCTGGGCGGTTTCGCATAGACTCAGCAGCTGAATATATCCAAAAGAGATCCTGAGAACCTGGCAAAGAAATATGAGCAAGGGGATCGCGATTCCCTGAACTGCTCTAGAATGCAGCACTTAAGAAAAAAACGAACCAGCTGAGGACAACGGCAATCTAAATTCATAGTGCGTAATGAGCTACCACCAACCCAGGCAGCTATGAAACTCTGTAGGAGATTTTCTTTAACAAAAAAAGAAGGACAACCTGCACCTCATTTTAAGAGGGGAGGCCTCATTCCTTGGTCAGAAATAAGAAATTGAAAAGGAAAATCTGGAAAGTACTTGAATGTATAGATGCCCAACGATTGCAAACAGGAGAAACGGATGGTAAAAGGCAATAAACTTAAGAGATTTCTTCCAATACTGCGAATGTGTATTCTGTGGCATCAGTCATGGCCGCTCTTTCTTGGTTTTTCCTCCAGAACTGCCATGTTCACATTGTGATTTTCGGGTGAGATTACATCAGTAGCCTTTACTGAACTGCACCAGACTACTTAATTACTGGACTCCACAGACAAAAAAGCAGATGCTTGCACTCTACTTTGCCTTGGATACAGCAAACATATTTCACCAGTCTTTTTCTATTGGCTCCCTATGAGACGCAACATAGTTTTTCATTAGCTTTAAGGCAATACAGGAAACGGGCCCTAAATCATGCAACTGGATCTCAGAAGGGAGCATTGGTCTGAAACCTGCTTCTCTCCTGATTTTTGGACTATGACTCCCTTGAGCTCTCACCATTGATTATGCTGGCTATTATTATTGATGACAGTTGTAGTCCAAAATATCCAGGGAGCCACAGGTTGCAAACCCCTGCAATAGACAGAGCCCTATCATGAATATCACCTGCCTGCCATTGGTGGCCGTGTCCTTTTCCAAAAAGAAACTGGGATGCTTAGCCTTTTCTTTAATGTATTTATTATTCAAAAGTGTACAATACAGCCTAATAAAGGCTTTTTGTACCCACACAATATACATAACAAGAAGAAATAAAATGCATCTAATCAATCCATGCATTTACTGTAAAGCTTTTAAGGTTAGTTCAATTCGACCCCGTAGCTTTGGCAAGTGATAAATCAGACCAACATTATTTCATTCACAATAAACAGACCATAAACGGGTTAAATTTGATTGACATGTGTCAACTCCATATGCTATTTAGGCAGCCCTTCCAAGTTCACAAAGGGCCTCACGCTCCGTAATTAAATGCGTAACGGTTTCCTGGTCACTTCCTCCACAGTCTACAACATCTTTAATTTCTAGCCAATCCCCACTGACCCCCGACCACCTCGAGAGTACCAGCAAGGTTACACTAAATACACATATATCTCGAAACAATCCAATTATTTGGATATGCTGACAAATAGTGACGAGTACCTCTATAGTTCACATATTGTGTGACGTACTCATAGCCTATACACTTGGATGGAAGGTTAACAGGTGATTATTCCAAGTTTCATTAATAGAGCATTTTCCTATGAACGTTTTTAACCTTGCCAGAGAGGTAGTCATCACTACGGTGGGCACACCGAGAAAACCAAGGCATGGCCTCCTTGTGCAATTTACAAAAATTAATTTTAGAACATCCTACACATGAGAACTTTTCAAATACTTAACAGTACATTGGTAGGGCCTTCAATCCCTTTCAGATATACATGTAAGCAACCTAGAATTACAGCACATTGTACAGTGGTTAGGTTAGCTTCAAGCAATAATAGTGCCGTCGGGGTGTAGCACGGACGTTTGAGCTTAGCCTTTTCCTGCATAGCCCCAAGGCTTGGAAAAACCTCCCAAAGGACACCAGAGGCATTGCAGGTTACTCAAGTTGTAAAAAACAGCAAAAATATGTCTCTTCCCCTGCTAAGGTGGCTGCTCTTTTCCTAACAAATATCTGTTTGAATAAGCTGAGTGAAATTGCATTTTACCTCTGTATGTATATATGTATATCCTGGTCTCCTTTTTGTGGGTCGATTGCTTCCATGGAGAAAATGGTGGGATGATCTTCTTGAATCAGAAAGATGGAGGCCCGGCTTATCTAGAAAATCCCTGTGTGTGCCTGAAGAATTGCTATCTGTCAACGGTAGGCAATCCCTGTTTTTAAAAAAAAGAATTGTATAACTGTAAGAATATTTTGGGTAATCCATATCAGAAAGAGTGTTCTGCTAAACAGAGCCCTTTCAAGCTCCATGCCAGAAGCATTGTGTACACCTGTGTCCAGTTGCATCAGCCTCCCTGATATGCAGCTCCCACTCTCAAATGGCACAGGCAGGTTCAGAGTTGACCAGCTGCAGTGCATAGGTCGCATTAACTCTGTCCCTCTGTTCCAAAGCCATCGTAATTATAGTAAACTATAAACCCAGTGGCAGGATAAGCTAGAACTATAAGCCTTACCGGGTTCTTTTATGGTGTCTGATGGTTCACTTAATTTTCAAAAGCCGCATCTGATGTGTAGCATACTAGTTTCAACCCTGTGAGCTCAGACCAGCTATGAGTGGCAATTCAGATTCCAGGGACCTGCCTGTCAGCATTCCAGGGACTAGGACAAAGGCCAGGGGGCCTGCCTCTCTTGACACCAGGAGCGGACTGGGAAGGGGGGCAAGCCGGCTATTGTCCTTCAGGCTGGCTGGGCTTTTGCTCAATGTGCACACAGCTTCAAAATCTAAAAGTAAACATTGAAGACAGTGAAATCCTTCAGAATCTAGCTCTCAAGCCTGCTCGATTCCGTAAAGATGGACTGAAACACTTGTCTTGATTTTAGCAGTATTGGCGATGTGCATGGGTGGTCCCCACACATGGCCCTCCACAGTGGGTAAGTGAGAGTGAGAAGAGCCTAGGCACAGGGGCATATTTATATCGCCCTGCAGCAATGTACGCATTTAAATGACAAGATTCTATGAACCTGGATAGTAATGTTGGCAACAGCATGTTTTTTTGTGAAAATCTGTCGAATTCAGAAAAAATCTGTCGAATGCAGATGGCATTTTTGAAATACCTCTGGAGGTATTTTAGAAATACCAGTGCTGCAGATGGTAACACAAAAAGGTTATTTTAAAAAAAAATCAGCTCTTTTCACCTTCAAAGTGAAGGTGCAAATGGATTATGTACATTTGTGGTTTATACCACTACTGTACATTTTGTATGCACAAAAGGATCCATTTTGACATGTTATGTAAAATGTGGGGACAGTGTTAGGCAGAATCATATGCAGTACCCTTTGGGAACACCACACACAATTAAGACTACAAGTGACAGCACAAATTCACCTTTGGTACAAGCCTGTACTACACAGTAAAGTGGTAGCGATGGCTGAACAGCCAGACTTCTCTCAAGAGTAAAGTGAGCAGTATCAATAGTTACACAAAGGACAGCAATTACTATGGTTCAAACACTGACTCACAGTTTCTGAGTAAAAGAATATACATTTATTTACACATCAGTTGTAAAACAATTCACTAAGTGAAGCAGCAGAAAAATCACACTCGTAATATACTACACAACACCTGATGAATTCTGGACGAGTTAAGCTCAAAATGAAGTGTGAGCAAAATGACAGTACAGCAATTTAAAAGGGAGGAAAAGACAAGGTTATACAAAATTAAGCAGCACCAACAAGTAAGTAGCCAGGGCAATCTAGAAAAGGCTTACTACAATGAGGATTCAAATCAATAGGCCTGGGCCAATGTTAATGCTATAGAGTCTTTGCAGAGGATGACACAGTTCAGAGTAGTTTGCGGTTAAATCTTTGCCAAGAGTTCGAAACGAAGTTGGTCGGAAGAAAAGTTACTTAAAAGAGTTGAGAAGGACAAGCCCTTGGATTGGTGGAAGATTTCAAACACTTTCACTGTGGTCTGACGCAACGAACGGCCGGGTTAGAATAGGACCTTAAATGAAGAAGGCTTAGCTGAGGCAGGTGTTCCTGGCAGATCCTGCAGGCCCACGGTTCCTGAAGTGACTGTCGGACTGACACGAAGTAGGAAGACTGGAGGGTCCTGCACTGCCCAGGGAAGAAACCAGCAGAAGAGCAAAGCAACAAAGAAAAGGTGCACTCCTTAAAACCCAAACAGGGTCCAGTCCTCCTGGCTATCCGGTTCACTGCAGCTGTGCACTGTACAGCAAATTCGACCAGGGGAGGGAGGCCTTGTTTGGCGAACTGGTTGGTCCCACCAGCTCAAAGGAAGAAGATTCCTTGCAGATCTTCTCTGTCGTCGAAGTTTGGAGATTCGGACCCACAGCAGACCTTCACCGGGAGGTTCAGTGGTGGTAGTGGTCCTCTTCTTTCAGCTTCTCTTCGGTTCTCTCAATCCAGTGGTGACTCTCCTTCCAAGTCCCAGAGACCTGCTTTTTATGCAGTTTTCCCCCATTCACACAGCCTGGCTGTCAATCACACTGCAGGGTGGCTGTCCTGGCGGGACAGTCACCACAGCCAATCATACAGAGTGCGACATGGGTCTCCAAGGAGACCCTGTGCAGGGATTCTCAAACTGCTCCCTCACATCCTGTCCCCCTCAGACAATCAGGCACCTAAGGAGGGCTTCTGGGCAGAAGCCCGCCAAAGAACGGCGAACAAAGTAACCAAGCCTGGTTTGGCACGCAGAGTAAAACATGAGAAAGACCTTTACAAAAAGAAATGGCGAATAAACCCAGTCGGAGCCAAATAAAAGTAAATGGGGTCCAACAGATTTAAGTTTGAGGCTACTAACTTAGCTGAAAAAAGTAGGTTGCGGGAAAAATAGGTAGATTTTCAGCACAGAGTCTGTTTAAAATTCTTCCATCGGTATTCCCATGGACTACTTTCAGTGGTATTTGATATATCTCTGAATCGGGCCACCAGTAAAATCAGCAGTATTTGCAAAAAAACACTGATTTAACCATTGGCACCCAATTCTGAATGACCCCCCCTAGGTTTTTCCTTTATTGTCTTGTCTAGAACATTCCTATCTGACCAATAAAAGCCACATATACAAATCAGTATGTTCACGTATATGTACATAGGAGGTGTACACATGAACAGAGATGCATTCTTCCACGTATACTTTTCCCAATAGCAAAAACACTCAAGCACATCACCAGTCACACAAAGAGAACATAAACACACACAAACACCCAGCACCTTCTTTGAAAACACAAATTAATATAAAATAATAAGTCAACCTTACTCCTTCTCCATCACCAAATCCTAGATGGACCCTGCGCACCGTTTCAATTGGTTCTATGAACTGAAATTTGCAGCTGACTTTCAAGAAAGTGCATTTTAGGAGCACAATAAAAGCCAAGTGCTCTCTGCATCTGTTTTCTCTACATTGTCCAAGAGAAGACTCCATAGCCACATTTACCAGCAAAACCCTGGCCCCAGCTTCTCGTCATGTCTGGCAGGGACCGATTAGCAAATCAAGATGGTCTGTTGTTTACATGTGAGCCAGGGAAATGGAAGGGGGTGCATGACAAGGAATTGGTGACTGAGCAATGTGGGCAAGTAAAGCGGGTGCGAGTGAAGGGAATTGAGTTAAGGGTTAAGGGATGGTGCAAAAGGGGAAAGGACGTATGAAAGTTAAATGTATGGAAGATGCTTATGAGGCATCAATGATGTAGTGCTAAGTAAGGACATCAGTGGTGATGAACAAGGAAAATAGGGTAAATGAGACAGGGGTACAAATCTGGAAAGGTATGTCAGCAGATTAAATGCCTGTTCCTGAGATCTGTGCCTAACCTGCATATCACTGTACCCTATTGTGGGGCAGGCTCAACTCCTTTTCATTTTCTGACAAAGTGATTCATACTTGCTTCATGGTCATATTTTACAATTAAGATGTCTCTTATATTTTGTCAGGTTGCTTTGTCAAGTTGACTTGGTGCTTTAATAACCAGATTTATTGAACAGTGTACTAGTTTAGCCCTTGAATAAGATCTTTGTGAAAACTATTTTATTGGTTCTATTATTTAAGATGAAACCGGAAAAGATGAAGTCTTCTCTGCTGTCTAAGTTTTAAACTCTGGAATCTGAAAGCTATGGCTAAATCACTGCCTGCCACAATTGACACATTATGTTACCATGAGAAAATCACCTTTCATCTCTGTGCCTTGGTTTTCATAACAATCTACAAGGAAAGTCTCACTCATATGGGTTTATAATCAATAGAGTTACACAATACATAAATATTAACCATTTATATAATGCATACTGGTGGGGAGGCAGTATGCCAAGTGAGCTGTGCTGTGGGAGTTGGTAAACAGGGTCCAAGTTAAGGATTTTGTGTTATGCAGTGGGGAGGCAGGAAGCCAGGTATATATATTTTGCCATGCACTCATTTGGTTCTTATATTAAAGACAGACACCCTGACTTGGCTCTACCAATAGAGTAGTATCCTGCTGCACAGTTACAAACTGGGAAATGTAAAACATGGGCTCCTATCCCAGATTTACCATTTCACCAAATTATATTATCCTGGTGAAATAATTTTGCTAGGTTTGGTGTATGCGGGAGGTTCCCATGAGCGTGTGTCACTAAGAAAACACAAACATAACTGCAAGATATGTTGCATAAAAGGACAATAATCTCACTGAGTGCATGAGGAGAGAGGTTGGTGTTAGGTATAGGTGTTCGGGAAGCCAGGGACGCTGCATTGTGGGCTTTGACCACTGCACCATGGGGCAGAAAAAACTGTACGTGCCCCTCAGGCTAAAATTTGCCAGTCCTCCCTTGGTTGACACAATGTGGGAAACTCCTTCCTGCCAGGTCCAGTCACTCAGAATAGGAAATCTCCTGGAAGCCTAGCTTCAAAGATGCAACTCCATAACAAAGGCCTGCCTCATAATAGGGGGTTGCACAACAAAGAGCATTTGATGTGCTGGGCTAAAGAAGGGGTTGGGTTGAGGCAGTCAGGCAGAACAGAGCACAAGGGAGGAAGGATTCTTCCACCTTTATTTTCTGTGGGCTTCTCTTTTCTGCCTGTCACCTCCACTTAGTGCACAGCAACGCACTTTGGGTATGATGGATGAAGGTACAAGTCAGTTGCTATCACACTCACCTGTGTCTCTGCGGGAGCGATGGACGAGCCTCCCTTGATCCCGAGTCTTCACTTCCCCTGTTTCACCCGGAGGAATACCTGTCAAATACAAGGTGTACACTCAGACCTGAATTCACCCGATTCCCCTGGGCCCTTCCCTTCTCTTTACTGTGTGCTGTGATGTCCCCCTATGGGCTTACCTTGATCTTTAGTATGGTGTGCACTCCACTCTGCATTTTCAGGGGCGCGATACACTCATGTGATTGGTGCCAATGTCTGTAGGCTGAGTTCAGATGGCAAACACTATTTTATGCCTTCACAGCGAGGCCGAGAGTTCAAGGAGCCAGTTTCTTCACTGGCGAGAAAGTCCTTCCCACAAGTGAACGTTGCGCGGAGAATGTTGAGTGTCCAACATTTTCCGTATTGTCTTTGTTTGCCGGTATTTTTGTGGGTGAGTAGCGCTGTGTGTAGAAGCTAGCTGCTGGTAGGTTTGCGCTGCGCCTTCAATTCGAGCACGCCTGGTAATGTCTCTCCCTTTCCCTTGCAGGAGAAATTATGTGGTATTAGCGCCTCGAGTCCGGGTTCAGTGCTACTGGAGACTTGGTGGTTTTGCACTGCTTAGAGAGAGAGAGCGCAGTGAAATAGGTGTCCACGTTATTGGAGTAAACACAATGAATAATGTCTCTTCTTTCTTACAGGGGTTTGTGCATTCGTGCAACTAGCCTGGATTGCAGCGTTGCGGGAAGATTCATTGAGTATGCGCAGCATTACTGATGTGCGCATGTTAATGCTGTTCTTCTTTGTTCTTACAGGTGCCGGTGTAGAAGTCCCCGCTTGACTGTAGATAGCTGTGGCGTGGAGTAAGAACCAGGTAAGCTGAAGCTGAATGATCCGAGCGGGTAAGCAGAAGTAGGATGATCCAGAGCAGGTGAGCAGAAGCAGGATGATCTGGAGCAGGTAAGCAGAAACAGGATGATCCGGAGCAGGTAAGAAGATGCTGTCTGATCCAGAGCACGGCAAGTGTGTTGCTCAAACAGCTCACAGTAAGCAACACAAAGCACTGGAAGAATCTTGGGTGTGCCTTATATAGCCAGCCACACCCAAACACTAGAGAGCTCATGAATCATCATGCACTTCCTGTTTGGCAACAGAAAGTGGTAACCAGGAAGTTGCTACAAACACTAGGAAGGGATTAAAGGAAGGATTTGCTATGGGTTCTTTGTGTGCCTATGCCAGGCCTGCCAAGCCTCCACCCAGCGTGCCCCAACTACCTGCCTGATACCCATGACAGTTGCGTTTAGGCAATCCCCGGCGGCTTGTTGTCTTTATAAGCAAGGGGCTGCCCCAATTTTTGATTGATTCCTGGACTACAAGAAGAATTTATTTGGACCTCTTTCGAGAGATCAGATCTTTCCAAAGTCCTCCACCCCTCAAGTTAAGGAGTGTTACAAGGCTGAGACAAGCTGTGCTTCCTACATCTCAGATGTTTGCAGACATCGGAAAAGAAAAAAGAAACTGTTTTTGCCCTTTTCCAGAGCTATTTCAACCCATCCTCACCACCCTAACCTGCCCATAGGCTGATTCATTGGTAAGACAAGTGTAATGTTATTTCTTTGAATATTTCTTCACTGCAATGTCTGTGGACCCGAGACATTTTGCAAATATAATATGGCATCTGTTTCAGAGGTTTTGATGCACCTCATATTTCTCATTTGACCAATCAGTGCCTTTACGTGATGTGTGCAAATGTTACGTTGCTCCCTAATTGGTCCAAGGCTTCTGCAGATACCGAATCAAGAAGTGAGTGTGGTCTAAACCGAGACACCACTCCTTTATTTTTACCTACTTTTTGGTCATTTATGAAAACTGCTGAATGCAGTCACACCACATTTGTAAATGTAGGCTTTTGGGATCAGGCCAGCGCTTCTGGCACAAGTTTGGTAAGAATCCATCCAGCGGTTCAGACTGTAGCTGCGAGCAACAATTTATTCCCAATCAAGTCTATCCGGATTTTGAAAATGTTGGGAACACCCTAAAACTTCTACTCCCCTTAACCCAACATCAAAAAACTTTCCAAAATACTTCTGGGAGGATAGATCAAGGGCAACGCATTTGTCCTGGAAGAAAGACAGCTCCGAGCAACCCAGGTTTGAATCGCGGTCCCGCGCTTAAAAACTGGTTTCTGGTATTAAGCGTGTTTATAAAAGATCAATTAATAATAATAATTCAAAGTTGGGTACTTTGTTATTTTGGCGTCATTTCATGTAGATCCGCTGAATGGTGCAAAACTTTAAGCCACCCAAAAAGTACCCTTCATGTGGGAAATCTAACTTAACCATGACTACAGGGTCGCTATCGCTGAACCTGTAAAATATTATGTAAATTGCAATTTATCTCAACATAGTTTTTCTTCTACAAACCCATAACTACTTTTGTTTTTATAAATCCCACTAATAATATACAGCCTCCCACACCACCAGATGATCGTACATCACTCCCCTGTCCCTCCGGGCCCCTCTCCCACTGCTCAGGGTCTCAATTAAGGGAGACCAGAGCTGGCTAGACCAGAAAATTGCATTGGACCTAGGAAAAGGTTATTGAATAAGAACTCCATCCGAGTTTAAGCTATGTATACCTTGCACCATGTCTGTGGACACAGGCCGCAAGCATGGCCACCCATCCATGTACTATAGAATGCTGCTATGACTATGCAAATCTGGTCTAGCGCCCCACATAGCCGTCCACACTGAAACCCCTGATGTACCTCAATACCTCTGCCATTAGTACACAGTGACAACCTACCAAAAAAATGTTGGTCTAGCTGGTGTGGGATGTTTTAACCCGCTAGGCTCTGCCCTGAGACATCCCTGTGTGCTGGTGGCACCAGAATCAGCAAAATGGCCGCAAAAGCCCTATGTGTGCCAAAACCTATGAAAATTGCCCTCTGTAACCGGGAAAGATGGCTGCCCAATCTACTTTGCCTGTTGTCAGTAGTGGAAAGGAGACCTCACTGCTGAAACCTGTCACTGGGCTGCCCACCCAGTAAAAATGTAAACTGCATGAAAGGCAGTGCTTTATTGCAAGAAAACCCAGAAATTGTTCTTAAATCCCTTTTTCTTGGTTGCCAAAAATACAGAATACCGGATCAAAACACCACAAAACATCCAACATCCTTGCTGGGTGTTACCCGTCCCTTCATTTAAGGAATCAATATGAACCCACAATGTCAGGAAAAGCAGAATCTATCATCAAAATATCCACAGTAAAAAGTGTGCTTGCCTGTGAAAATCTGTCAAAATCTGGGCGCAGTACCGCCTGTGACTGTTTCAAAAGCCTGCATTTAAACTGCAAAGTTGCACCATTAAGCGCTAATGTCTTAAATCTAAGTGACCGGTCATTCAGAGGAGCATAGGTTGTAACTATTTAATCTCCATGATTTAGAGACTGGAATCAGAGTTCTAGCTGCTTGATTAAAAATTGCAAGTTTTATTTTAAATTAAGAAAATGTTATAATTTGACAGTGAATGTCTGAAACTCAGAGTCATCAAACCAGTTTCCCCCAGTTTCCACCAGTTTCCCCCAGCTTTCCCCAACAAAAGGCATCTCTCCTGCTTCCCACCAAAGGCCAGGAACTCACATTCAGGTGTTAATCAAGAGGGGAGTGTCAAAAGTGTCCTCTGCCAGAGGAAGAAGGTGGGGATTGCTCTTGAGCTACAAGAAACCTTTGGAGGCGGGGATAGACATTTTTGTTGATTCCGAATGGACAGAAAGCATATTTTTGAAAAAGACTGACAAAGGACTGTGCGAATTTGTAAAAATTGTAAAATTACATTATTGTTAATATGATTTTTTCTGTGCACATTTTAAAAGGCCCCAGAACTCTGTGTGATTTTCTGAGAAGGTGTAGTGAAAATTCTGGTTTTGTAGCAATTGTAGAAACATGAAACTTCATACGATTATGCCCAGATATCATGCGCACATAGGTACAAAATTGTGGACAAATCAGATGTTGTCTCCCGGATAAAAAGTGCAAAGAATTGTCAAATCCAGACCCAAGACCTCACAGCTATGGGGTTTGGAAGAATATGTGCTCCAACAAATATGAGATCTATGTATGTCATTGGTATAAAGATTATACACATGTAAATATGTATTATATCAAAAATAGATTTTATGTGCAAAAGGCAAAGGGGAGGTATTCCCTGTCTCATAAACCACATCATCATGATGTCACTCTGTTTTCTCCTCCAATCAAGGGAGAGAGCAGACTTTAGCCAATGGACTACCTAGGGGGTGCGCCTAGGATAATTCAGCTTACCCACCCCTTTATGAAACACATAAATAGAGACAGCTTAGGACCTAGAAAGACAGACTGATCCACCCACCGTCCCGAATTCGGCGAAGCACTCTGCAGGATACCCATTCATACTCCTTGTTCCAGACTACAGAAACTTTGCAAGCAGAAAGACTCAGAGCATAGCTGAACCACTTTCAGCTGGGCCTAACTTCCAGAACCCATCCCTCAACTTAAAGGGGAAACCAAAGAGCAGTCAGGCTGTGCTGTAACTGCTTGCCTGCCAAAGAATCATTTTCATAACCAGAAGGACAGATTAAACCCCATCTGCTGCTGTGCTGTGCTGTGCAGACCAGAGAGCCATTGCAGATCCAGTCCAGTCATGCCGTGCAGTGTAGACCAGAGGGCCTTGCTGATCGCTGACCCGTCCAGTCCGGTGCGCCCAGCAGTCTGTCCCAGAAATCTTTGACCAGAACCCCTGACGGTTCCACTCAAAACATTGGTAGTGAGTATCCGTAGTATAGTATTGTCACTAGCCCATGTACTGTCCTTAGTCATCCGTATCCAAATCAAATCTATCTCATATCCAGAACTGTATTGTTAGAAACCCTTTTTGTCTTGC
The DNA here is from genome assembly GCF_040938575.1 of Ambystoma mexicanum. NCBI lineage: Eukaryota > Metazoa > Chordata > Amphibia > Caudata > Ambystomatidae > Ambystoma > Ambystoma mexicanum. The sequence goes on along the minus strand of NC_090931.1, from coordinate 1,141,984,261 downwards.
CTGAACTCTCTCTTATCCTATATTCGTTCTGTAATAATATTGTTAAAATCATCTTTGCGCTAATATATTTTATCTGAAGAAAGGCAAGCATCTCGGCGGGCAAAAACCTGATCGGTGACATCCTGATCTGGTGGCTGCGCTGTCGTGTAGTTTGTATCTTCATAGTCTATCTCTAGTGTAAAGAACCTTGTTTGTATTTTAAAAAGCGCAATCTTGTTTTACAATTTTGTCTCTTTCTGAAAAAAACGACCTCCACGAAAACATTCATAACTTCTTCATACTTTATGCTAGAAACTCCTTTGATTTTCCGCAATCGCACTTACCGCGCGCTGAAAAATTTGCCGCAAATTTTTCGTTTGGCTCAAATCTATAACGTGTAGAATAGCTTTTCATTGCACCCGACCTCAAAATTCAGTTATCAACTCACCTATTACTCTCTAATCATTGCTAGTGTGTGTCTGAAACCATACAAAGTGGCCCCCATTAGTATTTCAACAATTTCAGTGAATTAAAACCATTTTCAGTGTTTACCCATTCATCCAAGTTTGCCAATCAATTCTGTTTTCCTCTGGTGTTTGCTGGGGGGAAATTGGGATTGATATATTTTGTTGAATTCTGCATTCCTGAAACCTGTTCTCTCTCATTTTATCTCTTTATATTGCATATTGGGATTGAGGGGTGTGCAGGGGAAATAGTAATCACATTGCCATTTGATTTGAACATACCTAAAGTATTATTTCTATGCTGCATTATTTTTTCACATCACTATTCCTTGTGATTAAAGAGATTTTTGAGTGTGACATCACCCCATTGGTGATCATTGTTTAACCATTTAAAATAGTGTGATATATATTGTACAATCCATAAATAAATATTTTAACTTTGCAAACCAGCCTGCTTCCTGGTTCAGTGTGACCGGGGGGATTCAAAGAGAGGGGCATGATATAAGTGGTACATCGTTCAGAAATAAAAAGAACTTATAGACACAAATAATTAATTAAGGGTTTCAGCTGTGCATCACACGGTAGGCATTGACTTAGGTGAAGTGCCGGGTTGAAATCTCTTACACTGGGCACACATTGAGACTCCGGCACTAGCACTCTATCCTAAACCACCAACAACAACCACCCACAGGCCTGACCTCTGGGTTCATTCCACGGCCGCCAGCCTCCTAATGAGGCCCAATGATTCTAACAACTTTTCCAAATGACTCTGTTACTCCTTGAACTCCTTGAATCTTCCTAATTCCAAAATGTACATTTGTAACTACTGTATTTTTTAAACTATTCAATCAATACACGTTGCCAATGTATATATTAAACAGTTGTTACATTTTTGTTATTCACTTGCTTCCTTAAAACATATCTACAAATGATTATCCTCCGAAATTCTGAAAACTAGAAACTGATCCTCAAAGTTATAGATCACTTTATAAATAGATGAAAAAACAAACAAAAATGCTCATTATATTTGTATACATTCAAATACCATTGTCACGCCATTCCTCATTTTAAAAATCATATTCATGTTTGCACATTTCAAAAGGCCCCATGCATATAAAAAGACAAACAAATTATAATAAAAAAGAAATACATTTCCTGCAGTTATTTATAACTGAAATAACTTACGCATAACACATACCAAGACGATTCATACCCACTCACTTATTTGATGTGAAACCTCTGAATAAAGCTACTGCTACATAGCTACCATGTATATACACTAAAAAATATAACTATTATACATTCGAATTTTACTTTACAATGACACAAGCCTGTATCTCTTTCCTAATTTCCACAGAATCTCGAACCCGAATCTTGATTCAGCCACAGACATTTCTTTGACAACAGCAATTGTCTTTCCAGCAAGAGGGAAGTAGACCATTAAAATAAGTAGCCAACCCGCCCTGCTTTAAAAACCTCCAACGTGTGTTACACAGCCATCTCTTAAGTGGCTCCTCTTGAATTAAAGGTGAATACATCTGAAAAGACCAGAAGTAAACTATCACATACTATACACTACACACACACAAACTATCAATACAATCAAGGCATTGAAGTGTGTGCAGGTCAGCAAAAGGAATGCCTGACACAACACATTCTGAAAACACCATACCTATATCTCCTTGGCAAATGTGCACAACAAATAAAGCAGTTCGACACTCTATGCCAATGTTAGTAATTTTCTGCAGAATCAAACAATTGTGAAGGATATGATACAGGATGTTGAAGATAGTAAAAGTGTGTTTTTCTTTAAAATCATGCACTGTTGAATCCAAGTGTTCAACACCTCCAAAATATTATGTAATATCCTTCCATCCAAGATGCAATCACAGTTAGAACAATGGAAATGTTATCAATAGCCTTATGAACTTTCTAAAATGTCATTCTCTCTTACTATTATGATCCTTACAAACAAATTGCCTGCAAATTCAACTTAGTCAATAACTTGAGAACAGCTGAGCATACCTGAATGATAACCATCTGTGTAGAGGAGTTAATGTGACTATGGGCCTCATTACGAGGACGGCGCAACCCATCAGTAATTGCCGCCATCCTCGTAACACCGAATATGCAGCCTGATATCCCAGTGCCACCGGGACAAGTCCTGGTGGTCTGGGATATCAGATAGCGAATTCAGGATGTCCCCATTCCCGTGGGTTCACAGAAGCACCGGCACCGTTGTTAACGGTGCCGGTGCTTCCATGAAAACTCTGCTGTCCGGGGGCGTTACACAGGGCAGGTCAGACCTGCTGGGTGCGACAGCCCCTGAATGCATAGTTCTAGTGACCGCTACACTCAGAATGAGGCCCTATGTGTACATATAGCGTACCAAATTCTTTTTTTGGGGACATTATTATTTGCGGCAAAAAAGATGTGCCTTATTCTCAAAGTGCATTTCAACGTGAGCATCATTTTGTGCAAATTTAAATGTCCTTTCTCATCCCTTTGCGACTTTGCGCAAGCAAAAGGGCATTTCTGTAAATTCTACATCACATCCCGCGTCCACAAACAGGGAATGCTTTAACAAGAACAGAACACAAATAAGTGCCTGTGCTTCTCTCTGGAACAGGAACAAGTGGATGCATGTGCAATGGAGAACAGAATTATTTCCAACACTTTCATACTTTTTTAAGTGGAACAGTAGCGGTTTACACTGCTCATAACCCATGTGCAGGCCTTCCTTGGTTTCTTGCCATTGCACATTTAAAGGCTCTTTTAGCACCCCCACCCCTACTGTGAACTTTGCTCCAAGTCAGCCGGGTGGTAATTGAGAGCCTGCAATAGATTAGTGTTAAAAACTCAGTCCATACACTAATTTATACAAGTGGGTTGGCGAGCACTTCTTTGTTGGATCCGTCCACATATCTAAAAATGCATCGATCCCTTTCAGAACATTTCTGAAACTAACGAAAATAAAAGGCATCCACGGGCCTTTTTTATTTGAGTTTTATAAAATCTTGCACTACATTTTTAGGAATGCATTCAATACTTTCTGTTTCTCCAAATAGAATGTATATATTACAATATATTTAACATTACTTTTTAATTGCATTCTAACCATTCTAGTTTCTTTAAATTAAGTCATGTGTCATCTAAAATAGCATTTAGATATACTTTACAAAGACCACAACTTCGCGTTTTCCAACAGATGCAAAATTTCAACAGAAGGGCAAAGTGAAAGAAAACAAAGAAACATTAATATGCATGGGTTAATAAAACTATAGTGTACACTCAACAAATGTTAAACATTGATTGAACATGTACAGGAGAGAACATAGATTGAGTTCACTTTGTATAGTACAAATGGTCCAAAAACCAAAATAGTACTCTTCCACCCACATCAAGTAGTCCAGGGGGTGATAGAGCATAGCGGTCCCATTTAGTTGCCTTCCACCTCGTCACTGTGCCTAACTGCTAAATATACTGACTTGGAAGCGAATTCACTCAATGAACTTGACCTCATTTGAAGTACAGTACCCTACGCCAACTGGTACACCCTGTGAAGGGACCCCTGCGACTCCATTGCCCGGCACGGAATGGATAGCAATTATGAGTTGCGACCAATCAGCGCGCCGGAGGCGCTGGGTTTGCATGGTGCATGATGCGTCATGACGGTGTCTGACCGAGCGTGATGATGCTGGGCTCCCCTACTGCGGACGTAATAAGAAGAGGACAATAGCCTATGCATGCAAGCTTTTGAGGGTCGCTGATAAGGGGGCTGTGGGTCTTATAGCATGACCACCTGTTCCCTGCCACCTCACCAGTCTACTTGGAGAAACCATAGCTTGTATGGTGCGGAAGGGGCAATGGTGGGGATGCCGGCTGACCATATTGGGGTGTTGTGCTGGGGTAGGTCAGATGCCCTGCCTTGCACCCCCAAGATCGGTGGACTGGAGACTTGTTGCATTACCTCTTGATCCTTTCTAAGGTGGCGGACTACTATCGGCCAAGCCCAGATATTATGGAATCCTAACGATATACTGCACCTGGACACAAAAGGATGGGAACACACCACATGATCTTTCACTGGTAGGCTGCTTTCACTCACAGCTACACATTTTCTACTCAATTCCTGAGTGCTCTGTGACTCTGCATCTTTCCAGGGATTTGCAGATCTCCTGTGTTGTGTAAGGCCTCGTGCTCTTGAAGGTTGATTGGACTATTTTGTCGAGTGGATCCTCTGCTGACAGCTGATGCTGGAGTGAGACATTCCTCCTCATAGTCTCCTATTCTTAGGGTCCCTCCCTGAGTTGATGTAATCCTCAACTACTCCACGCTTGCAATGGTTGATCAGGCTACTCTCTATGGTGCATCATGCACCACCATCATGACTAAAGATAAACCACGAAAATCTAGCCACCAGAATAAAATTGAGGTTTATGCTTCAATGCTGCCGATGCTGGGGGTGGGAGGGTGGCAACTGATTGAATCAAATACTGATCTATCTGGTTCCCTAATGGTCCCCTTTATTCAAGATATTATGCAGGCAATAACTGATTCTAGATTGTCTACAAAGGCATAGCCTCAGCATCGACGCAGGATAACTCTGACTACACCTTTACAAAATCTCTGCCCGCATTGGCAAATTAGATGAACGAGTCTAGGACATGAAAGACACACACACCACAATCAAGAGTCAGGTGGTGGGGTGAATCCAAAACAGCCCTGCAAGACTTGTCCTTGGCCTCAAGCCCAGGTATCGTATCTCTCCAGGACTGAAATCTCTGCACTGGCTCCCAGTGGCGGCGAGGATTAAGTTCAAAACCCTCTGCATTGTCCCCAAGGCCTTCTCTGGCCTGGGACCTCAATACCTCCAACTTCTTCCTAACTATCTTCCCTTTCGAGCTCTTCGCTTATCCGCCTCCAACTTCCTCAGTGTCAGTCGTTTCTTCAAGCAGTGAGTTGATGGTAGATCTCTTTCTTCTGCTTGGGCCTCCCACTGGAACAGCCTCCCTGCCTCTCTCAGACTTGAGGAGAACCATTTCCGGTTCTGGAAGCACCTCAAGACCTTCCTCATTGCTTCTTCTTTCTCTCCTCCTCTCGCCTGCTAATCTCCTGACTGTATCTAAAACTGCACTGGTTACCTGGCTACCCTCTGATCTCGGGCCCAGGTCCCCCCCAGGTACTCCTGCACTGCCTCTTGTCAACCCTTGCACTCTGGGACTTTTTATGTATCCCTACAGCCCCTACTAGCGCTTGACCTTGATTTCTGCTCTTACCCTTGCACTTGCCACCTGCTGGCCGCACTTTTATTTATTGCATTTATTGTCTTATTAATTTTACTATTATCCTTTGTACTGCATTGCTCCCTCCCCTTTCCTGCCGCAATTTTCCCCTTCCTCCCTCCCATGCACTTGCGCAATCTCAATGTCACCTGGACTATAGGATTGTTGTCTGTCTCCCTCTGTTTCCCCTCCCTTCCTCGTCGCACCTTGAAACACTTGTGTATAGGTGTGTTATAAATGCCATATCATATCATATCAATGTGTAGCACAAGTTCCTGGAAGAAAGAATGGAGGAAGTTGAGGAGTTGTCCAGGTGCAGTAATGTCTGAGTGATTAGCCTTCTCGAGAGAGCTGAATAACCCTTTGCTGAACTTTCTTTGGAATAATTTGGTGGGGCCCTTTCGACCGTCCAACTTCCTCTTGATGGAGAGGACACATTGAGTCCTGTTTACAGGCCTGTTCCTGAGGGAGCGCCCAGGGTGACTGCTGCTAAGCTGTTGAATTTCAGAGATTACGATTCAATATTAAGAAAGGCTGCCTGGGACTGCAGGAAGCACAAGTCGCAGTATGTCTGGATTTTACCAAGTCTGCAAAGTGTTCAAAGGGCCAGACAATATTGTTGATGCAATAAAGAAACACCTTGTAGCCATGGACATTAAATATGCACTCTACTATCCAGCTAACTAGAAAACCTTCCAAGATGGCTGGGCAACTTTGTTTACCAACCCTAAACAGGAGTGGGAGTGGATTGAATGCACCAGAGAACAAAACCATATTGCCAGCGATGGAAGCAGACCAATGGTGAAGATTCATCCCAAAGTCCTACTGATGGAGCACTATCCATTTCAGGTGTGCTACTGGGCCACACCCCTACCACTCAAAACTCTAGTCCAGGACCCGGAGCGGTGTTAGCCCACGGCGGGAATGGGCGCAGTGTTGGTGCCACAACTGCAAGGACCTTTTCACTGCCTATTGCTTGGCCATGCCCCCTACTACTCAAAACTGCAGTCCATGACCCGGAGCAGGGTAAGCCGGCGGCGGGAAAGGGTGTGGTGTTGGCGCTACTGCTGCAAGGAACTTTTCACTGCCTATTGCTTGGCCATGCCCCCTACCACTCAAAATTGCAGTCCAGGACCCAGAGTGGTGTAAGACTGCAGCAGGAAACAGCGTGTGTTGGTGCTGCTGGTGCAAGGCACTTTTCAATGCCTATTGCTTGGCCACGCCTCCTTCCACTCAAAACTGCAGTCCAGGACCCAGAGCAGTGTAAGCCCCTGGCGGGGAAGGAAGTGGTGTTGGTGCCACTGGTGTTCACACTGAGGGTGGCCAAGCAGAGCGTGCCCAGACATGACTGAACGGTAAGCCTGTGAGCACAGCGAGAGGGAGAAAGGGGAAAGGGTGAACGAGAAGTGTAGAAGAACCGGGAGATGGCTGGGAACCCACGTAGTACCCTGCTGACTGATAATTAACCACATTGGAGAAAGCTCTCGAATGTGAGTGCCCTGTCCACCATCATCAGACAAGGATGTGTGAAAACAAGCTATTTTAGTCACTGGTCACGGCCATATGGCCGTCAAATGGGTGAAATTGAACCAAGGGGATTTTAGCCTGCATCTCTGTGACAATATTATTACCCAACTTGAAAGGATCAGCCAAAGTGTTGCAGTAGCCCTCGAGGTGATGGGGAACTTTGGTGAAATTGTCACAAGAATGTCCCCTTTTGTAACAAGTACTACCCGAAAAATAAAACGTAATGCCTTGTCCAGGGTTGAATGGTATGTCCAGGACTGCGAAACAGCAAAGCAAGAGTTGGTAAATGCTCTGGCAGAGGGAAACACTGTATATAAAGCCCTGCTTCAAATGAAAAGGTTGGAATACAAATCAATGGTCAAGTTAAAAAAGGACCTCTTCTGTAGGAACAAATGGGGAGTCTATGGCCTGTGCACTAGACTCGAGAGACTATGTAACATTCTGGAAGCTGGTGTCAGGTGCAGAGGTGAATGTAGGGATTCAGGGCAGCATAATATCAAAGGCATGGTTAAACCATTTCTCCCAGCTATATGGAGGGAAGAGGGAGGATGAACGAACAAGGGACACCATAGTGAACAGGGAGGATGACAAGAGACTTTCATTCAGTTTCAATGTCGTAGCAATAGCCATTAAGTCACAGAAGGCTACAAAGGCAGCAATTGACTTGTATAGGGAAGAACCAATTATATGCGCCCGATCATCTGGAAGCTCTTTCTGGCATGCGTTACAATCGATTCTGTCCCTGATTCATGGCAGACGGCAGAAATAGTGCCTATCCATAAAAAAAGGGGGAAAGAGATGAAATAGTGCCTATCTATAAAAAAAGGGGGAAAGAGATGAAATAGTGCCTATCTATAAAAAAGGGGGGAAGCGCTGATTATCGCCCACTCTCTCTGTTATACAGTTCAGGCAAAATCTTTGCAAAGGTATTATTGGGGTAAGTACAGGCATGGGACACAGAAAACCACATAATTGGCACACTTCAGGCAGGATTCCAGAGGGGGAAGGGCACAGTATATCAGAGTTGCCATCTGTATAATATCATCCAGAAATATACCGTCCTTAGGAAGATGAGACTCTATGCCACCTTTGCGGATCTCAGGACGGATTTTGACTGCGCCCCATACAAATTGTTATGGGAAGTCCTACAAGAAAGAGGACTGCCAGAGGGATTGTGAAGGGCCATCAAATCCCTGTATAAAGAGAACAAGGCAGTAGTCAGACTGGGAATGGGAGACGAGGTCACTGAAAAATGTGATGTCAACAAAGGAGTAAGGCAACCTTTTCTGTTTTGTATTTACATAGAGGAAGTAGTGAAATATCTTTTGGTCGCAGGCAGTGATCTGCCGAAGCTAGGAAACACGAGATACCCTGGTTGTTTTTTTGCAGATGACGCAATAATCCTGTTGACCTCCTCCCAGGGATTAAAACAGTCATTGCTAGCTTTTCTGGACAAATCTGATGAGCTAAAACTGTCTCTGAATGCTGAGAAAACAAAAACAATAGTTCTCAGGCCCAGATTTGGAAAAACAACAGGGGGCAGCCACTTGAAACGTAAGCCATGATGGCCACCTGGGCATACGTTTCAGAGACAGTGGCAATTGGACAAGTCAAATTGCGAGACCCACGGTCATGTTAGAAAAGTACAGTGGCGTTACCCGTGCTTTCTTTAACAATGATGCCAGCGGTGCTGTCTCTCCGGCCCTGGACTTATATTAGGAGCAGGCAATGGCAGCTGCCCTTTATGGGGCAAAAATATGGGGATTTGCAGACGTAAAAATGCTGAAAATAGTCGAAAACAAGTCCCTGAAGAGACTACTCTGCCTCCCTTGATCGATGCCCAATGTGTTGTTGCACCTCGAATTGGATCTATGCCCAATCGATGAAATTGCTGCTGCCAAACCCATTCGCTACTGGCTGTGGCTCTGGGGGACACCAGAACTCGACTCATTTAGGGTGGTAATGACCCATTTGATGGATCAGGAGGGACCACAGAAATTGACATGTCTGGCACATGTCAGAAAAAGCCTCTTCGACCTAAATGAGCAGGAAACATGGACCCAACCACAGTTGATTAACAAACTGGAGAGCAAATGCATAAAGGCCAAGATATGCAAAGAATTATATAAAAGGCGTATTGTCACAGTATGTAAGCACCTAAAGTCGGCACCTGAATACATATCAGCTAAGGCCGTTTTAAGGTTTGAAAAATATATGGACTGGATCAAACCATTGTATGCCCAAGCACTTTTTTTTATCAATTTTAGACTGGGTTCTTTGAAGGTGGCTAAATGCTCTGCCTCATGGGGGCCAGAAAACACGAGTGAATGCCCCCTGTGTAACGCAACTGAGGAAACAGTCATAGATTTTATGCTTTTTTGCCCCATTACCCATGAATTAAGAACATTATATTTAGGGTTTCCTGTTTTAGGGGGTTCTTCTTTTTCACTTTGGGGGTGTTTTTCCAGTGTTTTCACAAATGTTCAGCATCTGTGTTTATCACTGTTTTGCCATTTGCCTCTTTCAAAAAACTGCAGATAACTGTTCTTTCCAGTGCAAAAACACAAATATGCTTTTATTGTTTCATTGTGTGTACCACAGTAATGTTATTCTTGTACTCCTCGAGGCTTGACTGGAGAGGGTGAGCAGGCCAGAACAGTTTTGTGGGTGTGGGAATATCAGCGGATCCTATAGCAGAATGTTGAAAAGGCAACGCAGCAGGTTAGGTGATTGTTGTTGGGAGGTTTTATGTTTATACCTTCCGGTAAATTATATGGCTTTTTCCCTATTCTTTCTGCTGCAACATGTGCTTCAAAATGTGTTGTTTTGACTGGGGATGAGCATGGCACTCTCGCTTCACTCTGTGTGGGAACCCTTGTCACCATATCAAAAGTTAAAAGCTGGCACCCAGGAATATACTCACAGTAAGTGAACATATCTTAAAGTCTTAAAGTGAAATATACAAATGTAGTTCCCCTTAGAAGAAAGTGTGCAAGAGAAAAGAGCACTGGACTTTAAAGAAAGTCATTAACACCAGAAAAATAAGCTCAGAGAGGAAATGTTCTAATACATGAAAAGTACTTATACTATAGCAAGGTATTCACACAAATATATAATTCCTTATAGAACTATGGTAGGGAAAAATAGTACAATTGTTACATGTTAAACCATTTGTTGTAAATACACATATGTGCCAGTAGTCAAGGGCTACTCTGAGGAATTTTAGCCAATTTTAAGTTGTGAATCATCAACCACAAAAAGGGCTCACAAGTGTCTACAATTCCTCAAAATAGCTCAGACCAAATATGAATACAAATATTTTTTCTTTACAAAGAAAACGATGTAACATTGAATGTGCAGCGTTTTCTAATAAAGTCAGGGGACAGGTGAGGAAGCAATGGGAGAAAGCAAAAAAGAATACATGGGGTAAGTAAGGCCCTTTTCCTATTGACTGGCAAGATCCCTCTTCAGCCACTCCTTCACACCCAAACTTCAACCCATCCCTGCTCACACTAAAGCACCCCTGAGATAGAGGAAACAGTGTTTTTCAGTTTAAACCTAGGAGACACCTTTTCTTCTGGGGGTGTTTTTCCGGTCTTTCTCGGATTTCACTGAAAACAGGAAAGCATAATTATATTTACAGTATCTGATGATATGAACTGATGTCTGTACAGTTGCCGAAGCTCTGGTCTTATGCAAATCAACTGATTACCTAGGACAGGTCTACAAAGTATCAAAATGTATACAGAGTGCTTGGTGACTGAGGAAAAAGTGTGAGATATCATCTTGACGATCAACTGTGAAAATATATTTGATCATGGAAGTCGCAAGCATAAAATATGAGTTTCTGGTTTAGCTATAGATAGCTATAGATGACTCCAATTCATTTGTTTGGGAGGCTGCGAGTTTTAAAACTGCACGATCTGGTACCATAATCTCTCCTCCCAAAAAACATAGAGCCATAAGATATTATTAATTGTTTTTAATATTTGGATGAATTCAATGTCATCTCTTTTTGACGCCATGCCAGACCATGTAAAGGACATCTTACGGTTAAAAAAAAAGGAATGATGCCATGGGTATCACAATGTTTAAATAATGAGTTGTTGTTTGGCAGGCTGCAAGATTAAAATCTTATGATATGTCACCAGAATCTCTCCACCTTAAAACATAGCGCCACCAGATTTATTAATTTTACACCTTTACAATTGATTGTTTTTAGAATTTGAATATACTGAACGTTACACCATCTTGATGTATGAACTTTTACTGAATGAATTGGTTTGTTTAATGAAATGTGATGATGTATTCTTTTATGGTTATTTTATGGTTCAATAACCGAATAAAAGATTTTAAAAGTGAAGTAACTATTGGAATATGACAATGGGTGTCTGACTACTTTTGTAACATTGACGAAACTGCAAGTCTATATTATAGTTAATGCTTCCAATACTTTCATCTTAACAACTAAAATATTACAAATAAAACATCGCCATCATCACAAAATCAGCAGTGTGCTAAAAAAGTGGTCACTTTTTAATGGTAATGGGATGACCACAACATTTGCTGCACCACGATATCTAGTGTAAAGGTAAAGTGGAGAATTCACCTCGAGCAAAAAACTGGACGTGTATCCTCCACTTTATCTCCAATAATTGCAAAAGTTAACAATGCAGAATTACCTCTTGTGGTTATTCCGCAAAAATCCCTCTGGAGTCACACCGACTCCAAACATGGGGATTAACACTGCCATACCTCATCTCATAATCCTTTGGTAAATCCACATGACTGGGCGGCGGCAACTGTGAAGGAATTTGGTGGTAAATTGGTGGAAATCCTAATTTAAAATGTTTACCTACACTACTAAATAAACTTTACTTGAAAAGTTGTTAGGGATAGAGTAGCAGAACACAGGTTCTCTCCACAGTCAACTACCACTAAACACACTTCGAGATGACAAAAGGAAGAAAGCCCAACAGTAGGTTGTGCTCTCCATAACTCAACAAAGCTGTCAACATTGTTGAGAAGGCCTTTGGTGACAGGATTAGGGCTATTCAAAGGAGCAATAAAGTTGCCTCTGACAGGCACAACTGCATCAAAGTCACCTTATTGAGTAAAGGGGACCATGCAGGATTATGCTATCACCTTCATTGCATCCCCTTACATCCTTCTGGTCTAAGACGATTATACTGCCTGGTTGTATTAGGCAAAAGGATGGTAGGGCTTGGAATGTCAACAGGGTGACAAGGTGTATCTCTCATTCTGAGAGCATCAAGGAGTGGAGGATGTGGACCATGGTGACAAAGGGAGGTGTAGTGTTTGACTCTCCTACTTCTCACCCAGATGCTCCAATAGTGAGAAACATGAGATGTTGTGGGGTACCTGGTTATCTGAGGGATTATGTGGAGTGACTTTCTTCCCCACAACTTTTCTCCTTTCCTGTGTCTCTTTGCTTGTATCCCTCCTCTTTTCCTCACTTACCCTTACCCCATGTTTTAGTTTATTTTTAATAGGTTTAATTAGTTGGAAGGGAAGATATGTGGTATCTACTTATAGCATCATTCTGGAATCCCAATAGGGCAAATTTGTTGAATCTAGTGTGATAAAGATCCTGTCATTGGTGGGGTCACCGGAGCACACTTACATGTCTGTGGTTTTCAACTAATTAACTTTAATTTCTTTAAGTGAACTTTTCCTGCTGGTTGATTTCATAGTGTTTTCAGCTATTTGTGACAAGGCCAGTAAAATGACTTTGTCAAGAGAAGGGATGGAAACCCCTCTCAGCCTTGGGTGAGAGAACAGTCTTGGGGAAATCCAGAGCACGTCCAAACCAGAAGAGGAAGGCGGCAATTAGCAAGGACCCATTTCCTGTGCCCTCCCCGAGTGCCAGCCTTTACATGTGCAGTGCCAGTTTACATCGCCCCATGCCTATTAAAAATAGTGTTGGCCAAATGCTCTTTCTTTTCCAGAAATTCTACAGAAACCACAATTATGGGGGAACTCCACCCACAACAGATCAACAGCCCATCAGCCGCCCACATAACCTAATGTCAGAACCCGGATGGGGAGCGAGAGCCAATAGAAAGAGAGCCAGAGCTCTTATGTGCCTGCTTTGAGTCCTGTGGGATCCATGTATCACCACTGCTAGGGGAGAGAGAACAAGCCAACAATGAGCCAGAGCTCCTACATGCATATGTCTGACAACGCAGATTGATCCCCAGGTGTGGCACGTGCAGTATTAGAACAACTGCAGCTGCTCTAGAACACTAGGGACTAAAATCAGACCAACAACCACTTACAAGAGCTGAATGTATCTTAGGCGGAACCAAGCCATGTTCCCACAACATGAACTCAGATACTGTGCACGGTGGGCCACCATTGTTGTAGCACAGCGTCCCACATATGGACAAATGGGGCAGACCTCAACCTGCTCTTTGTGGGGGATAACAGTGATCATAGTTAGCAGGAAGTTGTGGGTTGTTCAAGTGAGGTTGAAACAGGAGGAGGTGGCAGATCAATTCACCAGTAGGAGTAAGGAAAGTGGAGAAGGATGTGGGGGCGAATTGTAGATCAGGTGAGGCATTGGTTAGTGAGTGCAAATGCTACTGCATTGTGAGCATGCATGTTGAAGACCAGCCAGTGTGATTAGGACAGAGAATGTAGGTAGTGAATGTGCTGTGAATATGAGTGTAAAAGAGGATTGTCTAAGAAGAAGGTGGGGATGAGTTGTAGGAGTGTGGAGAGGGTGTATCAGTGTGGAGGCAGATATAGTAGCTTGGAGGAGGGAATAAGAGTGCAGAGAATGGTAAATCCGTGAAGAGTTAGGAGTAGTAGTGTGAAGTGTGGAGTAGTAGTGTGGAGGAGGGAGAAGTACAAGACATTGGTGAGACAGAAGAGGAAATACAGAGGAGTAGAAGGAATAACGTTGAGAGTAATTGGGAGTAGGAAAGTGGAGAGAGGGGAGACTATTGTATAGAATGACGGAGAGGAAGAACAGGACACAAGAGGAAGACAACTGAGTCAGGCAGAATGTCTAAAGATGCATCCCGATCCTCTTTAGTGATTAACCAATGTTTCATGTAGAGAGGATCCAGGAAGTCCCTGTGGGAGTTTACATAGAGAAGGCAATTGCCTTTAGGCTCTCATGACCAGTTATCTAGAGACAGTAGAGGTCAATATTCTCTACTTACCCAGGGAATAGGGACGGTCCTAGAGCCCCCCTAATATCTTATACAAAATCCATTGAACCATCTCTGAGATTTGGAGTAGTCTTTAAACCATCTGTGACATACTACTGATGGTATGTCTTTCTTTTTTTTTCTTTCTGTGATTGTTCTTTCATGCGTTTTCTTCTGTAATTCTACTATTGCTTTCGGTTTCCATAGGTTGTTTAATATTTAATTCAATAGTAAGTTGATGCCAAAATTATTGTAAACCACCTTGTTACCTTTATCGGGTTTAGATTAGGTGTTGAACTATGATATGTCAACAGACTAAAAGTTGCCTCGTCTTTATGTTTTAAATATGAATTGTAGCATATTTTTTTAATTGGAAACAAATAAAATAAATTAAGTTAAAAGTACAGTAGTCATCACTCATCTGGTAACAACTCTCTCATTTACTGGCTAGTCAAAATAATCTCTGAGTTTGTTGACATTTCAATGTATTTATCCATGACCAGGATTTAGAAACTGAGACAGTACAATAAACATATTATACTGAGTGCATATGATCATATACACATTGAATTTAGATTGCAAGTTGCTCCTAATCAACATGAAGCTCAATGATCAATCCAATTGGCTGGGCGTCCTGATCTACAGACCCCATCCCGCAACCCCAACTTTGCCACAAAACTCACTCACACCATTGTCAACCTCTCCACTTATCATGACAACATAGTCATCCTTGGGACTTCAACATCTGGTTCGAATGAGAAAAGGAAACCACAGGAAACTCCCTCAGCACCCTGCTGGAAACGCTCAACTTCAAACAAATCATAAACGGACACAACTTAGACGCAATTGTCTGCAGTAATGGACTCTTGACTACCTCCCCACCGATACCAATCATAGGGAGTGATCACCATATTATCCTACTCACTGTCGAAATCCCAAGCCGCATGATGCCCACAAAGGTGAAACTTCCAGTGACAAACAAAAGAAACTGGAAGTGTCTTAACCTGGAAATGCTAACAGAGCTACTGGAATCAACCAAACCAAACACCTGCCAGCTATTCAGCAGCAGAGAAACTTGACACCTGGATCACAGCTGCCCTAGACCAATTAGCACCTGTAAAACCTGTCAAACCCACCCCAAAGTAAGTTGCAGTAAGATTGAAAGGGGCCCGTAGGGGACCCTGACGTCTATGGAAACAAGGCGAGTCACCACACACGATAGAGACGCCAGACACATGGTTGCATTCCCAAAGCTATGGTTTTATTGCAAAGCAAAAGTCTCAGTTGGCCAACTCGGTCTCAACGCCCCGTGACGTGTATTTCTAGACCTCGTGGTATTTCTAGAGCGAATTACGTACATCAGTTACATATATACAAAATGCATATCAAACAATCAGCTATGTCATAGTTAACACCCCTCTTCATTGGGTTTCTTTGAACTTGGTGTGACGATGGACATCTCCGGCCACTATGACACCTTTAAACATCTATTCTAGTAACAATTTGCAATTTGTGAGTGCGTAGGCATCTTTCGGTTATTGAATAGAACATGGCGCTTCTGTTCTTGGAAGCAAGCTACATTCAGAGGGGGTTACATTCCGGACCTTGCTATCTATCAGGTGCTATTCGCGTCCTGGGAGCCGACGTGCTCTTAGTGGGCTCAGCAAAGGGGGGCTGTTAGAAAAGCATAATTCAAGCCTTTAGCAGTATTATTCTAACATATTCTACCATATAACGAGACTGGCTGGCATCTGTGAAATGATTAAATGCCCTGTGGCTCTGCTTCGAGGCTACATTAAGGAGGGAGCATTCTTCCTGGCGCTGCCTACGTTTGTGTTTCAGTGAAACTCTTGTTATCCTCTCGGCCCCGTGGCCTTGTCCTTTTCATATACAGACAGCATTGTTCCTCAGTCGAGCAGTGTAAGCGAAAAATATACTGCGAAGCAATAGGAACAGAAAGCAATGAGCAATGGTTAGAAAATAAAATGGCGATTCTTGTACATCAAAATGGCTGTTCATTAGAACACTCGAAAACCTATATTCTGTCGTATCGTGCATGAGACGGTTGGCCCACGGCCACCAAAATACGTTTGCCGTCTCGAATTGGATTTCTAGACTGACAAACCCTCCTTTGGCCGTATGCCAAACGTCTCATCTATTTATTGAAACCTCCTCTAGTGATGATGAATCTGAAGTACTTATGTCTGAATCTCGCATGCTATCGTGGTCATCATTGTCTTCAGTAATATCTATTGCCATAAACTCTTTCATTACTCTCATCTCATTTGGGTCTGGGCTAGTTCGATCATGAGGTTGTTTTTTCTTTGTTATCATTTGCATGCATCCTTCCGTACATCCCTCAGTTACCTCTGCACAAACTATGGGTAAACAATGTATACAACAACAACACGTTAGGAATATTCCGAACACCACTACTAGTATCGAGATCAGCTTCCATCCCCACGATCATAGTATTCCCCAAAACCAAGATCCTATTTCCCAGCTCCCTTCTCCCGTGGGGAGTTCAGAGCTTAGAACGTGCATTTTCTTTATTGCTTCAAAGATCGTGGGGGAATAGTCATCGACCTAAATGCAACATGCTGATCCCACTATTTTGCAAATTCCCCCACGATCAACCAGGATTACATCGAGAGCCATTCTATTTTGCAGCGTCATTAACCTGATTCCTCTTTCTTCCAACGTCATGTTGAATAATATATCTGTTGTTGTGTTTATTGTATTCTTTAGGATTCTGGACAATTGCCTTATATTATAGGAGTTCACTATCTGTCCTAAGAATGGAACAAATGATTTTGCTACATCAGTTGCTAGTAAAACACCTTCGTCAGTCCTTTTGACTCTAGTTCTGGATAATTTGGCCATGGCTGCTGTTTCCAAGAGGAATACTCCTGGGAACAATAGCCCCAGATAACATGTACCTCCCCAGTTTCTGAGCAACCAAGGGTATGCTTTCTCTCCACAAATAAAATAAACTGGATCACCTACGTATACTGGTTCTATTTCCCATTTTAGTACCACCGTATTCATACAACCAGTATATGTTCCGACCGAAAAAGATCCTTTCTTTTTCAGGCAAAACGGGACAGTTCTTGGGCTATAATTCACCATGTAAGATGGGGGAATCGCATCTTTGTTCACTTCTATTCTTACATGAAACGTCATTACAGATGTTTTTTCTGGCGGGGACAATCTATCTCGTCTATTTTGTCATGTTATTTTACGTGTGCTTTTCCTCGTGGGCTCTGGGGTTATTACTTGTATTTTATGGAAAATGGAACAACCCACAGGCTTCATTATTATCTCCTCAATCTCATTCATGTTGGTTCTGTCTAATTGACCCATATTACTCTTATTCCACTTCCCATAGAACATTTCACCTAAAGATGTACTACATGCAGAACCTAATGGTAACGGCTGCACATACCACCCTATTTCTTTCCCATCATGCTGTGGTAAATGGGCACATACCCAGCAGTTTGTTTTCTTCAGGATTGCATGTGTCATGTTCATGATTAATAATAATGTATTATTCCCAAAACCTTCCCTGTGTTTTTCTTCCATTGGGGGTAGGGTATAAGTGATCACCTGGATTGGGCTTTCAGTAGTGGATATATTAATTATTGGTAAAAACATTTCTAATGGGTGTATTGTTTCTACCCACCATAATATTAGGGCTGTTGATATTGGTGCTACCACGCTCATAAAGCACATCATTATCGTTAGTGTCAACATACAATTTGTTTTACCATGCGTTTTTCTTGAAGTTATAGTCTTTATAACTGACTCATTTTCAGCAGTGCTGGTGCAGGAGGAGGCTGGAACCGGTCCCGGCATGTTTCTCGTCGTCCTTCTTCTTCCTTATCACAGTTCGTTGTGGATCTCTCTCTTCGTCGCATTTGCTCTGATGTCTATAAGTTCAATGAAATTCTCCCAGTTCAGTTTTGCCTGTCCTTTTTGCCTGGATTTGATTATTCATTTTTAGGCGAGATCACTTGTCCCTTTTTATACTGCTCAGAGGACCTTTGATCAGTTTTCGCCTCGGTATCATGCGCGCCCAGCTTGTCCGCTCTGGTTCCGGACACATGTACTGTTAATCAATTATCTCACTTGCCGTAGTACCATGTGCGCCCAGCTTGTCCGCTCTGGTTCCGGACACATGTACTTTTATGATCGCACCGAGGAGCCGCGAGTCTTGAATTGTCCGACTTGCAAAATTCTCACGCTTCTCTCCTCTACACCCCTGGTTCCTTCTCCGTCCATGAGCTGAACCAGAGGTTGACATAAACACCAAAAGAAAAAGAATGCAGATCACCTTGTCTTCCGATGCCGCAGGTTGTATCGCCTTGCTCCTGGTATCGTATGATCCGTGAACAGTGCCCGTGAACTTTCAGATTCAGGCTTGAAGTCAGCCTGGGGCGCTTCTGCAGGTGCTGGTGTGCACCGTGCCAATAATGAAGATTTGGTCTTTGGCGTGCTGGCAAGTGCTGGTGGGCGCCAAAGGGGTACACAATTTGTTTCTGCTGGTATTTGCAAGGCAGATTTCACGTCGGTCAGCAGTGATGTGGATTCTGCTGGGCAACGTTGGGGCACTCTTTGCCCTTCCCCCTCTTTGGCAATCGTCTCAGGCTTTGTTTTGAGTTTCACTTCATGTTTTGGCAGATCAGCTGGCTGCACACTGGCAACAGTTTCTTTTGTCTCTGCGACCGCTGTCTCTTTCCAGTCATCGGTTTCAGGCAAGACTTTCAGTGCAGTGGGAATCTTCTTGGCATGGGTGGCTGGATCCACGACTTCCTTCCATCCACCCGGATTGACGTTTGCGTCGCCAAAAGTACTTCATAGGGCCCGCGCCACCTAGGTGCTAATGATGACTTTCTTTCGAAGTTTTTAGCAGCACCCAGTCTCCTGGCTCCAGCGCGTGCCCCGGACCAGTATACCGCACTGGTAATGCCTCCTGCACCTGCTGATGAATCAAATGCAATTTCTGCATTAAAAGGCCACAATAAGTACTAAGCACAGCATGTTCTATCTCACTGAGTCATTTTGGCTGAGGTGCGCACCATACATTTGCCGGCCTCCCCATTATGATCTCGTATGGGGAGAGCCCAGTTTTAGCCTGTACAGACGTACGCATGCATAATAGTGCTATTGGTAATGCATCCACCCAACTCAACTTGCTTCCCGCACAAATCTTGCTAATCTTTGATTTAAGTATCCAGTTGTGCCTCTCCACAAGACAGGCAGAACTTGGATACCTTGAACTGTGGAATCTCTTATCAATCTGGAGACATGCACATATCTGTAACACCACTGCACCCACAAAATGTGGTCCATTATCAGACCATAGGACACGGGGCAATCCAAATCTGGAAAAATACTCCTTCAACATTACTTTTGCCCTACTCATCGCTGTGCAGTCTTTTAAAGGATATGCCTCCACCCACTTACTGAATGCACAGATTACCACCAAGACGATTTTAGGTTTTGGCACCTTTCCATCTCTATGAAATCAAAATGAACTACCTCAAACGGCATGGGGGGCGGGCCAAAACTTCCTGTTGGTGTCACTGTTCCCTTTCCTACATTGTTGTAAACACGTGATACAGTTCTGCACCAACCTTTCTGCATTCTTTTTTATGTTAGCATTCTGCCATACTGTAGAAAGGTGCTGTAACATTTTCTTGGCACAGATGTGCATAGGACTGTGGGCCATTGTTACCATTGCAGTCAAATATGAATTTGGCAACATCCAGTTTCTAGTTCCCTTGTCCACCCAACAACCCTCCAAATTCAACTCAGCAGATCCCTCTGCCCATCCCTGTATTTCGTTGGCCGTAGCCTCAGCCTGCATTTCTTTGACAGTCGCAACTCCATCTTCTATCATACAGGGTACTTCCTCTGTCTGAACCGTCATCATCTTGGTATTTAAATCAGTGCCAGTTTGTTTCACAATCCTGTCTGCAAATGCGTTTCCCTCTCCTATTTTGCATGTTACTTTTTTATGTGCCTCGCATTTCACTATTGCTAGGCGCTTTTGAAACGTCAGTGCAGACAGCAATCGTACAATCAAAGGGCCATGTTGAATTCTGGCACCATGTGATGTCATAAACCTTCTCTCAGCCCAGAGTCGTCCAAAGTTATGAACCACTCCAAACGTGTACTGACTGTCAGTATATATATTCACTTTCAAATTTTCAGAAATCTCACAGGCTCTGGTTACTGCTATTATTTCTGCAGCTTGTGCTGAATTATAGGGGATTCTTTTACTTTCTACAACACTCTCTAGGATAGTGATAGCGTATGCGGCAGTTGTCGTGCCATCTGGTAATTTAAAACATGAGCCGTCACAAAATAACTCTCCATCCGGCTCTTTCTGTGGTATATCACTTAAATCAACTCTCCCCTTGGTTTCTTCCTCAGTGACCACTAAGCAATCGTGGGGGGGTGATTCATTCTTCCCAATTTCTGTTATGGTTAATGGCATTAATTCTGCAGGATTCAAAGCGCTACACCTCATAATTTGGATATGGGGCGCAAACAAGATAATCTCATATTTTATCAATCTAGTAGAGGTGAGGTGTTGCATCTGTGTCCTATTTAATAGAACGTCTATGGCATGTGGCACCATCAGAATTAAAGTGTGTCCCAATACCATCCCTTCCGTTTGTTTCACTGACGCAGCAGCCGCCGCGACAGATCGCAAACATCGTGGTAGTGCACGCTACAGGGTCCAGCGCAGATGAAAAATAGCCACACCGCCTATTTCTTCCACCTTGTTCCTGTGTCAAAACCACCAATGCACATCCTTCACTTTCACACACAAATAGTCTTAAAATGTTCTTATAGTTCGGCGTACCCAAAACTGGAGCCGAGCATAATACAGTTTTCAATCCATCAAATGCTCTCTGACATTCCTCATCCCACTGCAAAGGCATAACCGCATCCTTTCTAGTCAAATTCACTAATGGTTTCACAATCAACGCAAAATTACCAATCCATTGTCGGCAATATGAAGCCATGCCTATTATGGCTCTGACTTCTTTTTGTGTCTTTGGAATAGACATACAAGAAATACGTTCTATGCGTTCTGGCATTAGTCTTCTCCCTCCTTTCAAAAGTAGGTAGCCCAAATAAACTACCTCCTTTCGATTATACTGAAATTTCTTCAAACTAGCTTTATGGCCATGTGCCGCTAGGTGTGACAGTAGTAATACAGCGCTTTCTTTACAAATCTCCTCTGTGTCTGCAACTAGTAATAAATCGTCTATGTATTGAAAAAGTACACAACCCAAGGGTAATTTCAGCATGTCTAGCTGCTCTTTTAATGCTCTACTGTAAATATTTGGACTTTCCGTGTAACCTTATGGAATCCGTGTAAATGTATCTACTGTCCTTGTCGACTGGAATACTAAAGAATGCGTTCTTCAAATCTATTACACTAAAATATTCTGTTGAAACAGGTATCATTGTCAATATTGTAGTGACGTCTGGCACTAAAGGAAATTGCGGATGTACTACCTTGTTAAATGCGTGTAGATCAATTATGCAACGGTATGGTACCTCATTACCTCCTTTTTTATAAACTGGAAGGATCAGGCTGTTACATGTACTGCCTTTGATTTCCTCTATTACCCCTAAGTTCATCAATCGGTAACAATACTCTTCAATCCTTTCTCACCTTCAACCGAAATTTTGTATTCGGGTATTCACGGTAGGGTAACACCTTCTTTTAAAATAATCTTTACTGGCTCTGTCTTTAAACATCCCACATCGTTGTCATGCATTGCCCATATACAGGTTGGTACTTTACTTAGTTCCCCTGTTAACGCTTCAGACATGAATTCTGACACAAGGGTATTGTGTGGCCATATCGTTAGAAACACTCCGCCTGCCGTGCAATGTATAACAGAACCTAGTTTGTTCAACAAATTCAATCCCAACAAACTTTCTCCACAATTTTCTGTTAGAAGGAAAGGACAATGTTCAGTGAATGGTCCTATGGTAACTGGGACTAGTTTGGACACTGGGTTTATGACTGGTGTACCTGCGAACCCTACAGAAATATTCTTTTGCCCTGACCGTGGTATATTCGGAACCAAGTGATGGTCTATTGAACACTTCTGTGCTCCTGTATCTACAAGAAAGAGGTGTTCCTCATTCCCGACTCTCATTTCTACGTAGGGTGCTCTCTAATTCACGGGAATAGACACTGGTTCCGACCCCTGTCCTGGGTTGTCCTATTGGGGAAATAACACATCGTCCGATGTGTAATCATTACTATTACTGTAATACGTATTTGGCTGTGTATCAAAAACATTTCCACTCTTCCCTCTATTTCCCCCATTCTGATTTCCATATTGTTGATTTTGCTGTCCCTGACTCTGGTTTGGGGCATTTTGGTTTTGGCCTTGGTTTTGATTACCTCCATTATTATGATGCTGCTGCATACTATTCCTATTTGGTCCATTCGCTCCTGGGTGTCCTCTATGCTGTCTCCATTGACCAGACCCATTTCTCTTCTGTAAATGCGGGCATTGCGCTCACCAATGTCCTTCCTCTTTACAATATGCACACTGATTCGGCCCCACTGGTCCCCCATACATATTTGAACTACTCCTCACTTGTGCATTCCCTCGCCCTCTATTATGTCCTACTACTTGCTGCATTAATACCCGTGTCTTAATTAGACATTCCTTTAAATCTGCCCCCACCTGCTTTAGCAACGATAATTCGTTCACCATCTCCTTCTGCCCTGGCGATGGTAACTGCTGCCGTTTATTATGCGACCCCTTTTCCTTCTTCCCCAGTCTCCCGACTTCCCTACTCCTGTACCCAGGTGCAGTAAACACTTTGATAGGTGCAGTAAATGTTTCGACATAATCATTATCTAATTCATCTCTAAGCTCAAAAAGTCTATACACATGTTCTCTTCTTCATCCCTCTCCCTACAGCGTGCTAATTCATTCAAATCTAACAATCGCTGCAGTGGTAATTTCCCAATTAGCTGTTTCCATCTCTCCACCAAATATTCACCCATGCATTCCAACACTACCTGTCTTTCGTTGCTTCTACGAAAGTCATATATCGAAGTCAATGTTGTGGTCCCATCATTCCCGTCTAGATACATCTCTGCCTGTTGCTGCAATTCCACCTTCCTCTCCTTGCTGATTGCGCTGCGGGTTACCCTTGTGCACTGCCGTTGGTCAGTCCCACCTCTTGCCCCCGCGGTTTCAACTTCAACCCTGGGAGGAACGGACGGTACCGAGTCTGTGTCTAAGGCGGGAGGTGCGGATGGGACAATGGGAACAGCGAGTGTCTGTTGTGGGCCTGGTTGGCTAGTAGGAAGTGTTACGTGCGCGGTCTGTGGCTGTGGGAGGGCTTGAGCTACCGGAGGGGGAACTAGAACTACGGGCGGGGTCTGGGCAATAGTTACTAACGTATCTGGTCTTTCTTCTGATCTTGGGCCTTGTTTTGTATGAGTCAATATATTTTCTATCAATTCATCTGTCATGTGTAATTCTCGTAGTGGGTATATCTTTTCTATATTCAACTGGTCACGCCTGCCTGCCCTTCTTAGACTCTCAGTCCACTCCTCCTCTTCTTTTTCTTCCGCTACCTCACCTTTTGATTTATGCCTGCGCGAATGCTTTGCTCTGCTTTTAAATCGGAGCATTGCTTCCTTTCTCCAGTCTTTAATAGTTTCAAATGCCGCAGGGCGCGCTTTCTTTCTTATCAACACCCTTTCCGAGTTATCTATCCTCGCCATCTCAAAACTACCATTAATCGGCCACTGGTGGTCTGGTTGCTTTCTGGTTTGCCTATGCCAAGTCTCACAGAATATTATCGCACCCACCCCATACTTCACATACATCTCATACACCGGCGTTCCCCCAGGTGGTACAATTTGGCCATTTTCCAAAGATTGTCTACCACAGCGAAAAAACCCTGCTAAGGTGGACAATACCCCAGGCATGTTTCAACCTTCCCCTTGGTTAATCAACCTTACCTAGGGCGTTTGATTTTGCAAAGTCAACTCTCAACCAATATCAGGATGCTATGAATCGGGGAATGACTCACCTGATAAATCAAGTTGTCTGTATACTGACGCACCAAAGGACGTCGCGTCTGCGTTTCTTGGCTTCCGCCTCGTTTTCGGGACCCTCGCCTCCTTGTTCTCTAGCCAGGCACGTCGATCAGGGATCAGATGTGTGCAGATCTGCAAAGGAGTCTCTCATCACTTTTACAGGGTGCCCCGAACACCTCTTGATCCCGGCTCGATCGTCCTGTC
Source organism: Ambystoma mexicanum (assembly GCF_040938575.1). NCBI lineage: Eukaryota > Metazoa > Chordata > Amphibia > Caudata > Ambystomatidae > Ambystoma > Ambystoma mexicanum. The sequence continues at coordinate 1,141,959,522 of NC_090931.1, read as the reverse complement.
CTCGCCGTTCTCTGCCTTTCTCAATTACAACGTTACGCGAAGGAACAAGTGGGGGAGGGTCCCTATTCGGGCGCCATCTTGAAAGGGGCGCCTAGGGGACCCTGACGTCTATGGAAACAAGGCGAGTCACCACACACGATAGAGACGCCAGACACGAGGTTGTATTCCCAAAGCCAGGGTTTTATTGCAAAGCAAAAGTCTCAGTTGGCCAACTCGGTCTCAACGCCCTGCGACATGTATTTCTAGACCTCGTGGGACGCAAGAGAGCGAATTACGTACATCAGTTACATATATACAAAATGCATATCAAACAATCAGCTATGTCATGGTTAACACCCCTCTTCATTGGGTTTCTTTGAACTTGGTGTGACGATGGACATCTCCGGCCACTATGACACCTTCAAACATCTATTCTAGTAACAATTTGCAATTTGTGAGTGCGTAGGCATCTTTTGGTTATTGAATAGAACATGGCGCTTCTTTTCTTGGAAGCGAGCTACATGCAGAGGGGGTTACATTCCGGACCTTGCTATCTATCAGGTGCTATTCGCGTCCTGGGAGCCGACATGCTCTTAGCGGGCTCAGCAAAGGGGGGCTGTTAGAAAAGCATAATTCAAGCCTTTAGCGGTATTATTCTAACATAGTCTACCATATAACGAGACTGGCTGGCAGCTGTGAAATTATGAATTGCCCTGCGGCTCTGCTTCAAGGCTTCAAGGCTACATTAAGGAGGGAGCCGGGCATTCTTCCTGGCGCTGCCTACGTTTGTGTTTCAGTGAAACTCTTTTTATCCTCTCGGCCCTGTGGCCTTGTCCTTTTCATATACAGACAGCATTGTTCCTCAGTTGAGCAGTGTAAGCGAAAAATATACTGCGAAGCATTAGGAACAGAAAGCAATGAGCAATGGTTAGAAAACAAAATGGCGATTCTTGTTACATCAAAAATGCTGTTCATTAAAACACTTGAAAACCTATATTCTGTCGTATCGTGCATGAGACGGTTGGCCCACGGCCACCAAAATACATTTGCGGTCTCGAATTAGATTTCTAGACTGACAAGATTGTTCACAGAAGAACTGAGGGAATTACATGAAGAAAAAAAACACAAATTGGATAATCAATTCAGAAAACAAATCCAGATTTGCAAATCACCAGTCCTGAAAGTAAAACAAGAATATTACACTTCAAGAATCCAATCAGCAACAAACCCATGTAAAGAATTGTTCAAAATCCTCAAGGAAATGAAAAACCCAACTTCATGCAACAAAAGCCTCATACCATCACAATGTGACAACATCATAACCAATCTAAGAAAAAAACAGAAGCAATACAACAGACCATCAATACAACCGTCCCACCAAAAGCACACAACCAGAACCACCAGAAACCAATATGCCATCAACCACCACAACACTCAACCGATTTCAACCCATAAGCGAAGAAACGTCCAACAAACTAATAAAAGATAGGAACTTTGCCAGATCTCCCAGTGACCTATGCCGACTGGGCATCTTCAAAAAACTCCTCAACGACAGAACGCCAGCCTCATATTTTTGACTACTAATTGATATATCCCTAAATGCGATAACAGTACCTTAAACTTTCAAATCAGCATACATAAAGCCCATCCTATAAAACGAAATGCAGAAGACCCTACCATCTACAGACCCATATAACATGAACTTTACCCAGCAGAAATCCTTGAGAACCACATATATGATGAACTACTCAACCATGTAGAAAGCAGAAGAATACTCAACCAATCACAAGTCGGCTTCAGACCCATGAGAGCAACTGAATCAGCACCTCTCTCCATATGGGACAAAATAAAAATAAACGCAGACAACAGTACCCAATTGGCTCTCGTACTACTAGACAAATCAGCTGCCTTCGACACAATCAGATACACAAAATTATTATGGAGATTAGGGAAATACAGCATAAAAAAACTCTATGCTGAAATCTTTCCTCACCAACCGAACAGAAAGAACACACCGATCACGATTTACATCGAACACTAAAAGCATCACCTGCTGTGTACCAAAGGGTCAAGCCTATCCCCACTCCTCTTCAACATCTATATGTTTGCCCTAATGAAACTCATTGAAACCCATGGCTAGACAGTCTACAGCAACTCTTCTTCAAGATAACCTCTGTCAAAGACACAAACGACACCCTCAAGAAATGCCTCAGCCACATTTACTCCTGGATGACAAACAACAATCTCAAGCTAAATCTGGCCATAAAAGAAATAATGATCTCCCCACCAGAAGACAATGCAACACAGACTGGCCACCATGCATGGAAACCTAACAGGAGAAATACTCAGTGATAGAAAACCTGGGAATATTCATGGACAATGGACTCTCACTAGAGCCACAAGTCAACGCAATAGCAACAAATATGTCTACCTCCTGCGACTAATATGAGGGATACTCCCTGACCTCAGCTTCTTAAACAGAACACTCACAATCATCTCCTTGGTACTAACAAGATTAAACTATGCAAACAGCCTGTACCTCTGCATTTTCCTATTTGATAGCCAAACTGTGGAACTCAGTATCAAAGGAAAAAATAAGAACAGAAAAACCGACGAACATTCAGAAAATGACTGAACACCTTTCTATTCTTCTCACCAAGCCAAACATAAAAACATGCACCCCCACAAACCATAATCTGGGTCTGAAGAAAACATGGGACAATACGGAATGAACAATCAACAATAAAATCCCCACATAACCAGAGCCAAACAGAAACCAACTAACCACCCTCTTCTCTCCTTCACACCTGAATATTTCTCACGTACTACATATGCCAAAAGGGCCAGAAAAAATACACACCAGAAAACATGCAAACCACACAGCCAGCGCTAACCACGCCACAAAACAAAATAATTACAAACAACAAATAATCCAGACACGGACACTACCCCTATGGACAAAACAAGCCCACTGCACATAACAAAGCACACCCAGAAAGCTCACACACACAGACGCCAGTTTGTCCTGGATCTGCAAGCATCAACAGAAGAGCACAACCTGTAGCCTATCCCTCTTCTCTCACTAACTAACCACACCCACTTTTCTTACAGAGCCACGTGAGCACATTGAGACAATGCAAATGACAGTAGGGCTCAGTATAAATCATCATAACATAACATAACATAACACATCAATTCTACACACCAACACACAATGCAATAAATTAAAATAGGTACAATAAAGAGGTATACCTTCTTCTCCTTTTGTGGTAATGCCGGCCAAGGGAAGGCAACACGCTCAAAATGGGTGTGAGAGTGCACCAGTAGTGAACCAAACAGCACAGCATCGCATTCCAAAATAAAGGGAATGTCCGAACAAGGTTCAATTAAAATATAAAACACGTTAATAAAATGCACCATCTGCAAGTAGAATGAAAAGAGATTACTATACAAAAACCCACCCCAAAGAAAAGAACAGAAAAGATGCAATAGACTGGAGGAAGTAGCACTATGAGTTTAGTTCCAGGGATAGTAGGCAAGGTACTACCATAAAAAGGATACTAGGTTGAAAACAGGAGCGATTGTACCCTAACAAGTCTCTAGAGTACAAGTGGACCGTGGGGGCAGTACTTTGTCAGAGTTCCTGGATTCAGTTCACGGTGGGATGCCGCATTAGCTCTGAATGTTGATTAGATCTGATCGGGCTCAGTCAGGCATGTTGGATCGTGGAGGCCCTGGTAGCAAGCGGGGGTCAAGTAGGGTCGAATGCAGGTGTTCCATGCAGGCGAAAAGTGGTGGTTCAAGTGATGCAGGTCAGGGTAGTCCCAACAACACTTCACAGTTGGCCAGACCGAATCAAGCTTTGGCCGCTGGGAGAGGTTTTCAAGTGATACTTCAGCGGTTCGAGTCAATGGGTGAGGGTGTGTAGATGTGCAATAAATGAGGTGATGATTCTCTGGCTAACTGGGCCGAGCAGTGGTTGTAACCCCTGGTCGAAGTCTGTGAATGACCCTCCAGAGATTTGGTTCAGGTTCCAGCATTGAGCAGATGCTTCGGGCCTAATAAGTGATTTACTTTGATAGGACATGATGCAGTGTCAAGCTTGATTAGATGAAGTGCAATAGTTTAGCTGTTTGGAGGAATGCAGACATCAGCACCAGCATCTCCCCTATTGTTCATGATGCAGGTAACACTGAGGGACTGGTTTGGAGTGATTGAACAAGGCGCTTCGGCTGGTCTGGCCCTGCCGTTGCTGTGAGGCCTTTGCAAAGGACAGGATACTCCACAGAAGATCCTTTGCAGAATGGTTGTTAGTGGTCCACAGTACTGGTCACTCCTGATGTTCCCTGTGTATGGTTAGGATACAGATCTTCCTTCTGTTTTGGATGGCTCCGTCTTCACCTCAAGCTAAGGGCTTTGGACAGTGCAAGTGTGCCAACGGAAGTCCAGTTGAGAATGTTCCTAACATCTCTTCGGCCTTTGAGGAACAGAGCAAATTCTTCCAGAAGGGTGCGAGACTCTTTTTTTTAAAGGTACAAGTCATCAGGTGATAGGTCTAAAGCTAGCCTGCTTTAGGTGACCATTCGTTCTCCTTGCTGGAGTGGACTTTGCCCTGTTGATCCTGCACCCAGAATGCTTTGCTCCAGAAGAATTGGAAGACACCTGAAAGGGAAAGAGAGACAGGGAAAAACAAGAGGGTGGAAGACTTCTTCCAGTTCTTCCAGTGTCCAGAGCACTCCTGCCTATCCTTCTCCCGCCCCTTCCCTCCTACTGACAACAAAGACCTTTTAGACATGCAGCACTCTGGTGCAAGGCTACTCCTCCTGAATGAGTGTGCTCTTTTCATACCTGAGCACAGGACAGCTGGCTGTTGTTTGTCTATCCCTGGGTGAGGGGGTTACCGGCCTCTCAAAGAGAATCAAAGGGAGGCTGGGTCCTCTGGGTTTCTGTTCTGCCATGTGGCCATATCGGCACATCTAACCCCAATACACTTTGTCTTCCACAGCTGAGCTGACTCACAGGCGCTGACACAAGTACAATATGAATTGGGATGTGGTGGTCGTGATCATAGGTATTGCCATATGCCTAAAATCAGGGAAAGCCTATTCTTAGAGATTACCCTGCCATCAGCTTGGGGTACTCATGAACATCGTAGTTTGGGTACAGGGGTCATATCTTAAATGTCACATCTGTCCTGCAGTGACTTTACTGTCGCTACGGTGGTCGAGTGGGCATCTTGTGACCTTTGAACCTGCTCTGCGCCATGAGCAGAGTGGGTGCTGCGGATCAGGCTACTGATGCAGCTGGGCACAAGTGTACTTTGCTTTTGGCAAGGAGTTGCAACAAAGGGGATCAGGTTTTTCAGATTACCCCTTTGGAGAAGGAATCACCTGCATCATTGTATATACTAATACACATTTAAAAAGCCAGAACTTTGCACCCTGGCCAGATGTAAAATCCTCACTGCTAGAAAATAATATGTTTATATCAATGGAATTGTTTGGGCTAACCACAAGAATGCACATGTTAAGTGTGCAGGGTAACGTTAAAAGTGTCTGAATTTACCAAGGTATGCCAAATTACCTGGATTCTGGGATCTGTTAAAGGATTTTTAACATACCAAAAGACTGTTTGAATTGGACATTTTTATTTTCTTAGGTATGATATATTTTCCAAGGTCTCTGTCACAGCAAGCCAAGTGCTTGCTTATTGCGGCTGAGACCAACAAAAAAACTCAGTCTTGATCCATTGTTAATATAATATGCGTGGGTTTGGGAGTTGGTTATTTGTTATTATAAATGTGCTTGTGCTTGAGCAAACAGGCCCCCTCTGTGTTTATAGCACAGTGCCTTGCGCCTCCAGCTCTCCTGCAGTTCTCCACTAGGCGTTTTGGCTTTGGTTGGTGGTGTCATAGCACAAAAGATAGTTGGCCCTGCTGTTGAGATTTGACAATCTCTGCTCTTTGGTGGCGTCAAATGTGGGTGAAGAGTTTAGGTGTGGAAATGTGATATCTCTGGCTACACCCAACATAGAGTATAGGCAGACAGCACGCATGCAAAAAACAGCCCATCATGCAACGTTTTTCTATGGGATTGCGCCATTATAAAACCTTTCCATGAATCACGCTTATGTGGAGAGTGAAAAGAGACGAACGATATACATTATGGATCCCTATTGATTTGATAAATTAATGTTCAATTATCTAAATTGAAAGCCGCCTCATTCCCAAGTTGTGGCATCACTCTGCACCTATAGCGGGGGGCGTGTCCACAGACGCGCAGGCGCATCTACAGATGAATGTACGCAATAGAAAGTAACAGACCATTTATTACATCTGCACTCACGAACACAACTTTATATGCATTGCCAAATAGCTATCCGCTTGCCTCTGAAAAATGAATGCATTTCAACGCAGCAGTGACAATGGAAAGGTAATTTTTGTAACAGTTGTTCAACAGTCCAAATCAGTTCTGACAACTGCAGCTGTCTCTGGAGAAGCCTCCCTTTCGGTAGCGAGGGTACATGAAGGCGTATAGACAGCTTTAAAAGAACACCGTGTTCACTTATTTGTGAGGAATGTTCGTGGAAGTAGAATAGAAAGTATACACTTTTTAAATGCATTTCATAAACTTCAAACTCTGTTGCTATGGGTTACTGTGTTTTTTTTTCTTTTTCTGGCAGATAAAATAGGACCACATGTATGTGTCTCCCAAAAGGAATATATTATTCTCTTCCAGTGCCTCCATTTTTCCCTCTAAAATCTGCGATTATTTTGCAACTGATATGGCCCAACATGCTTTCATCGAAATGGTCCGGTTTGTGTTTGAAAGACATTATGAAGCAGTTTCAATTGTGTAAAGCCACGTTATAAAAGAGAAAACACTGTTTTGCCAGCAATTGTTTTGCCTTTTTCCTTGACGCTCGTCAAAATGTCAGCAACGTCCCTCGCCCGGCCCACTGCAGAGCCCTACCAACAATTTGACACTGTTCCCAGTTATTATCCAACGTTGAGCTGTCTGCCAAATAACCCTGGGAAATGATCTTTAACGTAGAAACCAACAAGTCGCATTTTTTCAGCAAGTGATCTGCATCCCACACTCCTATTTCTCGTTGTGTGCAGTGGATTGTAATGGAATGCAAAGCACTCAAGTAATTCAGCTGAGAGCGCATGCGAGACTTGTGAATGCAGTGAGTGTCTGATTCATTCCATTTCCCCAAATGTCAAAATGTCCTTGACTACGCAGTTTGAATACACATCACCATGCTGGCCCACACCTTGCATTCCCAGCATACGGGTCCCAAGCAATGCCCTCTTCATTCTGATGTCATCTTGCACAATCAAACCCATGTGTGACTTCAATCCAGAGATATATGCTAAGTAATATGATTTCACAAAATGAAAGAGATTATCTTTGGTCATCATCCAAGCCCGAACGGAAATACACCCTGTGTGATCAATTCAATGGTTTGGACGGTAGGGCCACATCACGAGTTTGACCTGAGCCCTTAAATGCGGCGGGCGGTAAGGGTATTACCGCCACATTCAAATAAGGAGTTGGACAGAAAATGGCATTTGTACTTTCAGCAACTTGCTGGAGGCAAAAACGACTATTTGCGTGCCTTTTTCTGACGTTTTCGGCAGTAGTAGTGCTCCCCAACCCCATTGGGTCCTATAGCCCAATGGGGAATGGGGATTAACCACCCCCCATAACTCGTGTTGCGGTAGCGCCATTAGCGTTGGCGGTATCCTCATTAGCACTGGGATACTGCCCAACTCGTGATGAGGTTTGAGTCGTCTGTTTCGCTGGACCAGAAGGTGCTGGCAAAGGGTAAAAGTGTAACAGTGCTTTCAGCAGAGGTATCGGCAGTAGTTGGCCCTGAAAATGCCACCCCCTTGAACGGACAACACGCCACAGCAACATGTGACAGAAAGATGCTGAGGTGTCAGTGGAGATGGGAGCATGGGGCAGCAGCCCCCATTTTAAACAGGTCAATACATTTTATTAGGCGAGCTGGTTGGCTTTTTAAAAGGCGGCAACATACTTTGAAATGGTTTGCTGCCCCTCCACACTATTGCGTACCGGACAATTAGTTGGCTTACAGTGTGGGCCACTTCAGAAGAACCACAAGAAAGTTAAAACAAACGGGGTAGGAATAAAGCACACATAGGTTGATGTGCTTGTCGGATTAATAGAATCGAACAATTGGCTGGTCGCTGACAAATGACCAGGAAAAGAGTTTCGTTGCAATGCATAGAGTTGTTGTTTTAGTTGAATTGTTTAATTCATTACACAAATACTCCTCCAGATGCTCGGAACTAGGACCCATCTGATGGATCAACCTACTTTTCCTAATTTCCTTCTCCACCCAAGTAAGAAAATGAATGGACCAATCATACCCTGGCCTTCCACCTTTCTGCTACCCAAATGCCTCCTCCGCAATATGATGTCAAACTTCATTTTTAATAACTAATTATTGTATTATTGTATTATTATGGTATTTTGATTTTGAATAGTGTCTAATATTACTTGAAGAATAATAACCTCTACCATGCAGAGACTTTACAAACTCCACTCGCCTATACTTGGGGTCAGAGGACCCCTCTCAGTGGTTGGGTGTGATTTGTTTTCTCTGGGTCAAAAAAAACCCAATCAATTGCCTTTTTTGTATTTATTGATGCGTATGACTAACACAATGAAGCCTTTTTGCATACATGTCACACTAAATACAAAAAAGATAAAACAACCAATTTTCAATTACAAATAAAATCAGAAAAACATAAAAATCATCTAAGTTTGTCTACTACTAATTCATATTGTACTATTCATTGATAAAATGCCTATACAAATTGCACTATTAAAACAGATAAAAAAATACCCTTCAAATTAATATAATTGTACACCTCAGTGACTGGAATCTACCGTCATGCCTAATCTAGACAATTAACTCTGACACTTATTGGCAGGGCTTTACGTGGGCCGGGGCCTGCCGGGGCTGGGCTCTGGCAGGCTCCGAAATTTCGTTTTGAGGCGGGGCACTGCCGGGGCCCACTAATCTCTCCTGGCAGCCCCAGCCACTACTCAAAAAGGATTTTTTTCTACAGCCTGAAGCTCTCGATCGTGTACAGGTGCTTCAGGCTTCAGTTATCAATAAGTTATTGGCCTTTTATGAGTTTGCATAAATAACATACCCTATGATCTCCAAGACACTTGCGGCTGCAGTAATCACATGGGACTCTGCTGCCACAATCAAAGAACAGGCACGTTAATTTTGATTAGGGATGGCTTGCAATAACACATTTATATTGTGGAGGCCTTCCCCTCAAGGTTGCCTTTACAATAGTGTAAAGATAAGAACAAGTGGTGTGCCAGTTTATGAAGGTGTCCACAAGTGGGACATAAACCAGAGGCAAAACAAATCAAACAATACAAAATTATATGAAACAGGTGACTTAAAAAAGGCAAGATTATTCTGGGAAGGCAAATTAACTTGGAGTACTGTACAAATATGCAAAGTTATATTATGACATAACTACGCAACAGTGCAGAGAACGATGGGGTCAGGTACTGAGTTTGGGGAGAGGGCAGGGGAAGCTCCCTATTTAGCAAGTAAGTGAAAATTAAGCTGAGTTTGAAAAGATCCACAGTCTGACTGCCTATAAATGAGATGGACAGCAGCTAGGTTGTAGAGAGTGCGTAGTAAACTTGAGGACTTTGTCTGGAGGGAGGACGGGCAAGGAGTGGGCAATAGTAGTAGTCGAGTTTACTGAGCACAGTGATTGAGATTAAAGTTTTCATAGAGTGGTGAGAAGGAAATGACTCAATTTTGTGAATGTTAAGAAGGTCAATATAAACAGATGAGATTGTAGCAGTGATGAACTTTTGCAGTCAGAGATTACTTTCAAAGAAGGCCCGAGGTTGAGATCCTTGGGAAACAGAGCAATAGGTTCAAGTTAGAAGGAAATAGGAAAGGGGATGGGAAGGATGGTGTTGGAACTTGGGAGAAAGATGGCTTCCGTGTTTGAAGCATTCCACATGAGGCAGTGATGAGCCATTCAGTGGCAGATATATATGAGACAGTTGGGTATCCGTTCCGAGATGGCTGGGGTGAAGACGGGAAAGGAGAGCACAATTTGAGTGTAATCAGTAATCAACAAACAGCTGTTAGTGAAAGCCAAAGGATGAAATAAGTCTTCCTAGGGTAGAGGTACAGAGGGTGAAGTGCTGACAGGAATATGGGCTGTTTTAAATGTTTGCGAGTTCCGGGAGATTTTAGTTTAAAGGGAAATCTTGGGGAGCCAAAGTGTGGAAGGAACCAGCTGACCGGAACATCCTCGAGAAAGGGAGAGTTACTGCGCCCAGCAGAAGGGTACGTCAAGGTTAAGCTAGAAGCCATTGAATATACTCTGGGCCTCAGATTGGAGACATTGGTCGACCAAGGGATGGAATGCATCCTGAACAAACACAATGTGTTAAAGCTCTGTCCCTGCATTCCCCCGTTGAGGCAACTGACATCTGATGATTTTACAATTATTGAGTTCCTGACTGAAGAACGTACTGACCTTGTTTCACTCCATCTTTATTCATCCATGGTCAAGAGCCTTTTGCTATCTTCAGCAAATAGCCTCCTGTTATTGGGATTCGACATAACCGAAATTTTGAGCCAATTGTTTTTATTGAAGCTGACCTGGACAGCTTATACGGACACACCTTCGCTTTCAAGGCTTACTTACAACAATCTTGAGAGAGTGTTAGCTCAGCTGACAAAGGGCAAGATAGACGGGGCCTTGAGGCACAACAAATATCATTAAACAAAACACCAAGCATATCTCTGACAATAATCTGTTCAGGACTAACCTTGTGGGAAGGTGAAACTAAATTAGAGGTAAAAGCCAACTGAATTTTCATAGGAGACCTCATGGTCCTGGCTAGCAGCAGCCCTGATTTCAGATGATCAAGAATAGCAAAAAAGAGAAAACTTGGAGTTGACCATTTTGTCCCTTATTTTGTGGAACACACAGGGCTTTTCTCATTTGTTAAAAAAAGGGTAAACACTCTGGTCAAAAGCAGACTGTATGTGCCTGCAACAAATCTGGCTAACTGAAATTCAGATGTTGGGTGGCTTTGCAGGCATTTAAACCCGGCAATTGCAACAGGCTTGGGATCGCCCAATGGCAGGCTCCTCACCTTTGTCAGGTCAGGCGAGAATTTGGAAATGTTTTAAATCCACAAATTATTGGCCTTTTATTCAGCTAACAATCCTAAAAAAAACAGCATGATGAGAAGTGTCAGGCAGCTCGCACTAACCATCTGTGCTTAATGTATATCTACTGGAACCCTGTGTAGGCTGGATTGAAAAAAGATGATTCATGATACCGCAGAAGTAATTGAGAAAGCCTTTAGTCAGAAGAATTCATCAATCATCGTCTGTGGTGATTTTCAATATTTATCCGGACAAGGCCAAGTAGGGCAGACATCCACAACAAATCCTGAGAGGGCAACAATCGGATCTATTTATGAAGTCACAGGACCTGCATCTGCTAACTGCCAATTTTGATGACCAAAATCGATGCACTCCAACTGGGCAGCGAGGGACCCAAGCCTCAGTAATAGATTTCATCTTTGTATGATGAGACCTGATAAACCTAATATCATCTTTAAGTAATTCTGACTACAGCAATTGATCACAACTTGCTGGAAGTGAGATGTGAAGGGGGTGTGAGTAGGTCCTCCAACTTTGCCCCTACACATGTACAACCCACAAGTAAGGACCTGAGACTGAAGATGACCAAGAAAGATGTGAAGAGTCTGGGAGAAATGCTTTCAGGAAAAAATGCAACAACAAACCTCCATCACCAAGAACAACTGTTAGAATGTGTGGTGTTTTTGGGTCTCTACCCGATCAAGTGATCTCACATTCTAACATTTAGACCTGATCATTGCCACAAGTTCGAAAAAGAGGTTGATAAGAGAAAGAGAACCCTAAGACAATCAATTGACAAGCTAAAAATGGTCAAACCATCTACTCTTTGTGAGGACATGATGAAGCTAAAGAGTGTCTACAATAGCTGGATTGGGGCCCACAGGTAGGAAATGATCAGGTCTGATGCTCAACGAACACAGTGAGCATTGGAACAAAACAGTATATCGGAAATGTGGTATATTATTAACTCAACAGGCACTCCTAGACAGCTTCCACTGATAAATGGAGTGCATAAAACGCTTGGGTTAGTTTCTTTGCAGATTTGTTTGCAGAAAGGCTTAAAGTGGGGGAAAACTATTTATGTTCAACCTATATTGACCCTGGCCTATGATCAGACTGATTTGATTGATTTAATAAAATGTTCAAAATCTTCTAGAGCTCTGGGTCCAGACGGTCTTTCCAATACAACCCTTAAGGAAAACCCAGAACAATGGGCATATGTATTAGATCTGATCCTGAAAAACATCTTGGTCTCCAGATTGCTTCCAAACTTTTTGAAGGAGGCTAACATCATCCCGATTTTTAAGAGCGGCAACAGAAGTAATCCGTACAATTACCACCAATCGCATTATTGGAAACTCTATGCCACACTGCTCCTGCAAAGATTAACTAAATGGTCTCGAGAAGAGGGATGACAAGACCCGTTCAGCTGGGCTTTACTAAGGGCCTCGGGACTTCTCCACTGATATTTCTACTTTCATTATTGTCACACAGAGTCCAACGAACAGGCTGGAAGATTTGCATAGCCTTTGTAGATTTTTCTAAGGCTTTCGATGGAATTTGCAGGAAGAAGCTATGGAACAAGTTACTATCATGGAGCTTCCCAATAGATGTGGTGGACCAGATAAAAATACTAGATATAGATTCTTCTTGCAAAATTCGACTGAATCCCTCAGGCCTATTGATTAACAAGATCCTGATAGGCCGCGGGGTAAAACAAGGTTGCCCTCTAGCTCTGACCCTTTTAATCTGTAGATTTCATATTTGGCAGACTCCATGCCATCTGTTTGGTGTTTTCCCCCAAAAATCGGAGGAGCAACAGTTAGCCGACTCCTTTATGCAGGCGATTTGGTTCTGCTGGATACTACGCCTATCGGCCTACAGAGACAGTTATCGAAACTGGACGAATACACCGCAGCTAAGGACCTACAGGTGAATACAGGAAAAACAAAAAATCCTAGTATTACAAAATCCCCAAGGGAAACGGAATGGCTGATTTACCTGGTGACTGGGGTCTGAATACTGAATACATTGAGATGGTGGATGCCTTTAAATACCTTGGTGTGCAGATCTGTAAAAACCCAAAACAATCAAAAATTGCCTTGGAGCTAAAACAAAAAACACTTGCACTACTGTTGTAGGCACTAATCCTGGTGCGCAGATTCTGTTGATTCTCACTACAACCCCTAATAGACATCTATAAAGCAAAAATTATTCCTGCAGTGACCTACGGAACGTGGTGTTGATTTCCATTGCAAATAAACAATAGCCCCTACTGGAGGGTCTGTTTTGGAAGAGAGTCCTTGGTCTCCCAAAATCTGTGTCAATTCAAATCATCAGAAGGGATTTGGGGCTAACTTCCCTGAAGGGAGTGGCGGAGTGGAAGACCCTCTCATTTTTTCATAAATACTGGTTGACCTCTGTTATGTCGAGTAGTCAGGGTACTTATAAAGGATACTCAGGTAGCCAGCTGTGATTTACGGGTTACTTTAATCAGATTACATCACAAGGAGATTGGATGTACAGTACTAGGGAAGCCCAATGGCTCCGACCACCCAGGCTACATCATCACCAACTACCCTGGGTGGAATCTCCTACACTCAAACCTTCCAGTCAGTCACACAATTGCCTTTCAATCATTACCTCATACCTGCAGACTCACACCATGAACACTGCCTGCCCCACCTTGGGCCACCAAACATACAACCAGAAACCCTTAAAAACACCAAACACCTTCTGCCACTAATGGATTTTGGAGCTGCCACCCCCAAGCACAAACGGTCCCTATATGGACTGGCACATAGTCCCACTGCTCTAAAATGAGAAACCTAACTACCTTCCAAATACAACCAATCCAAACAGATCTAAGAAGGAACAACTGGGACACACAACCCACACATACTCGCCACACATACACGTACCCAAACACACTGCAAATGCACCTGGGCAACAACCATGCACGGTAAGATTCCAATCCAGAGAAAACCCTCACAAACAACAGCTTGCTGGCCACACAAACTGAGACATAAGACACCTTGGATCCCAAACAGCATCCTACACTACTATACACCAAAATGGACTACCGGTGACCTGATGAGAAGAAACATAAGGTTGCCAAGTTCTCACAAGAGATACACAAGTAAGTGGTATCCTCTGTGTAACAAATTGACAAATAAGAATTCAGAAAAACCTACATTGAAATGGCGGGGTTAACTCTTCCCTCCAAAGGATCCACCACTTGGGACAACACACTCTAACACCTCACTTCTGAGAACTCCACCCAGGACACCAAAGAGTGCAAGAGTGCACCTGGATACTAATCCCACACTAGGGAAACTCTCTCGTTTAGCAACACCGCAAAGGTCTCTCCCTACTGGGCACAGTAAAACACCAACCAAAAACTGGATGTGAAGGCATCCCAACCACACCAGTACTAAACAACAACATGTGAGCAGGGCCCTGCCCCACACCTGTTAAGTCCAAATGACATCAATGGGTTACTCTACTTACCCATACTTGCAACAATACATCCACCCTACAACAACAATGGGTCACCGTTCTCACCTATACTAAAATAAAAAGAACATGCAACTCACCTCTACACAAAATCAATGGGTAGTCACACTCACCCAAATTGGCAGACCCAAAAGCATGCGACTCACTGCTACACAACATTAATGAGTATTCACACTCACCCATACTGGAACTTCAAGAACATGCTTAAACATACAATGTGCAAACAATACAAAATGACATGTATTAACAATCGGCTAGGACATAATGCATATATTTCTAAATGAACTGGAGTAAATCTAAAACAATTTATAACAGTGCATTCATTGATATTAGCACAATTTAAAAGTCCACATTGCATGTTTCCAAGATGCAACCTAAACATCCTGCAAATCCTCAAAAGATGTTAAACTAGCACGTACACAACATCCCCTCAAAGTAGAAACATCCACACACAACATGCTATTTTACTGCTAACAGTCCATATTTCAAAGTTGCAAACTAAACATACTAGAAAGCCTATAAAGATTATTTCTAGCAATGTTATAAGCACAGATATCATAAAACACACATTGTTTGTTGTACTCACGGTTGTCATCACACACACGTAAAACCACATCAACATTAGCTTACATCCGTACCAACTCCACCGTACACCACAGTAAGTCCAACTCTACTTTAAACATGAAGCTGGACAATAGACGTCTCATCAATTTCTTTTTTTCTTGATAACTGCCAAAGCACACTAAAATCCCAGCAACAATTCCTGACCCAACTTCAAGTTACTAACACAACCCTCAATTCACATATGCGTATATCCCCTTGTCCTTTCAAAAGAGCACATCACATAACAGCTCAATAGAAATCCAGACACGCTCACGCCAGAGCTGTAACAGCAGAAAGAAATGCTGCCGACACAATACCTTCCCGCATCTGGTAGGACCCCGTGGACGAAATACCTTCTTGTGTCCACACTCATTATATAAAAACATGCGTAGTCCTGCATGCCCGGAATGCTGTGCCACCAAAGTCACTGCCCCATCCGCATCAACTGTGCATATTCTCTCCATTGATCCTCCCCATACCTTCCCAGAGAACAAACCTTGAAACAGACCTAAGTTTCATCACCTCCTCATCAGGTCTCTTACACCTCAGAGCATTCTCCTTAATGCCGCACTCTTGCAGGGTCTCTGCACATCTCCAAAATCCCTTTCAGAAAATTCAAACGGCAAGAGGTCGTCATTGTGTGTCCAACCAATGGTGCATTCTGTCTCTTCCTGCAAACATCCAGCACGACACAGTAAAAGTGTTCACCACGTTTCTTCCAAATCTGAAGGTCGTTACTCGAAGCATCCACAACACTGCATATAATGATTGTAGACCGTGGAATGCCGGTGAGGTGTGGTTCTATCTTTGCCAACTCCCTCACCGGCCTGATAACATCACTATTTTCCAGAGGCGTTGCTAGGGGGGGCTAAGGGGGCTATAGCCCCTGGTCTTTTGGTTGTAGCCCCGGATAGAACTCAGGGGCCACAAGCAAAATGCTTTAGCTAGCCCCGAATCCTGCCAGCCCAGACATTAGCTTAGCCCCTGATCTTGTCTAGACATAGCAACACCCCTGCTATTTTCACTGGAGTCGTGGAGCTGATCGGAGCTCTGCGCTGCCAACTGTCATTTTGGCTGGCCATTATTACCCAGGTGCTGCGGCAACACCCCACAGGACAATAACAATGCAGGTAACAGCAAACCTCAAGGAGCACAACAAAGCATATAGAGCTTAGTAGCACACCTTCCAGTTTACGTTCATTGTTTTTTCTTTTTTTCTTTTTGCTTTGAAAGAACGCGCTCCGAAAAACCAAACGGGCAGAACGTTCAATGTCGTAACAGCACCGACATCTCTTTTTCCAGCACAATCACTGGACGCTTGACTGAGGCATCATGTCTGAAGACGTGGCCCACTTCCTCAGTGCCTAACCCCTCCAGATGGTGGCACTGATGGCAGACATTCCCTCACTCACTGGTCACTCAAGGAACTTTGGGGCTAAGGACCCCTCTAAGACATCCAACTCCACCATGCTGTGATGCTATTATGACACAGGGCGCTATTATGACACAGGGCTTAAGAAATAAATACAAATACATAGGGAGTCTAAGACCCATGTCTCTTCCTGCATACCTCCAGCGGGATAGCCAGTCACTCGCAGCCATAGGAGTAAGAGGACTGTGACATGCATAGGGCAGTGAACATTATTTTAAGGCTGCTTCCTCTGCATACCATAGACATCAACATTCCTACACTACAATTTTTATTTATGTTAATTACCACAAACATCTAATGTCTGTGTGTCTCCTCCTCAACCCTCTTCCTTCAAACCCATCCTGAATCCCTGTCAATTTACAAAGGGTTTCTTCATGCAAAAAGACAAATGGATGGACACAAGGCAATACATGCACACACACACAAACCCACACAGCTGATGCCCAACTTCTTCAACAACTTTTTTCTTCCCCACATCTCGGTCCCTTCCTTTCTTCACTGGGGTTCACTGCTGCTCTGTGCTAGAAATTCCCCAGCAATGTTTAACTGGGAAGCAGCAAATGTCTACACAGCCAATGCCCCCAAGGGCGCAACCATCTGCACCCACGGACAAGGAGCGCAGCACACAGCTGTTGGGAGTAGATGAGATATGCAAGGGGTCTGCTCCTGGTGGTCTATTGGCCTGTGTACACCTTCTGTGGAGTAGGGCAGGAGGCGCCCAACTAAAGGTGTTTCTTGGAGTGTGGCAATGGGTGCCCGGCAGCTGTGTGAAGGCACGCTGAGAGCTATGGGCGGGGACAAACAGATGCAACTCGTGGGTGCCAGCTGCGCGACACTTGCTGGGGAGCCAAGCGGCAGAGAAGAATGATCCAGCGGGTGCACAGCACCAAAGGAGGGTTAGTCCAGCAGAGTGGACCCTTTGAGCTCGCAGTATCCTGAAATGGACTGGAACGTCGTTAGAGAGGGGAGTTCCGCTGCTATCGGGGACTCTATTCTAATGATGATGTGGTCTGGTGGTAGCGTGGGAGCATCATCAATTATGATGCACATATTTAGTAGCGTCCGGTGTTTCCTTGGGAGGACACTCTGGAGCACAACAACTGTTGGCCTGGGAAGCGTTCCACTGTTCCAGCAGCTGGTAGGGAAGATGGCCAAGGCAGCGCTGTGTTATGGTGTTATTGTTGGTGCTGAGGGCAGCAGCAGAGGGGCCAGTGTGTGGCTACAAAAAGTATTAAAAGCACTAAGGAAGAAGAGACAAATTTCAGCATAAGATATGAAAGTAGTAGGGCGGCTAGAAGACTTAAAAGGCGTGAGGTGGGGCAAGCAGAAGACATCCCTCAAGGGCGTGAAATGTGCAGGAGAGTCAATCTGGATGGAGGATACTAGTGATCTTCTTGTAAATGTTTTTTTCAAGAATTTAAGGAAATTGGATTCAGATCTTTGGGCTTTCGTACAAGATCATTGGGTCATGTCGGGTGTTTCCAGGGCTGGTGTTTTCAATATGGGGGGCCTCAGTGTTTAGCTTGGGTTTATTTTCTCCCTAAGTGTAGAGGGTTATGATGTTAGTTAAGAGGCCGGTTATGTATATGTGGTTTGTGCTTGTGTTGTGGCCTCATGTCTGGGTAAATAATGTTTAAGTGGTAGGTTAGGAATCTGGGTGTTACTGTGATTGTGATGCCCATCACTGATTACGTGCAATGTGTAATGGTTATTCTGGCACATGAGGGTGCAGGGTGCATCTCTTGTTTACTTAATTGTTCTTGGGCATGAGGGTGCTGGGAGGTTCTCTGGAACCCTGGCTTCACTGGATTGTTTTTATTTTAAGGTTTTGGGATTTTGGACAGAAGTGTGCGGGTAGGTCCACCGGGATCCAGTTGTTTACTGGATTTGTCATGGATGTACTAATGTGTTTGCTAAGACATTAGGGCTTCAGACTGTATGATATGATCATATATGATATGATATTATATGATATGATATTGCATGTATAATGCGCTTGTACACAAGTGTCTCTAGAAGTGCCAAGGGAGGGAAGACAGAGGGAAGACAAGACTAATGATCTTACTAGGCTTTGTGACATTAGGATTGTGCTAGTGCGACAACAAAAAGTGCAGGGGGAGGGAGTGGAGGAAGTGCAAGGGAGAGGGTAGGGGAAGTGCGGTCAGGGCCAGTAAGGCTCTGGTTAAGTTCGACCAGGGCAGCACAGCTCTGGGTATGTGCACGTCAGCAGGGGAGCTGAATAGGTTATAGATTACTGCCCCTAAGTGCGCAGTAGGCAGGTGGCAATGCAAGGAGGACTGGTCATAGAGGAGCCTGGTACCCAATGAGGTTCTGAGGGTACCAAGCAACCAGTCGGCACATCAGACAGAAAGGTTAGCAGGGGAGTGAGAGAGAGAAGGCAGAAGAGAAAAGGAGGGTCTTGAGCTGCTTCTGGAACTGCAGGTGGTATTGCTCAAGTCAGAGAGGGACAGGGAGGCCTCTCCAGAGGGAGGACTAGCAGAGGAGAGAGATCTACGCCCTCCCACTCTCTGTCTGGAGAAGCGTGTGACCCTTAAAGAGTTGGAGGTAGCTGAGCGAAGGGCTCGAGAAGGAAGCTACTTTGGCAGAGAGAGTTACATGCTGTGGAGGCCCTGGCCCCAGAAAGCCTTGTGGACAATTCAGAGGGAGCCGGGCTGGAGACATACGGTCTCTGGGCTTGAGGCCAAGGATAAGTCTTGAAGTCCTGTTCTGGATTAGTTGCAGAGGGCGCAGAGTAGAGGCAGGCAGATTGAGAAAGAGACTGGTGCAGTAGTCCAACCTGGAGACAGTGAGCTTCTGGGGGAAAATGAGAAAAGTTAGAATACCCCTGAGGAGGTGCAGCTGGAAGTGGGCCTTCTTGGCGAGGTCAGTGATGTGAGGAGAGAAGGGGGGAGTGGAGTCGAATGTGACACCCAGGTTGTTTACCTCACAGAATGTCGAGGACAGGGGGCACAAGAAGGGTGGACAGAATGAGAGAGGGAAAGTGGGAGCAGGGGTACCAATGAGAAGGATCTCCATCTTACTGGCATTGAGGCAGAGATCGTTGGAGGAGAACCCATCTCAAATCACAGATCGACAGTCAGGAATGAGCGAGGAAGGAGAGGCGGCTGAGGGAAGCCTGAAGGTGAGCTGAGTGTCATCCAAATAACATGGAAAGTTGGATGAGAAGGTGGAGATCAGGTGGGCCAAAGGGGACAAATAAACATTGAAGAGCCAGTGTGAGAGATAAGAGCCCTGGGGGACACTACTTGTAGAGAGAGTGGTGGTGGAGAGGAAGGACTCAAGTTGGACTTGGGAGGGTCAGTTCAAGGGGAAGGAGGTAAGCCAAGCCAGAGCCTGATCCATGATGCTCAGATTCCCACAAAGTCGATTGATCAGGGTGGAGTAATTGACCGTGTCGAAAGCAGAAGAAAGGTGAAGGAGGATGAGGCCAAAAGAAGAGATAGCGTCAAGATTGTAGAGCAGATATTCACAGGTGTTCAGGAGAGCAGTTTCCATGCCTTTGGGCATTTGGCTGCTCTGAACCCAGACTGATGGTCAAGGAGGAAACCAACAGATTCAATGTAGAGGGTTAGCTGGGAGAGAAGAAAGGAGGAAAAAGTAAGAGGGTAGGGAGAGGCGGCCAAGGGGAGCCTTAGAGAGGCAGAAGGATAGTAAGAGGAAAGTGAGGACAGGATGCTCTGAGTTTTAGTGGTGAAATGAGAAGCCAATGCCATGCAGAAGGCCTGGGAGGGGACAGGAGCGTGGAGAAAGCAGTAGGATTGTCCAGCTCCTTGCAGATTTTAAAGAGTTTGACATATTGTTAGAGGCCACATTGATGCAGGCTTGGATGTGGATGCTCTTTCTGGTGAAGACAGAGAATCTGTATTACTTTTGGATCAGGCAGCAGGTCAGTTCGTCAGAGGATGCGCCCAAAGCCCTCCACCTCCTCTCAGCCACCCTGCACTTGTGTTTCAAGCAGGGCAGCGAGGTTGAAGTCATACCAAGAGTTGCACTTGGAGGT
The DNA here is from genome assembly GCF_040938575.1 of Ambystoma mexicanum. Classification (NCBI taxonomy): domain Eukaryota; kingdom Metazoa; phylum Chordata; class Amphibia; order Caudata; family Ambystomatidae; genus Ambystoma; species Ambystoma mexicanum. Next base: position 1,141,938,769 of record NC_090931.1, on the reverse strand, counting down.
AGGCTTCAGACAGATTCTCATGCCAGGGCCAAGGATGTCCACAGTGTTCGGGATAGAGAGATGCAGCTTAGAAAGGTCTGTGTCAGAGTGCAAGTCAGCCACAGGAGTAGGAGGAGCAGAGAAAAGAGAGGCAAAGGCATCCACTGACATGGGCGGAATGACCAGTGGTGGGTCAGGTGGAATGAGAGCAGAAAGTGGTCTGTCTACGAGAGAGGAATGGTGAGCGGGTTAGAGAGGGGGATGTCTGAGGAGATGAGAGCATCCAAGGTGTGGCCGGCAGAGTGTGTAGAACCAGTGGGAAGAATGGAAAGAAAGAGAGAGTTGCAAAGGTTACAGAAGAGCCTAGAGGAGGGATTAGAAGCATCCAGGTGGATGTTGAGGTCTCTGAGGTAGAGGCAAGGAGAGAAGAGGAGAGGTCAGACCATTCAGAGAAGAAGAGGGTGACCTAGCCATGTGGCTTGTAGATGGAGGCCACAGTCAGAGAGAGGTCAGGACAGATAGAGAGCCTATAGAGCAGGCATTCAAAGGAGGAGTAAGCCTGCGAAGGAATGACAGAAGCAGGGAAAGACTGCAGAAAGATCAGGGTCACTACACCTCCGGGCTGGTAGGTTCTGGAATCAGAGAGGATCATTTAGCCCTCTGGGAGGAGGGAGTCAAAACTTGTGACAGAGTTAGCCATGAAACATGTCTCGGTGAGAGCAAGGACATCCAGGTCAAGGTCTTCAAGGAGGCCGCAAATGTCAGAGGAGTGTGTCACAGCAGAGCGAGAGTTGCCACATTTGAAAGATATACAGGGTGGTGAACAGGAGGGAGGTGCACCCAGCGGAGGTTGTAGAGGGGCCCTAGAGTGGGCTGAGGCAATAGACGGAGGTGGGACGGGCGTCAGCGAGGATGAGGCGGTAGGTGCAAGAGAGGCGAAGGAGGAAGTAGTTGGCAGAGGAGCCAGAGAGGTGTTATAAGCAGAAACAGGGCTGGTTCACACAATGGGAAATGAGAAGAATTAAGGTGCCATTGTTGTGTTATGCTAATGAAAAAAATGTTTGGCATATAAGTTTTGACACTGTGAGGTGGCATGATTTTAAGATGTATAGCACTATGTTATGTGTATATGTTTTTTAAACTAATTAATGTATTTCTTGTGCTGAAGAGAGATTAATATATTAAAAATGAGATTTTTTTGGTAATACTGCCTTTGATGATCATTGAGAACACATAATGCAGCCCATATTTGTTAAGTGGTTGCTATAAGAAATTGCTGTCTGAGGGTATATACTGTTTAATATAATGTGTTATATGTTCCTTCCTTTTGTTTAAATACATAAGCAGAAACAGAAGAAGAGTGGAAGCTGATAAGACACAGGATACACTTATCCAAAAGGAGGAGATTGGGCTGAGGGCCCTGGACCAAGATGGTCCGATTTAGATAGACATTAATGATGGTTTTGGAGGAATGGAAGGAGGCCAAGAGGGCCTCCCACTGGGTGCCGCCATTAATGTGAGAGGAGGAGATAGGAGAGAGAACAGAGACCATATGAGGAGTCCCTAGGTCATAAGAGGGAACGACAAAGAGGATGTTGGTGAGAGTCTGTCTGGAAGAAGCACTGATGTAGGTATCCGCTATAGGGAGGCCTGGGTTGGAGACCAGGATATCCCTCTTGAACGTTTTCCTTCCAGACTTGGTGAAAGGGATAGGATAGTAGATAAAGTAACAGCAAGAAAATATGGGAGAAATGGAGAGCACCATAGGGGTTGTGAGGAGAAAGGTTGGAGGAGGTGAGAGAGATGGAGGAGGTGAGAGAGAGGGAAAGAGAGAGAGAGAGAAGGAGGGGGGAACAGCCCAGTGCCATGCACCACAGGATGCACAGGAGGAGGGTAGGGTAAGTCACACAGGGGAGCACAACAGTATGGGAACCCAACAAGAAGCAAGGCAGGGCAAACAACAAGGGGGAGCGAGGCACAGTAACAGCAGTAACCACAGTGGAATGGCGACCGAGAAAGTGGGAGAGAGCCTAGTGGAACAGCAGAGGCACAGTAACAACAGTAACACCAGAGGGGTAGGAACCTATAGAGTGGGAGAGAGCCTAGTGGAACAGCAGAAGCACAGTAACAACAGTAACAACAGTGGAATGGAGACCTAGAGAGTGGGAGAGTCTAGTGGAACAGCGCACCCCAGGAGGCACAGGGGAAGGGTAGGCTGGGTCACACAGGGGGAACAACAGCAGGGAAACCCAACAAGAAGCAAGGCTGGGCACACAACAGGGGGGGAGAGGCACAGTAACAGCAGTAACCACAGTGAAATGGGGAACTAGAGAGTGGGAGAGAGCTTAGTGGAACAGCAGAAGCATAGTAACAACAGTAACAGCAGAGGGGTGGAAACCTAGAGAGTAGGAAAGATCCTAGTGGAACAGCAGGGACACAGTACCAACAGTAACAACAGTGATTGGGGACCTACAGAGTGGGAGATCCTATTGGAACAGTAGAGGCACAGTAACAGCAGAGTGGGAACCTAGAAGTGGGAGAGAGCCTAGTGGATACAGTAATTCAATAGCACCAATGAAAGAGGAGTAGGAACCTTAGGGAGGGTAAAGAGATGTAGAACAGAACAGTTAGCAATAGCAGACTACAGACACAGCAAGAAGTCAGAAAACACAATGGGCCTCATTACGAGTCCGGCGGTAACCGTGGCGGTAAAACCGCCTGGTTACCGCCAGACTCGTATTACCATTCCGCCTCCGTGATTCCCGGAATTACCGGGGCCTTACAACCCCGGTTTTCCGGGAATCACGGAGGCGGAATGGTGTTAATCCCCATTCCCATCAAGTCCTATGGGACTCGATGGGAATGGGGATCATGGAAACACCGGCAGCATCTCGTAATGCTGCCGGTGTTTCCTCGGCTGCCTGCAGGCGGGCGGTGTTAAACCCACCAGGTCAGACCTGGCGGGAACATCACCTCCCGCCTGCAGGAGTCGGGATCAGGCAGTCCGGAAACAACGGTGGCGGCAGGTTTACCGCTCCGTTATTTCCAGACCGCCTGAGTTATAATGAGGCCCAATGTATGTCTAACCACAAGGGAGCGGAAGCCTAAGATTGTGCAGAGACAAAGAACAGTAAGTCAGCCGTACAGGAGGAAGTACGCAAAAAGGCTGGCCAGTTCAGTAGAGACGAGTAGTTGCTGCTCTCACTGCCTGTACCTTACTTACATTACGGTTACTGCTGGTCGACGACTGCACAGTGTACTCACTCTGCACCACTACCCCTTCTGGTTGCTGCTGGTCAGCCGCTGAATAGCGTACTTTATCTCTGCGCTGCTACCACTTCCAGTCGCTGCCGGTCGATGGCTGCGCTGCATACTCCAACTCTGCTCCACTATCCCTTTGTCTCCAAATACCTGCGAAGCACAACACTGCAGCCTTGTCCTGCACGGTCTTTGCAGCAGAGAGTCTGATCCTCAGTTTTTAAAGGATGTGCTGTGAACACGTAGTGCAACATGCTACATATCAAATGGCCAGATTCTCCCGCGTTGCACAACACTGCCACCTTGTCCTGCACTGACTTCACAATTTCTTGATACCTTTTCGGTGTCTGTGCTTCTTACGTTTTGCAGAGTAGGATGACACAATAGTGTGTTTAGATCTGCTTTTGGTCCAAGCCCTATGATGAACAGCTAACCCTAACAGTTAATGTATAGAATGTTAGCTTGAAATGCTGGTGGCTTGAATGAGTGAATGCTCTGTGAGTGGCAGTTGGAGGGTAGCTGGCTTGGTGTGTGGATGGGCCTGTGTCTCTGCGTGTTAAACATGGACATTGAGTGTACAACTAGATCTGGAATAAAGACACCAAACTTACCTGAGGTTTCCATCGTGGTCTCTCAAAGAAGAACCCCTGGTGATTTCAATGGTGACAAGTTTGTTTAAAATCTGCAGCAGAAGGGAGCAGATGCCGTGGCAGGAGAGCAGCAGTCGACTTGGACACTGCCCCAAAGGACTGGCCATTCAAACCTCCAGTAGGTGTCAGCAAGGGGTACCTCTGCCCCTATTTTTGGAGATAATGTGCAAGGAGTGCATCAGTCTTTGTCCCGTTGGCTGGAGTGGAGGGAGACAGCACCTCCAGGTGAAGGAGGCAGGCGATGCACTGGCATTGACTCATCAGTACCGACCTTCCATCCATTGAGTAGTTGCCAGCATAGCGGGTGGAAGGTCACACACAGAGGAGTTTGGATCCTTGGTGTTCATTGGCCCCGATGAGCCCTGTGCCTGTGAGGGGTACACAGGAGGAGTATAAAGGCAGTGTGTCGATGCTGATGTGACGGTGGCAGGGGCCATGGTGGCGACTGTGCTACATGTCGGTCAGAGCAGCGGGGAGCTCTATTTCGTTTGATGGACACAGCTGCGGGGGAGCAGGGAGGTCTGATCCCAAAGGTTGGCGATAGTGTGATGATGGAGCAGAGAGGTATACTCTCATTGGCGGATGGTGCGTGTCTGATAACATCACTGAAGAAATGGCCCTACAAACGGCCGGCAGCATACAGCATGGAAGCTGTATTGAATGCTGCATGGAGTCCGTTCATGTGGATGTCAGAGTGGAGGCAAGTGGTGCTGGCAAAGGTCGCAAACCTCAAAGTCCGTTACCAGTGGGGTCAAGGTGGAGGACAGCGGCCTGGAGACTTCTGGGGAAACAGGTTTGAGTGGATGCAGGAGTGGGTCAGCTTCACCCATGTCGCTTGAAGTGAGGAGTGGCATGGATTTTGGGCTTTCCAGATTGATGAGGGGTAAGAGGTATTACTCAGACGACAGTGGAAGAATTAAGAAAATAAGAAGATTGCTGGTTGAGGGGGAAGCTGTTTTACTCTCTCGGGAGTGTGTTTTGTGCAGGTCAGGGAGTCTTCATGGAGGTAATATTTGTGCATTGTGCAAAAGAGTTGCCAATAACTTAATGGACTTGGATCCTGATCTTTGGGACTTTTATATGGAGATTGCGGGCTTAAACTTTTTGGAGGAGGAATAGTGGGGAACGTGAGGTGGGGCCTGTCTTTTTGGGAATGCTGGTGGTTTTCTGTGGTGGCCTCTATATTTTATGTGCAGGTTATTTGCTCTCGACGGGGAGGAGGGGGATATGTTAGGTTCAGATAAATGTGATAAAGTTGTGTTGTGTTTCTGTCATGGCCACATTTAGGTATGGGTGTAGGTTTAGGATCCTTGGTTATTGTGTTTTTTTGACAAAGGGAATGTAATGCATTTTACGTTGAAACGTGGATTATTGTGTTTTTGGCACAGAGAATGTCATGTATTTTACATTGTGCATTTTTGAGACATGTGGGTGTGGGGTGCGCTAACTTTGGACATGAGGGAGATGAGCGATCCACTTACCAGTTGCACTGGTTATGTTGTTTACTGGGCAGTGTTCAAGGTTTTGGGCATTATGGACTTGAGGTTGCCGAGAGGTCCGCTGGATCCCTGTTCACTTTCATGTGGTACATGTGGGTGTGGGGTCCCTTGACATTTATGTGGGCACTGGCGCATTGGTGTCAAGGTTTTGGGCATTTGGACATGAGGGAGTGAGGAGGTCCATTCTCATCCAGGTGGCTACTGGATGCATTGGTTCACTTTTAGTGGGGTTGTTGGGTGTTCTCGGAATGTATATCTTTAGTTTGGGGCACATGTGGATGCAGAGTGTATCTAGCTGTCATTTGGGTTTATTGCTGTATTTTGTTGTTATGTGTTTTTGGTTGTTTTGTTTTTGTAAGTTGTATTGAGAGTTTGATGTGGTTGCATTTGTGGGTTGGATGGGTTGTGGGTTGTTTTGTCTTCTGTGAGCTGGGTGGCGCAGAGGGGGTCAGTGCCTCTATCAGTTAGTTACAGTTAATTAACGTTCAGGGCCATGTGGTGGTGCATTGTAATGGTTTAACTGTTGGTTACAGTTGGTTGCGGTTCAGGGCCATGTGAGGTGCATGGTAACAGTTTAACTGTTGGTTACAGTTGGTTAAGGTTCAGGGTCACGTGGAGGTGAATGTTAATGGTTACACAGTTGATTAAGGTTCAAGGCAATGTGAGGTGAATGTTAATGGTTTAACTGTTGTTTACACTTGGTTAAGGTTCGGGCCATGTTGGAGGTGCATTGTACGGTACTTCCAGTTTGTGGTAGGGGTTCAGCTGATAGGTAACAGCGTGATGTTTGATTTAGGTGCATGGAAACGTTTGGCATGCAAAGCTGAAGATCAGGTTTGCAGCTGTTTTCACAGTTTTTCCCAATTTTTAGTGGTTAGCAGAATGGATCCAGTGTCACAGTTTTGTGTAAACTGAATGGATGAAAGCGTATAATTCTTCAATATGTTGTAACATCTCGTGTGTGTGACATCTTTGCCATCATCTATTGGTAGTGGTTTCAGGGTGAGCGGTGGGTTATAACTGAGCATGTGGTTCTACCAATTGAGTACGTAGTACCTACATGTTGTGGTGGGGTGGTGTGCTCTACTGGCTGTAATTGGTCCTTGCAGCGGGTTTCACGTGCGTCTCCTTGGTTGCCAGTTATTATATTTAGACCGCACCATATTTTTCCAGTTCATTGAGGGTGTTCAGTGTTTTCCATTCCATTCCGGGCGTTTAGGTTTGCATGTACTGGCGGGAGGTGGTAGTCTCAATTTTGTTGTGGTGCGAAGGGAGAGTTGTATTATTGTACTTGCTAGGACATTAGTGCTTCAGAATGTGTGTGTGGAATGTTAGCTTGGAATGCTGGAGGCTGGATTGAGTGAGTGTTAAGAGTCTCAGTTGGAGGGTAGCTGCTTTGGTGTGTGGATGGGCCAGTGTCTGTGCTTATTACACTTGGACATATACTGTAAGACTAGAGCTTGAATAAAGACACCTGCAACTTATCTATGGTTTCCAGTGTGGTCACTCATGGAAGAACCCTGGGTCATTTCACTTATCTATCAACTATGTACTCTAATAACCCAGAAATCACTGCCCTCTCTCTACCCATGAATTCAAAGCCTACAATTGGGTTCATACACTTGTGGTAACTGTTGCTGCACCCCCAAACAATCTACCGGCACTATCCCATTACCTTTAAAAAAATGTCCATCACAGCAGATATTTTTTCAAATAAACTTGAATTCCTACTATCATTTCCCACATATTGAGACTCACTGAGTTTTCCCAGGAAAGGAGGTACACAATGAGGAGCTTTGAAAGTAACAGGTAGCCATTTTGAGCAGTTAACCAGTCCTATATTTGATGTAATCTGGTGTCACATCTCCAAAGCCTCTCTAGAGTCTTTGGTGCACAAGATGACTTGTGCTGTGCTTCCCGCGAGAGTCATCCTTGCGCACCAAAGCCATGACGTCGCAGACTAATGACAGTTGAACTGTCATATTCTTGCTGGCCTCGGCTGAGAATGGGCTCTTTCTTTATCACAGCCTGATAACCAATAAACTATTTATGTTAACACGATTCATGATCAAACCTCGATTATTACACTGTTGTGGCCTCAAAGGACAACAGGACGCCCAAGGTAGTTGTAACTGCTTTTATTCAACAACAGAACGTGGGGTAGCAATAGTCCAGGAGATGGGACAGGGCGGGTACTCACAGTCTTGGCTGGGCTTTCCAGTTAACCGCACTGGAAGCGGGGTGTGCAGTTGACTGCACGCTGTGTACTTCCAGGACCTCCAGGAGGCCTCCTGTGGCATTGGATTTACGCCCTGGAAGTGAGCTGGTATTGACTTGGGCCTTCAGTCACATTGGCCCCTCATAAGGAGCAGCGCTGTCCAGAACGACTTGTCTGGCGCTCCACCAGCCTCCTACTGGCGCCAAGAGTTCCCGCTCGTGGAGCGCAGGTCCACGAGATCAGGTTGGGCAGAGATCTCGCGAGACTGCGCTCCCGCGATCACGTGATGTCCCCACACACCTCCTTTGCTGGGAAAAAAGACAGAGGGTCATCCCATGATGAAGTCTGCAAACCTGCTGGGTTTTCTTTTCTCCCTTTGCGGTCTGCCTTGGTCTAGGTGTGGAGCAGGGTTGTGGGGGTACTCCTGGGGAGGTGCAGGTGATTCGAATCCTCCTTGTCTTGCTTTCCGCTGCAGCTCTCTGAGTGGAGCGGGGGAGCTGCTGCTTGAGGACTCACTGCTGTAGGGTGGCTCCGGGACATCCCTTTCTGGCTGGCAGGGACTTTCAGGTGGCTCTGGAGGGTCTTGGTCTTCTCCGGTTTCCCAAGGTGGCTGTACGCAAGGTCCTTTGCGGCGGTACATGGCCACCCTCTCTAGGTTCCATTTTCTTCCGTCGCTGGTGCAGATGTGGTTTGGCCCTTTGGCTGCGACTTCTATGGGACTGCTGTACCTGGAGCCTGTCACCGTGTCCTTGTCGGGAAGCCGTATCTTGACCAGGTCGCCTTTGTTGACTGATGTGCGACGGGCAGCCCGCCGCATGTCCCCTTGCGTCTTCATGGCTTCCTTCCTCCGCTGCATGCGGAAGACTACGTCTTCCATGTCCACTTCTTCGTCAGCTCTCACTTGCTGGATCCACGGTGGTACCAGTGTGGATGCTGCCCTTCTCCCCCTCAGCAGCTGGAAAGGTGACACACCGTGACAGCGTTTGGAGTGATGCAGTGGGCTGCGATGGCCTCTTTGGCCGTCTTGTATGGGTCCAAGCCTGAGGCATTCGCAAGTTGCAGCGCCCCTTTGATGAAGCGTTCGCCCGTTGGCCTGAGGATGGTAGAGACTTGCTCTTCGCTGTTGGATGTTGTTGTGTTTGAGAAATATTTCCATTTCACGAGAGGTAAACTGGACCCCATTGTCCGTGACAATCTCTTCGGGTAGGCCCTCGTGCTGGAATATGACGGTGAGTTCTTCAATGACAGTTTTGGTGATGATATCCGAAGTGAAATGGACTTCAACCCAATTTGAGAAGTAGTCAACCGTGACTATCCCGTATTTGTGTTCTGGGGGCATGCTGACCAGCGGTCCGATGAAGTCCAGTCCCAGTTTTCGCCACACACCTTTGGGGACCTCAGTGGGCAGCATGGGGGCTTGCCTTACGGACAAACGCTTGTCGCTGTTGGTGCACTTGTGGCACCTCTCAACCATTTGTCGTATGTCCTGATGCATGCCTGGCCACCAGTATGCATCGCGTATTCTGTGCCTGGTCATGTTGCACCCCAAATGGCCTGATTGCGCTCTGCACAGTTTCACTTTGCGAATTCCGTTGGGTGGGATCACTCGGTCGCCTCTCAAGATGAGACCGTTCATGCCAGTGATTTCTTCGTTCCTCTTCCAGTAGGGGCGTAGGCCTATGGGAATCGCCCTCTCGTCAGGCCATCCTCCGTGGACCCAGGCTGTTACGCACCTTAGGGCATCGTCCTGATCACTCTCCTCCTGCCAGTGGCGCTCACTCATGTCCATATACTTGCCGTTCCTTAGGTCGCTTATTGAGGCTACGACACATTTGTCTTCTAGGAATGTGGTCCCTGGGGATTCTTGGTTCAGGAGCCTGGACATGCAGTCCGCTTGTGCGTTTTTCCAGCTCGCAATGTGGGCTATTTCGTACCTGTATTCTTGGAGTTTTGCAGCAATTCTGGCTAGTCTCGGGGTGGCAGTCTTGGTGCCACCTGGGCTCAACATGTGGATGAGGGGCTTGTGGTCGGTGACCAGCCTAAACTTCGTGCCCCAAACATAAGACCTGAAGTAGTCGACGGCCCAGGCACACGCCAACATTTCTTTCTCCACGGTGGAGTAATTCTTCTCCGCTGGCGACAGAGCCTTGGATGCAAAAGCCACAATGTTTTCCATGTCACCCTTTCTCTGGGTTAGGGTGGCCCCCAGTCCGTATGCGCTGGCATCCGTGGTGATGCAGGTGTCCCATTCGGGGTTGAAGGGCTTCAGGCATGGTGCATGCAGAATTCTGCGTTTGATTTCAGAGAAGGCCCCGTCTTGCTCTGGGCCCCAAGAGTAGGTTGCCCCTTTCTTCAAGAGATCCCTCATGGGGGACGTGGTTTCGGAGAACCTAAGGACGAACTTTGCGTAGTATTCCGCTAGGCCCAGGAATGAGCAGAGTTCCTCTCTGGACTTCGGAGCTGGGGCATCCGCTATGGCCTCCATCAGGTTTTTCTTGGGGCTAACTCCTTCGCTCAAGATGCAGTACCCTAGGTATTCTACTTTCCTGACTCAGAAGACACATTTCTCGTGGCGAAGATGAACTCCTGCTTCCTGAAGCCTGTTTAGGACTGTCTTGAGGGCCTGGTCATGAGTCTCGTTGTCTCTGGCATATATGAGGATGTCGTCCTGAAAGAATGAGACATTTGTGAGGTCCTTGAGGAGGTCATTCATCATCCTTTGGAATGCTGACGCTGCCGAGGACAGCCCAAACGGCATGCGGGTGTATTGAAAGGTGCCAAAAGGAGTGATGAAAGCCGTTAGGGGGCGCAAAGACTTGTGCAACGGAATCTGGTGATAAGCGTCACGCATGTCAAGCTTTGAAAAAATTGTTGCTTCCTTCATCATCAAGACAATTTCGCTGATCCTGGGGAGCGGGAAGCTATCAGTAACGACCTCTAGGTTTAGACTCCGCAAGTCGATGCATATTCTGAGGTCGCTGCTGGATTTCTTCTTGACTAGGACCACCGGACTCAGCCACTCTGAGGATTCCACGGTCTCAATGGTCCCTTCTTGGACCATCTTTCGGAGATGGGCCTCTAAAGCCGGTCTTGCTGCGGCGGGCACCGGTCTAACCTGGTGTTTCACAGGCACAGCATTTGGTTTCAACCGAATCTTGTGAACAAAGTCTTTCACTTTCCCCGGTTTCTCGGAAAACAGGCTTGGGAACATCTCCTTGAAGTTTAGCACTGCTCCTGAGGAGACCATGAGTACCTGTTCCGCAGTGCTGGGGTCTAGTTTGATGCTGAGTCTGTGTTGATCATCCCACCCAAGCACGGCCGGCCCTCTGGTTGAGAAGTACACTTTGGAGTTGGTAGACCTCCCTTTGAAATCAATTTGGGCCCTGATGTAGCCCAGTAGGTCGACGGTTGCACCACCGAACACCGTCGGTTTTTGTCGGGTCGATCTGATCTCCACTTTGTCCTTCCCCATCATCTCCTTGTATGTGTCTATTGGAAGGATGGTGAGGTCCAAACCGGAGTCCGCCATGACGCGTGTTTCCATCCCGTTGACTTTAATGGTGCAGTGGGGTTTTTCCCTCCTGGAGTGAAGAGCGTTGACCATGACGACCATCGGTCTGTCCTGTGGCTCGTCCTCATCGCTTGAAGCACAGTCACCATCGACGCGGGAAACAGTCTTTTCCCACCACGTGCATGCAGGAGCCACATGACCAATGCACCCACACTTCGAGCATTCCTTGTTTCTGGCGGGGCAGTCGCGATCATTCGCCATGTGTTTGATGCTGGCACACCTGTAGCATTTGGGAAAATCCCTTTGCTTGGGGCCCTTTTCCCTGGGGCTGTCGCGGGACTGCTTGTCTCTGCACCTTCTCCATTGCAGCGCTGTCAACTCGGGTGCGGGTGAATGACTTCCCACCTTGTTGCGCCTGCTGGAGGTTTCTTCTTCCGCCCTGGCGATTTGGATAGCCTTGTCGAGGGTTACCTCCTTTTCTTGTATGAGCTTGTCTTGTACTTTTCTAGAGTTGGTGTGGATGACCAGCATGTCACAGATGACCTGTTCTGTGTTTTCACCGAAAGCGCATAAGGACGCCAGTTTCCTCATCCTGGTGATGTAGTCGTCCACAGGTTCGCTCCCTTCTTGTTTACGGGTGTAGAACCTCAGCCTGTGTAAGACTATGTTCTCCTTGTTGGTGAACCGCTTTACAATGCGACGGATCGCCTCTTTGTAGACGTTTTCGTCGTTGTCACCCACTGGTATGGCTGTCAAACTGGAAAAAATGCATTGCCTTCGACTCCCATTGCGTTCAGCAGCATTGCCTTCTTCCTGGCAGGGGCGTATCCTGTGCCGCCTACAGCCTCAAGGTACGTGGAGAAGAGTGGCTCCGACTGCATCCACGGAATTGCCGGGGTCCCGGATGAGGGGAGAAACGCCGGGGGCGGCGTGGCGCCTTGCATGGTGGGCCGTGGGTATTCAGGTATCCTCGTCGCCAGTTATGTTGTGGCCTCAAAGGATGCCCAAGGTAGTTGTAACTTCTTTTGTTCAACAACAGAACGCGGGGTAGCAATAGTCCAGGAGATGGGACAGGGCGGGTACTCACAGTCTTGGCTGGGCTTTCCAGTTAACCGCACTGGAAGCGGGGTGTGGAGTTGACTGCACGCTGTGTACTTCCAGGGCCCCCAGGAGGCCTCCTGTGGCATTGGACTTACGCCCTGGAAGTGAGCTGGTATTGACTTGGGCCTTCAGTCACATTGGCCCCTCATAAGGAGCAGCGCTGTCCAGACCGACTTGTCTGGCGCTCCACCAGCCTCCTACTGGTGCCAAGAGTTCCCGCTCGTGGAGCGCAGGTCCGCGAGATCACGTTGTGCCGAGATCTCGCGAGACCGCGCTCCCGCGATCACGTGATGTCCCCACACACTCCCTTTTAGCGACTTGTTAGTAAGTGAACATCCAACATGTCCAACATGTTCAACTTTAGAAGATCCAGTGAAATGTCACTTATAAGTGTGATTGCCACTTGGCAAACAAATGTATGCCAGTTCATTTATTTTTACAGTGCCTCAATTAGTTAGTGGGATAATGTTGGACCATTTGCAAAACTACCACCGCTAACTATGTCTGGATATCACACTGTATGACCACTTCCAGTGATTTCACTCGTATTATGACATGGGTTGATGCATTAGCAGCCGTGCATGGGCTTTTCGGTGGGGCCATTTAAACGGGAACGTGTTTATTTGTTTTACTTAAGCACGAATACTCCTTTGCAATTTCAAACTATTATCAACTCATCCTGTATTGGAATGTGACCTTTATTGGACTTACTGCTTCTGCTCCCTATATATCCATACCACTTAATCCCAACTCCCACATCTTTATGTTCTTCATCACCTGGGGAGCGGGGCATCAGTACCCAACATTATAAGTTGAGCGGTGTGATAAAATGTGGTGGTAATACTGTATAAACTATGAGTTTGTGGGTAAGGTGGAGAAAAAACCTTGAGGAAAAAGCTGGGCGTATTTTCTCCACCTTACCACACCAAATTGGCCAATTTGTCGAAACCCCCCAGCTGCTTTTGGTTCGGCCACGGCGGATTTGGTGGCTACCGGCATACAGCACCAATCTTCAACTTTCCAAGGTTGAATTTTTCCCTCACGGTAAGAAACTCCTTCTACCGGAGCAGGGATTTCCTCTTTTCTTTTCTTTGTAAATATTACCCAAAACTACAACAAATGCATTATAAATTATGTCCTGATGCATTAAGTACAGCACCACATTATGTACAACCACTTAAACCCTTATATTTTCTTCATAGGGTACTTCAACTCTTCCCTGATGAAGATGGTCACATTTATTTTCTTTCGCCACCGAAACGCGGATTCCAGCAAGGGGGATTTTCCGGGCTCCTGGTCTGTAAGAGAACCAGTGACCCTACCTGGAACAACAAAAATTCTATTGACTAATCACAGTCTTTAGGAAAGACATTTTTCTCTTTTCCTTCACGCCCTGTGATCGATCCCCTGCACGCGTAGGCAGACCCAATGAGGGCTCTTATATCTATGGACTAAACCACTGCCACAAACTAGGTTATATTTGAATTGAGCATTTCACAATTTGTTTCTGTTTTCACATAATTTCTTTTTTCTCACTTGCAACCTACTTTGGAGGCACGTCTCTCTCCCTTTTCACGGGTTTTCTGTTTATACTGAGTAACTTTTACATTTTTTTCTTTCTTAAAATTAAGATTGGGGCTTTGTTGACCACGGATTTATAAGATTCTTAGCCCCAAGTGGGGAAATGTTGTATCTCCATGTGCTTATCACACTGAACTGCACATTAGAGATTGGTCCACTGTTGTAATATAGGAGTTACATCAAGTGTGTCAACAGCATCTGATTTTCTTTGCATTATGTACTATTGTGTGTTTTTTCACTTACATGTTATATTGCTTAAATACAGAACAATAGAACAACGAATTACAACAATTTTTTATTTAACGTTGACGATGTGTGTGTTGTTTCATTCAATATATCATATACCAAATGGGGTGATAGGGACCAGACTCAGTTCAGACCCGAGTAGAGGCACTTCCACAGTTGGGAAGTATACCTCATTTTTCAAAAGCAGCGCTCATTTTCTTTCTGTCTATGTGGTAATACTGTATACCATATAAACTACGAGTTTGGGGGTAATGTGGAGGAAAAACCTTGAGCAAAAAGCTGGGAGTATTTTCTCCACCTTGCCACCCCAAATCGGCCAATTTGGCAAAATCCCCCATGGAGTCCTATGGACTCCAATTAATGGGGACTAACACCGCCTACCGCCACTTGTGGCACTAACGTCAATACAGTTTGGTGGTATTGCGGCAGATTTACCTTTTCCACACTGAGCCCCAACATAGAGATCTGTACCATGGCTAGCAGGCTTATCATGCACCTTCATCATTCTGCATGCACTTCAGGCTGCTAGAATAATTTATAAAGAGAGACACGAAGTTGTCATTTATCAGATCACAGAGTTCCCTGTTTAACATCTCTTGATGGTGCACAAAAGCGCATAGTGCTATTACCAGTAAACAAACATAATTATCCCTTATATTAGAGATCAACAGCTAGAAACCTTGAAGTGACAAGGCACCACTCCATTCCACAGCAATTTGTCACTTGAGAGCTGTTCGAATAGACAGCATTTGAGGGATTCTCAGGCCGAGTCTCCAGAGTCTCTACCCCGAGAACGAGCAGCAAGTTATAGAGTTGTATTAACCACAATTGCTCTGTGTATCACATTCAAATTCCACAGATAATGTACCCAATGGGAAAGTGCCATTGAAAAACGCTTTGCAAATCAGGGCCAATGTATGCCGAGTGCAATGTCTCGAAAAGGTGCAACAAGTCTGGGGTGGCATTGCCCAAAACTACCTGTTCACCCCCTCACTGGACAATAAAGCAATAGATAAAATGGGAGCTTAAAATACCAATCATGTTCTATGCAACACAATCCATTTCTTCAACGTTCCCTACCAAGGTGAGAAAAGTCCAAGGATTCGATGCCCAAAACCCTCATGAAACTATTAATTGTCAATCTTGTTTGGCCACAAACTATGTTATACCTAACATACTACAAGTGTGGAAGTTGCTCAGTGGCTCTCTGTGATCTGTGAATCTTAGGTACATATCACAGTACAATTCAGAGGCGGATGAGACCCACAATTGTGTGAATACCACAGAATTATTATTTTTAATCTTGTTCCAATTGTTGAAAAGGTTGTACCGTACAAGGTTTTTTCAGATTAATTTAATAATTGATAAGAGTAATATGTTATGTTAGGTTAGGTTACATCCTGTCATGCTATTGGAGTCTTGGTGTGGTTAGTGGAGACAGTGGGAACATGCAAGGTAGCTTTGAGGTTATATTGCTGCATGTAGAGGGAAAATACAAGATAGTTTTGAGGTTAAGTTGCTGCACCATTCACAAGTGACCAGGTACTACATGCATGTGTGTCACTAGATCGTTTGTGTCATGAGAACCTGAGGTATGTGTGAGATGGATTGCCAACTGACAAAAGTGTGATTTTTATTACATAGTAAAATGATGCAGGTAAATCCATCACTGAAAGGGAAATCTGCTCATCAGAGTCCCCTTTCATAAGCTCTGTGCCATAAGCATAGTGTTTGTTTACTTGTGCCTGAGTTGCAGCGCCTGCTCTACCAATGGCACAGAGCAGGTTCAGAGGCCACAGGTGCCTGCCCTCTTGACAGCTGCAGTGACTGCATTTACAACATGTACCCCCTGTCCCAAATACTACATAACCCTGAAGATGTTGTCCCATTGGCACATACAACTGTAAATGTTAGCCATACTTGAGTTAAGTTATGGTGGCCAGCATCTTTCAGCATTATCCCAGCCACATTAAATTGATTGTGCACATGTGCAGCCCTGGAACCCAGTTCAGATGTAAAAGGATTATTTGTATTCCCCCCAGACAAGGCCCACAACGGTACACAGACAGGGCTAGCCTTGGGGGGAGGAGGGTGGATGGGTAGGGGGGAGTATTGCTTCTCTTTCTTCATTTGTATAGGGCAGGTAATACTCTTTCCCCCAAGACAGCCACTCCACAGGACGCTGGCCTGAGCACATTAACCAGGAGGCACACCCATTCATAAAGAGCCAGGCCTCACACCCAGGGGCTGCATTTCTAAAGGCCTTTGATCCTATTGAGAGGGGAGGGGCAGAAGTAGGGTAAGCCAGTGAGGGGTCTGCGCATTTTTGGACCCTTCCGCCATCTCGATTCTCTCTGCCTCTCTTTCTCTTTCCGGTCCCCTCCAGTTTCTCTGGAGCAAAGCACTTCGGGTGTGACATCAGAAGGGCATAGTCAACTTATTTCAAGGGCAAGGATTTCACCCTACATCATGCTAGATTCAGTCCAATCACCTGGGGATTTTTGCATATAAATAAAGGGGTCTCCCAACACTTCTTGGAATCATCTTGCGAATCATCTTGAAGCACCTTTGGATCATCACCTGAGAATATTTCATTGGACCCTGCTGAGACAGCAGTCCTTTCTAAAGTCCTCCAGTTGTGAGGTGAAGGCAGGTGTTCTAAGGCAGAGACCAGCTATGTCCCCTAATCATCCCAAGGGACCATTGGGGGTGCTCTGCTGCTGAAAAAGGACCTGCCTCTCTGCCAGCCATTGCAGTACCCAGGACTTCACTGTGTTGGAGAGCGCCAGCAGTTGTGTGCCAGCTTGCCCTGTGATTGAGAGGCAGAGAACAAGGACTCATTTTATCCCTCAGTGCCTGAAGTGGGACGCAAAGCTAACTAAGAAGTGACCTGCTGCTGGAGCAAGACTGCCTCTCTACCAGCCACAGTGATACCCAGGAGCTCACCATGTTTAAAAACACCTGTAGTTGTGTGCCAGCCTCCCCAATATTTGGAAGCATGATCAAAGGACCTGTCTTGTCCCTGAACCCCTGGATTGGGTCTCAAAGCACCCAGAGAGCCAAGAAAGCCGGGATCCTAGTGTTTTTCGCCATTGAACAGCTTGGAGCATGTTTCAATATTTGTTCAACACATTTGAACCAGCAGGACTCTCTGTTCCTGCCTTTTGCTCTCTCCTTATCTTCACACAGAGCCAAGAAGTCTGGTTCGGCACTCCCAAACCACCAAGAACTTCAAAGAAGGTACTATTGACTGCTTAAGGTCCCCTGTGTCCATGTGTGGGCCCTAGAGACTGACTAGGGGCCTCATTCCGAGGTTTGCGGTAAGTATGGGTTTTTACCGGCATGGCGGAAAGACCGAGTCCAGTCTGGTACAACGCCGCAATTTACAGGCCATTCCAACTTCGCGGGCACAAGCTTTCCGCCATGCCGGTAAATCCCCTAGCGGCATACCGCTAAAGGGCCCGTAAAACCCCTTAGCGGCATGAAGCGAGACGGTCGTTACAACACCGCCACCAAAGCTCTGCTATCCGTTATTAGCGGTGACCGTAATTTACGGACACCGTAAATTACGGTCACCGCTAATTAACGGATACGGAAATTACATCATCGCACAGGAACGGGAAGGAGCGCAGCGGCCATCTTTAAAAACACAATCCATTGCCATCCCCTTGATACAGAACCCGGAGGAAGATTCTGAACCTGAGACTTCCCAGCATTCACCTATATCATGCCGAAAGCACTCAAAAAAGGAGCCGCATGCCTCCGCAAGGAGCGCTTTACACAGGATGAGCTACAGGTCCTGGTAGACACCCTGCATGCCAATGCAGAAGTGGTGTTCAGCACTGATATGCGCAAGGCCACCATAGCAAGAAAAAAACAAATATGGGACCTGGTTGCCCAGAGGGTGGGCGCTGTCGGCAACACCCCCCGCACAACAAGGGACTGCCGCAAAAGGTGGGACGACCTCCGTCTCAGGGTGCGGGCCATCCTATCGGCCAACAGGACCCAGGCCCTGGAGACAGGAGGAGGCCCAGCATCTCCAATCAAGATGATGCCCTGGGAGCAGACTTGTGCCGACATGATGGGCCCTGAATCCATCGAGGGGGTAAGCGAGATGGAGTGCGGTGCCCCGTCATCCGCAGATGGAGGTGAGTGTCATGAGTGAAAACAGTAAATGCATTCCCAATTCAAGCCACCGCCAAGGGATGGGCAAGCAATCATGTCACATATGCCCCCCCCAATCATGCCGTAACAAGTGAGACCCAGGATGATGCCACTTGCAAGGCTACAACCCATACTGCCCATAGCACACAAAGAGGCAGTCACTGTGAGTCAGCACAGTACTCTGCCAGCTTGATTGACCCAGACACCTGCATGCATTTACCATCCTAGCCCAGATCAATGTCCCACTCACCACCCAAATGTCACCCAAACGCTGCAACACCATTCTCATACCATAGCCTTGAAGCGATGCTGACCCCCAAATCATAGCTAATGCCATCTCTCTCTTCCACCCCACAGGCAGCGGACATGAAACTGAGGGCCATGAAGCCACCCAGCCCTCCACCTCCAGAGGCACAGGCAGGGGACAGCGGAAACCTGTATGAAGGAGGAGGCCACAGGCAACACCATCTGCACCAGCAACCCCCATGGAGGCTGCACAACCCCCACCCACACCCCTACCCATGCCTGCACTGGGAACGGACACATACCCCACAGTCCACTCGGAGGAATCCAGTGTGGCAGGGGAGCACGCTGCCATGTGCCTCATCGACGAGCCGGAGAGCCCTACATCGGTTCACCTATCTGACATGGGGGAGACATGTGACACAGCGTACAGGCCGGAAACACCATCTCACACACAAGTCCCACTCAGCGACTCTGGGGAGAGTGACACCCCAATCCTTACAGGCCAAGGAGCACCGCCTGCCTGTCCTGTATCCTCCTCCCCTGCCGAAAGCCCACAGAGCCCTGCACGGTCAACACCACGGCTGGCTACCACCTCTGCCACACCATCCACGGATGGAGTGCACGGGCAGCGCATCACAGCCCTGCTGGAGGACTTCCTACGGGACAACCGTCAATCACATTCACAATGCCACAATGACCTGCAGGCCCTGGGTGAGGTAATCACTTCAAACACCAACCGCCTCTGTGAGGTGCTGGGCCGGATTGCTGATGCCCTGGAGGCAGCACACCCAAGACCACAGCCCCAGTGGGAGTACCCACCATCACAAAGTTCATCCACACAGAACAGCCCTGTCCGCCGGTCAATGCGGACACTCCGCCGCCAGAACATGAATCCCCCTGGCTCCGGAAGTGGCCAATGAACATCCTGGCACACACATTTGGGAGGGGGAGGGGGGTGAGGGTGTGTCATTGGGAGTTGGGGGGAGGGGGAGGGGGGTGAGGGTGGTGGTTTTGTTGTACACGTTCAAACTTAAACTTTTTAATACACTGGTTGTTCATTCACTAAAACAGAGGGGACATTGATCATTTTGCTTGTGTATTTTAATGTCGCACAGTACATGGTGTACATGTATCCCCACACCCCGTGCCCAATGTCCTCTCATCCTGAAACCCTCAGCTGACTTGTGAGTCAGAAATATTGTCCAATCAATGCTTGACGCACAGAACGTCCCTCCTGTGCATCGGGACCCGGCTGCTGTCCTGCCATTCCTACCTCCTCCCCCTCATCGTCATCTGGTGGTGGCATTTCCACGTCAGGGGGCAGTGGCACGTTCCGACGGATGCACATGTTGTGTAGCATTACACATGCCATGGTGATCTTGGACACCTTCTCGTGGCTGTAGATGAGTGCCCCACCTGAACGGCTGAGGCTACGAAATCGTGCCTTCAAGAGCCCGAAGGTCTGCTCTATCACCACGCGTGTACGGGTATGGGATCTGTTGTAGTCCTCCTCGTGCCTGTTCTGTGGGTTGCGGACGGGGGTCATGAGCCACGGCTTCAGAGGGTAGCCAGCATCACCTGCATGGAAGTGGAAATGAGGTAATCGTGTGTGCCCTCATGGTGGAAAATTGTACTGGTCATGCATGGCCACAGATGATTACTGGGATGAGCATGCATCCCCCCCTTCCCGGCCAGGTAGAGTATGAACCCCCCCTTCCCAGGCAGGTGGAGTATGAACCCCCCCCCTTCCCAGGCCGGTGGAGTATGAACCCCCCCTTCCCAGAACTACTCACAGCCCCAAAGCAACGCCATGGCCCATTTAGATGACTCACCAAGCAGCCAGGCACGACGTCCGGCATGTCGCTCCATGTAGCGTGGTAGTGTTGAGTTCCGCAGAACCAAGGAGTCATGAGTTGATCCGGGGTATCGGGCATTGCAATGTGTGATGGATTTACTGGCATTACACACCATCTGGACATTGATGGAGTGGTATTGCTTGCGGTTGCGATACGGCACCTCCATGGCATGCGGGACCACCAATTCAACGTGGGTGCAGTCGAGGGCACCTATGCAATTAGGCATGCCTGCCAGTGCATGGAAGGCAGCTTTGGTGTCGTAGATCTCCTGGGGAGTCTGGGGTAGGGATATGTATTCCCTTGTGTGGGTGAGGAGGGCATCCAACACTTCTTTGAGTATCCGTGAAAATATGGGCTGAGAAATGCCATGCATTTGCCCCACTGTATGCTGGTAGGTGCCTGTGGCAAGGAAGTGGAGAACAGACACTACCTTCAGTAGAGGGGGGATGGCAGTGCGTATTTCTATGCGGCTCACGATATCATCATGTATCATGTCCACTATGCTGGTAATGGTGCCCCAGTCAAGCCGGTACAGGGTGTGGATCTGCTCTGGTGTGAGGTTGAAGGGGGTGGCTCTGATGCGGGGGATTGGGGGCTGCCGGCGTGGTAATGGTGGCTGCACCGGTAGGGCATGCTGGCCCTGCCTCACCCTCCTTCTCCTCCTGTGTATCCTCTGTGGTGGTGGCTGTGGTTGTTGTTGTTGCTGTTGTAGTTGTTCTTGCCTTGCAAGCAGGGCCGCCAGCTCCAGGAATGCTGCTACAATCGGTATCATTTTGGTGTGGGAGGGGGTGTGGTGTGTGGGTGTGCTCCTTTTGTGCTGTGCCAGACTCCATTGCCTCCACCTGTGCTGATTGAGTGCACCTGTTCCTCTTGGAAACACTGCTCAGGGTCCTTTACACCTTCTCAGCGATGCCAGTATTTACTCCATGGCGGTAAGGTACTTTGCGGTCTTGTTGAGGCTGTTTTTTCCATGTCCGCTTTACTTGGGATCAGCTCCGGTTTACGCCATGCTGCTAATTACGGCATGGCGTGTCGTGCGCGTGCCACTAAACCGCTATTTACGGCATCGTACTTTACAACGCCGTAAATAACGGTGTGGTGGGTCAGAATGGGCCGTAAAGGGAAACGATGCCGGTATTCCTTTACCGGCATCATTTTTCACTTACCACCCAACTCGGAATGAGGCCCTAGGTCACTTTGAAGCCCTTTTTCTCCCCATATCCTTTTTCAAGAACATTGTTGCTTTTGCTTGCCTTTCATCGCTGCTTCATCACCCAAGTGCTGAATCTATTCTATCTGTGCATTTTTGTGTTTCTTCTACAGGGGTAGGTTTTTTACAGTGTTTACTAGGTAGTTGGTATTGTACACAGTCGGTCTAATTAAAGTATATCTTTTAATAGAAACTTGATTGGACATGCCTTTATTTTGGGCTGTTATACTTCGCTGTTTGGGGTACACCCCTCCTAAGAATATAGCCTTCCCTCAGCCTATGTTACCACAAAAGGCGAAAGAGGTATATCTCTTGACTGTGCCTGTTTTACCATTATGATTGTGTTGGCTCTTGGTTTGTAGAAGTGTGAGGGCTGAGTGGGCGTTTAAGCCTCTACTCATCCTTGTACTCCTGCAGGCGGAAGTCAAGTCACATGTATGGATTCACAATGGACTCACGTGAGCCTGTCGAGTGATGGTGATTTGGTTGGAAATGTGTCATGTAAGTTCCTTGGAGGGATGTACAGCGTTGTTGTATGCTCAGAAGGGTGTTTTATTGCCTTGTGTGACTAGCCTACTTGATATGCATGTTATGAGGTGGAAAGTAAAATATGAGTATGTTGGAGAAGGGAGAAGACAGTGGAGACCCCACTAGATGCCAGGAGTATCTTATATGTTGTAGTGGGCCATAATTCTGGTTGTGGTGCACTTTGGGACGCCATCATTGTAAGGAGAATCCTGGAGGTTCTATAGTGGGATGGTAATCCTAAACATGGTCAACATGCAGCAACTGGGACCAAATCACAGTGGAGCAGAA
Source organism: Ambystoma mexicanum (assembly GCF_040938575.1). NCBI lineage: Eukaryota > Metazoa > Chordata > Amphibia > Caudata > Ambystomatidae > Ambystoma > Ambystoma mexicanum. The sequence continues at coordinate 1,141,916,434 of NC_090931.1, read as the reverse complement.
AAAGAGGCAAAGAAATACATTAGCAGAGAACAATAGGAACTAGCTCACAGTGAAGCAAGATAGGAATGTGGAATACTGCAGAGCAGATAGCTGAAGGGAAAAAGCACAGTGGAGCAAAATAATGGGACAGTTCCTCCAGGAAATGGAAACGCTAGGGATCCCTGGAAGAAATCACAGTGGAGAAAAATAGAAGCAGGGAATACCTCAGGGCAGATTATATAGTACGCACCTCGAGAGGGCAAATCACAGTGGGCACTTGAGAGTGTGGAAAATGTAATAGCAAACAGTGGTAAGGTGTTTATGCACTAGGTCAAGGAAAGGCATCTAGGAATGAACAGTGGTGAAGCACATATGGGCACTGTTCAGTTTGGAGTGTCTGTGAAGAAATTGCAAGCTGATGCCTGTGACTAATTATAGTGGGTAAAAACCTCTTTTGTCCTGCAGGCCCAAAAAGGCCCACCATTCTAAATCACCCAGTGATCTAGGCACTGTGATAAGCATCTATGTGAATAAGCATCTATGTGAATTGCAATAATGCTGGTGCCTTCAGGTGTATCCCAGATGGTGAGATTTACAGCCGTTGAGTTTCCTAAGTGCCTACAGCTTCCATCTGGAGGAGGTGGTTTGACAGGAGTCATCTTGAAGGTAACCTCGTTGGTGATCAACTGGGCCAGAGGTTTTCATTTGTTTTGGTGCCATGCAGCTTCTGCTTGGAGTTGGCTGTCACGAACCAGGACAGACACTGGTCCCTATGGCAATAGTGGTGCTGGTGCGGTCCCATTCCAAGATGGCAGCCACACATTGGACGCCACCGTGTGTGTCCTGATGCCACAACCAACATGGCTGATGGAGCGAGAACTACTGGAATAAAACAACAGCGGTTCCAGATGCTTGCTGCGATGCAAACTACCCGGTAATCTCATTTGTTTGCATGGTGCTCTGGTGTACCCCTACCCATTCCTTTCACTTCACCTTCTTGTTCACTTCTGTGGATTCCTTCTCTCGTGTTCCTCGCCTCCTGTTCTTCCTGCTTCATTGCCTGTGTTCTCCCTCTGCCTTCCTTTCCTGATCTTGCAGCGCTTGCTCCTGGTTCCTTCTTTTGCAACATCCATTCAGTGGTGTTCTTCTGCTTCCTCTGTAACCACTCCCGGCCAGCTACCCAGCACTGCAACTTCCGTTTGTTCCCATCTTTCCTGGATCCAATTGGTGGTGCTCTCCTGCTTCTTCTGTCACTGCATCCTATCAGCTAACCAGTGCTTCAACGTCAGTACCATCTATACCTGGACAAGAGAGTTTTTTTCCCTAGGGTTTTTTCTCTTAGGGTTCACCCCCTCTGGAATTCCCCTTTCTGCCTGTCTCCTCTCCTCCCGAACCCATACAAGACCTCCTTTAAGACAGATAATTGACATTGGCTGGGAATGGGTGATGGGATGATGGTCATGATTATTCTACAATCAGGTAATTTTGTAGTTTTTTTAAAAGGTCAGGTGATCCTGGGCTGTGCAAATTCCCCTTGAAAGTGAGTACAAAAGTTTGGCTATAACATTGGTATGTCACATCTGGCACTTAGAAGCCTCCTCAGGAAGTATGTGATGATTTTCACAAAGGGATATTTTAATTCATGTTCCTGAATGGTGCAGTGACTGCTGAAAAGTGTTTTGAAGTGTTTTGACCGCTAACCAGTGAAGTGAGACTGCTCGTTGAGCAGATAATTTTGAAGCCACTCTGTTGCTCTTAATAACCTTTTACTGTGTGCCTAAATTGTTGTTCTGCTGTTTGTTATGCCTTGATGTTGCTCTAACACTGTGCATTAGTTATATCCCTTGGGGATTCTTTGTACGGGATAATGCATCGTGGCAGTCCTCTCTCTACTGGTGTGAGGGGGCGAGCTTCGCCTCCTCTCCCTCCAGTCACCGGCATTTATGTGCCTTAACCACTGCCGGCGCAACGGACGGGCGCTGCGGGCATGTCGTCAGCACACCGAAGGGGCGCTCAAGGCAAGCCCATCTGAGCCCATCCGTGACACAGCCGGGGGTGCCAATATATTGTTTTTACTAAGTTACACCTAATTGACCTCGCCCCAGCAGCGACTATATTTCCACAAGGATGGATTGTCCGTCCCTCGAAGCCTAAAACTATGCCCCTTGGATCTTCATTAAGTGAGTCGTTTAGTTCTAACCACATCTCACTACCACTATTAAATACTTGCTTGCTTCCTGCACATGCAGGTGCGCTCAGATTCTTGCTTGAAGACCGTCACCCAGCACTACTGTGTCTCGCTGAGACATTGTTGCAGGTGGGCTCAGCAATATCTCTAGTTCAAGCCATTCCCCCTGGTTTCTGCATTATTCATGAAGACTGCCAGCCACCCCACCATGGGGGTGGGATTGCAGCCATTTATAGGGCTGACTTTGCTATAACCCAAATTGACTGCCCCATAATGTTCCCATGGAGGCCCTATTGTTTAGATGTGTTTTCTCAGCCTCCTATAACTGCCACTTTCTGCTTATTGACCGTGCCTCAGGCTCCTTGCAGAGCAAGTTTTTTTTAACAATTTCCAGATTTTAATAGCGAATCTTCAGGTTCAATATGCACAACTGGTGGTGATGGGAGAGTTTAATTTAAAATATAATCTACTGAGACCACCAGTTCTTGACCTAGTTGACGACAGTCTGACTGACCTTCAATTTAACCAACATGTGAATAGCCATTCTCACAAACTGGGCAACACTTTGGATTTGATCTTCCCAAAGAAATCCTCATTAACCATTCAGTCAGTGGACCCTATACTATGGTCTGACCATTTCTTAACTCATGTAGACTGGAAGATGTGAAAAAACCTGCAGAAATTCAAGTAGAGAAAATATGGCAGCGCTCCCGGCGAGTGGTAGATAACCATACCTTAGTTACTTCGATTCGAGCAAAGTGTTGCACTGAATCAGCACAGTCACTATCGCTTCTATCCCAGTCATTTTTAGAGGTTGCTAATATAGCTGCCCCCCTACGATTGATTCAACCTCGTAGACTACCACCAGAACCCTGGTTTACAGACCTCTTGAAAGAGGCTTGCCTTAAACTACGGCAGGATGAACGCCAATGGCGGAAGACATATGATTTGTCCTCAAACTACAATATAAGACATGCTCTGCCATGTACTGTGCTAAAATTAAAGCTGAAAAAATCGAGTTTCATACCACCAATATTGAGTCCTCGTTACCTCAGCCATGGGCTCTTTTCTCAGCTGTTAAGGCTCTTGCCTCTTCAGAGAGACTGATCCCCACTGTCACTCGTACCCAAGAGTTATGTGATGCCTTATCATAGTACTTTATTGGTAAGATTGATACCATTTGGTGCAACATCTCCACAATAATTACTGCAGGCCTACCCCCCTACAAGGCCTCACTCCCCCGCCTACCACAGCTCCTTACGAAGCTAAGAACTGGTCAACCTTTCCCAGTTTCTCAGAAGAGACTGTCCTGGCAGCAATTCTTAAAATAAATCTTGCTCCCCTTGCCATTCCGTTACGAGTCATAAAAAATATCGCACCCAATCTTCTTTCAGAGATTACGGGAGCCATTAATGATTCCCTCCAGTCGGGACTGGTCCTGCGGGAACTGAAGGCAGCGAGGATTATTCCTCTCCTGAAGAAATCATCCCTTGATCCCGCTATACTGTCTAACCTCTGCCCTATTTCACTTCTGCCCCTTATATCTAAACTCCTAGAATCACTGTTGTCTCCCTTGCTGTTTACTTTTCTTGAATCTTCTAATCTCCTTGACACAGCTCAATCCGACTTTCGTCCTGGTAGGGGCACAGAGAGGGTTCTGGTCCCCGTCCAGGATGACATGGCCAGGCTGGTGGATGCAGGTGGAGTGGGAGCCCTGATTATGTTAGATCTTTCATCAGCTTTCGACATGGTTGACCACTCCATCCTGCTATCCCACCTTGCCCAGTTTGGTATATCAGGGAAGGTACTTGCCTGGTTCGCATCATTTCTGGTGGATCGCACCCAGACCCTCTCCATGCCCCCCTTTCTCTCCATTCCTTGTCACCTCAGTTGCATAGTGCTGCAAGGTTCTTCCTTTTCTCCTATTTTGTTTAATATCTATATTTGGGCCCTTGTATGTCTCATCTGCTCTTTCGGCGTCAGATGCTACTCGTACACAAATGACACTCAGATTCTGATCCGACTAGACCTGGATCCGGCTGATGTGTCGTCGTGCCTGTGGGAGTGTCTGACAGCTGTTGGAGATTGGATGAACTGCAATTGGCTCAAATTAAATGGAGAGAAAACAGAGGTGATGGTGGTGGGTTGCCCCCCTGATCCCACGCTATGGGTGTGCTCCGTCTGGCCCTCATCTCTAGGTCCTCTTCCTATCCCAGTTAATAAAGTGACAAATATGGGGGTTGTGCTATCTGCATCACTCTCTATGGACAAACAGGTCACAGCGGTGTGTCAGGCTGGTCACCTCCAGTTGAAAATTCTGAAGAAGGATGCTACCCTTGATCCCTGATCCACTACGTCCCCGGGATAGAGGCAGCCATGGTTATGTCACAGCTTGACTACTGTAATTCCTGGTACCTAGCCCAACCTAAGGGCATGACCCAATGTTTGCAGCTGCTTCAGAACCTAGCAGCTCCGGTTGCAACTGGCACGCCCTTTGGAGCACACATCTCCCCCATGCTTTAGACTTTTCACTGGCTTCCTGTGGCCCAGTGGGTCAAATTTAAGCACTATGTATGGTGCATCGTGCACTTCATGATCAGGGCGCTGAATATCTTCAAGCGAAATTCGCCCGATACTACCTTACGCGTAGTCTTCGTTCTGTCACAGCCGAACAACTTGTAGTGCCAAGATATAAACAGTCTCAGGTTGGTGGCCGGTCCTTTTCCATTGCTGCAGCAACTCTATGGAATGATCTCCCACTTTTCATAAAGAAAACTTCGAATGATCTAGCCTTCAGAAGGCTCATCAAAACCCACCTATTCTAGGCTTGTTGGACAGTGATTTTTTCTCCTCTCCCTAAGCACCAAGACATTTTCGGGTGACCATAACCAGTGGAGCATTCTTAGTGGTGGTATGAAGTGATCTCTCTGTAAATTCTCAGTAGCAATCTTATGGTTCTGGGCAATGCTGCAGTGCCTCACAAAGCGAGACAGGGTAACTGCTGTTACCATCAGCAGGCCTGGAGAGGGGCAGCACGTCCTCTCCCCCTCTCTGCTCCTCTCCTCCTCCTCCTAGTCATAGAGACACGCAGTCTGTCCTGCACAAAGCTGAGGAAGGGTGAGGTGTGAGCAATCACCTCACTCTTCCTTCATGCAACTAGGTGCTAAGCACCGAAGGACACCAACAGGCAGGCAGGGATCAGGTTCAAAGAGCTGCCCCCCCCGAGGGGCCAGATAGTCGGGTATCTGGCCGGGGGCTGACACTTAACAGCCCCCACTACTATACACATCAAAGACCCAGGGCTCCCCTGGGTCTTATAAATACAGAGCGGCATGCTCTGAGAAAACACAACCAGTTTGTGACCATGAACGGGGACCCAAACACACAGGAGGTGCACTGTTTACTCAGTGCCTTCCAAACCTTTGCTTCTTTGCCTTTTTAAAGTTTGCGGCATTTCGCCGCGTCTTTTTCCTCTTTGAACATTGACCTGTTCAACTCACCGAGAGCGAGCAGCGAACATTTTTGTTTACAAAAACAAAGTCTCCCAGGAAGAATCGCAGAGAAGCAGCAGGAACAATTACCTAAGCAGAGCTGAGAAAACCCTGCATCGCGGCTCGGCATAGGCGGCGGCGTTTTCAAGCACACGTCTTTCTTTTACAAGGTAAGCTGCCACGCCGGGTCCCGTCGAGCAGATTAGATGACCTACGCAAGTAGGTCAACATAAACATCCACAGTCAGCTGCTCCCCAGGCAGGACGCGGGACACGCGCTGCCCGGCCAGGCTTACGCAAGTAAGCACAGAGCTAAAGGAGAGAGCCCGGCCTGGGAAATCGAAAAATTCTGGCTAAGAAGCATCAGAAATAGCCCCGGGGAGGGTCTTCTTACCAGTTAACAGGCAATCTGGGTGCAATATTATGACATCTTTAGACACTTTCCCAACACGGGAAACAACATTTTGCATAGAGGGGTGAAGCATTTGCAACAGTATAAAGAGCGCTCAGGTGGCACAGCGAGTAGCGCGCAGAATCCCGGCGGGCCAAATTCAGCCTTTCTTCCTTTGAGGTCGATAAATGAGCACCACACGCCGGGGGCAATATTAAACAGCGCTCAGATACCTGAATTTTAGTAGCGCAATACAAATGCAAAATTATTGTTATAAAGCAACTATTGCAGACAGACAAGAGAAGGAAGGTCAATATTTTTATAACAGTGCAGAATTGGCTTCACAGCAAGAAGCACACACTAAAAATGTCTTTCTATAAAAACAGGTAAAAAAGGAGACATGGGTCCCAAACGAAAATCACGGGATACCAGCACAACAGCGCAAAAACCCAAGTCCCCACACCTTTTAGCAGCCATAGAAGCAGCAGAGCACTACGGTTGGCCTTGGGTAAGGGAGAATATTTACGGCCTGCCAAGGGATGGGATAACCATGCCACCCACCCAAGACAACGTCACTACACCTGCAAAGAGACAGAAAGTGATGGATGGCCCCAAAAAAGGTAATAAAAAGCTGGCAAAATTGTGCGAGGGCATGTCTGAAATGCAACAGTTATTAAGGGAAATGAGGGAGAAGCAATTACCGCAAACAGGGGAACAAGGGCAGCAGACCTCAACATACCTTTAGAACCTAACATATCAATGACCCCCCGGCACCAGCAACAATCCAAACTATCCCATCTCCAGAGACAGCACAGCCACAAGTACCAGATGCACCAATGACTGCCCCCACAGCTGCTCCAACAGCAATCAGGGCAGACCCAACAGGGGCTCTGAAGGCATGGTCAACTCCCAATACAGTTACAGTAGGGAAAACGGGGCAGAACAACAACAATCCAACAGACATAGCAACAATTTGCAATGCCCAAATAGAACTAAAAATGAAATCTTTCCAGACTGAAATACTGAACAGACATAAAAGATGCCTTGCATGGAATATTGGTATCACAATTAAAGAAGACATATGGGCCAAAGAATTCATAGAAATCTTTTCTTTAATAGAAGCCCAGCGCAAAGGAAAAGATGCTTTTAGAGACCCTAAAAAGATAGAGGAGAAAGCCATAGCCAGAAACGCCCAGGTAAAACAGAACTGGGACAACTGGCTCCAGGCCTTTGCCATTTTGGCAACAATCTATAAAGAAAAATGTCCTCATGATGGGAGAAAAATATGGGCCTACATGGATAAAATAAGAGAGGTGAAAGTCGCACAGAAGGGCAAGACCTGGCTAGCATACGACATCAGATTTAGGAGAAGCATGTCAGAGAGGCCAGCCATAGAATGGGACGAGGTCCAAAACGATTTGTACATGTTAAATGCGGAATACCCAGGAGAGGAAGAGGCCTCCCTGACCCCTTCTAAAATACCAAAAACACAGGTCCCAGAAATAACGATAATGAAAAGCATAAAAAGGGAGAACAGCCTTTTCAGAAGAATCAGCCGTAGGCGGATAAGTCCAATACCCAAAAGCAAAACAAAAACCATGGTTCAAAACCCAATACTCTGTGCAGGAATTTTGGAAAAAAACAATGTTCTTGGGGGAAGGAATGCTGGTACAAACACACTTGCACAAACTGCAACAGTGACCACGCAGCAATCAACTGCACCAGACTGCCAGCCAAAAATCCAAAAAACGAGTGCTAACCACTCTGTTTCAACCACAGTTTTGGCCCCAGGTAGTACACCAATTAACCCATACAACTTTAGAGATGCGCTATTGAACTACCCAGACAGAGAAACCAGCGAAAATATTTGGCAGGGTTTATCCAAAGGTTTTATTATACCATTTCAGGACTCAGGGTCACAGAACATCCCACTGAACCTAAAATCTGCCAGGGACAACCCCCAAATAGTGGAAAGCAAAATCAGGAAAGAGCTGTCTTTAGGCAGGATCGCTGGTCCCTGGGACCATATGCCCCTGAAAGAGTACATAATATCACCTCTGGGTCCCTAAAAAAGAGCCAGGAAAAATGAGACTAATCCACCATTTATCCTACCCCAAAGGCCTATCCCTAAACGACGGCATTCCGCACACGGAATCTGCGGTATCCTACACACACTTCCAAGAGGCGGTAAGACTCATACAGGAATGCGGCAGGAATGCCCTGATGGCCAAACTAGACATTGAATCCGCTTTCAGATTATTGGTAGTCCACCCAGACTCCCAGCAATGGTTAGGTTTTACTTTTAACAACAAATTCTATGTAGACAGATGCCTTCCAATGGGGTGTGCAGTGTCCTGAGCCCTATTCGAGCAGTTCCGCTCCTTTTTTCAATGGGCCTTTCAAAAACAGAGACCAGGGAGCAAAGTAGTTCACTACCTAGATGATTATATGGTCATAGGCCCAGCAAACTCAGAAGAATGCAACAGGGCACTGGCGAAGCTAGGAGGAATGGCCGCACACTGGGCCATACCTTTAGCAAAAGAAAAAACGACCAAACCAGCCACCAACATAATTTTCCTGGGCATTGAAATTGACTCTGCACAAGGACTATGCAGGATCCCGAATACAAAAATCGCAGAACTCTTAGAGAAGACACAAGCCCTGATAACTAAAGACAAGGGCACAGTCAAAGAAATTCAGTCTTTAGCAGGCAGTCTCAATTTTGCTGCCAGAATAATTCCTCAAGGGAGGATATTCTCCAGAAGCCTGGAACTGAAAATCAAATAATTTACCAAACCCCACCTACACATCCGACTAGGTACAGAGGTGAAACAAGATCTGGAAGTTTGGGAGAATTTCCTTAAAAATGTCAACGGGTCCTCGCTGTGGCGAACACCTGCGAATACATGGACAAAAAGAGTCCTTTTCACCGATCCAGCCGGGAGCAAGGGGTTTGGAGCCATACTAGACACAGAGTGGGTGGAAGGACACTGGCCCAACTCATGGCAACAGGCAGGGTGGACAAAAAACATCACCCTCCTAGAAATATTTCCCATCTGGCTAACACTACACATCTGGGGCAGGCACACTCCAAGAAAACATTGTGATCAAAGCTAAGCACATTGCTGGGGAAGATAATAACATTGGAGATGCTTTATCTCGCTTCCAGTGGCCAAGATTCCGGGAGCTAGCGCCACACGCCCAGGAACAGATAAGGCCAGTACCAGCGGAATGCTGGGAAATAATGGGAAATCAAAAATAACAGCATCAACGCCAGCGCCAGAGAGCCCAGGCTGGGATGCACAACATGAACCAGGCACCTCAAATACGGGTGCCATAAATATAACGGCATCAACGCCAGTGCCAGAGAGCCAAGGCCGGGATGTCCAACGAGAACCAGACACCTCAAAGACGGGTGTCAACACCACCCTAAGTTTCCTCACGGAGATGGCGGGGAAAGCGCTGGCAAGCACCACAGCAGCGCAATACAGTAAGTGCTTACAAACAGTTTTTAAAGCCACAGAATGATTAAAGACATAGAGACATTTTTAAAAGGGGCACATGAACAGGGCTTTAAGAGAGACTGGGCTAAAAGACATTTAGTCGCAATCTCTTACTTTTCTAAAATATGGGGTGATTCGGACCCCACACAAAGTCCCCTCATTACTTATCCATTAAAAGGGTGGGGCAGAATAGAGGGCCCACAGGTAGACACCAGCCGCCCCCTTGATTTCTGAAAACTGGTTCAAATTGCAAACCAACTGGAGGTCATATGTCGGCATCCATATGAGATCTTACTGTTCAGAACAGCCTTTTTCTTGGCATACTTCGGGGCTTTTCGAGTGGGTGAACTCATTGCTTCCAACACCAAGGCTAGCAACGGCCTGGGCGTCATGGAAGTCAGGGTCAGACAGGAGAGCATCAGCATAGAAGTACAACAATCGAAAACTGGGGCAAAAAGAACCATCAATATTTGTTGTATCGATGAAGCAGTAAACTGCTGGTATGTATCACCAATCGTTACTATGCGCAAAGACCCAAGGTAGGGGGGAGTTTTTTGATCCACAAGGATGCCTCGGCACTAAGCCGCTACCAATTTAAAGGGGTGCTGATGAAAGCAATCAACAATGCCGGGTGGGACCCCAAGGGTTTCGGCACCCACTCCTTCAGAATAGGTGCCGCCACCTCAGCATGGCAGGGAGGTTTAGCCTCCCAACATCTGAAAAACATAGGGGGTTGGAAATCAGATTGCTACAAAAGATACATCAGACTGCAACTAATATAGCCAGCCACAATCACCCTTTCTTTCTCCCTCCCTTCATACAGAAACACCAGGCAAAGGGAGGACCGCGCTTCAATCAGCATGGATAGTCGACCACTCTTTTATCTTCAGGGTGGGCCGATGGGCAGAGGAGACCAAAGAAAGGCCACCATTCACGAACACCATTTCATCATGGTGGGGCTACAGAGGCCTGCGATGGGCAGAAATCCATGAAACATTAGCAGAACTGGTCGCATACAGGGATCCGCCAGAATTTCTGATCATCCACTCAGGTGGCAATGACCTTGTATCAGTGGGGAGGAGACAGTTACTAGAGGACATGAGCGACTCCCTTGCAGGCATAGCACACAATTGGAAAGGAATGGAAATATATTTCTCAGCCATCCTGCCTAGAAAGAAATGGCAAGGGGGCAATTGCTACAAATCTGTGGACATTTCCAGACGAAAAATCAACAGGGGGCTAGAAAAATTCTGCACAGCAAGAGGACTGGGCTTCATAAAGCACCCAGCCATTACACTGGGTGATCCGGACCTTTTTCACAAAGACGGCGCTCACTTATCTATCAAGGGCATGGAACATTTCTTTCGAGAAATTACAGTAACTCTAGCCTCCAGGGGTTGTAAATAGGAGATACTTTTGGGGGAACGCAGTCAGCCGTCAACCTGCCCACGTGTGGCGGCACGGGCCAGAGGGGGTAACCTGAAGACCTGGTGCCCAAAAATATTGTTTATTATCTTATGATATGTGATTATTGTTATTGGCATAACCATGTCTGTACTATAAAAACATACAGCCTTTTATTGCCAACACTTGACAAACAATGAGTGAGCCAAATTATTTCTGGGTAAGGGTATGGTTTCGGCAAAGTATAATGATGCATGCATATGGGTTCAGCAGTTATGGCTGGATTTGGAATGACAAGGTGTATGTTTTTGACATAATCAGTTATGAATAGAAGAAGTGCAATAAACATGATTCTATGACAATGTGGGCTTCTCAAAGTCTTTTTCAGTTTTGTAAAGAGCTGAGAACTAGCTGATGTGACCTATTACTAATCTTTACTTGATGATTTATGTAATTTCCACTAGCTTTGCTCTATGACCTGTACAGCTCTCCATTGCTCCCTTGCCAGGTTTGTGCTGTAATAATTGTAATTAAGAATAAATATACGTTCAATGCATCTGGGGATATGGCCATCTCTGTAGGCGATGGGAATGTTTTGTGAGTTGTTGAGTGGTATATATCAGCAGATCATGGTTTCTGTTTTTTTCTTTGTTACATTTCAAGTTGGTTCTGGTCATCCATGACTTTACTTGTGTGCAGCATCTGCTGAGGTTGATTTCTGTGTCATTTTAGGCTAAATGTTGAAGACGATTTGGCATCATCTGAACAGTTGTAGCAGGTTTGATAGTGTCTGTTGATGAATCCCATGACTGGGCCACATGAATACGGAAGAGAGTGGGTGATGAACGTAATCATTCTGGTTTTCCACAGGTTATGCGGTATCCAGGTGTTTTTTTTTCTGACCATGAACATGAGGACCTCTATCATAGTACTTGCATTCGTGGTGGGTGTTTCATTGCATTGTACACCACAGAGATTTCTAGGTATATAAAGGGGTGAAAGTTATATAGTCATCGCTATTGATCTTTAGGGCACTCCATATGGGTATCAGTGCTGATTCTATTCCTTTGTGGGCATAACGTCTTCCTGGGCATGTCCCAAGACGTTTTCCAGAATGTAAATATATGCATTGCTCTCCATAATTTTTGCTTCGAAGTATATTTTGGAGAATAGGCCATATTCCAGAATCATGAGTACTTACCTTTAAGAGGTTGCTTGCTGTTTCCTTGCTAAGGACCTCTTTGTATATTCCTGGGGGACAGGGAGGGGTTGGTTGGAAAGCATGCGTTGGTGCTCTCCTTAATCAATATGGATATTTCGGGTTTGATAATGTGTTTAAATAAGGCCAGTACAAAGAATAAAAATCACAGAGTAACACAGTGTCAACAAACAGGTAGTGTCGGCAGCAATTGCCAACATCAAGTTCACGCAGGAGGTTTTGGGAACAGGCATAACAAGTCAAGTGTTTGCAACCCACTGGTATTTCCTCTCTTTCACTTCATACTGACCTTGATGTGACCTTGTTCCTCAATACCAGGAGAAATGGAATGGCCATGGACCACACAAGCAGGCATAATTTAGCTCCCTATGTGAGTCATTCTGCAACGCTGTTGAGCTGCACATCTCTGTCTTGCCCTGTGCTCATTAATCACCACTACACTACCCTCTGCCTATTCTGCACTACATGCTGAGCACTCTATACATGAGAATTGTGCGGTGTTTGACGTCAGGATGTGTTAGGGAGAATTCTCATAAATGGCTAGTTTCCCTTACGTAATGAGTCCCTCAGGAGCATTGCTGGATTTTTAGGATTTGTTTTTTTCACCTGGTAAGAGTGTGAGCCTTTTTTCCCACTCTTACATGTGTTTTGCTGTGTGTGATTTTACCATTTGTGTGATCTTGGGCTCTGGAGCCTCACCTACTCCATGGGCGCCATTTTTTGTATGTCACAGTGTTGTCTTTAAGACTTCCCTCTGACTCCATGTTTCTGGGGCTGACTACTGTCTACCAGAAACATGTAAAGTTGCCATTTACTTTATGTAGCCTCTTTAAACTACAGACCCAGTACACCCCATCTTACATGGAGTATTGGAAAGGGTTAATTCCTATCCCCTTTTGTCTGTGTCTCTTGGAGCACTGTTTCGTTCCCTTTACATCAAGACTTGGCTGGTGGCAGTGGTAACTAAACTAACTTTTCTACTGCGGTTATCTTATATAACCATGGTATTGTTTTAGGCTATCATATTAGCCTCAAACATAAACCCGCTTGACCAAATACATTTTATTTTGCCTCCGGCTAGGTTTATTCATCATTTCTTTTTGTTAAAGTCTTTCTTGTGGTCTTCTCTGCACATCACACCGGTGTTGATTCCTTTGTTTGCCGTCTTTTCGTGGGCTTCTGCACAGAAGCCCTCCTTAAGGCACCTGAAAGTCTGGGTAGGCAGGATTGGAGGGAGGGTCTTAGGACGCCTGCCATGGGTTCCTTTGGTAACGCAAGTCACACTCTTGTTTTAGTGACTGGGTGACTCTCCTTGCCAGGACAGCCACCCTGCTGTGTGATTCACAGCCAGGCTGAGTGAATGGGGAAAAACTGCATAAAAAGCAGGTCTCTGGGACTGGAAAGGCAGAGTCCCCACTGGAACGAAAGAACCAACAAGGAGCTGATGGAAGAGGACCCCATACAATGACTGAACCTCCCAGTGAAGCCCTGCTGCAGGTCCGAATCATCAGAATCTGCTGACAGAGAAGATCCTCCAGGAAACGTCTTCACTTGGGCTGGTGGGACCAACCAGTTCGCCCAAACTGCAAGCCAGGACCCCTCCTCTGGTCGAATTTGCTGTACAGGGCTACAATGGGCCGGATAGCCAGGAAGGGCGGACCCTGCTTGGGTTTTAAGGAGCGCACCTTTTATTCGTTGCTTTGCTCTGCTGCTGGTTTCTTACTTGGGTAGTGCAGGACCCTCCAGTCTTCCTACTTCTTGTCAGTCCGACAGTCGCTTCAGGAACTGTGAGCCTGCAGGAACTACCAGGAACGTCCTCCTCAGCTACAGCTTCCTCTCTGTTTTAAGGTACTGTGCAAACCCGGTTGCTCGTTTCGTTCATCCGCAGGCAAAGTGTGTGAAATTATTCTCCAATCCGAGGGCTTGTCCTTCTCTTCTCTTTGAACTAACTTTTCTACCACCCAACCTCGTCCTAAATCCGTGGCACGATTTTTACCGTGAACTACCCTGAACCGTGGGATCTTGAGCAAAAGACTTTTGTCCTTTTGACTTTGGCCCTAAGCCTTTTCTACCTGATTCTATTACTGTAGTTCCTCTTGCTCTATAGTACTTACCTGTTGGTGTGGTTCAATTTCTATTAACTTTGTCTTTCCCTCCCTTTTAAATTGCTGGAGTGCCATTTTGCTCCCACTTCATTTTGTGAGCTTAACTTGTCTGGAATTTAAGGGAAGTGGTGTGTTAAGAGTGTGATTTTTAAACTGCATATAATGGTGTAATGTTATACAACTGAAAAGTGAAATTAATGTATATTCTTTTACTTGAAAACCTTGAGTCAGTGTTTGCCTGAACCATAGTAATTGCTGTCTTTTGTGTAACAATTTGATACTGCTCACATGCTCTTGAGATAAGTCTGGCTGTTCAGCCATTGCTACCACTTTAACTAGGTAGTACAGGCTTGTACCAAAGGTGAATTTGTACTGTCACTTGTAGTCTTAAGTGTGTGTGGTGTTCCCAAAGGGTACTGCATATAATTCTGCCTAACAGGATGTTCTCCACAACAATGTGCAAGCTTTTGCCTGTGAATGTATTAGAGGTCAGTACATGTTTCTAGATAGCAGTGATGAATACAAAAAAGTCAACAACAGGTAGGCTAAGCAATCATATCACTTTATTTAGTTTCCTCATTACAGGTAAGTCATCTTTCTTCAGCTGTTAACTTGCAACCCCAGACCACTGACAAATCCTTGTTTAGGCCACCCACTCATCAACTGACATTCATAGAACAATCAGCACAGCTTGAACACATAATTCAATGGACATTCCAAAAGAAAGGCATGTCATCATCACCAAAACCACCCACTGCTATTCACATACAAATCACCACATTGTGGTAGTTTACTTTTTCTATATGACTTAAATTATTCAAAATATATTCGCATCGTTATAGATGCAAAACTCTGTTAACAATGAAGTACTCACGTTGAACTCATTTCTGATAAGTAAAAGGCCACAACTGCATTCAAACTATCCAGTGAATATTTGATCTGTTAGGCATACAAGTGCAGGTACACTCCGCATTCTTTAATATAACAGCATGTAGAACAATAATGGACATTTGCATTTTCTGCCGCCGGTGGCTCTTTATAATATAGTACTTCTGAAGCTCGCTGAAGATATTTTCTCATTAAATGCAATTTGACACACAAGGATTTGTAGTGCAAATATTGCATTATGTGGCATCTGTAATAGATACATGAGGTTAATTTTTGGCAGCATAATTGATAGTTTTCCATTCATGATGTGGAAAATAAAGGTACACTGATATTGTTTTGGCCCAACATCCCGCTGTAAGGATTTACAGGTTGTCATGATGCTTTACTATGCAATGTGTGTATTTTATATTAAAAACAAACTCCATGGGACAATATTATTGTAGGTCTTCACACCCAAAAGCTAAATAACTTAAATATTTGTTCCAAGTAACGCATGGAAGAAGGTGGCCGTGCCCAAATTGCAGAGTGGGTTAAAATCCATGCTTCGCTGTTTAGCGTAAGTGTGTGATCCCGGGCAAATAATGTAATCTCACCCTGACTTCAATTGCAAAAATTGGAGTGCTTATACGTGATTACTTTTACACCCTTACAATAGGACAGTTGCAATAAGTGTAGGGACACATTGGTGTACCCTGGTGCTCCTCTGCTAGTGGCTCCAATACTGTCACATAGAATTGCATGACTGTTGCACTGGCCCTTCCCCAGTCACATAACACTTGATTTGACAGGCAAACATAGTCTTGCCAGTCAGTGCATCAGAGATTCTAGTATAGCGGACTAACTGTGGTTGAACCAACCTTACATTTTCTCCCCTGTTACTCCCAGCCACAGAAGTTGCTTGGGCCATCCAGAGTACTGCCCCACCCTCTTTCATTGCACACCATCTGCCATTTTCACACTTTCTAAGACCTTCAGGATTTGCAAGAAGTGGGTGTTTTCAGACTTAAAGGAGAGAGTTGACTGATTTTAATATTGAAGCTGCACTAGAATAGTCTCATTGCAATGACTAAAGAAGTTAGATGCCCCTAGAAAAGTAAGTTTGCCACTCCTCCACCATCTCTGAAGTTAGCGCCTCTCCCAACATTTGAAGGGTTAGCCTCCATCTAAATTTTAGCCTAGGTGCATCTCTGGATGTGCACAATTGCATTTTGTTAGTCAGACAGGTGAGGGAAGCCTTTCCCGATACTGGCGGTGTGAAAGTTTTACTGTGTTTGTTCAGAAATATGTACTTGAACAAACACAGTAAAACGTTAAAGCTGCTACTTTCAAGAAAGACTTCCATCACCTCTCTGTATATTGTGCATTGAAATATACTATTTGATTGTATGGAGGGTAGAACAGTGGGGCGGAGCCTCCAAGTTTGCCCCACCCATTTTCTGAAGTGGCCCCATCACCACTTAGCCCCCCCTGAAATGTAGGCTTTGTTGTGCCCCTGCCTACACGTGAGTGTTAAAGACGTTTGTCCTGATAGAGGTTTTATGATTGGTTGATGGGGGAAGAAGGTCTTGCACAAGGGGACAAAACATGACTGTATGTATTTTATAACAAGATAATGAGGGGTTTTTGAAAGAAAGAAGAGGGTACTAGGCATCGAGGAAGCAGAACACCAACATAACACCATGAATTTTTACAAGTTGGCGGGCTAACATCAAAGACACTAGCTTCCAGTGTGAGACATTGATGGGCAGATAGGTATTGATGAAATAAATCTCCAGGCTTCAGACCACACATCTAAGAGTTGCCACAGGAAGCTGCTTGATGAGCTCAGTGTCTATTACTCCCAGTGTCAGGGAGTTATAGTGAACCTGCACATTTCTTGTAGTCTTTGTGGGTATGGTCCACTGACATCTTTGTTGTGGTTCAGTTTCTGTGCTTCCTAGAATGGGGAGAGGGCCTCTAGTGGTCGTTGGACCCCATGTTTCATCAGGGCCCTGAAGTGGGCAATTGTCTATTTGCCCCTCATGCCTTATGACTCATGCCTTATGACTCTCCTAGGCTTGTAATGTCATGTTAAGTTTACCTATACTGCACACCGTTACCATTAGCATGGTCTCCAGACTCTCATGTGTTTTTGTAAGAAAGTGGGTTGGGTAGGTTAGTGAGGGAAGAGAGAATAGGATAGAGGGTCTGCTTTTCTGTTGGTGCTTTTAGAACCAGGAGAAACTGGCATCTGTGCTGGTCGGCTTTCTAGGTGAGTTTAAATTGTGTGCACTAGGGTTATTGTGTTCGGAAGTACAACTTACAGTGACTGGGATGTTTGTTTGCAGCATTTAGTTCTTGTGTGGGTAATGTATTTGTGTGAGGTTAGACTGGCCCAATTGGGTCGTGTGAGGTATGTATGTGGTAAGCTGGAGAGGAGTGCAGAGCTAGGAAAGTTAGTGGTTGGTACGCTGTGCTTATTTTATTGTTGGTTCCAGAATTTGTACTAATATTGAATTATCTCGGGTTTCCAGTGATATTGCTGACATTGTCTGTTTTATGCTAATCACTGTGAGCTGAATTTCCAGGTTTTCTGTCGTTTTCTGAAGGTGAGGTGGTCTTTTGTTATTCTTATCTCCTTCAGGATTGAGTTCCTTAGATTGTCAATTAGATGTGAGAAAGCAGTTCCTCCAAATTGCCTTTATTTCTTTTTTCTTATTGTTTTGTTTCGATTTGGAGGTCGTCGCTTGATCGTAGGCTTTTTCCTGGAGGTTTTTTCCTGGTTGGTAGTATCTTGGCTTGGGGGAATTAATCTCCTTGTCCTTGTAGGGATTTGTGGGTGATTCAGAAGGCTTTGAAGTTAATGTGTTTATTTAGTAGGAGCCAGTGTAGGCTTCTCTGGACTGTTGTGATGTGGTCTCATCTGTTTGATCTCAAGAGTATCCTTGCTGCAGTGTTTTGGATGCCTTGGAGTTTTTTTGTGAGCCGTTCTGGCATTCCAAGGTAGAGGATGTTCACGTAGCCTATTCTTGATAATACTAGGGAAATGATTGCAAGGGGTCTGTGTGGGAAGGAGAGGTAGAAGAGGATGCCTCTAAGTAGTCACAGGAGGTCGAAAAGTTTATTTACTGTAGCATTGAATTGTGCTTCTATTGAGAGTCTGTTTTCCATGAGCATTCCCAGATTTATTATCATGGCCGTTGCTTCCAGTTGGGATCCCATGCCAGGTGGCCACTTCAGTTGTGTGTCTGTTGTGTTATCCTCTGGGGGTGAGATCATTATTTCTGTTTTGGTCGGGTTTAGCTTGAGCTTATTAGTTGTCATTCAGCCCCATATGTCATTGAGGCAATTGTTGAGCATGTTGATTGGGTCTTGGGTTGCGGCTATCTTGACAATGAGTTTGGTATCATCTGCATAGTTGTAGGCAGTTAGGCTGCAGTTTTGGATGATTTTGTAGTTGCTGAAAAACCTTGGGGAGAGGCTAGAACCTTGTGGAACATCACAGGAGAGATTTTAGGTGGTACAAATAAATGGTGGTAGGTAAGTTCTTTCAGTTCGATTAGTGAGGAAAGATTATAGACATAGTAAACTGGAGTATTTTACACCATATTCCTCTAGTCTCTCAATTAGTGTTGTGTTGCCTGATTGTATCGAACACGGCTGACATGTCCAGTAGTACAAGGGCAGATTGTGTGCGGTTGTCTGCATTTATTTTTAGGTCAACCCATATGGATAGTAGTGCTGATTCTGATCATCTCATGGGTTTGAAGCCGAATTGCGAGTGGGCGAGTATTCTGTTTGTTTCTGTTTGCTTGGCTGTCCCACTTGGGGCAACTCATATTGGTAACCCCCAATAGGTGGCCCCTTCTGGATTGGATTTTCTGACCACTACCTTTGTACTAATTCAATGGTCTTGCGGTCATGCTGATGGCCTGCTCATTTACACCCTAGCTTGAACCCAACCCTGGATTTCTGCTATTGCTCTTCTTGTCCTGGGATATAGCACACACTTTCTCGACTAACCTTCAGCGTTATAGCCTGTTTCACTCCCTTTCACAACCTTTTGTCGGTATATCAATCCTGAGTTGCGTTAGCAACCTTTAAGGGATACAGAACCTGGACTAGCTTCAACAACCTTTCTGTCATTCATTTACAAAGTCTCCTGTGCTTCCCTATAGTTTGCCACCTCATTGTCACTGGCTCTGCGCTCTTGTGGACCTCTTGATCTTGACACTCCATCTCTCATTCCCATTCTTCTGCTCTTACTCCTGCACCTCATATAGCTCTTGTTCCTGTTTTTACTACTGATCTTTTACCTCCTGCTGCTCATTTTCTTATGTTGTCTCCTCCATCTCTTCCACCTGTTCTCAATCCTGCTTCCCCACCTCCTCCTGGTCCCACTGTAACTACTGCTCCCCTACCTCCCCCTCCTGGTGCCAGTCTGGTCCCCTATATTTTGTGAGGAAGGTCCTGATAACTATAGCAAGAGAGACTAGAACGGTAGGCATCCCATAGGTTATTCCAAATGGAGCCTGTGCAATCATTCTACACACATACAACATGCACATGTCCACTTATGCATACTTTAGTAACATTAGGTTCGGGACTTGAATTTCCAGGTCCTTATCACTGTACTGTGCTAGGGGTATACATAGCAGGTGGCCTTAGTAGGCCAGTAGAAGAGATAATTGCGGAGACTGGCTAGGGGTCCATCTGGTTTCATCTAGTGATACAGGGGTTGACAGAGTTGCTGAGATGGTGGGTTCTGTGATGCTTGTTTGAGAAAATGTGTTAGATGCCCATTTTCTTGAATTGTTTTTTACACATTTCACTTAAAAAAAAGCAGGGAGAGACCACTGCAACCCTCCACATCCCCCACCTCAATACATGCATAAACCTAACCCCCTGTCAAATGTGTAAAAGAAACTCAAGCAAATGGACATTGAACAAATAGGCCTGTGAGCAAATGGGCTAGTACCAGGTGCTGGTGTTTGTAGAATAGAGGACATTGAGCAGACAGGAAAGAATTGAGGTGCTTCTGCAAGGCCTACTAAAGGGATTCACCAGTAAACCTAGGAGAACTTTTTCAGGAAATATCTGAATCACACAATTTTATGCATTTTGGTAGACTTCAGATTTCGTGAACTTTCTCTGGGTTTTGGACACAGGGTTTCAGTCCTGATCTCACTCCTGCATCTCTACCTCTGCCCCTACTCTCCTCACACTCTATACACACAGGAACACTGATCTCTCCATCAAACAGCTAGAATATCACTTCTGCCTTTATATAATGTGGATACTAAGGAGACAGGGGCAATCATGTTCTGACTGGCTTCCCAATCATTTGCTGAGTTTGCCTTTTCCTTGTTGGCCCTGGCCCCTGGCACTCACCATCTCCCTTTGTGGCGAGACCCTCTCCTTCCTTATTTCTGTGTGATTGTAATAGTGGAATGTTGAAGTCTGGCCCATACATGAGGCTGACTCACTAGAAAATGTCAAGGATTTTATAATGTGAAACTGCTGACATTCCACCTGCCTGGTGTGTTGTGACTAGGATCTCCTCACACCAATCATGCACCGTAAACTGTGGCTCTGGGTCATGCATCAAGAACAAGAGGCCAACTATTGTATCTACTGTAGGTTTGTGGCTGGGTCTTCGGTCCATTCCAGGCATTGTACCTATGATGTGTACAGCACTAGTAACCCCACTGTGTGCATGGCCCTGCAGATTTTGCTGAGGGTAGGCAGAATGTGTTTTTTTTCTATTAACAGCATCCGGTTATGTGTGTCTTACATTTATAATCAAACCATGGAGAACCTTCTGGTCATTTGTAAGAGGAGCAAATTCTCTTGGACCCTATTACCAGTAATGGAAGCACAATCAACACAGACAGACAGGACAACATAAGGCCTAAGTATACTGCCTTAAACCCAATCTACTCAATTAAAAAGGTTTTCAGGTGTTTTCTAAAAACCAGCAACTGTTTTTTCTATTGTAGGTCCACTTGTAGGGTATTTCAACCCTCAGATGCCAAGACCGGAAAGGACAGGCCCTTGCCTCTTGCTCTTTTAATGCAGGGGATTATTAGGTAGTGTGTGGAACTGGAACATAGCTATCTATTAGGTTCATACAATGTAAATTATTTTTTGTCAGATACAGTGGGGCTTTCCTATATAGGCATTTATGGGTCAGTGAGATGGCTACAGATAACCAATAAAGGTTTTTCTTAGCACTAGTTATCTGATCTCTTCTTGCAACATTCCTAATTACCCTAATGGCCTCATTCTGTATTACTTGGAGTTTTTGTATACAGCTCTTGCTAGTGGCACTAAGCAAGGCATTACAATAGTCTAATCTCAGCATAAGAATGGCTCTAACAAGTGTTTCATAGTTTCTGCCTGTACCAAAGGTTGAATCTGCTGTGTCTCTCATTTTCATTTTCTGCTTCATGTTGGGGACTGCTAGAATGCTGGAGTGAGTAAATTAACTGGAAACTGCTACTTTGTTTCTCCTTGCTGGCTGTTCTTTCCATGTTTCCATGGTGGCTGGTGCTTTCACTGCACTTTTCAGGAGGGGGGAACAGGAGGGGGGGCTTATAAGCCCCCAGCTAAGCAAAGTGTAACAAAGTGTGGCAGAAGTGCTCTGCTGTGTCCCTCATTTTTTGCTTCACGTTGGAGACCGCTGAAATGTTGGAGAGAATAAATTAACTGGGAACTGCTACTTTGTTTCTCCTTGTTGGCTGTTCTTTCCATGCTGGCCGGTGCTTACAATGCACCTTTAAGGGGGAAGGACTTAGAAACCCACAGCTACGCGAAGTATGGCAAAGTGTGGCAGAAGTGTTCTGCCGTGTTCGGCAGTGGAACCCGTCAACACAAGTAAGTCCTTCCTGAGTCATTCTAGCAGCAAGACTCTTTTTGCAAAGGCCTGTATTGTATCAAGGGAATGGCTTTTCATGATACGCAGAGACTGTTCATTGTTTGAAGAGAACTGCCGGAGTGACTGCAGGCACAAGCTGCCTTTGAGCCCCACAGCGAGCAAAATAATGTGTGTGAATTATCGCACCTGAAAGGCCAGAGCTATCTGACTGGCCACTTGTAAACTGCACCACTGCTTTACTAACCTCTTGCCAGCTGAATAAGCATCCTCTGCATTTACTGTGAGTACGGTGATTGCCTACTGTTTGAAGTTAATTGCTGGAGGTGACTGCAGGCACAAGCTGCCTTTGAGCCCCACAGTGAGCAAAATAAATGCACGAGTTATCGCACCTGAAAAATAAGAGCCATCTGACTAGCCACTTGGAAACTGTGCCACTGCTTTACTAACATCTTGCCAGCTGAATAAGCGTCCTCTGTGTTTACCGTGAGTACGGTGATTGCCTGCTGTTTGAAGTGAATTGCTGGGAATGACTATGGCCACACGCTGACTCTGAGCCCTGCAGCGAGCAAAACAAATGTGTGAGTTATTGCGTCAGAAAGTCCAGAGTCATTTGATTAGCCACTCATAAATTGTCACACTGCCTTACCAACATCTTGTTAGTTGAATATACATCCTCTGCGTGTACCGCATTAGCACGGCAACCTCTGGAGGAGCTCTCCCAAACTAAGCTACATTTTCAGCACATGCAAGAATGTATAATTTGAGAAGCACATTTTATAAAGACGACCTTAAAGCTCCAGAAATGGAACACCAACTATATCTTAAAATGAGAGTGGGCAAACAATATCAGTCACCTCAACGTATCTAACAAGTGAAAACACTCACATTCAAATTCGTGCCAACAGACTGGATAAAGAGGATACCTCATGCATGATAACACCGTCTATAATAACAGGAACTGAAGTTCCAATAAGCCTGCCGACAATTCCAATTCATTTGGTCAAAAGACTCTATATCGCAATTTAGAATACACAGTCTCTACTTCAACAATCAAGCGCCACATCAACAACATGGCACACAAGAAAAAACCAAGATCTCACAGCTTAAATGCTTTAGAAAACCTGTCATGGCCGGTAAGCCCATTCAGCAAAATCAACAGAAGCATGCTAACACAAATGGCCCTGATGGGTCTGAAAATATGTCCAATAAAATATACAAGATCTCTGACCACAGCAAATATGTCACCCAAGATGCCGAAATTAATCGACAGGAAGACGATACACCTTCCCATTCAATGACAACTACACCTTAGCACCAAAACCAAGAACCCTGGTCGCAGACCTGGTTAGAGTAGAGGAAACACCAATCCGTGCTTCAAAACTCAATCAATAGAGATGAATACAAACATCGAAGCACACAGACCTCAAGATCCCACTCTCTCAGCGTTGAGATTGGTGCTCAATTCATTAGTTAATGTCTTTCAGTGTTTGAAAGAAGAGGTCCACACATATTCAGGTGTCATAATGGAACTCACAAAGGAATTGAGTAATTGTGACTCTTAACTAGTTGGGCTGAATGCTGCCATGTATATGCAATTCAAGAACATTCCAACACAACTTTCAAAAAGAAAAGGTACAAAGGTACACCATAAAACATTTAGCAAATGACTTCAGCTTGCTTAAAACTAGTAATGATCTGATGTGGCTTGATATTAAATATTGTATAGTGGACCAACAGAATTTGAATTCCAACAAAGAAGTTCCACCTATAGTTGCTCCGGTTGAGATCTCATATGAAGATGACACCCCACTCTCAACGTCCACTTTAGAACAATTTATGGGACTTGCACACATGGTAGATGAACAAGAGTTGTATTGTGCACCTCACCTGGGAAACGATCAAAATATTCCTGATTCTTGCAATCTCAATTCCCATTCAAAAATAAAAACAGCTTTGATTAGTGCTGAAATTGCTAATCAATCAAATCACGTATAAGAAGGAGCCAAAGATGCACATCCTCAAAACAAAGACTATCCCACTAAAAGGAAAAATAAGAGGAAACCAAAAAAGAGCTCTCACAAAAAAAAGATGAAGTTGAGCAATTTTCAAATTCTAGAGGAAATCTCAAAAGCGGAAAACAAAGAAAAGCTGGGAAAAATAATTTCTTTAAAGCTTTAAATAATAAAATACAAGAGAATGACAAAAAGGAAAAGAAATTGAAAGGAACAAAATCAGACAACAAAGGGGCTGAGTTAAAATCTGATGAAGAAATATTAGGAACTGTTTCACCTAAATCAGCAGCGAGAATCCTTACTCTATCGAAATTAAGTAACCACAAATTGAAATCAACCACAGGGTCCGAAACTAAAGAACACTTAATGAAAGAAAACATTCCAGGCAAACCACTAAAAATAGCGCCGATTTTTTGTAAAAGAATTCAACCGAAAACCGTGGGAATAATTGAAATTTGTATTCCAGTTCCCACACCCAAGTAATTACTGTCAGCTTTGACCGACTTATGTGGGCAGAACAGCTGTTCATTGGAAATATCACCACAAAAAAGTCTGGTGTATGAACAACCCACAATGAATAAACATTCTGCTGCCCCAAAAGTATGACTTCATCAATTGAATAAAAAAAAGGCCAAAAAGCTGTAGCAACATCCTATCTTACACCAAAAGGATTTCCTACTTTTATCTCTTTTCATCTAATGACATTGACCGTTTCTCATTTCCATATGACAAAACCACACACATTGTGGAACTAATATTGAAATCAAATGAAGGGGCAAGAGCCCTCCATTCATGCGCAACAGATCTCAAAAACCACGGAGTAGAGGGTTCTTCTACTCTTCCTCCGCTTCCTCAAAGTATTCAACAAAGTGCATCAGCTGATTGTCAACTCACCAAAAACAAGTTTGTCGTCTATCAGTAAAATGCCTGAATTAGAACAAATCCATTCCCTAGGCATCAGTACAGTACATGCAAAAAAGGTCAATTCAAAATTATTTTCTTTGTTGCCTGACATAATAACCGACGTTTTTCAATGACTTAATGCCACTGAAAGTCAACTCTAGGAAAAAGACAAAATTAAACTTCTGAGTTGGAATACACGAGGTCCACTCTCATTTAGACACAAAGAGACTAGTTTGAATATTTTTACAGAGTTTGACCTAGTATTCCTACAAATAACATGGCTCAGGAGTGAAATGTATCTAGATGGATTCTTCTTGATCTCCCAGCATGCAACCTCTCTGAAATCAGGGCGGCCACCTGGCGGCTTACTAATTGCAATACGAAAAACACTGTAGGACATGATGTAAAGGTATTCAAAATGACATCCCTGGTATCTTAGCTCTTAGGTGCAACATTGGATAGGGTTTTTCAACCAGAGGTATTCAACTGGTAAATATATATTGGAATATAGCAAATTGAGGATTATGTCTCTTTCCTGAAGATCTACCATCTGTCCTCACTGATTTAAACATTCCCTTTTTCCGGATGACCTAATATTGATTGGTAGAGATTTCAATGCATGCTGCTACCCCATTGCTACACTTTACTCAAAATTGAGGGCCACCAATTGCCATGGAGAAATGTGGGAACATAGTTTTTCAGATTGGAATCTAAATATTATTAATGGTAACGTCAATGCTGACTGTCCATCAGCAATGACATGGTCGAATGGTAAAAGCTCATCCATAATAGATTACCTAAAAGTTTGTCCAAAGTTGTTGCAACATTGTATGTGGTTGAATATGATTACTATACGGCAAAGTGACCATAATTCTCTACAAATTGCTTTCTCCTTGAAGACACATGACACTAGAAATACATATGACTTTAAATTACAAGTTAATTCACATGGGAATCGTATTGCTTGTTTTGGTAACATGAGTCGGAGGTTGAATGACAGATTGTACTCCATAGTCAGGCACAGCTCTGAATCTGATTTAGAAATGTTATGTTCTCCCAGTAGTTTTGTGAAATTTATATGGGATTTGAATCCTCCCAAATTTGGAAAAGCTATAACAAAAAAAATACATGTTCACACGTTTTATAAGATGACTCATATTAATAAAAACCTCTAAATAAAAAGTTACGTGATCTAAAAGCAAAGAACCTCGAGCCTCATATTTATCTTGTAGCAAAGACCAAATAAAAAATAATTACAAGTATTGGTCTCGTGGGCAGAAAATAATGGGTAGCATTCATGATGGGCAGAACATGTTAACAACGCTTCTCCCTGCTCAAACAAAAATATTTTGTGCACCAATTAACAACAGAAATTCATCTCAAAGTGCCCAACAAACCTCTATAATATCCACAACTACACGGGAGACTTATTTCAGAGACCAATTGTCTCTAAGTATTCTCTCAGAGACATACTTGGATTGTAACATTACTTGGAAATTAAACATAGTTGAAGAAGAGATATTGAGTTTAATAAAGAATTCCTTGAAATCTCCTGCAGCTTGTCTCAGTGGACTGATCAATGTGATATTTAGATCAGAACCAAATGCCTGGGCAGCAATATTTAACCAACTCTTTAGGGAGATCATTAACATTCGGAAATGACTGTCTACATGGAAACAGGCAACAGTAATCTCCATTTATAAAAAGGGCGAAAGATCAGACCCTGCAAATTACCGCCCACTTGCTTTGACAGATTGTGATAGTAAATTCTTCAGTGGGCTTATCTTGCACGATCTAGAAAGTTGGGCATCAAGTCATCGCATGCTATCAAAATTCCAAGTAGGTTTTCGCAAAGGACTCTCTAGTGGAAATTATTATTGCCCTCCATGACCATACATCAATTCAGGTTAGACTAAATCTATCAGATGACCTATATCCCACTATATCTTTTTATTTTTATACAGTTTATTCAAACCTTTAAAAAGAGAACATACATACAAATAATAAAAAAATAAACAATTTCATCCCACATCTCAAATTCAAACCCACATCTCAATCATCAGCTTGAGAGTTCATTAAACATGAGAACACCAAGTACTGTAACACAGTTCTTTTTACTGTTACTGTAAGTAGCTATGAACAACTAACTGACTCTTGCTTACTGACACCCACTGATTGGGTTTGTTAATAGCTCCCTTAATTCACCCAGAAAAGTGGTCAGGGCATATATGAGTTTTCTATCAGACCCGCTGAACATCAATGTCCAGCATTCTTCTTCACTCACGGATGGATAAGTTCCAATAATTGTAGCAAGATGTTTGGATCTCAGCCCTTGAAGAGTGTTGCAGAACAGCACAAGATGCTTTAAAGAGTCATTGTGTTTGGTACAGAATCTGCAGGTTACATCCTTGTTGTGATCTTGCACCCACAAACTCAGTCTTTCCTTAGTTTTGAAGGTGTTTAGCCAAAAGTTCAAGAACAAGGATCTTCGGTATGGGTCAGGAGAGACCTCTACGAATTATGAACATTCGTTGAAGGCTCTCGCCTCACGTGGCACATTCTTAATCATTCTTTTCTTTGATCTCTATTCTGCTGTTGAAATACAATCAAGCCTCCACAATTTGATATTGGCTTCGGTCGGATTGCAATGTAGAGTCGAGATCTCGATTTCCATGTCCATGAGCAAGGGATCACAACGTTGTGCCCATAGTGCCCAAAGCTTTACCGTTTCCAAGATTATATATAATCTGGAATTGAGGGACTACAACCTCCATGGTTGTCTTGCGGTAGAGAGCTAACATGTTCCAGCATACACAAGCATTAATAGATATTAGTACTAGCTCAAATCTTATGCATACCATCGGAGTACCCCAGGGGAGCTGGATCACCTTAGTCCAAAAGATGTTTTCTAATGTCTCCCATAATTCGTGAGGACATCCAAGAGCACTTCGCTTTTGCTATTTCAACCTTTGGGCTGTCCGCAATATGGGAACTAATCCTCATTCCCAAATATCTGGTGTTAGTCACGATGTTTAGGATTTCGGTCCCAAGGCGCCATATGAATTTTTTTCTGTTTATCCTGTGAGAAGTCCTTAAGTTTTTTAAAACCAATACCTCGCACTTCTTTTTGTTGAAGTGTAGACCATTGTTTTTCACATATATTTCTACAGCGTCCAGTTTCCGCTGTAGGCCAATTGAAGTTACATCCAGTATAATCAGATTGTCGGCGTAAAAGAGCCATCTCACGTGACTCCCATGAATCTTGGGTGGGAATTGCAAAACCTCCTCAATTGCATAGCCAATGTCAGCGATGAACAGATTGAAGATGATGGATGCTAACGGGCAGCCTTGTTTCACACTGCAAAATGTGTTAATGCTGGCTGAGAGTGTACCTTCCAGATCTAAACAAATCCTTACGTTGGTTCCAGTATGTAGTTCGTTTATTGCTGTCAAAAGACTGGCAGGACATCTCCACTGTTTCATCTTAGACCACAGTCTTTCTCTGTCGATGCTGTCAAATGAATGTGAGAAGTCTATGAAAGCCAAGTAAACTTTACTTCCTGATCTTATTGCCTCCATTTTGATTAGATTTGTTATTATCAAGTTCAAACTGCATCCGATGACTTTCACAAAGCCATATTGTTTCAGATCGATATGTTTAGTTGCTGTGATCCACTTGAGTAGGATCTGTTGTAATAGTGTGGCGTAAACTTTCCCAAGAACATCTAGCAGCGCTATTGGCCTATAGTTCTTGGGATTGGCCCCATTGCCTTTTTTGAATATAGGCACAATAACAAAACTTTTCCAGGACAAAGGTATGGTGCAAGTGCTATTGATTCTATGAAAAAGTTCTTGGCATATCATAGTCCACTTCTTGGGGTTCTCCTTCAAGGTATCTCCCAATATATCAACAGCTACAGGAATAAGGCAAGGTTGCTTACTAGCTGCCCTTCTTTTTAATTTATACCATGCTGCTTACCCTCATTTTTGCAAAACTACACCCTTGTCTCCCCCTCTATAGGCATATGTACCTTCATGTTTTGGCTTATGCCGATGATATCGCCCTCATTGATAACACGTCTGTAGGGCTACAACATCTGATTATGCAATAGAGTTATATGCCAAAAGAAACAACTTGGGTATTAATCCTACCAAATCGTGGGTAATAATGTTTGGTAAATTAACTAAAAGGACACCAAAACCCCACTGGATGATGGAAAATCAGGTAATGCCAATTGAAAAAAAGTAAAATATCTAGATTTAACCTGAGATCCAACCAGTCAGTGCAGACTTAATAGTGGAACTTGACAGCAAAACAGATCAATATATGTGTCAAATGAAAAAACTCCTAAATTCGTTCTGTAGATTTTCTCTAATGCCTCTAATAAAATTGCATAAGGGCAAAATTGTTCCGGCGAATTTATACGGCATGGAATGGAACCCTAGTGCCCGTAATGTCAACTAAAGGTTGACTATGGAAAAAGGAATTATCTCTGCCTCTGTCGTTACCCATCACAAGGTTGAGGTATGAGTTAGGCTTGCAGTCCCTGCAGTCTTATTTTTACTGGACGGTTCTTGGCCTTTACAGACTGATTCTTATTCCTCAGGAGCATTCTCTGTATGAGAATATCCATGAATAACTTTTCACGCACCAAAATGTCTATTTGTTGAATATTCAAAAGACCCTAATGGAAGATCCTGAAATGGTGAAGCATGCTCTCGTGCGCTCAGAGTGGATACAAACTATAGCCTGATTTAGTAATTTCAAGAACGCTAAAGACTTTTCTCTATGTGAAAATTCAAATAAATATGTGCTTCCATATTTTAGAAGATTAACCCAATCCCACCTGGCATGCGAAGCTATTGCATTTCCATCTAAATCTGATTAAAACTAATGAAACCTTATGAATCTGGCAAAAACAAGAACTCTCTGCCGGTGAATGTATTTTGTGTGGTGAAGGGCTTCTTTAATACATGAAACACCTGTTGATATCATGTACAGCAACACTGTCACTTAACGAAAAATATTTTTCTTACTTTGTTTATAATATAGACTGGATTTCGACGCAGGACTTTTGGCATAGAGTCTCAGCTGGAAAAGAGATTTCTCTATTTACTGCAATGTTAAAACTTTTAAATGAATTTCTTGAGAATTTCCTTATGATTAGAAAAAACTTTGTAAGACCTTTAAATATGGAATTTTGTTCTTTTAGGTTTTTCTGTTTTATTCTGAGTTTTCTTATATTTTTTATGTATTTCTTTGATTTATATATGCCTTTTTGTACAAATGATTGTGAATTTAATTGTCAAATGTAAAGTGTGTAAAAAGTGATTTTATATGACTAACTGCACAAATAAAATAAAAAATAAAAAAGGAACTTTGAGGTGGTAGCGTGAACTCTTTACCACAGCATTTACTATGAACTTCAGCACCAACGGAGGCTTCCAAAAAACATCCATCGTTTTTATTTTATCAGACAGCAGATAAGAGAATTTTCAACCTCAAAAGTCTCAAAACCAGCATCTAGTTTTGCCCTTGCTTGTCTTGATCTGTTGACCAAAAGTTTATTGCCAGTTTGTTGTCACCCAACACTCAATAGTTCTATAAATGTTTGTCAATTTTCCTGAGTGTTTCTCATAATGCCTGCTTAGTTCCATCAGTAGCTGGATATCATTATCTGCATAATTCGTAAATATAATCCCCATCTGTTCCAATTTGTCACACAGAGGCCTAATGTAAATATTGGAAATGGCAGGTGATAAACATGCTCCCTGCGGAAACTCATGCAGCATATCTGCTGATTCTGATGAGGCCTCCCCCAACACATCCTTGAACTTCTCTTGCTTAGAAAGGAGCAAATCCATTGACTAGTCTCCCCAAAACAGTTGCCAGTAATTGCAAGAGTCTTTAATACCCGTTCATGGTCCAAAAAATCAAATGCAGCAGACATGTTCAGTAATATGAATAGTCCTGTCTTGCTTTTATATATGGTATTTAACATGGTATTTAACAAGTGTGTTTGTAAATCTAAAAGGGCACTTTTGGTCCCATAATTACTCCATAACACTGACTGTCTTGGGTGAGGGATGTTGGCCGCCTCTAAAAATCCTTTGATTTGTGTTACCCCAATTTTATCCACAATCTTATAAATTGGGTATTTGTTACTGACCTGAGATTTGATGCCTCTTTGGGGTTTAGGCCAGGTTTATTTTACTAATGGGGTCACCACAACTTCTTTAATACCATCATGAACAGATTTGTGAAAAATAAGAGTTTAAAAACCTTGTAAGAAGGGAAAAGGACTTAACAATTCCAATAATTAATTTGGAGGGGAGAATGTCACCAGGACAACTAGTAGGGTGCATCTTTTGAAGTATTGGTAGGTTTTAGATGTCATTTCAGTTCTTTACTTTCATCTGGCCTAAATTGGTCATGGATCGCTTCTATATTTAATTTGCCAACAAATGGTTCTGATTGTACTTTCTCCAAGTTTCTAAAGATCGCAAACGTTTTTTGTGTCATTCTCTGCCTTTTCAATTTGTTCATTCAATTTGTTTTTGTTTCATAGATTTTAGATTTATATATTTCTTCCTGTAGCTTCCATGTGATCTTATTAGCATCAGATATGTTTGTTTATTTTTTTATACAAACCCGTTCTGCCTGGCTTTTGATTTTCTTAAGGTCTGTCAGGGCTTGGTAAACCAATTCTGATGATTTGGCCTATCCCTTATCATTTTAGATTTTATATTTAAAAGATCATTTAGATGAAGCCCATAAACATCAACTAATCTACTCAGAGGGTCCTGATCAGTAGTTACCTCCATAATCATTTTAATAGAGTTTTCTTGTTCAGATTTCACGTGGAGATTTTCTTGGGAATATTATTTACATGTTGAGGCTTCTCTGGCAGTATTATAGAGCGTTCCATAATCGAATGATCACACCAAATACAGAGCTTTGTCTCTACATTCTTTATCACAATGTTACACGAGGTCCCCCAATACAACATGTTTCCCTTTTCATGGGTTGGTTCTGTGTTTTGAATTTTACAAATCTGGAGTGTTTATCATGTTCTAAACCTGACGATTCCTTATTTGAAGGGTCGCTATACCACCAATTAAAATCTCCCAATATTATAGTAGCGCTGTTGGGTTTATTCACGGAGGTCTAAAGGCAGACAATTTTATTATTAAAAGGTGGCATTTGCTCTCATGGATGATAAAGTACAACAAAATTCACGCAGTTATTTGCATTAGGGGTAAAATGCATATGAATAATCTCACAGTTTTCACAAACTATGTTCACTTCACACACTCGGAGTACTTTTTTTGCAATGAGCGCTACCCCCCCCCATTTCTTTATTGGTGATTTTTTTTAAAAAAGTCATAGCCTGCAGGTGTAACCATATCGATTTGAGTACCGTGTGATTCCTTTAGTTATGTCTCTGTAATACACATTACATCAATCCCATTGTCCATGATGTAGTCATGCACATCTATGGTGTGTTTGGGCAATGATCTAGTTTTTAAAAGGGGCAGTTTTATAGAACCATGTTTCATAATAGCTTCCTTTGTATGATTGCAGTTCTCAATATGACAACCCATTGTTCTGTTTCTCAAGGCCATAAGGTTTCTGACTAGGTCCCCAGGCCTAGATACAGTTTGTTTGCCTACTACATCCATCCCTACGTCTTTAGCAACAGATCCCTCAGCACTTGCTTTTTTGCAGCTTTTTAAGTGCCTCCCTTATTGTTGAGCACCCCTAGATTTCTGGTCCCCACTTTTTTGGCTTCTCCTCTGAGAAGAGAGCCTTCTCCCATAGATTAAATACATGGAAAGAGCTTCCGCCTACTGGTGTGATAGGTTATCTCTTTTTATTGAAGTGTTGGAAAGGAAATCGTAAGGCCACTCCAAGAACCTTCTCTAATTTCCTTCAGGAGTGCATTCTCCCAACCATGAGTGAAAAGGGCATTTTGATCTGGTTTTGAGGAACTCCTTAGAGTGGATTCAATTGCTCAGAATTGGGTACGTTTTAATAATGTGGGATTTCCTTAATTCCCAAGTCAAGAGATTTAGGGAGCCTTAGCATTTTGGATGCCTCAATAGGAAAGGTGGCTCACTCTCTAATCGTTGGATGAGATTGGACATAGGGTACACCTCCCTGCATGTGTGCATGTTATCTGTGCTTATCTCCAAGGAAGTCGTTTGTGTTGGAATACCAAATCTACCTTGAAATCTGCCTGGCTTCTGCCGCAATATAAAGTGCCTCAATCTTTCTTCTTTACA
The DNA here is from genome assembly GCF_040938575.1 of Ambystoma mexicanum. Classification (NCBI taxonomy): domain Eukaryota; kingdom Metazoa; phylum Chordata; class Amphibia; order Caudata; family Ambystomatidae; genus Ambystoma; species Ambystoma mexicanum. The sequence continues at coordinate 1,141,883,210 of NC_090931.1, read as the reverse complement.
CCTGAACAGGACGCTTGTCTAATTGTAAACTGGGTCCTATGTCCGGCATCTCCACTTCACTCATCCTTCACTATTGTAAACCAACTTGCAGGCAGTTTCTTGCAACAGATCCTCACTGGGTCATATGTAACTTGTTTCTTAGGTTCCTCCTGGTGAAGATTGGGAGAAGCATAAACAATGTGGCCTACTATCTATGCTGAATCCCAGGACATTGTCACTGCTCCTTTAGAAAAACCCGTCAACGCTCATACTAAAAAAAAAAAAAAAACTAGGGAAAAGGGCCCAGCACAGCTCTTGCAAGGAGAGCAAGGCTTTATTTCCATAAAAAAATAAAGATGTCCCTTCAAAGTACTTTGCTGCCACGGAATTATCTGGCAAAATCAGTATAAGCAAGACATTATGAAGCACACAGCATCATCAGTGAGATAAATTACATAATGTACAAATCCCATTGGCTGGTTGGTGAGACCATATAAATAGGCTACCTGCTTCATAAGGGATGCCAGGACATTGGTCCCATCCCCTTCTGTCTATTCTCTTTCACATGGGTTCCTTCTTGTACATCATCAGGCGTGAAGCTATAATTAAATGTTCATTATGATAAGAAACACAATTCATGCTTTATGTCTAACCTAATGTGCACCCGGTACTGCAGACATGGTATAAGATGATACTTTGAGGTCATTGTATCTAACAGACTACCACCCCGATTCCAGACATGTCAGTGCCTGCCCAAAGCTCCCCACCCTTATTTTAGATTATTTCTTTTGCCCCTCCCGGCACCTCGCAGCACAAATCACATGACCTATGGTGAAGGCAACTGGTCCCTGCTTTGTGATCTTTTATGATCGATTGGGGTGGGGGGGTCCTAACAGTTTTATGATCACTGGGTCTGGGGCTGACTGCTAATTTTTTTATTGTTTTGGTTGAAATTAATCAACCTTTCAATATTTATACTTAACAGTTTAAAACATTAAAACATACAAAATATAAAAGAAAACAAATACATTACAACATTCTTTCCATTAGTTCAACTCATTTAAAACATATTTCACCCTCAACTCATATTGAACATATTTCACAATCTTCAAATCAAACTCATTTGTCAACATTTAGAAAAAGGGCATCAAAATAATAAATAGTCAAAATAAAAAAGAATTCTTTTTTTGACAGAGCTTGTGTTTTCCTCTTACACAAAGATTTCCCAGCAACCAATAATATCCTTGTCAGCATGTGTTTGCTTAATACTCAATCAATTCAGAATCTGGCAAACTCCAATTTTATATTATTTTAAGATTATTTCATAAAGTTAATGTGCTTCTATTCACAAGCTGTCCAAAAAGGTAATGGTTGCTATCTGCAGCACTAATTGAGTATTGCCCAGAATAATATTTCAGCATGCACTATATTGCAAGTTACCCAAGAACCTGCAGTGTTTATCATAGTGTATCTGCCTTAGATGACTCAGTTCCCCACATTGTGTAACCAGATGTTCTAGGGTTTCTGGGTTGTTATCACCATTACAAAACCGGCATACATTTGCGTGGGGTTCTAACAAACGCTGTTTGACCAAAATATCCTTTACAGGCCACAAGTTGAAACGTAGGCGTAAGATTGACTGCCTATAATGTGGTGAAGGTGCTCTGATCAAATAGAAAGGTAAGCTCTGCAGTTTTTTTTTAAGGGAACCTGCTAGTATTACCCTCTTTGTATGTTACACAACTGTGGGTGCTATTACTTAGAGCTGGGATGGGGAAGGTCAGAGGCTCATGCTTTTCTTCTCGTGGGATCGCTTCTCGAAGAGGTCTCTCAACCCTTGTGGCCTTGCAGGGTGCATTCCTTCTGGGATTTGAATGCTGGCAACATGAGACAATAACCGGTCTATGATTCCCTGCAGCTCGGTCCTTTCTCACTGATGCATACGCTACAACCTATTTCCGTTGCATAGACTTAGTTCCATCTGTGCACAGCAGACGCAAATCGATTTCAACATGGCTGCTACTATCTGAAATGGCATTTGATTCCCCATGTAATCTAGAGTCAAAGCATGCACTACCCTCCCTGCACTATAGCCCATGGCAACGCCCCCAACACCCTGTATCCTCCCCAAGCCCTACTGCACACTTCCAGACCTCTGCCTTATCCAAAAGCACTTGGGGGTCTGGGACAATCATCCCTCCTCCCCAACATCCCGCCCTTTCATTAATACTACATTAACAAATTGCCAGGTAAGCTTTTTGCCCTAATTTATAATGTTTTCCCTTTCCAATCTTTCACCTTCCAAGTATGGAGGGGAGCCTTCCTTTGGTACCCATGCCCTGCATATGGACCATAAACTTTCCACTGCTTGTGCGTATTGCTTGGGAGTGCATGTCATATATATACACCCTTCATCCCCTGCTAAATCTACCCAGTGTTCGTTGTAAGTCTCGTACCCCATTTGAGACCATCATCATTGCGCTGCTAGGCACTGTTTTGGCACAGTACCGAAGTCCCAGCTGATAGGTGCAGCAGATCGCCAACATGGACACAATCACAGGAACCAGCATCTTCACTATAGCCCCCATCCAGGAGGGTGCCCAAGAAAAAATGTTGGCAAACAATCACTCTTCTTTATGCCAGCTTCTGTTTGCATGTGAGTGCAGAGGACGTGCAGGGCCCCAATTATGTTGCTAAGGGACCCATTTTTGCATCTTTAGGTTAGAAGGTGCAACAGGAATTGCCAATTTTCCTGAAGACCCCTCCTTCTATGGCCGTGAGGAGGTCCAGCATGTAGCAGTTCTGCAACAACATTAGCTTGATTGCACGCATTTGCATTGTGAAAGCGTTTAAGCCCTGTTCAGAGTCATTGGCCAGCTGGATCGCTTTCCTTTAGCACAATTTAGAGCCTTTTGGCATTCACGGCTGTCTGCACTGCTGGTAACATTAATGAGGCAGTACTGATCTCATATTTCTTTGAGTAATTGCAAGGAATCTTGTGACAGATAATTGGACCTTCTCCTTCTCTGCCATTTTTTTCTTTTTCTCCTTCTCTGGAAAGATACCGAAAATGAGTTTCTGTGGTGGCACTGTGGTGGGGAGGTCAGACACTGGTGTAGATGTTGGGGCTGACAAGCCACTTGGTCCCACTATCAAGTGTTCTTCAAGGACCATCAGGATTGCTGAGTGCGACGACACCAGCGAGCAGGTACCCCTCCATGATGGCGGCAGGTACAGAAATGCCTCCTGCTGGCCACACACCCAATAGTTATCCATCACGACTGCAGTCCCTTTCTAGAGATCTGGGATGTGCAATGTCTTGTTACTCCTGCTATTGGTACCCACTAAGATTCTCCTTTAATTGTAAAAACAAACTTTGTATTCTTCCTGCTTTTGTACTTTCACTGGTTTTTCCATTGCCTCGACCCTTGTGAGTTTTGCTACTTGCTCATTCCAGTACCCACTGCGTGCAGCATTCACTTTTTTTATCACTTCTTCTCTGAATCCTAGGAGTCGGCCTGCCATGCAGCTCATTGTGGTTTCTTTCCATCTACTTGCCACGCACCTCACACCTTGCAACAGCAGGCGCAGTCTTTGCAAGCACTGCGCACTCTTGGGCCTTTCAGCACATGGAAGTTGATCAGGATCCATTATTTTGAGTGGTACGTTTCTTGCCTGGAAATTGATTTTCAATGTGCACAAGGTCAGATGGAGTAGAAATTGAACTTACAAAGTCGGAGTTTCCGCTGGCATTAATACCCTGGGGGCCCCCGACGCATGTGGTATCAAGGAACAAACATACCTTGGGGGCTCCCAACGCATGTCGTATCAAGGAACAAACATAGCAGCTTCCATTAACCTCCTTTTTCCCCACTGAGCTCATGTCTGCATACCAACTATTACTTACCTCTGGATGGTGCACATCTTCTATTGTGTCTAACCCCAGTCCTCGGTACTGATCATATTTGGCCCTTGAAACTTTTCTTTTAGAAAGCTTAGGACCAGCAAAATGTGGGCCATTAGGAGAGAAACTGTCATTTGTAATTATGTTAGAAAACACATTAGGAAATAATAACATGAGTACATTTGCAAACTTCCCCATGCATTGATGGGTGACAGGTGCATCATTAACAGATGTACTAGCCTGTGTAGCATGGACCATGGCCATGGTATTATTAATTTCAGTTACATTTGCAACATGGACATGTGTTAACGAACCCAGAGAGCCATTAATAAAAGATCCATTAGTAATGTTTGCATTTCTTATTCCCCCCTTTCATTTGGCCACCCCATATAAAACTAAACCCTAGATATATTCCTAATCCAAACATAGAAAGAGCAAATAGACCCACCACCCAGTGCATAACACATGTATACGTGGAGGAAAACACTGTTATGAGGGAATATTTCTGAAAATGAGAATGTTGTTTTGTATAAATGGAGTTGTCAGACCCATGTACATACATTTAAAAGTAAACACAAGAGAGAAAGAGAGAGAAAGACAGAGGGAGTGGGAGAGAGGGAGAGAGAGAGAGAGAGAGAGAGAGAGAGAGAGAGAGAGAGAGAGCTCTTTTGTGCAACAAGTGTGCAGCAGTGTTTTCTTTTTTTTGTGGCAAAGGTTGCTCAGTTGTAGGACCTGTGAAAAATAAAATCAGAAACACCTCGGAAATGGAGCAGCAGACAATATGCAGTTACACTTGTTTCTTCAGTGATACTACTAGGAGGAGATGGCCAGAGTGCAGTGCTCAGCTTGCACTGTTAGCATTTTGCCAGATGTGGGCAGGTGGTGTGGCCTGTGGTGCTTTGCAAACATCAGACAGATGCACCCAATATCACAACTCAAACTTTCACCACAAAGGGAGTAGCATAGACAACCTGAAAGGGGTCGTTATATCTAGGGTCACTCCACCGGCGAACAAAGTTAATCACATAGACATGGTCACCAGGGAAGAGCTGGAGAGGAGGTGACATTGATGGAGTATCAGATGCAGTGCTGCTCGTCTCTTCAGTCTGTGATGGCGCTATCTGTCGAGAGATACATATTATTGCTTTTTTAAGGCACATAAGTAACTTCCAAATGTGTCCCCTAGAATAGATGCAGCCCTGTGAGCATAACACCCCATTACCAACTCATGGGGCAATAAGTGGTAATCCTTAGAGGGTTGCATGTACATACTAAACAGAATAAGGGGCAAGCAGTGCACCAAGTTCTTTATTAACATGGTGTAAATCTTTCATAATTCACTTTTTAGAAAGCCATTTATCCTCTCCACAATCCTGTTGGCTTGGGGGTGGTAAATTCTACACATCTGATGCTTGATACCCAATAATGATGTGATCTCTTTGAAGAGCTAATTGAAAAAGTGTGTGCCATTGTCATACCTTAGTACTTTGCACATGCCCCACTGAGGGAAAACATCACTGACCAAGAACTTGGCTATACATTTTGTATCGGGGTGTGCACAAGGACCAGCCTCCGCCCACCATGAGAAAGGACACACAACTACTATTAGGTAGCGAGACCTGTTACACCTTCCGCCCATGTCCCTGTAATCAGTAGGTAACACACAAAATGGCCCAGTAGGGTGGGGTAGGGTACATTGGATTGTTCTCAGGGTCAGAACAGGGTTTAAGTATGATAGGTAGTACAGTTACTGCCCCCTGCATGTTGAGGACAAACCAGTCCTCCTGTATATCTGCAGCAATATGTTACTTTGATACCCCTTCTCTTCCAACGAGCAAGGCCGGTGTTCACTATGGTGGTGACTTAAGCCCAATCAAAATAGATGGTGACATGGCACCCTTGAGACGCTAGAAGCGCCTCAATAAGCACCATAAAATGTGCTGCTTGGGCTGAATAGTTCCTATGTAGTCTTTTCTGCACCAATACCTTATAGATCCCATCTACTAGGCAGACCACTGCTGCTCCAGTATGCCTCAAACCCATTCCCTGGTCGATAGTTGCTGACCAATCAATGAAAAGCATATGCCCCCTCGAGTGGGCTGTCCCTCACTTTTGGGATATCATCTTCCTCTACCATGAATGTCACACAGTTGTGCACCACAAGGTCTTCCTCTGTAACACAATTCTGTCAAAAACGTGGTGGGATTGACAGTTTTGCACCTCACTATATGAATATTTGTGCTGGACAGGATGACCTCATATGCAGATGCCCACTGTACAGTCAGAGTTGATTTGGAGCGTTTCAAGATGGCGGACACTGTGTGCTCTATGTAAAGTGTTACAGAACACCCTATGAGCTTTTCTCAATCGCAAATGCAGCTGCAGCAAGCACTTGTGTGCATGGGAACTGGCCCTTCATCACATAATCTAGCATTCCGCTGTAATAGGCTAATGGCTTGTGGCCTATCGTGCTCTTTTGTAGAATGGAAAAACAGATAAAATGTGTGGGTGTAATGAGGTGTAGCTAGCATTGGGGCAATGGAAATGACCCCCTTCTGATCAGTGAAGTTGGTAAGCATGTCTTCTGTCCATGCAATCTTATTGTCTTTTTTCTAGTTTCCTTGAGGCCCTGCAGCAGGGACTGTTGTGCATAGCGTAATCTAAAATCCATGTATCTGTAGTAGTTAGACAACGCTTGAAGTTTCTGCATCTCTTTGACAGTTGTGGGCTGGGGAGTGCTGCGCACTGAGGCAGCACGTTCGAGTATAATTTTCTTCCCGTGGACGGATTTCAGTTGGCCCAAACTGAGCACTTCTTTGAGGCAATATTGCAGCTTCGCCTTGTCTACCTTGCCCCCCTTGTTTGCCAGTAGCTGCAGGAGGGTGATAGAGTATTTTACACACTCCTGCTCACTGTCATTACACACCAGCAACTCATCAACATACTGAATGATGGTACTGGGCACTTCAATGTTTCCTAAGTCAGCATGCAATATCCTGTTGAAGATGCTGGGGGACTCACAGTACATCGACTGGAAGTTGCTCTATATGTGCACACCGTATTAGGAAGCAATTTGTTATGAGCAAGTGTGAGTTCAGAGTGGAATGTATGTAAATATCTTTCACGGTGCAGGGGGGACAGCCCTGGCACAAGGCTGAGTAATATAGAAAGGAATAGAAGGTCCTGAGGCAATCTCGTTGTGTGCTCAAAGTGCATCCACCATGCATAAACACAGTGAGGTACTGCATATTGGGGTGCATAGGTATGGAGAAGAAGGCTTTCTTGGGGTCACCACGGTGAAGAGGTTCACCTCTTTACGGATGCTAAACAGTATCATTGCAAGGTACCAAACTACGGAAAATTCTGCCTGGACAATGTGGATTAGAGGGCAGAGGTACTATATCATCCTCCAACTCCATCCTTTTGCCTTTGTGATCGGATAGATAGCCATGTTGCATGGGGTGGTGGAGGGAACCATTAATTCCTGATTCAGAAGTGCCACAATGGTGTCCCATATGCCCTCCTCTGCCTTTTTGGACAGCAGATACTGTTTAGTTTGTGGTAACACCCCACCTTGTTTCAGGGTTATTCAGACCGGTGCCACCTCCTGCGAGAGCCCTATATCGTAGGCATTTGTTGACTACAATCTTTCTGGGACCTGATCCAAGTCACTTTCAGTGAAGGGGTGGGGCAACAAGGGCCATCTAGGAATACTGTACCTTCTGATATGGCACCATAATGTCACTAAGGGATACAGATTGCTAACACAATCCCTCCATCATCAACCCGATCCTCAAACAATTCTCATCTCTCACTTCTTTGAGGGGCACTGTTGGGTCAATGCACAGTACAGTCTGCCACTTGCACCAATCAAAGTCCATGCCCACCACGACAATCCTTTTAGCAGAGACAACTAGACCCTGTAAATCTAGAGAAAGTATCATTCCTGACACAAGCTCTGGGGTCACAAAGGGTTGGAAGATGAAATCTGATGATACCCGCCAGCACACCTTACCAGTCTGGGGCACTGCATCAAGTAGTACTGTTATCCCATACACAATGATGTCAGAGTCCACGGGGATAATGCGAACTGACTCCCCTCCTCTGGCCTGTATGATGACCATTGCCCTCAAGGCACACATGCCTGGGGATAATGCAAGCATTCTTTTTTTAAGAGGTCTTTGTAAGAAATCACTAATGCATATCCAGGTCATCCAGGAGGTCCTCATAAGAAATCTAAAAGGATCTCTGTACTTGTCTGTGGTACTACTGAACCTCCCCAATGAATAATGCCATGCATGGGTGTCTGTGTGCTGTCAGTGGTACTGCACCTCTCCAAAAAATGCTTGCAATGCAGTGTAATGCTCAGATCCCAGGGTTGTCTTATCTGCCTTTTGTTTTCATTGCTGAAAAAAATGTTGTCCTTTGAGTATGCCGTGTACGTTGTTCATGTATTTCTTTCTCTTTTTGAAGGATAGTAATTAAGAATAGCATCACAGGGTCATTAATGCCTTGATATACATGTGCATTCCACTGCTCCCGATCGAAACATGAATTATGTGCATTTCCTAGCACATCCCATTTCTGAAATTGAGTTGGACAATATTTGGGCGAGTTTCCTAGCCCCATTGGCCTACAGGTAGGTTTCCCTTTCTGGTTATTGTTACAATACAAACATTATTTTTGGGAAAGGTGCAGCACCACTGACAGAGGTCCTCATAAGAAAGCATGGAGGACCTCTTTAGGTTGTCACCGGTACTGCACCTCTACAAAAATAATGCTTGTGATGCAATGTAATGCTCTGATCCCATTGTGCTCTGAGTTTTTTGTGTATCTCAGTCAAGCATATATATCCCTGTTGGAGGGAAATAAACTAAAAACATGGTTTTTGCCCGAGATCCAGGAATTAAACATAGATTAGAATTTCTTTGTGTTACTAACTAAAACCAATTCAGTAGACAATGGCAACATATATAACCTTGAAGTCAAGGCTTATAAAACTGTCATTACCTTAGCTAAAAAAACGGACATATGATCAGAGGATTCGAAATGACAGCACTGATACTAAAGAGCTCTCCAAAATAAATTCGGAGCTTGAAGATCCTTGTCCAGTTACCTCATCTGTTACTAAAGAGAAGATGTACTTCAGTTCAGGGTGCTATGGTGCACAAGATTAAGAAAATTCAGAACAATATTGTGTGAGTCACAACCAAATATTGTTTCCGCAAGCTCTGAAAGCATTGCTCCTTTTTTAAATTTAGGATGGCAACGGAATCTGAGGTTCTAGCCACCATGCAATAACAGTTGTTGTAAGGGAGATTACTGTCTTTCTATGATTAGTAAAGATTGTGCTGCACAACTTATTCATTTGGTTGTGAAATTCATTAATACCTCCTTCAGGGAAGGCTGTCTTCCACAATCTATCAAGGAGTCATGCATATCACCCTTACTTAAAAAAACAACACTTGATGTTTTTAACATGCGTATCCATCTCATTTTCCAATGAATGTTTCACTGGTGAATTACATTAGCTAGTAGATTGTTTGCTATGTTATAGGTCCTCTCTCCTAACCTATCATTGTTTTAATAATCATGACCTTACACCCTTGTGCTTACCCGATGCAAATGCTTCCCTTATTTGTCCTTTCATACTCTCTGTGGGTACTTACCTTCACAATCCAATCTCCAATAGCTAGTTTAGTTGTAGCTATCAATCCGCTCTTAGGAACATTGGTCCCTACCTACAGGCCTATGGCAATCTATCCACCTAAACAGATAGTGGCACTGCACAATGACATTAGAGATGGCATGGCACCTGTGCCTTGCGATAGCTTGCCACACTTGAGCGCTGGTCCTTCCAACATTTACCTCAATGCCCCTGCCTTATGGTTAGATCACTTCACCAAGAAACCCACACCTAACCAACCTTGCTCTACTCACTCACTTAAGAAAGAAGAGGCTAGGAACCAGCTTTCTGAGCATGATTGGGCACACTAAGCATCCTTGCTCCTAGTTGAAACATATGACACCTAGCCACCTCCTCCAGACTCCCACCACACCTACTCCCAAGTCTTCTCAGATGCTGCTTGCCCCACTAGGCAAAGCCACACAGATCAAGGCCGCTATGGTCAACGCCAGGTCCCTCGCAGCACATGCACTTGACATTGCTGACCTTATCAAGACACAGGAGCTTGACTTTATTGCTATTTGTGAGACCTGGCTGTATGCCGCCTCCAACCCTGCACTTTCCCTAGCAATCTCTCCTGAGTACTCCATTACTAGATGTGACTGCAGCTCCAGAGGAGGCAGAGTTGCCTTCATCCATAAAAATTCACGAGGACTGAGAGCATTACCTAGTACAAACAAGCAATCTGCTGAACTACTCTTGGTCAAACTACCCCTATCTGCTAACCAAACGGCCACTTTACATTTAATCTACAGACCACCAAGCCCTGCCACTTCATTTGTGGACGACATTACTTCCTTAGTACTTGACAAAGCTAAAACTAATTAGCAAATTATGCTTCTTGGGGACCTCAACTTAGGATACCAAGACCCTAATGACGCTACTGCGATTGACTTCGCGAACACTCTACCCGATATAGGATTCTTCCATCATATACAAGAACCTACCACATCAAAGGGAGGTCTTTAGATTGGCTAAGTGATGTTAACTGTAACATCAGCCTACTTTCTAATTCTCCATGTGCATGGTTGGATCACCACATTATTAGGAAAAAAGAGGTTTGTTGCTCCCGGCTATCTGGCGTGGAGTTTGTGAAATAAAACCTAAACTTGCTCGTCAAGTTCCAAATAGTGTTTCTCAAAAACACATGTATTTATGAAAAAATCACCCAAGAAAAACACCAACAATAAACGAATGAATTCGTACTAACCAGAGTGTTACAAATATTTATTTCACAAACTCCAAGCAAGATAGCCGGGAGCAACAAACCTCTTTTTTCCTACTCACCAAACTGGGGCTTAGGCTAAACCCCAAAACCGCTCCTGTGATCTTGCCCAAATCACAATCACAATACAATTGGAGCTTAGCACTGCAGGTTCCACTCCTAGAGCCTAAACCCACCTCATCACCACATTATTACCTTCAACATTGAGGCAGTACATCTCCATGTGCCTTCTATTGCACCTGCCATCCCTACCAGAAACAAAAAGGACATAATGAAGGAGAAGTCACTCCCCCTCATACTCCGTACCCTTAATAACGTCACTGACTCTTGCTCTGATCCAACTACCTTAGCTGACACCTATAACCACGTGGTGCTATCAGCTATAAATTCTATCGCCGCCCTTAAACTCAGGAAACCTAAACCACATGCGCACCTCAATTTGTGGTTCACACCACAGTTAAGAGTGCTTCGCAAAGCGAAACTCAATGCGGAAAAACTCGATGGAAAAGTCACCCATCTGATGCCCGCAAGGACGGACTCTTCCTAGCCACTCTTAACTACAAAGAAGCCATACTCCAGGCAAAAAAAGAGTCCTACAATAATCGCATCTTGTCAGCTCAATCTAATACTAAAGAATTACTCAAAATTCTTAACGAACTTGTGTCTCCCGCATTACCCCAGACTCTTGCACTAAGGACAGCAATTGGTGCACTAATATACAGACAGCACTTCTGGAAAAAATTGCATCCCTCCAAACTAAGATAAACAAAACTCACTACAGTCGGACCATCCTCACACTACTCCTACGACTGTTACTTGCCAGGCCAACATGAACCGTAAACCGTTCACCTTCTCCCCTCTTACTATCTCTGAAGTAGAAGGAATTATGAACAAAGTTAAACCCTCCAATTGTCAAGGTGACCCATGCCCGGCTTCTATCATCAAGGAAGCCTCTCACGACTAGCCCCCTTCATAAATGCCTCTTTCAAAACTGGCATAGTCCCTGACAACCTCGAGGATGCTTGGGAGATCCCTCGGCTCAAAAAACCATCCCTTGACCCAAATATACAGACAAACTTTAGCACTACGGTCCCTTTCTTGCTCAAGATTCTAGATCGTGCAGCCTATCTGCAGATCCAAGAATATCTTGAAACTAACAATCTCCTTGGTCTGAGACAATCTGGTTTCCGTCCGAGACACGGAACTGAAGCAGCCTTGATCAATCTTAAAACTCAAATCGAGGTACTAAAATATAATGGGAAATTAGCTTTGCTCTTACTTCTCGATCTCTCCACTGCATTCAATCTGGTCAATCACCAAATTCTTTGCCAACATCTCAAATCTGCAGCCTACTTCTCTGACTCTGGTAATGCTTGGATCAACTCTTTTCTAAGCAATAGATCCATGCGGGTCTTCTCACCTACAGCATCCGCGGATCCTTCTCCTATTCGCTGCGGTGTCCCACAAGGTTCCTGTGTGTCGCCGACACTCTATAATGTATTCACCAAACCTCTCTTTGATGTGCTTGATTAGCTGGGTGTCTCTTACACTAATTATGCTGATGACACCCAGATACTCATCCCTATCACAGGAGATCACACAGCCGACACTAAATCCTTGAATGACGTATACCTGGTTATTCAGGCCTGGATGGCACAACATGAACTCTGCCTCAATGATGACAAGACTGAGCTCCTAATATTAGGCTCAACTCAACGTCTTAATAAACTTGACCAGGCCTTTAAGTCTTTCACCATTGATGGCAATGTCATTAAGATCTCCAAGGATACTAAAACTCTAGGTGTCTATCTGGACTCTGCTCTCTCATTGAACAGACAAACCAATGCAGTAAGTTCGGCTTCGGCCTATACTTGTAAACTCATCACTGCCTGCAGACCTTTTCTGAACTCCCCTAACTGCATTACCTTGGCAAGAACACTCATTATGTCTAAGATTGACTATTGCAGTGCCCTCTACCTGGGGACTAGCCAGTCTAACCTCAACAAATTGCAAACTACCCAGAATAATGCCATCAGAGCGGCAACAATATCGCCAGGCACTCCCATATTTCCAACGTCAGATCAGATCTATGCTGGCTCCCAGTAAAACATAGAATCTCCCTGAAAACTTTAGCCTTGACGCACAAATGCCTGGCCAACAAGACCCCTTCTTACCTTTCCAACTGTCTCACTCTCCATACGTCCACACAACCTATTAGAACTGCACAGACTCACAGCCTCACACTGCCCAGATTCAAACTCCAAAAAGCCAGAGGTGTGAGCTTCCCTGTCCTTGCCTCGAAGCTCTGGAACTCCCTTCCTGTCCCCATCAGAACTGAGCCTTCGTTTCAAGCTTTCAAGAATAAAACCAAATCTTGGCTCTTCACTCAGAATATATGATGCACCTTGTACAGGGTCTGTTCCCGAATCTTCTGGGTCGGTCTGCTTTATTGTATATTTCTGTATATTTTCTGTATATTTCTTTTGTATTTCTGTATTGCACTGTATTCATGATTCCAGCTTGTGACTCCAGCTTTCCCCTGTGTCATCTTGTAAACAGGTGGAGCTAGAGTTCCTTCTATTGATCTGTACTGTACTGTAACTGTATGCAAAATTATGCGCCTGGATGCCTATGGGCCTGGCTGCGCTTTACAAATAAACTAAATACAAATACAAAACCTCTGAATTATAGGTCTAACACCAATATTCTGTTTTTGTTGGCAATCTTGGATAGCGTGGCCTGTATTCAAATACAGAACTTTCTGTCTAGGAACAAGATCTTGGGCAACAACAGTATGGTTTTTGCAGGCTCATAGCACTGAATCAACTTTGCTGGATTTGAAGGTGAACGCGCTTCAGGTTTTTGAGAAAGGCACCACTGCACTTCTTATGCTCCTTGATTTGTAAGCAGCATTTGACTTAGTTGATCAATTGCTGCTGATATCTTGGTTGGTATTATCTAGATTGCTATTTTCTGGTTACGGCGACTGGCGGGTCGGGTTGTTCCTATCAGACCACTCGGCCAGGATGTTCTCAGAGGACTTCAAGGCTGAGGATTTTGGTGACTTGCGGGGTCCCTCAGGGATCCTGCTTGTTACCCACATTGTTTACTATCTTTTCCCTGCCACTTTTTGATCTGCTGGATGCTAATGAGGTACTTTATACAAATTATGAATATGATATTCAGTGTCTTATACCTTTGACTAGTGACTATATAAGAGACACTAAAGTCATTCATTTGGTTTTCTCGCTCATTCAGAATTAGATGTCTGAAAGTGGTTTAGCCTTCATTAACCCTAAAACCGAGCTGATGATTACAGGTATGGGAGACCAACTTCGATAAGTTTGGCTCAGAGTTGTGTGAATTTAAACTGGTTGGTTGCACCATTGCTACACTGGTTGTAATCTAGGATCAGGAGCTTAACATGAGGGTATATCTGAGTAGTCTTGTCTCATTGTCCTCATATTATCTTAGATTATTAGCGCAGTTGAGACTGTTTTTGAGCCATGATAATTGGGCCACGATTGCCAGAGCTATAGTAGGGACCAAACTAGATTGTTGGTCAATTATTTTGTATGGCAGTGGTAAAGGGGAAATTGCCCAACTGCAGACAGTGCAGAATAATGCAACGCAGGCCTTTGAGGGCCTTCACCGGAGAAATCATATTTCTGAGTCCAGGAAAGCCTTGCATTGGCTTCCGGCAGCCTCCAGAATCACCTTTCAACTTCTTTCCAAAACACACAAGTGTTTATATGGTACAAGCCCAGCGCATCTGCCTGCCAGACTTTGTTGGGACCCGATGTCAGGGCACTTCAATCTAACAACTCTTTGCTTCTGTCTGTGCCCAAAGTCAAACTGACTATACTGTCTCAGAGGTCTTTTCCCTATGCCACACCATTGTGCTGCAATGCACTTCCACCCGATTTGAGAGCATGTCGTCCTTTTGATTGCTTTAAGCGTGGTTTGAAAACTGCTTTGTTCTGCTAACTCTCCCTGGCTCTCTTTGGTATTTCAGCTATATTACTGGATATGTTCTGTCTTTTTGTTTAAGCGCTCCTTTGCCTGCGGGCCCATCTTAGAGCTATATACATAAATACATAAATAGGTTATGAGTGTCCAAGATAGGCATTCTGCTTTCCCCTGCTTCCGATTGAAACATGATTCATGTGCATTCAAAAACACATCCTGTTTCTGAATTTTGGATGCACTTTGAAATAGGTACAAATGCCCTTAGTCCTACTGCTTAGTGCAAATGCATAAAACGTGGGAAAAAGGGTATCCAAATGCGCAGAGTCTGATGCAGAGTCTTTGGGTGAAGACTTATTCTGCTTACTGCTGTGTTGCTGTATTTGTGCTGACTGACGAGCTGCAGCTACAGTCTGCTTTCAATCTCTACAACTCTTTAAAAACTGACTTCCGGCGCAAACGGCCATGGAGTCTTACACAGGGTCATTGGGTGAAGACTTACTCTGCTTACTGCTGTGTTGCTGTGTTTGTGCTGACTGCGGAGCTGCTGCTACAGTCCACTTTCAATCTCTACAAATCTTTAAAAACTGACTCCCGCCACACAGCGGCTGCGGAGTCTGACGCAGAGTCTTTGGGTGAAGACTTACTCTGCTACTGCTGTGTGGCTGTGTTTGTGCTGACTGAGGAGCTGCAGCTACAGTACACTTTCAATCTCTACAACTCTTTAAAAACTGATTCCTACCGCAGAGCGGCCCCATCGAGTGAGGTTTTGCTCCTTCCGTGCACCTTGACTGGAAGTCGTAACCTTGATTCACTGGTAATGTTGACGAGATCGTCTAAATTAGGTATGTCCCCAAGAACGCCTCCTATGCCCGTTATAGTTCATTCACTTTCTGCGACTTCCACCGCTGTTCATGAGTGTTCAACTCCAGTCAGGGGTCCAAGCAAAAAGGGGGTACTGGTAAATGTGGATATCCGCATGTTCTGCAGTGGTTCATTGTCGGCACACAGAGCGAAGAGAGCCTTAAGCAATATACCGACGCAGGCTGTGGGGGAAGCCCGAGGCATGGCATCCTCGAACATGAAGCCTGCGCTGAATTCCGCTTGCCCTGCAGCAGCTGTTGTTACTGCACCGGCGCCTGTGGAATCAGTTGTGAGCCAAAGCACCCGCCCTCATGAGGCATCAATATCTGACACTACATTGCTGGATTCGCTAACACCGGCTGTGAATCTTCCTACAGCCCAAATAAGTTCAGCCAAGGTGGTGGGTGACGCTGTAATTATTGATCTTGATGTTGGTGGTTCTGTTTTTTTCTGACAAATGTTTATCAGATAACTTGTCCGGTTGACCAATGATGTTCACAGACTCCTCTCAGAGTCTTGATTCTACTATGGGGGCTTCGGGTCACTCGGTGAGTAACAGTCCCGGTGTGTGCACCTTGGGCACCAATACCTCCTTTTACCCAGAGGTGCGGTCTTGTGGTACCGGCAACCACTCAAATTGCTCATCTTCCCAGATAGACATCTCATTCCAGGCTTTAAACCTGGCTGTCCAATCTCTAAGTGACTTGCTCCGCCTCTTGCACCAGAAAGTAACACTGCAGGGGAATATGGTCAATGATTTGGTTTCTGCTTCTAATGGGGGGAGAAATGCATTTATGCATTCGATGGCCTCCCAAACCATGTTTGAGGAGGGGGCTTCAAGGCTTACATACACGCCTGAGAGCGTCACGAAACCTTGGGTGTAAGAGTATACTACCGTGCTTTGAGTCAATTATATATGAGGATGTAATTACGCCCCTGAAGCAAGATATGAAAAGGGGTGCGCATCACTCTGAGTGCATCTCACTGTCAAAGCCAGTTCCAGCGCAGAAACTTTTATCAATATTTAATTGCGCTGATAGCCATGCTCTTAAAATGTGAGACGCACCTCTGGCTTCTCAAAAGCAACTGTCTAGTAAGGCTGTTGAAAAAAAGTAAAGTTGAAACTACCCAAAAATCAGCCAGCTCCTAAACACACTGGAAAGGCTGCATCTAAAAGGTTCCTGAAATCAATTTCTGTGCCTAATAATGCAAACAAAAAACAAAGTGTGAATGCTTCGGAAGCAATTAAAAAAAAATATCCATTGCCGAACAAAGCTAAGTTAAGTAAGTCCCCAAATGTGTCTAATAAAGTTGTGGCTACACCTCACTCACCTCTAGATGCTTTGGTGTATGAGATCTCGCAGATGAAGCCGCACAGATGTTGTCATTCAAATTCAGTGCCTTCAAGTGGAACGAGTATTACCAGTGCAAGTGTGGACACAACCCCGGATAGTAAGGGGGATGTAATGCTTCATAGAGCTGAAATAAGGAAGGCAGTAGATGCCTACATGCAAGGGCACATTATTCCTCCATTTGTATCGGTAGTGCCTGCCACTTTGCCTTGCAGGTCTACAGACAGTGCCAACAAAATGGCGAGCAAGTCACGATGGAAATCGATACTAGGGGGCTTGCCTATAAGAACCCCGTAGCTGCAACATCAGAAATCATTCCTGTAAGTCTTTGCTAATGGTGGTTAATCCCGCGGCTGTTACTAAGTCTGTTTCATGTTTCATGTCCACTAATGAACTCACCTAGTAATTTATTTAAGGAGGTACTAACACTCATTAACACTCATTAAGAATGCCCTGGGTGAATTGGGCCCTAATATTAAAGATAAGAGTGTTGATTCTTCTGGTAAATTACTGAAGGAACAGGAGAGTAAGGGAATTGAGAAAGTTATTACTCGACCTGCCCTATGTCCTATGGTTTTAAAATGTAGACCTTCACCATGCACTCAGTATGATCTGAACCGAAAAGCCATTTTGGCAATTTTTTCTGATATTCAACTATTAGAGGATATTACATCTGCAGATCTGACTCTGGTAGAATTCACATCCAATCAAAACTTAAATGCAGTTCGGGTTTGGATGCAATCTAAAGTGATCCGAAACCTCGTCTGGCAGGCTAAAAATTCTCTTTTCGACCTGGGCTTTTTGCTCAGTGTAGAGGTGGACAGTGTGACAGTGCCAGCTGCGGCAAGTAGTAAGGAAGGTGTGCCAAAGTTTAAATCTATGACTTCAGTCATTCCAGAAACAAAGCAATGATTTCAGGAGAGGGGTCCTTGTGTTTGTAATTGTAATTCAAATTCAAACTAGTTATCCATCCCTTCACATTATATCTCCCTTTCCTTAGTGAGCTGGAACTCGCGGGATTTAAACATCTCTTGAATAATGATGAGAGCGAATTAGGCAAGTTCGATGTCAAGAGACCTGGTTAACAACACCTTTAGTTTGGCCGGGGTACCAGGTACATCTGAATCCTGCCTTGAAATCTGTAGCATGTAGACCATTAGCGGGCCATGTTGTGACCTTGAAAGATGGTCCGGGTTTTTCATCAAAACTTTGGGCAGTGCCGAACGCGCATATGTTGCTTGTTAGGGCAGTTATTCATGGTGGTTTCTACGCAATTTTGAACATATATTGGAATCCGGTAGCCATTTCCATTTACTGTTTTTTCAGGGATCTTAACACCCTATTTGATATGGTGTCTGCTGATTAAAGCATTGCATACTTTATCTTGGCGGGAGACCTGAATATGAATTGCCTTGCAAAAAATGGTGCGCGAAATAGGGAAAGACTATTGCAATGGAAATCTGTAGTCGCACTTAGAAATTTGCACATTTTGAACGGGGCATTCAACTCAAACATCCCTCCTGCGCCAACCTGGCGTAGAGGTAACTCCTCTTCAATAATAGACTTCATTTATGTAAATTTTGCGCTATGGTCAGCGATGCAATCTTTCTGTGTGTCTCCCTCTGTGGCAAGTGATCATGATCTGTTGGGTGCCAGCTGGCAAGTATTGACAGTAGTCAATGATAACAAGTCAAAGGCGCCGAAGGGTGGATGCTTAGTGGTAAATGGTGGGAGGAACCCTTTTTTTAAGGACGGAGAATGCCTTGATGCACTTCAACCAAATTTTCCATGACTCAAATAAATTGAACAACTGTCAAACCTCCAACATGGGCCTGATATATAGCAATGACATGCAAACGTTTAGTCAACCAAACACTTCCAGTTTGCAAAGAGGGAGTCATCTCCATACCTTTGACAGGTCCATATATATTAGGAAAAGAGCACATCGTGCTGAAGTAAGAAGATTATCAAGGCTTCCCCTCTCTGTCAGAATGGTTCTTATTAAAAGAGTGTGTTTGGTATATAATAACTGGCTAAAAGGGCATCGAGCCTCACTCTATCAAAGAGATGGAACCATCATGTTATCAACATTAGCAGAGAAAAACATATCAAAAATGTGGGCTTTATTAAATCAAGCAAACAACAACCATCAATTGGACTTACAAACAACGGTAGTTGATGTACACCAGTGGGTGGCACACTTTGAACAACTCTATGCACTACCTATAAACTTCATGACCATGGCAGACCCCCAAGGCAAGTTGTGTTTTTGGTTACACTTCGATCAGAATGAAATAAGGCAATTAATCATGACCTCAAGTAATTCGCGGGCTGTGGGCCCTGATGGGATCTCAAATTTTGTAATGAAAAAACATCTCGAAATTTGGAGTTCCATCCTTTTCAAAATATTATCTGCCATAAATAATCATCAGAAATTGCCTAAGTCTTGGACTGAAGCAATCACAGTACCCATTTATAAAAATGGCCATCGTCAACTACCGAATCTCTCTATTGGATGCTCCTGCTAAAATATTCTGTAGAATCATACTAAAGGAGCTCAATAAGTGGGTGGATGAAAGTCGGTTAAGAGACCCTTTACAGTCTGGATTTGTGAAGTGCATGGGCACAATCCCAAACATCTTGGCCCTGACAATGATTCAGTCTGAACAAGTTGATGGTGGATTCCTGTTATACTTAGGTTTCATTGATTCTATAGATAGATCTATGCTCCTAGCTAAACTTAGGCAACATCAGTGCCCCCCGTCGCTGGTAAATTTGGTGATGTTATTACATTCAGGCACATCCATGCGAGTGAAACTGAATTTGAAAGGCAAATTATCTCCATCAATCCCTACATACAGAGGGGTGAAGCAGGGTTCTGCCCTTGCATCATTCTTGTTTCATTTTTTCATTCTTGATCTGGGCCCTGCTCTAATGAACTGCATTGCAGACGCTCCTCGTATTGGTCGCCAAAAGGTTGCTTACTTGTTATACGCAGACGATTTGGTTCTGCTGTCTCGTACACCCATTGGCTTACAAAACATGTTGAAACAACTAGGAACCTATGCAGTGGCAAATAACTTGATCATCAATACCTCCAAATTGCAAATTCTAATTTGCAACAATAACACCTCTACAAAATGTCATCTAAAATGGTTTCTTAAAAAATGTGAACTTGCTGTGGTCTTGAAATATAAGTACCTTGGAGTGTATATCGAACACAAGAAAACATTAAGCACCATGACTTGTGAAATTAAATCAAAGCTGAGTGCTTTGATATCACAATCAAAGATTCTTTTGAGAAAATTCGGGAAGTTCTCATTGAAACACATTGTGTTGTTTTATAAGTCCAAGGTAATACAGATTCTTCTGTATGTAGTTGAGGCCCTGGTGCCACAGGACCGAAAGTTTTGGGACAGTTTGGAAGCAAGATATTGGAAAGCAGTCCTATCACTTTCGCCTGGAACACCGTTGGTGATTTTGCGATTTGAATTGGGATTGGTATCCTTGTATTCCCAATTGTTATGGAAACAGTGTGCCCTTTTGCGAAAATTGCTGGAATGATTAGAGAAACCTACCTTCCTGAATGCTTTAGCTCAAAATGTGTTCACATCAAAAAATGGCATGTTAAGAAAGTGGCGAAATCATATCTTAAATGCTGTATCCGATGCCTCTGTTTCTATTGAGCTTCTTTTGACTAACCCTGATCATGCGAAAAGCAAAATCTATCAATTCGATTGGGTTGGAAATATGGCACTATGTTTAAAACTCAAAGATTTTAACCCTGATGCATTTGGCACCAAAAGATATCCGATTATCTGTTGAAATTTCCATCTCATGTATGTCGACAGAAATTCCTAAGATTTAGATTGAATCAGTATGAAACAAATGACATCTTGTTTAGAAGGAAACTAATTGCAAAGGAACAGAATTATTGCCGATTTTGCCTAATCAGGGATCAAAGAGAAACCTTACAACATCTTGTTATTGAGTGTACTGCATTGAATGACACAATAGTAAAATGCTTTGGGAAAAAATTGAGTGTTCAGAGCCATTTAGATCATGATCAAATATCGAACCTTCTGTTTTCTAACCCGAGAATAACCGTACAGATTGCAACTGTGCAATTCCCTGACATCTGAATTGATAACTGTGAATAGTGATCAGTACATCATATGTAAGCTGAGACGGTATTATTTATACTTGTTTCTTCTTGTGACAATTGTTGAATTGATAAACATTGGTTGTATTATGTATATGCTATTGAAAAGTGCATGTATTTGATCACATTTTATGAAAAATTAACATGGAATATTTGAAAAGTTGGTTTACCAACTGTAACAAATATAAAATAAATAAAAAAAAAATAGCACAGGAGTTAATTGGAAACGGTGGAGGTTGGCCCAGTGGAATTCCAGCCAGCCCCCACAATGCCACAAGCAAAGTCTCCCTGACTGACTGGTTCGATGCACTTCAAGTCCAAAGTAATTACGGACTAGAGTCAGAAATTCAACTTGTCAATGAAACGTCACTTCAATTTTTGCCTAATGCCAACATCTACAATGGCTCAGTAGCCAAAGGAAGAGTGAGGACTCTGCCAAAACAAGCAAGCATCCCTTCATGAACTGATAGCGATGAAGACTGTGAGCTTATAACTCAACATGCTGTGAAACAAAAGGAGCTGTGTGTGCCCTGTAAAACAAAATGTGGAAATGAGCTAAGCCCAAGTGTTCCTCCTTATTTAGACTTGGCTGCACGAGAGGCATCACTAGCAGAGTGTCTGAGGAACAATTTTTTGTTGTTGAAGGACAGACTAAATGCGAGTTGTGACTCAACAAGTAACGCATACTATCGCATTGAGTGAGTACCCTTGTTGAGTTACGCCAGAATGACCACCAAAATGGCTGATGTGGAAGAGACATTGAGAAAACCATCTGAGAAACATTGGCATTATAAAGATACAATGAGCAGATAGGAAACCTCAAATGCTCTACGAACATGAACAGACTGTTGTCCGCCCATATAAAACACACTGACGGAATAATATCTGCTGAAAGTAATCGGTTATCAAAAGACTATCCTCTTAGTGTTGCCAAGTCCCAGTGCAATTAAAAAATGCACGGACCGATGCTGGGTGAAAATGACACAAATAACAAACAAAGCCTTTCGGTGGCAGCTGGACTCCAGATACACAATAATGTGTTGGCAGCCACCTCAATAGCGATGTTGCCCTTTGTCAAATTATATGAATCATTACACAAAACTCTACAAGATCAGGGCCCTTTGCTCACCTTGATAAACTCTAAACTTAATGCCCTAGTAGTCTTTACTGAACATACCTACAAAAGACTTGACACAAGGCTGAAACCTCTGCTAAATGGCAACAAAGACTAAGTGATCTCGCTCGAAATTAAATGGCACAAAAAACAATTAATGGAAACCGTGATTGACTTCACCAAGTGGATGCGGCATAACTTCCACACAATGGGGCCAAATGAGAATGTAAAGCAATGCCACTGTAGAAATAAATGCAGTGGTGGAGAGGTTGAGCACATCAGCCTAGAAAGTAATACAAATTATGTAAACCAAAACAAAAGAGCAAATCGAATAGAAAAACAATTGGAAGGAGCAATAAGAAGCAAAATCTGGAGGCAGAAAAAGAAAGAGATCAATTCCAAATGCCTCTGACAACAGGAAAAAATCTCCAAAAAACAGCTGGAATGGCTCAAGTAGTCGATCCAACTCACACGAGTGCTCCGATTGTTCGCGGTATCAAGTCACAAGCTGAACAGTGTATTTTGGCTCAATTGCAGCAGAAGACAACTAGTGGTGACACGTTGAGTTCAGTTGGGATTCCACCACCAGCAAAAATCATTATGTTTGGAATCTTTAGTGATCTAAAAAAACAAGCAACGCAAAGCCTGACGGAAGGCAAGAAAAAAAAGACATCAGTACAACCAAAAATGACAGCAAAAGACAAGGCTGTGAAACCAGGCACAAGCTTAATGAACAAGAAAAATGGCTCAAAAAACCTAATACAGACCCTAATGACTCCCCCTCGATCTGTAATATCCAAACGTCCGATGAAAAAAGATCCTAAAGTCAAAAGTCCTAATACAGGTGAACCAACTAAACTATGAGTCACAAATATGACATGTAATGGAAACAAGCGGCCGAGGTTAGAGGTCGAAGATGAGATCTCTAATGATACGTTTACTTCAGCCAACCTTGCAAATCTATCAACATATACTATAGAAGATTATGATTGGCAAGGTTATGGCGATGACGAGTCTAGAAGCAATGATACATGTAATGGAACCATGGAAGCCTCACCCAAGTCAAAAAATGAGATGGGAGTGAGACCCCACCACGTCATAAGTTTGGGGTTGGCAATCGGCAGCTTGAAGTAAGAGTATTTAACAGTAATAACACCCAAAAAGATCGCTCCACACGCATCGAATGTCACAAGGATGCCGGAATCCATTTTGAAATTGAACCCAAAATTCACCACGTCACAGGCTCAAAGGATCAGTGTTAAGAAATCACAGGTTCACCAGGGCCAAAACCCAGGTGTCCAGGAAAGTACAACTTGAAAATATATTACATGAAAAAATGAGGTAAATCTCAATCGTTACAATACAATGAAATTATTACAGTGTTCCTTCACTGAGAACAATTAAATCAGAGGATATCGATCAGACTCGGTGAATTTACACATTCATTCACAACTTGTTGAAAATGGTCTACGAGCCGCTAACGTTTGGCTATGAGCCGAGAGGATACAGAGACCCTCAGAAGCGTCAGTGGAAAAAAGGGATAAAAAGCCCGATACAGATTGACAACAGATTATCTGAAAATGAACAAAGGAGACTATTCCTCAGGGAGAAATACGAGAGGAGAACAGCTGACCAAATCTCTGAGAGAATGCAGGACAACAAGTCGCTCACAATAAAGGTCCAGAATGAAAGTCACTCATATCATCATTAGCTAATATCATCAGCAACCTTTGAATAGCATTCACTAATTTCCTGGAATATGCTTGGTTTCGTGTATTTTTTTCAGGATGACGAATTGAAAAAAGGGAACCACTCGATTATATGTCTCCAGGAAACGTGGTTCTGTGAGCCGCCTGTCTGCAATGGATACACAGTGCAATTGAACACAGCAACGAAAAACACGTCAAGGCAGCCTTTTTCAGGGCTTCTAACTCTGGTAAAGATCAATAATAAATGGTCCGTAATAAAATCTTCAAACCCAAATATATTTGTCCAGGCTACAACAATTCAATTCAACCAAGAAAACAAGAGCAAGAGGAAGGAAATGTTATTTGTGAATACTTACTGGAATCCTGCAAAAATCACTTCAGGAAAGTGTATAGCAGCGGCCATGACAATGATCGACAATTGCTTGTTAAAATGTCACAATCCTTTTATCATTGTATATGGCAATTTAAACTTCAAATGGGTTGATGAAAAAGGGCAAATAAAATCCTTAAATGGAAATTGGAAAGATTAACATGGCCGAAAGTGGATGCAAGAATTATCATCTAGGAACTGTGACATGTTGAATGGTCGGACAAGTGGTGATATCCCGGCAAAATCTACATGGCACAGGAATGGTAGCGACAAAACATTGGACTATATATGGTCCTCTAGACATTTCGCTCACAAAATCAGAAACATGTCAATCTCAACGATGAAAAATAGTGACCATAGCAACCAGTAGTTCTGATCTGGGAAGATGTGAAATTGCCCGGTGGAGTCTGCTATGCAAGTGAACTTGAAATGAATCAAGGTTCAAATAGGCTAAGATTAGACCGAAAGGAAATCATTCAGTTAACCTCAAAGTTGACTGCGGGTGATCCCTGTGGAGAGACAAATATGGAATATCACAATCTATTTTTCCAATTTAAAACATTGACCAAGGGTCTCAGAGTAACCAACTCTATGCACAGACACCCTTATAGCAAGATGGTGTTGGAGAAGAAGAAACAAATGCAGCAGGACATAAGGAAACGTAAGACTTGCAATTACATGAAGATGATAGCGGACATAAAAAATCTTCGACAAAAATACTGGAATTGGCTGATCTCCTTCAGATTAACTCGTGACCTAGAATGCACGGAAAGTATGTTAAAACTAATATGCACGCACAAGAGCAGAGAAATGTGGGCAATAATAATTGAGGCCATTCTGACCAAGAGAGTGAAAATGAGTAGTGGAGTCAGTGCCAGAATGTGGGAAAGATACTTCCTGAAAGTGTTTAAAAAACCGATGACTCCAAACGACAATCTAATACAAGAGAAGACAGTTACATGGAATGTGAGCTGTATTGAAGAGGAAATAATTGATGCAATTTCAAAATTAAAGAACTCTGCTGCTGCTGGCCTGGATGGCTTGACGAACATAATGCTCAAGAAAAACAAAGAAAATTGGGCCAAATGTATTGAAGTATTCTTCATGCAAATCTCCATGGCAAGGAAACTTCTTGTATTTTGGCAATCGGCGGTAGTAGTGCCAATCTTCAAAAAGGGAGATTGTGCTGATCCAGCTAACTACCGTCCAATTGCCTTGCTGGATGTCATCGGAAAATCTTCGCCACATTTCTACAAAAAAGATTAGCAAAATGGGCAGCTGATTATAGATCCAAGGCAAATTGGATTCCTAAAGGTGTGGGTGTTGATCTGAACTTGACATTACTCAACCTCCTGAAACTTGAAGCAATAAAAGGCGAAAAACATCTGTTTCTGGCATTCGTTGACCTACGTCAGGCGTTTGACAGCGTCAATAGAGACACCCTCTGGATCAAATTATGAAAACAGAAATGTCCGTTGGACCTATTACGGGCAATTAAACAACAGCATTCCAAGACACCCATTCAAGTAAGACTTAATGCTGAAAGAGAACTGACTGACAGAATTACAACTAAATGCAGCGTTAACCAGGGTTGTCCCTTGGTGACACTGCTTTTCAAACTGTTCATTGCGGATCTGCTGGCTGTGCTGTCAGAGAGTCTATCTTTCCCTGCTAAAATCACTGGCCACCAGATAAGTTGGGTAACATAAGCAGGCGACTTGGTGCTCATTGACTCTACTCAAATAGGGCTCCAATGCCTGTTAAATAGCCGTGACGTATACTTGAGAAAGAATGACCTACAACTAAATGTCGGAAAGACTAAGATTGTCTCCTTTAATTCAAATGCTGGGAAAAGAGGCAAAAACTTTAAATGGTTTACAGCAGGGAAACAACTTGATGAAACAGACAGCAATAGATATCTAGGTGTTCTGTTCAACAAATCGGTAAGAGAATGCCAATGGACGGAAGATCTAAAGATGAAGATGAAGAACTTAAAGTTGCAAGCTGCAAAACTGCATTCAAACTATGGAAAATTCACTCTAATTCCAGTGATAAAGTTTTACCAACAAAAGGTAGTAGCTACAATAACATTTGGACATGGGCAGGCTTTAATATTGACAAAGCGATCTGGGATGCGCTAGAAGGGAGTTTCTGGAGCAAGGTCCTTCGCCTACCAAATAACGTCTCAATCACTGTCATATGGTTTGAACATGGGCTACAGTCCTTATTTGCAACTGTATTATGGAAATCATTGTCATTAATGAGAAAAATGTCAATGAGATCATCAGCAACATCATCCCAAATCCTAAACTCCCCACTGAAAAACCTTACCAAGATCTCTTTGAGGTGTGGTTGATAGATTAGCAAGGGATATCGAGACTTAGTACCACCAAAAATGAAATCCGCCAGTCACAATGTCAAAGTTATATAAGTATAACTTTTATTCTGTACAGATACAAATATGAAAGCAGATAGCTATCTGGCTCTCAAGCGCCTCGCAGTGTGTACCAGCTGACACTGTGAGGGGAGAGAGTCATGAACATTACAAAGCATGCCTTATTTATACCCAGTCCTGGTCATTGCCCAGCCCATCTCCAAACTAATAAGTTACAAAATAGGGTCCATGCTCAGTTCACATGGCAAATATGACAATATTCGTTTACACTTTTGACATGTTGTCTTGCCCTTAAAGATACAATGCTGGCAAACGTTGTTATAGTTAGCTGTGTGGATCTTTCCTTGTTCACTGAGCTTTAGGGTAAGTCCTGTTCCAAGAGATGTGCACAAAGGATTCCTCCCAAAGCACACTGCTTTAGTTGCTTTGCATTGTGTGCCATTGTTTGAATGAGGATGATGCTGTAGACACAGATAACACTTTGAATAGCAGTTTATCTTGATTACAAGGTTTCTTTGCACAAAACAAACATTCTGCTCTTGGCAGCCCTAATGTTGACATAAGCTCAAAGGTCACTCTGTGTCATGATGCCTACCCCCGGAGCACCAGGCCAGGCCCAGCACCCCCGGAAGCAGACATCATGCCCTCGAGTAAAAGCCCAGCAGCCCCTTATAGGGGCTCTTTGGACTCAGTCCTGGCGCCTTTGGTGCCAGGCTCATGTTGGACATCAGTCCTGGCGCCATAGGCGCCAGGCTCATAAAGGGAGGTGTTTTGTGCACCTACCTGATGCAGACCATGCTGCACGCTTCAGGCCTCCCTGAGACCTGAAACTGACTATTTTTTCATAGGGACTATTTTTTCACTCGGGCTTGGCCAGGGAAGGATACATATCTAGTTGGGGAAGGATACATACCTGGGACTTCTTTGGAGGCTATTTAAGCCATGCCCAGACAGCAGCTCTTGCTTCGCGTTGTTCTGCTTCCTGCAGCTTAACGCTCACCGTGTCTGCTCCTGCTCCTGGACTCCAGCCACGCCCTCCTCGAACCTGGAAGACCTGCAAGGAAGGAAGAGAAGAGAAAAGTGAAAACCAAGGACTATTTCAAACTTCTTACCTGCATCCGGAATCTTCTCGCCAGCATCCCTGAAGAAAGACTTCCATTTAAAAGTATTGCGTTGCTCGCTGCAGCGCCACGCTTCACTCACCTGTCCTCGAGACATCTCCCGGCTCCATCGCGGCTGTCAGCATCGGACGCCACATCTCTGCACCTAGGGGGGAGAGGAAGAAACAAAAGGTGAGCAAAGGGAACACATAAGGAAAGCCTGATTAACAGCCATAATACTTACCGGCTTTTCTTCCACATTTCGGGTCGGCGCCGCCCCGTTGGCAGGTACCGTACCCCGGCCCCTATGGGGAAAGGACAAGAGACATTTCTGGGCAATGATAAGGACATTTAGAGGGATCGCCCTCATCACTACTCACCTCGGCAGTTTAACCCCTCGACGCATCGCCTTCATTCTGCACCTGAAATAAAGGACAGATCACAGGTTAGAAAGACAACATAAAGGGGGCCTCACTTGAACTTTGAACTTTCATACTTACGGCGCATCGCTCAGGAAAGTCAAGTGGATTTTGCCAGCGCCATTCTGAAAACCAGTGAAGTAACTGGACGAACACGCGCCCCTGCACCAGAAGCAGGATGGAGAGTTCATCCTTCCAAACCATAAGGTGAGCTTCAACCGGGGTTTGGAGGAAGTTAGAGAGGAATGAAGGGGGAAGGAGGGAAGGGGGGAGCTAGCACACTATTCTGCAGACTGTTAATCCGCTTTCTCATCTGCAGAAGGATATTCCTACGGGCCAGGCAAGCACGATTTGGAGGTCCTGTCCAATCGGTGTTCCGGGTCCTGCGCATCACGCTAGAAGAGGCCACAGCAATCCAGACTAGACCAGCGCCCCCGTGGGAACCAGGTGAGCGTTACACTCTGCTAAGAGGCAGCTGGAAACATAGTTAATAATTTCAGAACAGAAAGCAGGAGTTAGAATCAAAATGGCAGATGTTTCTAAATGGCGGCTCTAGTCAATTCTATTAAGGGATTTTTAGACGCGGTTTTCTGTACAATACGAATGTGCTTAGGCCAATCTTCATAATCAGATGGTATTATGCAAATATGGTTTAACAAACCCTCCTTTTGGCCTTAGCCAAGAGCATTACTCCAACATTTGTATTATTCAAAACCCATGCAACATATTTTTCAAAACCCATTGGCTGAGAACCTTCTCTTTGTATGCAGAAAAGAACAGAATTGGACTCTAAGTGAGGCATTGCAGGCAGTGCTTAAAGGAAGAGGATGGACATACCACCCCAGTCCATTTTCCCCATGTTGCAGCAGGTGTGAACTCACCCAGCAATTAGTTTTATTCAGAATCACATGGGTAGCATTCATAATCATTAAAAGAGTGTTATTATGGTAACTCTGTCTATTTTGGAAGTGTTGAGGAGGAAGAGTGTGCATATGCACCAAGGGTGGAGACACAGTGGAGATACTTGCAGTTGGTAACAAATTATCAAGCGGATGCACTTCTTCAAGGTATCAAAGCCCAAATGAAAATACAGTGACTAAACTAACTGATATTGTGACAAACAAACATGTGGTCCTTGGGTACCATAACCCTTGATGGGTAAATTTGTCATCAGAGAAGTGACCAATATTCATCTTTGCACAAGTGATTTTAAAAATGGGAATTGTTTCTCAGAGTCTGTTAAGAAGCCTCTCTGTTAGGGTTATGGTCTCTCGTAGGCACAGCCAATGTCATGCTGTACGTTTGATTTCTTGGTCACAGATCGTACCTCAAGACTCCAGGTACGGTGTGATCTGCAAACAGAGTGTTGTCGCTTCCTGAAAGCAATGAAGAAAATGGAGGAGCAGAAGCAAAATTGCTCGATAGTGAAGATCTTGCAGAAGAAGCAACAATCTCTGCAGGCCCCACGGATTCAGGAATGGCTTCCGGGACACCCTCAGTGTCAGTTAGAACAGGCTTTTTGTGAGCACCAAGGTAAACAGTTCCCTTCACCTTGGCTCTGTCATAGGCCATAGGAAAAGGAATCTTTTTCATGTGTGTCACATGGATCGAGTTCTTCTTGTTCGGTCACTCAGATAGCAGTCTGTGTGGCCAGGAGGACTTGATGTGGTCCTCTCCAGCGTGGTGCAATACAGGAAGCTCTTTACTTTCACAAGAACCCAGTCTCCAGCTGTCATGATGCCTAGCCCCGGGCATCAGGACCAAGGCCCTCAGCTCCGGGAGCAGGCATCCAGACATTTGTTTAAACCTCAGCAGCCCCGGCTAGGGGGGGCCAGGCTCATCATAGAAATCAGTCTTGGCGCCATAGGCGCCAGGCTCATAGACTTTACTTACCTGATGCAGACCATGCTGCAAAAGAGTCCAAGCCTACATGAGGCCTGGATGGGACTATTTTGTTACAGGGACTATTTTTTACTCAGGCGTGGCTCTAGGGAACTTCTTACCTGGAACTACTTTGGAGGCTATTTAAACCACACACGAACAGCAGCACATGCTTCGCGTTATTCTGCATCCAGCAGCGTGACGCTCACCGGGCCTGCAGCCAGCATCCAGTCTTCTGCTACGCCCGTGTGCCTGCAGCCAGCATCCAGTCTTCTGCCACGCCTGCCTCGAATCCGGAGCTCCTAGAATAAAGAAGAAGAAAAGGACAAGGTTAGAAAACGAACTTATTTCAAATTCCTCACCTAATTCCGGAACCATTTCATCTCCGGACCTGGAAAGTACATCAGTCCTGCACGGGTCGCTTCGCCGCTCCAGCACGGCGCCATACTCACCAGTTCTCACAGCATCTTTCGATCTGGCACTGTCTCCATCATTTCTTTGCCGTAATCCGGCACCTAGGGGACACAAGAAAAAACAAGGTGAGCCAAGGGAATCAACAAATACAACCTCTTACCACCATAGACACATCACCAGCGGTATTATTCCATAACTCTCCACATTTCCATATGCCGCATCTGTAAAGAGGGAGAAAACCAACACATTAACGCATGCAATAGTTACCGGACAGCGTTGGGTAACACAGACTCTTACCTGAACGCCAGCAGCAGCTACGAGACCTTCTTCTCACAAACTCAGTTGCAACTTAAGGAAGGAAGGGGACAAGAGTGAACATCGGGCACATTGAACTCTTTGAACTTGATACTTACCAATCCCGCCAGGGACTTCAGAGTCAATACTTACCGGAACTCTCCCAACGCCTTCAAACCAGTGAAGTAACTGGTATCTACGTGTCCCTGCAAGACACGCAGGATGGAGAGCTCATCTTTTATGAACATAAGGTGAGGTTACTAAGGGGATATCGGAGGTGATTAGTGGGGGAGAGCGAGAACAGTTGGGAGGCCATCACTAAAACCCACAGGTGGTTAATCCCTGTCTCCACTTGCAGGAAAATACTTCTTCGGGTCCAGCAGAGAAGACTAGGCGGGCCAATCCAGACAGTCATCTGTGCACTGCGCATCACGATGAAGGAGACCGCAGCTGTCCGGATCCGATCGACACCCCTGTGGGGTCCAGGTGAGTGTAACACCATGTCTAAGTCAATGGCCTGGGCCCTCGTACTTTACTGGGAGGGCTTCTCGCACCTTTTGATGGATCAAAATACAAGTTCTTAGTTAACTCAGAAAGAAGTACATTTTTGACATTTTTCAGTAATTTGGGCTCTGGTATCCTAAAGAGGGCATAGAAGGGAGGCCAAAACTACCCCTTGGTGTCAGAGTTTCTCTGCCATTATTGTGCTGTAGGCATACTTTGCAACTTTGGACAAGACACTCAGCAGTTTTTGGAATATTTACATTAACCCAGACAGGTTCTAACATTTTGCAAATCTTTTTTGGTACATATGTATGTTGGACCACGAGTCATTGTCACCATAGCGGTAACATAAGCATTGGGCAAAATCCATTTTAGTTTTTTAGTGTCTACCCAACAACCCTCATCATCTAAACTTGCTGGACCCTCAGCCCACTGTTTAATTTCATCTGGAGTAGCATCAGCCTGAATTTCCTTTATGCAACCAATCCCTTCATCTCTCATACAAGTGTTAGGGACCCCTTTTATAGGGTCCAGTACACACATTTTAGAATGTAAATCAATGGCAATTTGTTTGGCTATCCGGTCAGCAAAAGCGTTTCCTTTTCCCACTTCATCTGTTATTTTCTGATGTGCAGCGCACTTCATTATTGCTAACTGTGTAAGAAGCGCAAGTGCTGAAATTAGCCAAAACAATCAAGGTGCCATGTTGTATTTTAGTTCCATGCAAGGTCAAGAAACCTCTCTCTGCCCATAGTCGACCAAAGTTGTGAACCACACCAAAGGCATACTGGCTGTCTGTATATATATTCACACTAAGCCCTTCAGAAAGTTCACAAGCTCTGGTCAACGCAATAATTTCTGCTGCCTGCGCAGAATTTTGTGGAATTCTTTGGTTTCTACTATCGTGCTTAAAGTGGTGCTTGCATAAACAGCAGTGGATGTACCATCCGGAAGTTTGAAGCAGGATCCATCGCAAAACAGCTCCCCTTGTGGTTTCTTTAAGGGTGTATCATTTAAATCAATTCTGCCTTCATTCTGCCTTCAGGTCCTTGCTCTGTGGTATAGAGGCAGTTATTTGACATCAAGCAATTCCTTGCAATAGTTCGGCCGGATTTAATGAGCAACATCTCTTAATTTGAATATGCAGTGCAAATAAAATCAGCTTGTATCTTGTTAATCGGGCTGATGTGAGATGTTGTGTTTGCGTTCTGTTTAATAGAATGTCTACAGAGTGAGGTACCATCACGGCTAAGGGGTGACCCAGAACCATACCCTCACTCTGTTTTACAGATGCAGCGGCAGCAGCAACAGCTCTCAAACATCTCGGCAAAGCGCATGCAACAGGGTCAAGCATAGAGGAAAAATAACCGCACAATTCTTACCCTCATGCTCCTATGTTAAAACATCCAAAGCACATCCTTCACATTCATGCACATACTATACAAAGGCCTTTTCATAATTTGATGTACCCAAAACTGGCGCTGAACACAACGCAGCCTTGAGCAGATCAAAAGCTTTCTTGCAATCCATGTTCCACGGTAAGGGCAAAGAAATGTCCTTCTTTGTCAATTCCAACATTGGAAAATTTGGGATCAACTGTCTACAGTATGAAGCCATGCCTATCAAGGCACTGACCTCTTTCTGTGTATTTGGGACAGATATGCTAGAGATGCTTTATATCTGTTCAGGTGTCTTCTCCCCTCTGACTGCCGACAATATTGAAACTTTTTTAATGAAGCCTTATGCCCATGTTCAGATAGATGAATAAGCAGCAGCATGGTGCCCTCCTTGCAAGCAATTTCAGAATCTGCAGCTAGAAGAAGACATTGTCGACATACTGCAACAACATACAGGTGGAAGGCAATTCAAGCATATCCAGCTGTTCCTTCAATGTTCTACTATAAAGGCTTGGCTCTCAGTGTACCCTTTTGGCACACAAGTAAAATGTAAGCGAGCGTCCCCCTAAGGTGAACGCGAAAAAATATCCACTGTCAACATGTACAGGAATACTAAAGAAGGCTTTCTTTAAATCCAAAACACTAAAAAGAGTAGCTGAAGCTGGAATCATTGTCAATATTTTAGTCACATCAGGTAAAAAATCGGAAACTGTGGGGCAACAATCTTATTAATAGCACGCAAATCAATAATGAATCAGAAAGGAATCAGATTATCCCCTTTCTTATATACAGGTAAAATTCGACTTTTACACACACTCCATGCAATTTCCTCCATCACACCAATGTGTACAAAATCAGAGACAATACTCTTCAAAGCCTTCTCACATTCAATTGAAATCTTATATTGCGGAATACGTGGTCATTTAACACCAGGTTTCAACACAATTTTAACTGGTCCAATTTGTAAAATACCAACGCCATTGTCATTAACTGCCTTAGACATGTCGGAAGACAAAAACTGTGAAACAGAAGTCGTTAAATGCACTCCATACGGAGAACAATAAATTGCAGCATTCAATTCTTTCAACAAATTTAACCCCAACAAATTTTCGCCACAATCTGTCATCAAAAGAAATGGAAATGAATCAGTAAATGGTCTCAGTGCAATTCGTACCGGCTGAGAGACCGGTCTATCCACTGGTGTACCAGAAAACCCTACAGAAATGTTGTTCTGCCCTGACAGAGGAATATCCGGAACCCGTGAATAATCAATGGAACACTTCTGTGCTCCTGTATCTATCAAAAATAGATGATTCCTATTCCCCACCTGTATCTCAACGTAGGGCCCTTTCTGATCAATGGCGATAGGCATTGGTGCCAGACTCTGCTTCGGGCTGTCCTAGCGGAACAGTGTGTCATCAAATGCGAGCTCCTCAGAAAAATAAACAGTCGAAGGGTTATCAAAAAATGTCCCACTATTGGCCCCTGGATCGTCTACCCATGGGACCATATGTGCTATAGAATCTCTGCTGAAGGATCGGGCATTGTGCTGGCCAATATCCTTCCTGTCTACAATATGCACATTGGTTCATGTGTACAGGACCCAGTAGCGCATTACTCTATGGTTTAAATTGGCCTCTAAACTGCGTATTCCCACTTCTGGCCCCTCTAACAATCTGTTGCAACAGTACTTTAGTTTTCAAGTCTCCCTTGTTTTTTCTCCACTCTTTCTTTCTCCGAATTAACTCTGTTTTCATAATACTGAGCCATATGTAATACTTCAGATTGTGAGTTTGCTTGCCAAGTGCTCTCAGAAGATATAATTTGTGATTGGATTTCAGGCAACAATCTGCGCACAAACTTGTCCGTGACGCATGCAGATTCGAGGAAGCTGTTCTCAGTAGCTGAGAGTGTTTAAAGATGAAGACTGCAGGTAAGATGCTGCTGCTAATGATGTTCCTTTGTCTCCTTGCAGGTTCTGCTTCTCCGAGGTTCGAGGGAGTAGCTGGACACGGTGAGCGTCACGTTGCAAGCTGCAAAGTAACACAAAGCATGTTGTCTTGCTCGGGTGTGGTTTAAATAGCCCCAAGAAAATAGTCCAGGTAAAGTAGTCCCTACGCTACCACACCCAAAACACTAGATCGCATAGCTTGGTTCTTAGAAACCAAGCTATGTGGATGCCTCCATGTTGGCTGACAATACAAAAAAGTAGTTCCCAAGCACATTGTTTTTCATGGTGTATGAGCCTGGCGCCATAGGCACCAGGACAGGCCCCATGAGGGCTTTTGAAGAGGATGCCAGGCTCTAGAGGCCCGAGTCCTGACTCCACCTGGCCAATGGGTTTGCCAGAGGGGGTTTTGGGCGAGGGCCGTGACAGGAACCAAGGTTTTCAATTTAGCTACTATTCTGTAACATCAATATCACCTGTGGTGGTTTCTCACCAGCATTCCTTTCCACATCTATTCGCACCAAGTTAACTCATGTATCACCCATCCCTGCCTGATCATCTACAGTTCTAATCTGTTTCCATAAATCAGCAGGTAGGATCACAGGGAACATCAAATCTATATCATCTAGCGTGAAAAGTGATGAGTGCAAGACAGATTCAATTTCTTTATAAAATCCTGTTGGATTCTTCCTAATATCTGGAATTGTTTGTCTAATAGTATTCACTTCCTGTCTGGAAAATGGAACATGTACAAACTGTGAGACATAATGTGCTTCAATAGTAGTGGCTGCTGCGCCTGTTGTGGTGTTAGCTGGAATTTCTACTTTGGGAACAAATGTCGGAGGAACATCCCTCATTGGCAATTGTAAAGTAGGCAATTCTGAACGTTCATTAAAGGATAGTTCCGGGACTTTTTTTTATTGTCCCTACGGTTCGGCCATGTGTTTTTAAGCATAAATCGGTAGATCGTAGAAAACTTTCCTATGGACCTTACCCGACTTTTCGTCCATTAACGCACTCGAAATCAGCTGCCATTTTCTGATAATCCTATCATTTCCCCCCATCGACCTGGCTCACCTGCTTTTGCGGCACTAAATCAAATCCCCCGCCCATGATCCTGACATCAGCAGACGCGTACCGCCCATTTCCCAACGCCAAAGCACGTTTCGTGTCAACAATCGCTGCGCCTCAGCTAATGAAGTGTCGCCATGGAAATGGCAGGATGCCTCTTTCCTCAATAAGTATAAACACACCGTTTCACAACACACAGCAGCAGATTTTCGATTCCATTACTCTCTCTGTGTTACTTTGAGTATTCTGTGACTCGTTTCTGTGCTCTGGTCAGCTACCTTCGCCGCTTCTAGGCCTTGTGAACACCTGTACCATCTCTGTAAATTATTTTACTTTCTTTACCACACAATGGCTACAATAATGCCGTATATGTACGAGCCCGAGTACACCGAGCAAGAACTACTGGAAAGGCAAGCACGCGAAAACGATGGGGATTCGGACGGCAGTTGGGAGGACCAGTCAACGGATGAAGAGCCTGGACCATGTCGCATGGACGGCGTCTCCACCTGGTGCACGTGCAATCGGTGCAAGCTAATGCCAACTGAGGAGGAGAACTGCTGCTGCCGTGAAAATTCCGGGTGCTTGGCCTACATTTCGGAAGGCGAGCCAAGTCCGCAATGCATCACCGAGCTGCCAGAGTTCAGGGAAACCTGCCTCTCACGGACCATGTTGAGGATGATGATGGTGCTTATGCACGAACTTCGCGGCACTGTTCGTCCGCGTAATCCGAGTAACGAGTAAGTATACTCTGGTTGTGATGTCAGTGATGCCACTACTATGTCATGGTCGTCTCCCACATATAAAATTACATCTACATATCATTCGAATGCATGTAAATTGGTTCCATATTGTGCATTTTCTAGATAGAATGACATTTTTTACCTGAATCGACAATGATAAGAAAGTTTTGTCATTTTAATACAGTTTGCATCTTTCATTTTCACAGGTGGTACAGGCTGGTGGCCTATCTTTGCTTCACTTGGTGGCTTCAAGGGAGGCTCGGACACCGCGTTCGGAGAGTAATACCTGCCTGTGCGGTACTTGCCATTAGACAACATTTCCCCAGCGACAGTGGACAATACCGCGGATTTTCCCTGGATGTGCTGCAACCGGAACTTTACAATGTGTAATGTTTATTATTTATGTTCAATTGAAATTAAGATCTAAAATAAAACCCAACATATATTTTAACAATGGTTGTTTTGATTTTTTAAATGAATCTAGTGTGTCTCCATTGAATAGTCTTCCTGTGCCTTGTCTTGTCACACCACATGTCTCCGGCCAGCATCCTCCCTCACGCTGGCCACCCACCTTCAATCCACATAACCGTTGAACCCATATGCAGCAGGCATACATATGTTATTTTGCGGGTTGGCATCAAGCCTCCCGACCTTGCCTCCTCCCCCAAAAATACTTACCACACCACTTTGTTCAAGCGTTGGCAATAAAAGGAAGGCCGTTGGATTTTATTGATACAAAACATGGTTATAGGTAAATAATCCATATGGTTGATCATAATAAATCATCCTTTTGGGCACCGGGTACAGAGATGACCCCCTCTGGCCCGTGCCGCCTTGCCACCACAGGCCAGCCTGCTGCTGACTAACTGCCTAGGCATCCAGGGTCTCCAGGGTGAACTGCACCCATATATTCTCCTGGGAGGGTGAGGTATTTATAAACTCACCCCCCTGCCTTCCATGTACTAGATCCTGCAGCCTGCCTCTTACATGCAGTTAGATGGCCTCTCCTTGGTGAGGCCCTGCGGCAAACGAGTCTTGTTTGCACGACCACCGCCCCAATCCACCCCCCCGCCCTATCAAAGGCAGTTCGCACCGGGGTACTTGTGCTGGCAAGTGGAGCTGTCAGGGAGCGATAAAGGCCAAGAGGTGCCAAAGACCATGTACACTTCAAAGTGGTCTATAGAGCATGGGTTGTTGTTCCCATGTCTACCTCCAGACCCCGTGTCTCCTGCCAAGCATCCCCCCTCACGCTGGACGGCCCCCTGCAATCCACACAAGTGTGTCTCCGTTCACGAGTCTTCCTGTGTCTTGTCTGCACGACCACCGCCCCAATCCACACCCCCCCGCCCTATCAAAGGCAGTTCGCACCGGGGTACTTGTGCTGGCAAGTGGAGCTGTCAGGGAGCGATAAAGGCCAAGAGGTGCCAAAGACCATGTACACTTCAAAGTGGTCTATAGAGCATGGGTTGTTGTTCCCATGTCTACCTCCAGACCCCGTGTCTCCTGCCAAGCATCCCCCATCACGCTTGACGGCCCCCTGCAAACCGCATAATGCCACGACATATAGACGTCATTCATTCACAAACACACCCCTGTTTCAAATTCTTTATAACCCACTTCATATTTCTAATGAGAACTTCTTTGCGCTTTGCTAGTCAACCCGTGAAGGTGCTGGTTATATGCTCTTCGTCGCTGTGAACTTCCGTGACCACTTCGAGGAAACTCGTCAGTTTGCAACCTGTGAACTGCTCCCTGTTCTACGACAAGAAACTACTCTGATCCCTGCATCTAACTGTTTGTTCGTCAAGGTAAGGCCATGTACCATAATCGTTTTGCGTCCAATTTCTTTTCGTTCAAGACAGTACATGCAAGGAACTAGTCACATGTTCTGAGTTTAGTCAAATTATCTTTCTATTTTTTTGAAGTTATTCAAATACTTATCCGCATGTGAATAACGTGTATAGTTCCAAGAACCAAAACGAACCTTGCATTGAACCTTTTATGTGTCATTTAATTTTTTAACACATTGGAATTCATAGAGAATTGTTGATCTTTACTTTTCAGAACTTTCCACAATGCCTGCCTGTTCCATTGGCGGTTGCCCTTCGTAGACCCATAATAAATCTGAAGGTACTATAATGCATGTTTTCCCTAAGACAATAGATCAGATAAGAGAATGGGTCCGATATTGCGGATATCCACCGTCTGAGCTTGAAAGTAGAGTCCTAGAAGTCTTTGCGGACAAGAGGGGTGATCGATACCGCATCTGCAGCAGGCACTTTAGCTCAGACATGTACTCCACATCATTGCTAATAAAGAAGAACACACCGCGAGCAAGGCGAAAATTGCTCTCAACCGCTATTCCCACTCTGTTCGTCCACATCCCTCCACTGGTGAGTCAAGTTTACGGATTTAGCTCTCGGCCTTGCGGTAGTGTGTAGCATTAGCTAACAATAATTTCCCCATTTATGTATCCACTCAATATGAAGGCGGAAGATTCTCCATCCGTGTCGTTATTGCAGTCATCAGCCACTTCAAGCGCCTATCGGGTAATCTTACTTAGCTATTCTGCCACTGACTTGTTTTAGGCATGTAAATCAATAGTTTTAATTTATCGTGTGATTATTTTACCTATTGGTACACCCTTGTATTCGTCCTCTAGTCTTTGTTTTCAGTTATAATTATTGTTATCCAAAATAATGCAAGTACTGTCTTTCAGGGAGATGCTGAGGAGTCCAACGTATTGACGACAACCGTTGATGTCACTCAGATGCTCGAGGTACGTTTCCGGACAGTTCCATCGATGGAGATCATCAGATCTTGCATTCTTGTAGCGTGATTGTTACACACAATGTTTCTTTCGTTTTTAGCCATTGATATGTCCTTCTGTCGTCGCCCTCCTATGTGTCTTCTTTTTTCAATATTGTGTTCATTACTAACGAAAGTCCTATGTTTCAGGGAGTCGATGGAGCATTAGTCCAAGAAGAAGGGGGAGCATGCAGTTACGGGTCGGCGCAACAGCTTGCAGAAGTGTGCACCGCAGGTACATCGTCCCTTGATGTTCTTATGCATTTCGAGGTATGGATACTGACAGTTCGATCAAGCGAAATCATATGACGTGATTACATCCGCTATACTTCCTTCTTTATTAACGCAAGTACTATGTTTCAGGGAGATGACGGAGCTTCTTCTACAAGAACATCACCCCTAGTAGTTGATGCAGATCTCTGGGTGGTGACACTTCCAACGATCAAGCAAATCGAATCATATTTACATATCCATTATTTATTTTAGACAACTGATCATTTGTGCAGGTCTATTTAGATGAGCCGTTGACGCCTGCACAAAGTTTATGTTCTTTTTAACAAAATAGAAAACCATACTAATGCAATTACTGTGTTTCAGGGAGTTACTGAAGCATCATCTTCAATAATATCATCAATGGAAGTCTATGAGGAGCCCGAGGTATGGATCTTGACAGTTCCATCTAACTAGATCAACAATGCGTGAATACTTGTCGTTTGAATGTTCTACACAAAGCGTTCATTCGTGTTTTGCTATTGAGATGTACGTGGGTATTGGTCCCCAAGTACATTTTGTGTTTTCGATATTATTATACATACAAATGAAAGTTCTATGTTTCAGGGAGTCGATGGAGCGTCAGTGCGTGATGGATGTGCTTATCATGAAAATATAGTCGTTACAGCGCAAGAGGAAGTGGAGACATGCACACACGAGTCGGAGCAACAGCGTCCTGATGTTGAAGTTCGAGGCAAGAAAGTTTCAAAGAAAAGAAAGCAAAAGAAGGTTAGTGTCCTGGTCACTATATTATGTTGTTTTTCACTGTTAATAGTTCAATACTGTAAGTTGTGTTTAAACTGAACATCCCTTTTCCAATCTGTGCTCTAGTTGCGAGTGGGTGTACGAACTAGATCAACACAGACAGTGAAGCGAACGAGAGATGTTGCTTGTCAAACCTTTTGGCAGGGACTTGAGACTGGAGATGCATCGTGCCAATGGGAAGAATATGAAGTGATTGACAACGGAGCTATACCACCACCAGCCATTGATAGTGAATGTCCTCCTGGTAGTTCGGATGCAGTCGGAGATCAATTCACAGAATCCACACCCGCAAAAACTAAGACCGCGAGAAAGTTGAAGAAATTGTTTTATTCACCCATCGCCGGAGAAGGAACAGATGTTGCAATGGAAGAGAATGAAGTGGACGATAAAGAAACACCATCAATATCACTGAACATAGCGGAAGACGATATCAGAGATTCTACCTTTCATGTGAGTGACATG
Source organism: Ambystoma mexicanum (assembly GCF_040938575.1). NCBI lineage: Eukaryota > Metazoa > Chordata > Amphibia > Caudata > Ambystomatidae > Ambystoma > Ambystoma mexicanum. Next base: position 1,141,842,411 of record NC_090931.1, on the reverse strand, counting down.
TCCTCAACGTTACAGGCCGAACCAGCTGGGATGCAGAGTGACAGTATAAGGAAAGAGGCCAAATTCATTGTATTCGATAGTTGTTTGATTGATATTATTATTCGGATGAAATGTGGGCATTCGGTTGGTGGGGAAGTATGTGGGGAGCCATTGATTAATGTGACTCGTGCAATTCGAGGCACTAACCTTAAAATACATGCCACCGGTACAAAATATTATCCTTTCTCATGGTCTGCACAACCCATGCTGGGGCAACTGCCAGCAGGCAATCTACTTTGTGCAGCGGCTGCACTTTTTAGTGGTTCAAGTTTTAAAAAGTTAGAGTCTTTCTTTCAGTTTGTGGGAATGCATTTCATTGCGAAAACTCAGTTCTACAAATACAAAACCGATTATTTATTTCCAGCCATTAGCGAAGCTTGGAGAATGGAAAAAATGTCTATTGATAGTACATTCGCGGGCAAACGGTTCAGTACTGCACCTACCACTTTCAGGACATGGAAAGTAAGAAAATTGTGAGTTCGGTGGTCGTGCAGGTGTCACAAAGTACATCCTCAGTGGCCATGGAGAAAGTTGGCTTTGTAGCATCATTGCAAGAACTACAATCGCGGGGAATGGTGATCGACCTGATAGCCACGGACAGACATGTTTCAATTGCCAAGACGATGAGAGAAGAGTACAAAAATATAAATCACCAATTTGACGTTTGGCATCTTTGCAAAAACAATCAATAAAAAAATGTCGGCTGCAGGTAAAAAAAAAGATATGCAAGGTATTTCACAGTGGTCCAAGTCAATCAGCAACCATCTTTGGTGGAGCTCAAAAACATGTGGAGGGTCGTTGGAAATTCTACTGGAAAAATGGCGGTCAGTAATGCTACACTGTAGCAACGTTCACCGCTGGACCACAAACCAACATTTCCACAATTGTGAACATGGCCATTTGTCCACAGAGGAGGCACGGAAGAAGAAGTGGTTGATTCCTTCATCACCCGCTCACAAAGCCATTGAAAAGATTGTATTTGATAAAACTATAACAAGAGATTTGAGGGGACTCACGGAATTCTGCCACACAGGAGATTTGGAGGTGTTCCACAATATGTGCCTAAAGTACAGGCCAAAACGATTGCATTTTGGCATGGAGGGCATGATAAATCGGACTCTTCTAGCGGTCTTGGCACATAACCATAATGTTGGCCGTCAACAAAGTAGGACGACCGGAACTTTAGGGACGCTTCGCTACAATAAGGCCTTCACTAAAAGAAGTAAACAATGGGTTATCAAACCAGTGTTTGAGGATATGCAATATGACTTTATTGAGAGACTTATTGTTGATGTCCTAGATAGGCACATACATGGAGTTGTGAACGAACCTGTGCAGGGGACAACTGCATTGCCACCCAACATTGCCTCTGTTCCATGTCCACCTAAAGAAGAGCTCATTGAGAAATACACATCACGGTTTAAATGATTGTAATTTGAGTGTCTGTTCTCTCGAGTCTCCTCATGTCGCAGGCCCATTGAATATGTGTAGCTATGTATTGTGTAAATAAAAGTGATTGCTCTGTGAGTCCTGTGAGATGGCCTTACACTGAATGTATCTAACTAGGAATGTGTGCTCGTTCAAAGTGAAGGTCAGCTGCTTTGATTTTTTCTCGGGTGCCGGAATGGCCCACGACTCAGTATAAGGTTCTATTGTTATTTGACCTTGACAGGCCGGGACCATCCCGAAAGACTTCTTTTTGGGGGTGTGGGGCAATAACGTAAGAAACGATAATGAATATAATTTCAGAAACGAAAGCCATTTAATGTTCGTTCATTAGAAGAAATAACGTCGGCATAGAAGGAGTGGTATTTCGGGGCTGCCCTACGCACAGACACAATGGAAAATGCAAATATAATGTAAGTAACTCTTTAGATGAGTTTATACCGCAATTTAATTACTATACAGTAGCTTTAAAGATGGGTTAAGTTGTACTTGTTCGTTCTATGTGGCATATTGTTTTGTACCGCGCACTATCTTGAGGAGAACCATCTCCTTTTACGGAAGCACCTCAAAACCTTCCTCTTTGCTTCTGCTTTCTCTCTCCCTCTCCCCTGCTACAACTGGTCCACTGTCTGCGACCTCGGTCCTGGGCCCTTCCACTCTCCACCTGCACTGCCTCCCTGTCAACCCCTGCACTGGGGGACTGTCTCCGTATCCTACAGCCCCCCCTTGATGTATAATACCCAGTTGCACTGCCCTAGCTATGAAATAATTTCCCGACCTAATATATAAAATGAATAATTTTAATAAAGATCTGATGGTGAGACTAATTTCATTTTTTATGTTTTTAAAACAGGTACATCCTTCATTATTGTATGTGTCACGAGTACCAGACACCGGCGGATGGCTTTTTCAACCGCCAGTTGCTTCTCCGCGTGAACAACGTTACCACCCTGACCATTTTATGGGACGATCGCCAAGTACAAGTATGCCCTTACGCGGTACTAACGGCTAGATGCAACATACAGACCGTTGTGGTGGACTAGTGCCTCGTTGTTGGAACAGCCATGCGATTATCAGTGCGACCGAAGAGCTTATTTTATCGTAAACCAACACCCTGTGTACTGCACACGAACATCGCTTGCCTCAAGACGAACTATTTTGGATCGAGAGCAAAGAAAAATGCGAATCGCTGAATATTCTCTAAACCTTTGATGTCCAATAAATGTACTTTGCCAAATGTACAATCTTGCCGTTTGCTTTTAAACCACAGTTTCATATTCCGAATTGTGGTGCTGTATTGTGAGATGATCTAAGACCCTGTGTACAGCAAAGGAACGTTGCGTGCCTCAAAACGAACTTTTTGGAACGTGAGCAAATAAAAATGAAAATCGCTGAATATTCTCTAAACATTTGATGTCAAATAAATGTACTTTACCAAATTTACAATCTTGCGGTTTGATTTAAAAGTACAGTTTCATATTCCCAATTGTGGCGCGCTGTGTTGTGAGCTGATCTGTGTTGATTTCCGGGTTCTGTGTGGAGTCGCGTAGAAGACGCCTGGGCGCGTTTGCCTACGCAGCACAGTCACGTCACGGATAGAGGCGGGGAATATGAATGTTTTGATAAAGTCTGTTTCAGGGGCGGGGGATTTGATTTAGTGCCGCAAAAGCAGGTGAGCCAGGTCGATGGGGGGAAATGATAGGATTATCAGAAAATGGCGGCTGATTTCGAGTGCGTTAATGGACGAAAAGTCGGGTAAGGTCCATAGGAAAGTTTTCTACGATCTACCGATTTATGCTTAAAAACACATGGCCGAACCGTAGGGACAATAAAAAAAAAGTCCCGGACTATCCTTTAAGCAACAAAGCTAAATCAAGTGATATAGTAGTCAAAGCAGTATCAGGCAAAAATGCTCTCTTTTAAATGACCATCAAATCTGCAGTACAACAAACCTTTCTCTTCATAAACTCATCTTGTAGCTACTCTACCATCACCTGTAACACTTTCCTTTGCATTGCTGGACCATACTGACAAAACCTGTCATGCACTTCAATGGGAGAATTTGAAACATCCGAAATCCATCTAAGAGCGTCCCTTGTGCAAATGCGCGTCTCTTCACTCATTGGTTTCAATGAAGGAAGAAATTGTTTCTGCACATATGAGGCTTCCAATCTATTACCATCTTATTAATCATTCCGTAACCGATCTAGCTTCCTTTTAAACTCAAAAACCTTCTCAACATGCTCATGTACTTTCTCTGTAGTGTCCCTTGAATGAGCAAGGGCATTAAAATCCCTCAACCCCTGTGGGACATTCATGTCTGTCAAACCACACCAAATATCAGCTAAGTGCGTTCCCATCCCCTCTATCAAAATAGCCTGTTCAGGAATACTTTCTTGGACAGAAATCACAACTAAAACAGCTGATTCTTCACCCTCTTCTATATATTTCTTAGACCATGCATTCAATTCTCTTTTTCTAGCTTTGCATACTGTGCTAAGAGTTACTATTCTTGAATCAGCACTTGCTCCTTCAATTACTACAGGTGGAGCAGAACCACTTGGAAAAGAAAGTTCAGGCAAATCTTGTTCAATAGGTAGTTGAGACACTACTGCTGGTGGTGGAGACGGAATTAAGGGAACGGTAACTATTCGTAAGGGTAGAGGTGCAGGAGGAGGAATAACAACAGCAACAGGAGCAACAGCAGGAACAGCAGGAGGAGGTGCAACAGCAGGAGGAGGCACATAAGGAGGAGGTGCAATTGCAACATTTTCTACGCTCATTTAATAGCTTATTAAACAGTTCATCTGAGGTATGAAAATGCTGACATACATTTTCTGTAATCCAAGTTGAAAAGCCCTATGCATACTTCTAGTGGATTCTGACTGTTTCTGTTGATCATACAGTAACGCTTTTTCAGTATTGGACATGTGTCTACATGCATGTTTTTCTATACTCTTAAATTGCTGCATAGCTTCCTTTCTCCAGTTTTTAACTACATCAAATACTGCAGGCCTAGCCTTTTTCTTCAACAATATAGACTCTAAATACTCTATGGCCCTCATTACGACCCAGGCGGTAAGTTACCGCCTGGGTCGTACCCTTACCACCATGGCGTAAACTATGTTTACGCCATGGTGGTTGGCGGATTTACCGCCCCATTCCAAGATGAGTGGGGCGGTAAATCCCCACTTCCCATTTTACCCTTCCCCATTCGCATTTTTGCCCCATAGGGCATAATGGGAATGGGGAAAGGCACTAATTACGCCACCGTAAATTACGGTGGCGTAATTAGCACCAAGGTCCCTTTGCGGCATGGGTTTTAACGCCTGCAAAAAGCAGGCGTTAAAATCACCATCCCGCAAAGGGACCTTGGAATCAAGCGTTAAGGGTCGGCGCCGTTTACGGCGCCGTAAACCCCTTAACGCCTGGGTCCTAATGAGGGCCTATGTGAGCAATTTCAAAACTACCATAGACTGGCTACTGGAATTCGGGAGCGTGTCTAGTTTGTCTGTGCCAAATATCATTAAATACAATACTATTTAGGCCGTACTTACAGTACATTAAACAAGCCGGTGACCCAACGGGTGGCACCGGTTGACCTCATCCCTAAGATTGTCTATCTCTGCGGGATAAACCCTGAAACAGGAAGACAATTTCCCAAGCATGTCAGATCGTTTGTACTCATGAGAACAAATCTGCAACCAATATCAGGATTCTTAGGAATTCGGGGCAGAACTCACCTGATTTCAAACAAATGAGGTCGGATCGGATAAAAAATGATCAACGTGGCTGGCGATTTCGGCAAAAATACCTGCCTCGATATGGGGACCCTCGTCAAGATGTCCTCTTGAACTGCTTGCTCACCATCCAGGAATCGGATTGTGAAGTACTGTTGAGGCGTCGCTTCTCAAACAAAAGGGGCCCCTTTTCACACTGCGATCCCGGTCTGGTAGCTGCGTACTTGATCAGTGAGGTGACATGAATCTTGAGGGTCACTATTCGAGCGCCATCTGGTAGATCAGCAAGGAATATCGAGGCTTAGTACCACCAAAAATGAAATCCGCCAGTCACAAAGTCAAAGTTGTATAAATATAACTTTTATTCTGTACAGATACAAATATGAAAGCACATAGCTATCTTGCTCTCAAATGCCTCACAGTGTGTACCAGCAGACACCATGAGGGGAGAGAGTCATGAACATTGCAAGCATGCCTTATTTATACCCAGTCCTGGTCATTTCCCAGCCCATCTCCAAATGAATAAGTTACAAAATAGGGGCCATGCCCAGTTCACATGGCAAATATGACAATATTGCTTTACACTTTTGACATGTTGTCTTACCCTTAAAGATACAATGCTGGCAAACTTTGTTGTTGTCAGCTGTGTGGATATTTCATTGTTCACCGAGCTTTAGGGTAAGTCCTGTTCCAAGAGATGTGCACATAGGATTCCTCCCAAAACACACTGCTTTAGTTACTTTGCATTGTATGCCATTGTTAGAATGAGGATGAGGCTATAGAAACAGATACCACTTTGAATGGCAGTTCATCTTGATTACAAGGTCTCTTTGCACAGAACAAACACTCTGCTCTTGGCAGCCCTAATGTTGACATAGGCTCAAAGGTCACTCTGCCCAGTGGCAGCTGGAAACACAGTTAATAATTTCAGAACAGAAAGCAGGAGTTAGAATCAAAGTGGCAGATGTTTCTAAAATGGTGGCTCTAGTCAATTCTATTCAGGACATTTTAGACACGGTTTTCTGTACAATGCGAATTTGCTTAGGCCAATGTTCATAATCAGACGGTATTATGCAAATATGGTTTAACATGGTCACAAAGAATATTTGCCAATCTGGAAGAAATTGGAACAAATATAGAGACTCTTCAAGCCAATCCATGCTTAGTAAAAAAAGAAACTCTTATACTATGATTGGATCAATACATTGAATACCAGAGCAAAACTTGTATTCCCACTTGACTTAGGCAGTTTGGCAGGTGAAGTCAATCAAATTCCAAAATACTAGGAAAATGTCCATCTCGATGCCATCACAATCAGTTTCTGAGGTTACGTCTAAACCGGTTTCCTACAAAGGAAATGTTATTCTTAAAACATGATAAATCACCCTTGGACATTAAATGCTGGTTTTGTAACATTTCAGCGAAGTCCTTAAAACACCTGGTCACAGAATGACTGGTCATAAAGGTTCAACAAAGTTTTTTCTTGAGAAAATTTGTCCCAATGAAAGAAAACATGGAGGAGTGGTGGCGAAACTTTACGTTGGCTTTTGCAGTAATGAACTATTTGGACAAGCTTCTGCTAGACAAGACTTGAGGTTCTCTATGATGGTAAATCATCACAAAAAACGTCAGATTGCACATGGTCAGCTGTTAAGTTTGTACAGGTGTTCTTGATAGCGACTGGACGACCAAGCATTTAGTGGTAAAGTGGACTTTTTGATCTGTTTTGACCACTATGTGATCTGATTTTTTAGTTTTAAGCTAAATGCTTTTGAAGTTGATTGACGTGGAGTGATCACTAACAAAATGTAACAAGGAAACAGTGTTTGAATGTAAAAGAAAGTTTGTAATAAACTAAAATTTTACAATTAAAAAATGTGTTCATCTATGACTATGAAGAAATGTCAGATTTCTTTTGGGGACATCTGCACCTGGACAATAATGAGCCCCATTGAAGCAAAACTATGATATAGACAACTATAACTAGGCTTCAATGTACACATACAACCAACAGATGTACTCCCCACTTGCACTGTTACCCCTTTCCCCCTTAGGACTGTCGATCGCACTTTGCGCTGTCAATTCCTCTTTGCACTATTCCTCCTCCCTCACTTGCTCTGTCCCTCCTCATCCCTTGCGCTGTTGCTCTGTCCATGTTGTGCTGTTTCTCCTTCTCCAATGCACTTGTGCTCATTCCCCTGTGTGTTGTCACTCCTTCCCTGTTTGATTTCACTCCTCCCCCTTGCACTGTCACTTCTTCCCCCTTGCGTTGTCACTCCTTCCCCCTTGCAGTGTCTCATCTTCCCCTTGCTCTGTAATTCCTTCTCCCTGTTGTTTAGTCGCTCCTTCCACCTTGCTCTCTCACTCATTCTCGGGCTCTGTTACTATTTTGCCCCCTAGCTCTGTCGCTTCTCCCCACTTCACTGTCGCTCCTTCCCCCTTATGCTGTTGCTCCTTCTCCCTTGTGCTGTCACTCCTTCCCCAATGTGCTGTCACTCCTTCCCCCTTTGAGCTGTTGCTCCTCCCCCCCATTTGCACTTCCACTCCTTCCTTCAAATGTTGTACAATGCTCCTGTGTACTGTTGCTGGCCTGGCTTTCATCATTTGATTTGTTGTATTTTCCCTCATGTTTCCATTTATTTTGTATTACTTCCACCCACAGTGATTCCCTCAAAACCACTACCCCACCACCCCCGCCCTGGCACTGCCCTTCATTCCCTCCCATGCTGTCATTACTTCTTACCCGGTGCAGTTTTCCCCCATTCCTTCCAACCATGTTAAATGTAAAATGCAATAAACTACTGACGCCAAAACGATTGGCATTGCCAATGCTTGTTTCATTAGTTTACTCTCCCTTTATTTTCAAAAGGCCAGCAGAACTACATTACCACATTTGATGTTCTACTTAGTTTCCCCACTGCTTCAGAATCTTTGCAACACTTTGTGATCTTCGTGTCCCTCATGCTCAATATTTGGGGAGAGGGCAATGTTGCCTCTTTCTAAATGTTCTATTTGTATTTTGCTTCTAATACCATTGGAGTCTGTTTCCAAATTCTTACAATGTTGATAAAATATGGAATAGAGCCAAGAGGGATTACAGTTAGTTTCTGACGATAATGCAACTTAAACTAAATGTCTACAGCTATGGGCTTGATTCATGGAAAAGTGTGGATAGATCCTGCAAAGCCTGCACGCCGAGAACGACCTTTTTTGTGCACGCTATGTGCATTCATGGAATTGATCACAGAAAGTAAGCCTATATGCAAGTACCGGCCAGAACGCCCTCCACATGCCCCCGCGCAAAGCGAAACCGGCCAGAAACAGCTACCTTTGCGTGCTCCTCAGGCACAAACACATGCCCCCTTGAAACAGTGCATTAGGTCCCCTGCAACTAGGCCTGCACCTCTGGGACACTGCACAGGGTCCCCTATAACTGTTACCAGCACCCCAACAACATGCATACACATTTCCGTAAGTCAGGTAAAACGGGCCCCCCTAAGTTACATCGGAACCCCAGCTCTGTACAAGCGTAATGCCCACATTTCCCCATGACCTTCCCCATTTTGCATTTTCCGCCCCCTACACTGCCACCTGGGGAGCCCACCCCCATGCTCTGTGAGGTGCCTCACGCAGGCCGATCGACTGCACGCAGAGATGTGCCAAGCCTGCGCGAAGTCCCCTTAAAGTACGAAAATGTCACAGGCAGTCAATTCCATGAATCGACAGGCGGGATTTCGTGCGCAGTTTGGAACGCACAGTCCCTATTTACTGTGCAGAAAATTCCATGAATCAGGCCCTAAATGTGCTACTTACATTTCAATCATTACCAACAAAGTGTGTTTCTGAATGTTTCCAGTGTTCATGAAATATAGACAAGACGCACATGGAGGTACAGTTATCTGTCCAGTTTCTAATAACTGTATGATGGGAGAATGGCCAAGTGGAGGACTAGGGTCCCCTGATCATACTGCCAACAATTTAACCACTGTGCTCCAGCTGCCCTTCTTGGTGCAAGGTTGTGTATTTGGAGTTAAAGGCGTCGGAGATAATAACACATTATTTGTCCACATTTTTTATCATTGGGGGCAGGCCAGCCATGGCTCAGACAATCAGTCCCACTGACAGTTGGCCCTCCTCATTAAGGGAACTCATCCTTTCATGGGCAATGAACACGCACCCATAATTTACCTGACATCTAGGTGCCAGGTAAAATACATTTTACGTTAGTTGTTCTGTCTAATCCATTCCCCTGATATTTGACCAACAACATTCACCTTTTCGCATTCCCTAATCATGCCGTAGGCCACCTTCTGTTTCTGGCTTAGCACTCCAAGAACTAAGAATCAGTATTTTATCTGCAGTTCTATGAACAGACATCCCAGGTAATTATGCCTACATATCTTCCAGGAGGACTCCCACATGCTCTCTAGCCCCTCACACACCCACCACTATATCATATTAATCTTACACTACCAGAGCCAAATCCCTATTCTATCACAGCACATACATATCTCTATCACTACTCTCTAGTATCCAGTCCTTGCTTTTGTGGACTACCATGCATCCATACTAATACCAATCATTGCCCCCCGGCTGCATCCCCTTCCTCGCTTACAGCTTTCTCACCCTCTTGCCGTACACCATGGGTGGGAGAATAAGATCCCACTCTCCGTACAAGGATAGTGTTTTATTCAAAAGAAGATTTGCACAACGCGGAGTCTGGAGACAGGTTCCATGTAAGTGCAGTTTATTCTTATAGTCAGTATTTGCATCAGTAACATCTCCAGGTGGCATCCCTTTATATCAAGCATGATGATCCATGAGTACATCCACATGTCCATCTTTCTCTCTCACACACCTAACTGATCTCTTTGGGACTTTCCCTCTGCTGCTGGTCTAGGAATGCCCTTCGTGACATTATTCTGCACCACTAACAATTTCAAATCGACTATGCGTTAAAATATAACATAGAAGTCTCCCCTCTTATTCACACAGAGCCCGATTAATTGAAATGTGCACAGAAATCCTGCAAGGGCTGCGCGCCGAGGACACTGAGGGAGCCTGCGTGCAGAATAAAAAATGCACGCCCTGCATATTCATGGAATTTCCTGCGCATAGTAACCATAATCAGAATGCCCCCGACACGCCCACACGCAAAGCAAAAATAGCCAGAACAACTATTTTTGCACGCTCCCCTGGCAGAAATACATGTACACTTTAAACAGTGAGTGGGGTCCCCCCCAAGCAGGCCTACATCTTGGTGAACCTGCGCAGGGTCCCCCATAACTGTTACCGCCACTCTGACAACATGCGTAAGATGTGTCCCAACATGGGTACAACTCAGAAAATCTGTGTCCAAACACCCGTAAACTGTTCCTTCACACCGCTACACTGCGTACACGCACCCCTAAGTAAGATCGGAACCCCGGCTGTGTGCACACACGCCTAAATCCGATTCCCAATCTTACCTCTGTGCTGTAAATCCTATGCACAAGTGTCTGTATGCCTACCTTCAGGTGGCAGATAGTGTGAGGGCTTTGCATGGCCATTTCTCCGCCGAGAGGTTGTGCCCTCCAATCCATGAATACGTATAATTCCATGAAATAGTGGGCGTGCAATGTACTGCTTGCAGGCCGTCCCTTGTAATGGCCACATTTTCCCTTGCTCTTTCTCATTTTCCGAGTTCCTCCACTACCCTGCCCTCTGTGTAATCCACGCCCAACCTCTGCGTGGTGTCTCACGCAAGGCACTGGGCTGCTCGCAGTGACCTGCCAAGCATTGGCGCAGTCCCGCAAAGTACAAAGAAGTATTGCGCAGTCAATTCCATGTATCGACAAACAGGAATTTCAGCACTGTTTGAAGCGCACCTTTCGTTTGGACATTTGCCCTCCGCAGCAGGACCATTTATTTCATTTTAAATGCAATATTGAATTGCTGAGTGATAGCCCTACTGCGCACAGCACCTGCGCATTGTATGGTGAGATTTGAAACTGCGTCAGTTGGTAATCCTGCAAACTAAGACATTAGAAATTGGGGTCTGCATTTCTCTGGAGATATTTCTCTACAAGAAGATCTCCATGCCTCCACGACCCATTAGCAATATACTTTAGGAACTGTTGTAAGTTTCAGACATTCCTTTCTCCTTACCTGCTATTTCCTGATCCTTGATTAATGCTGGTACAATGTATCTATTGTGGCGAGTGGTGTAGGGGACAGCTAAAGGCAGAAAGGGAAAGAGAGAGAGTCCGAATGTCAGAGAGGGAGGGAGAGAGAGAGAGAAAGAGAGGGGAAGAGATTACTAGCAGATTCAATCAGTAATGATGGAAGCAGTTTTTCAGAGGCTGGCAGGTGGTGTATGTGGTGCAGTAGGAGAAGTAGGAGGAGTGGTGCTAAGGATGAGGTGTTGCAAAAGAAGAGCAAAGTGCAATGGAACTTGGATCCTCTGCCCACGTTGGCACATTTAAAATATCGGAAATGTTGGTCGCTTTAATGTGCAGAATTCAACATCTTTGAATTTAAATGCCAGGGGCATGCTTTATGAATCCAATGCAACATAATATATAATTACATAACGTTTATATACTTGTATTTATTGTTGATTTCCAAGGCACCTAGTGAAATGAGCTCAATTAGTAGCACCCCAAGAGAAATGGGGACAGTAAGTTGAATGCAAGAGAGTTGAACAAAGGAAGGGGGACCAATAAAACACAAGACTGATCATTCATGTTCTTTGGTGCATTCCAGATCAGGTAAGTGCAAAAGGGAAGAAGACTGGAGGAGACGAGCAGGGAGGTACATGTCAAAAGGAGTTTACGTAAAATGTATTCAGGCCAGTGACATAACAAGGGGCGATAGGGGCATACATGCCTGTAAGTGCTTAGTATTGTAAGGTATGGTAAAGTGTTCTTGCATAGCACCCTTCTGACAATAGTGTAGGCCTTGCAGCATGAAATCCTGTAAAAGAAAGGGGGTAGGTGGGTAGTGTTACTGGAATAGTGGGGTAGGTGAGTAGCAGAATGTACATGGTTTTGATGAGTTCAGGTAGGGAGCAACCCTTACCTACGTGCTAAATTGGAGTTTTGCTATGTTAGCACGGAGAAAACGTGTTCTGAACCATGCTATCCACAAGGGTGTCCCTACTGAATTAGGGAGGAGATGTGTTGATGGGAAAAGGGTTTGGTAGGAATCTGTGTCTAGTGTGCTGAACCTTGTGGGACATTTTACAGGTGTATAAGGTGCAAGAAGTATAATTGTTCTGTTATAAAAACACTTAATACAAGCAAGTGTTTTCTAAGAATGGGATCGGGATTGAAATCTGTGTTGCGCTGCATTGTGCGTTGCCCCTGAGCTGTCTTTCCTCCCCATTTTAGCAGTGCAATTTTAGAGGGGGAGGAGTAGATGGGGCGGAGGAATGGAGTCCATGTATAGTAATTTCTTCAAGTGTGCTTGTGGCATCAATTCTTTGTTTGAGAAGACACGACTCGTTCGTTGAAGAGGTCAAGTGAATGGGTCGTCTGATCCCCTGTATGTTTTTAATGATTGAGATATATTGAGGACGGCTAATTTCCATTCAGTTAATCTGCGTTTGTTATTGAATATCATCCTTTTTGCATACCTGTAGAGCCATGTTAATGAGTTGTTTCCTGAATATCTGGTGGTTTACTTTCAGGAAAAGATGTATTGCTAGGGAATTCCAAAGTGTTGCAGCCAGTATGGAGACAGATGATCCTCCTTGTGTTTTTTAATTGAAGTCGGGAACAATAAGTAGAGCAGCATAACTTGATTCAAGAGTCCTGGAGGATGTGTAATGCTCAAAAGTCCTTCTGAAACAAGCTGGGAAGGACGTTCTTTGTTACGCGTTTTCGGCAACGCAGAGGATTTTTGAAGGGTTTTCTTTTTTTTTTAAGTGGCACCAGTGCAGCATGTACAGTGCAAGGGCAACACATTCTAAACCTTTCAACTTAAGGGAAAGTCTGGCCACTGCATTTGGTGTTCTTTGTACATTTTCCATGAGGTACTCCAGCAGTACTAGATAAATGCTGTTTACATGATCTAGTCTTGTTAAGACAGCAATATTAAATTCCTGGTCCTGTGACTTAACAAAAGGTATGCTACTGTGTGTCATAGTGTGTGAAGTTGGAAGTAGCAGCTTTAACGAAATGCCCTAACTCTGTTTCTACTATGAGCATTCAGTCCATATTTGTTCTGAGGTTCCTTATAGTGGATGATGGTGGTGAACATGGGCCCAGATCATTGGACCAATCAATGGACTAAGGAGGTGTTTTATGTGGATGCACTGCAAAGCACTGTAAAGCATGAGTTCTGATTTTGTTTTAAATGGTTGCATTTTAGTCTGTTTGTTGTCATCCATGCCTCCACATGTGGAAGGCATCGTTTTAGATCTGAAGAGACTGATGAAGGATTATATACCTCTTTGTAGATAATTTGAGTGTCATCTGCATAGTTGTTGAAGGTGAGGCTGCAGAGGCTGATGCCTTCCAGTGGAGGAGCTATGTAAATGTTAAACAGGAGGGGTGACAGTGTGGTGAAATGTCAGCCGATGCAGCACAGATCTCTAGGGGCCTTAATAGTGATTTGGTTCTTGGAATTCCGGGGCATAATAGGGGTTTCAGTTCTGTTGGTGAGGACAGATAGGTCTGTTTATTTTATTATAATTTCACCCATTCTTTTTTTTAGAAGTAACAGACATGTGGCTAATTGCATAAAAAACTGGAGAGAGGTCCAGAAGATTAACAGCACTCTCATAGTTATCATCTGTGTTGTTCTTTAGCGTATCCCATATTGAGTAAAAGGTTGGTATGGTGCCTCTCATGGTTCTGAAGCTGTGCATGAAGCAGGTTGTTTGCTTCTCTGCGTTGTCCATAAATGACGTTTTCCCATTTAAAGTAGTGATTGAGATTCAGCAATATTTTGAAGGGTAATTTGATCCTGTGCTTATTTAGGGTGGTTTAATAGTAGACGGATGATCCCAATAGTGATGGAATTCTTGAGGGAAGATAAAAATGAAGATGATCTTTCATGATTATTTTGAATAGATTCAGGGGGCAGGGATCCTCTGCGTGCCCTGCAGGGTTGCATGAGTCAGTGGTAGGGAGAAGGTCCTGCAGGGAGAAAAGGCAGAAGGTAGTTAGCAATGAAGAGATTGATTCCAGAGGTAATGTCTCCTTGGAGGTGTTAGTCTTTCATTGTCCCGGTATTCTTGGATGATTAGTATTTTTGAATAAAGTGTGTTATAATTTGGTTGAACGGTTCTTGGGTTGGGACCAGGTTTGTGTTGCAAGCTGACAGATGTTTTAATTCTTCAATTAATTTGAACATTTCATTTTGGTTCTTTTGTGCCAATTCAATACATCTGGAGTAGTGCACTTTCTTAGGTTTAATGATGCATGCCCTGTTGAGCTGCTGCTGTTAGGCAATTCTGTCTCATTGTTTTGTTTACTAAAGATTGTCTACAATTTTCAATTATCTTTCTTCATGATATATAGTTTAGGTGTGTACCATTTCATATATGTCATTGTATTTTTAAAAACATGTTTGCATCAATTATGAATGTTGTGGAATGTTACCTTTGGGTATTTCATTGGTGGGTCTAATGTGGTGGTTGATCTGTTTGGTTAAATCCAATATTTCAATAAACTGCTATTTTGCACTTCTTTCCATCGTCCAGACAAGATCAAAGGACCTAAGGATGTCTATGCGTGCAACAGAACATCATTAAAGATCATGATAGGAATGGATATGTTTTCTCTCCATGGATTATGGACTGGGGAACAGACTGTGACGATGTTCACATTACAGGAAATGCCACCTGGAGTTTGGCTGGCTATTTGGGTAGAAACCATCACTAGTTGTTTGAGATGTAATGCAGTGGGGTTAGCTGTACAGGATTTGATGATGGTTTTGACATCTATCATCATCAGATGACCAGGTTTCTTCGATGAAAAGTAGCTCAATTTGATCTTCAGAGAGGAGGTCAAATATATGAGAAGAGTGTTTGCTGATTGATCGTGCATCTGGTGCCCACCATATTTTTATGGGTGCCAATAGTAGGATGAGCGTCCCTTGTAGGATCGTTGATGTTTTCAGTAGCTTCCTAGGACCTGTGTTTCAGATCTTCAGGGTCAAAAAGGCTGAGTAAGTTCTATCTGTGACCTGATTGGTTCTTCCAGTGTTCTCATGCTGTTGGCTTTGCAGGTTGTAGATTGGCCTGTGATGAAGGGTGTGTTGGAAAAAGCTTCTTGTGATTGTGGCTTTATAAGTGGTTGGTAGCTTAAATGATTTGGGGATAGTTGGAATATTGCATTACATCTTTGACTTGTTTCACCTTTAGTAATTTCTGTATGCTGAGCAGTGTGTTCTTTCCCGACAATGCATTTAGGTAGATGTTTCAGGATGTATATGGATGTGAGGGTGTTAAGGGTTGCCTGACGTGTGCAATTGGGGAACCTCTGTGATCTCTTGTTGGCTGGTCGGAAGGCATTAATATAATGGTTTCTACCACGTTCCTTTACTCTTTTCTGATTAAACTGTCTTTGCATATTTTTGCATTTATTCCATGAAAATGCCAAACTTGGGATATGGCATTTGTAACGCACCAATACACAAGTGTTTCAAGGTGCGATGAGGCAAGGAAGGGGGAACAGAGGGAGGACAGAGACAACGATCTTACTAGGCCCAGTGACATTGAGATTGAGCAAGTGCAGGGGAAAGGGAGGGGAAAAGTGCCAGGGGAAAAGGGAGGGGGCAGTGCTGTACATGGGATCAAAACAATAACAAGAAGTGTGGCCAGCAGGTGGCAGGTACAAGGATAGGTGCAGACAGCAGGTGTCCAAAAGTGCAGGTAGGGGGACTGTAGGGTTATAGATACAGACCCAAGTGCAAGGGTTGCCGGAAGGCAATGCGGTTGTGCAACTAGCAGGCAGGGACCTCGGCTCAAAATCAGAGGGTAGCCAAGTGACCAGTGAAGTATCAGACAGGAAATCAGCAGGGGAGAGGAAGAGAGAAGGGAGGAGGGAGGAGACAAAGTTTGGTTGGACAGGGTAGAAAATACTTACTTTGTTTATTAGGTTTGTGGAGCTTAGTGCTAATACAATCAATGTAGCTCCTGTACCAGACTGAACGTTTGAAACCAGGGTGATGCACCTAGAGCTTCAACTAAGGAGCAGAAGTGTAAAAAGAGCAGTTTCTAAAAATGGTCTTTAGTCGTGCTATGATTTAGATGTTTTTAGCGGTGCCATAAATCCTGTTATGCTGTGGGTTCTTTAATAATAATGATGTGTTATTTGTATAGTGCCTTAATCCAAAGGGCTTGACAGAGCACGTATTTACATACAATATCACCCAATCGAAATTGGTACTCATTTATCGACCTCAGAAGGTTGTGTGAAATATTTTTACCCATGAAAAAATTGAGGCAATAACCCCTGTGCATGCCAAATCTGCAAAACTGCGGATGGTTCATAAACCACAAAAGAGATGCACACCATGCCACACACAGGTAAAGGTGGTGTAAAAACAGGAATCACTGCAGTCACCTGTCACCGGTCACCTGCCACAGAAGGGCTAAAATCCCAAAAAATCCTTAAATACAGCTTCCTTATCAATGGCAACCTTCAAAGTGCTGTTTTGGCACTGAATTCAGTCATTTTCCCAGTGAATTATTAAAAGGAAAAGTGTGCTGAAATCATAGATTCTCCAGTGCAGTCAGAGGAATCCAGGCCTCACTGACTGACAGCTTGTTAAGGAAATTAGCTGTCAAACCCAGTTTAAAGTGTTCATTTTCTAGAAGAAATTGCAAAATGCGCCTATTTAAAGCATGTTGTGAAGGGCTTAATTATTTTGAATGTTCAAATCCCTTATAAACTGTGCTTATTTGTATATGTGTTGATGAAAAGTCTTTATTGTGAATCTTACAGTAACTCAGTGGAAGTAACTGCTTAATTTTGATTGGGCAGTGCCTGGCCTGGGAAATTTGACATCTCAGCTTGATCCTCCCTTGAAAACAGGAAGCCTAATGGTCCCCGCATAATGACAACAAGGAGTACAATGAGTCCATATTAGACATTCGTCTGGGGCTGAGCCAAGAACAAAGGACAGACTGAGCATTGAACTCTGCTGGGAGGGGCAGGAGCTTCCTTCTCCAGGAAGGGGACACACCTCCCTGATCAAAGGACTGGACAGCTGCTGCCTGGGAAAGGGAGGTTACAAAGGAGAACTTTGATGTTAAATCCTTATTTGTGATTAAAGTTTAAAATTCTTTAGCTGTGCAACCGAAAGAAGGCTAAATCTGAAAATTGGTTAGCATTAACCTAATTTCAGGTTTTTGATTTGAAGACATTGATGATACCTATACCATTTAAGGAACCAAAGTTATAAAAAAAAATCTCATCGTAGCAGAACCATTCATGTTGCAAACCTAAGATTGTATGTACATGATTCACTGATAAGCGCCCAGAGATATACCGAATTAGAAACCATTAATCCAAACTGTTATGGTGAAAAATTGATAAAAATCAGAAGAATGAGAAAGACAGCTCGCACAAAGATGGGGATTGAATGCGAATATGGACAATCAAATGAGAAATGTATGAGTCCGATTTTATTAGGGTACATAATTGTAGAAATGTACATGTGTGCAAAATGTCTGTTTTCATAAAAATCAATGTGGGATTTCCTAAATCCCATCGTAAAGATGACAGCTCTGTTCTGACTGCCAACCAAAACAAAGCACGTGCCTGCAGCCACTCACAGCCGTAGGGGTGTGTTTTGAAATTCTGCCCACAGTGAATTCAATTGCTTGAATTATATTCTGAATTGTATTGTCATCATTAGGCGATTGCTGTCCCATATATATATATAAAACTTATGTCTGATTTGAATATTAAATAATTACATAAATCTTTACCTTTACAAACTAGCCTGATTCCTGGTTCAGTGTGACCTGGGGGATATTTTGAGATGGGTCTGATATGAGTGGTATATCATTCAGAATATTGAACTTATAGACACAAATAAATAAGGGTTTCATTGCGCACTACATGCAAGGCGAGACTTGCGGCTTGTGCCATGATTCTGTGACAGTCTAACACAGCATACTAGCCTGCAGGGTACAGACACCTTGCCGTGTTGGCATACTGTTCTACACTGTACAAGCACCTCTCAAAAGAAATACTCCAAAAATTAGGCCTGTTTGCAAAAGTAAATTAACCCTGAAATAAGCCATAAGGAAATTGATAGTTCTAAAATGGTGACCCAGTAGAAATTAATATTGTGAGGGAGTATTTCCTGCACAAACTGTTTGTCAGGGGTAAGTGGCCCATACAGGATGAACAAGTATGGCTACAGGAAATAAAAGAACAAGTCACTGCAATAGACCTAGATACATGGCAGGACAAGGGTCCATTACACCAAGCACTTAGCTAACTGTACATGGCCCCAAAAATAAAAGAGGAGCAGTGTAAAATTGCCAAAATAGCGGCCTACCCGTATCTCCACATAGGAATAATACAGGAAAAGCATGCAGACAACATAGATCTGGCAAAGAAGCAAGGGGAAACACTGCAGAAAATCCAAACTAATTTGGACTCTGCAGAGCAAAGGGTCCAGAAGAGCCAAGAATCAGAAACAGAGCCTAGGCAGTATATTACCAAATAAAAGGAAGATCTGGCTCTCTTACAGCAAAAGAAAGCAGAACAAGATACCAAATTACAGACACTGCAAAGTGAGTATCAGGAAAGAGTTGACTCTTTACAACAGAGTCAACAGAAACTTGTGCATCAATTAAATTATAATAAAGTCTGTGCAGAACAGATAGTCACCTTACAAAACAGCCTAGAATCCTTGAAAGAGGAAAATAATAAATTAATTATTAAAGACATCCACTCTCAAGAGGACTTTGACGAGGAGCGCCAGAAATCTAGTGCATTTAAAAAACAGAGGGATGACCTGGCTGAACAGATGGGCACTCTAAGTCAGGAGAGGGAGGCCTTAGGCCAGGAAGTCAGCCAATTAAAAATGAAGTTAGAGGAACGAAAGATGGCCCTCCAGGAGCTTAGTGAAGTTAAAACCAAATATGAGAAGCTACTAGAGCACAACAGGTGGGTGGAGGAAGCTCTGGAAAAGAACACCCAGACCAATAATGATAAAACTCTGGAGGTGAGTCTCCTGCAGCAGAAATTGGCCCAGTATTTCCAATCCAGGCAGGAAGAACAGAGAGACAAGGAGGCTCTCTGTGAAAAGAATGATAGGCTCCACAAACAGATAGCCATGCAAGAGAAAATCATTGAGACCAGTAACGCCTTAATAGAGGAGCAAAAGTGTCAGATTTTGGCATGTGAACAGGGAATAGGAGCTGAAAGAGAAGAAGTAGGAAGGGACAGATAAACCCCTGAACATAACACCAGGACCCCTGTCACCAGGGACTCTAACCCCTTCAGTATCATGGACTGTGCCGCCTTCATGTCCACTGGCTCATATGAACCAAGGGCCACGGAGATGGTAGACTTCAGCAGAATGGGAAATATGGGTCTGACAGATCAGCATCTCCCAGATATGGATGGGGGCGCATCTTTGTACAGATTCCCAACTGTTAGGGCTAGCCCCTCTGATCAGGAAGACTCCAGGGAGGGGAGAATCAGGGAATTGGATCCTCAAAAATACTGCCTACCAAAGGATCAGTCTGAAAAATTTGGTGGGGAACTCCATGAAAATAGGCCCACAAAGAGTATCTTAAAGACCTCTTCCCAGCTAGGGCATTGGGGGGGTACTCAGCCAATCCTGGGAGTAAGGGAGAGTCAGAAGACTCTTCTGAGTGCCACAGGCCTCAAGAAACTAGGCACCCACATTCTGCAAGCCATTCCCAAGCTTGCAGAATCAGGGAGAGCCTAGAGGATCAGATAGCCACCTCCGGTAGCAGTGCCTTTGAGTCAGAGGATGAGTGGACACGGGTGACTAAGACTAAAAAGGCCAACAAAATTAAGAGGGCCCTACTGAAAGATCCCCTGAAACAGATCAAGGACATTAGGAGCGTCATAACTCCCTACCATAAAAATGCCAAGTATTCAGTTTGGGAGCACCTCGAGTTATACGAGCAAATGATGGATACTTTCCATTTGAAAGATAGCCAGAGTTGCATTCAATATGTCAAGTGGACATTTTCCCCTGAATACTCCAGCTTCTTTGTGGGGCTGGAGGATCAGAACCACTCAAGATGGTCCACCTATAGGACAGCCATCTTAAAACATTTTTCTGTACATTGGAACCCCCAAGAGGCTCACAAGGCGGCCTACAATCTGTAATGTGGGGAAGCCAAGCACCACAAGAATTTATGCAAGAATTGCCTTTGCGCAGACCACCCGGAGGGTGCACACAGATAGTAGGGAGTTCACAACTGCCTTCTTTCATGCACTCCCTAAATACATCATGACCCAGCTGGTGAGGGACTTTCACAAGAAGAGATCACTAGACTGGGTCATTGAACAGGCGAGGCATATTTATGAGGTGCAGAAACCGGTAGAGAATAAAAATACAAATAAAAACCCCAAACCAGCCAACACCCCTGCTGCTGCTAAGGTGACGGAGGTGAATGTTGGCCACATTTTAGATCTGGAGATGGCATGGGCCTAAAAATATTCCTGCGCAAAATCCTTCTAACCAAAGACCCAGAGGGCCCTCAGGCCAATACCAGACAGGTAGCCAGGGAGGTAACCCCACAAATGGAACCCCTAACTCCCTGGATTATATTAGCCCCCGTTACAAGGACAACAGACCCAACCTGGGCTATGTGTGGACTCCCCCAGCCCAAGGTGGGGGGGTGGTCCAACCAGGTAGCTGCCAACCGAGGAAACTTCCCTCCTAACTTTCTCCAGGAGGGCAGTAATCCCCCAAATATCAGGTTAAGCTTCTTTCCCCGGTACCCGCCAAACTTCAACCCCCAAAACAAACCTTCTTTCTTGCCCCACTTTCCTGAGCCCAGACAGCCCAATCCGGGAGAGGGGAGGCCAAGGGTGGAGGGTTACCAGAATGATCCCAACCAAGGGTTTTATGGGATAAGGGACTGTTACCCTTCCCGTGATCCACCTAGGATGGATCAGAGACCCCCGTACAAGCCAGAGCGGGTATCCCAACTGGAGCGCCAGGTCTAGAACTTGTCACAGGATCTGGGTCGCATGTTGAGGGCTCAGCAGAAACCTCAGATGAACATGGCAGCCAAGAACACCTCAAATCAAGGGTCTGGTACTCCGGAGCAATGACGGGGAGGGAACCCCGACAAACCACCGGCTCCAAAGGAGGAGGCAAAGAGGGAAGGGGGGGTTAAAGCCTTAGAGGAAGCTTCCTTGCCCACTTGTGAAAAGCCCCTGGAAACCCAGGAACTAGAACCAGAATCTTCTGCCCCCGAAAGTCTGCAACCTAAGGAACAGAGGGCGGGTAGGAGAAAAAAAGGACCTAAAAAGACCCATTTTGTGGAGGAGGCTAGAGTCTTTCAATTTGAAGGAGAGGGGTCCTGAGAGGATTCTGGGAAAAGGATCTTCTCCTTCAGGGATGGGGTACTCTTCCCAAAGAAAAATGTGTCCTGAGAGATCCTAATCAAGACTGGGTAAACGTGCGGACTGAGTTAAAACCGCCCATCTTTGAACCCCGGAATGATTGCTTGGAAAATCACCTTGCCCAAACCAATTCTGGTGACTGCCTCCAGAAAGGGGGAGCAACCCAGAATCAGAACCAGGGGAGCCCAAAACTTCCCCAATATCCAACTGTCACCTTTTTCTTACAGATTCCCAAGCCCGCAAACAGAATCCTGCCCAAACTACTGCTGTCAGAATCAAGAGTAAAGAAATTAACCCACCAATTGGCCCAAAAAGGACATTATCTTTGCCCCCTTGAGGAGAAGGCAAGATTTTATGCCCCAGTCAAAATACAGGGGCAATATACATTTTTGGCACTGGTGGACACTGGATCCCAAGCCACCCTTCTGTCAAAAAGGGCCTTTGATCATCTGAATTCAGGAAGGGGGGAGAGATACCAGCTCTCTCTCACCCCTCTTCCTGGACAACTTCAGAACTTCGATGGGAATGAAATTTCTGTCGAGGGGACTGCGGATTTAGACATTAAAATTGGGCGACACAAGGTGAGATACCCGGTCATAGTTGTGACTCCAGAGTGCACACCATGTTTACTGGGGAATGACATCCTGCGTAAATTGTCCCCCCTAATAGATTGTGTAAACAAGGTCATCGGGTCCCAGACTAACCGACCAATAAAACTAAAACATAGCATCAACCATGTTACTCTAAATGCACATGCCTCATGGTTGAACAAAAATGTGATCAAATTGAATTCCATTTTCAAAACAACCAAAACCCTGACGTGACAGTAATTGCAGTAGGACAACAAACTGGTGATGGGAAGTCCTCTCTATTTTTGAAAATCAACCTTCCTTCCAGTCTCAAGTGGCATTCCACACTACTCTGAAATTCTATATCAATTCACAATCAGAAAATCCCACTTCCATAGTCCAAAATGATGAGAAAACAGCTCAAAGCTTGGCTGGGATTCAGAAAATTGGAGAACAGTTGCAACCTAAGGAACAGAGGGCGGGTAGGAGAAATAAAGGGCCTAAAAAGACCCATTTTGTGGAGGAGGCTAGAGTCTTTCGATTTGAAGGAGAGGGGTCCTCAGAGGATTCTTGGAAAAGGATCTTCCCCTTCAGGGATGGGATACTCTTCCCAAAGAAAAATGTGTCCTGAGAGATCCTAATCAAGACTGGGTAAACATGCGGACTGAGTTAAAACCGCCCATCTTTGAACCCCAGAATGATTGCTTGGAAAATCACCTTGCCCAAACCAATTCTGGTGACTGCCTCCAGAAAGGGGGGGCAACCCAGAATCAGAACCAGGGGAGCCCAAACCTTCCCCAATATCCAACTGTCACCTTTTTCTTACAGATTCCCAAGCCCCCAAACAGAATCTTGCCCAAACTTCCGCTCTGTAAGAATCAAGAGTATAGCAATTAACCCACCAATTGGCCCAAAATGCACATTATCTTTGCCCCTTGAGGAGAAGGCGAGAAGATTTTATGCCCCGGTCCAAATACAGGGGCAATGTACATTTTTGGCACTGGTGGACACTGGATCCCAAGCCACCCTTCTGTCAAAAAGGGCCTTTGATCATCTGAATTCAGGAAGGGGGGAGAGACACCAGATCTCTCTCACCCCTCTTCCTGGACAACTTCAGAACTTCGATGGGAACAAAACTTCTGTCGAGGGGACTGCGGATTTACACATTAAAATTGGCGAGACATTAAGATTGTTCATCCTTATTCAGTTAAATGGGGGAAAGACTCTGTTCTCGGCCGAGTGTGCGTGAACAACAGTAAGAGTTTCATCAGCGAGGCCATGTTCCGAAAACTCCCAAAAGATCAAGCCATTCACACATTTAAATTGATAGACAAATGGGAAATGGACTTGGAAACACCCAATTCCAAACATCTCCTGCCTAGCAGGTGTAGGCTCAAAATTTACATAGGCAGCAAGAGCACAGTCCATAATTTTTGGGTTGTGTGAGATGTCCCTGCCGCATTATATTTAGGCAGTGACATTCTCAATCGCTTTGCCATTAGTTTGGACCTAATAAACTTCAGAGCCTGGTCCCGATTAGTGGGTAATCCCATGGACCTTTATGATCCAGAGAAAGCATTTTGGTCAGCTCAACTGCTGCCATATGCAGTTGAAGTTCAGATTGGAGAGGAAGTCACCATCCCAGAACGGACCCGACAATTCCCAGTTGAAGTCAAAATTAAAAGAGGACAGAAACTGCAAAATCCTGACGCATATGTTCACCTCAATTCCCATTTTCAACAGCAAGGGCTGGGGTTAAACCCAATGCCACTAGTCAATACAGAACACAACACCATTCCAATAGTGGTGGATAACAGCGACCTTAGGAGTATCACTCTGGGCGCAGGCACCATTATTGTAATGGCGGTTGATGACCGAAATTTTTCCATAGATTTAGGTAATGAACTGATAGGACCAACCCCCAATGACTGTCTTGACAGCGATAGCGACAATGACACAACACCAGACAGGATCTTCACCCGGCATGGTGGGAATTCCCTGGTGTACTCTTCCTGCCCTTATGATAAGGAAGAGATGACCTGTGACTTCAGGAGGGATGAGGTGATCTTTCAAGTCCACCAGGACTGCCTTCCCCACCTGAAGCCATCAGTCCTAGTCAGTACTTTAACGAGGGACTTCTCCACCCAGCTGGAGGAGGCCGCTGAGATAGCCAAACCAGACGTCTTTCCAGGCTTCAGGCAGATGGTTGAAGAGAGAGTCAACCTAGCTGATGCCTGTGAGACTATTGAGCAAAATCAAAAATTGAAACAAGTTTTCTTAGATTTTCAAGATCTCTTTGCGTGGACTCATATGACTGTGGTCACACCGAAATCCACACAACAACAATTCCCACGGACCCTTGTATGGCTCCAGTGTTTGTGAAGCAATATCGCTTGCCTCTCACTTCCATGGCGTCTCTCGCAGAAATAATTATAAACCCTGAGTCCCGTGGGATAATTCGTCCAGTCCACAGCACCTTCAATAATCCGGTGCTAGGGATTTTGAAACCAAACCGCCAGTGGAGAATCTGTGCTGACTTGAGGGAGCTAAACAAACGGGTCCACACTTCCCGATGGCCTATTCCCTACATTGACCAAGGGCTGGCCCAGATTCAGGGGTCAAAGGTATACACTGCCATTGACCTGACCAATGGGTACTGGACTGTACCTGTCAGTAGGGAGGACCAATACAAGCTGGCCTTCACCTTCAGGGGGCAGCAGTACACTTGGACCCGGACTCCCTTTGGATGCATCAAATCTGGCAATGATTTTAATATCTTTTTGCATAAGGCCATGCCCGACTTGGGTGAAAGGGGTAACCTGGCGAATGTAGGTGATGTCCTAATCAAAAGCTCAACTGTGGAGGAACACATAGCAGAGATCTGTTATGTGCTGACACAGTTGAGCGCTGCCGGAGCAAAACTATCTTTCCAAAACGCACAGAGGTGCAGGACCTGTGTCAACTTCTTGGGGCATGAGATAACTCCTGAGGGTCTCTGTCCCCAGGAAAAGAAGGTAGAAGCACTCCAGAAACTAAAAGACCCCACAACTCTGCTGGACCTAAGGAGCCTCCTTGGACTGACTAATTACAGCAGAAAGTTCATTGGGGATTACCAAGAGATCACAAGACCCCTGATCCATCTGTTGGAGTGGGGTCCAGAACAAGCCGAGGCAGTAAGACAACTCAAAAGAAGGCTCTCACAAGCGCCTTGCTTAGCTTACCCTGTCAAAAACAAGGAGTTCTTCTTGGAGTCAGGGTTCTCAAATACATGCTTGACAGCAGTATTATACCAAAAGCATGACAAGGTCAATAAAGTCATCTCCTATGCGAGTAAGACTTTATCCTCTGTGGAGGAAAAATTCAACGATTGTGAGAAGGCACTACTGGCAACAGTGTGGGCATTGAAGAATTACCACCCGTTCATCTAGGGGGAACACATCATAGTGGAGACTCCACACCACTCTCTGTAATATCTTCAAAGTGATAGATTCCGGGCCGGAAATGTGAGTAATTCCTGAATTACTTCCTGGATTCTGTCAATGCAAGGCTTTCCTGGGAGGTCAGATATAGCCAAAACAGGAAGAGTCCCCTCGGGCAAGGTCTGGCTGACTTGCATGATTGTGCCAGAGAACACTGTCTCGAGGACGAAAGTCTTAAAATCAAGGACAACTTTGAGGCATACCTTAATTCCCTACACAAAGTCTATGAAGAAGACAAGTGTGAGAGAATGCCCACCATCTATGTGGATGGGTGCTCCTACCATGTTGACAACAACGGGGAAAAGGAACGTTTGGCCTCGCGGGGAATGCATGGGTGAATGATGCCCCAGAACCCTCCGCTGGGTACAAAATCGGTCCCCATAGTAGTCACGTGGCAGAGCTGATGGCTGTGCATCAAGCCATCCTCACTGCTGTCAAACACCAACTCCACAAACTGGTCATAATCACTGATTCAGATTATGTACGGAACGGGTTCATGGAGCACCTGGTTAATTGGAAAACCAGAGGCATGCTACGTACTAACAATAAACCAATAAAATATGGAAAACTAATACAGACTATTGATGATCTGGTCACCTCTAGTAGGATGACCATCTACTGGAAAAAGATCAAGTGTCATTCTAAAGTAGAGGGACCAGACAAAACTGGAAATGACCTAGCTGATCAGCTGGCCAAAACCGGAGCCACCCAAGGGGATGTACTTGAAATTGAGTCCCTGTTGGGGGAAATCCAGGTCACTGCTATCACTAGGTCCCAGACAAATGCTCACAATGAACTCTCAACTGTCCAGTGGAGTAAGGAGACCCCATATGCTGATTTTATTATGGCTCAAAAAGGGAATCCAATAATTGGTAAGTTTTATCAACACATTGAGGACCCTGAGAATTTTTCCCTGACGGATCCTGATTGCATTGGGAAAGAGGACCTCAGAGTGTTGATGAAATGTACAAAAATGTTCTGAATCCTAGACGGTTTGTTGGTGAGGAGATCCATATCTGGCTATGACCAGTGGGTCGTCCCTACCTCATTCCGAAGCCTGATGCTAAGTCACGGCCATGATGCGGCCACAGCCGGTCATCGGGGGTTTCATACGACATTAGAAATCTTGCGAGAGGTTGCATACTTGCCACACATGGGGCAGGACCTTGACCAATACTTGAAGGAGTGTCTTGTGTGTGCACAATCTCAGCCAACATCACTCATACACCGTGCTCCTCTCCAAAAGAGGGAGATGACACTGCCTTGGTCAGATTTGCAAGTCGATTTCATCGGGCCCTTGATTCGCTCCTCTTATGTGGACAAGTACATTTTAAACGTAACATCCTTTTTTACTAAATGGGTGGAATGTCTCCTGGCCCAAAATTGCAAGGCAGAAACAGCAGCTGCCCTGATGATCAATCACATCTTCTCGCGTTTTGGGCTACCCCAAAGGATTGAGTCAGACCGAGGTAGTTACTTCACTAGTTAAGTGATGACAAAGATGTGGGAGATACTTGGGGTAAAAAGGGAACTACACATTGCATACCGCTGTCCTCTAGCGGTGGGTTTGAGAGGAACAATAAAACTATTGTGAGCATATTAAAAAAGTTTGTGGCAGATTCTGGGCCAAGTTGGGTTATTCGATTACCCCTTGCCCTGATGGCCATCAGATCCACCCCTTCTTCTGCAACTAAAATGTATCCATTTGAGCTGATGACTGGATGAAGGATGGTGCTACCCCAGCATCTGCTCTACAGAACCCAGGAGCAGACATTGATAAATGCCTCCACAACTCATGAGTATGTTGAGAATCTGAGAAAACACCTTCAACATGCTTTTGAGTATGCTCAGCGAAATCCTGAGAGATCTGCAGACAGTAAGAAGACCCACTATGACCTTAAGACAACTAAAAAGGAATAACAAGTAGACAGGGTCTACTCGTACAATTTCCAAAGGAACCAAGCCAAAGAGTGCACATTTCTCCCAAATTGGCGGGGTCCTTTTGAAATTGTGGAGAGAATTTCACCAGCCACCTACAGAATCCGCGTCCCCAAGGGAAATTTGACAGAAGGGGAAGACAAGTGGGTCCACATAAACCAGCTAAAGAGTTGCCATCCCAGGGATACTTTGTGGAAAATAGAAGAGCCTACTGGAAACCCAGAGGGGGAAAATCCGGAGACCTAAAAAGAATTATTAAATGTTCATTGAGTACGTACGAGGGGAGAGTGTTAAGTCCATTATTAAATATAGGTGGGGAATATTCTAAGTTGTATTCAATGCATGCATCCGCCCCACTACACCCCTCGGGGAACAGTAGTGTGGAAATTCTATAACCGTGCTATGTTCTGTTTTCAAGTACTGGAACTAAAAACCACCTAATCACCAATGAGGACTCGTCTGGGACAGGGAGGCAAAAGCCCAAGAGCCCGGAGAGTCGCTCCACACTTCCAACCAGAACCAGCAGGGAGAGCGTGTCACATCCATCGCTGACGGGAGAAGCAATCGGATCTCTCCACATGGACCGAAGGAAAAATAATCCCACATGCCCGACTCCCCCATGACTGGATGTCACGCTAGAGTCAGGGGGGATTTGTGGAATATTTTTACCCATGCCAATGCACCCCACTGCACCCCTTTGCCAATGGGGAAAGAAAACTGCCAAAAATTGAGGCAATAACCCCTGTGCACGCCAAATCTGCAAAACTGCGCATGGTTCATAAACCACAAAAGAGCTGCACACCCTGCCACACACAGGCAAAGGTGGTGTAAAAACAGGAATCACTGCTGTCACCTGTCACTGGTCACCTTCCACAGAAGGGCTAACATCCGAAAATGCCCTTAAATACAGCTTCCTAATCAATGGCAACCTTCAAAGTGCTGTTTTGGTGCTAAATTCAGTCATTTTCCCGGTGAATTATTAAAAGGAAAAGTGTGCTGAAATCATAGATTCTCCAGTGCAGTCAGAGGAATCCAGTTTCGTACTGTGGACTTTACATATGTTGTGACATCCTGACGAGCACCCTTTTTATTGTTTTGTAGCAAATGGATTCCATTTTAGCAATAGGGGCTATATACTGTTATTCTTTAAGTTTGCTAATAAAGGACTGTTTGAAGCGTATCTTCATGTCCATCTTCTACATCTGGCTTAGCACACAAACAAACTGTAAGCTTATGCTTCACAGACCTGACAAACACATGCCTACTAAACCCGGCTCGCAAGCAATGCAATGCCCATCCATGTCAATGTTCTACCCCAATGAACAATCTTCCTCTTCCGACTTCCTGCTCCCAAACCTGCATCAGGAACTCATCAGAACAGTCCATTTCCTAGTCCCCATCATCTGTAATAACATAAAATAACCTCTCACAAATAACACAAATGGTTTGATGGGGAGCCTTTACTTCTGAAATTGACAAACAGGAAATTGTAACACCACTGGCCCAAGACATGTGACAAAAAGGGTAAGTGAAGATGCACAACACACCACAAAGCCTATGACACCACTATCATGCAGAAAAGGGAAGCTTTTCTACACAATCACATGTCTAAAGCTCAAACAATGCTTCAGATGTTTTCAGGATCTACAAAGAACTCAGAAGCCTCCCATAAAGCATGACTGACCTGATCACCTCTCAAAAATCAGCTGACGATCTGGACAGATCACCTCCATCCAAACAGAAAGCGAAAGCCAATCCAAATCAACACACATGCTTCCTTCCAAACTCGAATTTCCTGTGTCCTTCTCCATCTTTAATCACATTTCCAGAGAAGACCTCTCAGCAAAATGAATGAATAAATGAACAAGTGTACCCATGTCCTGCTACGACCATAAAACAACATAACTACCCTCACCCCTTCATTGTTAGCATTGATAAACAGTTCTTTCAGTCGTGAGAGTATCCCTAACTGCCAGAATATTAGCATTTATCTCTCCTAAATAATATGACATCAGACCCTACATTCTCCTCTAACACTAATTTGCCCTGGCCCCTTCCATCTGAAAATGATGGAGAAAAGTGTGAAACAACAGTTGCAGTAGCACAACAAAGCTTTCAACTTCCTTCTCAAGCACCAGCCAGGATTATGACTGTCCAGAGGTTAAACATCTGCCCTGATGTTTATGAAGGAAGAACTCCTGACAACTCTAGATTGCAGAAACCCAGAAGTCATATCTGTGCTGAACATAGCACCAGGAATTGACACTACCAATGACCATTAGCTGCTAAAAACGCTCTACTGTCATGAAAACGACTGGCTTTGAAATTGATTGCTTCCTTTCTGCAAGACAAGTTAAATCTGGAAACCCTGTTGAACAATTGGGAGTACCCCAAATGTCTGCTCTGTCCCTCTGTCTTATGAATATTTACATAACTCATATTTCTCCCTTTCCTTCCAGATTTGGATGCCAATGTTTAATCCTGCAGTATTTCACCAAATAATTTGACCAGAAAACGAGACAGCAAATGTACAGACACAATAGGCCTCATACGAGTTTGGCGCTAGCCATGGAGCTATTAGCTCCATGGCTGCCACCTAACTGGGCTCATTTACCGGGTTCCTGCAAGGAGGAATAACCGGGTCATTCCAACATTGGAGGAACCATTCCCCATTCTCATTTGAGCCCTCACAGGGCTCAATGGGAATGGGGATGGAGGTAAAAACGGGCAGATTACAACTGGCCCATTGTTACCTCCTTCTTCCCCTCGCGGGACCCGGAAAGCACGCCTGGTTTTACCAGGCATGCGATCCGGGTCCCGCGATTTGAAGCTTGTAATCGGCCCTGACGGAATGAAGGGGGCCGGTCCAGTACCGGCCCCCTTCATTCCGTCAGCGCCAGCCTCGTAATGAGGCCCAATATCTTTACATAGAGATGCACAGGAAAGGGTCATGAAATCAGCACACTAACTGTGCCCCAAAATGGTGAGCCTTAAATAAAGATACCTTTGGTTGTTCAAGTGTATACACAATGAGCCTCACAAAGAACGTTAACATGATACATTTAGTCAGTTACACTAACAATGAACTTAACTTTCTAACAGCACATCCACCAACTTTGAAGGAGATGGTTTTAAGACCTCATTCAGGACTTGTTCAATTCCGCTCGGCCAACCCATGTGACACAGTCCACAACCCTATGTATCTTTCTAACACATGTAACAGTACCTTACTCAGAAACTAGCCTACCATTACACACACACTGCCTTATGGGCTCTTGTGTGTGTGCCAACTAATCAACTTTATTTCCGTGCCACCTATGTAATCATGGCTGTGGTTTGCCGGTGTTATCTTAATTATGGCGGTGGCTGAGTTTGGTCCATGGCTTATGTACATTCCGGAACCTATACAAATAAAATACCAGTATTTTAGTTCTCCAACCCTCACATGTCCTTATTACCTCCACCCAGATCTCATTTGAACACCTATTGCTATTTGTCCAAATTTATTAATGTATTGTTTAGTGTAAAACAATCAGGAAATCAAGACAAGCCCAATTAATATGACATTACAGGTACTAAAGCCGAATATGGGTTGTTTGACCTAAAAAAACCTGACCTACTGCCCATTTGACCAAACTTTTTTGACCTAATTCTTTTTGACCTACTGCGGAGGGAGACCCCCCGCAACACACTCTAATGCAGGGGGAGACCCCCTGTTCCCCCTCCGACTTCCCCCCTCCTCAAGCTATTCCCTTACCCCACCCCACAATTATTTTTTTTATTAAAGTGTTCCATTTGACCTACCGAAATAGGTCAAAAAGATGCGGTCAAATAGGATTAGGTCAAATTGGCATTAGGTCAAATTGGGCAATACCACCAAAGCCTCATGATGTTCTGAATTTCACTCTACATGATGTCGTCTTCTATGCTCCCATTCGTCAGATCAACCTATTTAAGTGCTATGCTTTACACTATAGGTTGCCTTATGTGTTAATTGCAAATGCTAATAGATCTCTCACTGCAGTTTCTAAAACAGCACCAGAGACAAACAAAGACTGCATTGACAATGGTAGAGGGCAGTGTAACCCATTTGTAAGGGCCAATTTACACAACTGCAACCATCAAGCGTTCATCATAACGTGATTGTTTGGTGAGCCAACTCGAATGTGCAGTTTTCATGATTCAAAAAATATCTGAGTGTCACTTGGCATAAGTTCTCCAGCAATAAAAAAAAGTACTTTAGCAGCCTTATCCCTAAAGACTCTGCCAGAGACAGGAAATATGTGGATAGTATTTACCTTTGCTACATATTATCTTCAGGGGTTCTTTCAGTCATAGAGTCCAATCCACTGTTGGTGCAATCCGCAGGTCCAGATATATATTGGTCACAGTCAGCATGTATCGATTCACGTTTCTTGCAATTTGCACCTCCAAAGTATCTCTGGTGACAACACAATCCAAAAGAGAGCTTTATCAGAATCCCAGAGTCAGCCAATACTTTGGAGCCCATATTGTCCAGATGGGCGTGTAAGCACTGAACAAAAATCTCACGTTCTTGACATCACAGTGCTAGCTGGTGAACTTCGATGTATGTTTCCCTGGCCCCAGTGACACCGGGACTGTGTAATGTATCAGCGTTTCTGGCTGGGACTGGTGAATGATATCATTATCGATCAATCGTAACTGATCGGTCAGGTAGTCCTGAACCTCTTCACATGCAATGTCCTTTTCAATAACCTTTAATGCATCTTTGATGTTGCAGATAAATCTCATCAGCACTGTTCAGGTCTTCAATCACTCACATGCATTTCACCTACACTTGTTGGGAACTTTAGAGCAAAGAATTATGACCTAAAATAAACTGATCATAGAACGCATCCATATAGAGCGAAAGAGGCATTGCCGGAAGGAGTTTGCTTTGTGTTGGATTGTACATTTTGCTCACTGCCATGTTTAAATACAATACCATTGCAAAATGTAAATAAACATGCTCATACGTAACAGTACTGGAAATATTGTGAAAGTGATATTTGGATTGCAATTATTTCCAAGGCTTGATTTCACCTTTTAAGGCAATAGCGTATTACATAGTTTCTTTCAGCCACTTATTGACAGTTCAGAAGGACAAGGCTGACAACATTTTGCTCAACAAAGAAACAGAGCTGTATCAGCTGCGACCACTCCAAAGTCCATTTTCAATGCAGTTTATTGCAAGACAAGGAATACAGCAGGCCACATAATATGCATTGTAATCATCTGGGTGTTATGCTCTAGCGATAAAGCAACTTGAATATGTTATCAACATAATAGCACAGCCTGTGTCCCAAAACACTAATTCTAGCAGCTCTAAAGTTTAAAAATCTAAAAAATAACTGGACTTCTTAACATGTCCTTATAGTTCAGATACCATATGTCAAAAAAATGTATTTCCAGTTTAAATGTGATTTGTATTCAAAAATTATCTCTACTACATGTTTGTGGGTACTAAATCATATTGAATATTGGGCCTATTGCAGCCTTATGTACAGTGCCATGGTATATATGTTAATTGATTATATCTGCATTGGTTTTATTTTAGCCAAAACAATGTCAAATGTAGATTCATAGAGGAACTAACAATGGAAGTCCTATTTTATTCTGGCATGCCTGCAATTCAATGTTTTGGCACACAGTCTTTACCACGTGAAGTTAGCATGTCTCAGACCTATTTTCATTACAACAGGGTGTACAAAACTGTTAAAAGGGAACTTAAAACCCTTTGCAGATTCATTTTGCCAGGAATTTACAGGCAGCTCATTTTGCCAGGAATTTACAATAACAAAACATGAGGTGGCCACACAAGGGCCTTCGTGGTCTGTCCAGCCGGTTCTGAAGATTAAACAAATAAAGACGCTATCAGATGGCTGGTCTCCTTTGAATTTCAATAGGCCTATCACTAGTCAATCAAGTTCCAGGCCCCATAAAAAAACACTAAGGCCAGTTTAAGAGAAAAGTTACTGAAATCCATGCATGGCATCAAACATCTGCTCTGGACACATATTGATAGCATGCAAAAGGAGTATGTAGGGGATGCACAGCCAGTGCAGCCTGCAGGCCAAAGTCAGCACAATCACACCAGCAATACAAACAGAAAGCACAACTAAGGAGAATCTTAAATCAAATAATTAATAATTAAAATATGTGTTGCTTTGCGATGCAATGTGGGATCGAAATTAAACAAATAACGTTTTGCAGCACGAAGCTATATTTACCAAACTATGCAAATATATATATCCTCCCACATGACAATTAATGGAAAAACAGCAAAACCAGTAACTAATGTTATCACACTGTGATCATTCAAGTATCAAATTATGTGCACCAATTCATAGAATTTGATTATGTTCATTTGATTAATCTCACATGTTTAGATACCAAATAAGGCATTTTCTCAGTAGGAGTTGTCACCACCTTTTCTCAATTATGGTACTTGAAAATCACTCCTCTGTTAAGATTTGGGAAAATTAAAAACAATATATATTTCCCTGCTCATAAGAGAGAAGAGGAGTAGAGAATATGGTGAGATGAACATTGAAGAATTTTGGAACATACAGGAGATGGGAGAGCACAGTTGATACCATTTGAAGGACTGACTGCATGTAGATTGGAGACCAGCCCATTGAGAGAAGGATGATCAGTCTGTGTTTGGAAATTGGCTTCCATATAGCCACCTGCAAAGAGGATTTGCTGATGGAAGGATCACAGCCTGAGTTCCCAGTTGACTCTCCAAAAAAGAAGCAGCATTTATTTCAAAAGGTAAATCACACCCAAATAAGCCACCAACTGTCCATATAGATTGACCAGGGTAAACTTGGCAAAATAAAGGGCAGGGAACTCCAGGGAATGCAATTTGAGAACAGGAACACATGGGACACAAATTGAGATGTCATATCTTCAAAAGCCAACATGTTTTGTTTTGTGTAACAGGATTTAAAACTGGATGCATTTTGGTGTCACTTCAAGGTAGAATTGCCTTCGTAAAACTAAGTACCATTTAAAATGGAATATAGGGCTGACACTGGTGTAGAGTCATTGTGTACTCTGGAGTAAGTCATGACAAACTATCCTCTGAGAGATATCATGCTTTTAAGCAGCACGGGGAGGTCTAGGCTTAGATCAGAGGTTTGTGCAACAAAAATGATTAAAGAGAATGTGTTATATTTAGTAAGAATTGTGTAAAGCGTTAAACCCCTGCAGTCCTTTATCGTTGGCTAACCAAACAGATTAATGTGTAACGTGGAAGGGGTGTTTCCTTGTAACATTGTACATGTTACTTGTGAATGGTATATTTCCAACTCAAAAGCACATGTGGGCTGAAAACTACACACAGGCTCATTACAAGCAGTGCATGCATATACAGATTGACAGTAGCACACGTAAACAGTCTGGAAACTGTGCACAAACATATTTATTTAAAGCTGCATATATAAGTGCATTCACACACAGATATAAACCAGGACTAACACATTCATGTTCAGTGAAAGTCACATACACACATGTTCAGAGAAAGCTGGGCATCCATATTCCGAGAATACAAAACATATGCGGGTTCAGGACAAATGCTTGAGAGTGTTATTTCAAATTAAGACCTGAAGGATACAAATTAAGTTGAGCGTGGTCTACATTAAATGACCTGCACATAGCCAAGACATTCACAGCCCCACACTTATACAAGGGAGTCAAGCTGAATGTAAATGTATTCTAAATGTTAATTGTTGAAGTCATTTCTCCGATACCATATGTGTCTTGATGCCGGTGAAAAGTTTTAAATACCTACCACTGAATCATACTTTGTGTTTAGCAAGAAGTAGTAGAAATGTTAAGTGCTTAGTATGCTTTAGAGTATAATATAATTATATGTAGAACATTATAATTAATGCTTGTATGTCCTGATATTAGTGAGATTCATAGTGCTTGAGATATACATTTGGTTGACTGTCAGTTCTGTGCTAATTTAACCACTATAGTGGTTTCCAGGGTAAAGCTACATGCCATCTTAGTTGAAGTTACTTTGTTCTTTTAAATGGATTTAGAATTTTGAAAATCATCCTATTTCATTGCCCAGAAATGTCGGGTGGGATTGTATGAATGGGCATGTATGAGCGGCATGTAACACCAACGAGAGCCTAGAATTTAAATGCATAAAAATACAAATATTCCTACACACTTGCATCTTCATGTATGTGTTCCAATCAGGTGACTAGCCTGAATATCTTCTCCAGCTTCCCCAAAATTGTTTGGTTCCCATTCCCTTCCTACATTTTTCACCTTCTTTTGGCCAGCACGTCCCTCTGCGTAGATAGTCTGATTGCTGCTCCTGTTGAACAATTGGGAATATTAGATGTCACTGAAAGTTCAAAATTGACAGAACAAAATGCATTGAACCAAACATAACATATCATTAGCACTGCCCACTTCTCTTTCTGGTTCCCTTGTGTAGATTCATAACCCAATGCGTTTGAGGCAGCAATATAATTCCCTCCACGTTGGTTTGTTTGCTGTGACAGAACAGGACATGTTGGATAACAGTACATATTGCAGTCTATTTAAAAAGCATTTTATCTCGAATTTCAGTTTTACTGTCTTTTATAAAGTGATAGTGTGGGGCCGACCTCAGGGTGCAGGTAAAATGGCAGCCGATTAGGGAAGATCAGTTCCATTCTTTTCCTTTCCGTGATGGGTAAGCAGAGTTAGTGGCCCTGGAGGAGTGTTGACAGAGGTCCCTCTGCAAGCGGATGGCATCCCTTGACCAATTGTGAAGGTTGTGAAGGCTGTTAGACTCCCGAGCACAAGAGTAGGGTTGAAGGCCCCTCAGAAGTGTGGTGGTGTCGGTGTCCATACGTGGAGTGCTGGGAGTGAGGAAGCTGAGGACTGGAGCTGGGAGGAGTCGCAAAGTGTTTCACAGCCTACCCAAACCATCAGAGCATCGGGAGGTGTGAGGGGATCTCTGCTGTTCCTGTGGAGCACAGGAATGAAGGGGAACTCAGAAGTGAAGGTCTGGGAAGACCAGAGTGTGGGACCTTAGTGGATGCCTGTACAAAGTGAATATTGTGGCAAAGATACTGCTGGGAAGTGGGTGCCTCAGCCGTGATAGCAACAGGTGAAGGGAACTCCAGGGCAAATCCCCAGTATCATCGGGCGGATCACTGTCAAGGTGAGACACAGTAAACATCACTTGGTACAGTGGTACCACTGCAGCACCTCAGGAAAGTAGATCTGTAATGGGAATAGGAACGGGGGAGAGTGGGCCACAACAGTGAGAAAGACTATGGAGGAAGCCCAGAAGTGAAGGCCCTGGAGAACCAGCGTGTGGAAACTTGGTGGAGACCTGAAGTAAGAGAAGAGTGCAGCAGAGATATGGCCAGGAAGCACGTGCCTCAGCCGTGATACCAACAGGTGAAAGGAACACTAGGGAAAGTGCCAGGGATCATCAGGTCGAAGTTACGGTAGGGCGCTGTGCACACCAGATTGGCCCACAAGGAGTTGCCAGACACTTTACAGTGCTGACTGAGGAGAACTTGAGGAAGGGATGTGGGAGCTATTCGGGGTGCACATTTGCTTGGAACTGGGATGAGTGATCAGCCACCCCTGAGATCATCTGTACTATATTGAGGAGGGATCTGACCCAGTAACTGAGGTGCACCACTGCTGTCACTGTCAAGGTGAGACACAGTGAACATGACCTGGTAGGGTGGTACACCCGCAGCACCTCAGGAAAGTGGATCCTTGAGGTGTAATAGAAACAGGCTGGACAGTGGGTCACAACAGTGACAAAGACTGGGGTAGCAAATGTGCTGGAGGGATTACTTAGTGCTATAGGTACCAGGAGAGTTCAGAGATGGATAAATCGCAGGGTGATTCGGTGGTCAAGGCCTCAGGTACCGAAAGTGGGGCCACAAAGAGTGACATGTTGCCAATCCTCGAGGAGAGGGCTGAGGGCAGACATTAGTGCCAAAGTGACAGAGTTGTCCAGTAAGGTGTAAGTCATGTAAGAAAGGCTTGTGGGGTTGGAACAAACCAATCTTCCGTGGAGATTCTGGAAACTCATCTGGATTTGAGGATATCAGAAGTGGAGAGACAGGAGGATGAGCCCCGCCTCAAGGTTGATGACATTGAGAATCGGGAGAAAACCTATGTTTTTTTGATATACAAAAGACAGACAGGGAGTCGCAGCAGAGCCTGAAAATAAAGATTCTGATATTCCTGCATTAGTCTTCAAGGATAAGGATATGCCACATGTTGTTATTGATAGGGCCCACAGAGTGGATGGACATGGTAGGGGTCCTTGCTCTGTGTTGGTCGGGATTCGTTACTACCCTGACAAAGCCCTTATCCTGGAAAAGGCTAAAAGTATGGATTCCTTCGACACGAGGGGTCAAACGTGGCGATATATTAGGA
The DNA here is from genome assembly GCF_040938575.1 of Ambystoma mexicanum. NCBI lineage: Eukaryota > Metazoa > Chordata > Amphibia > Caudata > Ambystomatidae > Ambystoma > Ambystoma mexicanum. Next base: position 1,141,804,198 of record NC_090931.1, on the reverse strand, counting down.
TCGCTCCTCCTATACTTGGATGCATCGAAAGAAATGTGCTCCCCTCAATCAATGGTTTTGGGACAAAGGGATGAAGTGTCAGAGGGTACCCTTTCTCTCTGGTTTTTGAATGGAATGGGAGGAAATATTGTATTTATTTATTTGAACATTTATATAGTGCACAAAACCCAGAGGTATCTAGGCGCTTACATTTTACGAGGTTACAGGCATAAGTTTTACTTGATCACAGAGGCATTTGTAGAGGTTACAAGCAGGGCTTTAAGTGGGGTAAGAAATCGAGGGGGGGCCCTCATTTGGGGGCGTGGCTTGTGGGGGGCGTGGCCTAAAACGTACGCAAATCGTAAGGTATGCACACACATATATATGCATGTTATATATCTGTGTGCGTACCTTACTATGGTTTGTGTACTTTGCAAGCCATCTTTTATAACATATTTATTTCTATGTTTAGAAAAGATGGCTTGCAAAGTACACAAACCATAGTAAGGTACGCACACAGATATATAACATGCATATATATGTGTGTGTGTGCATACCTCACGGTTTGCCTACCTTTCAGGCCATTTTTTTTTTAAACATTTCGGTTTTATAAAAGATGGCTTTGAAAGTACACAATTCAAGCCATCTTTTATAAAACTTTGACTACGGACAAAATTGTCCGTCGGCAAAGATTTATAAAAGATGGCTTGAATTGTGTACTTTTCAAGCCATCTTTCATAAACCTCGAAAAATGTCGAGGAATCCCCAGGTTCGCCGAGGGTTAAAGACGCCTCGACGACCTGGGGAAACAAAGGGACAGTAACTGCCTCTGGTGACCCCTCGCGCGAGAGGTCACCTGAGGCAGTTACTATGACTTACAGAAGTGGCAGCCAGGCACAGCACCGCTGTGGTTGGCTGCCACTTCTGTCAGATGCCTGACTTCATGGCAGGCGCATCTCCCGTCGCGGCTGCCGCCGCGACGGGATAATGCATCCCGCCAATGTTGCGTGCAGTGGAAGGGGGGGCCCCGGCAGGGCCCCGGCTCAGTCCCACTTTTTGGAGACTGCCGGGGCCCGGCCCCGGCAGGCCCCAGCCCACTTAAAGCCCTGGTTACAAGGTATAGTACATGTAAGGGAGGAAAACAAATTTGCACAGGTAGCGTAGGTGGCAGTATATTTGCTAGATTTGGGGGGCATCTTTTCAAAATCAATTGGTCACGGATGATGATTCTAAGTGATCCGACAGCTGCTGAATTTACCGCGGCCGTAACGTTCGCATGAGAATACCAAAAGTTTGCACCTTTCTCATGCGAACACACTTACATACTCACACCCACGCACACAATACGCCCATAACACACCCCCCACCCACACCCTCAGCACATCCCACCCACACCCCCAACATAAACAAAACCCCACTTAACTTCTTTTTCACACTGGGTTCCTGCAGTGGCAGTTCCCTTTCACTTCTGTGATCGGGAACCGGCGCCGCAGGGTCCTTTTCTTTTTGTTTTTTTAACGTAAGGATGCAGGGTGTCCCCCACAACCCACGGCCACTATACCATAAAGTATAGTGAGTGGAACGATGCGGGGGACACCCTCGCAGCCCCTGTTTTGTTTTACAATGCTACCACCAAAGGTTCAAACTTTTGGTGTTCGAACCTTTGGTGGTAGCATTTTTAGATCTAATGGTCTAATGATTTGGTCAAACCACGGAGGATGATATTCAGAGGGAACTGGGAGAGGGCGGCGAGAAGTCAATAGAACCCATGGGAAGCAGGCGAAAGCACACCATGAAAAGGAATTGTGCTATTGACCCCTGCAGTATTCAGGATGCACAGAGTTTTTGGAGGCTCACCACGCCCTCAGCTATAAAGAGGATAATTTGACTTTGATGATACGTGAGGGGCCTAGAGGGGTTATGTTTCCTACTTTCTGGTCTGAACAGGGTTGTTTCAGTTGGTGTGATCCGTGAGGGGGAGTTTGAGCGTGTGGCCTTTTATTAGGAAGGTTACAGGGGTTCTGGGTAATGTAGTCAGCCTTGATTTAGGAGAAGGCTGCTAGTATTAGACCACTTTCAGTGGATAGACTTCATATTGTTTGTCTGATATTGTATTGGAATGGTAGGGAAGGGGGAGCCTTGTGATTCAGTTCTCTTGAATGGGTAAGAGTGGAGGCGTATGGTATGGAGGCGTTGGATGGTGGATTTCACAAACTAGTAGAGTGCAGTTTTGTTGAAGAGTTATGCAACAGTTGTTTTGTTTTGTTTTGTTTTGTTTTATTTTGGCTTGTTATTTGTCTTTTCCTTACCTTTTGTGTCTGTATTTCCCTGAGATTTAGGCCATTGCTTCTGTAATAAGTTACAGCAGACGGGACGGTATGTGCTAGGTGAAGGGATCACTGTGACAAACAGTAAGAAAAAGTAATTGTAGATAAGGGCATTTTTTTAAACGTGGGATCACTGAATATGAGATGCTTCAACTCACCCTTCAAGAGGTCTTTGGTGAGGGGGGAGTTTAGAAATCAGAAATTGGATGTCCTTTGTGTACAGGAAACTCATTTTATCAAGGGGGAGGAACAACCTGGTAAAGGTGATAGGAATTCTGATTTTTATTTCTCTTCAGAGAGGGAAAAATGATGTGGGGTAGCAATCATTTTGGGGGACGCCTCTAGATTCAGGGTGAGTGAAACAGAGTGTGATAGAGAGGAGTGGGTTCTCTTCTTGAAGGACCTATTTATGGGAATTAAGTGGACAGTGGCATCAATGCACTGCCCTACCTCAGGTCAGGGGAGCTTCTGACAGGAGCTGGGTCTGTACCTACAAAGGGAAGTGGAAGGGTGTTGGTGGTGTGCAGGCACATAAACATGGTTTTGCAGCCCTTAATTGGATAGGGTGAGAATCACGGGAGGTAAATTTGACCTGGATAGAAGTGGTGACTCTAAAAATGTAGAGAGATTAATGAGAAGCTGGCACTGGTAGACAAATGGGAGGCACAATTTCAAACAGGATGAGGAGGACTCCGCCACATGCACTATTCACTTATTACTCTCCGGAAAATGGGAATTGACCAGCTGTTGGCAGATTTTGGCACCCTTCACTGGGATAGAGGTTTGGATACCAGAGTATTTCCAAAATAACAATATGGGGAGGCCAGTATTGACATTCTATGAAGGGATTCAAGGCATCCATAAGGGAGGTATTCATTGGGATGGTGTTGCAAGTCAAATGGCAAAGGGCCAAACAGGAAGAAGCATTGAGAGGGTGTTAGGACATGTAAGGCCGAATTTCAGGCCCTTTTAGCCTACAAAACTGATTGCACACTGAAACACCTCAAGCAAAGGTACTATGAGAAGGGAGAAAAGGCGGATACACGTCTCGCATGGAGACCAAGGACCCAAACCAGGCCTCTGCCTCACTCTGATTGGCTTTTCCTCCTCCATTTCAAGCCAATCAGGATCCAGAAGGTGAATAACCAGCCCCTGATTCAAAGGACCACTTTATAAGGAGCCTGTCTGTGCCTGACCTTGCATTGCGTCCATTCCCCTGAAACAAGCAGCTTGTTCCTGCTGGCTGCACCTGAAGCTGAATTCCATCACCTCTACAGTACAGCTGTAAATTCCAACATCACAGCTGAGAAGGTAAGCCCAGAAGGGGCTTGGGACTGCAATTTAGGGCATTTAGAGCGTGCATGGTGGACAGCACAAAATTCATTAATTTCACCATTGCTGGCTTTCATGTTTCTGTTGCTATGCACCCCTCCAACAAGGTGTGCTAGTTCATGCTTTGGCTGTGTTTTTGGCCTGTGGGCCATGCAGTGCTTTTGTCTTCTTTGCACCTTTAAAATGTCTGCTTCATTTTACCTTTCACTGAGTGCTCAGATACCTGCCTGCCTCTGCTTCTCTCTGATTGGCCTTCCTTCTCTATATCAAGCCAGTCAGGAGCTGGGAGGCAAATAGTCAGCACCTCTTTCAAAGGACCACTTTCTAAGCAGCCTGTATGTGCCTGTCCGGGCCATGGAGGGCCTGGAGTGCCATAGAAAATTCTGTTCTAACTATGTTCCATCCACCGGATTAATTCCTGGACTGGTCCTCTGTCTCTGGATCAAAGTCCTCCCACGATCCTTGCAGTAATGACTGTGAGTTTGGCTGTTCTACCATTACTAACTCTCCTGAGGCATTGCCGATGCTGTACTCCCAATCCATATTCTTAACTAACCTCATTCCTGTTTACTAATCTACTTCTTTCATACAGTATACCAGTGCTTCTGTTTCCCTGTGCTCCATCTGCATTCAGTGTTGCTGAATTTAAAAACATTTTTGGGGTGTGTTGCTTAATTCAATTTTGGGTGCTTCTGTCTCCCTTGCACCATCTGCATTCAGTGTTGCTACATTTAAAAACATTTGTGGGGTGTGTTAATTCGATTTTGGGTGCTTCTGTTTCCCTTGCACCATGCTGCACTGTGTTTCATTCTGCTTTTAGCTAAAATCGAACACAGCTGTGTACTTGCTGTTACCATTTTTTTTAAATCGGTTTTTGCTGGGTGCACAACTGTTACTTGACTACCTTTAAAAATAGCGTTTGCTGTGAGTACATCCTGCATTAGCATCCTACAAGTCCTACCTTGTCCTCTTTGCCCCCCGCCCACTGTCCCCCACCACCTGTGTGTTTCCCAGCCCCTCCTCCTTGTGCCTTAGTACATCAGCCTGGTCAGTGTCCTCCTCACCACTGCAGCCAGCTATGTCGCTATCTATCTCTCCTATCGTCTCTAACTGCTTCTCTGTTTCCTATCCCTCTCCTATCACTAAATCTAGCTGGAAGAAACTTAAGAAGGACATACTGGGGTCCAACCCAGGCCTTCCTATTGCAGACACCTATGTCTCGGCTTCCACCAGAGAGACTCTCACAGACATCATCTTTGTCATTCTGTCACCCGACTTGTGGACTCTCCATATGGTCGCTTTTCTCTCTCCTATTGCCTTTTCTCCCATTAACGGTGGCACCCACTGGAAGGTCCTCCTTGACCTCTGTGCCATTTCCAGGGTCATCATTAATGTCTATCGGTACAGAACCATCATGGTTCAGGGTCCTCAACCCAACCTTCTCCTTTTTCACAGGCTGCTACTTCGCCTCTCAAACCTTACCTCTACCCCTGGACAGGCTCCCTTGTCTACTGTGTCTTCCTCCTCCTCCGCACAGGCTCCCTTAAATAATGCATTTTCTCCTAAAAATATTTGTGAGCCCTGAACTACCTGAAATTATTCTCCTTAGTGGTTGTTTCTACTGCCGCACCACCTGTGAGGTCGACCCGCGGCTGAGATCATCTCTGGCCTATTTTTCCATATGCCCTACTCCGTTTTTTGCCGGTAAGCACCGCATTTGGTTAACTCTACTTTGTTACAGTCAAACTGTGTGGCATCTTTTGCCGTATGGTTTAAACTTACTTTAGAAGCATTCTGGAACAAATTTAGTACTCAAATTCAGAAAGAATTCATGTTGTCTTCTAATTTAAAAGGAATATTTTTTGTCTGCTTCCCCACAGGGTCCAGTTGTTGTTGTTTCTTTCGCCCTGAGGAAGGCAACATTTGGGAATTAATTGCCAGACAGGTGGCTTATTTGCCGAAAATGTTCTAGATGTCTGTGAATAATTTGTTTTTCTAATAAATCTCAACAGAACACTTTTGTGAAAGACACCTGCACGTTGGCAGACCTGTTCTAAGTTATAAATTGAGGAATTCACCATAACCTTTTTTTTTTTTAACCAACCATGATCTATTATGTTTTTCTTGTTAATGTTTAATGTTTTTTGGTTCAAATATTCTGTCACATTATTGTTTAATCCAAGATTGTTTAATAAGTGTTACAATGTTTTCACTGATTTTTTATATGTACTTTCTTATTGGTTTTTTGATCCAATTTTCGACTTTCGTAAATACAAATATCAGAATAAAATAAAAACTTTCTTTCTTTTTTCCTTTTCTCAACATTGTCTTGATTGCTTCTAAAGTTTGATATAGCCATCAAATTTGCTTTTTAGTGATATCATTATATGATACACTGTATATTTAAATTACTTTCTGAATTATTTAACCAGCAGGTTGGTCCCTTTTGTTTTTGATCCCTTGCCTGCTGTTCCTTCCTCCTCCTCCACACAGGCTCCCTTGCCTACTGTGCCATCCTCCTCCTCGGCACAGGCTCCCTTGCCTGCTGTGCCTTCCTCCTCCTTCTTCTGCAAAGGCCCCCTTGCCTACTGTGCCTTTCTCCTCCTCCGCACAGGCTCACTTACCTGTTGTGCCTTCCTCTTACTCTGCACAGGCTCCTTTACCTGTTATGCCTTCCTCCTCCTCTGCACAGGCACCCTTGCATGTTGTGCCTTCCTCCTCCCCAGAACAGGCTCCCTTGCCAACTGTGCCCTTCTCCGCCTCTGCACAGGCTCACTAGCCTTTCCACACTGCCCCGGCTCCCTTGTCGTCCTTGGCTCATACGCTACCCTCCACTATCCCTCTGGCTCTTCTGCCACCCTCGGGGGTGGGGACCACCGTCCCCTAGGCCCCCTGTGGGAGACCTTCAAAGATGAAAAGCTACTCCATATTGCCACGCTTAATACTCGCTCTGCTGTCAAACACTTGTCTGATATCTGAACTCATGGATCTTGATGTGCTCACCATCACAGAGACATGGTTCAAGGACAGCTCTGTCACAAACCTTTACACACTACTCTCTGAAGGATACAAGATCCTCCCTGTGCCCAGGACCAAGGGGACAAGGGGGGAGTGACCCTGATCTTACCAGAATGGATACCTGTGTCCATCATCCCTACTCAGGCCTACTCCTCCTTGGAGTGCCTAGTTTGCAGGCTCTCACTCTCTCCTAAATAAATCTTCTCTCTTCTCTCCTTATGGCCACCTTCTATCGGCCACCAGGATAGTACACTCTCTTCCTCTCAGAATTGGCTGACCTGTCCTCCTCTCTATTTTCCTCCTGCTCTCAACTCCTCCTGCTGGGTGATCTCAACATCCACCTGAACTCTCCTGACTCCTCAGGACCTTTCCGCAACCTATGCGATTCTCTGTCGCTCTCTATCTTACCCTCTGGCTTCTCCCACACAGTGGCCCACACTTTGGATGCATTCATCTCTACCGACATCCCTCTCTCCATCCGGCTCACCACCTCTCTCTCTTGGACAGAGTGCTCTCTCCTCTCATCACACTTGAAGCTCACCTCTCCTCTTGCTTCGGCACACCCGGCACAGCCACTCAGTCTCAAAGTCACCAAACCCATGAAAAGAGTGACTGTGACTGCCTTTGCCTCCACTTACACTCTGCCTCCTACTCCTGCAGCTGACTCCCACCCTGGCACAGCCCTCGCTACCTATAATCACTCTATCTCTAACATCCTTGATGCTCTTGCCCCGGTCGTGAGTGTTGGACTGAAGCTTTTGAAAAAGTGCAACTCATGGTACAACTCCAATCTGGCTGCCCTTAAACGCAAGTGTAGGGCAGCTGAGCAGAAATGGAATTTGTCGGGCGGACCCTCTGACAAACTGGCCTGCCACCTCCTTAAAAGGCAATATGAACTCTGCATCCACACCAAGAGTCTTTATTCAAGCCTGCATCTCCGCTGCATCAAACAACACGGCCAAACTTTTCAAAGTCTGTAAGGAACTGCCCAATCCTGCAGCAGCCTTCTCTCTGTCACACCCACCCATGACCTTTGCTCGGCCCTGGCTGTACACTTCACTGCAAAAACCCAAGACATCATTTCCTCTCTCTCCTCCACACCACCTCATTCACCAACACCTTTGGGGCCTCCCTTGGCCCCTCCACGTCTTCTCCTCTCTTTTCTCACTCCCATCACACCTGATGAAGTCGCCAGACAAGTCCAGTCTATGAATGTTTCATCCAACCAGGTGGACCCCTGCCCATGCGAAACCACTAAGGACAACATTCACTCTCTCGCTCCAGTCTTGGCTGATCTCTGCAATCTCTCTTTTGCCACTGGAGTTTTCCCAACTTCTCTTAAGCACTCCCTTGTGCACCCTCTACTTGATAAACCCTCTGCCGACACCTCCATTCCGGCAAACTACCACCCTTCCTCTAGCACCCCTTTCCTGGGCTAACTCCTGCAGAAGCTGGCTATCTCTCAGCTCACCATCCACACTGAAACTGCTGGTTGCTTCCACAACCACCAGTCTGGCTTTAGAGCATCCAGAGCCAGAGAAACTGTTCTCCTGAACACACATGAAGACCTGCTCTTAAATCCCAACACTAACACTCCCTTTGTCCTCATTCTTCTTGACCTCTTCTCTGCCTTTGACATGGTAAACCACAACATCCTGATCACATGTCTCATGACACCCTGGAATCACAGGTCAGGCTCAGCCATGGTTAACCTCCTTCGTTTACGGCCGCCCATCGCAGGTGGACCTTGGGTCCTACTCTCTACTATAACTCTTTCAACCTGTGGCGTTCCACAGGGTTCTCACCTATCCCCCTGGTTCTTCAAAGTCTACATGGCTGCTCTTCTACGTGTGATTGCCACCTTCCTCTCTAACTTCCAGTGTTATGCAGATGATACGCAACTCTCCTTCATGCTACCTTCAGCCACCTCCTCTACCTTGCTCATATCTGACTGGCTGTCTGCAATACAGTCATGGTGTGCTTCAAATGACCTCTGCCTCAATGCCAGTAAGACTGAGATTGTTTGCATTGGGACTCTTGCTCCCTCTTTCCCACTCTCACTCTGGCCGGCCTCCCTTGGCCCTGCGCCCGCAGCCACCTGCGAGGAAAAAAATCTCAGGGTCATCTTCGACTCCACTCTCTACTTCTCAACTCACATTTCAGACATCTCTAAAAGTCCAACTATCAGCTACACCTCCTCAGAGGTACTCTTCCTTTTCTCACCTTTCACCAGCAGCTCACTGTCTCCTGGACTACTGCAACAGCCTCTTTCTCAACCTCTCTACCTCTGCTCTGCACTCTCTGTAACTTGAGCCTGATCTCCTTAAGCCCTGGAAACTCCTTCTCTTCCTTCTCTCTCCCTTTATCCTGCTAACCTTTCTCTCCGCTCTATCCCTCTCTACCTCCTCTCCCTAATTTTCGGTGTAGCCTGCTGACTGGCTGCCTGGTGTACCTCAGAGTCTCAACGGTCCCTGACACTTGCCTCCGGGCCTTGCACTTGCCTCATTGCTACTGCACTTGGTCAATGACCCTTGAGAGTGTCATCTCACTGCACTTATCCCAGCTTCTGACTGGGTGAACTTTGTCCCCTCCCCCAACCCTCTCCACCCGTGCACTTGTCCCCTTCCCCTCTACTGCATCTGTCTGCATACTTGCACAATCTGAATGCACCATGCTGTGAATATCGTCTATCTGTTTTTCCCTTGTCTCCCCTCATTGCATGGTGGCGCCTCAATCCACTCGGAAAAACTGCTGAATTGTCATCAGACCTTTTTTCTGTTATCTACACCGTTATTTGTATTATTTGCATTTGTTCCATGCACCTACTCTGCCTGTGCAGACTTGTATTGTTTAGAAATTCAAGGTCTCTGCATGACTTGTTTTTCCCCTTGTTCCTTCGCTCCTTGAGCGCTTTGAAACACTTGCTTTGTGTATAGGTGCTGTAAACATAAACAACATCATAAAATACCATTAATGTACTTGAGGCTGAGGGTGGAACTGTGCTGAGAAACAACTTAGAAATCTCAGGGGATTTTGGAAGCTTTAATGGTTACCCTGTATCAGAGAGTGATGAAGATATGGAATGGATTATAACTCATCTATCGTGATTGGGCCTTCCAGGGATCGCAGTGGGTGACACACAGGCTCCGGAGGCCCCAATTCAGGTGGAGGAGGAGATCTCAACCAAGGGAATGAAGAGTGGGAAATCAATAGTGGAAGATGGCCTCACAATAAGGTTGTATAAAATGTTTCATTGCACGCTAGACCCATAATGGTGAAGGTTTTTAATGAAATGCTGGAAGGGAAGTGTACATCACTAGCAATTGCCGTCACCCATCATGGAGCTCCATTTCTCTTAACAACTGCATCTCTCTGGTTTGTAATTCATGTACTTAAAGTACACAGCCTCAACCGATCTGGGAATTCTCACTCCTTAGACTGATTTCTAACTATCCTTTCAATTTGTCTGTTTTGTCCTTATTGGGTTTTATCATGTGTGCTAGCATGTTGTTTCACGTTACACAAGTAATGTCTGTTTTCTCTAAGCCTTTCTTTGTCTTCAAGACAAAACCACTCCTGTTTCTGAGACTTCTGGCTTTCACCCTCTTCCTTTGCCCATTGGCTCTGCCTTCAGAATCCAAATGTAAATGTAAATGATTGTTGTTATTATTTTTGTATATGTTCTATTCTCTGCATTGTGTTTGGATAAAATATGTTTTACACTGAATTATCACCTATCACCCCCTTACATTTTTCCCATAATCTACCAACTATGACTTTTATTAAATAAATTAGGCTTTCTAACAGCCCACAAAGAAGCTCCAAACCTCATGAGCAACTCGCCAATGAAACCACTGTTGAGCTTTTATTTAGGCCTCTTACCTCTCCGGTGTGCATAGGGTTTCGAAGGAAGGTGGTCTGCTACTGCTGTTACCCTCTCAGCTGGGCATGGTGAATCAAAAGTGTGATGGCACCAAATGTTGGATACTGCACCCTCTAATCAAATAATCATTTGCATTGTATTCAAAGACATCCACCTCACTGCGCAAACTCACATGCGAAATCAAGCATTTACCCACGGGGCAACCAGGGTACTCAACACCATATCTCTTCACATATGCATCGCATCCTCCATCACCAGGTTCAGAAAGAGCCTCAAAGCATTGCTGTTTCCCCCATAATCCTGCCCTCCTTCACTGCATCACGTTGTATCCTTTACTGAAAACATTTGGTAACTTATTTTTTCAACTCCCATCTTTTTAAACTTCAAACTATGTAAGGCACTCCGAAACTCTCTAGGTAGGACCAGCACTAAACACAAATTCAAATAAAATAAAGTAAAAATAATGAGATTCTCTCATTGCTAAACAAATCGCGGATCCAACCAGAAAATCCCATTACTATCTCAATATGCTCAAACACAAACTATACTTGCTCAACATGTCCCACAAGATTGTACTCACTACAAATACTCCTTCTCACATTGGCTATTGCAACAGCCTGTACTTGGGGCTCCGTTAAACTCTTATTCATCAAATTCAACTTATTCAAAACACAGCAATAAAGCTGTGCCTGCGACTGAAACTGAGACCACATCATTCCATTCCTAAAAGGACTCCACAACCGCCTTGTAAGTCAGATAATTGATTTCAAAAACTGTGCTTCATACACCATTTTATCTGGGAGAAAAGGCTGTACTTAGCAAAAGAGTTCAAATATATCAACCCCTAAAAAATCTTTGAACTCCATACACAGTGAAAATCATCACCATCAAATTCAGAAAAAAAGGCCAACAATCGTAACATCTTTGCATCCAGTAATACAGCACTTTGCAATACGTTTCCTCTCCTCACTGGTGTGAAAACAACCACCTCATATAGAAAAACAACAACTAAACACCTTTTTCTTCAAACAAGCTTTTGCCAAACAGTCCCCTGTTCATAACCTTATCCAGCTGGTTTGAGCCCATCTTCAACCTTGCGCAGGAGTGATAAGGACAACCGGGATTACACGTTCCACACTTCCCCATGTTAGAACTCACCTAGGTTCTTGTGGGCCTTTTAGGGCCCAGCCTCATTGGAGCAAACTTGTTCCAAGAGCACTCCAAAGTCCTGCCTTCCGACCTGCCGAGCATAGGATGGGTATTCCAGGTCCAGGCCTGAAATGCCTTGAACCATGTCTAGGGGAGACCCCCCTCCCCCAAAGTGCATGCAGATAACTTGTCAGGCTAATCAATAGTTCCAGTATTGCAAAAATCAGAATGGTAGTGCTTTTTAGGCCAAAAAGCACATTTTAGGACAACATATATTTTGTAGAGTGGGAATGCCTTATGCAGCGGAGGGGATCTCAGGTAATACACATATATTGTGAATATTGAAAATCTAGACTGAGTTCTGCTTAAAAGCAGAGTGGTCAGCCATTTTGTAGTTTAACAGAGCATTCAGACTAAGACATGGTCAAGCAGATTCTAAAATGGTTGCCGGAAAACAAGATGGTTGAATTTCAAATAGCCATGCTGAATTAATTAAATATTTCTCTAAGAACAGTTTATTGAAAGTTCACTGATATATGCCAGTCAAGTGAGGCATGCCCAGCCATGTTTTGTGGACCTTATGAGTGGCAGTCAAGCCAACCAACCCTGGAATGTAAAAGGGTATGTCTTTACTTTTAAGAACCATTCAAACTGTATTGTGCAATTCATTGTAAAGTTACATCAGCCTTGAGACAGTATAAAAATAGCCCAGTGCTGATGTTTTCCTGATGTGCTGGGATGCATTAAAGGTGTTTTGAAACCAGTCCAGGTACCTGCTTTGCCTTGTGTCCAGACTCTGCATGCCTGATCCACAGTTGCCAATGCCAGGGAGGGCACTGGACCTCCTCTTCACATGAAACTAGGTTCTACATTCACACTAATTTGGTCTTAGAGCATTGAAACCATTTATCTGCAGTGGCTTGACACACAAATGTTGCAGTGGTCCCTAGCTTTACCATTAAAACAATGTAGATACCACAAGACAGTGCTCATAACAGACAACAATTTTCATACATACCACATAACGCATATATCTATGTGGGTTTGAACTTGAAAGGATGAGCGAGGATCACCATGCTTAGAAGACTTCACAACTGGAATGATGGATCCTGCTGATCTGAGGACTGCCTGTTCTGCCTCCTGACTGTTTACCTAGAGTCAGCTCTGCAACTGTGGGAACAGTGGGATAGGAACTGATTGAAAACATGCCTGCCTTTCTGGGAAAATCTTGCCAAGAAACCTCAACCCTGTACAACATTTGCAAAAAAGGACCATGTTACACCGAACTGAAGACTATGGAAAATGACCACGTTCAGGAAAAACTAAACTTCTTTGGCCACCCCAAGAGACCTGGACCAGTAGAAGATGTTTTGCTTTATCATGAAGAAAAGAGCTGACCGGAAGGTACATGGTGGGGTATCTTAAGTCATGGAGTCCTGGGTGGCTGCCGTCTACAAATAGTGACTGCTGAGCACTAAACCACTGGATTAGCATCGGTTTCCGGAGCCTCCCTACTGGTGATGTTTATATACTATAACACACTTTAAGTCTCAAGGTAAATTATCTGGCCCTAGAATCCAATCAGATTTGTTCATGCTCCACAAGGAGTCTTATGTTAATTGGTGATCCAATTGATTCTTAAATGTATTTAAAGCAGTATTTATTTATGTGATTTGTCAGATTATCAAAATACAAATATTGTACGTCACTTTTGTGTTGTTGCTTTAAATTTCGTTCAGGGTTTGTTAAAAATGTAACACTTGGTTAATGCCTTTTGGAACTTTCTCAAAGAAAAAAGATATTGTGTTATGAATTTGCCAGATTCAGTGGATAAAATAATCCAAATTCTGTGGCATAACACGTGTGTATCCAGATTGATCGGGTGTTCAGTATGTGTCATATGAGTGTGTAGAATAAGTAGACTGAAAAGGAGGGGTCATTTTTTGGGCTTTTAACTTGTATGGTGTACCTAAAGAAAACCTATCTCTCCCTACTTCTAAAGGGCTTTGCCTGCCTCAACCTAAAAGTAGGACTATCTGGGAATACATTCATACATTGTTTGGGTGGGAGGTAGGATAAATGTGCCAGAAAATGTTGCAGTTGGGTTCTCTGCCTTCCTCAGTTCAGGGGACTAGGACTGGAGGGTGGGTCAAGTCTGTAAATTGGGTTGGGGAGCCGTGAGTTGCAGAATGATTTTGACAGTTACTCTTTCCCAGTATTAGAGATCAACAAATACTGTAAAGAGCAACTATGCACACTTATTTGGAACAAAATGTAATTCCAAGGGGGCTTCTAATTCTTCGAAACGTAAACACTCCAATGATGCAGACCTGGCAAAACAGTGGAAAGAGAACTTGAATAGCAGTTCACAAAAATGTTGGAATTTTTGATAGAAGAAAAGAAATTGAACAAGTAACCAAAGAAATATTTTAGACGAACACATCATTAACTACCAAAAAGAAACACTGTGATATTTTAGATGACATTCTTAAACAACATCAGGATGAAATGAAAATTAGGAAATCAAGACTTTCCTTTTGAGATTACAAAGACTATAGAGAAGAAAGAGTGTATACCAACAGTAATATGAAGAAAAGCCAATATATAATATCACATGATATGGAAAAAGAAACAAGAAACAGAATCCAAAACATGTCAAATTTCATGAATCAGTACAGAAACATATTACAACACAAACACACGACTCAGAGGCAGAGGAAAAAAGAGTGAGAGACAAACAAGAAAGAGAGGGATACAGGACATTAAGAAACCCCAACAGAAGGGACAGGTGACCAACCTAGTTATTAATTTGTCAGACAGAAACTTAGATGAGACAGACATGTGCATTCTTAAAACAGACCTTTCATTTGCATCTTCTAATGATAATAATTACATAGATGTACAAGTTGATCTATTTACATTAATCTTAAAAGTACAACATTAAATCTTTTCATACTAGAGTCCCAATGCATGAGCCAACACCTGTTGCACGCATAAATATTGATCTAACTATTAAAGCTGTAAAAGATACACAACTGATATTATCTTTGGAAGAAGGTAAGGATATAAGCAGCATACAACTAATCAAAGTTCTCATTATTGACACTGATAACATATAATTTACGCAATTGAAGAAAAAATCAAAATTTGTACCCATCACATTACAAGCCAATGCAATTCACACATTCCATCAAGCAGTAGTCAGGGATATACATCAGCTTGTTGATTCCACCAGTAAGAAAAAAATGGAAAGCCATGAAGAAAGTTACCAATAAAGAAAAACAAGCTCTCCACAGACTATCCAAACATGAGGATATCATTTTCAAAGAAGATGATAAAGGGAGTATAATTGTATTTTCAGCGTATATTGTCAAGATTGCTAACGGCTAGGTCTCTCTCCCGTGACCCCTCCTCATCTGAGGTTTCTGAGGATGTGTTCAAAGTTCTTGAGGACCCTCTACTTCCTCTAGTAGTGGTCGTCGGAGTCTTCTTTCCTTGGCCCTTGACCCTCTTATCGTGGAGGTAGGGACGGGCTCCACTGGAGGCCACCTTGGCAACTGAGGAACTCCTCGCCAAGTGGGACCCCCAGTAAGCCCGTCCGAGTATTCAGGGAAAAAGCTTCTGCGGCACCAAAAAACCCTGAAGCACACAGGCTGAACTTGGAGCTTGATCTTTCCAGCGGTGAAATTCTGCAGGCCGTAGATATTATCCAATACCAGGGGAAGGTAATGGTAAATAGAGAAAGGCAGAAGGAAGAGGAAGACAGAACGGAGCGCCAAGGGCAGCTATAGAGTGTGCAGGGGCACAGGAAAGTAAAGGAATAATGCGACCCGATTCTAGTTGGCACTGGGAGTCGGGCGGAAGGAGTGCACTCAACCGAAAGCCGGAAGAGAGAGAGAGTTGGAGCGAGGAGAGAAGGCAAGGAATGAAACCGGGCGGAGAGGAGCAGAGCGAGGAATGGCGGAAGCCGGGGGAACTCCCGCCAGAAGGACCAGGAACAAGAGCGAACTGTAGGCGACTCGAACCAGAGTAACGAAGTCAAAAACAGGAAGTGGGAGCGATACAACGCACTGAACGTAGGTTTCAGTGCGTTGTTATAGTAACGCTGACTGGGGGCGGCCATCTTGGAAGAAGACTAGACCGTGCGAAACGGTTCTAGTCGTAGATCGCTCACCTAAGTCGGGAAAGGGACCATCTTTGCCAAACCTTCCATGGCCGGAACATAACATATATAAACACAGCACTCAACCATTTGCATACATTGTGGTACTGTAAGAAGATAGCTCTTAACCCTGTCAAGAGTATCTTGAACAATGCAAATCATCTAATTTTGAAATAGTATAGAATAGATTTACTCACTAATGATGAAAAATCTTTCTGATCAATGAAATCCCTGCTTTACCAACTATATCATTTTTACATATGGTACACAAGAATTTCGAACATTTTCCATGAATTAGACCCATACATTGTAGAATAGGTTGGATTAGAAAAGAAATGTCCAATTTATTCAGATCATGTGTCGAAAGCAGCATTGAGGAATAGGTGCGGTTTGACACGTTTTGTGGTGTCACTTGGTACTTTCCTCTTCTCTGGAGGAGCGCTGAGTGCTGAGTGTGCTGAGAGCTGAGTCTACTGCTAGATCAAATGTATAAACCACATGAGTCTGTCATCGCTAAGAGTCCTGAATTAGTTGTGCAGCTATTACAGTAGCAGTTGCACACACAGGTGGAACCTGAATATGAGAGCAATGAGACAGGTAGATGCACTTACCCACAAAAACCAAAGCCTAGACACACAGATATGAAACAGATCCCCTGAGAAAAGTGCCTCCAATTAATGGTCACAGAAACATTTGGGAGAACCAAAAGTATATGTTTAAATAGAGGAAACGTTCTACATTTACTAGCCCAGATACCAAGCCTAAGAATGATCTCCACAAGAGACATAGGGCCTCATTACGACCCTGGCGGAGTGGGTTTACGCCAGCGGTATTCGCGGCGGACCCGTCCGCCCTACTACGAGTTCCCGTAGCGCCATGGAGCGTTTTCCGCCTGTTTTTTCCGGGCGGAGAAATCCATGGCGCTACGGGACCTTGTTGTTAATTACGCCACCGTATTTTACGGTGGCGTAATTAACGCCTTCCCCACTCCCATTATGCCCTATGGGGCAAAAATGGGAATGGGGAAGGGTAAAATGGGGAATGGGGATTTACCGCCCCGCCAAGGTCGGAATGGGGCGGTAAATCCGCCAACCCCCATGGCGGTATCGGCAGCTTTCCGCCGTGCTCCATGGTGCATATTGCACCACGATTTCCGCCAGGGTCGTAATGAGGCCCATAGGGCCTCATTACGACCCTGGCGGAGTGGGTTTACGCCAGCGGTATTCGCGGCGGACCCGTCCGCCCTACTACGAGTTCCCGTAGCGCCATGGAGCGTTTTCCGCCTGTTTTTTCCGGGCGGAGAAATCCATGGCGCTACAGGACCTTGTTGTTAATTACGCCACCGTATTTTACGGTGGCGTAATTAACGCCTTCCCCACTCCCATTATGCCCTATGGGGCAAAAATGGGAATGGGGAAGGGTAAAATGGGGAATGGGGATTTACCGCCCCGCCAAGGTCGGAATGGGGCGGTAAATCCGCCAACCCCCATGGCGGTATCGGCAGCTTTCCGCCGTGCTCCATGGTGCATATTGCACCACGATTTCCGCCAGGGTCGTAATGAGGCCCATAGAGAGAATTGAATTCCCGGATAAGAACGATTTCAATTGTTCGGTGGTGTACTTCAACGCGAGCTTGGTAATGGAACTAGTGATTTCTGAAAATGAAAGGTTACTGAATCGAGGATTCATGATCGCCCAGATTGACATGGAGAAGACCAAAAATGGGAAACATCGGCTGGAGTACTTAAAGGAAATCAAGGTAAAATTAAAGAAACAGCTATAATGAACGAAGTTGAACAATTAACTGGATAAGAGTAATTGAGTCACTTGGTTAGGGACCTAGAAAGGACAAACACGCATGTTAGCCTAATAGAGCAAGTACCTAAGAGACTGCAGCCGACCCTTTCACTTGTGTCATGGAACATTTGAGGTTTTTCTAAACTAATTTCTAACACGCTGGTAACAGATCAGCTGAAGGACTTTTCCATAGTATGCCTTCAGGAAACCTGTGCAATGGATGCCCTACTGTGGGATGATACACATGTTTCCAACAAATGGTGGTGAGATCCGATGTAGGTCGACCATCGTGGGGTTTATGTGTATTCATCAAACAGGGAATGGGCATCACTGGAATTAGAGGTGTTCTTGTGATCCTAGTAAATTTACAACACAATCAGATATGTAAGCATTTTCTATTAATAAACATATATTGGCTTAACACACATTGTGACATTGAGCTGATGATGTCTGCATCAGATGGGATCATAGAAACATAAAAAATGGAAAGTCCAAATATGGGAATTCGAATGGTTGGTGATTTTCATTTGCACTGTTTGCCCCATACCTGCCAACTGGATGGGGAGTGGAGGAATGACTCTGCATATGCATTATTACAGATCATGCAAGGCACAAGAAGGAGAGAGTATTGTGAAAGCTGGGCAATGAAGATTATGAGTGGGAATATATCAGGAGATTTGCTGGCTAAAGCCGCATGGCAGAGAAGAGACTGTCAGTCTTGGTTAGATTATGCCATTGCCTCAGAGGGAGAAGCCCAAGCTGTAACAAGTTTAGAAATATTCTCCAGCCCAGAAAGTAATCATGATAAATTAAAAATACAACTAAACTTGAGTATTGCCATACCATCCACAACATACTGTAAAAACGTGGCTTTGAATATAATAAGAAATCGACCATGCTTGAATCTGAAAGGGATAGAGCAATTTAACATCATAATAAGAGATTATTGCTCCTGAACTACACTTGAGATACAAATGCTGGAACTACGAGTAGAGACCGTCCCAATGTTTATAGCAGAGAAAATGGCGTTATGTGCCCAGTCTAAGTCACAAGGGGTACAATTTCATCGGCCACATGCCTACACAGAAGAGATACAAAAAAAGAAAAGAGGAATGAGAAAACAGATAGGAGAACAAAACATTTCATAACCACAAAACCAATTAAAAATGTTAAAATGAAAAAAGTCAAACAGATGTTCAAAATGTTGATGAAAAGTAACAGATACCTCCTTTTACAGAGAGACAGCGAACTAATCGGTAAAACATTAGTGACCAAAAATATTAGAACTTTATGGACATTAATAAATCAAAACAATGTGAAGCATTAACAAGCAGTTCATAACCCAATTCCTGAGGAGAGTTGGGTCAGACATTACTCTTAACTGTATAGTGGCCCGCTTGTGAACCATATCGAACAACATAAAATAAACTGGGCCCTTGATGTCTCATTAGAGACTCTTGAAGACATCACAAAATATCTGGATCTAATTCTCGAGCTCCAGGGCCAAACAGTTTATGAAATCTGATAATAAAGCAAGAACCAACAGCATGGGCAAAAATACTTCAACTTCTTGCAAACCAAAAATATTACAACTACGTGGTCTCTATCAGAAATAGTCCCGATATTTAAAAAAGGAAATTGAGATGACCCCATAAATTACCGTCCCGTTGCATTAATGGAAATTGAGAGTAAAATCTTTGCCAGGTGCCTTCTGAAAGTATTAGAAATTTGGTTAAAAGATCAAAATATTTGATCAAAATTTCAGATGGAATTCAGATGTGGAATAGGGACTGATGTGAGTGGTCTCCTCATCCAATCCCTAATCAATCAGGCATGTAAAACAGAAGGGGAGCCGCTCTATGTGGCCAGTATAGACCTTAGTTTGGCCTTTTATTGCATTGATAGAACAAGGTTGTGGAAGAAACTTGCAGATTGAGGCATCCCACCCCTAATTCTTGACATGCTTTTCCACTTACATAAAAATACAATGATTAAAGTAAGATTGAACCATCAGGGTCATGTACAATTACTGCAATTAAAACATGTTTTTTATGTTTTTTTTTATATGTGCATTTAATTTAAACATAAGAAACTTTAAGCACAAGAGAAAATAAACATAATAAAAGGTGAGCAGTTTTGGTACATTTCATATTTAAAAGAGTTTATACAAAGTTTGTTTTAAAAAAAATCGAATTCATAGGTTTTTAAAAAACATTTTCAATATTTCATTCCATATGTCGTATGCAGCTGCTATAATGAGAATGGACTCAGCTCCAAACAAAGTGGCCCAAAAATGTTTATGGGCAACGTCCTCGATGCTACTAACAAATCTACTCTTCCCTTTGTAATAAAATGGTTTAAGAAGCATGAAGTTGGTCGGTAAATGTCTGGAGGTCTCCACATGCATGTGGCAGAGGCGGCAGCTGCGTCTTTCCAGCGGTATGTTTTTCAATTAACCAATATGATCCATAGTGGGAAGGTGATTTAAATAGAGATGTTTAACAAAACGTTTGAGATCCTTTGAGTATAATTTGATTAAATAAGAACATGGCTTGCAAGGTAAAAGACTCTGATTGGAATACTCGTTGTGTCTTTGGATCCCCTGTAGTCTTTCAATGTTTTTTGTTATGTCCCATTTAGCCGATTTAATTTTGATATACTTTTCATAGTTGGGGTCAGTATTAATAATGTCCACATCCAGATCTTAAGCTTCAAGGTGTGTCACGGCCGAAGATTTGAGCTCTTTGAGCAAAACGTTTGGGTTTTCTGATGCTATATTTTTGCCCAGACGTTTCAGTAAGGCGTTAGAGGTTGGGCTTGTGGGCAGAAGTTTAAAGTAAAGCTGGGATCTTTGAATAAACCAATTTGTCGTCATTTAAGTTAGGCCGTATTGCAGTCTTAGTGACTCAACCAGCACTGATTTAGGAACATTTATCACTGTGCGTAATATTTTACCTTCAAGCCCATCAAGCCATGCTGTCAGGTGAGGTGGTAGGACTGCAAGTGCATATAATATGCTAGGTGTAATGCATGTCTGGTAGATCTCCAGTAGGCCTTAGATGTTATATCCGCCCTGATGTATTACATAATGTCTGACTGCTAGCCATTGTTTTGTCTATAATTTTTTCACCGTAGTAAGCAGCTGTGGGATTTACCGTAATGGGGAAACCAAGATAGATGTACTCTTTGACGTTTTTCAAGCGGATGCTGTTTAGGCTCCACTTTCCCCCTCTGTCGCGTTTTAAGCTCCTTCTCATAGACATGGTCTTGGCCTTACTTATGTTTTTGACCATTCGGTTTTTCATAGTGTATTCAGCTAGTGAGTCCAGCGATCTTTGTAAACCTATTATTCTCTGGTCGCTAACTATAATGTCGTTTGCATAGGCTAACCATGGGATATGTGTGCCATTTCTTTTTGGAGGAAAGTTTTTGGCTTTCTGTATGGCAAGAGCAAGGTCAGCGGTGAACAAATTCGACGAAGTGGGAGTGAACACGTAGCCTTGTTTAAGCCCATGATTAGTTTGGCGGTAGTGCGTCTGGGCCACCGCCTGTGTGTAAGTGAACTGAAATTTCTGTGTTAGTATATAGCTGTTTTAAGTAATGTAGTAGCAGTAGGTTTACCCACAGTAGATGTCTAGAGATGAGGTCGAACGCTTTGCTAAAATCAACAAAGCAGCACTAACAGTTTGTTAGTGTGTTGTAAGATGTTCTGAAGCCAGTTAGGCAGATATTCAAGAGTGCTATTTTTTCCACCCATCTGCTAAGACTTTTGAGTAATACAGCTGCGAAGATCTTTTGGCTCACATCTGGCATAGTAAGGAGTGAGTTGGATGGGTCCAATCTACAGCCCCTCTTAAATATCGGCACCAGAACAGATCTCCGCCAGCCAGGGGGAATCTCTCCCGAGAGCTGGATGTGTCTGTATAAGCTTGCCAATATTTTTGCCCAGAGAAATGGATTGGCCTCATGAGGACGTTTGGGATTCCATCTGGTCCCGGTGCGCGGATAACTCTTTAGGTGTGTGATTATGTTGGCTAATGAGTCTTCCTTGGAATCAAAGTCAATAGGAGTCATTTTTAGGTTTCTCTGGGAGCCAAGGTTTACTTTCAGTGTAGTGTCTTTCTATAACATGTCTATGAATTCTAGCCACACTCCTTCCGATATAGGGTTTATGTCCAGTGGCATAAGTGATTTACGATGTTAGTTTCCAATGAGACCAGAATTTGCAAGAGTAGTTGGATCTTAGCCAAGTGAACAGTAATAGCCAGTTCAATGTGTTTGTGAATTTTGTATGCAACTTCTACCAGTATTTGTAGCGGGTGACCAGGTTTTTTAGCAGCATCTTCTTTGTCAAGTCACAGATAGTGTAGACGCGTTTAATTTGAGCACGTACATTTCTTTGTAAATATTTACGGGCGGCAATGGCTGGGTCAAAAGGTGACCTTTTGTTTGTGTGACTATGACACACAACGTTGTAGCTGTTTGCATGCAAGACTTTCGTTCTGCACCTCATCATATGCTCTAGGTCCAAGTTTGCTGCTGTTAGGGCAGTTTCGAAGTTTTGTTGATCTTTCCACAATGAGGCATTGGAATTCCAGATGTTAATTGATGATCAATGCAATCGATTTCCTTGGGCATTTATACTTACCTGGTTTTTCGATACCAGGCTTTTACATGATTTCGCTAACTGGTAGTTCCAGCTCAACATCGCATGGTCGGTTACTGTGTTAAAGCAGATCGTAACAGGGCTGCAGTGAGTGGCAGACACCCGGTCAGTCGCGATGTAGTCCAAGTGGGATTTGGCATTCCATTTGTCCAGGTTGCCGTTGCACAGTCCTTTGTGCCATTGGCGAGTGGTAGGTGAACCAATTCCAGAGCTTTGAGGTATCGTGTACACTGTTAAGAG
The DNA here is from genome assembly GCF_040938575.1 of Ambystoma mexicanum. Classification (NCBI taxonomy): domain Eukaryota; kingdom Metazoa; phylum Chordata; class Amphibia; order Caudata; family Ambystomatidae; genus Ambystoma; species Ambystoma mexicanum. The sequence continues at coordinate 1,141,781,645 of NC_090931.1, read as the reverse complement.
AAACGATATTGCTGAAAGTGGTAGTTTAGGAGACCTTTAACATTCAAGTCACCAACAAGGAAGAGGCTACCGATGTTGAAACTACTTGCCATTGTGTAATTATTTTCGTCAATGATAGTATGTATAGCTCTAGTTTGTGTGTTTCCAGGGGGGTCATATATATTCCCTATCAGAGCAGGTGCTGTTTCTTTATTTGCCGCCTAAAACATTGCAGAAAGAACATAGGGTGACATGAATTTACTAGGAAACTGCACAAGTGAGTGTTCTAGTCTGGCACCTATAGCGAGGACCCTCCTAGCACGACCTGTGTTCAAAGGGAATGCCGGGTTTTGTATTATTTGAAATCCATTTATACTGAATGAGTGAGAGCACCAGGTTTCCTGCAAAATGAACACGTCACTAGCTATGATGGTCTCCTGGCCCTCTGGGAGGTTGAGGAATGAGTAGAAGCCACACGTGCTCCACAATATCCAGTTTAATTTGTAGTCCAGTATACAGAGTCTGTTTGCTCCGTTAGCAGAACCTTCCGGGTGCCAAAAAAAAGGCAGCTTGTTCATCGATCTTGACCTGCTCCATAGTTGTTCGTAAGTAACGCACTGTGTTCTTTCTGATGTATTTCTGGTTATTGTGGGAGCATCAGATTTATGAGTTTTTGGTGCGACACCCAGGGCCTGCTTCTGTTTAGCTTTACAGCAGATGATAAGTGACAGACCAAGATCGGTCAGGGCCGACGTGCAAGATATAAGCAAAGACACTACAAGCCAGACAAGAATTCCATTAAGGCCCAGTTTGAAGAGCTGCCCATGTAGGGCAGTTCACTACGGATGATGTCGAGCGAGCTAAGTAGTGCAAGCTATGGAATTTGCTGGACAATGGCCAGGAGATGAGAACAATTCATGAAAGGGCTACAGTGGGTGGGCAAGGTCTTCCAGAATAACCCATTTTCCCATAGGTTGGGCGATGCGAGGCAGAGTCTGTGACTTGAGCATTGGTTGTTGTATATTCTTAGGTTCTGTTTTGGGAGGAGACTCATATATATGCAAGTCAGTGGCCCCGTGAGTGCTGTTTGCTTGTTGGTTTAGTTCCCTGAAGCCATTTTCCGAATTTGAACAGGAGCATAATGTCATTCCAGTTTTGTTTGTGCACAGCACAGAATTTGCCCGTGCTTACAAGCACTTGATAGGCTTCAAAGTTGTCAAACTGAGTTGAGGGCTCTTCAGGGTCACTTGTCTTGTCTGGCTGTTGGCAGTTTGTTGCAGATTGTTTTTCACGTTCTTTCTGCGATGCCAGATGTTTTCCCTTTTGGAGCAAAGTCCTGTGCAGCTGGAGCGGATTTTGGTTTCTTTGTCACTGACTTGATTTGTGTGGAGCGGCTTGAAGTTTACCTGCTTTGAGTTCTTCGAGGGCCCAGTGGGCTAGATTGAAGGGCCGTCAGAGGAGGAGTAACAGAGATGAACACTTCTTCAAAGTCCCATTTTTTGTCAAAAGTAGTCTTTTGCATTGAGAGTATATGTGTTTAAGGGGTGAAGGGGTTTGTTTTAGGTTTGTTATGGACGTTCGTTGTGTTAGGTTTGTTTCCTGCTTTAGTGGAAGATATCCTTATAGTGCTTGTTAAGATGGGTGGTATTTGCTTGCAGAGCCGAGGAACAGGCTGGGGTGTTTTTAAAGCTTTTGGAGTAATTTGTAATGGTGTTTGGGACAATGTAGTTTTAATGAGAGCTTGATCCTTGGACACTTTTTCAATTTGTAATCTATTTTTTCATGGAGCAAAGACTGGCTACCAGTTAAAGAAATGATGGTGGTGTCAGATTCTAAATCAGATACTGATATACTGTTTTCCTAGCAGTCAAGGCTTGTTATGCTAATGGAAGAAGAGGGGGAAGGCGGGGCCAATGCAGCGAGTTCTGGCGAATACGATAAATTCCTATCTATGGAGTTAACGTGACATGCTTCTATAGGAAGGACAACCATTTTTAATAGCGAGTTATTATTGTCAATAGATTGTGAAAAAGAGTCTTCAATTGGGTCGCTGGATGAATTTTGAGCTTGAGAAATAAGTCGAGATGTCAGTTTGTGGAGGGCTTTTTTTATTTTGCGACAGTTGTTTACGTTGCTTGTCATTTTCTGTCACAACACAGTATGGCTCTACCAGGAGTGTCGTACGGGCCATTGCACTACTCTGCGTTGGCTTCAAGATGTGTTGGGGCTCTGGTATGCGAGAAATTACCCCTTAGTAATATTCGAAGATGGCACAACCAGTGTGGTCCAAATGGCAACCTCCACGGGTAAGCAGAGGACTACAAAAAACACAGAGATTACTTCCTGCTGTGATGTGCGCCTCGGCTCATGTCTTTGTTTCCAAGTTAGATGACATAAACGCTGAGGGCAGTGTGCAGGGGACAATATATACTAGGGTGTTTAGAGAAATCTTACCTTACCCCACGCGTCCCCTCAGCAGACCAGAGCAGACCACCTCTGCACCACCTACGCTCTGCGTTCCACAGGATTAACAGTTTTTAAAGTCACAACAGAGCTTTCAGAGTAGGATAAAAACTGAACAACTGCTGCTCTGCACTCGACTCCACAGCAGATGACCTGTGCACCACTTCTGCTCCACTTTCTGTGGGATGAACAGTTTTTGGAGTCACAACAGAGCTTTCAGAGTAGGAAGCCATGCCTCCAGCTGATAGAAGCAGAACAAATACTGCTCTGCAGTCCACCTCACAGCAGACCACCTCTGCACCACCTCAGCTCCGCGTTCTGCAGGATTAACCGTTTTTGAAGTCACAACAGAGCTTTCAGAGAAGGATAACCACACCTCCAGCTGATAGAAACAGAAACAATGCTGCTCTGCACCCCACTGCACAGCAGACCACCTCTGCACCTTCTTCGCTCCAAGACAAGACAAGGATGTGTATTGGCAGATTGCCTTTTCAATTTGTACCTGGCTGACCTGTGGGACTTCTTGGGAGAAGCAGCATTCATATCTCCAAAATTAGGTGATGAGTAATGTTTCTGCATCACCTATTCAGATGATATACTTCTAGACAGAACCCAGATAGAGCGGCGGCGCTTGCTGGTGAAATTTAAATAATATGCTAACCTTAACAACTTAACAATGAATCCCAAGAAGTCTGGCATTCTGTGTTTTAAAGGAGATAGAACTAAGCAGATCACACCTCAATGGAAAATGAATGACCATCAAATCCCAGTTGTGAAAAATGGTAAACATCTAGTCTTTCTGTTAGTAAAACCATCAGAAATTAAGCCATGTAGAGAGAATTTATGAGCAGAGGCCAGACAACTAGCAGCACAAATGACACATACTGCTAGTAAATACTGTTGTTTCTCAATCAGGCCACTTACTCAATTCTACTCCACCAAAGTTGTCCCTGCCCTGTTGTATGGGCTAGACATCTGCTGCAAAGTGGAGGATCTAGAACTCGAGGGGATGCTATGGAAGATAGCTTTGCATCTGCCCAACTGTTTTCCCATCAAACTAATTAGTTATGAATTGGTTTTGAACTCCCTTTTGTCAATTGCACGATTGAGGTTTGTTTTTCAATACCGCAAGATACTAGTGAGCAGAACAAACTCTCTTTATAAGACCTCATTAGGCAAAATCCAACCCCAAAATGAAAGAGGGTCATTAGCCGAATTCAAGCAAAAGTCTGAGAATATATTGATGCAGTTTGAAGTGCAGACTGACTCACTGTGTGTGAATCCGAAATAAGCCAAAAAGAAAAGATCTCTTTTCGAAGTTTGTTTAGTGGATTGATTCATTGAACTCAGCCGATTTCTGCAGATATCTTTTGCAAGGCTTGACTTGTAATCACAGTGGTTAACTTCTTGGAAATTAGTACAATTGTGGATTGAAAGACCAGTAAAAAGAGTCATGAGTGCTGAATATAAGAATGTGCAGGGGTGATACCATTTAGTGAGATTCCTTGGATTGTACATTTTTTTGAATTAAATTGATATACACAAATCTGCAATTGTTAATGATCTTAAATGTTATGATTTTACGAATTTCCTTTTTTAGTAAAATGGATAAGGTTTGTAATAAACCATTTTGTAAAAAATAAAAAATGTACTGGGTCATTAGATGCAAGTTATATAAACTCAAATCATATATCAGAAATACAATTCTTATTTTGCAAATATAGCATGGAAAGAGAACTATACATTAGTAATCACGGATGTTAAAGCCTAATACACTTCTATAAAACATGAATTTTACATGAAAGTTTGGAGCATTACACAAATTGTGTCACTCCGAAAATTTGTTGCAAAATTGAATCCGAACCAGAAACACACAATATGTGTCGACAGTAGAAATGTGCTGCTAATGTTTTGCAGTACATACAATAACATTGTATCTGTTACTAACCGCCCTGTGTATTGAATTGCATGGTTTATGTATAATGAATGATACTGATCTTGAGTGTGCCCAAATTGTGTCACTGTGGTAAGCTTCACTTCTAGATAGTGTGCCCAAACTGTTTCTCTGTGTTGAGTTTCTCATCTAGATAGTGTGCCCAGATATCATTGAGTGTGCCCTAATAGCTTCACTATATTAAATCTTGCATCTAGACTGTGTCACAATTAAATTTAGAAAGTGCGCCCAACATCATTGAGTGTGCCACAAAAGCGTCACTGTATTGAATCCTGCATCGAGACTGTGTTACAATTTGAATTTAGAAAGTGCGCTCAACTTCATTGAGTGTGCCCTAATAGCATCACTGTATCGAATCCTGCATCTAGACTGTGTTACAATTTGAATTTAGAAAGTGTTCCCAACAACATTGAGTGTGCCTAATAGCGTCACTGTGTTAAAGTTTGAACTTAGAAAGTGTTCCCAACAACATCAAGTGTGCCTAATAACGTCACTGTGTTAAGGTTTGAACTTAGAAAGTGTGCCTAATAACATCATTGTGTTAAAGTTTGACTTTAGAAAGTGTTCCCAACAACATCAAGTGTGCCTAATAACGTCACTGTATTAGTTTGAACTTAGAAAGTGCACCCAAGATCATTGAGTGTGCCCAAATTGTGTCACTGTGATGAACTTCACATCTAGATAGTTGTTTCTCTGTGTTGAGTTACGGATGCTGCGGCAGATGGTACATATCTGTATCTCCTACATATCCTATGTTCCTGGATCCCCATGTTTATCTGTATCCCATTTTTACCCACATCCATCCTGTCGCTTTATAAAGTATGCCGCTGTGTACACCCGCCCTGTCCCGCTCTCGTGCCTGATCTGAGTGTGCCCTAAAAATGTCACTGTGTTTAAGTTGAATTTAGAAGGTTTTCCCAGGATCATTGAGTGTGCCTAATAGCATCACTGTGTTAAAGTTGAACTTATAAAGTATGCCAAATATTGTCACTGTATTAAAATTTGATTTTAGAAAGTGTGCCCAACAACATTGAGCAAGGGATATCATTGAGTGTACCTCAATTATTCCACTGTGCCGAGCTTAACATCTAGACTGTGTACTCAAATAGCATTTAGTGTACCCTATCTGTTTCCACTATTTTGAGTCTCACTTCTAGATAATGTGCCAAATATCACCAAAGGTACCCCAATTGTTTCACTGTGTTGAGTTTCACATCTTGACAGTGTGCCCAAATATCATTGAGTGATCCCTAATTGTCTCACTGTGTTGAGTTTCCTGTCGCTATATATATGTATGTCGCTATGTTCGTCCCCACTGTCCTGCTCACTGATATCCACCATATCACAACACTATGCTTACTCTCTGCTGTACACCATCATTCAACTAGAACGCAGCTATACCATGATGATTCGGCCTAGCTGTTCTCATACAAACACGACCCCACAAACACCTCATCACCCTAATAAAACACAGCTAGCTGAGCACAATCCGGCTAGTTTAGGCGTTCCTCAGGCCTAACGCAGCCAGAACCCAGTCTACAGAGAATTGTTATCATTTCCACTCATTCGGCGCGTGTGCAATTTCTTATGCTGGGATTTACCCCATTGTCTTTTGCTGCGTTTGAAAAATGTAGTTCCACAAGGTTTGTGATTTTCATTTTTTCCAATCTTTTATTGTCTCAAATTCATCAATTGATGATATAACAGGTGGTGCCGACACGTGTTTCGACCTAACAGGTCTTTTTCTAGGCTATCGTTCATAATTTTTAATAACAATGTATTCGATACATATTTGGTGCCAATGTGGTCCCAAGATCGGGCATTCACCATTCGTGATTGGGTGTATATCATGTGACATTTGTGTTTGGACATATTATGTGTGGGTGATTTAATTCCAAGTGATCGTGATATATATACAGATTCATAGTGATTTGCAGATTGGTTCATACATTTTGCAGTCAAAACAATTGGTTTAGAGTGTTTGGTAATGATTGGTAATGATTGACTCATTTGCAAGGGGTCTCACCTGGTAGGTAAGATAGAGGGATTGTCCTCTATCTTACCTGCTTGTTGCAGGTAGGTCAGTTAGTTACTGGGTAGTGGTAATAGCAAGGGCTCAGTCCACCCAGTGCCTGGTTTAGCAGAGGTCAATACCTACGAATAAAGAATTATGGTAAACTAGTGTGAATATTTAGTACCCAAGGGCTGAGTTACTAGGAATAGTTAAGAGACATGATTCCGTGGTTCAGTTCATGTGTGGTATCAGTTGTTTCCATTGTGTGGTCCCGACAGTGGGGAAGTGCCCAGTTGGGTTTCAGTTTTGAAGGTGATAATCATAATTAGTACCCGGCGAGAGTCAAGCAGAATGCAACACGCATTCTGATTGGCTCTCGCCGGGTCCTTACCCGGCCGAGAATCCTTCGATTCTCGGCCGGGACTCCAGCTGCCTTGTCCTCGGTGGGGGGGCGTGGCAGCCCCTCAGCCAATGAGGAGGCTCGAAGCGGGGCCATCCCCACTCCGAGCCTCCCCACGGCACGGCTGAGAGGCTGCCTCCGCTCCCCGCTGGGGACTCGGGTAAGCTTTTTTTATTTTTTTTGTCCTTCCCTCCCTCCTCCCTACCCCACCCCACTTACCTTCTTGCTCCTGCATCCCTGGTGGGGGACGATGGCAGCCTCCAGCAGTGTGGAGACTCCGTGCCTCCACACAGCTGGAGGCTTCCATCGTCCCCTTGCAGGGACGAAGGTAGGTTTTTTTTTTGTTGTTTTTTTTTCTCCCCCCTTCCCCTCCCTCCCGCCCTCCCAACCCCACTTACCTTCTGCTTCTTTTTTTTTCGGGAGCGGACGCGCTGGGAACACTTGTGTTCCCAGCGCGTCCGCTCCCGAAGGCCACCATGGAAAGAGAAAACGGACTCCCGGCCACGGCTTTTCGGGACAGAAAAAAATGCTTTTGGTGCCCCGGTCACGCTCGGGCCTATAACTATGGGCCCTGGGGCATTACCTGAGTCGGTAATGCCCCCGCCGCTTGGGTCATATTGCTTAATTAGGGCACTGGTGCCCTGGGACCCTTCCCTCACTGGCCTGGAGCGGCTTCCGTGGGAAGGGTCTTGGTGCTTATTGTGGCGAGGATGCATATAGTATACTTAGTGCTGACCCATATTGTGATGGCCGTGATCTAGATCTGTGCCGTGTTGGGCTTTGTTTGAGTGTGCTCTGACCATGGGAGCGCCGGTACGTGAATACATATGATATTACGCATAGTGCCTGTTCTATTAATTGCCAGTTAGCCATGGTGTGCAGACGGCGTTTCAGTTGAATATTAATTAGTAAACGGATTGGTGCCCTGTGTCCTTCCCTACAAGGTGCCCCAGGAGGTGGCAAGTGTAGGAAAGGTCCCAAGTGCTTTTCTTTTTGCAGTGCGGGTTTGTATTTTATCAGGTTGGTGGAGGGAGGTGCCGTGGGTGTCTGGATCTATACCCACCCACTGTCTCTTAGCTAATTGAGAGGTAGCCACTGTGGCTTGACAAGGCTCCCACTGGGTCTGAAGTGACAACAGGGTTACAAATAGATGGTAACTGAGTTGCATGGTGCACCTGCATTTAAATCAAGGTGAAGCTAAATTAAGCAAAAGGAGCGGGGCGCGAGCTTGGGGAGCATCTTACCTCTCGTGTTGTATCTTTCTGCCTCCGGGTTCAGGTACAACTGGGGAGTGTAATGACTTGCATTATATGGTTTGTCAAACTAGTGTCCATTGGTCCGTGGCCGGCAACCCTATTGGTTGTTGGGCTGTGTCTTCCGATTGGTTGCTAACAGCACTGAATGCGGCTGTGGTATCCTGGTGCGCATTGGGCAAAATTGGGCTAAAGGAGCCTAACTATTGCTGGGGGTTCCTGTAAGGCAATCATGATAAAGCTGTGCTTTGCGACCTGGCAGCATTGTGCCAGTGATTACATATATTTGTAATTACAGTAATCTGAAGCAGGCATGTATTTATGGTTCATTCAGTATGTATGGATGTGCATTAGGCATGGCATTGGTCAGTTTAGTGTTAGTCCTTGTGGGTGGTACCGCGTTGGATTATGTGCTGGGCTGCGGTGTGGGGACAGTGCCCCCTGTGATAAAATCAAATCAAAGTCATGGGCTGCACCCAAGGGCAGGTGTTCCTGGTTCATTTAGGCTCTCCTGGGGTTACAGTACTAAGCTGTGCATTGTCGTATGTCATTGTTGGTTGTGGTATGTCTGCCCTGCCAGGGGCGTGACGCTGTTCTCATGGTGCCATATTGGCGTCTTGGTGTCAGTTAGGTCACCAAGATTGTACTAGTTTGTCCATGTAGGGGTCCAATGGAAATGTTAGGTAATGGGGGTCCTGGGAGATAGTGCTCAGAAAGGTGGACCAATGTCTGGATTACTACCTTTGCTCTGGTTGTACAGTGGGGTTAGCATAAATCATGTAACAGTTACATTTTCCAAGAAGACAATGAGTCTAGCTTCATTTTGCCGTAGTCTCAGGGTTCGATTTCCTCCTCTGGAGTTTGGCTTGATTGTCTCGAGACCAACAAATCTGATATATTTCTGGTTGTCCATTTGATGTTTCTCTTGCCAGTGGGTGGCCAGTGGATATCTTGCTTCAGTGGTTTTCAGGGAATGTAGGTGTTCCCTTGTCCTTAGTTCCCGTATAGTGCTGCCTATATATTTCAGTCCACATATGCATATTATTACATAAATAACAAATTTAGTACGACAGTTGATGATTGTTCAATCTTTTTTTTCATAAAGATTATCAAAGTGCACTCTATCGGTTGTGGTGGCTTGGGGACAGATTGTGCAGGTTCCGCATTTATGGAATCCAGACCCAGTATGTTGGGTCAGCCAGTTCTCACCTGGTCCTGTCTGGGGTTCCATGAATGAGGGACAGAGCATGCTCTTAAGTGTTGGCGCTCTGCAGTAGGTCATTTTGGTTTCTCTGATATCCAATCATTTATATCTTGATCTACTCCTGGGAGATGCCAATGTCTAGTGAGTATCTTCTGAATCTCTGCGCTATCCCTGTTATATTTTGTTATAAATCGGATGTCATTCATCTGTTCTGTGGCGTTCCCTCTTTGTTTTGTCTGTAACAGCTCATTCCTGGGGATCGTTGATATTTGATCAATGGCCTGTGAGATGTTGGATGACTTGTATCCTCTTTGCAGGAATCTGTTGCAGAGTAATTCACACTCTTCTTTGTAGGAGTCATTTGTGCTGCAGTTTCTTCGAGCCCAATTGCGTCCTGGATCTTGTTAGTCTTAAGATGCGTTCTCTCTCGGCGGTGCGGTTTTTTGATCCCGCCCCTGCTTCCTCTGCATTTGGCCTTGCTACTCCCATATTTGTTTCTAAGGGGTCCTTGAACCTCACCTGTTTGGTATTGGTGGGTTTGTTTCCCTCTCTGTATTTCCTTATTTGGTCTCAAAAAACGTATCCTCATTGGACGCTTGCAGAAACGGCTTTTGGTTCTGTAGATTTGCCAGGTTCATCCTGCTGGTTGTGTGCCTTCTCAGTCGCGTTGTCCTGATTACTTGTTTGAGGCTGTTCTGTGCTTTCAGATTCACTGTCAACATCAGAGCTCTGAGGTGAGCTGTTGGGAGTACTTTCCCTTGAGGATGGTCTATAGTGTTCATCATATTTTGGTTGAAAGGTGAAAATCCTGTTCTCTCTGTAGTCCTTGTCATCTCTTGCAAATTTGCGGCATTTTCTAATCTTTACTTCATCCTGATGGTTTTTCAAAATATCATACATGATTTAAAAGTTTTTGTCCTTGGTGAGCACTGGTGTTTTATCACCCTCTATTTCTTCTTTTAGTGTGTCAATGGCTATGGTGATCCTCTTGTGTTCTCTGTCAGCGTGCTCTATCAGTAGCTCGAGCATGATTTTTTAGCCATTCATCAGATTCTCTTCCCATAGGCCTGCTAAATCAGCATCCTCTGGATTCCTGAAGTCAGGAAAGATTATTATTCTCAGTCCACGGGTATTTTATCTTGTTCAAGATATGTTTTCAGGGTGAATTTCTCCCAAAAACTTGTTGATTTCCCTTATGCATAGTCTTTCTAGTCTGATAAATTTGTACCGCGGTGTTTCCACTTGTGCAGATGGTGTTGCTGTTGGTTGTTCTGTTGGACTCTGGGGATAAAGAGGGATTTGATATCCTCCTTTCTTGATAGTAGGTAGTCAGCCATTCTTTGGTTCATTGGGTTTGTTGGGTAGGCTGCGGTTGCCGGGTTCCTTGGTTTGAGGACAGTTTAACAGTTGCGTTAAGAGCACCAGGGACCATGGGTTGCCGCGCCCCCCATCTTTGTTATCGGTGCACTAGCAGCCAGTTGTTGGAAACTTGTAAAAAGGCCTGAGCTCGTGGTGCCTATTGTATGTATCCAGAGAGAATTGTTATAGTTTCCATTCATTTGGCACGTATGCAATTTCTTATGCTGGGATTTACCCCATTGTCTTTTGCTGCGTTCGAAAAATGTAGTTCCACAAGGTTTGTGATTTTCATTTTTTTCAATCTTTTATTGTCTCGAATTCATCAATTGATGATATAACAGGTGGTGCCGACACCTAACAGGTCTTTTCTAGGCTACCGTTCATAATTTTTAATAACAATGGATTCGATACATATTTGGTGCCAATGTGGTCCCAAGATCGGGCATTCACCATTCATGATTGGGTGTATATCATGTGACATTTCTGGTAGGTGTCCATCCACCAGACTGAGCACATCCAACTGATTTCATCAGCACCACACCTATCGCTAGAAATCAGCTATTATCGAACAACCACACCAGCTGCGCACATATCCGGTGCACCCATGCACCGTACCACACTCTTTCTCTCTACTGACTTGAACTACAGTTCCTGAGGGCGTTCAACCTATCAGCGCTTTGAGGTCATACCAATGATACATAAGGCGCTATATAGATTCCAACTAACATAACATAACATCTTCACTTGCCTATTTGGGATGTTATTATGTTTTTTTATTTAGAATACATTTTGTTCTAACAGTATTTTTCATTTTGTAAGTGTGATCATATGTGGCAAGTCCAAATAGCTCCTAGCCTGCTGTAGGTTTTCCAGCACTACCTGTGCGTTTAAGGGAGGGGTAGCCTCGACTTTGTTTCCCTTTTGGTCATCTAGATTATTTTAGAACATTCACCATTTGTCCTCAACATAATGTAACAAAAACGATTCCAACCACATAAGATACTATATGGTCCTGTTGTTAACATAAAAAGGGACTTCTTACAGCTGCCCCATTGGACTAACCTACAACAAATATTTGTTAGTTCTATACATATTTTCTGGCTCGGTTGAGGCCTATCCATGTCGGCAGGCACATGCTGTCTCAGTGGTGAAGGCCTGTCTGGGACTTGGTGCAAAGATTTGGGACACATCTCAGTATAAACATCCATTGCAGCAACCATTTTGTCAACCAGTCAGTAAAGGAATTACTGAATTTACTATCCAGCACAACATCCATTGCCTACACCATTCACAGTCATAAGCGGCATTCTCAAGAATAAATTGTCCAAAGTGTATCAAGAGACAGGCCCTAAATCCCCTGATCCCCTCCCCTTGCTATTGTTTAATTGGAGGAGCACACGCTGTTGGTGGATGACAAAGAATATTAATGAAAGCTTTCCTCTTATTGATGATCATATTTTCGACTATATAAGAGGTCTGATTTCTTCTATTAGTTTTATATATAAGCAGGTGAAGGAGTCCCCCTCCCCCACCCGCAAGAAGCAGCCAACGCTTCCCTTTCTCTGCAGCCAAGGGACTTCATTTTAATCAAGTTTTGTCAACCAAAATCTGTACCGTAGCCATGCGGGTGCAGACTTTATCTGGTAATCTTATCAAACACTAATGATGTAAAGGTCAAGGAGTTGGCCCCTGGCCTCATGCATCACGTGGCAAACACAAGCTGCACCAAGCCAGTGAAATAACAAAAGATGCCGTGCAGCAAGTGATATTAGGACTGTGATGCTTATTTTTCATCATGAGTGACTGATTCCTTCTTGGACCATAAAGACCAGTCCCTAGTACACATGGGGCTGGGAGAATGTTTAACCTTTCCAACACAGTAACTAATGCTGAGGTATCATCGCAGCCCTGGCATAATAAATGGTATATTGTGACCTGGCATGGTGGGACATGTGACTTGAGTGGGAGTTGGATATTTGGAGTTGATCTTTTTTTTTATTCTTGCCAAAGACCACCAAGCGTCAACCAGGTCAATTTCTTCACCCATGTGAAGCTTTTCCTAACTATTTATTTTTTCTAGATTACTTATATATTTATTTAATGAAAATTACAGGGAAAACAATGCATCATTTTTGGCACAAAAATGCTTACAAACTTTTTAACATTAATTTACAGAGCAGAGAACGAGTGTCCTTAACAATGGGTGAGTGGATGAAGATATAAGAACTGATGATGCAGAGGAGGTGAAAACTTGAACCAGGGATGGCACAGTGGAGGAAATGCTACGTTTTAGAATGAAGTGCTGAGGGATAGGTACTGTGGCGTTCTCGTAGAGAGGTGGGGCGAGGAGAACGGGAGATGTAGTGGCACAGAATGCTGTGCAAGTGGGTCTTCAAAAAGGAGGATAGCTACGAGGTTGGCTTTAACTAGAGATAGAGTGGGAGTAGTGCAGATAGAGCATTCCAGAGAAAAGGAGTGAGGAGAGGAAGAGAGCGGAAACCAGAGGGTCACAAGGGGCATGATGATGGCAAAGAGTTGAGCCGAGAATGATTGTAGGGAGTGAGAGGGAGAGTAGGGAGTGAGATGGATGAAAGTTCTGCCCCATCACTAGCTACAGAGCACCATGCTTTATCACCAGTCCCAGCTATTGAGGAAAAAAACGTCATCTGTTCAGATTCATACTACTCCTACAGATGTAACTTTGCTGAATTAACACATTTGCCTGATTTGCTTTCTTGTTGTTTTTCTATTTTCTGTTTTAGTTATTGCAAAAGATTGTCTCATTACAGAATGGGTCTGTACTCAACGAAAGTTACAAATTTCACAGGTCAGCGGTCTAATAAAATATTAACATGTAGAGAAATAGATAGCACATTGGTATTTCACATTGTGTCTGTCTCAGGTAGGTGTGGTATAGATATGCAGGAACTGGAATTAGAAGCTGACTTTAATCACGCTGTCAAATGGTTTTGCTTCTTGATTACATGACAACATCTTTGAGTTTCAGGAATATAACAGTCACTTATAAGGTTTGCTTAAATACGTCACAAGTAATTTCCCAATCTAAGGATGCTAGAGTGGATAGGCTGTGCTCTCTTATTTAGTATGCTTTTGAAGTTTCACAATTTCACAACAAATCCAGCGTGATTTCCCAGTCATTGTGGCATGATACAGTTAGTAAGATAGACAGGTCAGGATTTTGTAATGTTATTGTTTAGGTATCTTGAGGAACTACAGTTGTTTCACTGACTTTATCTGTCTCTCAGGTTACCACTAATTTCTTAGAATCGCTCGTAGTGAGCAGCCATAAGACTACAGCAGTAGAGAGAAGTATTAGTTCCGGAGAGGAGCACGTGGGAGCTAACTGACTGGATTTGGAATGGTGCAAATACAGCCCTTGCAGGATGGAGTGCTTACAAGTGGCAATCCTAAAATGATTGATTAGGTCAATTAGAAAGAGCATCAGAGCTTGTCACTGGGGCACAACTCACCAGCACAGATGCAAACACTTGTGAGATCTGAATCATTTGGAGCTTTAAGTAAAATCACTGAAGAGTGCTGACCCTCCTGTTCCGAAGAGTGGCGTTGATTGGAGCTGCTTTGCAAAGGGGCATTGCTTGTGCTGAGGTGCAAGGTTTCCCGAACAATCAGGTGATCAGTTTCAGAGAAGACGTGCTCCACAACAACTGCCCAAAAATCCTTGAAAATAATTCAAGTATTCCCAAAGATTTATAGCCATGCAAATACTTGTAGAAATGCAATGGCTGGAGATGTGACATGCAACATGTAACTTCCAGGGGAAGGGTCCAGTGGATGGTACTTGGCATTGATGAGCAAGATTGTGCCAGGTCTGTGGAATTGGGTCACTCATCATGTGGGCAGTGTGACTTCTATGAAGTCCTGCACAAAATGTGACTTTTGCCCAATGGTCAACCCCTGATTTATGGATAGGGTTTGGATTAAATTGGAGATTATGGCCTTTATAATGTCCACATTTGCAATGGCTTAGTAAGTGGGCATTTAGTTTTGTTAGGAAAATAAAGGATGGGCTGGGCTTAGAAGAGATGTCAAGTTAAGATGGTTGTTTCAGGAAAGTGATAGCTGTGTCAAGCTAATGTCTGTGCTTTCTATGCAGGCTAAATTGGGTGTTATAGCATTTACTGGCAGACTGAGGAGAGAAGGGCAGTAAGCCTTCATGTGGATTTTGCACAGAGATGGATAGAATTAGTCCCAAAAAGGTTTAGGAACTGTTGAAGGACGAAGACAAAATTATAGAAAATACATAAAATGTGCATGGACCTCATTACGAGTAGTGCGGAATGGGTTTAACGGCTCCGGTAATGGTGCCAGCGCCGTTAAACCCACTCTGCACTATTACGAGGTCCCCTCGCGGGACCCGCTGTGGATGTCTGTTTTTTCCAGACGTCCATAGCGGGTCCCGCGAGGGAACCAGGGAGCTAACAAAGGGCCCATAATTGACAGGCCGTTTGTTAGCTCCCGCCCTATTCCCATTGAGCCCTATGGGGGCTCGAATGGGAATGGGCCCTCTACATCTTGGACGATGAGGAGGCTGGCAGGCTTGGCCGGCCCTCCTCCAAAGGCCTGATCCTAAGGCCCTGCCTAACCCTGTCCACCACTAGACGCCGCTCCGCTGCCCATGATATCACCCCCTCGGTCGCCTGTGTGTATGTATGCAATCCCACCATCCCCCTGGTCAATTGGTTGTCGGGTTGCTTGCCCCATGGACCTGACTCCATTTATGAGCGTAGCTGTTGACTTACATTATGTTATTGACTTTATGCTATTACCTATTGAGCTGAACTACTTATCTGCCTGCATTCGCCTCCCTGCAACATGGGACGGATACAGTGCATGTGTAGGTTGAGTCTGACCCTGTTTTAGTATGAAATTACTGATATGTAAAAGCGGCTGGCACCATATACTTGACTACTTACTATGACCCTGCATCTGTGTGTAGTTGCCGCCATGCAACATGTGGCTGGCACCATGTATTTGCCCACTGACTATAACCCTGCATCTGTGTGTAGCTGCCGCCATGCAACATGTGGCTGGAACCATGTACTTGCTCACTGTCTATGACACTGCATCTGTGTTTAGCTGCCGCCATGCAACATGTGGCTGGCACCATGTATTTGCTTATGCTGTATTAATACTGTAACTTTAAGCACTTATGTACTTTCAATGTAACCTTTAAGCCAAAGCGCCTTGGTACCCCAGGGTTTTTGGGCGCTATGCAAGAACAATAAATACATAAAATAAATAAATACAGAGTGTTTTGAAGGAGATTCTAGCTTTGATAGGGAGTCAGTGGGCCTCCCTTCTGATCTTTGAGATATGGTTGGATTTCTTTATGCCTAGTGCTGCTCGCAATGCTTCATTTTGCAGGAGTTGGAGTTTGGCTATGTTAGAGTTGGAGGCGCCTAGCATTAGTATGTTGCAGTAATCTAGCTTAGACATAATAAGAGCCCTGGCTAGAGTAATGCAGTTTTGGGCGGGTCAAGAATTTCTGACTCAGTACAATGAGCTTAGAGGTATATGACTTGGCTGAAGAAAGTGCATTGACATGTTTGGTCAGTGTTAGATTGGTATTGAGGGTAAACCCCTAGAGTTTTGACTTGGTTGAGAATGGGGATGGGTGTGCCGTCAATAGTGATTGAATCATAATCTGGGTGGAGGGCTTTGATTTTAGCTGGTGATCCCACAATGAGGATCCCTGTCTTTTCATCGATACACAGACTATTGTTTGTTATCCAATGTTGGATGCTAGCATAGATTTTGTTGACTATGATTGTGTCTTGCTCATGGTTGCCCGTAATAGAAATAAGTATCTGCGTATCGTCAGCAAGGTTTGTGTAGATAACTTCCATTGCATCCAGTGCTCTGATGAGTAGCTTAGAATAGGCATTATAGAGGGTTGGCGATAGGCAGGAGCCTTGTGGCACACCTATCAGGGCTCGGATAGGGTCGGCTGCTTCCTTTCTGATGCTAACTCTGGAGGTACGATTAGATAGAAATGATTTGTCCCAGAGTGTAGCTCCTTGGGAGAAATTGAAATCGGTGAGCAGTCCACCAGATTGAATGCAGCAGATAGATCAATTAGTAGTAGGATGCTAAGGTTGCCGGTGTCTCTTATGGTATCCATTTGGATTTTTTAAATCTAAGAGTGCCGTTTCAGTGCTGTGGTTGGGCCGAAAGCCTTATTGTCTAGCACCTAGGAGGTGGTTCTCCTCCAAGTAGTTTTGAATTTGGGAAAAGGCAAATTTAGCAATTATTTTGAGCAAAAAAGGGACGGTGGTTATTGGGCCATAATTTGTGGGTACAGTAGGGTCAAGAGTTGTTTAAGCAATGGGGTGACCCATGCTTCTTTGATATTAGTAGGTACCCCTTCGGAGGCAAATTAGGCATTGATGAATTTTGTGATGATAGGTGATAGTGTGGGAGCGCATAATTTGACAAGATTACCTGGGAAGCAATCTCCTTTGCAATTAGAGGCTCTGAGTTTGGGGATAGTTCTGGGTCCAACAGTAGGGTAAGGGGTTTTTGGGTGTCCAATAGAGTTTTTTTGGCTATGATTTTGTTTTGGAGTGTGTCAATTTTTGATGCAAGAGTATTTTGTATGGCAGTACACCATGCTGGGCTGGTATTTGTAGGGGGTGCTTGTAGGTATAGGGCTTTCCAGTTCTTTCAATATTGCGAAGAGCTCTTTGGAGTTCGACGCTGCATTGTTGATACATTAGTTGAGGGCATTTGCTTTGAGTTCTATTAAGGTGGATTTGCAAATTGTATTGGCTTTGATGAATGACTTTGCAGAATCTATAGTTTTAGATTTATTATGGATGTGTTCCAATGACCTTTTGTTACGTCTTAACACTACCAGTTCATTGTTGAACCAGAAGTTGCAATGTTTAGCTTGCCGTGGTATTTTCGTTTTGATTGGTGCTAGTGCATTGATAGTGGTGGAGAGACAAGTATGGTAGGAGTCTGCGAGGCAGCTGGGGTCCGTGTCTATGCTGGTTTGTGCTGCAAGTGCTTCTAGCAGGACAGTATTGATAGTTTCAGCTGAGAGGTTTTTCGTTGCTGTTCCTTGTGTGAGAATTTGGAAGCAGATGAGGTGTTTTAGTCGTTTTTAAAGGCCTCTCTGGTTGGTCCGGCTTCCATGAAACTAGAGTTGCTCTGTAACAAAGCAAAGAACTAAGCGCCTGATTTAGGAAATGTTTTTAAATGGGAAAGTCCCATTGAAAACATGTTTGTAAATCAGGCCCTAAGTGTATTATCTCTGATACTATTTCTTCTCTTCTTTGATTGAAAGATGTTTTTACCAAAGGTACGCAAGGTGGAGTGTTGGAAATCATTGTCA
This sequence comes from Ambystoma mexicanum, assembly GCF_040938575.1. NCBI lineage: Eukaryota > Metazoa > Chordata > Amphibia > Caudata > Ambystomatidae > Ambystoma > Ambystoma mexicanum. The sequence continues at coordinate 1,141,763,641 of NC_090931.1, read as the reverse complement.
ATAGGTAAATTAGGAGGTAAGCACTAACACCATGTGGGTAGCTCAATCAGTGCTTTTGCGGCACTCAAAGATGGCCACCGGCTCCTGCAAGCCATTTCCCGGTCCCTGTGCACCTCCTCCTCCAACCCTGTTCACTCCTGATTGGTCACTTGCATCAACAACTGCAAGAGATTATGGGAGCTGGCAGGTGAAGCTGGCCACCCTTCAAGGACCCCTTTTTAAGTATTGCAGTCCCTGTCTGGGCCTGTTCCGGCGCATATGGCGCACCGAAGCAGTCGATCCATCATTCATTCATTGACTCCGGTAATATCTCACACAACGTGGGAATCATGTCCTGGGAAAAGGCAGTCGGCTAGCGCTTCAATATGCAAAACTGTTTCCAAGAAGGTAAATTACTTTTTTCATTTACATCTGCAGTACTGTGACATGCTTACCCCTGTGAGCCTATTCCGACCTCAGGGGCATGCTTGATCACTGTGTAACTACCCACTATTTCCTCATCTGCTGCGCTACCTCCCCCGACTTCCCTCTCGCCTTCTTGGATGCATCTTCAAGTGCGGTCAGCACACCCCGCTTGTAATGCAAGTGGCCTGTCTGCAGCCTCAACCCTCACCGATTGATAGATGCCTGCTTTACCTGATCAGCCTGCCACCTTCACCACTAAAAGTAGACACCCATGTTACGCTCCCATGCCTATGCTCTTTTGCAAAATCAACGCAAACGACTTCTCATTACCCTATTTGCTCCCACTGAACAAACTTCAAAACTGTGTGCAGTCCCTGGCCTGTTTCAATCATAGCCAGTGGGTTGGTGGCTTATATATCACTGGCAGAGTCGTATGTGTGCGTGCAGCAGCTCCCGCCTTATGCTTTATTACCTGCCTTATAACGGCTGCATAACTGCAACCTGACAGCATCGTGCTGCTAAATTGTATGCTACTCTCACTCGCAACCTATCTATCATGAGCCATCAACCTCTTGCTGCACATGTACATTCCTCCTTACGCTTTTCTGACCTAGCCCCCATCTCCCTTGGATGCGACATTAGCGGAGTGCGCTTCTTTGTACCTTTAATACCCAGGCACTGATTCATCTGTCAGCAATTATGCTGCATATGTAAGCTATTTCTTTTATAACCTACTTGATTTAAGTGTCCGCCTCAAGCGGTTTATACCTGCATTGTCAGCATTGTGTTGCATATGCAACCTATTCTTTTTTGCAACTACCTGATTTTATTGTCAGCCTCGACCTCTGTCTGTATGTGCAACTAATCTTTGTAGCTGCTGCGTACTGGATCGGGCTGTTAACCTTGTGCTGTATATATAACTATATTCTCTCATGCCTGTCTGCATGTCTGAATACGCCACCCACCCCATGGGGTGAGGCTTTCCCAGTGTGTACACACACCTATATTGTCTCTCGTGCCTGTCTGCACGCCTGAAGTAGCCCCCCCGCACCATGAGGAGAGACTATCCCAGTCTGTGTACACACACCTATTTTTGACTATAACCCACTTGCGTTTTCTTGCACGTTATGAACTATGAACTGTACTATGCACTTTCTGTAACTAGTGTCTAGATGCCACATGGTTTTGTGTGCTGAAATAAATGCACAAATAAATACATACAGCTTTGAATGTGGTGGAACAAGAAATGTTTTTTTACAAGTGGACTCTCTAATCATCATATGTTGAATTATGTTCCTGCCCCCTATGATATCATACACCAATCCACCTTTCCTTAATTCATTTTATTTTAGGGGTGCCTAGTGTAGGCCCCCAATCCGATTTTGACTTTGCCAAAACTTGCAGGAATTATGGACTCATTTACACCTGCACAGTTGAATGTGGACAGCAGGTTATTGTCCGGCTAGGGTTAATGGGACAGAGAAAGCAGCCCACATATGGCAGTCCAAGCCGGCTTGAACTAGAAAGGACAAGGCACTCATAAGAGACCAGAAGTCATCATGGGCATAGAGGTCTCATTTTCCTTGGCCCGTATCGGGAGACCAGATGTTGTCAAATTACGTCACTACCTGAAGTGAAAATTAAATTAGGACTATCTGGGAATTAATTAGTACATTATTTTGGCAGGGGGTGGGATAACTGTGCCAGAAAGTCTAGGGTGCGTTTCTCAATCTTTCTCAGGTGAGGTGACTTGTGCTCTATAAAGGTAAGAGTTCTGGAGGGTGGGTCAGGTTTGTAAGATAGGGACCCAATAGGTCTAGGAAGCTCTTTTCCTCGAATTGCAATGCAACAATTAAAGGATACATCTGCTTGCCATCACCGGAAATTAATATTTCAGCCTGGTTTCTTCCACGCCAGATATATATTGTAAAGTGATTTCTATACCAATTGTAAAAACAAAGGCGAAGTGTGCATAGTTGGAATCCAAACTTCAACCAGGTAATCACTTACACACAGTGTGTTTTTTGTACATTTCTGTGTTTGTCACGGTATTAATATGATTTCAGAATGTGATTTTCTTTTACTATCGTAGATGGACATTTATTTTTGGTTAGGTACAGCATACATGCTCGTTTCATATAGAATTTGCAATTGCCCAGGTGCAACAAGTTCACCAATGTGTAGCATCATTTGAATAGTTCACTGTCAATTGGTTGCTTTGCCCATTTCCAACTTTGAGTCATGTTTAGGGAAATAAAGAACAACTTAAGGAATACAAAGAAAACCCATAAAATATATGAAAACTTTAAAATCAATGCCGCCAGTGGTATTGGCATGAATGGATTTTGTTGAAAAGTAGTTAGATAGGATAAGGACTGTACAATTACAATAATTTGATTGACTGATATCTACAGCCAATCCCGTGTTTGAAAAATTCTCACTTTAACATGTCTACAACAAAGAAGGCTTGTTTCATTTGTTTTACATCTCTTGTTAACAAATAAGTACACATGTCATTGATTGTATTATACATTTGCTGGTATGCAATGTTTGGTTTGGACATCAGGTTCTAAATCGGGATTTATTTGTTTTGATATCCATTATATAAAAAACACTTTTTTTGTCTTATCTGTACAATTTAAAATAGATTATATTCGTAATGTGTATGATTGTAGGACTCATGGGCCTAACAAATAAAGAATTATTTTTTTAATATTCATTTGTGTGCCATATAATAGATTAATTCAAAGACTAATTACAATAGCCAGGTGCCCTAGCTAGGGTGTGGCTTTACAGAACCATAATTTGAAGTGGTTCATTTAGGGGACCCCCCCTTGTGTGATAGCTGTTTTGCTCATTTGTCCCCTGGATGCCTTTGAGTTTTTCCCTTTTGTTATTCCCTTTCACTATACACTCACACAAGCACATCCAGCCACCCATACATTTATGTGTGCAAACTTTCACCATACATTGACGCAGGCACACTCAGGCAGCCACCCATATATCATGCACTGGCTCATTCATGCACATGACATCATATACATATATATGCAGACACATTTAAAGAAAATACATGTTCTTACCTTTAATCCGTTGGTCCAGGGAACGAGCCTTCTGCTCTCTGAAGCAGCTAGGAACGCTTGTTCCCTTTATCTGCAGAGGATCCGGGGGGCTCCATGTCATAGGAGCCCTCTGACTTCATAAAGAAATGATTTCTTTTTGAAGTCACTCTGACTTCATAAAGAAATTATTTCCGTTAAAGGACCGAACCATAACAGAAATAATGTCTTTATGAAGGAAGAGTGAATACAAAAATAAACAATTTATTTTTGATGTCCTAGGGCTCCCTGCACCCCATGACATTGAGGCCTCCAGCCTGGAAACTTCCATATCATGGGTTGGGGAGCCCTTGGACTTCAAAAAGAAATGGTTTCTTTTTGTAGACACTCTGCCTTCATAAAAAATTATTTCTGTTAAAGAAATGCCAAAATGATCATTTATTTCTTATATAGGGCTACACACCGAAAAGTCTCAGAGAGCTCAAATAAGAGTAGACATTATTATCCCACAGAGTGGTACTCATTTTATCGACCTAGGAAAGGTAAACGGCTGTGTTTGAACCTGCCACAGCAGGCTACACACAGATATCAGGGGCAAGCGCTTAATTTCTGTGCTATCTGACTGGCTATCTGACCGGCTATGATATATTGAACAAAGAGTGTGTTATTGCTAATACTATTGTAGATACCTTAAGGACATTATAGGGACCAGTAACAATAGGGCAAATGTGAAGGTCATTTAGTGTGATAGCAGTGACAGGAGCCAAAGAGATAACATATACAAGTGTACTGAAACCAGTGCCCTAAATGGCACACGTTGGCAAATGCTCACTTTTATTGTTAATTAGCCATATAGAACTTGACCCTTTTGCCTCTGGCTTGATGACATCTTGTAACGCATCACTGACATGCTGAAAGGATTCTGAAAGGATTCTACAGCGTGTCCTCACATCCAAATAAGACAGTGCTGCATGTTATGGATTTGGGATAATCTGCATTGGGATACATTTATAACGTACAAAAGTGTGCATATTTGTCAACTTCAATTAAAGAAAATCACTTTTAATACCATAGATATCGTTGAAAACAGTTTTTGAATCTTAGTAATATGGACACCTCCAAGAGAAACTACCAAACAGTTTGAGCCTGATTTGCAATGCCTTTTTCAAAGGGGTTTTGCAAATAAGGCACTTAGAAAACAACTGCCAGGCACATTAGCGCTGTTTAAATATTAATTTATTAATGGGCTTTCATCTGCCAGATAAAATACAACAATCACAAGCCCAATTGTCAGTATCAGACTAATGAGAACAGAATGCAAACAGAATGGATGCTGGCCATGGCTAGTGGCTCCCAAAGAAACTATTGGTGCAACATGTACAGTGACTGCGGCCGAAGACTGTGCTAGTGGGCCCTGAAGAAACTATACTTTAGCAAAACCCTTGAAATTCAGTAAAAAAACATTAGTGAAGGGAGAGTTAAGGTGGTCATATTGAACACAACAAAAGCCCTGAAATTCAACCCTCCCATTTCAAGCAAGTCCGGTATGACATCACTGGTGATATCACTAATAAAAACATACATGCCATCACTGATGGCATCACTGATAGCATCACTAATGACATTATATATGACATCACTGATGAGATCAATAAATGCATCGCATATGACATTGCTAATTATATTTTATTTTACAACACTTAACAATAATAATAACGTGACATGGAACAACACATTGCTACACAAGTATTATATGATTACGTGTGGAGCATTCACGCTATATTTGCAAACGTTAAACATGTTTATTTTGAAACACCACGACTTGATGGAGCAGCTGTACGCTGAAAAATATAGACACTAAAATAAAATATATAAAAAAGAACTCTGGCTAAAGTCAATCGGAAAGAAAACCTTATCTTACAAGTGATGCACAGCATTGAAGATCCATGAGGCCACTACAGACAAAGCGTATTATCCTTTCCAAACAAGGCACAACTTTCCCGAAAACCCGATGTGACTGCATCACATTGGATGGGCTGATAATGGGTCCCATTTGCCTGCATTTCTCTACAAGTCATCATGAATTTTCTTCGCGGTGAAAAGCAACAGGTAGCCAGTGCAGGTCATGAAGAATGGAGTTGTATTCTCGTTCAACAGAAAACATGAGCAAACAGAAACCTCTGACTGTCCTGCAAAAAAACTAGCCTTAAAGGAATGGTGTACTTGTGCTTTTTTCCACCATATGTCATTCTCACGCTCCGCACAACACAGCAACATGGCTAACTTATTTTTAACAGAAATTCACTTACCATGTGAAGCACTTATGACTGTGAGTTCCTCCATTATCTAATACTCATGGGCATTGTACCAAACCATAAGCATGAGGCCACTCATGGGTAAACATTTGTCATTATGCTACCAATTAGCAAACCTGTGTAAATCTCCTAGAAGGTGGGCTTAGTTAATGCTGGTTCTGCGTTAAAATTTTCATCAAATATCCACCTAAGCATTGATGACCTCAATCCTATTTTTCTGGTGATCACAGGAACATGGCCCATGAATGGTTCATGGGCTCTGTCCACTGATGCCCATTAGAGCCTTCCAGGAAGAATGGCTGACATGTATGACCAATAACCCAGACATCACACATTAGCTCATTATGCTAGGAGATTGTAACATGTGGTTCCATGACTCCTCTATTAAAGCCACAAATTACTGCATCACTATATGTCTAATGTGGTCCTTGCTCAATGTATGACGAGCTGAACTCACCAAATGGGAGCACTATTAACCTTATGTCCTTCGATCATGTTTTCCTCATCAACATGTGAAAGGCCCACTAATCTAATCTGTTCACCTTCTGAACTGTGGTCTTTTTCCTAGACTCAGGTAAAACTAAACTGAACAGCAACCCCCTAGTGTGTCCACCTTCACAGTCCAAATGAACATCTCAAAAGCTGCCTTCACAAACATCTTCAAGACTTCCTGGATTACTCAACAGCAGTCCTCCTCAACAACAATTATCCTACAGGCATTTGAGGAGGAAATCATGACAATGATTGATGCCCTAGCACCACCAGAGGGAAGAGGGTTGAAGGCCCACAGTAAATCCTCTAATAAATGCTTCAAATTAGAGGTTGCTAACCTACAAATGGGAATACAAATGGCGGAAATCTCTTCTTGGTGATAACCTGCTAGCCTGCAAAATTCCAAGAACACACATTCCATAAATCAATCCTCCATATAGAAAGAGATAATATTCAAGATTGTATCCACTGCTACTTTTTTGAGTTGTTTAACCCATGTTAAATTAGATCGTATAGTTCCATAAGATTGTATGGGACCTCTTTTGTTTCATTGTCTTGCACAAATATGTATTGATAACAATGTTTTCCTATGTTCTGTACCACGTGTACGTTTGCTATGCTATGTACACATGTATGTGCTGTGTGATTTTGATTTGTCACCATTTTATGTATTAGATCATTTCTGTTTTAATCACTAAAATCTATTTGTGAAACTTTATGAGAGTGATAATCATTATAAGATTATTTGAATAACTTGGGCTTTTTGTTTCGGTTGTACACCCTGATCAATTGTACACATTACTACTTGACCCACCTGGACAGGTCAGGGAACCACCGGGAGCCCTATTGATTATACTATAATTAAATATTTATTTTCTGATCTTCATTTCTTTTTTATAAATGTAATTATGTAGTATGAGTACATGAATTCTTTTGTACTTTAACCAAACTTCGAAATTCTTAGATTATATTCTTTCACAATGCACACTGGCATGTACTTTCTTTTGTATGTGATTATATTTTATAAAACCTGTCATTTAGATAACAATGTGTTCATGTAACATTATTACAATAAAAAGAATTGAAAATGTAAATGCATACATTTACTATTTTCATAACACTCAAAATGAAACATGTTTCTAATTCGATCTATTCTTATTTCTTTTTACTACTACATATATTTATTATATCATGTTTGAAATAATTGAAATAGGTTCATCTGAACCATGTACCTTCCCTCCAATGAAGTGTTGCAGTTGCTCACTAATACATGAAATTCAAACAATTTGTATAATGTTGCATATTTTCATTTGACATTTTATAAGTTAATAAGAACTACAAATTAATGTTCCGCACGGAATCAAATGATACTTTTGTATCAATGTGTTGTTCCATGTCATGTTGTTATTATTGTTAAGTGTTATAAAATAAAATATAATCAGCAATGTCATATGTGATGTAGATGTATTTACTGATCTCATCAGTGATGCCATATATAATGTCATTAGTGATGCTGTCAGTGATGCCATCAGTGATTACGTGTATGTTTTAATTTGTGATATCAACAGTGATGTCATAGGGGACTTGCTTGAAATGGGAGTGCTGAATTTCAGGGGTTTTGTTGTGTTCAATCTGACCACCTAATCGCTCCCTTAATATATGTTGACTGAATAAGGAATCGTTTCTTCAGGGCCCACTCGCACGGCCTTCAGCCATGGTAACTGTGCATGTTGCACAAACAGTTTCTTTGTGTGCCACTAGCCATGGCCAGTGGCCACTGCATTTTTCTGAGATGGCCACTGTACATGCTGTACCAATACATTTGGGCCATGACCACTGCATATGTTGCACCAATAGATTTCTTTGGGGCCCACTAGTCATGGCCTTCAGCTGTGGCCTCTATACACATTGCACTAATACATTTTATATGGACTCATTAGCCACCGGAACAAAGACCCATTGCATCCTGCCTAGTAGATGTCATCACTGCAGGTGTAAAATTTCTTTTTTCATGATCTATTCCTGCAATGATTTACCCTGAAATCAATTCCAATCCTTCCCATTCACACAGTAGCGTAACATATTCTTGTGAGATTCCCCTGGGATTCCCCATATAATGCATACAAATTAAAAACACTTAATCGTCCTCAACGATAATCACTGTGTGCCCCCTCCTCTTTCCTTGGTCCCTCCACTCGTCTCAATTGCTTTTTCCCTCCGTATCCCATTACCCTCTATCACTCTTTGGTTCCTGTGACACAGTTTCCAAGGGTGTCATGTGGCATTGCCTCAGTAATGTTGTGAGATTACCCCAGTATTGCTGCGATAAGTCAAAAACGTTTGGACTGCAATTGGCTCCCCAGACTACCCCAACTTCCCAACCTCACATGCAAACCTCTTTCTCCCTCCCCACCTCTAGCCTGATGAGATTGTATCATTTGTACTCCTCCAAATAGGTTTTGGAGCACATTTCATTTTCATCTTCCCGATCGTATTTCGGGAATCGCTCGCGCCAAGCAAAACAAACAGTGGCTTGAAAAGCCTCTCTGATTAAACGCACCATGGGAGCTATATACATGTTTTTGGGATCAGGGGCACCCCATTCTATGTCAAATATGTTTTCATAAATTACTGAACAATATATCCCACCCCTTAATACTTTGCACATACTGCAATTATAATCTTGATGATATCTTGATGATAACCAAATGCCTTCTCGAGCTATCAATAATAACTTATTACATAATATTTCATCTTTCAAATGCCCTCCAACAAACTAATCTATATGAGGAGCATTATAATTCAAACAGTACCAAGACTGCCAAATTATCTCCAGCAAACTTACTTTGTGGAAAAGTAGTATATTTACCATTGGACCTTAAGGAAAACATTGAGACACTAGGAGTCGGACGACCAGTACATCAATCTTCCATTGTTCTAGTTAATGGTGCTCCAAGAAGACAACAACATTTGGCAACAACTAGTTGACATAAAAAAATTTAAAGAAGGCTTGGAGTATCTATAAAAGACAATGAATATTACAAATACATAATCATAGAAGTCAACTTAAAAGAAACAACACAAATATTTCACAACATGCCACAAGCCTGTCAGTTTGAAGGTGTTGACCCTAGCGCTATGGACAACATTCTTGTCCAGTACACAATTCACCCACTACATTCCAGGGGCACCATGGTTGATGCTTTAGAAATATATCAAATGTGTCAAGTCAGAGGGTCTCCAATGAGTATATGGGAAACAAGTTTAGAAGTATGTTGCTTTCGACTGCTACTCCCTACAGGAAAGGGAGAAAGAAACAATAAACAAGCCATAAAAATCAATGCATCAGAATATTATTCTCTAGGAATGATTCAAGGTACCATCAAAATACTGAATACATTTTCCATCCTTGTTTGAAAGTTAACTAGCAACTATATCTTATGGAGTTGCACGCACACTGAAAACTGGAATCCACTTTATAAACATGTCAGCTAATGAACTCTTTCAAAAGATAAAAGACAAATATGAAGTGTTGGAGTCAAGAATTACAAATCTTTTAGCAAATATGCATGGTACAAAAGAATACTGGTTCTGATGCCACGCTCATGTTCACTGCATGTTAAGAAACATATGCGCAACGCCCAAATGGTTTGTTACACTCAGTGTGCAGAATACACATGGAATGACTTGCACAACTTCCCACATACTGCAAACCAAAATGAAAAAGCAATAGATATAAAAAGCACAGGAAAAGTCTGTTCTCTAGATCCTGCAAATGTTGCAAGATACTTTCACCATTGTTTCATTGACATGCTACACTTCATATGTAATACAAAAATGCCCTCCCCTTGGAGAAATGGAACACTTCCTTTGGAGAAAAGAATATCAATGCAGAGGAGCGCCACACATTCACATGATTTTGTGGATTAAAAAGGCTCCCAAATGTGGCCATGACTGTGTTAACACGGTTTTACAATTTATTGAAAAGTACATTACCTGTGAAATCCCTTCAGAAGACATAAGTGTGTCAAATACTTCTGACACTGAAACAGAATACAAGGGAAATATTTAACCAAATGTCATTTTGGATTCCTTTCAATAGTTTTACCAAAGGTCAAGTATTAAGTTTTATGTCTTCTGTTAGAACGGTATAAAAGGCACATCTCCCCAGAACACATACAGCATTCAATGAGATGAAGCATCCAAGTACATCAATGATTACAATCCTATCATTGCACTCTTGTGGAATTCTAACATAGACACCCAATGCATTGCAGACAATTCAACTGCAGTTGCATGATATGTCACAGTGTATCCCTCCAAAGCAAAGACAACTGAGCTAAATGTTTTCTGGTATGACATATCATCTGACAAAACTCTCACAAAAATTGTAAAGCTTTGGTATCCAAATGCTGTTTCATAGAGAGTGCCGGTTATAGGAAACTGCAGATCGTTTAACAGGTACATCCTTGTATGGGTAATCTGAAAACATGTGCTGGCTCAATCTTGGTCCAGCTACCTCATGAAAAAGAGTACTAATATCGTACCAAGAAATCAAAACTATAGCTACAGAAAATCCTAACAGCCTAGTCATTTTAAAAGATGACCTGATTGACACATACCATCCAAACAGAAGTACTGCTTTGGAAAACATGTGTTTGTTTGAGATAGCACAAAACTACACATAAAAAAATAATGGCATCTCAAAGGAGACAGCTGGCACATACTCAGTATTAAATTGTGAAGGACGTCTGCTAAGACTTTCAAAACCAAATCTAATTAACCTAATAAAATGATCCATTACATCTGCAGAGCATGTTCAATTTTATTACATTCATCTACTAAAACTATTCAAATGTTGGAGAAAAGAGGAAAACTTGTTGGGTCACTATGACACATTTGAAATGCATTCAAAGCAAATAAAAGCAGTATAACAAATGAGAATTTGAAACAATACAAAGAACTCTTAGATAATGAATGCCGACAAGAAGAAGAAATAAAAAGACAACTAGATAAAGAAACTCCTGAAGTGAGTGCACTATCTCTTACAAGAAACCAAGAACCACTTGGAGAAACACTAATTGAAAATTAAGCAGAAATAGCAATGAATGAAGTTGAAAATACAATGTATCAATCCAAACAGTGTCCAAGGCACAGTTAAAGGATCAACAACTCACAATGTACCTAGAAGTCACTAATGAAATTGAACATGGATTATAACATGAAAATAAAACATGCAGTTGTAAAATTACAAACTTCTGTTTTTGTATGTAAGTCGTGCCGCTGCTACTGGCAAAACATTAATTAAAACAATCGGAAAATCTTTAGAAGAAAAAATAACTTTTCAGCTGTGGTAACAGACCCATATGTCAAGAGGCTTACAACATGCTAGGTTGAATTTTATACCGACTAATACTTCTTCCACTAGGACACCAAAATAAATTAGAATGTTAAAAATAGTCTGGAGACATTGTCAGAAGCTACATCTGAAGTATGCAGAATTCTTTGACAAATTAAAGTCCTTCTAGTAGATGAAGTAAGCATGGGTTCAAAACTAAAATCCTAAAGTCTAGATACGAAGAACTGTTTGGAAGAAGACATGTCACTGCTTTTGGAGATTTTCTACAGTTAACACCAGTTAAAGGGCATCCCATATTTTAAGCTACAAAGAATGCTGTAATGCACTTGGCAAGTTAGGCAATGTGAATCTGTCGTTTTATTTTTGCTACAGATAACCTGCATACAACATGCATCCTTCTGCAGAGCCAACATATGCTCACATTTTAAAGAGAACTAGAATTGGTGTGCTTACTGAACACACAAAGTCTTCCTTGAAAAGTAGAATAAAATGGAGCTGTATGGGTAAATCACACCGCCCCTAATTTAATGGAACAATTATACAACAAAATCATGTGTTTAATGCCAACCCTTGAAAAATATGACAAATTTAATGAAAGAATGCTCAAAAAAGAGATCCAACCCATAGTTCACATCAGATGCAGAGGCAAACTAGAAGTGCATGGCAAGCAACAGCACAACTAAATAACCTAGATAGATCTACCTCAAACACAGTTGGATTGGAAAAAGTATGAACTCTCTGCCTAATCTACACAGTGATACTAAGACGCAAACATAATATAGAACAAGGTTTAGTCAATGTAGCGATTGGAATAGGTGTTTGCTTTCAAACGTATCCAAATGAAAACAATATCCAGTGAGGCGTCATCGAGTTTCACAAACTGAAATAAATTAAAAGGATTCCTTCAACATAGCATGTTTCCTTCATTTAACATGTATTTATACATAGAACAATTATCTGTCTCTTGCACATGCTGTTACCATTCACAAGTCACAAGGTCTAACCCTCACCCATGCACTTGTAGACATTGGCAGAACAGTCTTCAAAGAAGTTATGAGTTATGTAGCACTTTCACATCTTTGTATACCCACTGGTCTATTCTTAGACCCTTTAATGCAAACAAAGTCAACACTGACATTCCTTGCATCCTAGAATGCAACAGACTGCATTCACTGTACTCTCCACATCTGGATATGTACCCTGTACCTGTAACAAAAGAAAACCTTTCAAAAGACAACTAATACAGACTGAAACTAGAGGAGATCTCCCCATGAACACCATTAAAAAAGAAAAAAACAAATGCACCTCCTTCAAATAAAAATCAGGATTTGTCACTAGAAGGAAGTGACCCCTAGTATTCTACGCAAGTAGGGGCAATGTAAACATTTGAGGCGGAATATTAGGGAAAATTAGTAGGGTTTACGTTTTTATTGGCCATTAAGGCCCACGAGAGGCAAGACCAATCCCTGGGTTGTACAATGGACATTGGCACACTTTAAGACTGCTGATTCTGTCATAATTGATAATTTACCATGCAAAGAGAAGCTACCATTTCTTTAAGGGGCTTATCTTCCTCATTCCGTCCTTCTCGACTGTACCTCAGCTCTTTATTCAAAGAAAGATCCAAACCAAGTGATATAATTACATGCAGTTCCTTCATCAGTAAATCAAACTAAATCTTAATTTTAAGATGTAAAATAACACAATCTGTTCTATAATGGTGCATTAAATAGGCACTATCTATATCAGCCAATGTAATAGCATTAAGTGATGATATAGAACATAGCAACCTTAAGATGTTAAAGCGGTTGAGAAAGACATTCATGTTTTCAGATAGAACACTTTCCAAAAGTACATGTCGTCCATGGGATCGTCCCTCTTGCTGTGTTGTTGAGGAGATTTGAACGATCCCTAGCCTTTTCCAAGCAGATGATTCATTCTCAAATCCCCCCAACCCCTGAAGAACACTATAGACCCTATCTTCTGCTTGGGGCCCCTTATCTTGTGTCATTGAGAATTTAGCTGCAGGCACGGCTGAAGAGAAAGAAAAAGGTTTACAAATCATGAATGGTTCTTTCTGGCCCCCTGCTTGGGTAAACAATGAGGGGTACAATGAAGTGGCAGTAGCCGGCAGTTGATAGATTACTGCGACAGTTTGAGCAATAGAATTAGACACCTCAGGTTGTATTTTAAATCTTGAGGGGTCATTCACTGGAACCCCCCCTTAACACACTACTGGTGAATTCTAATTCCAAATGACTCCCTAATTCAACAGGTTTATCCCCCAACACTTGTTCTGTTGTTACACAAAATGCAGAGCCTATCCAAGGCAAACCAGAACTGGAGCCATGTATATCTTTAGTCAGGGGGTAAATGAACTCAGGCACATTGGAAATAATACCAGCTACATGTCCCCCCGTGACACTGAATTCAACACTGGACACCCGGCAAGCTCAGTTGATGTCAGAGGGATGGTTACCTCCAAGACATCAACTGCATCAAAGTGCACATCTTTTTCAGTTTGGCTTTTATCTCAGTTGTTTTTTAGCATAGAGTGAAAAACGTTTTTAGACACATGCCTATTCTTCTTCTGCATTACTATGTTTGTTGTCTTCCTAAGTTGTTTACAAGGAAGATGTACCTATTTTTTAGAAGGGGGAAGAGATTCAGCCATCCCTACCTCAATGACAAGAGTAGTTGAATTCCTTGACAAGTACCGAATATGACTTGGTTTCCGTTTTTATCCCCTCGTAAAGCGTAATCAACACACAAAACTTGATTGATTTCAGACAAAGCTTCAGCGATTGATGAGTCATTATATCCATTACAATGCTTGAAAGCCGCAGACATGTGCCTAGACGGCGCATATAAAGGAGTTGAATTAAAGGATGGAAATGAGGAATCAGAGTCTCGAGATGCCCCCCATTAACATTCGGGGGAGTATTGAGCATATTTATTGAGACATCATCTATGCACGGCCCATGAACTACATGTTCTATGCCGGAATTACCGGCATCCTTTTGCACAAATGTTGTAACGTGTTGCTTATGCTTGCTAATGGTAGGGAAGACGTTATTAATTTCCCCCCGCTGCATTGACAGGTCCTCCACTGGACTCAATACTTTCTCCAAAGCGGTCAACAAAGTATACACTTCTTCAAGTGTGATTCCGCCCCCAACATACTCTCCATAGGTAACAGGGGCAGTTAAAGAGCTACTGCCAGCAACATTTTGTGATCTGAGATATATGTACAGATATATATTTATTTACTTTAATTAAACACACCATTTAAAAAATAATCAAATAGAACAACACTTGACACAACTCACCCCTGTGGAAAGAACACAGAATATGCGAGAGATAGAAAGATGTAGTCTGTGTAATGAAACTCGGTTGAAAGGCAATCAATAACCTCAATGTTTGTAATAAAATATGTCTTGTGCTAGAAAAAGGGCTCACCGATAACCTGACTAGTCTTTAGGGCCCAAACCTGGACCAGGGGGGCAGTTAGGAGTCATTGAAAGCTTTTTGCTGTTTTTGGTGGTTCAAAAGCATCAAACCAGGCTTCTCTGTGCTCCGAAAGCGGTTTCAAAATGAAGATAGTTCGAAAAATAGCAACAGAGGGATGTGGTGATTTGATTGTGTCAAAGTATCTCAAACATGCCTCAAAGTAGTTTGGTGCCAGAAATCAGGGATCCTGGCTCTCAAACAATAGGGCTCAGGGATAATATCAGCCTGTGTGCTCAGTCTCCAAATCACAGGGGAGGGGGCAAAAACCTGCAGGTGTCCTTTGCCTCCAGTGAGGTCCAGGGTAATGGTCTAACTGGCAGAGAGGCAGGTCTTGCTCCAGCAGCAGGTCAACCCTAATGTGCCCTGGAGATGGTTAAGGAGCATAGCTTGTCTCAGCCTTGGACTTGTCTTCAGCTCACAAATGGAGGCTTATGTAAAGGGCTGTTCTCCCAGCAGGGTCCAAAGAAATTATTCTTGAGTCTTAAAATCCAAAGACAAATCAAATAAGGAGCGGAAGACACCCTCTTTTATAGGCAATGGTCCACAGGTGATTGCACAAAAGCATGTTTGTTTTAAGGGGTTTTCTCTTTTGTCCCACACTCCCTACCCCTGCACTTCTCCCCTACCACTTTCACTGCTCTTGCACAATCTGAATGACACAAGGTCTAGTAAGATCAGTGTTTTGTCCTCCTTTTTGTTTCCCCCTCCTTGTCTTGTCGCGCCTAGAAAAACTTGTGTACTGGCGCGTTATAAAAGCCCATATCATATCAATCTTGGTCCTCGTGACAAGTCGTATTTGCCTTCTGTAATCATACCAAGTGCTTTGTTCTAAAAGAAGTGAAGGTGAAGGAGACAGAAGGAAGCAGATGTATTGAGAGAAACAAGATGTTGGAAACATTCGCCAACTGTGTGGCGGTCCCACAGGCTACTCTGCCCCGGCTCCTTCCTCAAATCCAAAGCATCTAAAGCCCTTTGGTATGCACCTCACTGGTGTGAGGCGATTTTGTACATGGTATCCCTTTGATTCCTGTTTCCCGACCAGCTCCTGCTGAGGGACTGTCTTGCTGGAAAGAGTTGTTACCCAGCTTCACAAAGGATCAAAGAGAAGCAGCTCTCATATCTACAATCCTGCTGGGTGCAGCAGAGACAGCCAGTATGTAGGGGAATACAAATAGTGTGTCCGCAGCTGGTCTCGGCTCACAGTGATGACATATTTATGATGCCAATCAGATGTGGTTTTAATAATTATGAGAAATACTGCCCACCATGCCCTAAACTCAGGTATGACATATTTAAAGTTTACAAGAGCCACCAGGATAATAACTCTCATAAGTATGTGGTTTGGGGACAAAGGTGCATATGTAAATGCAGTCTCTGCTCTGCAGTGACAGCTGTCAAATAGGGTGCTTGTGACCTGTGAAACTGCTCTGTGTCACTGGAAAGCAGGAGCAACAGATGAGGAGGCTGATGCAGCAGTGCACAGGCGTATGTTATTCGTCTGGCATGGAGCTTATGAAAGAGGAGAGTCTGATTAGCAGGCCACCCTTTCTGAGATAGAATGTTTTTAATTAGTTAAAATAAAAAAGCCAGGGCTTCCACATTCTTGCCAGATGGCAAATCCTCATGGGGCAGGTAACCTATAGAGGTTGGAGGAGGTTTGATGCGAGTTGGGAACGTTGTGGATGGACCACTGAATACATTTTAAAATATTTGTGGTGAAAAGAGGAGCATTCGTTTTAAGAGGGCTTCATCATAATTTCAATGAGAAGCATTTTTAAATATCGTAAAACGTAAGAGCACATATCGGAAGCATGGCATTGAGTATTGGGGCATGAATTAAGCAAAGATAGAACATAGAAATATACAGACACCTGCTGTTAAGGAAAACAATTGTTTCATTGTACGTTTCACTGAATATTGTACGATTCAGAATGTGCATAGCACAACACAGTACATATGAGAAATCTGATTAAAAAGAAAACTGCATTTATTTAGCGAATTTAGTTGTAAGGGGTTTGAAGACTTAATGGCCACCAATGGTGAAGTTTCCTATTCCGATAGATTTTCCATCAGCTTTAGAAGCATTATTTTAGCATATGGCAGTCATAAGGGATTAGGGGGCGTGTTTTCATAAACTGAAGGTTTCGAAGTGAGAACTGCAGACAACTTGAGGCAGATCTAAAACATTCTGTACTCCTTAAAAGCTGGTGAAAAGATATTTTGGGAATAACTGCTGTTGTTCCTTGAAGTTGACAACTTACTTGGCATGGTACAGGCTAGATTTTGAGATTGAATGGAGACATTTGTGGTTCGTCTTCTGAATTCTAGAAAATATCTACTCTGTCATCGACAAATATTCTTAGCACATCTCTGCATGCCTTCAGCTGCCACTATCAGTAGATGGATCCTTTCAGCCATCATCTCATTTCACCCTAAGCAGAGGTTCCTGTGCTGTGGCCATTGCAAGGCATGTCTGCCTGGGATGTTGCAGTCTTACACCCCAAAGCACTGTGCTTCTTTGTCAGATATCTTCAATGTCACAACCTGGGCATGGCAAGCTCTCCTTGTCAGGTTTCCCGACAGTGGATTTTGTAGCCAGAATTCTTCAGTCAGGCTTCTCTTAATAAGTCATATGTGTTTTTATGTTTCTGGCCACATAGTACATGTGGGGTTTGCATTACAACCTGCTGCCAGTCGCCTTTTTTAGCTTCATTTTAGGGCTGATATTCCTGGACCTGCACATTATCGCTTGAGTGTGTATAACAGTTGCAATGGGGTTGTACATTGGTAGTTGGAAAACAAGTCTGCAAATCTGCTGTCCTATGTGTACTCTCTACTTGACATAACTTGTTTGTGAGTTGAAAGTGCAAGGAGTAACCTAGATCACCAGGCATACTCATCTATTAGAGCTGGGGTGCCTGGGCATGAATCGTCTTCTCTTCACATGCATTAGACTGAGTGCAGAATCTGATGAATGTTGCTCAGCAACTTATTACATCATTCTTGAAGTGAAAAGACACCTTCTGTCAAAGACATATGGAGATTGGAAAGGAAAGGACAAGACTGCTAGAGTAAGTCATCTTCACACATGAAGATGCGAATTCTTGCACATTGCCACTTCACTTCCATGCAAAATTTCCTGCTGGACTGTCCTAAAACATTATAATTACTAACCCTTTTTCAATCTGTTTTGTGCATAATTGAAAATGTGTTTGGAACTGTAAAGACCTGCAATAAACATTTGAAAAATAGTTCTGAAAACAGCAATTTCTATCACGCTGAAAAGCATGTGAAGCAATAGACATCGAACACAATGATATATGTGCATGTATTATTATTACCTGTGGACTGTCTGCATATTTGATTTACAAAGCATATAATAGAATAGCTATATTCTGAAGCTACAGATCTGGTGTAAATAAACTTTGCAACTGCATCCAGAAGCATAATGTATGCAGTGGCTGATTAACAAAGAATATGGCCCCAAACGTCAACTGTAATAGCTTGTTTGCTGCCTCCGTAGGTTTCATGCAGAGTGCGGACCAAAATACTGTACACAAACTTACAAAAGATGCACACGCACTGGCATTGTCCATAAAGTGTGCATTGCATAACAATAAAACATAGAACAGCCTCTGTATCCCCATTTAACACAGAAACATCATACACAACTATGAGCGGACTGGCAATTAAACAGTCATTGGGCCTCATTACGGCCCGGGCGGTAAGGGATTACCGGTACCGGTAAGGGCACTGGTGGAGGTAATCCCTTACCGCCCAATTCCGAGGTCCCTTTGCAGGTCCTCCCTTAACGGCTGGTTTTACCACGCCGGTACCTTACCGATTCCGCCATGGTGAATGGCGGAATTACCTCCTCATTCCAAGGTTGGCAGGCGGTAATTCCCCATTCACCATTGGCCCTTCCCCATTCCCATTTTCGCCCCCATAGGGCTCAATGGAAATGGGGAAGGCGGTAATTACGGTACCGCAAATTGCAGTACCGTAATTACCTCCAAGGTCCCTTTGCGGGTCCCGTCCTTCACGGCTGGTAAAACCAGCCATTACGGGAGGACCCGCAAAGGGACCTCGGAATTGGGTGGTAAGGGATTACCAGCACCAGTGCCCTTACTGGTACCGGTAATCCCTTACCGCCGGGTCGTAATGAGGCCCATTGTATCAATCTTTTCTTTCAGCCTGGGAATATCCCCTGTTATCGCTTTACTCTGAAGTATTGCACAGCCAGTAGTGATGACATTATTGCAGATAATTACTGTTATAATGCATGAATTTGTCAATTGTGATACATTCTTTATGGCTAGTCGTGAACTTCACCTAATTGTCTGAGGTGTTAATGACTGTGTCCAAATAATGTATCTCTTATGGGCCAACTGAATGCATACATGTTGAAATAGCACGCATTGCGTTGTTAATCTAAAGCAGATTCGCAAATTACTAACACATCATAAATTACTTGACCGAAATGCTATTGTGGATCCTCAGAACCTTACAGCACAATTATATTGCAAAGGGCATGGTTGAATGAACACATATTGCATCCCTATAACACAAGAATAATGTCAGGATGCAAGTTAAACATCAACAGCTTAGCAAAGCCTAGTTTAATATTCCATCCTTAGTCCAATGTCAAACCAGAACTCTGAAAAGTCCTCCTGGGAAAGTATTCATCAAGATGCTCACAGTATCAGAGTGTGGCAAGTTCCTTCACATGTGTTTCATTAAGATGGTGGTCGCATCGTGACTGTGATTTCTGTCCTAGCTGTGGTCTTTTTCATGCCTGAGTTCTAAGGCGTGGCAATAGCCTTGTTAGATGTGGACCTGAAAGGACATGGAACCTGACGCTCAACAGTTAACTGAGCAAGTCCTGCATGGGTCTTGTTCTGTCTCGAATAGTCAGAGACAGTGCTGGCCTCCGGTGATGCGGGAGCCCTACTGATTGGGGTAGGCCCGCGTGGGCACCTCAGCAGAGGCGCAGCAATGAACAGACACAACCAGTATGTAGGGTGCATAAACCTGGACTGATGCTTGCTGCGCAATTCTGGTGATTCCTTCATTCTTCCTGTCCCGCCCCCGTCACGTGACCTTGGTCTCCCGCGATTGACGTAACATCAAATTTCTCCTAAACTTGGAATGCTTTTCCACACACAGATATTTAACTTTTCAAAACATGTTCTAGCCAATTCTAGTCTCTTATGGGCATGGCCTTGATTCACCCACTCTGCGATATACACCGTGGACAACATACCCATGTAGACGGGATGACGGTCTCGGCTTTTCCCTCAGATGTTAACGAGGATGGGCTCTTTCAGTCTTTTCCCATTGAGGGGTATCTGTCGGGGCATCGCCTTTCGCGGGGGTCACTTCTCCAGTGGCTTGAGGTGTGTCATCTTCCACGGCCTGTCCCGTTGTCTCGATTGGGTCGGATGGTCCTTGTCCTTCCTTTGGGCTCTCGGTTCCTTCTTCCCACATTGTTGCAGGGACCTTCCTGAAGTGAGATATGTTCCTGGTCATTGTTTCATTGTCTCTGGTGGCTGTGATAATGCTGTGATTGGTGTCATGCACAGTCCATGGTGGGGACTTGAAGTTTATTGTTCCCCGATTCCTGACTCCCACTGTGTCCCCTGGCTGCAGCTCTCGGTGCTTGGCATGGCAAGCCTGGCTTTCTTGCTCGTTCCTTCTGCCTTGATTAGC
This sequence comes from Ambystoma mexicanum, assembly GCF_040938575.1. Classification (NCBI taxonomy): domain Eukaryota; kingdom Metazoa; phylum Chordata; class Amphibia; order Caudata; family Ambystomatidae; genus Ambystoma; species Ambystoma mexicanum. The sequence goes on along the minus strand of NC_090931.1, from coordinate 1,141,742,792 downwards.
CTCTATGAGGGGAATGTCTGGGTCCTGGGCTACCCACTTTGGATGCATCTGTAGTTCTGCTTGGATTGGTATGCCGAACATGAGTGCGGTGAGGCTGACGCCCATTGATGTGTGTGGGGTTTGGCGGCGAGTCCACAAGAACGGGTATACGGCAGTTAGCCAGGGATGATTGCGTTGTTTGTCGATACGTATCACTTTATTCAGTGACCCCATAAACCGTTCTGTGTCGCCGTTAGCTTGTGGCCAGTAGGGGGTGATATTCTTGTGCCTTATGCTTAGGTCTTGGAAAAACAGCTTCAGTTCTCTGCTGGTGAACGGCGGTCCATTATCGCTCTTTATCTTGGCTGGGATTCCGTGCACTGCAAATACCTTCTCCAGTGTCATGATCATTGTTTCAGCGTTTGTGGACTTCACATATTCGACTTCCGGGTAGCGGCTGAACTCGTCTATTAGGACTAGTAGATACCCCTCCCCAAAGGTCTATGCAAACAGACTCCCACCTCGTGTTGCTGCGTGGGGCACTGATGATTGGTTCCGGTGGTGCGGACTTCCTGGCAGACTGGCAGGCTGCACAGGATTCAATGAGGCTTATTACGCGCTGTTGCATGTGGGGCATCCACATTCTGGACTTCAGATACAAGAACGTTTTGACGATTCCTTGGTGTCCATTGTGGGCTAGCTTGAGTGCTCTCTCTTATAGCATTGCTGGTAATATGATCAAGTGTCCTTGTAGCAACACCCCTTTGGATGCTATTTTGAGTTCATGGCAGATCCTGAATAGGGCCTGCAATTTCTCCTGAGCCGGTTGCGTCCGCTGTGCTACTGTGGCAAGGTCGTTTTTCCAATGCCCTGTTTGGACAGCTTGCCTTGTTTGTGTTAAGATGGCGTCTGTTTTGGTTTCATCTGCAATTTCATGGAGTGTGAGAGACAGAGGACGTGCACATGCGGCGACGTGGCATACGTGTTCCTCCATCTCTGCTTCGTGTCATTCTTCCAGTTATGTGGCAGGCCACGGATGGCGTGAGTGGTAGTCCGCTGGGTTGTCTGTCACGGCTCGGTATTCCACCTCGATGTTGTAGGGTTGCAGCTGCAGCATCCACTTCTCAATTCCCGCTGGGGGATGTGGTGCCGAACCCTTGAAGATGGGGATGAGGGGCTTGTGATCTGAGAAGACATTTGCGGTCTTTCCTAGCAGGTATACCTTAAAGTGTCGGCACCCCTAGAGGATTGCTAGTGCTTCTTTTTTGATGTGCGCATAGTTCTGCTGAGTCTTGGTCAGTGCGTGGCTGGCAAAAGTGATGGTGTGTACACTGCCGTCCCTGTCAACCTGGATCAGTACAGCACCTAAACCCACTGGGCTTGCGTCCACCAATAGTACTGTTGTTCGTTCGATGTCAAAGAACCCCATGGTTGTTGAGCTGGATAGCGAGTCCTTGATTTGCTGGAATGCTTGCTGATGTTGACTCGTCCATTCCCATTTCTGGTCCTTCTTCGTTAGTTCTCAGAGGGGGCTAGCAAGGGTAGCAAGGTCAGGAATGAACCTTGCACAATATGTTGCCATGCCCATAAAGCTTCCTACTTCTGTGGCAGATGTTGGGGCCTTGGTGTTCTTGATGTCGTTCACTTTTGCCGGGTCAGGTGATACTCCACGTGAATTGAAAATATAACCAAAGAAACTGAGTTCTTCCTTGCAGAGTTCACATTTTTCGGCATTCAGCTTGAGTCCAGCGTCTTGAAGCCATTGCAGGACTGCCTCAAGGTGTTCGCAGTGTTCATTTGCATTGGTGCCATATACTATGATGTCATCACTTATGTTTGTTGTTCCTTCCAGGCCGTTCAGTACTTTCTGAATTTTGTTCAGGAACACTTGGGTGGCCGATGATATTCTGAAGTTTAGGCGTTTTTATCTTCTCAGACCAAGATGGGAAGAGAATGTGGTGATGTAATGTGGTGATGTATCTCTATTCCTTTGCCAGGCTCATCTGGTGGTAACCTGACCAGAGATAGAGCTTGCTGAATATCTTGGCTCTGGTCATGTCAACGATGAGCTCATCGATGGTCGGTGTGATGTGATGCTCTCTCCCGATCACCGCATTCGGAAGCCTCATATCTATGCAGATCCTCATGGAATTTGGTTGTTTTGCTTTTTGTGCCACCACCATGGGTGATACCCAGGGGGGTCGGTCCTGATGTCTTCTCTGTGATGTCTTCTTTCTCGAGCTTTTCTAACTCCTTTTTGAAAACCTCCCTCATGTAAAAAGGGACTCAACAATGTCGTACTACTTTGGGTTCAATGGTGGGGTCTATGTGTAGTTTGATAGACCTGCCTCAAAGGCATACAATGACTTGGAATACACAGTAGTGTTTCTTAAGGAGGTGGTTGATTTCTGTAGGCTCGATGTTGATGGTGAAGTGGATTAAGTGCAGTTTTTCTGCCGTTCTGCAGCTAAGTAGGGTCTCGCAGCCTGCATCCACAACATAGATTCTCGTTCGGCATGCTGTGTTGTTGAGGAAGAGATCTGATCGGAATGATCCTTGTACTGGCAGCGGTTTCTTACAGCCGTAAGCAAAGAGTTGTACCTTTCTGTCCTGAAGCGCTGGTTTTGGGTTGTGCTTGTTGAACGCATGTGTGGGCATTACATTGACGGTTACTCCCGTGTCGATCACTACCGTCATTAGATTTCCATCTGAGATGATTGTGCACGAGGGTCGCTTCTGGTGCTTCTTGCCGTACCCATGCTTAGATCTTCATGGTTCAACTGCGTATATGAGGTGTACTCAGTGTACTTTCTTGCCTGACCTCTTCCATCTTTCTTTCTCTCACCTGTCTGGTGAGACGCATTTTCACTCTCTTCACTTTTGCTGCTGCTTGGTGACCTTTGCGAGCAGTCTACTGCTCTTGCCCTTCCTCTCCCCTTTGGTTGGCCGGAGAATACACGTGGGCACATTTTCGTCTGTGTTCTTTTGGTTGCTCTCGTTCCATCCGGCCAGGTGGGTGTAGGCAAACTGCTGCATAGTGCTTGAGGCAGCTGCATTTTCGGCAGGTCGAACCCCATGCTGGACATGGTCCACCCCGATGCCATGGGCCACCACACCATTTCCAGGCATCGTTCCGCCCTTGAGGTTGAGCCTTTTCCACCTAGTTCGCTGGTGTTTTGTCGTATTTTGATGAGCCCAACTTCCTCATTTTTCTGGGGACTGTCTAGAGGTAGACGTTGGATTGCGGCATCTATTGCTGCCACTTGGTTATCTGTGTGTTCTTGAAGTTGACCCATTTCAAGGATGTGGGATAGTGCTATGTTCTTTTCGGATAGTACGGCTTAATTGGGGAATTCGTACCCGATGGCCATCTCCCATAATTGCGTGGAAATTGTCAACTGTCTCGCTTTCACGTTGTCTGGCCATACAGAAGTGGAACCTCTCATGGTCCGGGTTGAGGTCTGGTTTGAATTTGTTTGTGAGCACCGCTTTGGAAGTGGCGTAGTTATCGGCGGCGCAATTGTAGGGGAGCATGTTGAATAGGCGTAATGCGGCTGACCTGATGATGAGCAGGAGAAGTGTGCGTCTCCTTCTGTCTTCGTTGATTTCTCTGGCTTCAAGATGCAGCTTGAATTGTTGCAGCCAAATGCCCCATCGTATTGCAGCTCCCATGGCAAATGGGTCGAACGGCCCCATGAGGGTGGTTTGATCTGGGTCTTGGCGGTATGGGTTGATGTTGGTGCTTCTCCTGTCCGAAGCGCTCGCACCCACCCTTGTTGGGCTTGCATTTGTGCTGGACATGGTGATGTCCTGGGTGTTGTGGTCCTTGTTAGCCTGGAATTCCCAGTGGTCCTCCTATAATGCGTGAGACTCTGTGGTGTGTGCTTTTCCGGTACCAGTATGCACGTGTTGCTTTGTAGCCAGAGAAATCCCCTCTTGATGAGCCTGCAGAGCAACGTGCATGCACGTGTTCGTAGGGGACTGTGCAGGCAGTGGGCCTTGTGATTCCCAGTGAAGGTGTGGCGTGCTGGTTGTCTGGCACGTGTAGTCCAGCACTGGGGCTCTCTGGGTGGCAGCGTGAGATTAGCGTGATTAAAAAGTATCAGAAACGTTTGTTTCCAGTGATCCGACGTGATTGCTGAACCTAGCTATGGGCACATGATATTGGAATGTTCAAAGATAGTCTTATAAAGTTCATACAGTGCATTCCGATGTGACTGCTCAGTCAGGCGAGTTGGAGCGAGTTGGCTTGCAGGCTCTTTGGGCAAGCATATGAGCGGGTTGCAGGTGCATCAAAACGGGGCTCCAAACCCATCCAAAACACTTACTGGAGTGGGATTGTGACCGCCGGACTGTTCGGAATGCTTGCTGAAGAATTGCAGCGTTGGGCAGTGTGTCTCTGTCTCCTGGTTGCATAGCAGTAGCTGCTTGGGATCTTGAACAGGCACGCATGGTGTGGCAGGTTCCTCGTCACCAGTGTTCTGTCTCGAATAGTCAGAGACAGGGCTGGACTCCGGTGATGCCGGAGACCTACTGATTGGGCAGGCACCCGCGGGCACCTCAGCAGGGACGTGGAAATGAACAGACACAACCATTATGTAGGGTGCATAAACCCGTACTGGCGCTTGCTGCACAGTTCGGTGATTCCTTTATTCTTCCTGTCCCGCCCCAGTCATGTGACCCCGGTCTCCCATGATACACGTAACATCACAGGTCTGATCATGCCCAAAACTGATAGTTATACACACCCTCTACCAGGTACCTGGAGGTAGAATTCACAATTTCCTACCTGGTTTCTCAAACGTTGCAAACAACACCCTTACTCTACTGAATCTGGAATCTCCTTCCATTTTTTATGCATACTTATAGACCAATTACCACAATGAGTGTTCTAATTAGCGGGTATGTTTCCCTATTCCCTCTGTGTTCATAATTGGCTCTTCCAGAATAATTACGCCTCCTGTCCATGTGTTTCACATCTCCTAATCTTCAATTTCATGTATTGTGGTTTTCTATTCTCCCATTGTTGAGAGATTGCCGGCCTCCCATTTGGGGATTTAATGACACATGTAATGGGTTAATGGGTTACAAGTGGATTCTTCCTGTGGTTTATGGAGGCTTTAACAGAACAAGATACAGTTTTAAATTCTGGTGCCAGATCAAACACCTTCATGCCCCCCTGTGCTGTTCCTCAGTGGTCCCTTATGTTTTGCCTGGGATTTATTTTCCCACTTACTTGGGAATCCCATAATTACCATTTGTCTGTAATTGGAGAAGTGGCTGTAAGGGTGTTGTCTCTCTCAGCACTGAACATTGTGTGGAGCACTATAGTGCTATGTCCAGGTTTCTGATCTGCGTAGGATTCTGAAGGGTGTAACACGGCATAGGATGCCCTATGGTTTCTGTCTTCGTTGCTGCCCTTAAATTTCTATTTGAAGAGGCTTAGGTTTTCCATGTTTTTAATACCACCCACCTCTCAGTTTAAAGGGATACTCTGGATTTCCCATGTTATTAAGACTGATGCGGTCCCTCCGTCCTGTCCCCAAGTAAGGTTGTCAGCCCTTAAAGGTTTTATTCTATTCAGTCACTGTTGTCAGCATGAAAGGACTCTCATGACAGAAAGGGTACTTGAACACCATCCCCTCAAGCATGCACCACTTAGCATTGTGGCATTCTAGAGCTCTTGCCTTGATCTTGGTCGTTGAACAGCTCCATCTTCACTATTACGCCATTCAACTGTCTACCCGTGGGAGACTTCATCTCTGCTCACCCTGAAGGAGAAAAAGAAGAATATCAAGATCTAAAGACTGTGGACATGGATAAACAAGTCATCTATGCAGCTGACAATGAGAATAGAGAATAACCTGCTAGTTTACAGCTAATTGTTGTATTCATGTAAAACAAGGCCATTAAATACCAGTGAAGTTTTTGGATTTCTTTTAGAACATTTAGTCTCAATAGTTTGGATATTTTAATGATAATCGGACCTCAGTCGTTTTTTAGGACAACCAAATAGACATTGTGCCCAGCATCTATATCCGGACAGCCTTAGGAGCCTGCATAGCTCGGCTGCCTAGCCTGGATCAGAGAAGCCAGCTGTTTGGGGAAGCTCCCACATCCACCCTTGCCTCTGAGTTAAGGTACACAATTGAACATGGGAGGGTTAGGCTACAGGAAGAGTGTGTAAAACAGGTACTATGTTGCCCATCTTCTCCCTGGTGACGATGGGAATGTAGCCGAACCTAAGAGGTTCTTATGTACATTAATGGGGAGATCACAGACTGAAGGAAAAAAGAACCAGAACCCCATTTAGTTCTAGGCATGCTCATGTAGGGCTCTCCTATGGAGATTGATTGTACTGTTGTTTTTATCTACATATCTAGTATCCTGTTAAAGTAAAAGCCGGAAACATTTTGGGTTTGTATGGTGCTTCCAGTTTTTGATTGCTTGAAGGCAAAAAGTGCATCCAAGGAGTCAGCGCCACTAAACGTGGTTGCCGATGCATTTCGGACCAAGTCTGTCTTCATTAATATTCATACATGGTATTTTTAGTTATATGGTTAAGCACATCAGAGAATCCGTCAACATTCAAAAACAGATACAAATACAAATACATTCCATTGTGAATATCCACAATTGGCACATTCAGAAAATTATCAGTTTACATCGAATTATTAGTTGTCAAAAATTATGATTTCCAACGTACCGTGTTAAAATGTGGTCAAGTAGCGTGAGAAAGAAAGTCAAATAGAAAATATGTTAGAGAACGCATATGTGGCTCTGCTCGCAGGTCAGTCAATGCACACTTAGGGCCTCATTACACGGATGGCGGAGAACCATGGCGCTATTAGCGCCATGGTTCATGCCGGTAAAATACCGGCACCGCCTTGGTGGAAAGGTGAATTACTGCCCCATTCCAAGGTTGGCGGGGCGGTAATTCCCCCTTGCTCCATTGCCCTTCCCCATTCCCATTTTTGCCCCATAGGGCATAATGGGAATGGGGAAGGCGCTAATTACGGTACCGCAAATTGCGGTACCCTAATTAGCTCCCTGGGTCCCTTTGCGGGTTGGTTTTTAACGCCTGCAAAAAGCAGGCGTTAAATTCCCCAACCCGCAAAGGGACCTCGTAGTAAGGCGGTAAGGATTTACCGGTACCGGTGAGGCCCTTAGTCTTGCCTAATAGTACCTGATAGTGTGGCCGTGTGGCCAAAGCTCTTACATTTGTCTGAAAAACATTAAAAGCAGATTCTAATCACCAGAGTGTCTAAAGTTCACAACCGTATGGTATTATTTAACTTCTAACTATAGGGGCAGGTCGTGCCTACCTGTAGGTGCAGTCCATGTTATTTGCAGTCATTTGCAGAATGAATGAGAATGTCAATAAATGAACCTACTCATTTAGTTTGAGGTCAATTAAGTAGGTAAAATCCCTTTTGAAAATTAGTGTGGGTTTGTCATCTAATTATCTAATTATTTTGTAAGGTCCTTATCCAAGTGAATGCCAGTGTTTCTTCAACATGTTGTTAATTTTGTAATGATTCTTGCAATATTTAGTGTTCAAGTTTATTCTACATGCCTCTGTATACGTTGGTCTTGTTTTCTGTTCAAGGGTTTCACTTCTTTGAGTTCTTTGTGCTTTTTTCTGATCTTTGTTTATGCTTTGCAGCGAGCACCCTCTCTCCCGAAATCTGTCGATTAGAAGGTTTCATTCTTCTTAAGAAATGTCCAGTTCTTTAGAGTTTCACCTTGCCCTTATGAATCCTCCAGTCGGTATATTTTGAATTACAGATCATTGGTGACAGCTGGTAGCAAAAAGATTCAAACTCGCTTCTGTATGTGCGTTTGCGAAGCATCTTGTCCAATAAATATATTGTTAGATACAAAAAGTCTATTTGTTTCGGGTTCGAGATAGCAGTGAAGAGGGAAAATGGAGACCAAATCCATGCCCCCGCACCCCAAGCGCCCCAGCGCACCCATGGGTGACAAATATGCTGAAACACACCCACTTCACCAACAGTGCAACTTCTATGCTACATTAGAATCAATGCTGCAATATCAGAATCTACAAACACAAAAATCCCTGTTTAAAGGCTTGCAAATGCCTATATGAACTAACATGGACTAAATGCACAGTGTAAAGCTATGTTTCAGGAAAATTACAGCTAAGTTCATTTCGCTCACTGAACACTGAACACTGGCTGCGGGAGCCTTATCAACATTCCTCGCAAAAGAAGTCCGACTTGCCAAGGCCGCAAATTCAAGATAAAACTACTTTCTGCAGACAGACATTTTTTAATTATCCACAAATGCGAGTAAATCACGGCAACCCAGTGTGCTTTTTTTTTTTTTCTCTTTCTGGGAAAGAAAGACATTTTCTCAAGGACACGCACAACATTGAAACATAATTTGTAACAAGCCAGAACCAGGTGCGAACTGCTTGTCCAGCTAAAAAGTTATGGGAACAAAGTCACATTGCAACATGATTAGAATTAGGTAAGGGGGGCTGGCACAGCTAAATCAACCCACTGACGCAGGAGGTAAATATCCAATTATCAGGCTCTCTATAAGTGCTACATATGTAACCCACCACTCTGCAGCCAATAACAGGAGGAGATAGGTTTCTGGGAGCTGATCCAATTCTGTGAGGTCAGCCTGCAGTGTGATTATAAAACTTACTTGCAAGACAGCCCCGGGGGAGACGGCGCCTGAACTCACGATGCTTTTCTTTGGCTTTTTTCTCTTTTCTGTGCTTAGAAATAAAGCAGTTTGAAACATGTTGCTGCCTGCTTGGAACTCTGTTGCATTTCTGGGGGCCATATGGGAGGTGTTGGGGCCTCCCATAGCTGGTGAGGCTATGGCTGCTGGCCCCCCACTGCCCTGGGGGTGGGGGGGGATCCAGCTTCTCCCCGACAAGTTGGTGCCCTCTGTGAGGCTCATTGCTCATTGTAACATGAGTGATTGAGCTCTGCCTGCGCAAGCCCTGTGATGGACTGAGCTCCCTGCCGCCGACTCAAGGAAGCTGTGAGACCCTCGCCTGCACCTGAAGACCACCGGAAAAACGCGTAACCGGCTAAAGGCTTCGGGGGCCACTTGGAAATACCCCGCTTGAGGGCAGGTGAGAGCCCTGCAGGAGAAGGGGTCCGGTGAAGTGCATTGAGGGAGTGTCCAGCAGTGGTGCAATTGCCAGTGCAGCATAGGAAAATGTAAGTAAACCAGCAACATGGGCTCTGAGGGGGGGAAATGTTTAAAGTAGAAATGTTAAAGTGTTTTTTTTTTTTTTTTTTTTTTAATTTTTTTTTAGGGAGGGATTGTAAATTGGGTGGTGGGTGATTGTACATTGTCACAAAATTCAGCGCATTGGTAGTGATCGGCACGTGAATTGTAGTTGGGACTGGGGTGGTGGCAGTGGTCCCTTCTTGTGTTTTTGAGCATATTGGGTGGGGTAGTGACTCCCTACACATAGAACAGGAGTGCCGCGCTGATTGGTCTAGAACAGGATTGCCGCGCTGATTGGTCTGGATGGTGATTTCATGTACGGGGTCTGGATTTCCTATGAATTGACGTTATAGATCAATGAGTAGATGAGGTTCCCTGCTAATTGAGCGTTTTAGTTCAGTGAGTGGATGATGTTTCCCCGCAGGAGGTAGCTACATTGTTCCCGAGTGCGGAAGATAGTTGGCTGGTTAAGGTCCCCTGGTGAGGAGCGTATCATGCACTAGGCGACGCAGTGTGTGCAGTCCAATTATAAGAGTTTATTGTGGTTTACCTTGTTCCAGTTGAGACAGGAAGACAGCTGTGGGGATTGTGGGGTTTTATTTTGGGATTTTTTGTGGGGTTGGGAGAAATGGGTTATTTTTCTGTGTATGCACATTTGTCTTTTCATTTGCATTGTGTGTTTAGTTTGGTGACGTCACCTTCAGATTGATGCATAAGGACACAAAGTTTTGATGGTGAGGAGATAGTGGTGTGGTTTTGGATTTGGAGAATAGGTGACCAAGAGGCGGTGTGTGGAAGACACATGCGCAAGATTGTGGGGGTGTGCCGGAGAAGGCAATGGTTTGGTGAAGATGGATTGCACGTGGAGTGCACTGGCTAAGGTGCGGAGCAAAGAAGGCTCACAGAAGTTGAAAAAATGTTCAATTATTTTCTAACTTTTGCTCCCTGAACAGCGGACTACCGAAATTTTCGAATTGAATAGAGGTAAAATGTATCACACAATACAGAAATGACTCCCCTTCACTTGTTGTGTAGCACACGGCTTCCATGCTGAAATAAGTCAGTAAAACATAGTGTGCAAAGATTCAAAAGTACTGAAGGTAAATTAAAAAGACAATGGCTGCTCATAGGCGGCTTCTCCAGAAGCGTGCAGCAATAGCTAAGGACACACATACACAGCACTTACACGGGAATAGCTTTAAAAGCACATGTGCAGCAATCGCTAAGGACACACATACACAGCACTTACACGGGAATAGCTTTAAAAAGCACATGGCTACAGTTGAACTGTGTGCACGAAGGAAAAGGAAAATGCGAGGGGTCAGCTGATGTTGAAAAAACACGAGCAGAGGGAAGAGGGGACTCACCCTTCTGAACCTCCGGGAGTGTAATATTTGATGACACAGGGGCAGAGAAAGGCAGTTGAGGACAAGTAGGCACAAAATAAATAATTCAAGCATGCGATGGGAGGGGCAGTTAAAAACAGCTTCAACACTCACGCACACAATAGCAGTGTCAACAATCACCACAATATGCACCGCCCATGTGGGGAGGATACATGGGGCAGGATGGGATCATTTCAGCAGACACCACAAGCACCAATCCAGGTACTGTCACCACTACATGTACAGACACAACAAATGACAGCACCACTACCCCAGGACTGACTAGAATAACAACACAGGGGCACTGCACAGCAGCCAGCACCCATACAGAACACTGACACAATAGCAATGGTACCGGTTACATGACTGGGTGGGGTCTTCCTGATGGGGAACAAATCTTTCAAAGGACATAGATTGACATTATACCGCTAATAGGACAGCCCAAGACAAACTTGATTTGACTCACTCTGCCACACACACTCATGCTCCGCTTCACCGACAGAGCGGGCGAGACGCGCGCCGACACACACACTCACGCACACTCAATAATGCAGAGGACAATTGCATAGGGGTGGTGATAGGTATCAAAACATTTTCTTTTCTGGGTGACAGTGGGGCGACTAGGCCATGCATTAGGGAAGAGACATTTGTGACATCATGAGCAATGTGGATATGACCACCTTATTAACCGAGAAATACATAACTTGTTAAACACCAGACATACACATGTTGAAAGTAAGGAAGATTGTTTAAGAATAATGGGGGTGCACGGTACAGAGGGGGGGTGCATAATGATAGCGCATCACAAGAGAGTACATTTAGCTACATTTTGAGCACACATCTTTCAGTGAGGAGACTGGGCTCATGAATACACGATTAACACAGAACAATTAAATGAGACACACAAGGTGGAAGAAGGTGCACTTGAGGGGGGAGGACTACATTTCATTGACAGTTCACCACAGGAGGAGAGAAATAGGGGTAAAGGGTGGATGATCCATGTTCCCAACAGAATTAATTTGGCGACAAGATAACAGTGCAAGTGGTACTGCCACTAGCGCTTTTGAAAATAACACTGGCACAAATGCATTAGCCAACACACATAGGGAAAGAGGTCATTGCTGCACGAACTGGAGCATAATGGTTGCATTAAAATTTGAGAGCAGATATTGGGGGGAGAAATATATATTGTTTAAATGTAACAGTAATTAGAAATATATATATTGTTTAAATGTAACAGTAATTAGAAATATATATATATTGTTTAAATGTAACAGTAATTACAGTAGTGGAGTAATAAAATACTAGACTAAATGAGTAATTAACAGAGTAGGTAGGATTTAAAAGGTGGACATGGGGTGGGATAGAGAGAATGGGAGCAAATTGGTAGCGGATTTCATTAGTACCAGCTTAAAGTGCCTGCAGTTCACTGCAAGGCACACCCTGAGAAGTGAGAGAGGAGCCATAGAAAAAAAAAAAGATTTTAAAACCCTGCGATTATCTTAACTAAGTAACATGGTGCACTTAATTTAGAAACACAGCCACCCTATATGACAAATTTACCACCCTGATGTTTCCCTATTTAGCTTGTCAGTGCCTGATGCCCCACGGGACAAAGGCACGCACTATAAATAACGTATAACAAAAGCACAGTAAATACAAAGATCCAAAGGCCCATTTGTACACTAGCACCCAATTTGCATATATATGATCAAAGTGTGTAATGAGTATCTTCACAAAAATTAAGTGCCTACCCATTTTCTGGGTACATTCCGAATTGTGTAATAATTTACAGTCAGACCGCCATTGAACGCCACCAGGTGGTGACAGGATGGTGCATAGGTGTACCATTGGCTCCTCCCACTAGGACACTGAATAGTGTGAGAGTAGTGCAGAGAGGTTAGGTCAAGAAATTGAAGAATATGTAAATTCTCAGGTCTCAAGCGCTTCCATTTCATTTCTCGCCAGATACAAAGGACCCAGGGCAGGCCTGAAGACAACGGACAACCAACACCCAATGGCTATGGACTACAGTGGGACATTTTCCCCTCCTGACAGACTTTGTCAGAAGTGTAAGGCGTCAAGCCCTACAAAGCGGTGGCCACCCTGGCAACGAGGGAGCAACGATCAACAGGGCCAACGCAAGAGATTTTCATGAACTACAAAGTAGCACGAACACTCCCGAGTTAGGGAAACATGGCCATCCCATGGTCCAACGCACACCAGCAACTAGAATAGGGACAGACACACGCATTTCCAAAGTTTAATTGAGTTTCATATTACATTTTGTGCACCTACAGCTGTAACACTGTTTTGTTTCTTCTCTTTTCCCCGCACATGCAGGTTGTTGCGTATATATGCTGTTAGAAATGTGTAGGAAATTTCCTTAATGTTATCTTCCATTAGAAACTGTGAGGTCCACTGAGTAAAACATTGTGAAGCATTCCCCACTCAATTGCCCACCCTATCAAGAACCTCAGACCCCTTAGAACATGTTTCCCTGAAGTATATTTCCTTGCTTGCATTGAATAAACAGCCCAAGATTTTCCCTACCCATATTGAGAAATTTTGAAAACACGAAATGTCCAGGGGAAGGTTTGATTTTTGCCCCTAGTGATTGTTTAGTTCGCGGAGCTTGATGTTACTAACATGTACTAACGTATTAACGCTTTTCTTGCGATTTTCAGGCGGGCAACTTTATCATCTCATCAGCTGCAAGGACCCAGCAGCGTAAGTGGTTATGGGCACGCAAATAAGGACTTTTACCTTCACGATGGGACTATTAATGATGAACAAAATTATGGGGGTGGTACTTTGAAAATTATTTGTAATAATGAGCATTACCGCTGTATCCCCTGCTAACATTCCCTAACCTAAGCAGGAACAGTTACGGCGTCAGTGGGTAAGGAAAAGCTGCTGCTAAAGTAAAGAGAGTTAAGGGCAGACACAAGGGGAGTAAAACATACACATAACACACATATCAGAAGTGACCAGCAACATGCCCACATGTACAAAATTGGTAGGGACACCACTGGAGAGAGCTGTCCTGACTGTTCTTTAACATATGCCGGAAGAGAATTGATTACAACAGAAATTACTACAGCAGAGCATGACGCCCATGTATGACAAGGTGCGAAGAAGATTGCAAGGGAAGACAGCAACATTGAGATTGGAAATAAATAAATAAATAAATAAATAATAAAAGAAGAAAGAAAAACAAAAGGAGAGAAGAACAAATAAAATAATAAGAGACAAAAATATGATAAGTGCCTAACAGAGTGAGAGAAAAGAGCAAAGATGGTCACTGAAGAAGGACGTATACTGTTAAGGTACCAACGTTATGTTACCAGCACAACAGTGACAAGAAGTGGACAATCATGCTGGATGCAAGAAGGTTGAGAGAAGTTGCGAGATGAGAGCAGGAACATCACTGCTTATGGACTACTATTGAGCACATGCATCCAAAGATCAAGAGAAACTACCACTGAATTGGGGAGGAGAGTGTTGATTGGTGCGCATCAGCATGCCCTTGTTGGTGATGACCAAGGAAGATGTGAAGAGTGACACATTCACCAAGGTGGAAAACAACGGAAGAAGAGAAACAGACAGAGAAGTAAAAAGAGGGGGGAATTACTTCTCGAGCGAGAAAGAAGAATGAGTGGGTGCAGTACAAGCATACCAAAGAATGATCAGCAAAAAATGCATCTGAAAAGAGAAAGCAAAGAACTAGCTAGTGCTTGCATGGTGATGGATGACATCATGACTGCCTGGTTGCTTGAAGGTGATAACGGAAGGACGAGTACCGAGCACAGCACCCTTGTGCAAGATAGAGATACATTGCAAGAGAACAACAGAGGAAGTTATCGGAATGCAAATAAGAGACATGGTGAAAGGAAGAGCCGGACTAAGATAGCGGTGCGCAACATGGTTCCAGCAGTAATAAAGGTGGCCACTCCCTGTGATCAGAGGAAGTACGAAGGGGAGTGAGTGTGGTGGAACACAGAAGGGGAACACTCCTATATGTACTGTTGATCAACAACAATGCAGAAAATTATGGACACTTCAAGGAATTGGCAAAGATATGCAGACCGGAAGGAGGTGAATGTTGCTTGGTGGTGTGGTCGACAAAAGTCGACCAGAGGGGGGACTGAAGAGGGAAAATGGAGACCAAATCCATGCCCCCGCACCCCAAGCGCCCCAGCGCACCCATGGGTGACAAATATGCTGAAACACACCCACTTCACCAACAGTGCAACTTCTATGCTACATTAGAATCAATGCTGCAATATCAGAATCTACAAACACAAAAATCCCTGTTTAAAGGCTTGCAAATGCCTATATGAACTAACATGGACTAAATGCACAGTGTAAAGCTATGTTTCAGGAAAATTACAGCTAAGTTCATTTCGCTCACTGAACACTGAACACTGGCTGCGGGAGCCTTATCAACATTCCTCGCAAAAGAAGTCCGACTTGCCAAGGCCGCAAATTCAAGATAAAACTACTTTCTGCAGACAGACATTTTTTAATTATCCACAAATGCGAGTAAATCACGGCAACCCAGTGTGCTTTTTTTTTTTTTCTCTTTCTGGGAAAGAAAGACATTTTCTCAAGGACACGCACAACATTGAAACATAATTTGTAACAAGCCAGAACCAGGTGCGAACTGCTTGTCCAGCTAAAAAGTTATGGGAACAAAGTCACATTGCAACATGATTAGAATTAGGTAAGGGGGGCTGGCACAGCTAAATCAACCCACTGACGCAGGAGGTAAATATCCAATTATCAGGCTCTCTATAAGTGCTACATATGTAACCCACCACTCTGCAGCCAATAACAGGAGGAGATAGGTTTCTGGGAGCTGATCCAATTCTGTGAGGTCAGCCTGCAGTGTGATTATAAAACTTACTTGCAAGACAGCCCCGGGGGAGACGGCGCCTGAACTCACGATGCTTTTCTTTGGCTTTTTTCTCTTTTCTGTGCTTAGAAATAAAGCAGTTTGAAACATGTTGCTGCCTGCTTGGAACTCTGTTGCATTTCTGGGGGCCATATGGGAGGTGTTGGGGCCTCCCATAGCTGGTGAGGATATGGCTGCTGGCCCCCCACTGCCCTGGGGGTGGGGGGGGATCCAGCTTCTCCCCGACAGCAGTAAAAGAAATTCTGAAATTATTGACATTTAGGGGCCGATTCATGGAACATATGTGTGCCGAAATTTGTGGAGCAAGCTGGCGAAAGCGTGAAAAAGCAAGCGCACGTGCACGCGTACGATTCATGGAAGGCCCTGCGCGTGTTTTCCCCGGGATGTGCGTCGAATCCATGGGTGGCACACACGGGCGCACGCATCACTTCAACATCCTGAACGCCATGCACGACGCGCACAGCGAAAGCGCACAACGTGTAGCGCACACACCAAAAAGGGGGCGGAACACACGGAATGGGGAACAACACGTGAAAATTAAGGCGGAACTGGGGAAGTAGTGCTGGGAAATACACGGAACGCCCACACGTGCGCGAACAACACGTATTCATGGAATTGAATACGGGAAACCCGCGCACGCCATAAGACAAGCACAGGCATAAACACGTCCGCCACATGAAGGCAGGCGGAAGCGTCCCAACGCAGTATAAAAGTGCACGCAAACAACAAACATGTATATACAGCTACGATGAATGTCCCATTTCTCGCAGCACTGATCGTGGGACACCGCAGAAGGAGGAGAATAGCCAGGCCCTGCATTTTTTTGCCCAGGACCAGCCTTTTTGGGATGCCTGATGACCAGGTCTATGGCAGGTATAGGTTTCCACCTCATATCATCCTAGATCTGGTCACTGAGTAGGAGGATTACCTCACATCACCCACCTTGTGCTCCCAAGCACTGAGCCCCTTGGAAAAGGTGCTCAATGTCCTGCATGTTTTGGCTACTGGGTCATTTCAGCGGACAACTTCCATAGTTGGGGGTGTCTCACAGGCCACGCAGTGACGCTGCCTACACCAGGTGTTGGCAATCATGACACATATACATGCCCAGAACACCCGCAGAAAGGCAGGCCGTGGTCCAGGACTTTTACGGGGTGGCACACTTCCCACAAGTGCTTGGTGCCATAGATTGCACCCGTGTGGCCCTACGTCCACCTAGGGCCACTGAGCACATCTATCGAAACCGCAAGCACTGGCATTCCATCAACGTACAGGTTGTATGCGATGCCCATGGAATCATCACCTCTGTCTATGCAAACTATCCTGGGTCTACCCATGACAGTTTCATATACAGAATGTCCACCCTGAGCCGGGACCTAGAAGCTGGGAAGCATGGCGACACATGGCTCATTGGTGAGTACAAAAGTCTGTGCACATGCATGCATGTCGCACACAGACAAATACACAAACCCAACTAATGACAACCATCCTCACCTCCCCAGGGGACAGTGCCTACCCTCTGAGCAACCACATGATGACATCAATACGGAACCCCACCACACCACCCCAGGTGAGATACAACGCTGCCCATATTGCAACCAGGGGCATAGTGGAGCGCACATTCGGAGTGCTCAAGTCACGCTTCCGCTCCCTTGACCACTCTGGCAGACAGCTACTATATGCACCCTCAGTAGTGTGCATGATCATTGTGGCAGCATGTGTCCTGCACAATGTTGCAACACGGCAGGGCGTAATGGTGGACAAGGTGGTTCCCCCACATCCCCAACCACATGCACCGGCGCTGCCCATGGGAGGGGAAAGGGCAAGTGGCGAGGCAGCCCGGACCCAGCCTGTGGCCACATTTTTCACCAGTCAAGGAGTGACAACTGTCAAGGCGATAAGTTGTTTGTATTGACTCTGCTCAAACTGGTGCTGATGAATAATTTCTTTCGATTCAAAGAAAAGTTCTACTTTCAAGTCTCAGGAACCAGTATGTGGGCCGCTATGACCCCAGCATACGCGAACACATACATGTACCACCTGGAAGAGGAACACATACTAACATCTGCGAGGTGGTTACGCCATCTGACCATCTTTGTAAGATATATTGACAATGTGTTTGGCTTCTAGTCAGGCCCAGATGATGAATTGAATGAATTCTTTACCATGATGAATGCCATGCACCCGAGGATCAAATTCACTACTCAGACGAGCAAAGCACTGATCAACTTCTTAGATGTTGAAATCTACGTTAAAGAAAATATCCTGGAGACAAGAATTTTCACCAAAGCAACGGACAGAAATAGCCTCTTACTAGCAACAAGTTTTCATCCTTGGAGGATGATTGACAGTGTCCCTCTAAGCCAGTTTCTACGTTATGGGAGGAATATTTCAGAAAGCACAGAATACCAGAGACAGTCAGCATCCTTACGCCATAAATTCAGAGAGAGAGAGTATAATCCCACTACATTAACACAAATTGAGGAGAGAGTGGCTACTATCGAGAGGGATACCTTACTCACACCTAAAGATACCAAGAAAGATGATTCTATGGTGTATGTAACAACATACTCTGCACAGAGCAAGAAAATCAGGATCATCATCCAACGAACCTGGCCGATGTTGCAAATGGACCCACAGACACAACCCCTTTTTCAACATCTTCCGAATTTTGCCTATAGAAATAGCAATGCCCTAAGGAACAGTTTAGTCAGAGCAGATCTGTCTATGACTCAGGGGGCACTGACAAAACACAAGGGAACCCAACCGTGTTATAACTGCCAGCATTGCAGCAACATCATACCAGGCAATATAATCTCGCACCCACACACAGGTAAACCCATCACACTCAAACATTCTTGTACCTGCGACTCATCAAATGTAGTCTACGCTCTTAAGTGTCCCTGTGGTTATTATTACGTGGGGATCACTATAAGAAAGGCAAAACTGCGCTGGACTGAGCATAAGTCCAATATTCAGACTAAAAACCCTAGATCACCTGTGGCAATGCACTTTTTAGAAGCGAGACACTCAATTGCCCAATTGAAATGCATGATTTTAGAACAGGTGAAAGTGGGTCCAAGAGGGGGAGATGTACAAAAGATACTACTACAGAGGGAGATTATATGGATTTACCAATTGGATTGTCTCAGCCCAAGGGGCATGAACTGTGAATTTGATCTAATGTGCTTTCTCTAATGTATTCCAATGTATTCCATGTGGATCCCGTATAGTGTTTTTAGCAGTGCTTTTAACAATGTAATGTTTACAATTAGGTTTTTGTTACAGATTGCCTCTGATAACAGGAGAGTGTAAGACGATTGATTCTTGAAATATACCTGTTACCGCTTGGGGTTTTGATTGACCCCCGTTTAAATAACTCAATGGTCCCATTCGGGCTGTGTTGTTGCAGAATGTGAACCAATGAAGGCACAGGGAGCATTTCACTTTACTTTATTCTGTTCCGCAATCTGGTTACATAATTGGCTTTTTGTCCAATGTTGAAATGAGCCGTTAACTCAGTTGTATCAAGCACTTAAGAATGTGAACAGCCCTTCGGCCGGGAGTCCAGTAGAATCTTCACTGAAATCTGAACGTGTAATAAGTGTAATAGTGATCACTGTGAAGCCCATACCTCACTAAGCATTGGTAGAGAGTGGCGAAACTTACCAAAACTAAATCAGCACTCGAGAATCTGAATGACAGTCTATTTGGGTAGGATGCGGGCGGATGCCTTAGCATTGACCCCCGTGTGACGTCTGTCATTCACAGGTAATTTAGCGGGAGTTAGGGGCACCAAGCAGTTTTTTTACTGCAATGTTGCCCCTCCCCCGCTTTCTAATTAATGGTTAATGGTGACCCATATACGCTGTACATAAAACACCCTAATATCAGTGCATTACACTAGATTTTTTCTAGTTGTTTGAGTTGCCTCACAACATTATATAGACACAATATTCACCGAGGCACACTTACCCGAACGGCGTTCGGTATACGCAAGCTTTTTTCTCCATTGATTCAGACCCGAGTCGGGATCTGTACACACTGCATCTGATTGGAGCTGCAGCGCGTGCCCGTGCGCGTCCCTAGCAACAGTATCCGGGGCACACACGTGCGGCACGGCGACTTCACTCGTAAACAGTTTAGGAGTGTGGCCGCCACATACAACCTCGTCATGGACTAATAAGACCATCTGACAGTGCACGATTCAATACTGTCACAGTACAATACTAAACAGAGACATGATTATTCAGCAAAACGAGGACTACACAGGAGATATGGCGTTCCACACCAAGATGGCTCCCCACACAGGGACACGCATGCGCGCCGTCCCTATGGCAACCTATTTTGCTTGGGAGAGCCGCGCAGCACGTCCTTGTGACGGGCTGCAACATTTGGTGCACTGAGGGCGATTCTTATGAAGTAAGTTGTGAATGAATAACTTTACTCATTGACAATCTGTGATCACCATTACAGCACCATGATATATAATAGTCGCAGTGACTCAGCAGCACTGCTTTTGGAGCCAATTGTTAACATATCTAACTATGAGTTACACACTCACACAGCCTCCTGGCTCGGTGTGCAGTAATTTATATTATCGCGGTGTCTCAGCAGCACTGCTTTTGGAGCTAATTGTTAACATATCTAACTATGAGTTACACACTCACACAGCCTCCTGGCTCGGTGTGAAGTAATTTATATTATCTCTTCTCTTCCCATGCCTCCAGTTGTCCACATCTGTAGCCACAGCTTGACACTGCCTTTTGCACCCGGCGGGACACTTTGTGTTTTCTGACTGGGTGAGTTTTCATGAATAGTACCTTAGAGCATGAATCTGCGCCTAGTATCAAACACTTACAAACTGTATGTAATGTCACTTTAATCAACACAGGTGATCATGAATCGTCTCTACTTAACTGGAAAAGCAGGTCAGTGTATCTCCATTCATGAGAGTAACCTGTCTAGTTCCCAAAACTTAATTAGAGATCTAATTAGTGTATCCTTATACTTTGTAGGAACTCAACCGAATTTTGTTGAAACTAAAACACATCCAGCCCTGAAGATGGATTACCAATAATCCGAAACGTGTTGGCACTGATTACTGAATAGGAGTGTCTTTAGGAATCTGTGCAGAGTGAATGTAACTGCTCAGAAGCAGGGAAACACAAATGTGGTGATCACCCTGCACATGAATTATTGCCATCAGCTTAGCTGAGACAAAGTGTATTTTACGTGTGCTTGCCCTTTCTTAACTAAATATGCTTTGTTTGATCATTTTTTCAGCTTAATTTAAATTTCGTCCTTTGATTATGAATCTTTAATTGCCTTGTATGTATTTACCTATGTTTTGAATTAATCTCCACACACTTCTTAGGTAATAGTGTGGTGCAAATTAAATTTGATGATGTGGTGATATAATGACAATTGGGTCTGTCTCATATCTGTCTGCCCTCGGCCAGGTTTATTCTAGTCTGTAGACTTACAGGTTGACAGTGCCTCATGTATCTTGTTTGCTATCTAAACAGTATATAAAGTTAATCGTATCACTTGGAATACTACTGAGATCCACCCTTGTACAACTAATACTCCCAGTTGGGAGTGTATGGTTACTGCAAGGTAGAATTACCACTTGGGACTAGCTCCCGTCAGGAGTGCAGCATAGGGTTACTGGCTGGCAACGGTCGGTGTGTGTCTTGTGCTTTAGGATCATTGTGGCAGCCTGTGTCCTGCACAATGTCGCAACACGGAAGGGCATACTGGTGGACATGGTGGTGCCCCTACATCCCAACCACAGGCACAGGCGCTGCCCATGGGAGGGGAAAGGGCACGTGGCGAGGCAGCCCGGACCCAGCTTGTGGCCACATTTTTCACCTAAACTCCCAACCCTGCGGAGTGCACACAGGCCTGGCACATACCAGATGACAATCGATGATGACAAAGAGACAGTCAACTGTCACAACCTTACCACCCTGACAATGTTGCCACAGAAGTGCTACATTGTGTGCATCCCTAGCTACTTAAACATAACCAATCCTGTGTGACCAAAAGGAACACATGCAAGGTGTATATCACACCACCCAGGCCATGACAATCAGTGGTATGTCACCCAAACCCTGCCAACCCATATCACCCTTGTCCGCCACACCATGACATGGCATGCAACAGCAAAAGAGCAAACCAAAAGCCCAACACATGACCAATTAGATACAAAGTGACACATGATAAATGGAAAGAGGCCTGACACAATCACACCTGACATGGAATCAGATTAAATGACTGACCAACAACCTCCCACACATACAAAGTCATACACAAATGCATGCCACCAGCGGTACCATCAACAAAAGACAGAATGCCTGTTCACATGCACTTTGGCCAAGCCAAATGCACAAATCCCAAACCCGTGTGCTGTGTGTGTCTCCTGTAACACACTCTGCTCAGCACACAGCACAGTGAGCAGCCATTGTGTTGGGGATACACCTTGAGCATCATACAAAAAGGACAAGCAACAAAAATAACCAATTGATGCATTTACACGATCCCCAAATGGTAAGTGATCATGCGCTGCAGGCACACAGCATGCCAGAGAAGGCAATCTGTGTGCACTTGTGGGCATGGATGGGTGGTTGTATGTGTGATGGAGCATTGTGTATGTGTGTGTCAGTAGGGACATGCACTCAATACATGCATGTGAAATCTAGTGACCCTCAGTGTCGTGTACACATCACATGTGAACATTGGCCATGTGTACACCCCACTATGTCAAACCACATCAATCCCCTGAAAACTGAAAAGTAAACACAACACAGGGACAGCCATTGACCAGCAGAACACATCATGTACATAGTACCCCACAATGACAATGTCAGAGAGTGCCCAAACACTGTAGCCAAAGCGTACTGTCTGACAACAAACGGCCCTCCCTCATTTACTCATCACCATGACCTTCAGAAGAACTGTGTCTGTGGTCCGTTGGATTCCTCCTTCTAGTCTACCTGGCTTCAGGATCCCCCTACCCCTTGGTTACCTTGTTCCACCTTTTGTGTAAATAGGGTCCAGCCCCCTCAGAGGCCACCTTGACTGGTAAAAATACCAAATCGCAGAGAACTCCAAGTAGCCAAACCCCCAAACCGCCAAGCACATGTCCAAGCAGAGTGATAGAATAACTACCAAAGTAGCACAGTTGAACAATGGTTCAACAGGACGGGGAGCAATTTCAGTACACAACAATCAATGAGGATGCAACAACTAATGGGAAGCGTCACAGCTCCGGTCTCCAGGTGCAGGAGTGGCATGAACCAACCACCCCTTCCACGGTCTGGGTGCCTGCAAGGTAAAACTTACACAGGCCTCCGAGACCCCAGCGGGGAAAGAGGGTTAGGGATCCGTTGGTTGGATAGGCATCAGTATTTAGGATAACCGGAAAGAGCTTCAGGAGAGGGGAGGTGGATGGGCAAGGGAAAGTAGTGAAAATACAAAATACAACTATTGACAATTACACATACTCAATCATAGAAATCATGTACTTCATGCACATTGTACAAAATGGGTCCAAGGCGAGCAAAAGAGAGACTTATCTCTGGGGTGAGTGCTGGCCTCCTGCCTGTGTACGCTCAGGTCCGGTAACAGGACTAGTTCAATGCTGCAAAGAGAGCGTGAGTTACTATTCTGTGTGTGTTTTCCCCACATACACATAACACCATTCATGCCTCGAACTTAGTGACTCCTCCCCAAACAAGCACTCTTGTCTGCTGCTTTGTTCATATAGTTTTGCTTGCCCCTGTGATGGTTTATACACTGTTAATGCGGTAAGGTAGCTCGGAGCTCCTGGAAACACGTCTGCTTCTGTCGGACGTCTGAGCACAAGTCCCGTACGTATGCTTATGCATGCATGTGCACGTGTGCACCACCCAACGTGGCCAGGATTTTGTCATTCTTGGCCTGGTGCCTGCTGGGAAAGGTAGTCTGGAGGCTCCTTTTCCTGCAGAAAGGGCATAAAAGCTGTTAATAAGGCTGGAAAGTGTCCTGTGTGTGTGTCTTTATGCTGCTTGTCACTGGGTCATGTCTGAGACCTACATCTGACCTCCTCCCACACAACCCCAGGTTCTGTACCCTGACAGCTAGAACTGGAACTTGAGTCGAAAATAACCAAGGAGGCTGGTACAACTGGATGGTTGAGCTGAAAACCAATCAATCCTTCATTGCGTGAACAAAGAAAGGCAGAGACAGCACAAGTCTGGAAAGGCACAGAGAATGCGAGATAGCTGGAAACAGCTGACAGCAAGTTAAGAGCCACAACAGTTGAATAGCATTGGTAAAAGCCATTAGGCAACATAAAGGCATGTATGTAATAGATGAAAGAAAGGAGGAGCGACAGAAAGAAGCTGTTGAACAGAAGTGTACTGAGGCAAACCAAGGAAGTGTAAGAGTATGTGGAAATAACAGCCCGAGAGACGGGTGGACAGATCTGCAACAAGGACAGTAGCAGGAAGAAGAACAGGGACTAAAGACACCAGAGTGTGAAAAACAAGTAAAAGAGCATGTACCAACTTGATATTGTCAACATCCGGCCCCCTCCCACCATCAGTGTGACTTTGACAGCCAAAGGGTGCAGGCTACCGTCTACAGCATGAAGTGCATCAAGCATGTATACAGGCAATAAAAGAACATACATCACAAATAACATCAATAAATGGACAGTTCAATAATGTACTCACCAAAATTGATTTCAGACATGCCATGGAGAAAACATCCATAATCGCCACCAAGGGTTTTAACACAAGTAGTACAGCAGCAGACAGGCCACAGATATTATGAAAGTCCAATGCCCTTGTGTAAATGGTTGTCACACCGAACCATCCTTGCGAGCCCATGGATAGGGGAAGCAGGAGTGGCATATGTGTCAGGACCCCAAGCTGCAAACACATACACGAGACAAGCTTGAATTGGCCCAGCTGGAACAGACAGTGGATGCTTTCAAAAGCCACAAAGCACTACACCGTCACATGAATGCACAATAGACAAACAATTTTAAACTATATTAACTAATTAAACTAACTATAAAATTAAAATAGAAAAATGGCCACATACCACCCGGGAGGGGGAGGCAACCAGGAGGTGGGAGGTAGAGGGTGCACCTCAACACCCACATGCGATGATGTTGAGATAAAAAAAAAAACCTCCATGGGCTCAACGCCTGCACGGCCCGACCTGTGTGGGAGATAAGTCATCGTCTGAGTCACCCTCTGGATGTAAAGCAGAAGGTGGATGTGGCACAGTACCCTTACCACACCTATGTGCAGCTTGCCCCTCGTTGGCAGCAAGTCTGCGGGACTGGTAAGCCTGGTCCTGTGTGGCGACGACACGTAGGTCAGCATGCAGCACCCACGTGATACACGTGCTTCCTCTTGCAAGGTAGCACGTGTAACACGAAGTTCTTCCTGCATGGCCTTGCATGACATCTGGAGCATCTCTCGGCATGCACGTAGCTCAGCCGAGAAGGTATTCTGAAGCTGCTCCAACCTCTCCACTGTCCGCTCTCTCTGGGACATGTTGAGCACATACAGACTAGATATGAGGGATTGATGATCATCATTCAGGGCCTTCCTGTGTGCCTCTACAGCAAGTGCTTGACGCAGAGACACCATTTCAGCCCGGCATGCCCTGTCTGAGCCCGCCATGCCCAGCCTGAGTGGGCGGGCCGTAGACTGTGCTGCCCGCTGCTGGAGATCCACCTGCCTAGAAGGGGGGAGCACGGATTGGGCCACACGTTCCATGCTCTGAGCAATCTTGTCAATTGCTGCCCCCTGTTGTTCGGAATTGGCACATTTGGCTTGCTCCCACTCAGTATACCCCGGTGACGCACAGCCACCGCATTGCTGGGCTTGACACCCGTGGGGCCCAAGGAGCCGTGGTCCTCGCTGGGTTGGCACCACCCACGGCTGCAGGACTACATCCCTCCGTTGACGTGATGCCCCATGTGGAGTGTGACCGTGCGTCCCGATCCACCACAGGCGGAGGTTCCAACACCTTCTGGCCCCACAGAGGATCATCCACATCAGAATCACTTACCGTTGTTGAATGGACATGACGCGCATCCAACTCAACATTGTTGTCAGAGTGATCATCCGAGCTAGACCCATTGCCAGCCCTGGACACGATGGTCTGCAGCACAAGTGGGTTCTCGTGGCCTACGACCACACGACCCCCACTTATGCTGGGTTGCCAATGTAATAGTAACCCCGTATCAGGATTGACATCACCATCCTCTGGCTCCATTGCATCATCATCTGTAATGTTGAAAAAACAAACATGAGTACACATGTCAGATGCACATAACGCACACATGCATAGACATCACATCGACAGCCAACACATGAAGCAGACATGTCACACACAATTGAAATTCCAGCATGCATCCAGTGGCATCGATATGCAAACACATCCCAAAAACAGAAATGAATGTGTGTAAATAGCGAAGCCTACACATGTACTGAATGTAATATATCACCTCCATCACACACCACCTCTGTCAGGCACATATCACAGGCAGAAATGACAGATGGCAACAAAGAGATGACACATACCATAATCATGTCTGGACTGTCTGGCCTGCCTAATGGCCACAGCTGCAAGTGAATCCAAACCCATCATGTACACATGCATCACTAAATCATCATCACCAATATTGCTTCATCCGTCTGCAGCTCGGCCCGTACCGGGTGTCATGGGCCATGTAGACATAGTGAATGTCCCGAGCAAAGCGAGCGCCTGCAACCAGGCATGAGGGACCATAACACCTGGTACGGTCCGAGCTGGGGGCCATGAAGCCTCCAGAACACCCCTCAGGGCCTGATTGAGCACATTGTGCTATGAATGTGCCCTAAACAATTTTTCAGTGTGTCAAATCATCAGGGTCAGGCACCACCAGATTAGCTAAGTGGGCCTTGGTGTATACATAATGCACAACAGTGCACCTTCAGGATATGCCAGTTGAACATAATGTGACGCAATGCTGAAATCTCACTAGCATTAACGTCAATCAGCTACATATTAGTCAGTCAGCAAGACACATGTGTAAATGAACACTTTCACACACACATAAGTGAGTAGCCGCAATGTTGCACTACACAACGTTGAAGCTGCTCACATATGTCCCTGTGAAAGTGTTCTAAAACACCTGTGTCCCTATAGACCCGTATTGTGATCATGAACAGCAACCAATACAGCAAAGCAAGCAGCTACAATGCTGCTTGCGTTGATGTATGTGAAAGTGTACACATACACACGTGCAGGCAGCTAAACAGTCATTAGAACCCGATTGGCAGGCTACAGTCAATCTGCGGCCTATACCGGTTAGTATAAGCCGCAGATTGACCTATCAACTTTGCTAAACCCCCACTGGGGTGCTTCAATACTGAGTACATGTGCCACAAGATGCACCTGTGCCTTTCATGACAGTGAAGGGATGCCAATCTGACCATACATGCCAGGTCACTTTGACATTGCAGCAGTGAGTAGGCATGTAGAACGGTGTAACATAGTTCAGAAGTGGGTTGGTGCAGTGCAGAGCTTGTGCACGTTACCGACTATCTACATCAACAAGTACATTATGATATCAATCAATAAACAAGAAGGCAGTGTAAGTGCAAGGTCAAGCATCACATGCAATGTGCATGCAATGGGTTGAAAGCCCCCCTAAGTGAAAATTTAGGGAGGCATTGTATGGCAGTGAAAGGTTGACCAGATAACTGTGTATTGGCAGACAGTGTTGAGTAGCGTCAATTGCATCATCTGAGTCAACTGACAACACAGCCGATGAGAATGGGACAGTGAGCAGGACACATGATGAACCCTCTGTAGTACATCCATTTGGGCAGAAGGCACTACACCAGTTTGACAGAGTCAGGGGGCCTGAGACGGGGGAGGCCTGTGCCCCACACAGACTATGACACCCTAAACAAGTCCGTGATGCCAGACTGAGCCACAGTGAGCATGGAATGGATGATCACATGCCATTAAATATATGTCATCCTGGACACGTACTACAATGATCATCCTGCAAAGGACACATAGGGGCATGCATGGAATGCACATGGAGCATGAATGTGCACTCATGTCCCTGCGGAGCATCTGCCACCTGCACAGTCCGAGTGAGACACCCTGCATCAAGGACAAAGGTTGTACCCCACAGTATGTGTTTGGCAGGTTGGCAGGGGGAAGTGTGCATGTACAAAGGAGCGTTGAACAGGCCATTGCAATAGTCCAACATGTTACCCACCAGTGCAATGGTGTAATAGTGGTGCAGGGGGTGGAGGGACAAGGGAGAATGCCTACGTGGAGTAACCGCATGCAGGAAGAACACACATGCACCTCCGTCATGCGATGACATAGTCTGAGTGCTGAGTGGAAAGGCACCCCAGGCTACATGCAGAAGGGCCAGTGAGCTGGAACATGGACCGGAGGGGCAGCCGGGTGTTTAGCATGTGAGTAGGGTGCAAGTGTGGTGATGAGGACAGTCCCTGTCTGCACTACATGTTCAGCCTGCTGCACAGCAGGCAGGCATCAGTGAAGCATTGCATGACTCGCACATGAGAACCATGTACACATAGCATGTATTGGCAGTCAAGCACAACACATCGCACAAGGAAACCACACATGGGCTGGACAAACACTCAACACCACTCACTGGACGGGGCATCATAATCCAGCATCTCTCTGACTCCTTCGACCAATTGTGCCGGTATGAACTCTGCAGTGATCAACTCGTGCGGAGTGAGTTCTTCCTCCTGAGGTGGTGGCCAACCGCCAGTCACCCCAGTCATGGCATAATTGGAGGCACGCTTTAGCTTATCACAGTGTCGGATGTCATCCCAATGCTTTTTGCACTCCTGAGCTGTGCGCACTTCATGTCCGAATGCACTAACACTCTCCGCAACACGCTTCCAGTGGTCCCAACGCTGGGCAGCCGTAGTGTGACAATTTGGGCCCACTAGCATAACACGTTCATGTTCTGACACATAGCCCACAAAGAAGTCCAGTTCCTGCATGCCAAAAGGCTTCTTCCTCGACGTGCCGGAGGCCGGAGCCCTGTCTGGGGTCCCAGCCTCATGTGCAGGTGCAAGCTTCGTCCTCTTGGGCAGTGATACGGACCCTGACTGGCAAATGCCGCCCTGATCAGTAGGGGCAGTGGCGCTGGTGGATTGAACTGAGGGAGTGGCAGGTGGAACTAGGTTGGAAGCCCTGACTTGCGTCAGTGGCTGCTGGGTGCCCATGACTGGACCCTGTGCATCAACATCCGCTGTGCCTAGGTCATTGACCCGGACTTTCCTGGATGGTAGACTCACAGCCGGGGTGGTGTCAGCTGCATCTGCCCATGCACTTGCCAACACCCGGCTGCTCGGGGCAGCAGATGACAATACTGCCCCAGGGACATGTGCTTCAGTCAGGGCAGCCCTGCGTGCACTTATCATATGCCTCCTGACCTCCTGGAAATCATCCTGGAACTCTTCAGGTACCAACGCAACATGCGTTGGCCGACTCTGAGCCTGGGTGGTGGTGGCCACAGCTGCACCTGCAGCTACCACTACCATTGGGCCTGTGGCAGTCGATGAAACGGACTGGCGGGTCACATGGGCACCAGTGCTAGATGCAAGAGCTGCATCTCCCGGAACCACAGGGGGTGGTGGCATGACTGCACCAACACGTGGCAGAACATCCTGCCGAAGTGGCGCACCCCTGCCTCTTCCCCCTCTGCAGCCACCCTTGACACCCTGGAGTCCCCCTACTCCCTGGTCACCCCGGCCACGTCCCTGACCATGTCCGCCACGTGGAGGACACCCAGCTGAGGCGCCCCTCACCTTTCGTGGCCTCCCAACCATGGCACAGATGTAGTAGTGCCAGCACAGATGCAGTAGTAGTGCCAATGGTAGGTGTACACAACAATTGTCCTGGGCAATTGGGGTGAAGGGGGTGGGGTACTAGATGTTAACAGCACCCCTGTGCGCCTTACAGGCTGTATGTGACCCCGGCGATGAATTGACGGTCACGCAACGCTCAGGCACCCCAAAACTGCAGTAAAACCATGCACAAAACCCCCAATAGCCCACGTGTGTGGAATTAACCTCCCGCAGTACGCGGTGGCACCCAGGGACACGAACAACACATACGCGTGGGACACGCAGGCTACTATGACCTTGAAAATGGGTACGCGATACACAAGGGGACCCGCAGTGGTAAAAATAGCGTGCGCGACTCAATATCTGACTAGCGTGGTAATGAAAAACATGCCCAGCCAATACCCCCCAAAACAAGAGATACGTCCTTGATCCGCTGTGAAGTAGTGATGGCGCGTGAAACAACCAGAAGTAGCAACACACGCGTCTGTCTCCACGAAAAGCACGTACAGTGAACTGCTGGCCCCGCTCACCTTTAGCATCATGTCACTTATGCGCTTAGGCCCTTTCTTCGAATTACACGCATTAACATGCGGACGTGCAGTTTTTCAAGTGCTGAATCACTATGCACCCGTGCCAAGGGAAACGCCTGCGTGTGTTGCATAACATATGTGCTTATGCGCCAAGGCCCTTTCCTCGAATTACACGCTGACGTGCTGTTTTTTCACATGCAAAATCACTCCGTATCAAGCTGGCCACGCGACAACACACAGAAGACCACGCTCCTGCCCAGAAGGCCAATTTCCTGCCCCCCCAGAGCCGCGAGCTGACTCCCACCAGCCATCTGCTGCTGCCTGCCTGCTGGCCACGCGCCCTGCTATTTGGTGCCTGCACATCAGCCATTTGCAGGGGTCCAGTTGCTGTAACCACCCCTGCTGGAACAGAAGACTCCCGACTGCAGTTCCATCGCTCCACACCCAGCACCCTGACCCAGTTGCCCACTCACACCTGCCTTGGGGGTTGCCATGTCTGGGGAAACAACATCTGAGACTAATAGAAGCCCCAGCCAGAGAGGCAGAGGGCTGCCAGCTTCACAGCAGGAGAGGTTGGCATCCTGGTGGAGCAAGTCCTGGTGCATTATGATGCCCTCTTTGGAAGAACACGTGCCGACAAGGATGGACGGAGAAGGATCTGGATGGACATCGTGGTTGCCATCAACACGGAGGAGGTGGCAACCCGCGACCTACCACACGTCCATAAGCGCTGGGAGGACTTCAGGTCAAGGACCCTCAGGAAGGGCCGGCACCTCTTGGACACAGCAGATGCAGAGGGGTTCCGGGTCTACCTTACCAATGACCAGATGAGGGTCCTGGAATGCATACGCCCAGCGCTTCACCTCCAGGTCCTTGAGAGGCAGACCCGTCCGGGGTCGAGCGTAAGTGTCCATGTGTACTGATAGGACGCAGTGCATGTTGAGGTGTGCCAGGAGTGTGCAGCATGGACATATGTCTGGAAAGGCCCATGTATGGATGTGTATGTGCAGGGACATGAGCCTGCTGCATGTGAGTTCAGTCATGTGTGATGCACATCAATGGTGTATTAGTTCCAAAGCTTGATGCACAAATGCATGTGGAGACGCACAAATGTTAGCATTTCTGTGTATGTACTTTGCCATCGTTGGGCTGTGACACATGGATGCTGGTTCCACCGTCATGTACGCGCACGGTGTACATGTGTGTGTGTGTGTGTTTGACATGTGTGCAAATGTGACATGTAGTGAGCGATTGGCAGTGACATAGTTGCCGGTGATTGCACTGTGACAGGTGGTGGAGATGTACAGATGCATGTCTGTCTGGTGGCATGTGTGCATGTGTTTGGCACTCCCCATGTTGCTTGTGACGTCAGGCTGACCTTCGGATGTTCATGCTGTTGTGTGTGTATGGATGCTGCTGCCTGATGCACCATTCCTGTTCATTTGTGCATGTGTGTGGGTTCAAATGATATGTGTGTTGTGGAGTGTGATGCCATCTGTGAAGTTTGACACTGCCACTCATGTGCAACTGTCATGTGTGTATATGACCATTGTACAGTGCCCTGATGCCTGTGTTCTGTCTCTCCCTGTATGCAGCGTCAACTGATGAAGAGGGCGGAGAAGGTGCGGTGGAGCACAGCGGCAGGGATCCCACTGCCAGCTGGAGACGCAGGGCCCAGCTTCCGGGTAGTCATCTCTTTGGGGAGTGAGAAGTCTGGTGCCGCGTCCATGGCCGCAGCTGCTGAGGGTACGTCCAAGAGGCGGCGTTTGAGGTGGACTCCTTGGCAGCAGTAGGGGCAGCTGAGCCCCCACAGGGGCCTTTGGAGGAAGATGGCACAGAGTCATCGAGGTTGGTGGGGGGTTTGGTTGAGGAGGAGGCCATGGAAGGCCCATGTATTGGGCCTGGAGGGGGGATTCCACTGGTGCTAGTGGTGCAGTCCAAGGACAGGGACAGGAAGCAGCACAGGCTGCCGCAGATGTGCCTGTGTGTAATCCTGTCCCCAATCCTGTGACTGCATCATCCGGCACACGCAGGGATGCCTCCGTCCAGACCCGTTTTCAGGGAGGGGATGCGCATACAACAACTGACCTTCCTCTCCATGCGGACGTTACAATCCATGACCGCATTGAGCCTGTCCTAGCTGGGGTGGTGATGCACCAACGTGGAATTCGGGATGACGTGCAGGGTTCTCGAATGGACAATGCACGTCATTTTGGATCCTTCTTTGGTCGCGTCGACCTACTAGGACAGGTCGTTGACACTGGGTTCATCCATGTGCTGGAACTCCTTGCGACCACCTCCTCAACTGAACACCCTATGCGCCAGTCATTCTCTGTGCCATCTTCCAGCCCAAGTATCACCTGGGCCCCTTGTGGAGCTGCCCCTGAGCCAGAGGCCAGGATGGTGGAGGACAAATCCCTGCCACAGTCAGGAGTCGGAGGTCCAGCAGGGGTGGCCACCCCACCAACTGGACCCCAGCAAGAGGAGGACGTGCAGGCATCAACAGGCAGGGCCTCCGGAAGATCAACGTGGAGTTCGATGATGCCCTGGCCTGGAACATCAAAGAGTGAGCCGTTGAACTTGCCCGCCGCCTTTGTACATGGTTCTTTAGGCTTAGGTTTCCTTTTTTTTATATTTTTTTTTGGAGTTCATGGACTTTGCTCCACTTTATGTATATAGTTTTTTATTTATAGGATTTTTGGTAGGTTTCCTTTTGTTTGGGGTCATGGACCCTTTGGCAGGCAGCCCATCCACCCTGACCATGCCCCGCAGGCACCTCTTCACCCCTGGGCATGCCCCGCAGGCAGCCCTTCAGCCCTGGGCATGCCCCGCAGGCAGCCTATCACCCCTGGGCATGCCCCGCAGGCAGCCCATCCACCATGACCATGCCCCACAGGCAGCCCTTCACCCCTGGGCATGCCCTGCAGGCAGCCCTTCATGCCTGGGCATGCCCCGCAGGCAGCCCATCCACCCTGACCATGCCCGGCAGGCAGCCCATAACCCCTGGGAATGCCACGCAGGCAGCCCATCACCCCTGGGCATGCCCCGCAGGCAGCCCTTCACCTCTGGGCATGCTCCGCAGGCAGCCCATACCACAGGGGGGACTTTTTCCACGCATTTTCGCTGGCGCAAGTGTGGTACGCGTATTCCGAGGAGTGTGCGGGGGGTGTTACATGTGATTTCACTGGCGCAAGCGGGGTATGCGTATTCCGAGGGGTGCGTGGGGTGTTTTACACTCGATTTCGCTTGTGCGATCGGGTTACGCATATTCCGAGGGGTGTGCGGGGTGTTTTACATGTGATTTCGCTGGCACGAGCGTGGTACGCATATTCGAAGGGGAGCGCAGGGTGTTTTACATGCGATTTTGCTGGTGCGAACGGTGTACGCGTATTCCGAGGGGTGCGCAGGGAGTTTTCCACACGTTTTTGCTGGCACGAGTGGGGTACGCGCATTCCGAGGGGTGCACGGGGAGTTTTCCGCATGTTTTCGCTGGCACGAGCGGGATACGCATATTCCGAGGGGTGCGCAAGGTGTTTTCCATGCAATTTTGCTGGCGCGAGAGGGGTACGTGTATTCAGAGGGGTGCGCGGGGTGTTTTTCACGTGATTTTGGGGGCGCAAGCGGGGTACACATATTCAGAGGGGTGCGTGGGGAGTTTTCCACATGTTTTCATGGTTGAGGGGCTGTATACTGGTCCACTGGCCTTTGCACCATGTACTGGATGTGTTGAATGTTTTTGGCGCAGGGGGCGGGGTTGCGGGTGTAACTGGCACTGCTACAGGTTCGCTGCGCCACTCTGCGCCATGGCTGATTATGGATGTTAGTATCCATGAATACACTGTGCGTCAAAATTGATTTTGGCGCACACGGCTGGCGCATGCCCCCTCTGTGCACCAGCCGCGTGCGCCCCTTCTGCGCTTAATTCTATGAATTACCCCCTTAGACTTCAAACAAATGTATCAATATCATTCTTCGGTCAATTCCATATTAGTAAGATTTTGTCAATGTATCTTGACCATAGCAAAACCTTCTCATGAAATGACTGATCTGTGTAAATGAAAGTATCTTCAAAGAGACCCATGAACAAATTAGCAAGTGCTGGTGCATATGTTGTGCCCATAGCCACTGATTTAGTCTGTTGGTAATAAGCATCATTGAAAATTAATTTGTTTTGTTCCAATGTGACTTGTAGCATTTCTTTGAGCATTTCAACATGTTGATATTGTGATGCAGAGCTTTCGTTGAATGTGTATTCAAGTGTTTTAATAGCCAAATCATTTTGAATCAATGTGTAGAGTGCCCGAACATAGTTAGTTCTTATTGTACATGGTGTGTTTGATTAACATATATATTTTTATAGAACATTCATTGGACATTCCTTTATTTTGGACTGTTATGCTTCACTGTTTGGGTTTGCTACTGAACGACATACATACCCCTCTTTAGAACATAACCTTCCCTCGGCCCACATTAACACAAAAGGCGAAGGAGATATATCTCTTTATGATTGTGTTGGCTCTTGGTTTGTAGAAGTGTGATGGCTGAGTGGTCATTTTAGCCTTTACCCATGCTTGTACTACTGCAGGGCCTAAGTCAATTCGTCACAAGTGCTCATGAGCCAAAGGGTGTGGGAGATGGAACCTAACATGTCAGCCACCAACCGAAAATGTCACCCTCACCCTTCAGCACAGCTCTGTGTCTGCTATTGCCATAGAGGGATCCGTGGCAAGCACACCACCAAGGCACTCTTAGTGGCGTATCTCTCATTGCAGCACTCCAAACTGGGAAGGTGGGAAGAAGAGGGGGAAGTAGATACTTCAAATTACAGACGGCATATTATGAAGTTGTGGTGAGGGCAGGGCTGTGGGGCTGAGTGTGTGGGGAACACAGGAGTCTTTGGAATGAGGGCCGAGTTGTTGGGGGGGATGTTTTTGAGAGGCTAGTGGTATTGTGGATGAGGATGTGGGGAGTGCAGGAGTGTTCACTTGACACTACAGGCAATGAATCCAGTGGTCACTTAGTATCAGTGGTAGATGTGATGTTAGTGAAAAGTAACAGTACAGTGGCAGGTGCGTATGTTTGCTATTAAACAATAGTTGTCCATTAGTTCCTGGAGAATAATGCAGCTTTCTCTCACTTCC
The DNA here is from genome assembly GCF_040938575.1 of Ambystoma mexicanum. Classification (NCBI taxonomy): domain Eukaryota; kingdom Metazoa; phylum Chordata; class Amphibia; order Caudata; family Ambystomatidae; genus Ambystoma; species Ambystoma mexicanum. The sequence goes on along the minus strand of NC_090931.1, from coordinate 1,141,707,722 downwards.
TCAAGTCCATCGTGATGTGGCCTGCTGTCAACTGCACTTTCTTCATCCTGAGAGTCAGTGGGTGTGTTGTTCTCCTCTGGACACATATTGTGCACAGACAATAACAATCTTTCCCACTTTTAGTAGCGTGTACATGAGTGCCCCACCCAGGCTGGCCGAGGCACCTGAACCTTCTCTTTGGCAGTCCAAAGGTGCACTTAGTACACACGCTGGTCCTCATGCTAGCCTCATTATAGGCCACCCCCTGTGGTGTATCAAGGTTCCTCATAGATGGCATCAACCACAGTAACTGTGGCGAGCCTAAGTCACCTGCAACAGGTAGAAAGGAAAGTGTTGAACATGGCTTTTAGTTGTCAAAGTGATCTTCACAGTTAGTATTGTGCTGCTGTCCTTTGTGGGTTGACTTCTGTTTGTGGATGCCCTCCCCTTACAATATCTGGGGTGTCTGTGCCTTTGAATGGGCTTTGCTGAAGAGTACAGTGTATCCTAAATTATGGTTAATGGCCTCACTCCTATTAGGATGCCATCCCAACAGGTACAGCTATGGACATGTTGACTGTCCATTTGCTGGCATATTCTTCATTTTCTGTGCTGTTCATTAGTGGGGTGTATTGGCTGGAAATGGCTTGCAGAATGTGACAGAGGCTGTGATTAATGCAACAAATGGGGTGGTGACTTTTATGCATACCCTACTATGTTGTTCGCTCAGGTCCCACTGTGCTCAGAGAAAGGTGAGTAATGGGTCACGTCCTATGTTATGCTTCTTCAAATGGGTGTTATAGGATTTGTAGTTCAATCACATGTATTCTCATCCCTGTCTGCTTCAGTGCTCCATGTGCCTAATCATTGTCAGTGTGCCTATTTACCCAAAACCCAGGTATGCTGTCCTCCGTGGGTGTTCATGTATCCTGGAAGCGTGCTATTCCTTAGTACCATGGCATCATGGACGTTGCCAGGAAAAGGGTACCACAGTGAATGCGGGCCTGATGGACTACAGAAGTAGTCTGAATCTTCAAGCAATGGTATTGTTTCCTGTTCTGAAACACCAGCTCCACAGCCTGGGAGCAATAATGCCACATTGTACAGTCCAATGCTGCTATCCCATTAGGGAAGTGGACTATGGTGCAGAACTGTGCCTTTGCTGCATGCACCTGGGCCTACACGATGGGCTGGGTGATCTACTGCTTTGCAGTTCTCATGACCGCATCCACCACTTGCTCCAGCACTTTGGAGAATGGTGGCTGGGACATGCCATGCAGCATTTCAGCAGTGTATTGGAATGCACCTTTGGCACAGAAGTGCATGATAGACACCATGTTCAGCAAGGGTGGGACGGCAGCCCTGATGTCACGTTTCGGGTGGTGCTGTGTGACTAATTGTCAGTCAATGATCAGGGGAAGGATGGACAGGTGGTATGAGCAGCATTTACAATGCATGTCTCCTACACCTTTGTCTGCCTGAATCAATCCTTGCCACAGCCTTGCTTGCATCTGGAGTTCAATGAACAGTATGAAGATGTGGCTGCATGTTACTTGGAAGTGTGTTTGAGGAAGGTGTGGCCCTTATGTACCTTTCAGTACCAACTGAAGGCACCTGTGGATTCATTTTGTCACTTGGTTAGTTTTACCGCCACCTTTTAGGTGTAGGTTACTGCACTGTGTTTTTGGATGAATTGCTTCCTGTTTCTGGTGCCATTTCAGTGGTATTTCAGCTTGTAATACTGCGGAAGTAAGGCTGTCTGATTAGGCGGCCGATTCCACCGGATAAATTAGCACTACCTACTTCCTCTAGTGCTATTTCCTCTGGTGGAATTACCACTAGTGGAATTACAGCCTGCAACCTATAATTTGGCAGAATGGTGAAAGTGGTGATAATTACATTACCATCCCTTTTATTCTTTACCATGGAACTGCTAATGGATCCCAAAGAGCAGTTGTGCTGTCAGTCTCCCTGATTTGTATCATGGTACTTGTATTCTATGAGGGGTGGCTGTCTGATAGTCTGATGGTTGCTATTCTGATGTCTTCTGGCAGCCCTTTGTTTCTTTCTACTTTTTTTACATGTATTTTGAGTAATTGTTGAGTATCATGTTTTAATTGCCTTATAGGTTAATAGTGAATATAATTGCTCCACTCTGGTTTTTGAAGTGATTAACAACGGATGCATAAATACAGTAGTTATTTTCATTATGAAAGTGCTAGCATATGATTTAATGACGTTTAAGCTACCAGGCCTTGTACATACGTATGTACGTAGTTATTTGCTTATAGGTTTTTATCCATCACACAATGTATGCAACCAGTTTAAAACTATTTGCTAGATGTACCATTTTAAAGCCAGCCGGACCAGTGAACACTTTTTCTAGTATAAAAAAAGCGATGCACCCTTTTAACTTCACATCAGACCTTGCATTGCTTTGTTTTTTAAATAGTATCTCACTTTCTTCTCTTTTCTTTCTTTTCTTCAGAAAAGCATGACTACAGCAGCTGACATTGCCATTTTGCAACAGTGAGCCTGAATGTTAAACCCTTGCCCTTCCTTGGATAGATCGGGGAGAGGCACTGGGTGCAATGCTTTTTTTGTACGTCAGTACGGCGTGCATCCTGGCAGATGAAAGAACACCATGGGCTTAGTTTACAAAGACTTGTACTTCGAACAAATGAGTAAATGCACGTAAACATCTTTCATTGGCACATTATACCGTATACCTGATTTACAATGCCTACAACTGTAAGAAATGTGGAGATTCTTAGATTCAGAAAGAATGGATCAAGTGCACCTCAGAGACTTCCGGAATCCGTGCACATGGGTTTTCGTGTTGGCTAGTCGACAGCAGATCATTTTCTTTTATGTGATTCAAGCTCACCTAGGTCGCTTTCATATTCCACTTTTTTCAAATATGATGTGGTTTAATAGTGTGCAATGTGCAGGTCATGAATCTACATGTTGCAGAGTGTGTGTGTGTGGTGTGTGTGTGTGGTGCTGCGTGCATGTAGTTCCTCTAGGCTCCCTAGGTTTGACACTCTGTCTGATGTGCAGATGGTGGTTACATGCTAACAGAAAGTCTTTCTCTCGTTGGCAGATGTAGCTGACACAGTCACTTGTTTTACTAACAACTTTTTTTAAAGTGGTCGCTTTGGTCATGCAATTGTCATGCAAGAACAGCTTTCTAACCAATGTATTATTATAATATGTTAAAGGGTATGTATGTGTATATTGACAGACTCAGGGGTGCGGGGGCAAGAGGTCATGGTTCAAACTTGTATTTTATTTAACTTAAGAAGAGGGCCAGTTCTAACCCTATCTGTAAAGTTTATCTTGGCCCTATCGAAAAGTCTAAAAGCTGCTTGTCATTATGTCTGACAAATCTAACACAGCCCTCTGTCCTAAAAGTGTGAGCACTGACCCTACCACTAATAAAACGGACTAGCAAAACGTTGACCAGAATAGATCTCTAAAGGATTCCTTCCGCAATAAATGAAATGGTGGTTGGCTTCTGACCCACCCAAAATGTCTCTCTGTCTCTCTGGATGTTTCCAGGCCTTCTGCCTGGTGGAATAGATTAGAGTTTCAATACAAATGTCTTTAAAATCTTTCTTGTTGACTATGCCAATTAAATTGTGATTTCTCCATTCTGGAGTATGATTTAGTTGAATTGACATTGGGGTCACCTGTCTCTCTTACCTCCATATCATCCTGCTTTTTTCACCTCTTTTTGCGATCCAGACCCTTTTGCACTGTCATGGATTATTAAGTCTCTGACCGCTTCTTAGAGTCTTTTGACTTTAACCCCAACTAGGATCCTTTGATTTCTCACCCCTCCATGGGGTATTGTGTCTCTTGCCCCTTCTTGGGGTCATTTTGCTTTCATCCTGCCGAAGGTCTTCTAGTTTCTCACCATGTTGTGTGCTATTGTATTACTTCTTAATCCTACTTGAGGTCATTTGACTTTCACCCTATCGAGGTTGTTCTGGTTTTTCTCCCTGCTGTGGGGTATTATATCTCTTAATCCTTCTTAGGGTATCCAGCTTTCCCCCTGCTGAGGGTCTTCCAGTTTCTCACCACATCATGCGGTATTGCTGTTTCTCACTTCCCTCTTCCATGCTCCCAGGAACAGCTGAGTACCTTTTATGTCGTGGTGGCATTCGTTGGAGCAGGCCGTCTCTCAGACTGCTGCGGAACCGCAGTTCAGATTTTTCTAGCATTCCCTGCATCGATTCATCACCTAGGCCTTCTTTACAGATGTAGGCTTGTCAGTTTGTCTGTGCTGTGGACTGCGGGTGCCTGTCAAATGCATTATTCTGAGCGGTGCTCCTCCGTTCACTCAGTCAAGCCTGACTGACTTCAGACAGTTGAGCCGGCATCCTGCCGTGGGCTCCTTCGCTCCTCTGCACCAAACGCTTGCTGTGTGAAGCTCTTGCATGTCACTTCCCTGCAGGAGGAGGTGGCCTTTTGTGGCTTGCTCCACAGGAATACCTCGTCCTTCTTCCTGTTTGGTGTTGCTCTGTGGGGTTTTGAAGGATAAAGTTGGAACGAGATTGGATTGATTTGTTGATTCTATGTTTCACATTACAAGTATCTGATAAAAGGGTCAAAAAACAGACCAGCCATTTTGAAAGGGTCATAAGTACAATTAAATGTGTCAATTCCTATATAGCCAACAAACTCAAGGGAAATTGCATATGGGTGAGGATGAATGAAATGCCTTTCTGGGGGTTCCTTGTCCACTAAGTCGCCTGTCCCCTGAGGGGTGCTGAGCTTAGCAGGCTCACCTCCCTGGTCCCAAAGGAGGTGGCTCCCCATTGTGGAGAAATGACAAATTCCCATGGTTCATCAGAGTATCTCGGGATAGGATAATAGATGGGTGGAGGTTACAGGGGTACCCACGGCACCATATAACAAAATTAGCATGACAAATTAAGAAAACAACTAGTGACGGTGCACAATTGTTTTGGATGACCCTGTCAATCAGAGTTCAGCTTATAATGAGACATTAGCAACAAAAGTGGGCAGCAGGTCATTGCCCATGACATTTGTTCCAAGGGGAGCACATGATTACTTCCCATATAGTCAATACAGTTGTTCATATTATCATACATTATTTCATCATAGTGTCATATTCTTTTTTTATTCCACACATGATTTCCTACAAGACATTCGGTTTTCATTTGGTCTGGCAAAGCAATCATTAAAACTACTTCAACCTAGCATTCTTCATCTGAAAAACATACAAACATTCAATCCAACTAAGATATAGAAAGAAAATAATGTATATGTAATCTCTAAATCACGATGCATCAACTTTGTTTGTAATTCTCCAAACTAATGTTTTGAATATAAAAAATAGGTTTAAATAGACATTATGTGTTAATTAAATATTATAAAGTGTGACTCCATTGTTATCCAAAACATCTCTCTTAATACCCTCTGTTATTTTATTCAGTTCCAATATACAGAATCGTAATACATTGCCACAACTTGAACATGTTGAACATATTTTGTTACCCATTTTAATTGCTTGTAATCACAACCTGGGCTGCTTGGGCCATCTACCCAGCACCCATTTCTATGAATATCCTTACATGAAATGAGTCAAATGAGCAATTGGTGTTTGCTGATAATGAGACAGGCCACTCCCAACAACATGTCAACTCCTCAAATATCCAAATGGTGCACTTGCGGGTATTCCTCTGCCGAAGGGCACCCACAGGTGCTGCTGTGGCACTTGCACTAGCTCACATTTCAGTTGCACTGTTTTTACTGGTGCAAGCGAACACTTTTTTTTAGTGAATTGGGTTCTTTGTACTGCAGACCCCAAATGCATCAGCCAACTTTTTTATCCTGAAAATAGTTCATATTTTATAGCGATCACTTGAAATGTGTTTAGCCTGCCAAACCCAATGATGACGAAACAGTTTTTTTTAAAAAATCTTGAATGGACCTTAGCATACAAGAGGATAACGATGGAACAGTAGCAACAATAGTTTAAAAACATAATAAACAATTACATTAATACCTATATGCTGATGCTAGACAAACAAGTATTGAAAAGGCCAATAATTTTGATTTGTCTAAAGGGAAGCCCGAAAACCATTAAACTGCATCCTGTGCCCTAAGTAGATAGCTACAGCGCTCGGCTAAACAGTACTGAGCTAATTGTCGTGTTAGACACTGGACTATTCTCTGCCTACCACCAGACATAACCCTTGTAGACCCAATTGTGACAAAATGAATACTGCTCTCCAGGTGTGCAGGGATGTAGTGGCTACAACGCTTATTAAACCCCACACTATTAATAAACCAGCATTGATACCACTCATGAAAATAAAACAGACACAGGTGGAGAGATGTAACTCTTTTGCCTTTTGTGGTAATGTGACTGTCGCCAGGCTATAGGCTTTGGGAGGGATTTGAGGGGATAGAAGTAGCAACCCAAACAACCTACGTACAATAGTCCAAAATAAAAATAAAAAATCCAATCAAGGTTCTATGACAATATAGGCTTTTACTTGAATGACAAAAAAAAACAACTAACTCAAAACACAAGCAAAAAGCAAAAAAAGTCCTATAAATAGAACACAGAAAATGCAGACTGTTGTATAGTAGGGCACTCTAGGTTCTTGAGAATGGGTATTCAGGCTAAAAAATGGCAGAAATGTCACTTGTCCAAAAGGATATGCATGAAGATCAAGATGGAAAAGTGGGCTTAAAAGTCCCTAGGGTCCCCGCAAGTGGACCAGGGGGAGAGGACCTCTTAACAGGTATCTTGCTTTTGTTTTAAGAGGCTGGACATATCATGCCATGCTTATCGCATGGCTGCAGTCAAGCCAATGTTGAGAAGGTTTGAGTCAATACGATTGCAGTGGCAGTTAGCATCAAGATGGTTTAAAGGTTCAGTCTCCTTGATGGTCAAGTCGGCATTTGAAAAAATGCCTTCCAACAGTTCTAGTAGCAGTTGAGTCCGCAGCAAGACAATGGCTTCTGCTGGGTCGAGTCAGCTTTCACAATGGTGAGTTTTATGTCTTCTAGCAGGTCGAGATGGTTGCTCCCTCAGAGATTGAGCCTGCGGTTCAGGTTGTTCAAGATGATTCCCCCCAACAATGGGTACAGCTGGTCTCTGTGTGGCTCAAAATGGAGCAAACGATTCATAGGTGTATTAGAGGCCCAAAAGCAGTACCACGGGTCTTGTGTCAGCTTGAAGGACATTGCGCATGGTTGAAGCAGTTGGAGTAAGATGGTTTGAAGTGGTTAAACAGGATTCCATTTGCTCTTGGAGTTTCAGGTTGATGTGAGACCCAATCCAGGAACTCCAGGACAAGTTCAATCCTCCTTTCTCTTCTCTCTGAGCCTAGGAAATTTGACTGGCATGTACAGGGGGGCCTTCACAACCAGTGAGGAGCCTGGTTTCAGTGGTGTTGGCAGAGCAGCATGCATTGCTCCACAGCAGTTCACCCCCAATGTGCTTGAAAATGGGTAGGGGCAGAGATGTCCTCTACTTTGGATGCCTTGATTCTTCACCTCTATAGCAGAGTACTTTGGAATGGACTGCATTCTCAACAGAGGTCGAAAGGTTTATTCCCCTTCTTCCTGATGTCCAAAGTAGAATCAAGGAAGGAGTGGGAGGCCCCTTCCTTATAAAGGGACATTTTCTCATGGGAATGGTCCAAATCAAGGCTGGTGTAAGGGGTCCAATCGATGTTGTGTAACAAATGACCCTTGCCTTCTACCATCATATCCGCTGTGCCTTGTACTGCTGGAAATGGATGGAAATGGATGGACAAGAAGGTAAAGAGCCCTGGCAGAAAGCGAAGATGTGTGTCCCCATCAAAAGCCTATCTTCTGCATCTAGCTACTGTACCACCACCCCTTTCCCATGCCTGCTTACTTTAAAGGGCCTCTCGTGTGCAACACCCTGGTGTGAGGCTGGCTTTGTTTTGTCGGTGCTGCCTTTGTAGCACTGACTCACAGGAGGCCTCCTGTTGAGAGGTTCTAGACCTAGAAGGGAGTAGTTACCCATCCTCCCAGGGAATCAGTAGAGTTAGCTCATCTCTATTCTCTCATGGGGTTGGGTGGAAACAGCCAGGCTAACTGTGAAAACACATACCTGTGCCTGGGCTTCTAAACATGCACTCTCATCAGTCACTATACTATAAGAAGAAGTAGCCGTGCCACCAGAATGATTAAGACAGACAACTATTAAAATGTAGTTCAGAGGTGCAAAAGTTTAAATGTTACTTCTGGCTGATGAGCTGTCAGGAATACACATTTGATCTTTTTTTGACCTGTTCCAGTGAATGTCAGGAGACTGGTGCAGCAACAATACATGGATGCACTAAGCTTTTGGCATGGACATTTCTGAGAAAGTGGGTTTTGTGTAGTGGGTCTCCCATTTAGAAAATGTATGTGCATCCTTTAAGAAAAATAAATAAGGAAGCTAGGGATTTTACACCACGTGCCAGGCAGCATTGTGTTACCCACTAATTAAACTATTTACCCCAGTTTAATATTGAATGACCAATTGAAAAAGGATTTAGGTAACCTTTCATGTTGAGAATGCTTAATGTTTTTTCTTATTTTAATAGTGGCATTTCTTTAGATACTTGGTCTCTCAAATACTTCTTTTGTGTGCATTTTCCTTTAAAGTTGCATGCCGAATTCCCACACTACACCTGATTAAACCTTCCACTAATGTTCTTGAAAGGCTGTGTGCAGCAGTCCTGTCTAGCCCCTCCATCTGACTTGCTTGGGACCCTGCAGTGCTGCATGGAGTGGGGGAGGATGCAAATTGGCCAGCCCACAAGAAGTATGAAAAGGCATGCAAAGGTATCCTGTAGCAGTCCTGTCAAGTCGATGCACCTGACTTGACTTAGGGCCCTGCGGAGCTGCAGGGAAGAGGAGCAGGATGCAAAATGCATGGCCCTCCCAAAGCACTCAAAAGCAGTCTGAATGCTGTTGACACAGCATGCGGTTTTAGATAAGATGGTAATTGACTGTTGATTTTGAGGCATGAAACTGTAAGTTCTATCAGTATTGTATCCTCTACCACTGATGATATTCTTTGGATGTGGTCTTCATTGCTTACAGTTTGGTTAATGCTTGCATTCATAGGACCAAAAAGCCAAAAGTCAACACCTGAATCTTGATGTTAATAGAGATGTCGGAGTGTCAGTCTCTGGTTACTCCGGGAGTCAGACAGATATTCATCCCTCTTGATCCTTTAACACACTTATCCTCCACAAGTGTGTATTTCCTCATTAGGGTCTGGTGGTTGTGGCTCCATTTGGTTTATCGCCAGCTCAAGGAAACTAGGGAGCTGTTTGCAATTACTAAATGTTAGCATGGGGAAAAATGAGGCTGCCACTCCTGTGATCTCCATTAGTGGGAAGAAACTTAGAAAGGTATGCCCCACTAAATCGAACATCGGTCAAGAGAGCTCCATGGATTCTTATCATGAGGACATGTTGGGCAAAAACTCATTTTAGAAGCCAAAAGAGCAAGTTGTACAAAACTCTAATTTAATTCCATCAGCTCAACTCCGGCACAAGGGTTTATAAATTACCCATGATAGTTGTAATGTCAATAATCCAATATCTACCCCAAAGTCTGCTGTTAAATACAACTCCTCTGTAAATTAACCTGAACAATATAAACTTTGTGATAATCTATGCAACAGCGAAATTCCTTTGTTAGAATCAGCCATATCAAATTCAATTACTGCTCAACCCTGCGAAACAGGAGATAAGCATGATTTAAGCCTAGTTCACTCTGCAGTTGATTACTTGTAAATTCCAATTGAATCAAGCCCTGCAGGTCAAGGGCCATTTTTATGTGACTGTGAAGCTTGGTACAAATCTTAAATCACTTGATTTGCTAATAAATAAAACTACACAATGGATGAACAGAAGGAATTATAGGCCCAGTATAAACCCACATGGTATTGTGATAGCGTGAAGGGTGATATGGATCGCTAAAACTTTGAAAAGTATGCATTGCAATTGTGTAGAGATTTTGTTTACCAATCTTCCTATGTTTATCCATGTTATGATTAAATCTTTGTTCCAATACTGATAATAGAAACTTCAAGACATCTCCTAATTTTACCGTTGTGTGTAGAAGGGTGCTCAATTGGCTCACCCCTCTCAATCTTTCTATGACAAATTTCTCAACTGAGCAGCAATAAGAACATGACTAGTTGATCCAGCGGTACTAAGTCCCTACTTAATGAAAATAGAGTTCAAGTCTTCTGTACCTTGGAATAAAGTGGTTGACAGCCAAACCTTAGTTTAGTAGTAGTGTAAAGATAAACACACAATTCCAGGAGGAATGACAATGACTGAAAGGTTGGCACCTTTGTTTAGCTTGATTCGTTGTAACTACCGTCTCCTAGGGCTGATACCACCAAAGACACTTCCCACTTGAATATTCTTTCTTTGAACAGTGCTGGAGAGATAGCCAATTTGGTAGATCTTGAAGTTATCTCCCATTTAGATGCATTCAATATCATTTACTTCAGAAAACATGGTCAGCAGATCCTGTCAGTTTCGATGGCTACTCTGCATATCATATTAATGCAACAAAAAAAGGCTGAGGGGAAGATGTTTATCTACTCAAAGACATCATTACATTGTTCCATTATCTCATTGGGGCCTCTTTTGCAGAATTTACAATTAAGATTCTGTAATAATGAATTTGAATACATCAGAAATGTTTATAAGAGCCCCCAGCTTTCTGGGGAGATCACTTGTCTTGCAGCATTTAAGGTAAAAATGGAGAAAATAGTGCAATCAATTACCAAACTAGAACCTCGGATCATACTGGCTCGCAATTTTTAACGTGATGATTGTTAATCGCCTCTCATCTGACCTTGTCGTGCATCAGGAAGATGCACTTTTCTGTGTCCCTCAACCAATTATGCATAGCGCCCACATATGTTCCAGCAGCATGAAGCTTTGTTCATGGTTAATAGAATGGTGAATATCTAGTGCTAACAGTCGCGATCCTCAGGATATCCCCGGAAAATATGCTTTAAAGGGAAACCAAGGAAACGCATATAATGATTATTTTGTAATACCTTTGATCAAATGGTTAGGCCCCAAAATATATTAGATGTGAATATTTGCCTCTAATTAAAGCTGTGCTTACCCAACATAAAAAAGTGTTAGATGGGAATTTACTGACAATTCTATTATGCAGGATATCCTGAGTGCTAATCTATATTGGTTTCATAACATGATGATCCAAATTCAATGTTAGAGATTCATGATGTCTTGATGAAGCAAATTTCTGCTGCTTTTTTTTACAAAATGCTTTACTAAGCATTCAACTGAAACCAAAGATTGGTACGATAAAGATTGTGAAATGGCTAAGCAGTCATTATTAGCTCTATTGAAGGCATCCAATACTGAAAGACAGGCCATTGTGCCAGTTTGTACAACATATAAAAAGATAATCAATCGTCAGATGCGTGAATGAATTAGACAGCATGCCCGCAGATGAATTAAGGGAAGTGTCATCTTGGAATAACTCTAGAAGCTTTTGGGAGATGGTGAACAAGGCATTGCAACACATTAGAGAATATAATAGCTTGGAAACTAATGTTGCCGATTCTGTATGGATTTAGCATTTTTCAAATCTATATACCGGGGGACAGGACATGGTCACCCTAGTGTGCAGTGCACATTATTACAATATGACCACACTTAAATTTACTCAGGAGGAAGTTAGATCTGCATTAGGGAAACAGGCACTGAAGCGCTGCCCTGGCTCTAACGCTATAACCATAGACTTTTCTAGAGTTGAGATATGATTTGGACCCTGTTATTGACTGCCTTCTTTAAAACACTAAATAATTCCTGTGACTTGGAAACAATCTGCAATCTTCCCCGCTTGGCCGCGGTACTCTCTCTGAACGTGTTTTCATTGTGTTTTCCTCCTGTACGTTCCCTCTTGGATTACCTTGGACTTCCTTATCCATAAGGCTTTGCTGCTTCCTTCTTGTGGGCGGGACTATAAAGTCCAGGACCCACTCGCACCGTGCGCGGGAACCGAAGTAAGTACCTGGAAGTACCGCTTGGGCGCGGTACTCTCTCTGAACGTGTTTTCTTCGTGTTTTCCTCCTTTACGTTCCCTCTTGGATTACCTTGGACTTCCTTATCCATAAGGTGATAATCATCCTTATAAGAGTATACTTTGCACCAAAGTTATACAAACTGGTATTTAAAGCCTTTGTTTACTTGCAGGCTTTGCTGCTTCCTTCTTGTGGGCGGGACTATAAAGTCCAGGACCCGCGCGCACCGTGCACGCACACCGAAGCAAGAACCTGGAAGCACCGCTTGCCCGCTTTGCCACGCTTGTTGCACTGTTGCCTTTGCGGTCCAAAGCGGTGCTTCTCAGTACTTGCCCGGTATCCCTATAAAGGTGTTGATTTAGATTTTCACGCTAAAATGAAACAAACAATTGCTTCATTGAAAGCAGGAATGCCCCCGCGGACTGCAATTCAAAGAAACACACTCAACAGGATTTCCTTTAATTCCACGGAGCGGCCTCTGAAACGTGTCCGCTCCTCGTCTACCCCGTTGGTAATCAACGCACAGTCTAAAGGTTCCTGTCGGAAAAATGACATAAAGATTGCGGACATTCGCTCTTTCTGCCAAGATAACACTACGCTTGAAAAAGTTCAAATAGAATGTGATCCTAAATTGTCAACAGCTCAACCTGTCAGTGCATCTTTAATTGACTCGAACAGAACCCTGTTCCCTGATGTGGGAAGCAATCAGAAAACTACAGTCCTAGATGACATCAGTGATAAGGGGAATGTGCAACCACCCATTAATGATTCTGCCTCTGTCATTTTTGCAAAAGAAAATGTTTCTCTGACCGACAGTGCTCTTCTTCGTAGTGTGTTGACTGGTGCTGGGGTCGCACCTGTTAGCAAGCCTGGTTTGTGTGTGCCTGAAGATCCAGCAGTTATTGACTTAGATCCTGATGCTTCAGGCTTTATATCCCACACTTTGCCGAAACCCAATCTAGATCACCTGATATGTTTATAAATTTGAGTACCTCTTTGTCCGTGAAGGAATTGTCCTTCGCCACTCTCACTCCGCGCAGAACGAAACCTTCTGGCCCCTCTCTTTCTTTAGACCAATCCCTCACCTCCCTACCTACTGAAGAGTCGAAATCACAATTTCCGAATGGTCTGACGGAAATAGCCTTAACGGCGATTAATTTCGCAATATAATCCTTAGTCAAGCTATTCGAAACCTTTGATGTAAGACTGGCTTCTCAGGCCAAACAACTAGAAAAATTTCGAATTTGGCAACAATCATGTCCAATTTTTCCAGAAGTTCAAAATAAATCAAAATCATTCGCACAAACATCACCAATAAACAATGTTCAAGCGCTTGTGATACAGGAAGTTTTAGACCATATCCATTCGAAATCAGTGTATCATGCTGTACCCTTAATACCCACTCCAATTGTCGAACAACTGTGGGAAAATCCTAAACCCAAACCACAAACCCCGAAACTTAGCCCTGTAAAGAACCAAGCAAAAATGAAACAAAACACTAACACAAACTATGCTTTGTTTTCAGCACCTTGTGAAAAATTGCAAGATCAAACAATCAATCCAAATAAAACAAAACTTGTCTGTGAACAGAAAAATCCTGAGAACATTAAAAACACCAAAAAATTTCGTCCTCTCAATCTAAGCGATTTGTAAAAAACCTGTCCCAACCCAAATCAGCTGCTACAACAGCTTCTAAAGCCATTGCTAAAAAATACATGCTACAAGCCACCTTAAAAAAGCACCTAGATACATCACGCATTGGAAATATGACCCAGCCTTACCAACCATTAGACCATCTGGTCGCAGCCTTAGCGGTCGCATCAGAACTGAATAAAACACCTTCTAATGACCCTAAATCTTTAATAGTGGAAACTGATAACCTTACATTACGCCATAATGAAATACGACAAGCAGTTGGCGCCTATATGGCTACTCGCCCCGTGCAAAAAGATCTTAGATTCACTCCCTATGACATGGAATGTCCAACTTCGAACAAAGCCATAAATGACCAAGGAGTCAAAGAGATTCCATCCCTCTCCAAACCCAATTCAAATTTGCGAAATATCTTACCGACTGTTTCGTTACCACTGTGAACAGCCAGTAATGAAATTGCTAAATCTGATCTTAAAATTCCGAAGAACAATATGATAACAGAACTTGACCTGAAGCATTTTATTAAAGCAACTTTATCACACCTAATGGAGGAAACAAGCTCCCCCAAAGATCAACCAAAGCAGGCCCCGATTATGGCCATGGATCATCATAAAAAACTGAAACAAATTACTAAAAGACCAGCCATCCATTCTCTTATTCTAAAATGCTGTCCATCACCATGTACTCAATATAGCCTGAATTGTTCCTCTGTCTTGTCAATCTTTGGTGAAATTCCAGCTCTGGATGATATTGGAACCGTCGATTTGGAATCGGTTGAATTTATAGACCCATTAAACAGAACAGCTGTTATTCTATGGCTAAATTCTAAAATTGTACTTAACACCATATGGACAGCTAAATCTCAACTTCTTGACATGGGCTTTGTTATATCACCTTTCCTCTTAACCTCTGAGAGTCAAACACTTAAGGAGACTCCTCAAGTGTCTTTTAAACCAAATTAAGTAACCAAATCACAATCTATGGCAAGCACTCATTGTAACTGTGGTTTACCAAAGGACCAGAATTAGCTAGCCCATGTAAATTCCATCACATGGTCTCTAGTTAGCTGGAACTCTAAGGGGTTTAAACATCTGATCAACAACCAGCACTCTACACTGTTGAACTATGATATCATCTTATTACAAGAAACCTGGTTGTTGCTTCCTCCCATCTGGAACAACTATGATATCCTCCTTGTTTCAGCAAAAAAAAGCAAAACTAGGTCGACCTACCTCGGGTCTGCTTATTGCTATTAAACAGAGTCCCCAAATTGACTCAGCCAACTGGTTCTCACCAAATTCTTTTATTCAAATGGTCAAATTATTGACAAATCAAACAGTTTATTGGAATCCGGATGGGATAGACGACGACAGGTTTCTAGATTCCATAACTGAAACTCTGCATTTGGTTGCTCAAGAAAAACATTATTGTCACATAATATTAACTGGTGATCTGAATTTACATTGCTTAGATCCTAACAGTTTTTTAGAACATTCTAGATTATCGAACTGGATCAATCTAATCAAATCCAGAAACTTGTTTATGCTTAACGGAGCCCTGTCGTCGGACATTCCTCCCTCTGCAACATGGCATAGAGGGTCGAGTTCAGCTGTTATTGACTTTGTCTATGTAGACACAGTTTTATTTTCCCAATTGATATCCTTCAAAGTGATACACTCCAACTTAAGTGACCACAATATGTTAAACTTCTCGTGGGTACACAAAAATCTGGGAAAACTATCCCCTTGTAAAATTCATTGAGGGCAAATAGTGGTCAATACTGCAAGGAACAGACTCAGATGGTCTGAACCGACATTGAATGCATTCAAGAGATATTATGCTTCAAAGGTCTTGCATGAGAGACAAGAGGAACATACATCTAGTTTAGTATATCTGTAATTATTGCAATGATTTGAGTCAAAATCCGTGCAGATGAAATCCAAACAAACACCCCACCTACACATATATGATCCAGAAGTTCAACAGATGAAAGCAAGTGTAAGACACCTCAAGCGTGAGGCCCTCAAATTACTGATTGAAAACAGGGCCGAGGCATTAACACGCATTAGCACAAACTATAAAAACTGGATCAAAGGTATACATACTAAGTTATATCAAGAGGACGGGAGCCATATGTTAGAAAACTATGTAGCAAAAATGCTTCTCAAATCTGGGCATTAATAAATCAAGCAACTGCTGGAACTCAGGTGGCAGTCCAAGCCAACATTCTTAAAGATCGAGAATGGATTGATTATTATTAAAAAATATATAGTCCTCCTGTCTCTGTCATTCCTCAGAAATCTCAAACAGAGCAACTGTCCTTCTGGCTTAACTATGATTGTGATGACATCATATATTATATAAATAAAAGTAGTCACTCTAGAGCCCTGGGCCCGGATGGATTGTCCAATGCAACTCTAAGACAGCACCCAGATATCTGGGCTGATATCTTGAAGATCATGTTTGACAATATATTGCTTACCCAGCATATTCCGAGTTCCTGGACTTGCTCGATCACCATTCCAATCTATAAGAAGGGTGATCGCACAGATCCAGCTAGCTATCGGCCCATATCACTTCTTGATGCCCCCAGCAAGATCTTTGGACACATCATCCCAAAAGAACTAAACAAATGGTCAGCAAATGAGGCGAAGAGAGATCCCCTTCAATCGGGGTTTGTGAGTGGGCTGGGCACTGTGCCCAATATGATTGCCTTAAGCATGATACAATCTCAAAGTGCCATACGAAAGCAGCCGTTATACTTAGCTTTTATTTTGATTCTGTAGACAGGAATTTATTATATGCCAAATTAGAAGCATATGGATGTCCCTCTTCACTACTAACTTTGATCAAGCTATTGCATACCAACATTACTATGAAAGTCAGACTGACATATGAAGGTCTACTGTCATCGGCCTTTAGCACTTTACGTGGTTTAAAGCAAGGATGTAGCTTGGCCTCGATACTGTTCAATCTCTTTATTCTTGATATGTGGTTGTTCTTTCTTAACACCATATCGGACCCTCCTAAATTGGGAAAACAGCATATACTGTGGATGCTCTACGCTGACGATTTAATATTGATGTCCCAAACCCGGATGGGTCTGCAGAATTTGCTGAACGCATTAACTGATTTTGTCAAAATGAACAACTTAACTATCAATCTGGAAAAAATGCAGGTTCTAATTTGTAAAAACTCAAAGAAACGCGGACAATGCAATCATGTGTGGTACCTACAAGATGTTGCTTTCAAAACTGTAACAGAATACAAATATTTGTGTGCTATTGTGTATAATAATCCATCAGATATGTCGTATCTAGCAACTCTTAACATCAAAATGAATGGTTTAATATCTCAGGCAAAGATCTTGAACTTCAAATATGGCAAATTCCCCTACAAACACATGCTTTTATTTTATGAACAGAAAGTCATCCCTATAATGTTATATGGAGCTGACTCTAAACTAAATGCTCACACAAAAAAATGGAATACCCTGGAAGCCCGTTTTTGGAAAACAATTCTAAAATTGCCTAATTCTACACCATTGCCGCTAATTCGCCATGAACTAGGTTTAGTTTCATTGGTAGCTCGTCTACTTTGGCGTATGTGTAGTCTATCCCGCAAATGTTTATTGGGAATTGAAGCTAATAACATTTTAAGTGTGATAGCTTATCAACTCATAACATCTACGAATAGCTTCCCAAAGAAATGGCGTGAGTGTGTCTTAGAGACCATGGCTGAAGCGGACATAACTTTAGTCTTATTACTAAAGAATCCCTCTCGTGCCAAGACGAAGTTATATCAGTGGAATTGGATTCAAAATAGGTCAATCTGTATGCTTATAAAGATTTTGACCCTAACCAGTTTGGTTACAAAAGCTTGCGGCATATGGCCCCTTATTTAGTTAAGTTCCCTTCTACTGCTTTAAGGCAAAAGTGTCTAAGGTTTAGGTTAAATCTTTGGCCGACCAGAGAAATTTTAATACGATGGAAGAAAATTCCACCAATTTTGAACTACTGTTGTTTTTGCCAAGTGGTCACGGTGGAAGAAACGTTACGACACCTAGTGATAAAATGTCCAAAATTACTTTCCTAGAGAATGTTATATTTCAAGAACTTGGTTTATATATATCATGACCTAAGTGATGATGAGATTTGCGACGTGTTCTCAGCAACGAGATTAGCACTTATGAAAGCTATAACACAATTTTTAGACTGTATATTACCATCAAAATGTAAGTGTTAAATGAAGACGATGTATTTAACAGAACCACATTCCAATTTAGCTTCCATCAAATTTACATGTTGATTCGCTTGCGAACTTGCTGATTCATGAACTATAAGAACTCTAAAAATGATGATTGTTTTGACTATTTTGAAGAATAACCAAGTTAAATGATCTTATGTGTTTTTTGTAATATAATTATTTGTTTTAAATTGTAAATGAACTAAGTGTTTTGTATTTGAAAAGTTGTTTAAATTCAACTAAATCAAATAAAAAAAATTAAAGGCAATATCGGCTCACTGCTCTGATGCAAGAGAAAGCTTAGCTTTAATGAAACCTAGCAATTAGATACACACAATTTTTTTCGAGCAATAGAATACAGCATTATTTACTATGGAGTTAATGCAAATATTATCACTGCTTAGTTACCTGAGCCAGTTTTGACCTTTTTCCACTGAAAGTGGTGACTGTGAATTGGATCAGTGACCATCAGGAATATAATAGTTGCACTCCATGTCCTGCATTGTGTGAAGATCTATTGCAATGTATTCTTTTGTGTCCTATTTACTGACACATCGGCAAACAAAAACATTCTACCAATGTTGAGGGATGCAGGTTTTAGTCAATGTCAACCCGCATTGTATTTTTTTTTTTAGAGGCATTTCCCCTTTAGTCTTTTCGGCCTTATTTCCATATCTTCACCAAGCTTTACATTTTGGAAGTACTTATTTCCCTCTTAGAAATGAATTTGTAAGGATGAACGATGTATTCTAATCCTGCAACATATCTTTGACAGGTTTAAAAGCTTTAGTAGTGCTTCTCATGAATTTTTAGAACAATTCATTTAAAGGTGATATGGTGATTTCTATGGCTGTTTTTTATATGCTAATTTAATTGCAGTGGATTTTGTGATGCATTTTTAATTATTGGATGTAATTATATGGAATGCTGAATCCGAAATAAACGTATTTGCTGATTAGCCCTTTTGAAGGGTACGCAAGGACCAAAACTACAAATTCCCACAAACCAGCTTCCTATCCTCTTTGCTAAGAGTGAGTATTCACAGATTCAAACGCATAATGTCATGTTCACCCCCTACTCAAAAAAGGAGCAATTAACCATGTGATTTATCAAAAATATACATATTTTAATTTTTCAAAAAACATTACACTTAACAATCATATTCTAAAAAATGTTTAACAAAGACACCATACAGAATTCATTCCCATGCTTGTATGTGTATTATCTACCTGGAAAACCAGTTCTTATACCAGACCCCTTCTATACCACACTGTGGGGTATATATCTTAACCCTCAGTGATGTGATTGATGCCCCTCCTAATTTCTACGGGCAACAAGGCTGTGCCAACACTCTAAACATGTGTTTCTAGAACCAGCATTAATCTCAATTTCAACACAAACATATACATGAATTCATCCCTAGTATATATTCTGCTGGTTCTGTCTTCAGGGCACTTAAATCATTCTTGTATTCTTCCAGTTGTCACGCATAACGTTACGTGCTACCAGCCATATTTCCAATATCTCTAAAAAAATATAAAACATAGACAGTCTAAAACACATGGTTGTGTAATTTATAACATAACATTTCATACATTTATAACATAACATTTCATGCATTGAACCTGTACCAACTTCATCTCTATTCTCTAATGTCAGCAGAGGGATATATTGCATCGTGATTTCTTTGTACACCACTAGATTTTCATTTCTTAACATACAATTTTACAATACTTAGCACCTCACAGTCATCCTCTGGGTGCCATTGTATATATTTGTTATCCAGTATTTTTATCACAACAACATTTCACCAACAAATTTTTCACGGAAATGTACTCTCTTCCCTCACCCCCCTGTCACCAGATACTTTGTGTAGGGGGTGTATACAGCCCAAAATGGTTTATGGCCTGAAGTAAGTCCAGGTACTTCAACGAAGTTTACCTAAATTTGTCTTGTTCTACCAAAACGATAGGTGGCTTGTGTGTTGAGTCCGCCATCAGCGGAAAAGCGTTTTCTCCCACTCTATCCAACACTACTATTCCTACTGCATATTTATTGTCTCCAGCCGTGTGATTTCTAAAAGGAGAAAAAACAAAGCCGGCAATAAGACAGGGTGTAACTTTGAAGTTTTACCATGAGGTAGTAACAAAACTCAGGGAAACATATTTTTGTTTTTGTTTTTTCTCCTTTTAGAAATCACACGGCTGGATGTAGAACAAGACAAATTTAGGTAAACTTTGTAAAAGTCTGAAGTCAAGTTTATCTAAACCACACCTAACTTCTTGCCAGCCAATCCTGACCTGTGGGTGTCAGAGTCTTAATTACTCATTTCAAACTTTGAATCTTCCTGGGGGCTTTGTTTCTCATGGACTTTGTATTGTTTTTGTGAAAAATACTCTGTGCATGTCAATCATGGTGATGTCAGAGGCTACTTTATAGTGTCCTATCATAGCAAGCAAAGCCAACCTGCTGCCTGCTTTACAAGACTAAACTTTGTAAATGAGTCAATTTTATCTTCATGTGGTTAACTTTAAAAAAGGGTTGATTATCAAAAATGCTTCTATATATTTGGAAAGGTCAGCTAACTTCAAAAGTATTTTTCTTTTTTTATTCAAGGACACACTCTCAAAAATGTATGCAATTATTCTGCATTGTATCCAATCTGAAGCCACAATATGCAGTTAATGTTTGCAAATAGCAAATTGTGTTTGATGATATAATGCATCACACTCGTGTTTTGAAATTGACATGTGTGTGTGTGTGTGAAATGCATTCATAATACAAACGGAGCTCATTTCTGTCTTCCGAAGCCTTTATTCGTTAATAAGTTATAGCAGCATAAAGCAATTACAAGAATCGCAATGGAACACACATCTAACTGACTTAGGACAATCCAGTGCTTTACTAAAATATTGTGTGTTTCATCTTTGACAGCCTGGGCCTTATGTATTTTACATTATGTGAACAATATCTTTGTATAGCAATAGTCAGTTAAGGATGGGGAGTGAATTTCTCTACTTCCACAGAGCAGTCAGAAATAAAAAAGGGCAGAGAACATGTTTAAATTACACTTTCTTAATGATGTGTGCTCAGTGATGCTTGTGAAAAACAAACATTTTTAACATAATAGAGCACTTCAATACAATTCATATATGTGTATTTTTTGCAGCTCACATGAAATTTAATGTCCAATGCAATTTCAAAGATTTTACATATCCTCATGCCTAATAACTTTCTTTGGTTTGTAAAGCATTCAATACAGACGTATATAATATAAAACAACCCTCCCCCCGGATGAGTGAAACGTGGTAAGGAAAGTTATGATTGTCTTGAATCTTTGATGTGTGAGAGTAGGTAGATAAAAGAGGAAAAAATACAACTGCCTTAGTTAATTGTAGAAATCTAGGAAAATATGCAGGAATGTCTATTTTCAGAATACGTGTAAGTTCAAAGAAGTACCTGGTTGCAAGTTGGTAGCAAGTAAAGTTTACAGTGTGACCACTGCAACTGCATCATTCTACACTGGTCTTCAAACTGGGGGCTGCTGCCATTGAGGGGCCCAAAGGATGTCGAGGGGAGGGCCCAGACTCTTTTAAAAAGGGATTTCGATTATTATTTTTATATAAAATACACACAGATTTTCAACTGCTTTCGTTTCCTATTAGAAGCAGTCACCTTAATCCTTTTTTAAAGAGCCTGGGGCCTCCTGGACATCAGTAGGGCCCCTTAGGGGGCAACAGCTAGGTGGGGGCGGCAGGAGAAATTTTTACTCAAAGGGAGGCTTGCTATGAAAAAGCTTTGAATACCACTGATCTAGATGACCCAAATGATGTTCTAGTCTCAAGCTTTTAGGATGGTCAAAATAGCCAAGAGAAATTGTTCTCACTGATGAAGTAATTCCATGTTAAAAGTCAGGTACAAGTCTAAGTACATTTGCCTTTGAGGAATGGTGTCTATATTTAGAATTTCGTTTGCCAGGAATCTGCTGTTGAGGATGTTTGTGATGGTTATTCAAACAGTATTTCCTCCTATGAGCATGTTGAAGGCCTGGCATCATTTCCATATAACATTTTCTTTTTCAGCCTGTTCACCAACTTGTGCATCAATGGGCCTCACTGCAAGTTTGCCGGTCCAGAAATAAGGGTTCCGGTAGCAACGTACCACCACGCATTCCTGACCAGCAGACGACAAATGAGCCTGCCAGGCCCTATGCGCTTGGCAGGGTCTCACCTGTTGGGCGCATCACAGAACAGCAACGGTACCAGTGCTTCCGTCTCCCCACTCCCATAGAGTCATAAGGGGACTTACAATTTCCGCTGCCTGAGATCCCGGGCCACCACGACTTGTAATGTTTGATGTGGCACTGGAATCTCAGGCGGGTGGAACAGTGTTACGGGGTTGGCAGCAACCTGCCGGTGGCACCGGCGGGCTACCATCAACCTCGTAATGAGGCCCATGTCTTTTTTGCAGAAGTTCAGTTCCATGGTTTGCAATCGGTGACACACACTCCTTTTGTTGTGATCTGCAGGATGCACCCAGGAGGACCTGCTGAAGTCATGAAGAGCAGCCCTTGTACTAATAGAGTCCTTCTGTACTTACTCGATAATCAATTGCCAGCTTTTTTATCAACTTTTAAGATGAGGAATGTTCAGTGCTCTCACTGTAGCATCTCTTGTGATTACAGCAGAAAGCAGTATCATAAATGTTCAAAAGATGTAGCCCATGCCACCTTTTAGAGAATTTCCTTTTACCTTTCAGCTCTTTCTTTTCACAAATGAAGATCCCAGCAATCATGCTTTCACTTGCATTCGGCATCTAATGAGAAAGATGAGGAAAACGGGAATAACTCAAGCTGTTATCATATGAAAGAAAGGTGAAATTAAAATGGCCAGTCTTGGCCAAATTTCAAGAATGTCTGTCCCTGTATTGAAGAGAGGTTGAATGACCCAATCTGTGGCTGCCCTACGACCTCAAGTGATTACTGGCAAGATAGAGCTGTTGGGTAGTGTGCTAATACCATCTGACCAGGTTGAAGTGATGCCAGGATGAATTTGATCTGGTACCTTAATTTGTATGATGTTTCTTGGAATGCATCATGTATGCTATCAACCTCACTGACAGCAATGGGAACTGGAGATGCCTGAGTATGACCTTAGGCCATTGCATTTGCACTTGTTCAGCCTGTACAGCTGGTTGGAGAAGGATTCCTAAGCAAGTGGCATCAATGACAGTGATCAGGTGGGCAATTCTCACAGGAACACCAAAGCATGTCACATTGAACTGGATGATGTAGGAACTATGGGGTAACAAGTATGATCTGCAAACACATGTCTCAACCCCCCGTATTATATAGAGTGACTCAGCACTGAATGACCTATTAAGGGATGAAAGGTCAGCGATCTACAGTATTCTAAAACTATTACGCTAGATATGAATCGTACAGTATCTCTACAGCACACTATCACACTAAGCGAGTGTATCTGTTGCTTTTGTAGATTTCTGACAGAACGTTTATCTACCTTACCAATGAATATATTGGAACTCTGAGCTCCCAAGCCCTGAAGATGGATTTTCAATCCAAAATGTGTTGGCAATTGTTCTTTTAAATTGGAGCTTATTGGATTCATTTGATTTTCTTGCATTTGTTTTTTGTAAAATTGAGTTGCCTTGCAGCACAGTCTTTATGACTTTTTGATTTAATAGCGACTTGTCCTATTGTCAAAATCTAGCATTGTGTTGAGATTGAGATTTTGACATACGGAGGTGAATTGATTACAATCACCCCTGGATTTGTACATTTCTTGTGAATATCTACCATGTTGTGCAAGCATTGCTGCTTTGGCATTTGCTGGACTTTTTGGTATAATATTGATCGCAGGTATGCTTCTCACCTGTACAACATTAAAATCCTCAATTGTATCATATCTTTGAATCTGTATATGTACTTTCACATTTATATGACCAAGGTTTGTGTTAAGAGCATTAATGCTATGGTGTGTCGAGTGAAGCACATTTTGTCCTTTTAGAGCGCACACATGGTATATATGTCAACCCTCAGAGTTCATGCTGCATACTGTGTAATTTGATGGCAATTCACTGGGTTGTATTGTGATGTTTTGGCATTTGACTTGATGTGTGCTGTTACAGTTGTTAAGGGCACACTACTAGATGCTAGCTCCCATTGTACACACAGGCATGCATGCAGGGTATTTCATAGGAAGTCTTTATCCATGTGTTTTCTACTTGATGTAGGGTTCCCCTAGGAGTGTAGTTGTTGTCAAAGCATTTATTTATAAGATGAGAGTGTGATTGGACAGTAAAGGCAATATAACAAACCAAATAACTACTGATAGAGGCATATGCCGGGGGGGGCGTATTGGCCCCTGCACTTTTTAATGTGTACCTTTCGGATATAGGTATCAGGCTGAGTCAAGCTAAAGCCTTTCCCCAAGGCTTAGGTCTCTGCAAATTCAATACTTATCATATGCAGATGACTTGATGATAATTGATCAAATGCCTATTAGACTACAGCTTTCCCTTTCTGCCCTAAGTGATTTTATGGAGGCTCATGACTAGGCCATCAATGTCGAAAAGACAAAAGTAATGAACTGTAGTTCTGGAAGGATGAAAAACACTTTTGTGTGGAAAATTAAAGGAGTGAAATTAGACTTGGTGGATCAGTACATAAATCTAGGTTTTACGATTTATAGCAATCCAAGAAATAAATATCATTTTGATTATATGAAAAGCAAGTGCATAGTTTTCTGTGCACAATTGAAGAGGATTAGTGGGAAGTTTGGGAAGTTCGCTTTGTGCGATTAATTACATATTATGGAGTTAAGGTGCTACCAGTGCTTTTATAAGATGTCCATCCACTTTCCATTGTTGAATTTTCAGATTGCCAGATTTTAGAAGCTTGATTTGGAGGAGAGTTTTGTGTCTTCCGAATTTTGTGCCTGCTTCTATCATCTGTCAAGAGTTGGGCCTTCTCTCTATAAAATCATGGATAGAGTGGAATAATGTATCTGTGTTACCACCTCCTAAATCGTTAGTTGCTAAATTAAGGACCTTAATGATTGGTAACAGCTCTCAATGCCCTTCTAGTTGGGGAAAAATCACGTGATTTGATGTTACAGGTTCTGGTGCGTTCCAGTGAATCTCTGGACTTATTCCCACAAAAAATTAAAAAAGCTCCTTGGGCATGGACTAGGGGGAGAAGCATGAGACATGCCCTATGTGAGAAACCTGAGGGTATCCTCACACCTACTCCCCTTGCATCCTCTTCCCAGGTGACCAGGGAAAGGCCTACACTTTTGGATCGTGACCCTGGGGGTGGAGATGCGAGGGGGGATCACCTGGGTGGAAGGTCCTTGGGGAGAGGATATTCACAGATTAGACATGGTGTCCCCCTTTTCCTTATGATAACCAACTTCACCCTCCCCCTGCCTTTATAGGCTGTTATAAACCATCTCCCCTCATTTCCCCTCTTTCAGACCATTAGACTATACTACATATAGTACTGGGATGAGGAAGTGGCAATTAGGAGTAGTGAATTCTAACATGCCATTTCACCACTCTAGTACTAAAATGAGGAAGAAGCCTGCAGACTGTTGTAAGGGTCAGGCATGTCCAGAGTACTCCACTAATTATGGCGAGGCAATTATGACTGTGAATTCACACATGCAACCTGTCAAATGGTTGCAGGTGTATAAATGGTGGAGCGGACAAGTGTGTGGGAGAGACCAGTAAGAGAGAAGCCGTGCCGAGCATTGCGGGCCTGAACACAGAGTCCTGTTCAGAAGGAGTAGGCTGAGGTAGGTCCTGCAACAGAGCCAGAATACTGGCAAACAACACCAGGAAACTGTGGAGCTGAGGCCCGGGTGAGCTGTGAGTGTGCCACAGAAGTGGAAGCCTTGTTGGACGGGTGTCAGCAGCAGGAGCTGCGGACACGGAAGAGATCTACAAGCTGCAAGTTACCAGCAGCGTCCGCAGGAAGCAAGCAGAGGTGCGTCAACCCACAGAGAGAGAAGGCGAAGTGCCAAAGCAAACGTGTCAGCGGAGCAGAAACAGAAAACAGCAGCCTGGAGGAAACACCAGGGAATGGTGATTGAAAAAAGGGAAGAGTATTCAAACCAGGGGGGGGCGCTGGTGGGGGCTGTTGGAAAGCCAAAGTAGATGCTGAATGAATGAAAGAGTATGTGCAATATGCAATAAACCCAATGCAAGGGGTTGTGAGGAATAATACAGACAAGATAAATTGTGAGCAGCAGAGTAAAAGGTCAAATCGTTGAATGCCAAAATAAAAGCAAGCTTTTGGCAAAGCTATGAACAGATGTTAAGTTTGTGTCAAGTACACATACAGTATATTGAAAGCAAAGCACAAATCATTTCAAATACAATGGAAAGCAAGCATGGAATATTATAGAAAAGTATGAAATCAATGAGTGAGGAAACAAGAGCACTACAAAGTGAACTGTATGCAAAAACACGGTGTGGCAAAGCCAAGAGACTGGCAAAGAAAGGAACACATTGTGACAAAGCAAAGAGGCTAGAAGACAAAGCCAAGTTAATGTGAATCATCACACAGGTACACATACAGAAGAGCCTGTGTGGGCTATAAAGCCTAGGTTTCCTGGTTGTGTGACCTGTAATGGGTGTACCTAGTGGTCCGATAACTGCGCCTAGACCGGGGATACCCTGTTTTGTGAAAGCCGAAGAAATATACCGAGAACAAAGGCAAATAGTTGCAAGAGGTTACTGAAGTGAAGCAGAAGAAAGCAATCTGTAAGAACTGCCAAGAAATCAGAAGGAGTGTAAAGTCGACGTGGAACTGGTTTTGAATATTGAGAGATTAAGACTAAGTACAAGTTGACAAGCTGAAGTTTTGGGAAACCTGAGACTTTATTAACTTTGGTGCTATCTTGTGGAAGAGAACATTGAGACCCTTTTTGGAACTGTGTTGTCTTGAACTTGGGGAAGGAAACCCTGAGACTTTGTGGAAGGGGAGCTGAGAGTAATTCAGGAGCTGGAAGAAACTCAGAAGTTTATTTGGAACACTATTTCTTTTGTTACTGACATCGCTACACGTTGTTTAGCTTTAGTTGTGAGGGCAAGTATACGTTTTGGACACAGACAGAGTTTTAAGTTGAACTTCCTGACTCAGACTTTCCTTGGTTTCTTTAGGTAGGGAAATCCCTCCTTGGTTTACAGCAGGTTAGGCCTTCAACCATCCTGACATTTGAGTTAATAAATTACTTTAGTTTGAACTTTGAATCTGTTGTCCGTGTCTTGCTTCATGATGCCTTCACACCTATTTAAAGAGGTATCATCGCTCTCAAAACCCATGGTGGAATATGAGTTCTATATTGAAAAATATTCTTGTTTGCTGTGGAGGAATACATTGTTTGTGTTTCGTATGAATTTATTATCCACTAAAGAAGTCGAGGGGGCCAGAAAGGGAGCCGACCCTTTGAAAATGTACAGTTTTCCCCACCTCTCGTGCAAATTTTGTAAGGTAGAGGGTTCTTTAGAAACCTTGAAACACTTGTTAACGGTCTGTCCCTCTACACTCCCTATTAAGTATTCATATTTTAACGCAATTTGTTCTGGTCTAAGATTTTATAGGGTTGATGAATTTTGGAAAGAGATTTTGGTAGGTAAACATGTTTCTTTAATTCTGGCCTCTATTAGATGCATCGAGGAAATTCTTAAATTAGATAAATTCTTCCTCTTTTACACCTCCAATCTTTTGTGGGATATTTTTAGAACTGTCTACATCATATTTATTGTATTGTACTATTTATATGTATAGGGATTCACTTGACTAAGGCTCAGCTTTTAATCTCAGATTTTAAATATGTTATATAAATTTGCAATATATTGTTTTATATCACCTGTTTATTGTATTCTATATGTGTATGGACATTAAATTAAAAATAAAAACATTAATTTACTTATATAGCGGGGAACAATGTTCTTTTAATCACAAAAGATCACACACTAAATAAGAAATCTGATTTGACTGGAAACAGTGATATTCTTACAATGCGGTGAGTTTCAGTGACATACTGATGAAGGGAGTAAAAGGAACAGTACCCGGGGACAACCAACATTAGACATTTTTGAGTGCAGGTAGGCAGTACAGCTAACTGTGTTAGGGATGTGCTAGGGTGGAGGCAGAGAAAGTGAGGGGCAGTGGCACGGTAGAGGAAAGGCAAAATAATAACTGGAGGACAGATGAGTGGTCGGGTAAGAGAGTGTAGTGGAAAATAAAGACCACTTGATTCTGGTGGATTGATGAACACTTTATCAGTCAAAGCAGTAAGAAAAACACATGACCAACAGCAACATGAGCCTTCACCGCATTTGAACCCCTTTCTCTCTTCACTCCAGGTATCTAATTCCCCTGGACTACATAGATGCCAATGGAAGGGGGGTGGTCTTAGTCTTGGATAGTTCACACCTTTGCACTTTATTGCTGACCGAGACACAGCCTTTTTTGCACAGTGTTTTAATGCCAGCTGCATTTGTTAGTATTAACAGTAAACAGCACAGTGTAACACATTTCTTTAAGGTAACTATACTTCTTAATGCTTCACATCTCATCTCGAAGCAGACGAGAGTCCTTGAAATATGACAACATCTGCCTGTTATAGCCACCTCAAAATAAAAGACGAGAGCACAAAACACGCTTAGCTACCACAAAACGGATATAGAGTAGTAGTGGGAACAGTGAAGGCGAGCATTCTTCAATAATGGGTGAGGCGCTTCTTGAGCAGTGGCATGCGCAGTGAGGTTCAGTACATTGTGGTTTGTAGCTAGTAGCAGTGGTTAAACATGGCATGAGACAAGCAGAATATTATGTTATGCAATGGTGGCGTACCTGGGGAGTACTGTGTGGTCATGCTTTATTCAGTTGTTTTCCCCACAAGAGTAACTTATATGCGAAAAGGTAGGCTTTTAGTTTGGTTTTGAAAGAATCAGAGTGGACTGTGTTATCAGATGACCGGGGAAGAGATGTTCATGCAAGTGGAGCAAGAAGAGAGAAAGAGCTGAAGCAAGAGGAAGCGCAGGGAGGGTCAGGTGCCACAATGGTACTCGAGCAGGCAGAGTGGAGATTACAAGAAGGCTTGTAGAGGTGGATAGAAGAGGATAGATACAGTGGTGCATTATCATGCATAGATTTGTTAATTGGTAGAAGATATTTAAATCTGGCCTGGTTTTGCATCGTCAGCCATCCAACCTAGTGATGGTACGAGGAAGTAGGTGTGAAGTGAGGGAGTTAGAATAGAGGGGTAGCAAAGTTAATTATCTTGTCAAGAGGACAGAAAGCATAGTTAGGGAGTCCAAAGAGGATGCTGGCAGAGTAGGCCCGTTTAGAGAAGACAAGAGTGGTTAAGAGATGTTAAAAAGGAAGGAGGTGCTTAATTTTCCTAACATTTAGGAGTTTGAGTTGAGGCGCCAGTGTAATGATAATGATGTGTTATTTATATAGTGCCTTAATCCAGAGCGCTTTAAAGAGCACATATTTACATACAACATCACCCAACTGAAATTGGTACTCATTTATCCACCTCGGAAGGATGAAAGGCTGAGTTGGCCTTGCCGGGATCGAACCTGCGACCTGCAGATGAAGTTCAGATCACAGCAGCAAGCACGGAACCCGCTGAGCTATTTTACCAGCTTTGAAAATAGAGATGGTATGAGAAAGATCATAGATGATGATGAGGTTTCTTGATGAAGAAGAGTTGGGGAGAGTGTCAGGTGGGAAGAGGATAAGCAGGCAAAGAGAAGAAAGAGATTATTTGGCAGGGAAGAAGAACACCTCGGTTTTAGTAGAGTTTAACATCAGAGAGTGTGAAGCCATCCAATATTTAATGGCAGAGAGACAGTTGGACATTTTGTTTGAGAGATCTGAGGAGAGTTGATGAAAAGAGAATAAGATTTGAGTGTCATCAATGAAGATATGATATGAGAACCCAAAAGAGAACAGTGCCCCAAGAGCAGAGATGTAGAGTGTAAAGAGTAGAGGACCCAGCAAAGAGTCTTGTGGATCACCAAAAGAAAGAGGGTATTAAGGAGATCAGAGTTATTTACAGTGTCGAAGGCAGTCAGAAGATCAAGAAGAATTATGATATAGGATACGTTGGAGTTCTCAGCAAAGGCAATGAAGTTAGACATATTCATGAGAGCAGTTTTGATGGAGTGACAGGAGTGGAAACCTGCTTGTCGGAGGTCTTGTAGGTTGTGGATGTCTAAGAAATGTGTAAAACGGTTGAACACAACCCCTTCGACCATTTTAGAGTAGTGCGGAAGGAGAGACAAAAGGCGAAGGTTACCAGGTAGGTTTGTGCCAGCCTCTTGATTTTTTAGGAGAGGAATGACCATGCCTATTTTGAAAATAGAAAGAAAGCAAACAGAGTGAAAGGATGGGTTGAAGAGTTCAGCGAGGTGAGATGCCACTAAAGGGGCAATAGGCTTGACTTGGTGAGGAGCAAGAGGGTTTGATGGGGCACAAAAGGTGTTAGCCTTCATCAGTTTGAGATAGTACCTCCTCAGTATTAGTGTGTCTAAAGTGGGGGCTTGAGGCAGAATATGTTAGTAGAGTAGGTGGAGTGCAGAATGGAGGAAGAGGAAGTTTGAGGAAGGTCGGGTGAGAGGCTCTAATTTTGCAAAATTTTGCACCATAGTATTCAGCAAGGAAATTAGCGGGGAGTGTGCAGTTGATAGTCATAGGTTTAGGACGAGTCGGGAGTGGGTTTAGGGTGCCCTGCAGCCAGCGAGGATGTTTGTAGTGAGAGTCAGGTAGAAATCCATTATTGCTTGTCAAGAGAGGATCTAACATAGTTCAGGCCAAAGATGTAGAGTGTCAGGTCCTCTTGCGAGTGGGAACACCTCCATTTGCACACCAGTTTATGCATGTCTGCTGCATGTCTGTGCAGAGCGAGCGCATGAATGGGGCGACCCATTATTGAGGATGCTGAGATTTAGGACTGAAAGTTAGCAGTCAGAAGTGAGAGCAGAATGAGTCATATAGTAGGGATTGGCAGCTGGAGAAAACAGTGTTAGTGGAAAATGGATCTTTGGTGAAGGTCTCATTAGACACAGACACATTTCTTTTGAAGAGTCTTGATCGATAACAGCACTGGAGAAGAGCCAATCTATAGTTATAAAAACCACAGGTAAGGGCAGTGGGATTGCCGTCATGAAAACTTCAAAGTACATAGAAATGGTGAAAATCCTGGTTGATAACACAGCTCATTACACGCAAATTAACATCAACTTTTATGTAGAGGTGATGACACGTTTAAGCAATTTGTGCACAACTTGTATATATTTAGGCTACCAGACTCCCAGGAAGCAATGTTCCTCACCCCCAGTGATGCTGAAAACCCAGTCATTTACGCATTGCCCAAAATCCACACAAATATCACTAACCCTATGTGAAGACCCTTTGTCTCGTTATGTGGTTCTGTTTTAGAGCCATGTGGTAAATAAATCAATGCATTTCTGCAACCATTGGCCATGCAAACAAAGATCTTATTTAAAAGACTCCTTGGATTTGATCAGACTATTGGATGTTTTGAATGAATATGGAGCAGAAGAAGAAATGTTGGTTACCTGTGAGGTTGCAGCCATGTATACCAACATTGCCCAGCTAGAGGCTGCGGACATAATTGCAAGTAGACTAAATGAACATCCAAGTCCACATACGGTTCCCCGCACTAGGGCCGGTCTAGTTCAGCTGGTAAGATATGAGCTCAATGCCACACTTCATTCAGTTTTGAAGAATGTTGTATTCACAGGCGCAGTTTGAATGTCTAGGATGTGACTGGTGCCATTAGAAAGCAATGCGCTCTTCACGTTGTGATGGTAAATCTTTGATGATATAGCGAGATAATAGCGAGATGATTTCAAAATAAATGCTCAAATAAATAGATGCTTGAAGCAGGCCTTTTGTAATTCTACATCAGGTGAACTTGAGCCACCGCTACATCCAGGTTATGACTGAATGTTCGGGTGGAACATACTAAACAATGAGTTGTGTCTTTAGTGTAACTGTTGAACATGCACTTGTGACAGAATGTGGTGCTTGTCATTGCATCATGATGAGTTTTTGAAACAATATGTAAGCAGCACACTTCCTGCACACATGATCATTCATTGGTGCCTCAAATATATTTACTATGAACTCCTGAAATGTGTTGCTGCTTGTCATTGCAGCATGACGAGCACTTCGAAATTGACACTGCAAATATGGCCCTGATTCTTTGAAGTTTTAATTGAAGCAAGACTAGATTGACCTCTACTATTAATTAAATGTTCAATGAATTCAAGGTGCATTTACCGAGTAATTAATTGATATAATTTTTTCATTACTAGTCATACTCTCATTGCACTTTGCAACATTTCTTTATTGTGCGTTATTTTGTGTTGCAGATCTACCTGAATGAACTGTTTACCCTGGTGAACAATTATTACGCTCTGGGAAAGGCTGGGTCAAAGGTTTATTAGGCCACATCAGCCGAAACTTAAATTGGCTCTTTTATCCCATCCAAATTAATCAAACAATGTACTTTCAGATAAAGGAATGCCTTTTGCACATACCCAATATGGCACTTGTGTAACGGGAATTATGTCTGGTCTACACCTTCGGGGCAGACCATGTATTTAAGTTGAAGTGATATCTGCACTACTCACACTTTTGTCTATGCATGCATTACATTGCATATATGTGGTCACATATGTCTGTGCTTGTCAGTTGTTAGGGGTGATTTAGAAGATCACCAATTATCTACAATCATGTAATGAATTGGAAATATGTGTAGTGAGTTCATGTATTTGTTCTACAATGGTTTGGAAATATTTTGGTTAATGTCCTTTTGTATAAATATCCTTCTGTAACACCATGTCATAAAATAGAATTCTATTATATTTTTATTTTAAAATATAAAACATTAAAGATGTTACATTGTATTTAAAATGTATTAGGTATCCTAAGGCCCTAATTAATTGTTGTTGATGTAGTGTTAGTGGAAGAGGCATCAGGTGTGACGTAGGAGGCTGAGAACTGTAGGTCCAATAGAAAGGGAGCAATGGCAGAAGGTTTACATTTAATTTCATTATTAGATGAGGCAAGCGCTGAGGAGCAATCAGCTGGTGGTAGAAACACTGAAGTGGTCAGATAGGGATGGTGTGACAGTAATATTAGTGGCTGAGAGAGAGGTGATTAATAATAGAAGGAGGATGGGCTTTGTAAGTTCTGAAATATTCAAGACCCCATTGATTGTCCAAAATGTTAAATCTGTATCCCAGACCAAGAGTGCAAGAAACGTTTACTCAGAATACTCAACACTTTGTATTTTCTTTTCTGCCAGGGCCTGCTTTCTTGCTTGTATTGACAAATGCATGTCTTTCACATGAATGGGAGACGTCAGTGAGTTCCAATCTGGAAAATCCCCTGAGCGGATGTCTGGCTAGGTAGTCAATTTTAGAAGATACGCAGTGTTCTGTTGGCCATTTTTAATTATAGCTAGATCTGGTGAATTGTGTCAATCATTTTCACAATGGCATCTCTAAGAAGTAGATGCCTTGTTGTAGACACCACTCTCTCTGGTTTGATACTCTAGATGCAGTGTTGCTGTGACAGCATATTTCTAGGATTGGAATGCCTTTGCTGTCTTCCCTGGAGCACTTGGATCCAGGCTTCTGTATGGGAGGATTGGTCCAAGAGACCCCCCTCCCCTGCATCCCCTCCCCCTCGTGAAGTCCATGGCTCGTCGGGGGTTCCCCCTGCCACCAGGGCTCAGGTGGTGGGTGGGCCACTGGCTGAAGACATTGACCAAACATGCTGTATTTAGCTAGGCCCTGGAAACCATTTTGTGAAATCAAAATGGTTTGAGCCCTGTGCACCACAGCGCGGCCCCCACCCTTGGAGAGTCTCACCTATCCCTGTGGCCGCAGCTCCCTGGCAGATCCGCTGAGAGCCCGTTCCCACGAACAGACGGACATGAGCTAGCGCTAGATGCAAACATTGTAACATTCACCTTCCGCAGTGCATCACTGTTCTCAGTATGACCCGGCCAGCAGGGCCGGGGTGGAGAAGAACTGTAAAATGGTCCCCTGACAAAAGCAGAGCCCCCAAAAACTAATGAGCAAACTACTTGTGATGAAACCCTTCTCTCCATGACCTTCCTGACTAAAAACCTGTAACCTCCATGAAGATGGCAGAATGTGTGCTTATATGACATTCGGGGTGAAATACCCACATCCCCGTAGCTATGCGCAAATGGTAAAAGTGTCCCGGGGTTTTCATGTTATATGTTTCGCCGAGAAGACTGCACCCCAAGGTCTTATACTTAGCATATAGGTAACGCATTTTAAATAAGCATGTAAAAGGTACTAACAATGACAAAAACATAAGCTTTGAAAAGACTCAATGAGTATTGTATATTATATGAATGTTTATGCCTCTTCCACTTAAAATCTGCAACACACGAGGAAAATACCTTTGTGAGCATATGCAAGGCCATTCCCCCCTCCTCTTGTTGAAGCCTGCCAGACGAAAAAGCAGAGGCCTGTGCTGCTCTGCTCCACCTCCCCCAATTCGGCTGGAGCCGCTTAAAACATTCACATTCCCCCCGCGGCACCCAAGGCCACGGCCTGCCACCTGAATTATTTACAACCTAGCAGTAAACCCCAGCCTTAAACACAGATCCGAAGGTGCCCTTTCTTAGGCTCCACGACCCACCGGCTCACCTTAGGTTAATGGCCGCTGTAAAATTAGGACACCCAATATTATAGCAACACTACAGGAACACATCCATAATGACTTCTAACGAGACATGATAACTCGGACAGCCCGTCCCTTGCCCTGAGACCCAACCTCGCGACCTATGATACCCGGTCAACAGGACGATGGTAACCATGTATTGATGTATCACCAAAAGACCCCACTCTAGGTGCATTCCCCCTGTGTTGCATTAACCTGTAGAGTAACCTATTGGAAGATTTATCGGGGAAGATAATATTGCAATGTTGAATGACTGCGGTGTGCGTGGCCTTAGGGCAGAAAGCCAGGGAAGACGTTCATCACTGACACTGGTCACGGCTGGCACAACAACACCGTCCGGATGAACCCAGCTGACCTGCCCGGCCCAGCCCAGCCCACGAGGGTAACCAGTGACGTCCAATGACCACGGCAAACCACATCGCAGCAGCACCTATAGTTAGTCGTCCCCACCCAATCCCCACAAACTTGTGCCCCCTATAGCATGTAGGTTCTTATGTCGTTTTTGGTAAATATATACGCCTGTTTTTGCTATTGTCAGACAGAGCGCTCTCGGAGTTTGCAGAGTCCTTTGCATGCCCTATTCTGATTGATAAACTCCCATTTAAGCTCACCCGCACTTTGTCCTAGCCTTATTCCCATCTTGGGAGAGTCCATTATTGTCTCTCATTGTGGGGAGGATCGTGCTATCTGGGGGACGCTCACCTTCAGAGGTGACCCCGACAGCGTGATGATTATTTTCTCTTAATATATATATATATCCCTACCGTCCCCTTTGGCACGAAAATCTCCGGTCGAAAAGGGATACGCACGGTGCGCCGGCTCCGGAAGGCTGCCCGCCAACGGCGACCAGTACACTCAGAAGTGCGCACTCAACAGAGAGAGGGTACGGGATCCCGGTTGAAAAATCCCCTTTGAGTACCGCTCGCCGGAGCCGGGGCTGACCGTTGAGCATACAGCAACACTGCCTGGACGGACCCAGTTTCGGAGACTCTCGGTTCAAGACGGGCACATGAGTATTAAGTGCGAGCGACCATAAAGGGAGTAGGGGAGGAAAAATAGGACAGGGAACGAGGTTGGTTGAAAGGGGACACTTTGGGACTACTAAGAACCACGCTAGACTTTCTTTACTTTTTCTTTGCATATGGCCATTAGGATCAAGAGGTGAAAAGAGATAAAGAGACGGGAACCTAGCTCCGCGAGGGGGTCGAAGGCGGCGCCGCATAGTGCTATCTTGACTAGTACTGGGAATATATGAAGAAGTGGAAAATGAGATAAAGGTGTCTGGTAAAGGAAGACACGGTTAATACATTAGTGACTGCTATTCTTTCTATTCTTCTTTCTGGGTTTACAGGAAAAAAACAGGGTTAGTACAAAAAAAAAAGATAATCTAAGTAGAAAGACGCGTTTATTTCAAAACTACAAGACGAATTCATATCAGATTAAGAAAGAAAGGGACAGCTAGCAAGGGAGGAAAGGGATTACAAATTGAGCTGTGAATAGAGTGTTGTCTATGGGTGTGTAAGCATCATATGTGCCAGAACATATTTGTCACGATGAACGTGTAAGAGTGGTCATAAGTGCATAATTATGGTGTGGTCATGGTAAGTGTGACCAGAAGAAATTTTGCAAGGAAGAGCGCAATGCAGACAAGTGACTGTGTTTTTTGATTTTTTGGGTAAATTTGCTGAAGATATTGATGGTGTACGAAGGGTGGTTTGCTTTTGTAGGTGCCTCCTAAAGTATACAGAATAGAGGCTGTGCGTGGCCATTCTTGTATTGTACAGGTGGCAGAAACACACGCAGGTCCCCACGCGCAGTGATACACAAATATTAGATATATCTGGTGATACATCCATATAAAGATATATATAGATATACATCAGTATCAAGCAACCACGAACTATGGGGACAGAAACACCATTAGCACATATTTTTAAGAATCTACCTGGGTACGCTGAACGCATTAAGAAATATCACGATCAGTGGATCACAGAGCTGAAGGGGGAAGGATTACCCCAAATATGGCCCGAAGGGGGATCGTTTGACAAGAGTGTCCTAGATATTGTAGCTACATGCATTTATTTGAAATACAAGGGGAAGCAGCTACATAATAGGAGAGAAATATTAGACCTATGGAGATTGTTTGAAGAAGTACCCCCACCTAAGAAAAGGGAATTAGGTACTGATCTGCCATCTACCACTGACAATCCATTACTGATACCAAAAGACGACAAGGTGTTGCCAGAAGGGGAGCCACCGGTAGAGGTAACTAGGTTGTACCCAATACTAAATAAGCCAGTGCCCGCAGAAGGATACAGTGACTCAAAATATGTACCCCCAACAACAGTAACTACGACTCAAGGGCCAACAGCACCCCCACCGTATGAGAGTCATAGAGAGCGAGACAAGGTAAGTACACCAATAGTGAACATAGAGAAACTAACAGAAGACCTAGAGTCCAGGCTCTCTATAGCAAAAGATGAGCTCTCGAGGATAAAAAGTATATGTGAACAGACTGCGATTAATGCTGCTAGGTCAGAGCCCACATCAAGAGCGCAGAGTCAGGATAAAACCATTGAGGAGGGGTGGAAGAAGGGGGAAATACTGTTTAGGATACAAGAAGAACCGGCCCGAATAATTGAACTAGAGGAGAGGGAAGAGCGCACTGACGATGAGACAAGGACTACAGGAGGTAGAGAGGAGCTATTGTGTGATATAGGAGAAGACTTAGAGGAAAGTGAAAGACTAAGCATGGCAATGGGAGGAGGAAGTGAGGGGTTGGATGGCGCATGTTCAGGGAGAACCATGGAAGAAGAGTGGGCAGGACGACTAAGGAATAGGTTGGGGAAAATGGCACCACTAGGAAAAAACGGAATGAAGGTGAGTGCAGACAAGACAACAAAGGGGAGGTTACAACTCCCACTAATACACAGGGGAGGAGGGAGGCCGAATTACATACCCTGGGCTCAGATGGATAAGGCCAATTTGTTAAAGTTATTGCCCCCGCTATCAGGAGGGGCAAGCAAGTGGATATATGTATTTGAGAAACACACAGCCGGGGTACCTCTAGCAATAGGCGATGTGAAGAGTCTGCTAGTATCAGCAGTCGGGGATCAAGCTGACAGAGTATGGGTAAAGGCTGGCTTCCCGGGAGTAACTTTAGACTGCGATCGCCATGATGGCGCCTCTTTTAACACAGTACGTGCCAGGGTGTGGGACGCCTTGAGAGAGACGTTCCCAGACACCCCAGATTTGCAGTCAGTCATGCAATGTACAATGAACGACGGGGAAGATGCTATGGATTACATTTTTCGGGTCCAAGAGATGTGGAGAGCCGAAACGGGCACGCCCTGGTATCAATCAACATCATTATTCTACTTCATAATAAAGAGGGGGCTCCCTAAAGAGGTACAAAAAGCACTTGACAAAATCGCAGGTATTGAAGCAAAAGGATGGCCCGAAATACAGAGCATAATAGTTCACCACTGTAAACGAATAAAAGAGAGGGAAAAGGAGATAGCGCAGAAAAGATTAGCAGACGAGGCAAAATTAGTACAAACGAAGCTGGTGAAGGTCGCCGCAGCAGTAGCCGCGCTCCCACACAGCAGGGAGGGAGAAGAGGAGGAGGAGGGGCTGGTAGCAATACAGGGGAGGATGGCAACGAATTGGGCAGGAGAAGGGCAACGACAGTGGAACGAGCAGGAGCAGAGTGGAGGTCCGCAGTGGCAAGAGTGGGCCCCTCGAGGGGGACGAGTTGGGTACAGGGGCCGAAGAGGGGGTGGGCAAGGGTACGGGGGAATGGAGGAAATGGATGGCAAGGTCCCAGAGGTTTGCAGGGAAGCTGTTGGAACTGCGGGAGGTGGGGGCACTTTTCCAGAGAGTGCAGGAGTAGAACAAACAACGGATTTCCAGAGATAGAACACTATGGCAACCCTCACCCGGGAAGCCCATATGGTCTCCCAATGGGGCAACAACAAAGGGAACAAGAGCAGGGGTACCCAGATCAAAGGCAAGTGCATCACTACAGAACACAGAATCACCCACAAAACAACAACACTATGCACTACACCCCAGGCAACCCTTTTGCAACGAATGTAAATGGAGCCCCAGCACCAGCCCCCTAAGTGGTGTGTCAGTAGTTTCAGGAAGAGTGTTCAACCAGGGGGGGGACAATGAGACAACCAGCATAGGACATCCCACAGAGAACACTTGCGTGTCCTGTTCTATCTAGAACCTACGATGCAGTGGAGGAACCATTGG
The DNA here is from genome assembly GCF_040938575.1 of Ambystoma mexicanum. Lineage (NCBI taxonomy): Eukaryota > Metazoa > Chordata > Amphibia > Caudata > Ambystomatidae > Ambystoma > Ambystoma mexicanum. Next base: position 1,141,668,705 of record NC_090931.1, on the reverse strand, counting down.
TAGGGGCGCAGATAGGAGACAAGCAGTTCATATTCATGGTGGATTCGGGAGCAGAGAAATCATGTTTTCGGGAGGGCCGGTTTCCGTTATCTAACCAGAAGTTAGAGACGCTGGGGTTCTCTGGGGCTGTAATTGAAGTTCCTTACACAGAAGATTTGGTTGTGACAGTGGGGGGTAAAACGGTAAAGACACCCTTACTGTATTATGAACTATCGCCAATAAACCTGCTCGGAAGGGACCTTCTTAGCAAGCTTAACATGACAATATCATTTACAGAAAGAGGGATAGTGTGCTCAACACCAGGGATATGCCCATTACGCGTAATGCTGGTGGTGCAGGCTCGGACAACGGCACCGGAAATACGTGGCCTGCCAGTGGACGAAAGAATGTTCATTGAAGGTTTAAAAACACTGGCCCAAGTAGTTCCCGAGCTAAAAAAGTTAGAGTGGAGAATACCCGCAGAGTTTGTCTTCCGCCCAATAGTGCGCCCAGACATAGCACCAGGGTCAGTGGTATCCTTAGACTTGCATGCTGTACAGTTATCAGCAAAAAGGATTGCAGTGATTGGGATGGACATAGATGGGTGTGAATGGCGCACTGTACTGTGCATCAATGCTAATATTGCCCTACGAGACTTGTCTGATGAGGATCTCTTTTCTGACGTGGAAAATGATGGCGAGATAATAATGGAAATCGCAATGCCCTGTGACATTTTGATTCAGACTAGACAAATTCCCGTCCAGTTGATGGCAGTGGTGGGAACGCCACCGTCCTTTTTTGACGATGACATGCGACTAGTGCCAAACAATTTGTGGACAACAGGCCCCCATGATGTAGGTTTGTTGCATGGAGTGACACCAGTGGTAATAAAGCTCAAACAAGGGGCAATTTCGCCCCGAGTGAAACAATATCCATTGTCCCGCGAAGCTGAGGAAGGGATAAAAGAGACAATAAATGCATTGTTAGCACAGGGGATAATAGTGCCTTCAAACTCCCCATGTAACACCTGTATCTACCCGATCAAAAAAGCAAAGGGAGGGGCTTGGAGGATGATCCGGGATTTACGCCCCTTAAATGACGTCATACAGAAAGAGTTCCCTTTGGTCCCGAACCCTGCTTCAATATTATGCAGCATCCCAAAAACAGCATTGCATTTCACAGTGGCTGATTTGAAAAATGCATTCTTCTCAATCCCCTTGGCAGAAGAAAGCAGATACCTGACAGCATTCACATTAGGGGGAAAGAGATACGAGCATTGCAGATTACCTCAGGGATATTGTGAAAGTCCAAGCATATTCAACCGCACACTACACGAAGACCTGGGTAATTTATCAGTTGAAAGCACGATCATTCAGTACGTGGACGATCTGCTCGTCTGCGCACAGAGTGAAGAGACGTGTAGGAAAGACTCAGTAATACTTTTGAGGCTGCTGGCGAATAAAGGGTACAAGGAGGACAAGGGAAAGCTACAATACTGTCAGACGGAGGTGCTGTACCTGGGATAGCTGATATCAAGAGACGGGAAAAGAATAATCCCTGACAGAGTGGAAGCAATAAGGTCAGTGAGAGAACCAACAACAGTGAAGGAGATGCAGAAATTCTTGGGAATGTGTTATTATTGTAGAGCATGGATATTAGATTATGCAGTCTACACCAGGCCATTACTGCAAGCACTCAAGGAGGCCCATCAAGAGAACAGGAAAATAGAGTGATCAGAAGAGATGAGTGACTCGTTTAAGTCGCTAAAAGAGCTGATTTCGAGTGCTCCCGTACTTGCCAATCCTGATTATGAGCGCGAATTTTACCTGTTCTCACATTGTAAGGGGACTCTTATGACAGCTGTACTGACACAAAAGACTTCCCTAGGACACAAACCATTGGCTTACTATAGTGGCACATTGGATGCAGTGATGCAAGGCCACTTCGCGTCCGAGCAATCTCTCACCGCCGCGCGTTCGCCATTGAGAAAAGTGCCACAATAGTAATGGGGTGCCCTGTCACGTTGTTCGTGGAACACTCATTATTTGCAATACTTGAAAGATCAAAAAGTACACTGACCACACAGCGAGCAACTGCCTGTGAAATAATATTGTCCAGTGCCAATATTCACGTGGTACGGTGCAGGACAGTAAACCCGGCAACATTCATCACAGAACCATGCACACGAAAGGACATGCAAGAACACAATTGCGCAACTTACACAGGAGAAACAGGGGAGGGCACGGTGGTGTGCGAAAATGCCCTGAGCGAGGGGGGGGTGTACTTTGTGGAGGGGTCAGTGTCGATTGACATGGACACAGGAGAGAAACATGTGGGACTGGCAGTAGTGAGGCTAGAAGAAGGTGAGTATGAAGTACTAGTACAGTATCGCCTTCCATCACATTTCTCAGCACAAGCAGCAGAACTTATTGCCCTAATAGAAGCGTTACATGCAGCTAAAGGATGTGCAGTAACAATATATACAGATTCAGCCTACATGACGACGACAGTACACGGAGGTCTAGCCCGGTGGGGGCGGAGGGGGTTTTGAAGGGCAGATGGGATCCCAGTGTAACATGCAGAACTACTGAAAGAATTGATTGAGGCCCTAAAAGATCCAACAGTGGTAGCAATAGTGAAGTGCCAAGCACATACGTCCAACACAGACGTTGTATTTTTGGGGAACGCAGCAGCAGACGCTGCTGCCAAGTAAGCTTCATATTTTGAAAGACATGGAGCAGGTGAGTGCCTATTACAGCACAAAACGAGTGAAGAGCTTCCAGAAGGATACAATGCCATGCCCATATCACAACTACTAGAGCTGCAGGAAGGGGCCAGTTGTGATGAAAAGATGGTGTGGGAAAAAAGAGGGTGCAGCCAATCGGCAACAGACTTACTATGGCAACAAAATAACTCAGGAAAAGTAGTAATGCCCGTCAAACTGTTAGAGATAGCATTTCAGCAATTACACTTTCCCGCGCATAACACCAAACAACACATTGCAGCAGAGATACAAGAAGACTAGTTTGTGCCATGTCTCCAAGAACACATATCTAGATTGACAATGGAGTGCACAACGTGCCAAATATATAACTCTGGAATGACGCTACGAACACTCAGGGGGACAATTCCAAAACCCATAGGGCCCTTCAAAGAACTGCACATTGATTACGCGGATATGGGGGAAAGGTGTAATGGGGCACGCTGCATGATAGTGGTTGTATGCCCATTTTCGAGGTGGGTGGAAGCAGGCCCATGTGCGCGACCTGATGCTAAAAGCGCTGCAAAGTTCCTAGTAAGGGAAGTGTTCCCACATTGGGGAATTTGCAACGTAATTCGCTCGGACAACGGCACTCATTTTGTGAACGAGCTCTTCAAAGAAGTGACCACGTTATTGGGAATTAAACATAAATTGTGCTCGATTTATCATCCTCAAAGTAATGGCGTTGTCGAAAAGATGAACGGACTGTTAAAAGGGAGACTGTCTAAATTGTGTTTCTCGTTGAAGAAAAACTGGATCTACTGCTTACCCCTTGCACTGTTTGAGCTGAGGAATCAGCCAAGCAAGGACCACCATCTGTCCCCGCACAAAATTGTGACAGGGAGATGGATGCTCACTGCACATTCCCCACTACGCCAACACTCAGATGCACACAGAAGCGCCACGATATTGGGAGATGAATTCACAGAATACCTGAAGAAGCTAACTAGGGCAGCGCGTGCAATCTCAAAGCAGCTCTCACCACCATTCACAAGGGAAGAAGGAAACACAACAGTGTCCCATGCAGAACATGAAGTACAGGCACAATTAATGCCAGGAGAGTTCATTTATGTCCAGAGTTTTGTGCGCCGGTGGAATGCCCCAAGGTTCCATGGGCCGTACGAAGTGGTATTTTGTACCCCTACAGCTGTAAAAGTAAAGGGGCTCCAATACTGGATACATTTGACAGATGTGCGAAAGGCATATAATAGTGTACAGGAAGAGGTGGATGGGGAGGCACAGACAACAGCAAACAACAGTAATGAAAATGATGAATGAACGTGAACAAGTGAATGGAGGAGTGTAACTGACAGACAAAAATGTTAACAAAAGAAATTATATTACAGGTTATTGATCGAGATAAAAAAATTTAAAAAAAGGGCGTTCAAGTGTAAATAACGATGTGAAAAATATGTATATTGCCTGCTCCCTTCTCTGTACATTTCCCCCCTTTCCCCCTCCCTTACCCAACCCATCTCCCTTCCATGACCTCATGGCACAAACAGTGCCAACAAAAATGTTTACATGCACGCACTTAATGCACTTTTATATCTCAAACAGGAACTACCATGGCAACAAACGGGCAGCCTGCAACGAATAGATTGATTAGATTTAGAGAGGTTTTAGCTGAAAGATGTAGATATTCGTATGAGTGTGGGTTGTCTGTATGCATTACATTATTTTTTACAATACTGTTTGGCTTGGTTACTTATTGGTTTATAGCGTTCATCTCTATCGAGATGAACGAGGGGGGAGGGAATAACGGGATTAATGCGACAAATGAAACCACAACTGTACATACTAAACAAGGTGATTTTTTGGTATGGGACAGATCTAAACTTGTATGGGGATATTACACGACACCACCCAATGTTGCTATCTCGCCAAATGAAAGATTACAGGAAAAAATGCTAAACAGCACAACTTCCTCGCCAAAAGCATCTAATTACAATGCCCACAGTTTAAATGATCATAACCCCTCTGTTATATCATGGTTGTACAACACCCCCACCAGCGTGCCCACTCCTGCAACAGAAAACACACTGCTAGATAGTATGAAGAAAGAGAAAGAAAAAATGACAGTGAGATATGAAGCATTATACAATGACTGGGGAAAGGGGGTCGAAGGGGAGAAAGGGGGGCCCACACTGTTCCTCGCCCATGATGCTGGGAAATATCTTAGAAATAACATAAGGAAAAGGGAGGCGGGAAGGAGAAAATATGACGAATATTACGGGTTGGGGCTGGACAAAATGGAAGACCCACGACACCCCCACCAGACAAATAAATGGTATGCGGACATGAGTGCAACAGCTAAGCAAACAACAAATGAAAGCTGTTATGTCTGCTCCCTCATTCCCCATGCTTCAGGTACACCCAAAGTACTGCTGCCCAAAGAGTTGCCTATTGTCGATGCCCAATGTCTCCTTCATCTCACGTTGTGCAGAATTAAGAACACCTTCCAGGCACATGAGGTAACTTTTAAAATGTTGCAGAATGAGAAGACCTGTTATCCGAAGGCGGTAGGAGTGATATGTTTGGAGGAACCATTTTTTATAATACAAGGGACACTATTTTCAGAAAATAAGTGGACAGATGAAGAGATAATGTGCAAAGCTGAAGCGCTGCGTGGTGTGGCACCAGAGAAACTGCAATGGATAGAAAAAACTTGCACACCAGTCTGGAAGGAGCACATCTCAAAATTGACTTGGGTGACGGCCATTGAAAAGCCCTTCAAGCTACAGAAAGAAATAAACTATGAACTGTGTTTCAAGGGAGACGGGAAAGTTTTCATGGGGGTAAACAAAAATGTCAACAAGACCCTCACCATCCCAGATATGAGGAAGGGGACAGCGGCCCTCATGGACACTTATTGGGTATGTGGCAACCAGGCATACCTGCACCTCCCACAATCCTGGGGTGGCAGCTGCTCATTGGCCACCCTACACTCCGCACTAATGGTGATACCGAAAAGCCACATTGATGGGAGCAAGAAAATGCGAGAAAGACCTCAGCAGAATGAGGCCCAGCCAACTGCAGAGTCACGAGTATATGTCCTGTCTTCCGGTAACAAGGAGGAGGTGCTGTCACGAAACAAACGATCATCGAACTACATATCAAAAGCATCATCAGAGCTGCTAGCACAGATCCCGGATAGATATCGATTATTCAGTTCCGCAGAAACTTTCTTTGCCTCACTCCTCCCTAGCATCCAGGCACGAGAAAATGCGAAATGGCTCCAAATTACACGCTGGGAGCTGATCCAACTGGCGAATGACACTGAAGAAGGATTCAACATAATAAAGGTGGAACTGTGAGCACTGCGGCTAATGACCATGCAAAATAGGTACGTCTTGGACCTGCTGACAGCAATGGACGGAGGTGTTTGCTGAAAAATTGGAAGTGCCTGCTGCACTTTCGTACCTTCCAAAGACGCGGACAATGGTTCCTTGTCCCATGTGATCGAAGCAGTACATAACCTAGGAGAAAGAATGAAAATGGAAGGTGGAGCAGAAGAGAGCACATGGTTCGACAACATCTTCTCCTGGGTCCCATCATGGCTGGGAATGACTTAAATTTTTGATGCCGGCAGTAGTATTCCTCCTTTTTATTTTTTGTATGTGCCAGGTGGGTCTTCGATGTTGTGCTAACGCCGTACCAAATGGTGCAATGATGATGGTGACAATGGGCAACGCCCGCGGTACCATACAAAACATGCAGGAAGTACAGGTACAAACAGGAACAGATAACACGCCAAGATTCCAGATGGTGCCCATATACCACAGCGGGGATGTAGTAGATAGGCTATGGCACACTACAATTAAAGAGCCCCGTGAACTTGAATGGTATGAGGAGGTGTGGGTGGACTTAGAAGGGGAGAGTGGTTGTATATATCTGACCTGCACCCCGGACGAATATGCTAGAAGGGGAGAAAGCCTGCGAGGAGTGTGTAGAGGATGGATGCCCATAAAAGGCACCCCTGCATGGGATGAGGCTGTAATTGAAGAAGAAGAATGCAAGAGGTTGGAGGATTTAAAGTATTCGTTACTTAAGTAATGAAAGGGGGGAAATGTATGGGAGGATTGGTCCAAGAGACCCCCCTCCCCTGCATCCCCTCCCCCTTGTGAAGTCCATGGCTCGTCGGGGGTTCCCCCTGCCACCAGGGCCCAGGTGGTTGGTGGACCACTGGCTGAAGACATTGACCAAACATGCTGTATTTAGCAAGGCCTTGGAAACCATTTTGTGAAATCAAAATGGTTTGAGCCCTGTGCACCACAGCGCGGCCCTCACCCTTGGAGAGTCTCACTTATCCCTGTGGCCGCAGCTCCCTGGCAGATCCGCTGAGAGCCCGTTCCCACAAACAGACGGACATGAGCTAGCGCTAGATGCAAACATTGTAACATTCACCTTCCGCAGTGTATCACTGTTCTCAGTATGACCCGCCCAGCAGGGCCGGGGTGGAGAAGAACTGTAAAATGGTCCCCTGACAAAAGCAGAGCCCCCAAAAACTAATGAGCAAACTACTTGTGATGAAACCCTTCTCTCCATGACCTTCCTGACTAAAAACCTGTAACCTCCATGAAGATGGCAGAATGTGTGCTTATATGACATTCGGGGTGAAATACCCACATCCCCGTAGCTATGCGCAAATGGTAAAAGTGTCCCGGGGTTTTCATGTTATGTGTTTCGCCGAGAAGACTGCACCCCAAGGTCCCATGCCATAACTGAACTAATGCTGCTAGAGTGCAAAGGAAGACAAATACAGCCCTATTGGGAGCTCATGTAAGTGGTGCACGAAAATGCACAATATGTATGTCCAAGCTCACCATGTGTCACTGCCATAAGTCTTATTAGCGGGTTGTTCCTGCGTGCTCCACCAACCTTGCTACTACCTCGCTTACCGCACATGTATAGAAATGTAACAAAATGTTGTGGTTGTTAAATACTTAACATATAGGTAACGCATTTTAAATAACCATGTAAAAGGTACTAACAATGTCAAAAACATAAGCTTTGAAAAGACTCAATGAGTATTGTATATTATATGAATGTTTATGCCTCTTCCACTTAAAATCTGCAACACACGAGGAAAATACCTCTGTGAGAATATGCAAGGCCATTCCCCCTCCTCCCATTGAAGCCTGCCAGACGATAAAGCAGAGGCCTGTGCTGCTCTGCTCCACCTCCCCCAATTCGGCTGGAGCCGCTTCAAACATTCACATTCCCCGCCGCAGCACCCAAGGCCACGGCCTGCCACCTGAATTATTTACAACCCAGCAGTAAACCCCGGCCTTAAACACAGATCCGAAGGCGCCCTTTCTTAGGCTCCACGACCCACCGGCTCACCTTAGGTTAATGGCTCCTGTAAAATTAGGACACCCAATATTATAGCAACACTACAGGAACACATCCATAATGACTTCTAACGAGACATGATAACTCGGACAGCCCATCCCTTGCCCTGAGACTCAACCTCGCGACCTATGATACCCGGTCAACAGGACGATGGTAACCATGTATTGATGTATCACCAAAAGACCCCACTCTAGGTGCATTCCTCCTGTGTTGCATTAACCTGTAGAATAACCTATTGGAAGATTTATCGGGGAAGATAATATTGCAATGTTGAATGGCTGCGGTGTGCGTGGCCTTAGGGCAGAAAGCCAGGGAAGACGTTCATCACTGACACTGGTCACGGCTGGCACAACAACACCGTCCGGATGAACCCAGCTGACCTGCCCAGCCCACGAGGGTAACCAGTGACGTCCACCATCCACGGCAAACCACATCGCAGCAGCACCTATAGTTAGTCGTCCCCACCCAATCCCCACAAACCTCTGCCCCCTATAGCATGTAGGTTCTTATGACGTTTTTTGTAAATATATACGCCTGTCTTTGCTATTGTCAGACAGAGCGCTCTCGGAGTTTTCAAAGTCCTTTGCATGCCCTATTCTGATTGATAAACTCCCATTTAAGCTCACCCGCACTTTGTCCTAGCCTTATTCCCATCTTGGGAGAGTCCATTATTGTCTCTCATTGTGGGGAGGATCGTGCTATCTGGGGGACGCTCGCCTTCACTACCCTAGCTATGTAGCTATCTGTGTGATTGTAGTTCAATTGCTATATGAACTCCATAACTCCATGTGTTGACATCATGTGTAACTGAGCTTAACTTTGCATTAGTAACCATTGTCTGGCATAGCTCCCCAACATGTATTGCAAAGGTTTCTGAGGTGTTGTGTGAGGCCTAGGCTATATAAGGACTTATACTGGTTCAAATGCAACCCTTAACATACTCATTGGACTGTATACCCCATGATGACAACTTACAATAAGCATATGTTATGCGACTTCTACCATCAGGCTTTCTTAACTTTCTTTACATCCAAGTCTCTGTGTGCGGGTACCTTTTTCTGGGTCATTGGGAGACACAAATGTGCAGCAAGTACTCCCCCCACCTTTCTGCCAGGAGTTCGAGTATGTACCAATTCTGCATAGTCATTAGCCTAAGTACCCGTAACTCTTCTTTGATGGCACCAAATGCTGACTCAGACGTGTTGAGAAATAGTAAAAGTTCATATCTGGTCACCTATAGGCACTTGTCATTTGTGGCAGCTTAGATGCCAGGTGCCAGAAGAGAAGTGAAGAAAGTTTCAGTATGGCTAAACATCCGGTACTGAGTAGGAATGTCCATTACAGCTTTCGATGAGGCCAATGGCAAGTAATTTGTGTGTCTGGTGCATTGCAATAGTTCCTGATTCTCATCATCAAACAACATCATTGGTTTGTTCATGTAAGATGAAGGGGGTGGAAGAGGCACAAGGGACAAAGGGGGCACAGATGTAACCTTGGCCATTGGATGGGCCAAAGCCAGGTGCTCCTCAGGTATGAGGAGGACTTGCACGTGAAGGGTAGATAAGCTGCACACACCTAGCAAGGCTGGAGGCAGCTGCCTGTATGTATTCACTCCACAGGTGCAAAAGTTGTCCAGAATGATAGCCGTAGCACCAGCCAGATCAGCGATGCGAAGCATGTGACTTCAGTTCCCATTTGTGCCAACAGGAACCATGCGATTGCCCTTAAAACACAGAGAAAAATGGGTGTTTGTATCATACCAGGTTTTTCTGGCTCTTTGAGCCACATCAGATGTTGCAAATCATTTCTCCATGGAAGATTACTCTCTTCGGCTGGGACCTCTCTCTGGAACAGCCTTCCTGCCTCCCTGAAACTTGAGGAGAACCATCTCCGGTTCCAGAAGCACCTCAAAACCTTCCTCTTTGCCTCTGCTTTCTCTCCCCCTCTCCCCTGCTGATTTTCTGCTTGAAACTGCTCGGGTTACCTGGCCACCCTCTCTGATCTCTGGCCTAGGCCCTGTCAATGTGCCCACTTGCACTGCCTCCCAGGCAACCCCTGCCCCTGGGGACCGTTTTGTATCCCTACAGTCCCGAACTAGCACTTTTGTCTGCACTTCCTTGCACTTGCTACCAGCTGGCCGTTATTTATTCTTATTTATTCCACTTTTTCCCCATGTACTGCACTTTCCCCTCTCCCTTCCCCCGTGCACTTTTCCTTTCCCCCCTTCCCATGCACTTGCACGATCTGAATGACACTTGGCCCAGTAGGATCGTTGTCTGTCCTCCCCTAGTTTCCTCCCCCTGCCTCGTCACGCCTTGAAACACTTGTGTATAGGCGCGTTATAAATGCCATATCATATCATATCATGGTTTCTGCATACAATCCCACATTCTTGATTTCCTCATGCCACCCCTTCTTCTGAGAATCCCCTCATTCCACCAGCCCTGCAACTCTTCGCCTCTTGCTCCAATAAATTTTTAGAAAGAATAACCCCTTGTAGTCTCAGTTGGGCTTGCTGGATGCAATGTATATTGTTCTGCTCTTTATGATCGGCAACTGAACATTCTTCATTGATAGGAAGGATTGATGCCATGACTGCCCTTTAAACTGCCCTCAGACCCTGCATAAGTTTAGGTGCATGAGGCATAGTGCATCTGCTACCTTTACCTCTATTTCGGGTCAAACACCCTAGGGACACCAGAAGAATGGATGAGAGAGCAGATGTAGCATTATCCTACTGCTCTCTCTCTCCAAACCTTCCTCATGTGGCCATACCAAACATTATCTACTGCAAAACCATGTGCATTTGTTGTAAGATCTAATTCATCATCCTCATCATTCAAAAAATCAACATTAACTTTCATTTTTTCTCAGGACATTATTTCTTCGAATTCCACAAAACTAGATACCTTCTGTATTTACACTGATTGCCATCTTAAGATATGACAAAATAACCGTAAAAACAATGAAAATATAAATTGTCGCATAATTTACAAATGTAAACATTTCTTCTAAACAGAAATATTCAAATTCAGTATCTTTATTAATAGTCCCCTTCACACTGCACTCAGACCATACTTATCTTTGTGCCTGCTCCTGTGCAGGTATCCCTTCAACTATCACTGAGATGAATCCAATTTTTGTTGCCCTCCACCTTTACAGCAGTCAGAGTTGTGTATATCACACGTTGTGGACCACGGAAATGCTGTTTGTTCCAGCGTTGCACAAAAGTCAGAATATAGATGCAATTTCCCAGGGGCAACTGTGTCTTGCGTTGATCGTCAGCATCCTTGCCATTTTCTCCTGTAGTCTGTTGGTAAGAAAAACACAACCTGTGAAGATATAATGTTAACAATTTTTGTTAAAGCCCTAATGTATGCCCTAAACTCCTCTCCTTGGACCTCTGCGGTCTTGTGTGCATCTGATGCGCTGTGTGCAGGTGAGAGATGTGCATGTGACCTACACCCCATCCCAATTTTGTGGGGGCTTAAATGATGGTCATTTCCAGGCTTATTTCTCAAATAGAACAAGGCAAGAGGAAGGCAGTGGTGACAGGACATTTTCAGTTCAGTACACAGTTTCGCTAAACAGGCCTTAAGGACACTGTTTATCCTCTCCGTGAATCTGTTTACCTGCGGGTGGTAAACTGAGCTCAACCTGTGCTTGATTGCAAAAAGTGAAGTAATTTCTCTGAACAAGGCATTCAAAAAGTGGGATCCTTTGTCGGATTTTAGAATCTCACAAATTCCCCACCGTGGAAGTAACCCTCTCACCAGAAATCTTGCAGCTGATTTAGCATCATGATGTACACAGGGACCAACCTCAAGCCATCGGGAGAATGGACAAGCAACAACAATCAAATATCTACAGTTATTAAACTTCGTGGTCACATCCACAAAGTCTTTATGGAACTCCCTGAATGGCACAGAAGGCCTAGGCAAAGCTCCCCTTACTGACCCCATGTTTTTTTCAGGATTGAATTCCTTGCACACTACTAAATTCCCTACAAGACTACTTCATGTTCCTGTAGATTCAGGATGAACCCCTCTTTGTGGAGCTCTGCTGTGATTTGTCACAGAGAAGTATGCAACAGGTAATGTAGCTGCTCTAGAGCCAAAAGAAGCAACTCTATGGGCATTATTACTTTCCCTGTCCCTTCCTGTCTCCACAGCAAATCCATGAGTGAGAGGACACATCCTCTCTTTTCCCAGAGCTCCTGTTCTTCTCTAGGCGCTCTCTCTTGTATCTCTATGATCTGAAGCACCAGGACTGCGGCATAGAGGACTAGCAACTGCACCTGTTGGGACATGGTCTCTGCGTTCTGGGAATCTGTAAATGGTAAATACTTCTACCTTCACCTCCTTGTTTGTGGCATCATTCCCAAGAGCTATTTAATTAGTGCAGTTAGTATGTGCAGCGCATTTGACCAACCCTATCTCTGGGGCCAATGTTAATGCTTCAATTAGTTGGGATAGCAGCACAGCATGCTGGACAGGGCACCTGTCAGACCTCCTAAACCCTTTTCACTGCCATCTTGATAACCCAGACTGTACAGTGGAGGTGACATACGCGGAGTAAGAATAAAAAGTGACTGCCTTCTTGATCCTCATTTCTAGTGCCTCTTCAGTATGACCTGGTATTCCCCATCCACAAAGCCCACAACAGCTGCACCCATATGCCTCTCACTGATGTACTTGTTGATGATGAAGGACCCATCAACAAAAAGTACCTCACCTCCCTTTAGGGCATCCTCTTTCACGTTCACTCTCTCTTCCTCTTCTCCCTCATACGTGGCCCAATCATGAACAATGTCCTCAGGTTGCACTGGTTTGGCTAGAAACGTTGCAGGTTTGACTAGGTGACACCGCACAGGATGTATCAATGCATTTGATAAAATGACCTCATACCCTTAAACTCTTTGAGTCGTTAACGTTGACTTAGACAATTATAAAATTGAAAGACTGAATGCACCACGTACAATGTCACACGCCAACCCATAGTAATGGTCTAAGACTTTTGAATCCCAAAAGCTGCTGCTGCTAATGTTTTCTCACAAGGGAACTGTCCCTGCATCACTGGGTTTAAGTCTGCTGTGATACACTAAATGTTTGTGGCCTAACAATGTCTACTGGGTCAGGACCGCTGTCATCACCTGCCCATTCGAATGTGAAAACAAATAAAATGGCTTCTTGTAATTTGGGGTTGCCAAGACCAGAGCATTGCCAATCACAGCCTTGAGTTCCCAAAAGCAAGTCCCTATTTCCTCAGAACACTCTATTGGACCCCTCACCTTCTGCGCTTCTTTAAACCCCTGCAGTAGGGGCCTCATGTAACTAGAGTAACCAAAGATCCATGATCTACAATAGTTAGAGAGTCCCAAAAACTGCTGCATCTGTTTCACTGTGACTGGTTGGGGCATATTCTGTACTGTGGTGGCTCTCTCCGGTATTACCTTCCTTCCTGCAGGACATATGACATTCCCTAAATAAACTACCCCAATCTGGCACTACTGCAATTTTTCTTTGTCCACTATGTACCCCTTCTCCACGAGCAGAGTGAGCAGCATAATGAAGTCTCCTCGACACTGCTCCTCTGAAGTGCTACAAACCAACAGATTGTCCACGTACTGAATTACACTACGGGACACATGTAAATTCCCCAAATCCATTTGAACCACCCTGTTAAAGACACTTTGAGATTCACAGTACCCTTGGGGCAACCTTGTGTGCTTGAATGTCTGACCGTAAATGTTATGAGCTACTGAGAATTAGGGTGCAAGGGAACAGAGAAAAATTGACTTTTTAAATCAATCACCATAAGTAAGTCGACCCACTAAGGATGTTACAGTGAATCCTGGTAGGATTTGGTAACACTTGTAAATTCCACCTAAACAATATTATTGAGGGGGCATAAATCCTGAACCATCCTCCAACAGGACCTGTTTGCTTTCTTCACAGGGTAGATGGCCATATTGCATGGGGACAGACAAGACTGTATTATGCTATGCTTCAACAATGCTATTATGGTCTCATAAATCCCTTTGTCTGCATCTCTAGACATGGGTTACTGCTTAACCTGCAGTAATATCGTACTGGGTTTCAATGATATCCTCACTGCCCCAACACTCATTAGCAGTCCCACATCATGAGGATTGCTGGTCCACAAATCGTCTGGCACCTTTCTCAAATCCTCCTTCCAGTATGGCGATGTATTTTTAACAATGAGCATTGCCTGTGGTACTTCCCTTTGCTCTATCAGTATCTGGCAAGGCACCCCATCTCTCCTGGGTCTTTGGTGTCTTCGAACAATTGCTCGTCGGACATGTCCCTTAGTGATAAAGTTGGATCGATGCACAAAACTGTGTGCCACTCTCTTCTTTCGTCAACTGTGCCTGAGAGAACCATCCTGTTCTTCTTGATCACTACCGCCTCTAGAAGAATCGTAGCTAGGGTGCCTGGTGTTACTTCCTGGGGCACATCAGGCCAGAATGCGAACTCCATTGGTACCAGCCCTGTCTAATTTGTGATCCCGGGACCCAACTTAACAAAACCATCACCCCATAAAGAAACAATGTTGAATGCAACAGGAACCCCCCAGTCGTGCTGTTGCTGCAATAGGCAATCAAATGTGATGCCTCTCTCACTGGATACAAACCTGGAGTCGAGCATACAATTCCTTCCTTCATGAAAGCAATCGATGTCTGTACATCTGTGCATCTGTAGATCCCATAGAATCCTCCACAATTATTTCCCATTGGTCCATTAAACTGGGGACCCATTCCTCCGAACCTGCCAAATGATCCACTCCCCTATGTAAATCATCTCCTGCCCCTCGGAAACCCTCTCATTTTCCTTGGACCGGGAGCATACCCGTCTACCCACCCCTGTGCCATACCTGATTCACCCTGACCCTGTTGTCCCAATTGCCCCAGCTGTCCCTCCATAGAGTTCATAATTACCAGCTCTTCCAAACAAATCTTCGCCAATTTGTAATGCACAAGTTTAGCCTCTGCTTTTTTTGCCTTTTCTGTACTCTTCTTCTCCTTTTCTTGTCTTCTCTTACAAATAATCCTCAATGTGTGCTTGAATTTCTCACCAACCATTGGCCTCTATTCCTACCACCTTATCTAAATCATGCTGGATTTCCTTGGGGAATCCCTTCTTTAGCATGTGGTAAAAAATTGCTGCAATCTTGTCCCAAGCTTCTCCCGTTTATGCCCGACACATCTCCTGAATTAACTGGATGTGTTTTGCAGGATCATCATCCACTTTCCTAATTTTAGCTAGAATCAAATTTATATCAGGTGTATCGGAATACATAATCTGCAAGGCCCCTCATACCTGTGCTCTGCAATTATTAAAAGCCACTCCATCATGGGCATTTCTATCCAATTGAACTCCCAGATACCCTGATCTCCTTCAAAGATCACCTGACTGCTCCCCCATTAAGGCCGTGAATAAGCTTTTCATGTCCCCTACGGCCAACATTACACCGGCAGTGTGTTTTCCTAATGCATAAATCCACTACCCCACCCCTGCAGTGAGTGAAGGGAGTGACTTAATCAAGTTATTCCTGTCCATGTTTGACCACGGGACATAACATGCCCTTCCCAGACCCTCCTGGAACAGGGGAAATGGAGGTGTACCCCCTTTCACTGGGGCTTCCCCATCTCTCCCCTGCTACTTGCTATGACCATGCAGTACATTAGCGTATCCTATGGCTCAATGTTGTGCTCTCTATCATTGCTACTCAAGCAGGAGGTAGGGAAACTGCCCCTTCTTCTTCATGTGTGACATCTGATTCCCAACCCTCTTCATCTCCTGTTCCGGTGACTACATCCCCTGACCTTTCAACAGGCATGGACGCATAATCAGCACAGTAGGGTGCCATCTCCCATCTTCTCTGCTCAGTCCTGTACCTGTGACAGCGTCCTTGTTCTCCATATCCACCTCAACCACTTTGATGACTGATTTGTGCAATCTAACAAGAACCTGCCCACGCCTCCACCTTCCTTCTTCTACATCCCTTACCTGTTTTTTTCACTTCCTCCAGCTCTTCATCCCTTTGCGGCCATAGCAGCACTACCTCTTCCTCTGCTAGTCTAAGTGCTTCTTTCATTTTTTCCCACTCATGTGTCTCTACCACTTCCCACAACCTATCCTCTATCCTAGCAGGAAAAGGCTTGACCTCCTCCTTCTCCCGTGTTCTTGATCCTTCACCAGTGCTTCTGGCCGCTGGCCTTTCTTGCTCTCGTACCTCCAGCACTAATCTGTCTGCTAATCTAGCAGTCAGGGAAGTTGTTCCCTTTCCACTCTCTGTTCGGAACCTCTTTGCAGCCCTAACCATTGAAAGAATTACCCTTCCACTTCCCTCAAGATCCCACATTGCAGGCAATGAAGGTATCCCGGTGTCTGTCTCGCAACGCTGCTGGGGAAAATTGAGGTTACAACTCAGGGTCTGTGTACCCCTCTATGGGCGATAAAGGATGGCACCCATATGGGGGCGGTGCAGAAGGAATTCCTGCACCATACTTTTTCAGACATTCCTCCACGATTTCCATGATTTCAACATTATGGTCCTTCCTGCCTTTTTAATTAATCCTCCATAGCTCTAAGATACTTAACCACTTCTCTTGTGCCTTGTAGCTCTAAGATACTTAATCGCTTCTCTTGTGCCTTCTAGTTAAGAAAGTGTGCAGTTTCTCCAAGACCCCTGTGTGATAGATCCCCTCGATAGGACAAGTATTGAGAATTTCCCCTTAGTTCCCTTGCAGCCATTCGCTATGGTATTTTAAAATGTTTGCCTTATATCCAGGAAGTACCTGACACAAATGATTCAATGGAGTGTCCATACTAAATCCCAATTTATCCAAGACAGTTTCCCAAAAACAATACCAAGCTAAACCTGTGGAAAAAAAAAGTGTTCACCCAAACAACTCCCATTTCTACACCTATTCAGTTTCTCAGTCACCCCCCACAATCACTTAGCGTACTTTTTTTACCGAAATTACCTTGCTCAACTGTTTGATTTAATTCTACTTCTCACTCTTACACAAAATAAAGCATCAAAAACACTCGCCAGCCAATATTTCCGAAATATCGTGCCCAGCATAGGAGGAGTGCAATGCTTTTCACTACAGCACTGCTGCTCTCGCTCTCTCTTCTTTTACTAGTACATCCTTTTCTACTACAAAATCATCTTTTACTTCCCTACTTCGACTAACCAAGAAAAACAAGGTGATGGCTCTGCCCGCTCAGCCAATAAAAAAGAATGCCATGGGCTTGCTTCAGAAAGGTATCTACGGTTGGACTTACTATAAGATGCCACTCCACCTTCAGGTGAGGGCTCCAGCCAACCAGACAAGCAAACTAAAGGGTATCAGAACAAACCTCACACTGGGCGTCCAGGGTAGGATACCACCTCACACCTCTAAAATAACAAATTAGGTACAAAATATATACAAGGGGCTTACAAAACAGAACAGTTCAATCACTCCATCAAAAACATCCACTTGTCCAATCCCTGCAATCTCAATTAATTTCACACACATGCTCCAAGCCTACCCTTAACAAACCCCTTAAAGCAAAAACGCAATCCTCTTTTACCCCTATTTCTCTCTTGCTTTACCTCCAAAAGTACACTAATGTGAATCCAAAGCACTCTGATGTGGTGCTTCATCAAGTCATCATGCGCAGCTGGGCCATGGCACCACATCTCTGAGGGGAGGATGGACCTTTAACCAGTATGGCATCCGCAACCTCTTTTTCACCATGCACGGAAGACTGGTCCCCGCAGTGAGGTGCCGCAGCTGAGTGGTGCGGACAGAAGACGCCCAATGTCTCGGAAAGTCTGTGCTCCTACCTGGCTTGCCAAATCTGTTGGGAGGACCTCTAATTTCCTCAGCCCAAACCGGGTCCACCACCTGAGGAACGAGTGCTTGCTTGCTATGTAAAGCAAGTGTATTGTACAGTTGTCAATGGGAGAGTTATGATGGTACATCCGGACAAATCTAACCCAAGTCTCAATGAACCACATCAGTTCATACATTTTTGCAACCGTTACAACACTCCCAGATACTTTATTACTATCCACACCCCACATGCGATTGAACAAATCCTCTTTAAAGAAACCCCCTCTTTCTCCAGTTCCTACACTCTCATTGGTAGCCGTTTATCTTAACTACCATCTTCAGATCGTATTCATAGTCCACACTTGCTTAGGATTCTTCCATGGTGGGTCGTGACATCATGACATCATAAAACATTCACATACAAACATAATTCATTACTAGCAACAGCTGGCCTAAGGAGTTTTAACCTTTACCTCTAATTGCAGATGGTTTGCATGAATACTTTAAGCGATATGAAGATGGCTGAGTAAACTAGCCATCTTTGAACTAGTGAAAACAATCTTATCCCCTGGTTCCCTGTCTCCATTTGAACATTGTAATCTAAATAGCTGCCATTTCATCACACACAGCACATCGAAAATTCAATTGAAACAACTGCATTTTAATTAATTTAGCCCCGAGCATTGATATACCTCATGTTTTACTACTGGTCAAAAACAAATAGCTAAACCCTTTTGTCACGCTCCCATGCATTCAAGAGATTAAATATGTTTTCTGCAATACTTATCAGACCATAAAACCCATGGCTGCTGCTTGAGTTGAGACCACCATTGCAAAGGTTGAAGTTTCTTATTTACCCATCATCTGGACTCTGAACCACTTTCTCAAAAGTCAACCCCAATCCTTCAATATCAGAAAGTCCCAGTTACGTAAAATAAATTGCGCAAACTGCGAGCTGCAAAATCTGAATGAATTTGTAAACTGCCCACTAAATACAGATTTATATAAACCTCCTGTGTATGTTCCTCTGTGTGCATGTCTAATAAATATTAATTCACTTTTACCGTGGGTTTTCTGGACAGGCTCCCTCTTCACATGTGCATTAACCACCCCACCATCTTCCAGTTTCTACTTCCTTTAGAGCACCCTGTGTGTGAATCGTGTTCATGTTGAATTTGGTGGTTTTAACATGTTATCTTTTTGCGCACATGCAAATCTGATGTATATCTGTTCTAAACGAAACTATGACTAAAAGTAACCTATCCCATCCATAATTAACTAAACTGGATACATATGCAATTGCAACATTGGGCTCCGATCGCTGCACCCCCAGTCATCAATATGGTGTGCGTAGCATTATCCCCTTTCCTTAACACTCCAACAGATGCTTCTGCTCTGGGCACAGCAAAGCAGCATGTTTTTTGTTTGCTTGACAGTAGCCACACAAGTGTCTGTAATACGACACAGAAATATGCCAGTACACCACTCAATATTGTTAAAAACATCATATGCTTTAATCAAATATCCTGTAAAATGTAAATACTTAGCATTATATGGTGTGTGGAGCGTGAACCAGCAGCACTGGCATACGCCAGTTGGACAGACTGATGGCTGTGACTTGTTCTTCTCAGTGTAGCAGTGCTCATCATCTCTCATTTGTAGGGACTGCTACATTTAGAACAGTTATTACATTGACCAATAACCATGTGCCTGTTTTAACTCTTTCTTGATTTTGGCGTATTTGGTGCCACCCAATTCCAAAACATTGGCACTGTAAAAGAGAAAGGAGAGAAAAGAGTTTTGGAGCGGTCTCTTTCGTTGGCATGGCAACTGGACAAAGCTTATGGATAGAATGGCACTAGCCAGGCCTTGATTAATTTCCAGGAGAGCTGTGCTTCCGCCATTTTATACCATTCTTTAATGAGTTCCTTTTTTTTAAAATATTTTTCTAAGCATCTTTTGTAAGCCGGCAACTGTTGGTGCCTCATAAATCCGTAGTTGGGAGAGGGGGAACACGCACTTGCACACGTGTGTGTGTCACTGTTAAAGCTGCCCCGGAGTGATCTTTCTTTTTGGAGACAGAGTGAGATGGGCTATTTTTGGGCTACTTTCCTGGACCTTTTGGGATAAATGTGTTTCCTTTTCTGGATACTCTTACACGAGGAAGGTATGTATGAGGAAAGGCAGGCCCCACATTGGAACGTGTGCAGGAATGGCTTGTCCCACATTGCCCTGTGGATTGGCCGTGTGTGGTCGATCTCTCACTTTGCTATCAGCGGTGTGGTGCACTGCGCAACAGGCTGAAATATATATATTTTTTTTTCCCATGCGCTGGCAGCCCTTTCCTTTCCCCCCACATTCACGCAGTCCTGAGTCCATTTTTTAAAGTGGGAGGATAAATCTAGATCCATTGGTCCGCTTCCTTGCCTCTCACTGACCGTTGCAGCGGGGCCCCTACCTGGATCTTCTGCTTCCTCCAGCTGGCTCTCCCCCTTGCACGCTGCACTTCCATCTGTCCCTGCCTTACTGTGATCTTGGCTGTTTCGGTGACCTGTGACTTTTCCTGTGGTTCTTGCTGTCTAGTTGTCGATTTTGCACGACGGCACCAGTTTTGGGTGGCTGCTCGACAGGTTGGACCCCGGCAGCGGTCATGATGCAGGATATTAAATCGTTGTGGGTGAGGTGTCGCAGGGTTTGTTCACCAACCAGCGTTTCCATGGCTGGGACTTTATTGACAGATTCCCACGTTCACGGGTTGCGTTCTTGGTTGGACATGATTGAGCGTCCTAAATTTAGGCATCAAATATTCGTTCTTTGTAAAATGGAGTGTTTGCGTCATAATAGGCCCCTCGCTATAAATATTTATAGTGCTGGGTGAACAAACAAAAAAAACAGCAGGGTCCTGGAGGTTGGGATTTCTGTGCCAATGTGGGGTTGCTTATTCTCTAGATCAAATTTGGGATTATAAAGGGAATATTCCGTTCCACGTGCCTGAGCGTGGGCAGTAGGGAATGGGTTATCTCTGTCTGATGCGGGAAGAAAGAGTGGTACACGTTGAGTTCGTGCCGTGAGAAATGAGCAAGTTGTTTTCTTCGCATCCTTTCACTTTTTTGTCTAGTGGGAAGGTTGCAGCATTTGGTGGGGAGAAGGGGGGGGGCAAAGGAACCTATCAGGTTCAGATCCTTTCCTTATCATAAACCACGGTGGGATTAAGGCTCTGGGTCGTGGCTACTTCCGCTGCCTCCACGTGTGTTAGGAATCCCATACCTATGTTAATTTATTACAATATGTTCCGTGTGTGTGTGCGAAAGTGGTGTATGTTAGACTAGTGCTTGAATAGATGTTCCAGGCCCATGTTATTTCGCATTCTGGGACTTAGAGTTTTTTCTTACAGGAGGTGGGAAGGGGAAGAAAGAAATGAAGCTGGAGTAATATTCCTTTGGCTTAAACATTTTCTGTTGCGATTTATGAAGTCTGTTTGCTAAGATTCAGCATTACTGCACGTCCGTTTGGAACCAGTACAGTGATGGTAAGTTGAAGGGGGCCAGGTTGCGGGGCTGGGAGGTTTTGAAAGGGGGTTAGGAGGCCTCATGAACACGGTTACGAGGAACAACTGTGCAAATCATTTGTATATTGCCACGTTGCTTGTCATCTCTCTTGAGTTGACTGGTGCTGTGGCACCATTCCAAATGAAGAGAGCTGGGCAGATTCTGTACTCAATGAAAGATCACTGGCAGATGTCTACTAGGAAACATGGGCACTGGCAAATCAGATTCAGACTGCAACCATTGTGTTCCAAATATACCCTGTCATGATATTATTTGTGTGACAAAAGACCATCTAAACTGGAGCCATTCTGTCTGAGTGCGGTCCTGTGGTGAGAATAACTGTTATGGCAGCCTTAGTAGGTTATTTGTACAGTGCCGGCACTGCACAGGATGCCTCTTGGTGCCAATACTTCCTACACTCACGATGAGTTCAGGAGTGCTACCCTCTTGCTACCCTACTGCTTTGAAGAGGCTGGTTTTGTGCAGGACTGAGGGGACAGATCATTGCAGAGGGTAGAGGCCATATAATGGAAGGCACCGTCTCGCTCTGGATTCTATGAAACGTGACAGTAGTACACGCAATCAGAGACGTTCATATGCCTGCAGTGAAGACAGGCCAGTCTACTTAGTCTATTACTAATGGTTGTGTCCGTAAATGCTAATTGCCAGCTAAATATAGCCCAAGTACTTACTGCATCCTTACCTATAAATGTAAAATGTGATAAACTGAAAACGCCCAAACTATTGACACTGCCAATGCTCGTTTCTGTCTGCTTCCATTGCTTCTAAATATACGGCGAAGGGTTGTCACGGTAACTTGAGGAGCAATCATTTTTTATTGAATGGCTTCGAAGGGTATGGTCCGTTAATAGTGGTACTGCGTCTCAAATGATTGTGTTCTAGTACTGGTGACACACCATTGCCATACGTTATAGGAGGCTGTACCTTAAAAAGGTATCTTTGTCTCCACCCCTGCTCATGTATGACAGAGAGTTCCTGAACCTCTCGATGAGTTTCACTTGCCAGTAACTTTGTTGCCGAAAATGTGCATTCACTCATTCATAGATAAAAGACCTGATGAACATTTTCAGAAAATGCACATCAATCATTAAAAGTGTTTAGAATTGGGCAATGCCCCATGTAAGGGGAACAGAAAGCCTGTGGTATGGGACCCAGTACACAATAAACCAAACCGTCTATAATATTATGATCCTGAAATGTAGACATACATTGTCCCAAGGTCATTCAAAGCGAGCCATCAATGGTTCTATTTAGCGTTCTTTTCAGCAACCATGAAATACATAACACAGATTGGCGCCTCTCGCTTAATTCTTTCCATCAATAGGAAATTCATAATTCTTATGAGTATTCAGAAAGATGGATCAATTCAGTGCCAGGCACATTATGAATAGGTTTGAATAGTGTTTTCAGTTTATGAACAACTATCTATGGCCCACAATGCCACAAGGAAATTCATCGTTCATAATGCCCACCGATTTTGCTGAGAAATAATGTATTTAACTTTATAAGTGCTTTTTTTTTTTCTTTTCATCATGCAACTTCGTGATGTATGGTTTCTGTTGTATAGTGCTTGTCCTTGTATGTAAGAAGTGGTGATGTCACTTTGCAACAGTTTCCAACAAATGTAAACTACTAGGCACTTTTAATCATTTACATTTCGAAAGCAGCATTGTAGCATTCATGTTAATAAAATATGCTCCTGACAAAATAAGTATCGGTAAAAACACTTAGTGAAGGAAAGACATGTCATACTGTAAACAGGGTATTTGTGTAGGCAAATTAAATATGCCTCTTTCTCAAACCAAGTTCCATTGAACTGTTGTGTTTGTCTGTGTATTGTGGCTCATGAATCATGGGACTGGTGGCTACTTCCTCTGGGTGGAGCAGCAAGACAGGGTGGGCTGTTGTCCGAACAGTTAAGTTATGGCATGGCAGAACAGCAAGCATACATAGTTCTTCCTGTAAGCCCTGTCTGTTTCTGCTTTGCTAAATAGGTGGCTGGTGTCATGGGGTGTGCAACATATTCATGAAGAAATCTGTAATAACCGGTTGTCAGTATCTTATCATAGATAATAAATGCATATTGCAACAAGAGGAAGGTTCAGGGCACAGCTAGCCATGAAATCCGCATCAAAGAGCATACACCTATGTCTGTCATTGCTGTGTTCTAGTATCAGGGACCGAAAGGGTGTCTGGCATGTGGTTGCGGGTGCTAATATGAACTATTGCAAAGCATTTCCGAAACCATGCTCCCATTATTCTATAGACATAGTACAGGATGACGACTACTACTACTTGTTTCATCCATATGAATACATGACCTCATTCCAGGAACAAGAGAGTTCTATCATGATTACGAGAGTATATGTCCAATGCCCTTTCATCACACAGGGGGTGATAAGGACTTGCATGTCTCCAATTGTGTGGATGATTGCACATGCCATGGATAGAAATGTGAGTGTAACATGATACATATAATTCCATGTTGGCAAAATGAAACACGGGACACCACATGTGAATGATGGCAGGCATTTCTTAAGCAGGATAATAGGATTTATACATGGTATTTTTTCATATATGAACACATTCATTGCACCTCACATCAGAGAGCGACAATTGAATGGCAGGTTGATGCATTGCATAATGTCACACCATTGAGTAGTGAATCTTGGCTAGAAGGGAATATGCTGTATTTTTCGAGTATAGCAGGAAGCCTATACAATGTGCCCATTTCAAGTATGTGTCATGATTCTTTTATCCATTCACAAACAATGTGTCAAAAGTAATTAGAACTCTAGTCATACTGTGCTAACAAACTATCACCGTACTCTGCATTTCACCTCTGTTGACCAATGTCAAGAAAGTACCACTTGCAAGGGCTGCCCTGGCAACTCCAAGATCATTTCATACTTCTGCAGTAATCCTTCATGTGAAGGAAGAAGGAATGGCATGGGTTGGAGGGCATACAGGAGAACACTGAGATAACATCCTGTCCCAACAAAGGTGTTGTTTAAATACTTGATATCTCTTTATTTAAAGAGGATTGCATATCGAGAGTGAGAGGTAGTGTTAAGTAAACCTCATCTTCTAAGAACTAGTGTGGGATCTCTGTGTGCTTGAGGATTCTAGGGGTTCCGCATTGTTCCCATGTGGTGAATGGTTGCCTGGATGGCAGGCTAACTCACACTTGGGACAACTGTACGATAAGGCTCCATTACCTTTCAACTTGGAAGCCCAGTGGTTTCTGATTTTCTGCAGTACAAATAGTGCTCATGCTGAACTGGTTAACACTCAGGGTATATGTCAGAACACAGAATCTAGTGGGCTTTCTCGTTTACCTGACAGACTTTCGGGGGTCAAAATAGCTAGGAACAACACTTTACACTTTCGTTCCTTTAAGGGCTTGTTTGGAAGGCATTGGGGGTTGCCATGGCGACACTGGCCGCTAGTACGTCTGCAGTCACGTGTTTCTGCTGTTTCCCGTCCACGTGACTCCCGCTTTGTGGCTACGCAAATTTAAGGTCGCCCCGTTTGTTGCTTCGGTGCTTCTGATCATTTTCCTCGGAACACAACAGTGGCATTTTTCATTATCCTGGATCTTGCTCCTTCTCGACCTTTGCCTGTTTATTGGATTTGCTCTTGTCTTGCCCACGGTACTTCTGCCTCGACCTGTTGCTATGACTCGGATTTCCTTTTTGGCTCAGATTCACGTCTCCTGTTTCACCTTGCCTGCTTACTTGGATTTTGACCCGGACCGCTCACAGACTTGTTGTTTGGATTGTCTACTCTCGTCTTGAAGAAGAAGGATTTTTTCACCTCTTGGCTCTCTGCCGTTGGACTTTTGTTCGTCCTCGGATTGTCCAGTGGTCCAATCTTGTCTTAGGGACCTGACAACATTACGTAAGAGTGTTATGGAACACTTGACACATGCCCAGGAACAGTCAAAAAGGTACGCCGATCGCCATCGCCAGCCAGCCCCGCTGTACACTGCTGGTATGCGTGTTTGGCTCTCTACCAAGAATCTCAGTATTCCAGGTCGCAAAACCCTGTTACCTCGTTTTTTGGGTCCCTATTTTGTTAAGGAGGTGATTAGTCCCCTTGTGATCAAGTTGGAACTGCCTCCTGCTTGGAAAATACATCCCGTATTTCACGTGTCTTTGGTCAAGCCGTGTTCTGAGCAGGTTAGGCTACCTGCCCGTCCCCCCCCCTTGTTGGTACAAGGGGTGGAAGAATACAAGGTTAATGCTATTTTGGACACCAAGCTATCCCGTGGGGTACGTTTGTTTTTGGTGGAATGGAAGGGTTACGGTCCGGAGGATCACACCTGGGAACCCGAATCCAGCATCCATGCCCCCACGCTGTTATCCCGGTTTCTGACATCTCGAGGTCTGGGGGGACCTTTGAGGGAGGATACTGTCAGAACACGGAATCCAAGTGGGCTTTCTCACTTACCCGACAGATTTCAGGGGTCAAAATAGCTAGGAACAACACTTTACGCTTCCGTTCCTTTAAGGGCTTGTTTCGAAGGCATTGGGGGTTGCCATGGCGACGCTGGCCGCTAGTACGTCTGCAGTCACATATTTCTGCTGTTTCCCGTCCACGTGACTCCCGCGTTGTGGCTGCGCAAATTTAAGGCCGCCCCGTTTGTTGCTTCGGTGCTTCTGATCGTTTTCCTCGGAACACAACAGTGGCGTTTTTCGTTATCCTGGATCTTGCTCCTTCTCGACCTTTGCCTGTTTATTGGATTTGCTCTTGTCTTGCCCACAGTACTTCTGCCTCGACCTGTTGCTACGACTCGGATTTCCTTTTTGGCTCAGATTCACGTCTCCTGTTTCACCTTGCCTGCTCACTTGGATTTTGACCCGGACCGCTCACAGACTTGTTGTTTGGATTGTCTACTCTCTTCTTGAAGAAGAAGGATTTTTTCCACCCTAGGCGTACGCGTGCCGGCGGGAATAGGAAACTGGTGCTGGACTAGAGACTGCCTACAGCACACTTGGGAACTCGCATAACTTCCTAGGCGTACGCGTGCCGGCGGGAATAGGAAACTGGTGCTGGACTAGAGACTGCCTACAGCACACTTGGGAACTCGCATAACACCCTAGGCGTACGCGTGCCGGCGGGGATAGGATTTGGTGTTGGACCCAAGAAATCCCACAGCACGTGTGAGACTACGTTCTTCTTGGACTTTCCCTTTGGATCCGTCTATATCAACAACATCACGCTCTCTTTGTTTGAATTTCTTCTTACGGATATACAAGTAAGAAATCTCACCTCTTGTTCTTTTTCCAGTTGTTCGTTCTTTTGTTTATCCTTGTCTTACGTAAGTTCTTGTATCATTCCAGAGGCTGATTAGTTCCAATCTACTGTCGTTTCTCATGTCCGACATGTTATGCACATTACCCTACTGACAGCCAGTGGGGTTCCAGCTTGTCCTGTGCAATCGTCAAGCACCTTGAAGGAAGTTGCAGTCATTGGGGTTCCAGCATGTCCTGTTCCTTCTTCAAACATCTTTCAACCAATTGAATGCTCAGACTGTTTTTTTTTTTGCACACCTGAGTGTTACATTGGTGGGAAGAAACAAATTACTGCACTACGGGTTCAACAGCTCCTCTTTGGTCACCAGGCGCTTTACCCTATCAAAGTTCACTGATCTGACAGTATATGGGGAGCATAGAGTTTCTGTGTTACTGTGTGGGTTGCGGATGACAGATCTTATGACCCTTACACAGTGTTTGCATTATGATGTACTTGAAATAATGATTCAGGAGCCAGCATGAAACGTTACATCTCGCTGTATTCTTTTCTCTACTGTGCCCTCCACCCTTCTTCCATGTCACTTCCTTTCCTTCGCCAAAACCGTTCTCGATTTGGCCCACATTAAGAGGAGACTTCAACCTCCCCAGAGACTTTTTTATGGGAGGGCAAAAGGGGCACTTGCCCAGGGTCCCCACCTTGGAGGGGGCCCCAAAGGGCTGCCTGATCTGAAGAAGTAAGATTCCATTGTTCACTAGTCTTCAATAGCACACGTCAGCCTTGATCAATTCATCATGTATTGTTTTCTCTGTTCACAGTGGTATACATAGTTTGTGTGTTCCTTACGGCAATAGCCAACAGTGAAATGCATATTGATAAATTCAGTGCCACAATGGTCCAGAAGTTAGCTCAGTGTGTGAAGCACCCATTGGAGAGATATGTGTTCATATGCAAAATTAGAATATCACATTCCAGCAAGGCTGGCTGAGCCTTTCCTATGTCTGAAGTTTATAAACCTGCCTGCATATGTACTTGGTTTTGCAGAACAACATCTACTATTATCAGCAATGTACCTGCGCCAGATAGGGGCTGCTATAAAAACTAACATATCAGCCGTATGGTGACGGTCTAGAAATTGGTTTGTTCAGATGGGATGGTGTAAAACCTAGGCAATCGCCCCCAACCATGACATAAACTCTTAGTCCAAGAGGTGAATAAGTATCCAAATTCAAGACTATGGAACAAAAGTGTTCATGCGTGTGTCCTGGATTTGCCAGCAGACAATACAGTGATCCTGGCCAAATCATCTAACTAATGTCTTACATTACTGTTACTGTTACTGTTTTGTCTTCTGTGAGGTTTGCCTTCTTGCATGCTGCTAGTATCATTTAGCCCATTACTTGATCTTTCTTTTTATGCATGCCATTTGGGTGGAAGGGTTAGTAGACAGGACATAGGGGACCAGATGTTGCAGGCCTCGGGCAAGCATATTTTAAGGTCTGCTTTTTTATCACAAAAAAAACAGTTTGCTTTTTGGTAAAAGTCAGAGGTTTTTATGCACGTTTATAAATGAAAAAGTCACAAGCCATTGTTTTGAAAGTATTTAAAGCTTTAAAATACAAAAGACAAACCCAGATTAAATTTGTTAAATCGCATCAATTGGTCTGCTGGTAATTATATACTTCCCTTGATGATGGAGAGAATGAAGCTATAACCATTCCCATTTTGCATAACACCCTTCTATAATATTTTGTTTAAAAATGGTCATGTGTGGTAATGTGATTTGCGTACTTTCCAAGTCCGGGTTTTATAAAATGAGATTGTTTTAGTGCATGCAGAAATTGCAGAGTTGGCACATATCCCAGCTTCACCCCTTTACCCCTTAACCAGTGTGTGATCCTGGGCATTTCATTCAATCTTGTATTGCCTAACATCTCAATATTGCCATTCCCTAAACCTTTCAAAATTGTCAGCCCGTTAGAGTGATTTCCTTCTCATGGTATGATCCTCATAAAAGCCTTATGCATGGTTTCTCTGGCTAAAGGGTTGCTTCCACTTTAATAGTGAGCATATTTATATTGCACACTACTGGCATTTGTTACTTTGATATCTAATGGCAACACTATTTGAAAACCATATCCCACTTCTAATCTCAGTCTGTCTGGATAAAGACACCTTCCTTGTAGCTTTTAATCTGCATCCACTATCCATGCTACGGTATGTGTAGCATTCTCCTTCCTTCCAATTGGTGGTCTCTATCCATGCATGAACACTTTTGCATTCTGTGAGGAAGCTAATGTGAGTTCTCTGTCTATTATGGGTTCCATGTACCTTGTACATACGGTCCTGATTTAAAACTACAGGCTGCATACCTTCCTGGATGCTATTGATAAAAAAGTATCCTGTATCTACTAGAACAGTAACTTCTTTGTAGAATGCTAATGTTGGTCTTCAAATTCTACTTGTTTAGCATTCTGATTAGAGTAAGAGGGTAAGGGGACTTAAAGGGAGTTAACGTGCTTATTAAGCTGCAAGGCAGCACATTAACCTATAGGTTGTGAGTGTGACGGGTGGGGGATGTGACCAGTATTCTTCATTCCTTGGGTTTGGTGGAAGGGGGCATAAAAGATGTCCGTGCCCTGGGCCCCAAAAGTGCTTAAGATGGCCCTGAACCTCCCCCTGGCTTGCATATTGAGTCAGTTTTCCGATTTCCTGAATTCACTGAGTGGGTCGCGTTCTTATCTGTGAAGGTCATGTATATGCCAGTTCAGATGTGATTCTCTCAAGCATAGTTTTATGGTCTGGCTGGTATTCTTCACATTTTATTTTTTGTGTTTTTTGTACAAATCATACCTTACACAAACTTTAATAAGATATAACAAAAGAGACCATGATACACAATACTTCAGAAAATGAAACAAAACCCATTAATTCATTCCAATAACAAAATAAATAATCTCACACATCATATCATACCATACTAAAACAATAACTTTCTAATTGCATACAATAACCTACAATCTACCAAAACAAAATGTTAAGAAAAGAAAAAAGGAAAAGGAAAGGCCCATTTATCTTTCATTTAATCAATTAATCAGTTCCACATATGTGTTGTAGAATGGCATTCCCTTGTTTCTCAACTAATTTCTATTTAGTAAAAATAACCATTACAAATCTCACCAATGCACGTACTAATGACACTCATACTCCATTCATTAATCTGTTCTAAATATTGGTTGTAATAACACTCAAAGTTGAGTACCAAAAGGACCCAGAAACGTAGTTCTAATAACTGCTAATGACTTACATTTCAATTCTACATGAAACAGAGTCTCTATACAACCCGTTCTACAGAGTACACAAGTGCTTAATTCTTGTAGAATATTCCATCTCGGCCCACTAATCTCCAAAGTTGGAAGATAATTTATTTGAAATCTCATATACCAAGTTCTAAATATATGACATGGAAATTTCATTAGCTATAAATTGGTGTCAGGCAAGGTAATGTTCCAAAGAGACCTATTTCTATATAGTTTAAATCATAGTAAATCTTCACTATCTGTGATTTGTTCCCACCTTCTAATTTTATTTTTCACAACCTGTTGGGCGTCATTGTCATTTAAATCCATAGCCTGCATACATTTCCCACAACATTTGCTACAGTTAGGTAAAAGTTAGAATTCTCTCTCATCACTTCACCTACAATTAAGCCTAAGCTAGGATGTTCCATTGTTATCACTTTCCTATGTAGTGTAATACATGTTTTAATGTGTTGAGACCACCATGATTGCAACCCAAGCTCAAACTGTATTACACTGATTGGTACTGATTTATGCAGTCCAATGACTTCTCTCCTTATGGAGACTTCTCAAATATTAAAATGCAATATTTTAGTGTAGGGAGCCAACTCGGAACCGTAGAGTACCATCATATAAAGTTTCTCTTGATAGAATTCGATTAATGGGAGCAAGGAAAAGAGCACATTTAATTGATTTCATCAAGGAATACAGGCCCTTGCCTTCTCCTACATTCTAATTTCTTTTTCCCACATGCCTTGTTTGTTAAAAAATGAGCACCAAATAACATAAAGAATCCACCTCCTTCATTTGTTCATTGTTAACTGACAGAAATAATGTTTTCTCCATCTCTTCCCACTTATAGTCATTGTCAGTGAGTTTGATGGATTGATGTCCACACTATTAACTCTTAGGTAAGAAGCAACTCTATCAAGTGAATC
The DNA here is from genome assembly GCF_040938575.1 of Ambystoma mexicanum. Classification (NCBI taxonomy): domain Eukaryota; kingdom Metazoa; phylum Chordata; class Amphibia; order Caudata; family Ambystomatidae; genus Ambystoma; species Ambystoma mexicanum. Next base: position 1,141,637,698 of record NC_090931.1, on the reverse strand, counting down.
CTGTAATACAGCTGGTGTGAAATCAAATAAAAGAAGGTAATCAGCATAAGGTTTGCAGTTTAAGACAATGATGTTTTGGAGGATAACCACCCATCCAGGACTTTTCTCCCACTGATCGGTGATGCATACAATAAACAGTGTTGAGTGGTGACACAGCCCTGACGGACTCCTCTTTTTACTTTAATTGTATGTGAGAGCTCTCCATCCACGTTTAATGTAACTCTGACTTCATTGCCGGTGTAAAATAACTGTAACATACTTAGCAGGCCTGGATCAATCCTCATATTGTAAGTTTCCCCCATAGTCTTGGTCTGTCGACAGAATCGAAAGCCGAGGACAGGCTCACCAAATACAACATTCTTCCAGTTGCACCACCTGCCTGAGCAATACAGGAGGAACATGCTAGACCACAAATTACTGTACGCCTCCCTTTACTATAACCCATTTGAAAAGGGCAACATTTCTGTACCTTGTCAGCCCACTTGATTAGATCTTTCAATACTACATTAGCTAGTATCTTTGAAGAAATGTCTATGCGAGACATAGGTCGGTAACTCGTGGGTACCTCCTTTATCCCCTTCTTATAAATTGGAACAACACTTGCTTGTGTCCATGTCACTGGAATACTGAGACACCTAACAATTTGTGTAAACAAATTGAACAACACGTCAGTGCATATTTCACTATTGTATTTTAGGAGAGAGATTGACATACCATTTGGTCCCCAAAATCGAGAGTTTTTTGACTTCTCAATAACCATCTTCATGGCATCCCTACCAAATGTATAGTTCCAGGGCTCATTTAGTCTTGTGGGTGATTTTCTAAACTCCCGGACCACAGCATTGATGGCAAAACTGATGGAAAGATGTTTTACCGAGTCTCGCCTCTGCAGCCCACGAGGCTTGTGATTTACACTGAATCAGACTTTTCTTGTTCAATTTTCACCAGATAGCTCTTGCATCTACATTGGCTATCTCCAATAGAAAATCCTGGTTCCCTTTGATATACGTCTGAATTTTTGAATTCTTTCATCAGTTTTTAAAACCTTGTCACAAAATATGTATTTTTCTTCTTTCTTCTCTTTCCACTAACACCTTATGGATTTATTTACCTTCTTAATTTCCCTTCTCATTTTTTGCTTGCGGGTATTTACTGTCTTATCAAAGGGTTTACCTTTATCCTAAGCAAACATGTGTTGCTTCCACTTGGCTACACTCCTGACTAATCCTTTGAACAAGTAAGTGTATTGGTAAACTAGTTAGGTGAACAGCAACAATTCTTTTCCCCATCAGTGAAGTTCTGCCACCACTTAACCAGTTCACTATTCACTCTAATATTGTTTTTACTAATACTATTTTTACTAATACTGTTTTTTACTGAACTGGACCAACCTATTACCTGCAGAGTTCATAGCATGATTAGCACATTCAGATTTGACCACTACATGTCTTGTGCATAATCAATGAAAATGAAATTTTAACATTGCGTGATCGCTGAAATTGCAATATACATTATGTTGAATAAACGCCCATCGGGCCATGTATATTCACCATATCCATCCATCCTTCCGTTTTTTTTCCCTACATCAGCATTTAGAGCCTCACATCCTTCGCTTCTCACATCGTCCAATTCCTCATGCGCAATTCAGATCTTCTGCTATAATTATTGGACTCACACCATGTTTACACCAATCAATTAGTTGATTTTCCAACTCATTAATCACATCATCAATGTGACCACTAGCAGTGTTTCCATGGGATCCATTTTTGAAACCATACTTTTTGGCCCAATAGTCTCTTTGTGTACACAATAGTCCTGTGCCCTTCATGGGCAAGGTCTATTGTCCATTGGTGTAGTGATTCTGTTATGACAATCTTGTTTCCTTTCATTACAATTTGTGTGTCATGAATTGATATGTCACCTTGTACAAGCAATATTTTTTTTTGAGGTAATGAGTGGCCATTATGTTGTGTTTCTTTGCTAGTGCGGTTTTATCACATAGAGGACTTGTTTGAAAATCTTTCATGGATAGATGGTTGGTTTTGCATGATGAATGATGCAGTTGATATATCCATTTGTTATTGAAGTACCTGAAATGTAAGATGTGTTGGGCTTTCATGACTGGAAATTAGCTGTATTGGCCCCCTTTCCGTGTTTGTGTATGATGATGAATTTATAGTCCTGCAAAACATGGGGGCATGTGCATTTTGGAGTTGCTACCTATGGTCAGGAGTACTCAATGGTCTGGTATTAATGCGAAATCCTTGCCACACAGAAATAAGTGAAAGTGTTTGTATGCACACAATAATGGCAGGCTTTCGTTTTCTACTTGGGAATATGTGTGTTCCGTGTCCAAAATGCTTCTGCTGTCGTGTGAAAAGATGTGTCAGGAACTATCAATTTGGTGATAATCTTGAGCTAAGATGGGCCCCAGAAACACTGGACTAGCATCTACTGTCACTTCCGTATGTCTGTCCGAGTCATAATTGTATGTACATATGAAAACAGTAATGTGCTGACTTATGATGTCAAACATTACTTGACATTTCTTAGACTATTCAAAGCAGTGGTTTTACTTGGTGAGATTTCGCAATGGTGCATTGATCATTGCAAAATCCTGTATGTACCTAGTACAGTAGATTGCCCAACCCATGAATGAGTGAAGGTTTGCGAAATTTTGGGGTTTGGGCAGGGCTGTGGCACTTGCCCAACTCACCATGGCTGTTTGCCTGCATCGTTTGTGCTTTTTTATGGGGGGGTGCAGGATTAAGGACATTTGTTTTTTAATATTTAGGGGTAGGGGGAGGGTTGGGGGCACTTACAAGGGGTGTTGGGGGTGCTTGTCCCACATAAAAAATGCTGCAAAAAATGTGGTGAAATGGCCGCAGTGAAGTGGACCCACTATGAGATGTACCACATACAAGACTTTATCTGGATATGTTCGATGTCTTAGTGAGAAAATATATGGCTGAAGAATTTAAGCATATGTTTCCCACATTTCCATTTGTCCTTATTTAGTGTCAATTTGGCGTCTTCTAATGCCATACCGACTTCTTGTAATAGGTCATCATGCTGTTGCTGCTTTTTTCTGAATACCAATATATCATCTCTGTAATTTAGATAATTTCGTACATGTGGATAATTTTTCTTCGATTTCTTTCTGCAATATTTCCGCTGCAGTGGATACTCGTATATTTAGTCTCTCGTATCAATAAAGACGCAGTTGTGGGGCAAACTGGTTTTATAGCATGATTCAGGTGCTAATTTGACCTGATGGATGCCTTTGTTGAGATCTAATTTTGAGAACACAGTGGCTCCATTACGTCGTTGTCTTGCACTTTTGAGGCATTGTTTCTTTCTGTTTGGATGGCCTGATTAGGCATTCTCAGGTCCACACAGATGCAGATGTGTTGGTCTAATCCCTTCTTGGGTACTGCAACCAAGGAGAAACCCACAGAATGGGGCCTTTGGCCGGCTCTATTATGCTCATCCATGAGATGTTGTAGTCCATTTTCTATCTGTGTCTGTATGTGAATTGATATTCCACAATTGGGTTGTGCTTTTGGCTTTATGGACTGGTCATTATGAAGTTTGACTTGGCTTCTCAATTTTATTTATTTATTTCGTTTTTGGTTATTTATATGTCGCCTTATACAACAAGACAGTGGGTGTCATTACAAGTTTGGCAGTAGTCTTGCTGGTAAAATCAGCAGGCCGCCGCCAAACTTGCAACTTTTTCTGGCGCCTGGGAATAGGGAAATACAGGGCCATTACAACCGTGGCGGACCCTGTATTTCCCCATTGCCACAGGCCGCAAACGTTTACTCCCCATTCCCATTGAGCCACAGAGGCTTCAATGGGAATGGGGAGGCCGGTAGCAGCGGCACCATTCCGAATTTTGCCGGTGCTACAGGCAGTGTCTGCTGACAGATGCTGGTACGCCGCCAGGTCCGACCTGGCGGGCGATAAGGCAACCGCAAGCAGAACTCATAGTTTGCCGGTCCAGTAACTACGGTACCAGCAAGCTTACCACTACCGTATGTTACCGGACCGGCAAACTCGTAATGAGGCCCACTAGTGTTTCAAAGGGTCACAAGGCAAAGGGGAAGGGAGCGAGGGAACAAATAAAGAATGGACGAAAGAAAAAACAAGAGAGCAAACAAATAGCACTCCTACTAGGCCTTGTGACATTCAGAATGTGCAAGTGCAGAGAAAAAATGGGATGGGGGTGCTGGGGTAAGTGCTAAAGAGAGAAGTACCAGAGGTGCCTGTTGGGGAGAAGCAAGTACATGCATGGGCAGAGACATTCCGAGGAAGAGGGAGATCTATTGCCCAACATATAAGTGCATGGCTGAGACAGACCATCCAACTGGCAGGTGTGGGCCCAGATGGCAGATGCAGGTGCAGCAGATGCTGGTGGCCATTGGACAGAAGGCCAGGATCCTATTGGACTCTTGACAGGCCAGGCCAGCAATCTCAGAGGCAGTGGGGATGGTTAGCATGGGAGGGAGAAAGGGAACGTGGAGGAGAAGAGAATGGTCTTGAGTTGTATGTAGAACCTGAGGTGATCCGTTCCACGACGGATGGAGAGAGGGAGACTGTTCCAGAGGAGGGAGCCAGCCGAAGAGAGAGATCTGCCTCAGCTCTCTGCTTGGAGAAGCATTTAACCTGCAGAGAGTTGGAGCAAGAAGAAGGAAGGGATCTGGAAGGAGAGTATTTAGTGAGGGATTGTTGCAGGTAGCATGGTCCCAGGTCCCAGAAAGCCTTGTGGATGATGCAGAGGGTCTTGAATTTGATACTTGCAGCAACCGGGAGCCAGTGGTGAGAATTTAGATCAGGAGAGATATGGTCTTTGGGCTTGAGGTCAAGGATACATCTTGCAGCCATATTCTGGATTAGTTGAAGAAGGCGGAGGGAAGAACGAGACAGGTTGAGGCTGTTGCAGTAATCCAACCTGAAGAGGACCAGAGCTCTCGAGACATTAAGCTTCTAGGGAAAGGCGAGGAAAGGGAGAATGCCTCTAAGTAGGTGAAGTTGAAAGTGGGCCTTCTTAGTCTTTGGTATTTATGCAATAGTTTGCCATGATGTGGTAGAGAATATGGACCAGCCCCATCTGTTCAGCTGTCCTGAAGCTTAGTATGCATTCATACTAGATGTTTACCGTTATCACGTGCAATTGAATATTGGCCTTAGGTGTTTTGTAGTGAATGTTGCTGAAAATATTATCTTTGCATTCAACAGGATATTTCAATCCATATGGATATATGTCGACATCAGATTGCTGATGTTCTGCTGTGACATTTAAGTTGCACTGGTGTCAATGAAGAACTGGATCAGTGGTTATTTAAAATTAGTAGATGTTTTGGGGTGTTTGAAAATGTTGCTTTGTTTCTTTACTTTACTTTACTTTATAAACATATACAAGTCACCTAGGGACCCGGAGGATTAAGGGCACACGACAAACAAACTTAGAAAAATCCAGATAGAGGTGCAGAAATTGTATCCACGTACAGAAAAGACTGTACTATGTAAAGAGCAAAGTCTTCAGTTTCTTCTTAAAACATTCTGTAACCTTCACCTCTCTAAGATCAGGTGGAATTGCATTCCTAGCCTTAGGGGTTGCAGCAAAGAAAACACACGTGGTGACTTGTGCCAGCTTACATATAGGCTCCTTCAACTGATGTGTTTTATTTGATCTAAGGGTTCTGGCATTCACTTTATTAATCAATGCTTCCCTCAAATATGTAGGACTTGTACTAATTAGGCATTTACGTGAAATTACAAGGAGACAGAGCTAAATTCTAGCCTCAATTGGTAACCAATGAATTCCGTTCTTGCCTTTGATACATGGTCTCTCCGTACAGGGTCCAGTAATCACCCTCACAGCACTATTTGAGAACACAGTGGCCCCATTACGTCGTTATCTTGCACTTTTGAGGCATTGTTTCTTTCTGTTTGGATGGCCTGATTAGGCATTCTCAGGTCCACACAGATGTAGATTTATCACCTGCAATCTGGCACAGTCTACCTTCTTAATGCCAACTAGTTAGCTGTATCATTGATCCATCCTGGACCCTATAATTGCTCTTGAAATTGTCTTGCAATTTTCCTTCAAGATGTAGGGACAAATTTGGACTAGCAATTTGATATAATATGCAGATCTATATTCTGATCCAAATTAATTCCCTAAGTTTTAACTTTCTTTTTAGTTTCTGAATCACATCCTGCCACCTGAGAAATACTGTAATCGGCTCCAAGTGTAAGAATGTTTTGTGCAGTTCTTACAACCATTAATTTGGTCTTTTCCTTGTTCAATACAAGAACGTTATCCTCCATCCAGACATGAAATAAATCATAAACGTCATTCACCCTTTTTGTGTCTTGTTCATAATTGAGCGATAATGGGATAACACATTTAATTTAATTTTTTTCTTTTTTTTAACATGCCTAATACTGTACCTGTGTTCATTTTCTAAGTGTGGATCCCATACTCGAACCTCTGTTGCTCTGTGTTGTCTTGTTTCCAAGACCAGCACATTGTCCCTCTGCTATCCTCCATTTGGGCCTCCCATTGGGCCTCATTACGAGTCCGGCGGTAACCCTGCCGGTGCTACCGGCGGCTTGCCCCTGGACTCAGAATAATTTACTCATGCCTAACCTCCCAGTATCACCGGCTAATTATGAATCCGGCGGCCTGGAGATCAGGCGCCAGCAAATATGTTAATCCCCATAGAAGTGGGGACATGGGAGCACTGGCACCGTTAGCTCCTGTGACAAGTCTGCCTACTGCGGCCACTGTGCCCGGCAGAGTCAGACCTGTCGGGTACAGTGGTCCCGGCAGGCTGACTTGTAGTTTTCCGGTCTGGAAACAAGGGTGCCAGTGAGCTTACCTGCACCCTTGGTTCCAGACCGGCAAACTCCGGCAAACTCCCTGAGGAACGGCAAACTGCAGCATTATAGGTACTGCTCCATCTACATCACTACATATCTTGCACAGTCTGTTTCTTAGGAACAAATCTACCAAAGCTGCAGCTGCATCCGAAAATGCAGCCACTTCCTTCAACCTGGTGATCAGCAAAGCATGATCCACCAGGTCGAAGGCTGGGTATCAGTCTAATGGCATTAGGAGAGATGTTTGTCCCTTGTCCATGACACTTAAAAGGCTGGACTTTAAATCCAACAATGCTGTTTCAGTGTCATGTCCCTGTCTAAAACCAGATTGTTTATTATCTAAAATGTTAGGATTATTAACATACGGCCTACATGTTTTAATACAAACAGTTTATTTGTAATAGGGCTGTAATTAGTTGGCTCGAAAGGGCAGAGACCGGATTTTTTCAACAATGGAGAAATCCATGCACTTTTAATTATGTCTGGAACATGGTTTTCTGAAAATCAGGCATTAACAAATGTAGTTAAAATTCCAATCAGCATAGGTGTGCATGCCTTAATGGTCTCAGCTGGATATGAGTATCCTTTGCAACTTGTCAGCTTCGATTTGTTAACAATGTCCACCAATTCAGACTCTAAGACTGGTTGAAAATTAAATTGGACCTCTAATGGTCTATGTATACTGCCTTTTGCCATCGGCTCTATATCCTCCAACATATTCCTTTTAACCTCAGCATTTTGTTTATTTCTATCTAGATTGCGCATCATAGCCTCTTGAATAGATGAGCACCATTCTGCAATTTATATCGGACCATCCTGTTCACCTGGGAACGGGGCTTCCAGGTGAATACATATCTTTTGCAGTCTTCACTCAACAACGAGTGGTAATCACTTTCTGGTGGGGTTCTTGTGTGTAGGCAACAAACACTGTTGTGGCTTGTCAATGTGTTTTCATTCCAGGGATTTGCTATGCAACCTCATGGATTGCCTTTTTATTTCAGGTGATTGTCGTCCTCACCTGTCTACCCTCGATGATTGAGCAATGTGTTTCTTTGGAGGGTCTGGCCAATCATCGTTGGCCTGATTTAGTGCTTTTGACAAATATCCTGTTTAGTCCTACTTCAACATGCTGCACTGGCATCCTCTACCGTTCTTCCTACTCTTCCATTCTGCCATCTGTTACTATACCAGTTTACTCTTCTTTTACCTATAAAATCTTTACCACTCCTCATGCTATCTCATTCCTAATCATCTATCGCCCCCCCCCCGGTCCACTTGGTTCTTTCTTTCTTTCTGTAATGATATTGATCTTCTTCTTTCTCACATTCTGCCAAGTCCAATCCCATTTGCATTACTGGGAGATTTCAATGTTCATCTTTCCTCTACCCACTTGGCTTCTCCTTTTCTTTCTTTTCTTGACTCTCATCTACTCTCACCCCTTCCCACCTCTCCTACCCACACTTCGGGATCTCTACTAGACTTAATTTGTCTCTCTACTTTCAATGCTTCCTCTGTACTAGCTCTACCTGTCTACTTGTCTGACCACTATTTACTTTCTGTCTCAATTCTGTCTTCCATCCCTCAGATCTCCTCTATTATTATTCCTCCTACAACATTCTTCCTAGGCGCAGTTTCAACTCCTCACTTGTGTATGACACCTGCACTACTAGCCTTCCATCCTCAACAAATGTCTCCTCTCTCACTGCTGATGAGGCAGCATCCACTCTCTCATCCTCCCTCTCTCTTGGTCCTGACCAACTCTGGCCCTTCAAAACCAACAGAACCGTCCCAACAGGAAAGTAAGCTTGAATTGTTGCAGTACAGTAATTTGCTGCACACTGTCTCACTCCATGGTGATTTAATGAGGATCACTACTCGCTAGGTGCTACTAGACACTATCTCTAGTAGTGTCCGTTTGTCGGCTATCTGCTCAACAAAACATCATCTAAATGTAAGATTCAATCACACACATTAGTTTACCATTGTGGCAATGTTGTCAACTGTAGTCATGTACATACATTACATATTGAACATCAAGCCTATTCATGGAAATGGTCACAGTTTATTTCAATAATTGTCATATTTACACAAATTACAGTATTGACATTTTACAAAAAAAGGGAGAAAAAACAAACATGAAAAATACCTAAAAATCAAAATGACCACACATGGGAATAAATGTCCAGTTATTTTTACAATTCTTTTCAATAAGAACATTTCAAAACAAAAAGAAAACACAAAAACAGAAAAATATCAAATCACATCAAATGATAATCTGTTCATTTAGAAACAATGGGCCTCGTTACGGGTGCCCTAATGGATGCGGACCCGTTAAACCCATTCCGCCTGATTACGAGGTCACCTCGTGGGACCTGTTAAGGACGCCTGGTAAAACCAGGCGTCCTTACCGGGTCCCGCGAGGGGACCAGGGAGCTAACAACAGACCGGTCGTAATTGGCCCGTTGCTAGCTCCCTGCACCCATTCCCATTGTGCCCTTTAGGGGCTCGAATGGGAATGGGGAAGGGCTGGGCCCGGGTTCCCTGAGGGAGGAATTGCCGGGCCCTCCAAACTCGGAATGGCCCAGTAATTCCCCATTCAGGGAACCCAGACCCGGTATTGGAGGCAGCCATGCCGCCAATAGCGGCATGGCTACCGCCAAAGCCGTAATGAGGCCCAATGTCTCACTAATCTTGCAAATCTACTCAGAGTCTCTCTATCCCTTGTCTGCCTTCCAGGCCACTCGCAAACATTCTCAACCCTGGCTTTCCCATCATTTTCACACCATGCAACGTCTTCTCCGTAGGCTGGAAAGATGCTGGCTTAAAACAAGATCCTCACCTAATCACTCTGCCTATTTTTCCTATCTTGCTCTGTATGATAACTGTCTCATCTCTGCTAAATGGGACTACTTTTTGGACATTCTCCACACTCAATCTACTCTTCCTAGATGTCTTTTTCAAACTCTAGCACGCCTTCTTTCTCCTCCTTCTCCTGATTACTCTATTAATTCTACCTTGTCTGCACCTGACTTTGCCCATTTCTTTTCCTCTAAAGTTCATTCACTCTGCCAAGACATTCAAAACTCTCCTTCCCCAATCAATGCATCTGCACCCCTTTCTAGTCAATCCGCTTTCATCTCTACCTTCTCTCCATTCTATTCTCCGACTGACCCGATTCCATCTGCTCTTATTCCTAAGGTGTATCCCCGTTTTATTCCTTATCTTGTATCTTTCTTCTATATTTGTCTCACTACTTCTGTTTTTCCTTCAGCTTTCAAACATACTACGATTATCCCTATCCTGAAAAAGCCTGCTGCTAACCCTCTTATTGTTTCTAATTTCCATCCTATCTCCCTCTTACCTTATCTTTCTAAACTCCTAGAACGTCTTGTCTAGTCTCAGATCTCATCTTTCGTCGGTGACTTATCTCTTCTCTGTCGTTTTCAATATGGCTTCTGCCCTCATCACTCCACTGAGACTGCCCTGCTCTGTTTACTTGACTCCCTTCTATCAGCCATCTATTCTAAACACTCTTCTTTTCTCATCCTGCTTGACTTATCTGCTGCTTTTGACACTGTGGATCATTCCCTGCTCTTGGACTCTCTTTCTTCTTTTGGTCTCAGGGGTTCTGTTCTTTCTTGCTTCTCTTCCCATCTTTCTAATCAAGCTTTCTCCATCTCCTGGGCTGGTCATACCTCTTTACCTTCCCCCTTGAACACAGTGTTCCCCAAGGTTCGCTCTTTTAGCTCTACACTTCTGAACTCTCAGCTATAATCTCATCGTTTGGTCTCTCTCATCACTTCTATGCTGACGACGCACAACTTTTCCTATCCTTCTTGTCTATCACTCCTGAAATCGACCACACCATTACAGCCTGTCTTTCCGCAATGAAGTCCTGGATGGCTTCCAACTTCCTCACTTTAAACGCAGGTGAGACTGAGGTGATGTTATTCCTTGCCAACAGTCTCCCTCTTCACCCACCTCCTCCTTTTATACCTTTCCCACCTGCTAGTCTTACTGTTTCTCCCACAGCTCAGAATCTTGGCCTTTACCTTGACTGTAATCTTTCCTTTGTTCATCATATTTCTCTTACCTCTCATTCCTCTCAATTTGATCTTTACAAAATCCATAAACTTCGTCCTTTTCTAACAATTCAAGCCACCAAATTCCTTATCTCTTCCTTAATCTTATGACAACTTTTTTACTGCTCCAACACTCTCTTCGGTCTCCCATGTTCTCGTATTGCTCCATTGAAATCAATCTATAACTCTTCTGTTGGCCTACTCTGTCTCCTCTCATATCATAATTCTATTTCTTCTTCACTTGCCTCACTTGGCTGGCTACCTTTTCATTTGCAACTTAAATTCCATTTCCTCTGCTTAGTCTTCCTTCAAATCACTTTACCAGCTTGTACCTGACTATCTTGTTTCACTTATATTGTTCTACAGTCCATCTCGTCCGTTACATTCTTCCTGTCTCTTCAGATTGATTGTTCCACGTCCACCATGTGCCCAGTCCCGCTTCCGGTCTTTCCTGGTTCTCTCTCCACTACACTGGAACGCGCTGCCAGTGGCTATTCGCTCTATCACTGATTATTCCACTTTCCGTTCTTCATTGAAATCTCATCTACTACATTATCCTTGATTCTCTGCTACCAGCATTGATGCTCTGATGTTTATTTACCATTACTGTTGTACCGTACTCTCTTTATGAACTGTACAGCGCTTTGGGTAACAGCGCTTCATAAAACACAATAAAATACAAATAAAAATATAAGGCTTATCCCAAACATGTTCAGTACCCTTTTCTGTAGCTGTGCCTGTCTTCATGACTTCTCTACCATCCACCATAGACGTTGTCCTGATATTTAGCCATGTATGCTGTCAGATATACTACACACATTTTGCAGTCCTAATTTTCACAGTTTATTACCATTTGTTTAACTGTCTAATTGCTCTAAAGCCACGTACATTAGGCATCTTTCTTCAGTGTCCTTAACATGGCACAGCCACAATATCAGCATGTGCCGGCTAGTGTGCATTCGGCTAACTCTGCTCTGTAGGCCCAGCAGTGAGAGCGGTAAGGGTAAGATCATGTGCTGCCAGCCACTTTGTAAAGATTGGAGTGGGGTATCTGTACTCCTGTTCCCTATATGGCAGGGTAGACTCAAAGAGCACCCCAGCCAAGGTTCTCTATTCAATAGCTGTAGATGGGAAACCGAGTCTTAAGCTCTCAGGAGGTGATGCAGCCTGGTACTTAAGTACAGTGTTGTACCCAAGCACTCACAAAGGAATGTCCACACACTATGTTAGTGATAACACAGTTCTTTATATAAATAAGGCTATGATTATCTACACATAAAATAACACATTTTGTGCTCAGGCAATTCTAAAATGATAAACCTATACAGTCTCTCTGTGGTACCATAATTACTCCTTTGATTCCATTAAATGCATCAACTGTAGACAGTTCAAATGGCATACAAATCAATTAATAAAGTGAACCAACATTTGACTTCAGAGGAAAAAAAGTTGGTTACAAAATTGGCAGACTACTGGGCCCCTACCACTAGGTACAGTCCTGTATGAGGATCCCCTCACCTGGGCAACCTGTAAAATAAAGTATATTGACAAGCCCAGTCCATATATTGTCTATTAGAGTCTTATTTCCTTCGATAAAAGTTCTACCACCCAAATGTACGTGGTTTAGTAGAGATTGACGTCGGGTCATCAACGGATCCTTGTTGAGTGACTCCCTTTAAGGAAGGAGACATGGCTCATCAAGATCCCGCAAAGAAAAGGTGAACAAAGGCGTCGAGGCAGCAGCTTTGTTCCTGATGGTGCTCGTTGACGATCAGTCGTGGATGTCCTGCGAAGATGAGGCCTGCGGTGTACCTTGACAACGATAGTTTGTTGGCCGAACAAAGGCGTTGGGTCGTCGGTGTCTTTGTGGTCTTCGGTGGGGGGAGATCCACTGGTGGATTCTCCTCGGTTCAACTGCAGCCTTGACTTTCTCCGGTGGGACAAAGCGGTCATAGGTGATGAACAAGGGAGTCCTTGTTTAAAAGTGTTCTTAGGCAACGGAGCGTTGCGGCTCTGGTCGACAGCAGCACAGGGTCAACCTGTCTCCGCTTCTGGGCAATAAGACTTCAATGTGCCTCCAGCAGTTACGTCGGTCCTCCGAAACCTGGATGACAACAGTGGACGGATGTCCGGGCGCTTCTCTTCGGATTCCTCAGTGTTCCCCGTCTCCGGTCGACAGTCTTTCGAAGGCTGACTTACAGAGAGGATTGGTGAAGGTTAGCTGGTGCACGATGGTCCCTCATAGCTCAGGAAGAGGTCTCCTAGCCAGGTCCTCTCTTGGATCAGGTTCTTGAAGGCACAGCAGCTTTCAGATCGCGTCGAAGAGAACATAGGTTCACCACCTTCTTCCGGCTCAGTTTCGAGAGTAAGCATTAAGTTTCAACTTCAACTTCTGAATGATTCCCACCAGAGAGAGGTCCCCAGATATACAGTTTGGTCTCTCATACACTCTGCTGGGTCACACTCAGGCAACTAATCATCCAGAAGGGCATTCATGCAGGCAGGCAGCCAATCAGGCTCATAGTGCATTCCGGCCATTCTCCACCCTCCAGACACTCACAACAAGGAATGTGTATTGGGACAAGTACCCAGCCATTCAGCACTCCACACTGCATTCAAACCAGTTTAGGGCAGGGCTGTCTCAGTCTTTGTGTCTCATACCAGAAACCAGACACCCATGACATGAAGTGCATATTGGTCACACACTCCATTCACCCAGGTCCTACCCCAAGGGTGGACCCACAACATACAGTCACTGAGAAGGCTGCAGGCAGTCTGGCCAGGACTTCCCCACAATACCATATATGGAACTTCCACCCAACCACCAGTCAGGGGAAGGGACAGAGTCAGGGCTTGCCAGGACTTTGGGAAAATAAGGTAACATGCAATAGAAAGCAAAAGGGCACAGGGGCCATCTTGTCATCTATCAGGAATCAACTGATTCCAATGGCAGGGCATGGGTCTCCCAAAGTGGAGGATATTCAGAGCACCTGTCAAATTCAGCATGGATCTGCCACCAGCACATACCCTGCTCTGTGGGCCACACACAGGTGCCCAAAAACATACACTAGGGGTACAAGGTTGTACCCCCCATCCATGGGTGCCGCAAGGGTATCCCAAGGGTCTGTTCACCAAACAAAAAAGAGGAAGAGCTGCACTGCCAGGAGTCCCACATGGACTCTTGCACAGAAAATAACACATAACACACATGATAAAAGGAGTACAGGACAAGGACATGGAGGCCCTGTCCCTCCAATGCATTTCCAGCACCACAGTCACCCCCCCAGACTGAGGTTAGCGTGGTCTTATCTCCCACGAGATTGACTCCCTCATCCAGACGATCAACATACCTTCTGGAAAGCCCATCCGCATTGTCATGACTCTTCCCTGGCCTACGCTCAATGGCGAAGTCTAGCCCTTGCAGGCTAATGGACCACCTGAGCAGTTTTGGGTTTTCACCCTTCATCTGCATGAGCTATTTTAAGGGCTTATGGTCTGTTTGGACTGTTGAAGGTAGACCCCATATGGTAGAGCCTAAAATGCCTACGGCTCCAAACTATACTGAAACATTCCTTTTCAACAGTAGCTCACCTAAGTTCTCTACCGTTGAGTTGTCTACTGATGAATATGATAGGATGTTCCCTCCCTTTGTCATCTAACTGGGACAAGACAGCTCCAATTCCGGTGTCGCAGGCATCAGTCTGAATGATAAAGTGTTAGCTGTAGTCAGGCCCACACAACACAGGTGCCCTACACAGACTTTCCTTCAAGCCAGTAAAGGCCCTTTGACAGTCTTCCGTCCAATTAACCTTCCTCTGTTGTTTGGGCGAGGTCAGAGCTGTCAAAGGGACAACTATGGTTCCATAATCCGCCATGAAGTTACAGTAATATCCAGTGGCACCCAAAAAAGACCTTATCCGGGTTCGAGTAGTGGGAGTCTCCCAGTAATTTACATTCTGTACCTTACTGGGGAGGGGTTGATTCGACCCTATCCTACCTCATGACCGAGTTAAGTGACTTTCCCATGAGCTATCTGGCACTTGGTGGCCTTGATAGTGAGGTTAGTCCTTTTCAAGGCCTGCAACACCTTATCCAAGTGAGTCAAATGCTCTTCCCATTTGGAACTGTAGACAGCAATGTCGTCTAAGTAGGCCACACAAAAGGCCTCCAGCCCACTAAGCGCATGGTTGACTAATCTTTGGAAGGTGGCCGGTGCATTCTTCAACCCAAAAGGCATGACTCTAAACTGGTAGAGTCCCTCATGAGTTGATAATTCAGTATTTTCCTTGGCATGGTCTGACAGAGCTATTTGCCAATAGGCTGAGGTAAGGTCAAAGGTGCTCACAAATTTGGCAGCACCTATGTTGTCCACAAGTTCATCAGCCCTAAGCAATAGGTGCGCCTCGGTTTTTGTGATGGCATGGACTCCTCTGTATTGTACTCAGAACTGCCAATCCTTGGTACCTGCCTGGGAACATGCCTTGGAGAAAAGGACTAGTGGACTCGAACCAGGGACTGGTTGAGGGTTCAATAACACCAAGATCCAACATCTTTGCGACCTCAGCCAGGATGTGGTTCTTCACAGTGTCTGACATTATGCAGCATCTGATTTTGACAGGTAAGCTGTCACCAGTGCCCATTTTGTGCCTGCACCACTGGGTGAGGCCTGGTGTCACTGAGAACAGAGGTGCATACTGCTGGAGCAAAGCCCCGCAGATCCTCTGCTGCTCTGGTGTCAGATCGGGAAAGAGATGCACTCCCTCCACTGAGCCATCCTGAGGGTTGTTATGCCGCAAATCCAGAAGGGGCTCACTCTCATCCTCTACTTGCTCTGCAGCTAGTAAGAGGCATGAGACTTTGGCTCACCTATGGAAAGGCTTGAGCCTGTTAACGTGGAATACCTGAGGGGCTACCCAAGGGACTCCGATGTCAACCACATATCTGACTTTTCCCATCTTGGAGATTATCCGGAAGGGTCCAGTGCACTTATCTGCCAAAGCTCTAGGCTTGGTACGCTCCATCACAAGGATCTCCTGTCCTGGAGTCCAATCCACTTGTGATGCTTTAAGTTCATGCCAATATTTGTTCAATTCCTGGCTTGCCCTAAGATTTACTATCACCTGGCCCATCATTTGTGTCATCCTCCATCTGAGGCCTAACACATAGTACCCCACTGGCTCAGCAGGACCTGGAGGGGTGGCTTCCAATCCTCTGATCAAGGCAAGGGGCCCCATCATGGGATGTCCAAAGAACAACTCAAAGGGGCTGAAACCAACACCCTCTTGCGGCACCTCTGTGTAACCGAACAGCTGGCATGGCAGGAGGAGATCCCATTTCCACCATAGGGGCTCGTCCAAAGCACCAAGAGTGCCTTTGAAAGTTTTGTTAGATCTCGCAACCAGAACATTGGTCTGGGGATGGTAGGATGTGGAGAACTTGTAGGTTACTCCGCACTCTTTCCACATCGTTTTCATGTAACTCGACACGAAGTTGGATCCTCTGTCAGAGACACTGGGCCTCATTACACGGTAGGCGGTAACCATGGCGCTATTAGCACCATGGTTGCCGCCGGTATTTTACCATGTCCACCTTGGTGGATGGCGGAATTACCGCCCTACTCCAAGGTGAGTGGGGGCGGTAATTCCCCATTCACCAAGGCACTTCCCCATTCCCATTTTTGCCCCCATAGGGCATAATGGGAATGGGGAAGGAGCTAATTACGGTACCGCAAATTGCGGTACCGTAATTAGCACCGAGGTCCCTTTGCGGCACCCTACTTTAACGGCTGGTAAAACCAGACATTAAGGTTGGGTCCCGCAAATGGAACTCATAGTAAGGCGGTAAGGTTTTACCGGTAACGGTGCCCTTACCGGTACCGGTAAACCCTTACCGCCTAACGTGTAATGAGGCCCACTGTCTTTAGGGAATCCAACCCTGGTAAACATGCCCAGGAGTGCCCTGGTAACCACCTTGCCAGTGACAGTCTGAAGGGGTATATCCTCAGGGTACCTGGTGGCATGATGTATCAAGACCAGGATGAACCAATGTCCACCTGAAGTGGGAGGGTCAAGGGGACCCACAATGTTGATGCCAGCCCTCTCAAAAGGTGTGCCAACGACTGGCAACAGCTGCCGTGGGGCAATGACACTGCCTCCAGTCTTGTCAGGCAACTGACAAGTGGAGCAGGTCCTGCAGTGGGACTCCACTTTTATTAACATGCGGGGTGAGTAGAAATGTGCAGAGAGCCTCTGCTTAGTCTTCTTGGTCCCAAGATGACCAGCCAATGGCACCTCATGTGCCAACTGCAGTAGGAAGGGCCTGTAAACCTGGGGTACCACCAACCTCTTGAGGGCACTAGGTTCAGGCTTAGTGGGCTCACTACAAAGGAGCTCACCCTCCCAGTAAATCCGGAATGACCTGAGCTCTTCACCTTGTGCTTGGGCCAGGGCCTGTTTTCTCAGACCCTCGAGAGAGTAGCCCTCTATCTGACCCTTACAGAAGTCTCCCCTGGAGGCCCCCCTCAGTCAGCAGGCATTGAAGGTTGGGGTGATCCTCTGTGTTGAGCACCTCTCCTGCAGGAGGGTATTCTGGCACTTCTCCCTCAAGAGTTGAGACTGGGCCCAGCCCGTCCGGAGCATGAATCCAAGTGGGTGTTGCTGAACTTCTTACCTTGGGTCTTCCCTTTGGCATGGGTACCTGACAGGCAGTTAGACCCGGTGCGACCTGTGACCTAGTGACTGCAGCAGCAGTCAGGGGAAGACCGCCAGGGATCAACCCCAACTCCACTAGATCATTGCCTAACAAACTGTTAGCAGGTATAGTTCTGAACCAGGACTGGAAGCTTTGCTGTCTTGTCTCCAAGCGTAATTGTGACTAGGGCTACAGGAGATAATTTGGTTGGCCCACCAGCTAACCTGGTAGTTTTCAGAGGAGCACCTACATAGTCCTCTGGCAAGAGCAGGGTCCTGTCCACCACTGTCATACTTGCTGCAGTGTCTCTCAAAACAGTAGAAGGCTGGCCATTCAAGAGGACACTTCTCAAAAATCTATGGGTGTTCTGTGGCATTGTAGCCAGTACTTCTGAGTACTGGTCCCAAGCCCCAAGGGACACTAGGGAAATCTCTACAGGAGCACCAAATGTGATTCCTGTAGAGGAGGGGAGGACAGTGGCCTTCACCTTAGGCATGGGGTAAGGGTAGGACAGGCCGACAGCCTGGACTCCAAGTCCCTTACCTTTACACTTGGGGTCACCCTTTTCATCATCCAGAGCCTCACAGTCCCAACAAGTGGCGGAAATGCGGGATACAGTACTGGAGCCACTGGGAACCTGCTTTGTAGCAGGAGGACCACTACTCTTATTTCCTCCCACTTAGGACTGATCCCAACTAGATTTTTGGGTCTTAGGAGAGGAATGTTTTGGCTGTGACTGATTTTGGGACTCCTCGGCCTTCTGAGAGACCCCCTTTTCTTTGTCCTTGTCCTTCCCACTGGGTTCCACAGTGGATACCCGGTGGGAGACCCACTTGTCAGCCAGCTGGACAGCTTAAAGGGATCCAAAATGTTCTGGTGAGCAACATACTGACGCAGCTCTGGTGAACAGGCCTCAGAAAAATGCTCAAAAAACAAAAGGTGGTACAATTCAAAAAACGTTTTCACCTTGTAACCATCAATCCACCCCATCATATTCATATGTGCAGCACTCAACCAGTCAATCCAAAACACATTCTCGCTTTTCTTGCATTCCCTGAACCTTTTAAGGTACTGCGTAGGTGTCTTGCCAAACTTGGCAATCAAAGCAGATTTCATGCACTCATACTGACCTCTTTCATCCACATTCAGTTTCAGAATACAGCCATAACCAGTCTGAGGCACTCTACTTAATAGAAATGTATCCCAATCTCGGTTATTAACATCATGGATTCCACAAGCCATCTCAAACGCTTCAATCCATTGGAGGATATCAGAACCCTCCACATACACAGCAACCAAATCTTTCATAAACTTGGTGTCAGGGGACCTGACACTCTCATCTGGTTTGGCTGAAATCTGCACTCTAGCTTTTTCTAGCTGGATTCTCTGACATTCAGTGTCCTTGAGTTCAAGATCCATTTTCATGAGTATCACCTGCTGTGCCAACTCCTCTTTCTTAAGTTCAGCTTCTGTTTCCAACTTTTTATATTCAAAGGCCAATTTCATCCTCAATAATTCAAGTTCCAATGGATTCCCTGAAAAAACACTGCAGGGTTTCAGAATAGAGGAAGCCGGAGTAGTGGCACTCCCAGAAACAGATTCAGTAACAACCCCAGGGGAGGGGCCTCAATGGTTGCACCCCCCCTTCATCAAGAGTTTTACCATCAGTCTGGTAGTCCACCAGGGCAGCTATCAGCTCAGCCCTAGATTTATCCTCAAAGTCTGACTCCCTGGATTCACAAGCACTCTGGAGAGCATCTAAGCTCATCCAAGTCAATTCCATTGCTTGTAATGCAGTTATCTAGTACACAACTAAACCTCAGTTTAACAAAGTGCAAATATTTTGTAAGTGGCAAGGTTACACACTGATTCTTAAAACCATAAGCATCCCACCGCTGCCACCAGTGTATAGACTGGATTGAGGTATCTGTACTCCTACTCCCTATATGCAGAGTAGAAGCACAGAGCACCCCAGCCAAGGTTCTGTATTCGTTAGCTGTGAATGAGCAACCAAGGCTTAAGCTCTCAGGAGGTGATGCAGGCTGCTTCTTAAGTACAGTGTAGTCCCCAAGCACCCACAAAGGAATGTCCACACATTATGTTAGTGATAACGCAGTTCTTTATATAAATAAGGCTATGATTATGTACATATACAATAACACACATTGTGATCAGGGAATTCAAAAATGATAAATATATACAGTCTCTATGTGGTACCACAATTACTCCTTTGATTCCATTAAAATGCATCAACTGTAGACAATTCAAATGGTGTACAAATTGATTCATTAAATCAACCCACAATAGACTTAGGAGGAAGTTGGTTACACAATTGGCAGAATACTGGGCTCCTACCACTAAGCACCGTTTTCCATGAGGATTCCCCACCTAGGAAACCTGTAAAATAAAGTATATTGACAAGCCCAGTCCTTATATTGTCTATTAGAGTCTTATTTCCGTCTATAAAAGTTCTACCACCCCAATGTACCTGGTTTAGCAGAGTTTGATGTTGGGTCGTCGACAGAACCTTTTTGAGTGACTCCCTTTAAGGCAGGAGCCACGGATCATCGAGATCCCTCGAAGAAAAGGTGAACAAAGGCATAGAGGCAGCAGCTTCAGTCCTGGCGGTGCTCGTTGACAATCAGTCCTGCGAAGATGAGTCGTGCAGTGTACCTCGACAATGATATTTTGTTGCCGCAAAGAGTCAATGAAGAACTTTGGCTCAGCAAGGGCGTCGGGTCGTCAGCGTCTTTGTGGTCTTCTGGTGGAGAGAAACCCACCGGTGGATTCTCCTCTGTTCCTCTGCAGCCTTGACTTTCTCTGGTGGGACAAAGCCGTCAGTGATGAGCGAGGGAGTCCTTGTTTCAAAGTGTTCTTAGGCAATGGAGCATTGCGGCTCCAGTCAGCGGCGTCACAGCGTCAAGCTGTCCCAGCTTATGGGCAAGACTTCTTCGACGGACCTCCAGCGGTTACTCTGGTCCTCCGTACCCTGGTCGACGATAGTGGACGGATGTTGGGGTGCTTCTCTTCGAATTCCTCGGCGATCTCCATCTCCGGTCGACCGTCTTTCGAAGGGTGACTTCCAGGGTACCTTTGTGAAGGTTAGCTGGTGCACGTTAGCTGGTGCACGATGGTCTCTTGTAGCTCGGGAAGAGGTCTCCTAGCCACATCCTCTCTTGGATCAGGTTCTTGAAGGCACGGCAGCATTCAGATTGCATCAAAGGGAACAATGGCTCACCTTCTTCTTCCGGCTCGGCTTTGAGAATAAGCATCAAGTTTCGACTTCAGCTTCTGACCGATTTCCACCAGTGAGAGGTCCCCAGATATACTGTTTGGTCACTCATTCACTCTGCTGGGTCACACTCAGGCAACCAATCATCCAGAAGGGCATTCGTGCAGGCAGGCAGCCAATCAGACTCACATTGCATTCAGGCCATTCTCCTCTCTCCAGACACTCACAACAAGGAATGTGTAGTGGGACAAGTACCCAGCCATTCAGCACTCCACACTGCATTTATACCAGTTCCGGGCAGGGCTGTCTCAATCTTTGTG
This sequence comes from Ambystoma mexicanum, assembly GCF_040938575.1. Classification (NCBI taxonomy): domain Eukaryota; kingdom Metazoa; phylum Chordata; class Amphibia; order Caudata; family Ambystomatidae; genus Ambystoma; species Ambystoma mexicanum. Next base: position 1,141,616,483 of record NC_090931.1, on the reverse strand, counting down.
TCACATACCATAAACCAGACACCCATAACATGAAGTGCATATTGGTCACACACTCCATTCACTCAGGTCCCACCCCAAGGGCGTACCCACAACATACAGTCACTGGGAAAGGTCCAGCCAGTCTGGCCTGGACTTCCCCACAATACCATATGGGAAGGAACAGAGTCAGGGCTTCTCAGGACTTTAGCAAAACAATGTAACAGGCAATAGAATGCAAGAGGCCACATGGGCCATCTTGTCATCAATCAGGAATCAACTGATTCAATGGCAGGGCCTGGGTATCCCAAAATGGAGGATACTCAGAACACCTGACAAATTCAGCATGGAGCTGCCACCAACCCATACCCTGCTCTGTGGGCCACACACAGGTGCCCAAAAACATACACTAGGGGTACAGGGTTGTACTTCCACCCATGGGTGCCTTAAGGGTATCCCACGGTCTGTTCACCAAACCAAAAAGAAGAAGAGCTGCACTGCCAGGAGTCCCACATGGACTCCCATACAGAAAATAACACAGAACACACATGATAAAAGGAGTACAGGACAACGACATGGAGGTCCTGTCCCTCCAATGCATTTCCAGCATTACACACTTTCATTTCTACTCTATTTTAAAGTGAGGTATGTGACTAATGCTCGTCACCTTTGTGTTGGGGTTGAACATTCCTGTCTAGGTATTGTTGCAGTGCCACTGCACAGCATTCCTGCTGGTAGGAACTAATCTATTCCTGAAACAAGCCCCAGACATCCTAGTTGATATTGTTTCTGGTAGACATCCAACCAAATACTATAACACAAGGCAAACCAACCCAAGTGATGTTGGCGTCAGTAATTGTTTTTTCCGGTGATGATTACCTTGAAATTCCTCCTGGCCATTATGGTCTTTCAATCAGATGCCTAAGGAGACTGGAATCATCTAATATGTATTTCAATATAACTGACAGTCAGTTACTTTGCTCTCTCTCCTCTCTCTCTCTCCTTCTTTCTCTCCTTCTTTCTCTCCTTCTCTCTATCCTTCTCTCTCTCTCTCTCTCTCTCTCTCTCTCTCTCTCTCTCTCTCTCTCCCTCTTTCTCTCTCTCTCTCTCTCTTTTTCTCTCTCTTTTCTAGGTACTTTTTAATAAAGACTCTGGGGCATGATTCCTTCAATTTCTTCACTATCAATGGCAACACTATCAAGGTGTCCAAGGAAGTAAAGTCAACACCACGGCATCTGCAGCAGCTTACACGACAAAGCTTATCAATGCCTGTAGACCCTTCCTGCTGTCGGACAGTAGCATCACGCTGGCTAGACCCCTTATCTTGTCCAGACTAGACTATTGCAGTGTCCTCTATGCTGGCACCAATAGCCACAACATCAAAAAACTGCAGTGATTCAAAATAATGCCTTAAAAGCAGCCTTGAATGTTCCAAAAAATACTCACATCTCTATGACTAGACGGAATACCCGAAGCAAGAGCAGTGAACACCGAAAAAGGCAGGAGCGAAAGTATTTGAGAAGCATGAAGAAAAGACAACACAACTGGAGGTGATTGTTTGACCAAGTGGCCGTGATGCACTGAGATGATTATCTATGACCCTCCAAACATTATTGAGGTCAATTACAATCACTTTCAGTGCAAAAATAGTTGTTTCAAACAGGCTTAAAAGTGTTACACCTGGTTTACACATAGTGTTGCACTGTGGAATGTTATAGTTTTAGCAAGTGGAGTGGGGACATGGAACTGAATTACCATATTTCCTACCTTTCCCACTCCACCTGCCAAAAACGTGATTTCCATGAAGGTGAGAAAAAACGTCTTTCTACGCAATCCAATCGTTGTTCGGACCTGCTAAAAGCTTGTGTATTCACATGAATGCATTGAAGATGCCGCCTGCCATCCATACCTGGTAGCCTGTATTGACACTTTTCTGCACTACAGAAAGTGCAAAAATGCATTTAAACCCAATCTCATCATGTTTTACATTCATTAAGTTCACTTCATAGTGCAAAACACGCATATTGCATGGAAAAGACTGAAGTGTACGCAAGTGTATCCAAGTGTATCCATTGGCAGTCCAGTCTGTGCAATCTTTTGCAAAATGACACCTAACAACATGTGACCTTTAAAATGAATGGATTTGGTTATCTAGAGAGACACATTAAGAGAACTGCACATGGCTAAACATGGAGGTTAGGGCTTTGAAGTGCGGACTATCAACATAGTTGAATTGAGTGTAAAAGTCCCTAATAATAGTACTAATAGGGGGTTAGTACATAAAACAAGAGTTGGCATCAGTGAGTCAAGCTGATTCCCCTGGTCCTGGTCGCAGGAGGAAGGAAGCACGCTAGAATGCCAATGATGCACAACTTCAGCAGTGACTTGGAGTAGGCCAATTAAGTAGATCTGAAATTGAGCCACAAGCCAACAATCAGTGTAAGTGTATGTGCTTTTATAAGAGGAGCCATCTGAAAGGCACATGGGAGAGTTCCAGAAAAAGCATATCCAACAGCAGCAGCATCTACCTTTGTCACTTTGTCTTTTAGATCTCGTAATATTAGCCCATCGATGGATTCTTGACAACGCCCCATCTGCATACAGAAAGAAAGTGCAATCACAATGTAATTATTGTTTATATCCCAAGACGTCTAACACATTAAGAGCTTATGTATGTCCGTATGAATGCTATTGTTGAGAGCTTGGTGTTCTCTAACTTCTTTTGCTCTAATCCTTAAAACCATATTTCTTCTCAAATCAAACCCAGCTCTCTATCTTGTCCACCCAGGGATATTCGCTGTTCTCATTGATTATTTCTGAATTACTTGTTTTCTCCCCGAAATATCATCTGTATTCATTAGACTAATCACTTAGGGCCTGATTCATGGAAGTGTTTTATAATGGCACATCCCCATAGGAAAACGTTCCATGAATCAAGCCCTTAGTTTTCATCTAACATCGTAACATGATCTGGTGCTTGCATCTTACAACTTGTAATGTGGTGAACATCAGAGGCTTTTTCCAGTTTCAGGGATCAGGATCACTGTCTAAGGCATTGGTCTTTTCAGGCTGGAAAGCCACTATGCTATTATTTGTGTATCGACAATTGAACCAGTGGATTTTTCGTTAAACTCAGCTGCTTTGTTTGTTTGTTTGTTTATTTGGTAATGCGCACCAAGCCCTTGGGCAGCTGAGTGTAAACAGTACAAGTAGACTCGAAGCTTAGTTACAGTGCCTGACACAGGCTACTACAAACAGAAGTGACTTACAACAAGTGGTACAAATGATAAAGTACATATAGGGTCATAAAGGGTAAGCATTAGAAAGATACAGTATAAACAAATGTATATCATGATTAACTAGATAAAGGTGAGGTTACATGTCGTTGTTATGCAGCCATTTAAGAGCGTTCCTTCTAAATCTAGTGTAGGGTGATGGGCGTCTGAGGTCAGCTGGGAGTATGTTCCATGATTGTGCAGCTCTAACAGGGAAGCTAGATCCTCCTGCTGTGGTTAGTTTAAATCTAGGGACTTCAAGTAGGAAGGTGTTGGCAGATCTCGTCGGTCGGTTTGAGGGTCTCCAGTTGATTCTTTCAACTAGGTAAGGGGGTGCTTGATTGTTTAGGCATTTCGATGTGAGAGAAATAGTTTTAAGGAGGATTCTGTCCTTTATATTTAGCCAATGGGCCTCAGTCCGGTATTTGGAGATATGTTCTCTACGTGGGATATTCAAAGCTGCTCTTAGGGCGTTATTTTGTAATCTCTGGAGTTTGTCAATGACCGCCTTATTTACTCCTGAGTATAGGGCATTACAGTAGTCCAGTCTAGACATGATAAGGGCATTGGCCAGAGTGAGGCAGCTGGCACTGGACAGGAAAGGTCTGGCAGCACGGATAAGTTTACAAGTGTAGGTAGTTGTAGAGGCATGGGAGTTCACTTGCTTTTTAAGGGTGAGAGCTGAGTCGAGGTAAAAACCTAGAGTTTTTACCTCTCGCATAATCTTAATAGTATTATTGTCGATGTTAAATGAGGCATAGTCTGGGGTAAGTTTAGTTAGGTTATGGTCAGATCCGAGGAGCAGGATTTCAGCTTTATCGTCGTTCAGGCAGAGGCCATGGGTGGCCATCCATGCCTGAATGAGGATGTATATTTTATTCACCAAGGCCAGGTCTGCTTCATAGTTGCCCAAAATGGGTATGAGGATCTCAGTTTCATCTGCATAGTTTGTGTAGATGACACCCAGGCTGTCCAACTTGTCGAACAGTGACTTGGTGAAAATGTTGTACATAGTGGGTGAGACACAGGGGCCCTGTGGGACTCCACATGTGATTTGGATGGGATCAGCACAGGTAGAGGTGGAAAAGACTCTCATGGTCCGGTTGGCTAGAAAGGATTGAACCCAGGATATAGCTTCCCCTGTGAAATTGGCAGCGAGCTTGAGGTGGTTGCATAAGACTGCATGATCCACCAGGTCAAAGGCTGCTGACAAGTCCAGGAGGAGTAGCAACGCTGTTTTCCCACTATCCTTGAATTCCTCAATTTTGGTTTTAAAATCTATCAAGGCTATTTAGCTTCTAAGTAATCTTGAACTCTGTCGATGATTTTTAGTAGGAAAGGTACAGTGGTGATAGGCCTATAATTAGTAGGGATGGACGGATCAAGGGTTTGGCCCTCATTACAACCCTGGCGTTAAGGGGTTAACGGCGCTGCAAAAGGTAGCGGCACCGTTAACCCCTTAACGCCTGATTACGAGGTCCCTTTGCGGGTTGGCGATTTTAATGCTGCTTTTTGCAGGCATTAAAATCCAACCCATAAAGGGACCTTGGCCGCAATTTGCAGCACCGTACTTAGCGCCTTCCCCATTTCCATTGAGCCCTATGGGGCAAAAATGGGAATGGGGAAGGGCAATGGTGGCATGGGGAATTACCGCCCCGCCAACCTTGGAATGGGGCGGTAATTCCGCATTCCGCCATGACGGAGTCGGTAAGTTACCGCCATGGACCATGGTGCTATTAGCACCATGGTCCAAAGCCAGGGTTGTAATGAGGGCTTTTGTTTTTTAAGTAGGGGGAGGACCCAAGATTCTTTTAGGTTGGCCGGCACAGTATTGGATTTGAAAGAGGAGTCAATGAGCTTCGAGATAAACGGGGCTAAATCCCTAGCTGCGTCCTTTATTATTTGTGCTGGGCAGCTGTCGCCCTTACAGTTAGATGGCTTCAGTGAGAGGATAACCTTTTCAGTGTCGATGTTGGAGATAGGTTTGAAGCTAAACGGCGGGATAGCATTAGGTTCAGTCGCTGGAAGTACTTGTTGATCAGTAGGAGGGAGGGAGTCCTTTTTATTAGTTATTTTGTGTTGGAGGGTGGAGATTTTATTTGATAGGCCGTTCTGAATGTTAGTACACCATATCTTGTCCTTGGGGACAGTGTCAGTTGGTAGAATGGGGGATTCCATTTCACGGAGGATGGCGAAGAGTTCCTTGGTATTAGATTTCGCATTAGTAATTCTGTCATTGAATAAGTTCTTTTTTGTATTGATAATTTCAGTCTTGTAATATTTGGAGAATTGAGTTAAGTTAGCTTTGTTGTTGTCCGTGGGCGAATTGTGCCAGATAGTTTGGCGTTTTCTTTTCTGCTTTCTGAGGTCCTTGAGTTGGGGTGTGAACCACGCATTAAGGTGGGCTTCTTGCTTAGCTTTGCGTAGTTTGGGTGGTGCAATAGTATCTAGTGCATGAGACATGGCTTTATTAAAGGTGTCTACTAGCGTGTCTGGGTCAGTATTCTTCTCCAAGCCATTAATAATGGGCAGGAGGAGGGGGATGAGTTTTTCTGTAGTAATGTCTTTTTTGCTTCTGGTGGGGAGTGGTGGTATCATTTGGATAATTTTAGGGCTAAGGAGATCAAGTGTGGCAGTGAAGTTTATCAGATGGTGGTCAGTCCATGGCTGAGGCATGAGGTCAGTAATGACTATGTGCAGTTAAGTTCTGATACCCAGTCGAGGGTTCTGCCTTTAATGTGTGTAGAGGAGAGGACTTTTTGGGTAAGCTCGTGGTCATTTAGGATGGCTGTTATAGAAAGGGCATTTTTGTTATCTGGCTCATTAAAGCCAATGTTAAAGTCGTCCAGCAACAGCGTTTGCGAGTGGTTTTGAGTATTGTTAGCTAAGAGGGTGGTAATGTCATCTTCAAAGGTTCCCAAAGGACCTGGGGGCCTATAGATCAAATGGATAGTTAGCGTGCGGTTATTAGAAAGTTGCAATTTTGCTGAGAGTACTTTGCAGGAAGCACAGGGAGGTGAGGTGGTAAGTCTGATGGGCAGAGTAGTTTTAGCGATGATGGCTAGTCCACCACCTTTAGCATTGGGTCTATCTACTCTGTGGATCTGGTAGTTGTCAGGTACGGCTAGCATCAGGGAGGGTCCTGCTGCCTCGTGGAGCCAAGTTTCTGTTACGGCAAGGAGGTCGATGCTATCATTATTTAGTATGTCAGCAATTTCAGTTGCATGGGCTACCATGGATCTGGCATTGATAAGGGATCCTGTAAGTGACAGAGTATTCTTAGGAATGGGATTACTTATAAGTTTGTCTGTGTGTTTATTTGGACTCTGGTGTTTCTTTTTCTGAGAGTAAGTGGGACTTGGGGTCGGAATTGAAGGTTTCGTGGCTTGAGTTTGTTTGTCCAAGTGAGTCTGTGTAATTGGGAGTCTAACAGTATTATTTATGCTGTTTCTTTTAGGTTCATATATGCAAGGTAGTCTTGCCCTGAGTCTCAAGTTTCTGTCTGAGGGGGGGCTAGTGCTGTAGGTAGCAAAGGCCATGATAGTAGTTAGTAGGGTCAGGGAGGTCAGGTTTCTATACATGGTAGTTGGAATGGTTAAGGGGTCAAGTGACGTCCCTTGCTTCGCTGAAGTTGTCTGGCTAGGCTAAGGTGTGGCAATGTAGGTTAGGTATAGCAGGTTGTAACCAAGGGGTCCACCTAGTGGTCTGGGACATGAAGTATGCTAATAGGCCCTGTAGCAGGTGTGTGCTGTTTCAACCTAGGGTGGTATGCTTAGCTAGGAGCAGTCATAACAAAGTGTAATTTCAACATGAAAATGACATAGAAATCGAGACATCATTACATATTGGTATGACATTGGATTCAGATATCACGTTATGGCAGCATAGGGCTGGTAAGTGGCATAGTTTGTTTAATTCGCTAGTTACAACATGAAATCTCATAGAAATCAGAATGGCAACATTACATATCAGAGTGACAGTGCATACAGGCATCATGTTAAGGTCATCATGGGGCAGGTAAGGCAATGTGCAATCACAAGGTGTGTTACTGTTCGTAGTACATATGTTGGAGTATCACAGTATGATCAAGCATTACTTTAAAGTTGCCAAGGGGGCCGGTAGTACAGTGTGCAAGTAGAGCAAATTGCAGTATAAAGCAGGAGACAGTGTAGGACAATTCCACGGGGTTGAGGATCAGGTTAGGGGTTGGACACTGTTAGGGCAGGTGGTATAGGCCTTGCCACTTCCCACGCAGAGTTAATGGAGGGCGTGCAGGAGCCAGATAAGCCGGTTTAAACGTGGCTTGTGAGAATGGTCTTTTCTCAGTATAAAAGTACGTAAAAAGTCTGGCTGAGTTACTTCAGATGCGCTCCGATGGCAGTGCGATAAGCAATAATGCAATGGATGTTGGGACGGGGGTGCGCCGTGGAAGAGTGCACTTTGGGTGGCAGGTGTTCATTATGGGGTTTACAAAGGAAGGTTACTAGAGCTTCGGCTAGGATGTGGGCGTTTGCAGCTGCCCTGAATATGTTAGTTGTAGAGCAGCGACTTACCCTTGACGGTTATAGCGAGTGACAGCGGCGTTGGCGGTTGGAAGGGCTGGAAAGGGATGGACAGGCAGTTGTCCTTACCCCTGTGGTCCTTCACTCCAAGGGGCCGGCTCACGCCTTGCCGGCATGCTATTGGCTGCTATAAAGGCTACAACAGCGAATCCAGGTAGGTGGCTTCCAGAAAGGGGGTTTGCCGACCAGGATCAGGCAGATGGTCGTAGGGCGGCCATCTTGGAGTTGGTATGGCCCGCGTGTGTGGCAATGGATTCAAGAAGGCATCTGCTTCTGCAGCAATGCCGTTTGCTCAGCCAGCTGGTTTGCGGGGGCATCAGGGTGAAGATTGTTGGTGCGGGCACAATTAGAGCCCTGTTCCTGCACTTTTCTGAAATTTGGGCGCAATGGTTATGCTCTGGGGGTGTGCTCTGGGGCATGCTGATTTAATTTCTTTACTGAACAGATGTATTAACACATTAGCTCAATTATTTTCAAACTATAGGATTTCCTATCCCTTTCCTAGACCTAATTTTCAGTCTGACATCATAACATGGTTTGATGCGTACATGTTTCAACTTTAAATGCTGATGAAGCTCAAACACCTTCTTCTAGTTTTGGAATGATGATTATTGTCAAGGACTTTCTTCTTTCAACGCTGACATTTCACAATTATGTTTATTTTGTATTCCACTCCAGCATTTCTCCACTGGAGGTGTTGTTAAACTAAGAGTCTCAATTCATACCCGTAACACAGAGGTATAGCCACATTAACTCACTTACTAACTAACTATAGGACTACTTCTGAATTTCAAGTCCTGTTTAGTTTGAGTTGTATCAGCCACAGGGTGCTTGTTTTTGGACAGGTGGGCTGTCCGACTGCCAATATGCAGATAATCAAAAGGTCCCTGGCCACCAAATGCAAAGTTATTCTTACACTTCAAATTTCAACATTTAGCTATTCCAAGTGGTTGGTCAGGACGAATATAACATTGATGCATGTTTTCACACATGTTCTATCCTGCGGTCAGACTCTAAGAGTACTTGGCTACGTCTGAGCAGCAGTAAAACTGAGCTCCTTACTTTTGAATCCCAGCAGGCCTTGGCTAAATTGAGCGCAGAGTATAAAAGCATCAAAGTTGGAAATAGTATCATCCATGTACAAACAAGGTTAAAACCTTAGGTGTTCAGTTTTAGGTATCACTTAATGCAAATTCCTTTATCAACCAGATAACCCAAAACTCTAAATACCATCTTCTCTTGCTTAAAAACCTTTGTCCATATATTACAGAGAATAATTCTGCCATCATTGCCCGAGCAACTGTCCTGTAAATGCTCGGCTATTGTAACTTGTTACTGATTAGATAACTCCAATATGAAAAAAATCCAAGTTCTCCAGAACGACCCTGTACGCGTTGTTAAAAAGTTTTCAAGAAAGGTCAAGATATCAGAGCATAGGAGGGACCATCATTGGCTTCTGATAAAGGAACGCACTCTGATACACTGATGCATTTTTGGAACAGCTCCATCATACCTTAAAGCATGGACTCCTGGGTTCACTCCTGTCAGAACAATGCGCTCCTCCAACCAGATGCAGGTTCTCTGTCCTGCTTTCAAATTAGCAAGGGGTTTAGGAAGAGATTTTAGTTTTTGTCATGCTACAGATTATTTATATCTCTACAAATATGTATATTTCAATGTTTACAGTAAAATATGTGTACCCCGTGGCCCATGGGACCTGGTTAGTGTGGCTACATGCTTACACTCTGACGGAATACCTAGAAATGAAGACACAGACACCAGGGTAATACAGGTTCTATTTAAAGTGTAGTAAGTGTTTTATTCATGTGCTGTGTGTGTGTGTGTTTGTGCGTGCGTGCTATGTACTAAACCATCCAGCTTACCATGGAGCTGGATGGAATGTTAAAAGTAAAGAAAAGAACAATAGGACAGAACTTCCCTGCCCAAGGTTGGGCTGGGCAGGGGGAGAGAAAAGAATCCAGAGAGAATTTGAAACAAAATGACAGCTAAGAAAGACAGTTGGAGAAAGGGAGGAGAGAAAGAGACTTACCTGGGGTGGGGGGGTGGAGCATGGGGAGCCCCCAAACAGTGACAAATTCAAGAGTGCTGAGCTGCTATGGAAGGGTCTTCTCAGCCACCCTAGGCCGTCCCATCGGTGCATGTCGGCCCATCCGGGTGGGCCCAGTGGAATCAATGGCCCAGGCAGGATACCAGGTGCTGCCTGTGCCAAGAAGAACAGCCTGGCCCAGGCCACATGAGGGGATGGCCCAGACCAGGCTGACTGGCCATGCATCCTGGTGGCCAGCGAGCCAGGTCCTTCAGGGAAGACCTACAGGGCTGCTTATGCTAGGAACAGACATAGAGTTAAAGGGAGGAGAGCGTGGTGAACTAACCTAAGTGAGGCAGAGAATGCAGAAATCCTGGGTTGCTCCGTTCAATCGTGCGGGTGAAGAAAGCCTTTGGCTCCGAGCGGAGCTGCCTGGTTGAAGATAACGGACCCACCCCATGCATCTCACAATGAATTGCACAGGGAGTAGCCTAAAACTCCAGCAAGGCTGCAGAATGAGGCAGTGAAGTTGGTGGCATCCCCGTTGAAACAGGGACGCTGCCTGAATCAATATGGCCATGGGCAGTGAGCGTGGCGCTGACCCCATGACAACATGGTTGCCGCCAATGACAAAATGGCATGGTGGGCATGGCAGTGATTTTGGGTGGCCACCCCTGCCAATGGGGCCCACCCCGAAAATAATACTGATACTGTGGATGTGGTGGTGAGTGTAGGTGGCAGTGAATGTGGGCAGAGCCCCACTGATGCAGGGGGCCACCCAGGACATGTATAAGAGTGCAGGCTGTGCAGTGAATACGGGTGGCCCTACATGGTGGACAGGGCCACCCGGGATGATCCCAGGAAGCCAAGTAACCAAGCAGCCAGCAGTCAACATTCTTCCAGCATTGCCTTCAGACAGCGGCCACCCAGAAGTGTACTAGAGGTACCAAGGATAGACCTATGGAAGGTACTGTGATGGGGTAACTGACTGAAGCAGTCTCCCCATTGTGACATAAGGCTCCATTACGAGTTTGGCGGTAACCCTGCCGGTGAGGAGGCAAAGATAGTATGGAGAGTAGGCAAAAGTATGCTGAATGCGTAGGTCTGTTGGATTGGTTCATGGAAAATGTGTTGGCTAAATACTTGGGGCTGAATTAGATAGAAATGTCTGCGTCAGAGAGAGGTTTTTGAATAGGATTCACTCTTCGACCCCATTTATCCCTCCCTTCAGTCTTAAATGTCTGCAATATCCTCACTTCCCAAGACCGGATGCTGGCTTCCATTTATATAATAATACTAATCATAATAATAATAATGATTCAGTTCCTGAAGAAAATATGGCTAATTAGTACCCGGCGCAGAGAATCCAAAGCATGTGAATTGGCTCATTTTCAAGCCCAAACCACAGTGTAATCCTGCAGACGCATTTGCGTGCATCCAGCGCTCGGTCCACTTTAATTTATTTCTGGTGACCATGGAAAGGGAGAAGGGACCACACATAATCTCTTCTCCCTTTTCCAAGGTGGGCATTTTCTATGTTCATTTTTTTTTCAATGTAAGTGAATGGTCGTAACGGAAAGGGAGAAGTGACTATGTGTACTCCCTTCTCCACTTCCATGGCGGCCATTTTCTTTGTTTACTATGGCCAGCACGGAAACAGAAAACAGACTATGCCTTCTGTCCACGGTGGGCATTTTTTGTGTTACTTTTTGAAACTTTTTTTTCCCGGCTGCGAAACAAAACACGTATCGCAGCCGGGAAAAAAAAATAGTACCCCGATCTAATGGGCCAGGTTACTAATGGTAATAAGCCCAGGGGCCTTCGTTAAGGCCTTCACTATGCTCAGGTGTGAAACTATGGGCCCCGGCGGCATTACCTTAGGCGGTAATGGCCCACCGTCTCTGGGTTTATTACCTCTCTAAGATTGTGTTCTCAGAAGAATTACAAATTCAGAAAACAAAACCTAGATAATTAGGGCAGTTGATGGAATAAAATCGACTTTCCAAAGGATAGGACGCTCTACATAAGAACTCTAAAACAACATGACATGCTCCCACAAGCAAGCCTTCTTCGCGGAAAACCTCCCCATCTGCTGTGCATTGTAAAGCCTCACCTCTGCAATCTTTTTGCAGTTTTTGCAGTGGGATTGCTGCTTTTGTAACAAGAAAATGCATGCTATAAGGCAGGGGTCTGCAACCTTTTTCTCTCCGCATGTTTTGGATTACAATTCCCAAACCGACATAGGCATAAGCGAGATATCATGGGAAATGTAGTCCGAAACATCTAGAGAGCCAAGGCTGCAGACCCCTGCTAAATAGGATCTCATCTCTGCAACTGACAGACTGAAGATCACTTACATATTTTTCACTCCCTGCAGCTTCAGCTATCTATCCCATAGTGTCCACCATAGCCAAAAGTCTTCCCTCACTTTCTCAAGTGTCTTCTCTGACTGTTTTAAATAAACTATTATATGTGCCTTGCTTAAGAAATCTCCTCTTGATCCCCTTCTACATGTCAAATACATATCAATCGCCATTGTTACTCAGGCCTCCAAAATCCTGATAATGCCGGCCAACCAGAAGCTCCAAAACCTAGTTTTGAGCAGTTCCTTTCTTGATAAACATCAATCTAGTTTTTACCCTGGACATGTGAAATTTCCATTCTGTCCATGTTATGTCACTTGATATTTGTATATCGCATCCTGCCATTTATTATGGCTTTGAAGCTCTGTAGGTTCAATGGCCCATTAGCAGATCATATTCTGGGCAGACATCAGAAAAGGAGCATTACTTTGCATGCATATAGTATATTCTAATTAAAGTGACGGTTCAATAGTAAGCATTGATGACTAGTGAATTGATGTGGTATAAACCAACGTTTGAAGGATGCTCAGGGTCGATGTGGATTGCTATGTCAGATTATGTGACAGTTTTACCAAATTGTTAATGTGACATATTCTATGGGGCTCAGCATTATAGGAGAAACAAGTGCTGGTAAAACATTAGTGTATAAACCCCAAGGGTAACTGTCTATAATTAAGGGCTCTGTTATCATTTGCATGCTGAACACATGCACGATGAATGACATGCAGTCACATGCAAATTAAATGCATATTTAGGGTCTTCCTGTTCTGGTCTATGGCCTGTGCAAGGTCTGGACCTGACTTTTAAAACATTCCAGATCTATTCAGATGAGTGGAATAGCACTTGGGGCAATCATGCACATACATTTAGGTGACTTGCACTGTATGAGAAAGGGGAAGCTTCACAAGGAAGAGTTGTCCCTATTGTATGCACCACTCGAGTGAGGATGCTAACATGCAGTGACAGACTGGTGCCCTTCTTTCATTTTTTGTTACTCTGCTTTGACTCTTACCATGAGACTATGCCACTCTGGCACTTTATGCCATGGTAAGGTCATCTTATACGACTAAGGAAAAGAGGGGGAAACCTTTGGGACTAACCCAACAAAGCTAAACACCAGTGTGCCCAAAGATCAGCACTAATGGACTCTCTCCTCAGCCTGCCTGCCAGCCAGCCTGCTAAAGCGGAGAATGGGCGTGATACAGAAGTGAATGTGCCCCAAACGGTCCCTATTCTCAAACCAGTCAACAGCCAAGCCTGTTCTATGAATGATTGGTGCCAAGAGGTGGTCAAGTCTGCAGCACACAAAATATGAATCATGACACTCAGTCACTCACTCCCGGCACCCCACTTCCCATGGCAGGCATATATTGCCATTTCTTCACTCCATTCAACAGTGTTCTGATTTTTAGAGGACGATCCATGTCAAACTCACTTGAAGGTATGAGTTGAGTGGGTTGCACTGCTATTAAAGGCAATGGTGATGCTCGGGCAGTTCCATAGGGCTAATGACACTCTGCCTCTTCCCTGTTTTGAGAAGTGTGTACTAGAAACCTTTGGTCAAAGGTTGTCCTCTGCTGACACAACATTTACAGTAAATTAATATGTTCGTTATTAAAAATAATCAATCCTTAGTAGCCATTCAATTGTTCAATATATAATTTTATATGTAATAATGCTTAAATGTAAAGTCTCAAATTAAATAGCCATAATGAACTCCGCATTGTAAAACCATGTTTACTTGATAGAAAATAATGCACACAATTTGCAAATGTGTGAGCAAGAACATTTACTCAAACATTAGCCCCTATTTCCCAATGGATCATAAAAGGTTTGGTTTGGAAATATATATGACTAAATGTCTAGAGCATGAGTCTCAAAACATTTGAGATGTGTGAGATATGAACAGGAAATGGCCGTGTAAAGATGCACATGGTTCACAGGATAACGAATTCATGAAACATGCAATCGCACAGAAGATGCGTCAAATGAGTTCCGGGAGTGTGCAACATGAGTAGAAATCATGTTAAGAAGACAATTAAGCTTCCAAAATGACAGTGTCCATCCAAATATGCATAAATGCTGTAATAATCCTAGTCATAAAACTTGATCAATTTATGTCATTCAAAAAAGTCCCAAGTCCCTTTGCTAACAAACACAAAGTGGTGCACGTTTTCCAGGAAAGTGTTTAAGTCGCCTTAAAACCACCTTGTACGAATCCCAACACTTCTTATTAGAATAGTACATGGTGCTATCCCACCTTCCTCAAGGGATTCTTGGCTTTCCTGCTTGAATTTCCTCTGAGAATGCAAGGAAAGTTTACCTTCTTTCTGTAGTTCGATTATTTTCAAGGTTTACAGTAGATGACTGGACTGTGTATGTGAATTCTTGTTATTTGTGACCAGGAGACATTATTGTATTTATTTTATTTATTTGCATTTTTAAAGCGCTCATACAGCCCGGGAGCATCGGGGCGCTGCTACAGGAATATGTCTTAGTTGCGTATTCATAACGCGCTTAATACCCAGAGGTTTCTAAGTGCAGACTCAAGGATCGAACCTGTGTTGCTTCATAGCCTCTTGTTTCCAAGGCGACCACCGGAACTCTGTAGTGGTGCGCCTAGACCTGATGGACGTGGGCAGTAGGGGCAGTGTTGGAATTTCAATGTTAATAGAAAGAGGCTTATGTGCTTGAAGGGCATTATATGTGTTTAAGGAAAGTAGAGAGACAATATCGGTGTCTTATTTATGATTTGGACAGAATTGTGAAGAGTAGTGCTGCTATGAAGTGTGACAAAGACTATTAAGATGTACATATTTACCTGAACTATTTATATTTTCTAAGTTGGATAGCAAAGTGGATATTCGCTGTTCAGGAACTTTGATGTTGTACATGGCGTTTAGTTGGGAGGGGATGAACATTTTTGGAATTCTTTCTTTTGGGTGATTGTGTTAGGGTTGCTGTCACAGTACTTGTGCGCAGGTTTGCGTTGGAGAGATGTAGTTTACTGGGTCATGTGTATGGATTGGATTGTTGGTGTTAACATTATCAGTGTGTACAAGGCAGCACAAGTGTAAGTGAGCAAAATGTTGGTGTATTAGGGCCTGATATACAAAAATGCTTTCAATGGGACTTTCCCTTGTTAAAACATGTTTGTAAATCAAGCCCCGTTGAGTCAAAGCAATCAGTGTGCATAAAAATGGATCAGATGCGTGTATGTGAGTGCAGCACCACAGCATGCGTGCAAGGTGCATGGGTTGGATGGTGGTTGTTAAGGAGAGGCCTTAGGTGTGCCAGAAGGTAAAGAGCATTCTGCTTTTTGAGTATTGTGACTGCACGTTGAACTGGGTCATGTGCATGGATTGGCCAATATGGTGTTCAAGAGAATTTAAGGAGCATATGACTCTTATTTGGGGGTGCCTTCATGTGGCGGTGAGGCAGGTGTAAAGATTGGCGATTGAGGCAGCATTGGGCACCAGGAGTTACGGAGCATGATGGTTGTGCATTTCTTTGTTTGTATTTGTGTCGGTGTGTTTGAGGTGTATTTGTTTGGAAATAGAGGACATATGGTGCATGTATATTCTTGTGGTTTTCCTGAGAGATGCAGGAGTGGTGTCAGAATGTGTGTTGTTGTGAGCAGAATGGCTGCACTAATGTGGAATGTTTATGATGTTACTGACCCCAGTGTTCCACAGAGGTCAGTTAGAGGATTGAGCCTTAGTTGTGGTGTAATGATGATAGCATACAAGGCCTGGTAGGTTCAAATATAGCACAATACGTTTATTGTAAATCAAGACACCCAACAGAGGTCCATCTGCATGGATGGCACTGCAACCATCCACTCAATGAGACCATTAATGTTTGACAAACTCACTTAGCGGGCACGCAGTGGCATTCCAATATAGAACATTAGTCTGCCCTCTTGTGCATGACAATGAATATATCATATGTTTCCTCTTACACAAATCAGGTATTGAACAAGAAAATAATGCATAGATTGAGATAGCTGACAAAAACACAGCATAACCTGCAAGAGGAGCATAATAGACAAACAACAATGCCAAAACATGTGCTGTAAATACATTACAGACTCATCAAGCTTTAAAGGTCTCCTTCTCACATGACCTGTTGTGCTATCCAAACTCCTTCCCTCTTACCTCACATCCTGCCCAGAGGCCTTGTCATGACCACCATGTATGTCATCCAGAATTACAAAATGACTACCACATGCATCACCTCCTCTGGACAAAGAAGGAATGTCCTCATCACAACACATGTCTTCATCATTGTCACCACAACCCTTGTACCAATATTCTTCCCCATTGCTCAAGACACACCCCCCCCCCGCCCTTCACCACATGCAGGTTACTTTAAATCCAGATGCTGCACAATAGCTACATGATCCATTCTTCAATGCCTTCCATCACTCATCACCACGTGACTTCTACCCACCTTAATCACTTTGATGGGTTAAAAGTAACAAGTGCAACCTTTCATTACACTAAATGGTTTCATTACACGCACCACATCACCCACACATGCCAACCTCCCTCCCACGAGCCTTTGCTCAATTCTATTATTTTTATCCGCAATTAACCAATGTGGGAATAACTCTGAAGGCATATTCCTGCCCCTCATCTTTTCAAATGGAGCTATTCCAGTCAACACATGTGGAATGTCTCTGAACACTCCCATTATTTCCTGCACACGTTTCCTCCAGTCTAAACCATTTGCAAATGCCAATTGAATGGTCTCCATAATAATGCCATTGGTGTTTTCTATGAAGCCATTAGCCTTGGGATTGTACAACGAAGTGTTTCGATTCTCGAAACCATTAGACTCTAAATATTCACGCATCTCCTGTGACACAAGCTGAACCCCATTATCAGAAATCATAACATTTGGATAACCTTCCCTAGAGAACAATATTTCCATAAAATCAATCACGCACCTAGTTGAAATGCTTTCAACAAACTCCAAATCAAACCACCTTGAGACATAGTCCACTACTACGATGGCAAATCTATGTTCCTGCCCGAACAGACTAAGGGGTCCTATGAAATCAATAGCCGCTTTCTCCCATGCTTTCTCTGGGAGGTCTACACTCCCAATCTCCATCTTGTTAGTCTTTAACGACTTATCACTAACCCCACAAGGAACACAAAAATCCACTTCCTCATTCACAATGTTATGCATGCCAGGCCACAAAAACGTTGCCCTCAATCTGCATTTGGTTAATCTCTTACCAAGATGGATACATGAGCACGTTTTACCAACTCTCTCCGAAGCAATGTTGGAGGGAGCAACCTTTCACCTCTTGCCAAGACCCACACCAATCTGCTCAACTCCTCCCTTACCTTGCAAAACAGTGAATGGGGTGCTTTAAAAATGCACTGTCCACTGTATTCACCAACTGTGCAATCCACTCGCCGCACTCCACCTCCCCCTCAACAGATTCCATCCTGGGAGACCTCGATAAACAATCTGCCACAGAATTGCAATGACCCAGTCTAAATTTCACCACAAAGTTGAATCCCTGAAATGGAAACACCCATATGGCTATTCTTGGTGTTGCCAAACCACACCCCCTTGTGGAAAATAAATTTGCTAAAGGCGTATGAGCACTTATTACATAGGGAATTCCCCACACATATGTTTTGAAGTATCTTGACTCCGTCACTGTCAAGGCATGTGATGCCAACACTACCGGCACCTACATCCCATTTCTTGACTGACTGGCTAAGTGCCGCACCCAAACCATGAGCACATGCATCCACAGTAATTATTGTCTCTGCCAAAGAATCGAATCTGTGCGATGTGGGCACATTAGCCACTTCCTGTTTCATCCTCCTGAACACCTCCTCTTCCTTACAACCCCACACAAACTCTGCCCTCACCTTCAAAAGATCTCTCAACACAGCACACTTGTCTCCACAAATTTGGTGCAAAATTCCATGAAACCCAGGAATTAGCTCAACTCATCCTTGTTTGACAGTGATTTGATCTCCAAAATGGCATCTAACATCTTTGGGTGAGCTTCCAAAACTTTGCTAGGAAACTTGTGTCCCGGAAACGACACCTGATGGCATATACCATGTCTGGGCGAGTTTCCAAACCTTTGCTAGACAACCTGTGGCCCAAAAACGACACCAGATGTACTTTAAATTGCCATTTTTTACTTTTTCACCGTCAACCCGCCACCTCATGTCTCCTCAGTACTTTGTGCACCCTCACATCCTGGAAGCATCTTACCCCAACAATATCCGCTAGTAAATCTTGCATGAGCTTATGAAAGACAGCAGAAGCTGACGGCAGACTAAAAGGCAATCTTTAAATTGATATGCCCCCATGCGCGTAATAAAAGCTGTCAGCAGTGGAGTAACTTTGCTGAAAAAGTTGGGGGGGACATAAAATCTGAAGAAAAGGTGCCACAACCAAATGAATGGGGACAAAATGGTGTGCCATGAAAGTTGGGGGGACAAACACCCCTGCCCCCACTAAAATGACACACATGGCTGTCAGTGCTCTGGATGTGTGATGCAGATCCACCTGGTGGTATGCAGATGACAGGTTGAGCATGGAGTACCACTCTGCCTCCTCCGTAGTTGTTATCATCTTGTTCACTCTGGGTAAAGGATGTCTGTTGACCAAGATATTGTGATTCAAATCCCTGAAATCAATGCACAACCTGATCTGTATAATCACCACAATTGGAGATAGTCATTCACTACACTCAATGGGTTCAATGACCCCCTTCTCCCAATACCCTCATAACTCCATTCTAACCTTTTCTCTCACCCCCCAATGGGAGATTCCTCACCTTATGCATGTAGGGCATAGCATTCTCCACCACTGAATTCTATGACAATATCTGTGTAATGTACCAATCCATTTGCGGAGCACATTACTGAATTTCCGCCCCACCTCACCCATGAAACTCTCAGACTTGGCTTTGCTGACCATTCCCACTTGCAATTTTATCCCAGGGTGTAACTCCAAACCAAGTTTTCCCTGGTGCTTCCACCCCAGCAGACAATCTCCTTCAGTAGCTACGTACATTTAATCATAAATGTGTTTGCTACCATAAGCAACATTACACCAAATAAAATCCTGGATGTCAATCTTACCCCCACCATACTTCTTTGGCTGAATAACAGACGAGTGCAGCGTGTGGCTCTTGTCACCCCAGATTTCTCTATACCTCTCCTCACATACAACAGTGTAAGGTGACCCTGAATCTGCCAGTGCTTTAATAGTGCACCCAGCCACTACAATTTCCACCTCGAGAGGAGTGTATTCCCCCTCATCGTCTTTGCCCACTTCACCCACAATGTAGGCAATCTTGTTGGACGACTCTTGGTTCTCCTCCACCACACACTTAACGCTCGTTTTAACCTCAGACAGACTGTTGTTAGCTTTACAAAATCTAGCGAAATGCCCCATTCTTTCTGCGCTTTCTGCACTTCACTCTCATGGCAGGACACTTCTTGGGATTAAGTGCATGATTCTCTAACCCATATCTCGAGCAATTCCCCTTATGCATGTCTTGATGGGGAACCTGACTACTTCCCCCTGAATTGTTGTATCTTTTTACTGCACACACTTTTGTCTCCTCCCCAACCATCTCCTTATCATTCCCACTGTCTTTCACCACTTGCAATCTCTCCGTTCCATTTTTTGCATTCACTTCCTTTAAGCACTTGCTTGTTAACTCCATCCCTTTGGCAATGGCCAATGCTTTTTTTGCCTGCCACGGCCATTCCTGAATCTTGGGATTGGACGTATGCATCATTAGCGGATCCCGTATGTACTCATCCTCCCTCTCCGTACATTTACATGATGCGAAAAGCCCTCTCAGATCAGCCACCAATGAATCCACCGTTTCATCACTCATGGATCCTTTGAAAAATATATATATACCTTTACAACACAACGTTTACCATACTGAGCCTCCAGCTTCCTCAATGCTTTACCATACAAATCATCACCTTCCTCACTCCCACCATCAACCCCTTGTACATCTTGCAACATTTTTATCACCCTAACCACCTCTGCGCCTACACAACCCGTGCACGTTGAGAACTTACTTTCATCATAAAATCTCTCAAAGCCTAGAACTTAAAAAAATATTTCCAGTCCTCCGACAGAACAGGTGGCATAGCAGGGGAAGCCAAAAACCTGGGGGGTTGGTCCAAATTCTGCATGGCTATATCTGTTAGACCTAACAAATATAGCATATTACCAATGCACACAACAATGAAATGGAAGAAATACTGCACACAACCAGGGCAACTTCCTACTCTCCCCCAGCCTCCACCACCTCTGGCAATGTCCAGGAAGGAGTGACCTCCCACTGCCACACTATGTCCCATGCAGGGTTAAACTCACACTGCCAACAAGAAAGAGAATGAAGAGAAATAAAATGTATATGGTCTTAAACACTAGCCTAAAAGTCCCTGGCAGGACGATATCCCACTAACACCTAAACTGTCTCTAGCATGACGGATTCCCCTTCCAGCAAAACTCTGTGCTTTCTGGATATACACCTTAGTAGATGAATCCTGCAGTATAGAGTCTGGCTTTGAGCTGGCGCAGAAATACGTAGGGCCTCATTACACGGAAGGCGGAGGAACAAGGTGCTATTAGCACCTTGGTCCATGCCGGTAAAATACCGGCACCGCCTTGGTGGAAAGGGGAATTACCGCCCCATTCCAAGGTTGGCGGGGCGGTAATTCCCCCTTCCACCACTGCCCTTCCCCATTCCCATTTTTGCCCCATAGGGCATAATGGGAATGGGGAAGGTGCTAATTACGGCAGCGCAATTTTGCGGTGCCGTAATTAGCACCAAGGTCCCTTAGCGGGTTGGTTTTTAACGCCTGCAAAAAGCAGGCATTAAAGCACCAACCCGCTAAGGGATCTCATAGTAAGGCGGTAATGGTTAACGGTCACCGTTACCATTAACGGTGACCGTTAACCATTACCGCCTTCCGTGTAATGAGGCCCGTAGTGCCTGAAAATTCTTGCCTGAAAACAATATGTCACACTATCCTTCAATGTGTTGCCTGTCGCGAAGGTGATCCAGTGCCTTCCAGACACACACAATGTCTGCACTGGCAAGCCTGGCTCTAGGATGTCACCAGGATAATACACACCCCAAAGGCTGAGACATGGCCCACTCTCCACCTCCTCCCAGGCTGACTCAATGATGTGCATGTCTGAGCACAGACACATCCTAACAGCAGTGCAGCATGCCAGACCAGCCTCTGCTATACCGTGAGGATTTGAAGCGCAGGCTTTAGAACCCTCTGCTTGCCGCAATGCCAAAAAGAAAATGGCACTAGTCCTGACATGGGATCCGATGCCGCATTAAGAAGCGCCCGCCTCCCGAGCCCTGACACAGGCTCGGATTCCAGAGGCCCCGGACTGTGGGCAGCGATGCACGTAACAAGTGTTGCTTTGCCACCAGGATATGAAGGGCAGTCAGCTTCAATCCCACCTCCCACAGCCTACGGCTGTCATGGGTGGGTTATGGAACCCTCAGCTTGCCACAAGGCCAGGGTGGAAATGGCACTAACCCCACCACATGCTCCAATGCCTGCAACAGGATGCACCCACCTCCCGTGCCCTGACATGGGCTCTGATGACTGGAGGCCCCTACTGCTTGTGGGCTCTCTCCACAACCCCCACACCGGCTCACAAGCTGGAGCCACACAGAAGGCAGTTAACTCACCGGCTAACTGCACACCGCACCACACATGGGCTGGACCTCTGCAGCAGCTGGTGATGACACTCGCCAGCACCCCAACATGGAACCTCACAATAGGCCAACCTGGTCCCCTCCAGCATGGAGATAGTGACAGCACACACCAGAGCGAACTCGGAGCGGGCACAGTGGAGTCAACACCTCACTCAGGCTCCGACCCAGGTGCTGGCGTGCTAATGAATACAACAGGTGGGCACTGGTGGGTCCAGCTCCTGTTATATGTACCTATGATGACATGTACTAAGCAATGGGAATAAAGGATCTTGTAGGGAACTTATCTTTGGACTGAGGAGAGTTTGCCTTAGTACATGGACACCAAGGGGAAAACATGGAAGGGTGCACACATTTGAAATCAGCATTATTCAAATTTCTACCTACTCACAAATTTAAATACAGGCAGGAAAGGGCAGTGGAAGCCATCAACAGGGTTGGCTTCTGGGAAATAATTGTCTGATGTGAGGAGACTGTGAGGAGGCCCTATCTGTGTTAATCTGCTATGGGGGACAGTATGCAGGTTTTAGAAGCAAACCTAGCTCAGCCTCATTGTGAATGTAGAAAGTCGTGCTTGCCATGTAGTACTTTATGTATGGCTTGATTAAGGGCATATTCACTAAAGCAAGTTTATATATTGCAACCTCTCAATGCGGCAGCCTCTTAACTCATGGCTTTAGAAGAGAAAAGAGGGGTTTTGATGTATTCAGGGTAGCAGGGTTATGTTTGCCAATATCTCTTAAACTGGGTTTTGTGGATGACAGTTGGCTGCTTGCCTATGCAGAGGGGGCACCGCATGGCTGTGTGGCCATCAGTGCTGGAATATCAAGTGAGCTGATGGTTTGGAATAATGGTTATGCTATTGTTGTAAGGAAGAGAGCAAAGATCACTTCATGGATGTGTGGTGATGGAGATCCTTGCAGACATTAGGCGGCAGTCTGCATGGGGATTCTATCTAGTGTAAGCAGGGAAGAGATGGAAAAGAATGGTGGTTTAGTGGAGGTGAAGGAGTATCATTGACTGATTTTATTTCTCAGGACCACAGTGTACTCAATGAATGTGGCTTGGTTTTTGTGGTGAATGTTGCATGGTGGTAGTTCAGGAGTGTCCTGGTTTCCACACCTGTTGGATTCCTGCAAGGGTTGTGGGAGTTTCGCCTGTGTGTAGATGGCTAGCCCCACCCAGTAGGCTGCTGGCCTACTGGCAATAATGGTGTAGCAAAAGAGCTCCTGTCTTCTCTTCATTTAATTGTTAGAAACCACCTGCAGGGTTTCAACATAATCATGAAATCGAAGTTATGGACCTGCTTCAACACCAGGTGAGGTGTGAAATGTGGGGGTGGGATGTTTTTTTGTTTTATTTTGGCCTTTATCTGTGTACACTTTGTGAGAGGAGAAACAACTAGGGATTCTGGGCTATGATGCCTGTGTGACTTTGTCTATTTGAAATAGAGCGCTCATAGTTGGCCTTTTATCACCAGTGCATTGCCTCATGTATCTCTCTGCTTATGGGACCATCAGCGCAGCAACCTAGACTTGTTCAGTTATGTTCTGCTATCTGCCCCTCTCTGCTCTGAGTAATCAGACCTTAAGGCAAGAAGAATATGTCCATGTTAAAGTTTATAATAGATGATGATGCTCTTTATTGATCACGTTGCTGTCCTTTAGATATGGTCTCAGAGATAAAAGGGAACACATGGCTTTTTGAGGTTTCCTAGATTAGTAGATACTAATTTCATCAACAGTTGTATCTGCTGATGCATGGTGCATACGTTGTCCTGATGCAATACCTCTTGTCTCATTGAGTGATCTTTGTTTCATTTACTTATTTGTTGGCATCACTTGTATGCCTAAATACAAAGAAACTACACCCCTCCATTTTAAGCTGCGGAACCAAAGGGAAACTGCTAGGCCCAGGTGCTAGCTTTTCCCAAGATGAATGCATAGTGACGCATGGGGTGGGATGTTTTAAACTAATATGTGTTTATGCAGGCTACACTCGAGCATCATTAGATGAGCAGGTAGATACAACATGGCCCTCAAAATGAGAAGAAGTCATGAGAGCTGGGTTCAAATGACACCTCCACCAACACCTTATTGGAATGCACCTTGTATTCTTCACTTTATTGATCAGAGAACTATAGAAATAAAATAAGAAGACTGTTGTAAAAGGCAATTAAGATTGCAACCTATATGGGTGAGGGGAAAGTTGAGTGAGGGCAAATTGATCTGGATACACATTAATTGCCACATTTCAGAGCCTTTCCTATACAATGCTGATTTTTGGTTTTGCAGTGCCAAAACCAGACTACTGCAGTCACCTCAGATGGCCTCTTTTATTGGATTTTCTATTTTATGATATGTGTTTTATTCTGTTGCCTTTGTTGTTTTTGTAAAGTCAAAGCTTAATTCTCAAGCAGTAGAAATGGAAACCGACATGTGCAGCATGTCTTAATATTATAATGGTGGCATGGGTAATAGAGTACACTGGTGCTCTGCATAAACTGTGCGCAGTTCAGTGCTCCCTCACAGACAACAATGCCTTTTTGACACTAACCAAGCAATCACTTTAAAAATGGTGCTACTGTTATGGTAAACATTTTCTTTAAATGCTAAAGCTACCCTCCTCTCACTTACCTACACTTCCCCATCAGTTCAAACCACACAGCAACTGGGTCCCATGTGCAAAGGTACAAGGTATGAACAGAGGCAGTATTCAGTGCCCTAGGAAATTAACACCTCAACCAAAATATCCACAATAATTTAAAATGTAAAGATACGGTAAGAAAGATAACCAATGAAAAACGGGCAGCCCAACCCGTAGTGTACATTCAAAGAAGATGCCGCACAATTGCGATCATTATTATTGTATCCAAGTGCCCAAAACAATTTTCATTTTCAAGCAGTGGCAAACCTGTGCTATTATATCAGTAGAGGAATTATTTCAAGCCATAGTGGGCGTCTCACTGCATGGAGAAACAGGTGCTCATTATACGTTTGGTGGTAAGTGATAAAAGTGGCAATAATGGAATTACCAGCACTTTTACCACTCTGCCGAATTATGCACGTATTCCATTGGCGGAATTACCACTGGCAGAATTACCACTGAGAGTCAGCGAAATTTGCTCTGGGGCTAATTTCGCCAGTAGATTTACCACCAAAACCTGACTTGGTAGTTCCACTGTATTACAAGTGGAAACACAGCTGAATTACCACCGAAAATCGGCAATAATTCAGCCAAAAACACAGTGCAGTTACCTCCATCTAAAAGGTCGAGGTAAATGCATGGAGGTTATGGAAGTCACAGGGGCACCCAATCAACAAGGAGGAGTGTATAAGGCCTACACTTTCCCTCAACACATTTAAAAAACGCCATGCAAACTGGGACATGCAGATGCTCCTGCTCGGCATTGTGCTGCACAGGCTGGAACAGCAGCACAGGGCACAGGGCGCAGAAAGGAGAAGGAGAAACCATGTAACGCGAGCGCCCATACCCCGGGTCCGGCCCTCAACCTGGATCTTAACTGATAAGCAGCTGAACACCCTGTCCTGCCTGCATATATGCATAGGTACATGGGCACTGGGTGAGTACAAGTGCCATCACACAAACTGATCTAAAAAGCAATGTGAAGGGGGACATTACCACAACTGAACAATGCATGTCCTGGCAAGGCTCTGTATATGCTCTGTATATGCAGGACCTGCTCTCTCACCCCACACATGACAGCTTCCAACCCACCGGACTAGGACATGCTGGACAATGCAGTAGTATGTCTGTAATGCACATTGCCCCAACATGCAAGCAATATACCCACACATGAGTGCAGGGACCACAGTGCATTTGACCACATCCCCACACATTGAATGTCACATTTCAACACCTCATGAAGACAATGCAACACTGGAAAAAAGTTATGCCATGCACTCCATCCACCATGTATGTGAGTCCACAATGAAAGGAACGCAGACCCCACAAACCTGCACAATTACAACTAATCACCCATCAGGGCGCATGTATGATAGCAACGCACAGACCCAACATAGCCAATATGTATTCTGCCATGCCAATCACAGATCAAGAAAGTGCTGGCCGTGAGCTGTGTGCATGGTTTAACATGAAAATGCACATGTTCCGCCATAGTAAATGACCCTGCATATGTGATGGGAAATCACGTTGTATGAAAAATCTTGAAAAATGTTTTCACAGAGTATCCATAAACATGCCTCAGAATAGTCAACACATCCACAATGCACTGTGCCTAACTTCTGTCATCTTTGCCCTTGCAGTTGACTCTGGATACCCCCAGCTACCATGGCTAATGACACCTGTACACAATCCACATACTGCACAGGAGGTGGCCTACAATGAGGTGCATGACAGGACCAGGCTGTGTACAGAGCACACCTTTGGCCTGCTGAAGGGTCAATGTTGGTGTCTACACCAGACCATAAGGACCTTGAAGCACAGTCTAGAGAAGGTAGGTCAAATGTTTCTTGTCTGTGCCATGCTGTACAACATCTTGCTCAGTAAATATTTCCCCCTGCTCCCTGATGAGGACATGCCTCCCCCAGAAGACAAAGACACACTACCTGCAGGAGCAGGTGCAGTGCTGCCAGACAGTGAGTTGGAGGAGGGAAGGTATGGACATCTGGTGCAGCAATAACTTATATGCAATTCTCACTGATCACATCGATAATCACATGCTGCTCAACTTTATAGACATGTATAGAAGGAATCACATTCACACCAAAGGAATTTCCCAGCATTGCTTCTAGTTAACTTGTATTTAATACTGAAGTGTTAAAATCTCCAACATAATACCCACCCACACCCTCTGTGTGACACATGTGTCCATTACCTCCTCCTCTCGGCACCCTTTGTTGTGGGAGTAGTAACACGAGAGGTGCAGCGCTGACAGCACCTTGATGGTGTGTTTGCCACAGAGGGGTGGCTGAAATGGAACTGCCCGGTTCACTGCACCTGGACATGCTGAAGGGTGATAGTCCTGGATATCTTTATGTATGTATTTATTTATTTATTTGGTTGCTTATATACCACACCAAGCCCAAAGGCATCTGGGCGCTCACTTACATAAAAGGTTACAATTGTTACTAAGATTGCATACATACAATAGTCATAAAGCATAATATATAAACAGGTCAATCATTGAAATACATTATGGTACATTATTTACATTTGCATATAGGCATTACAGGATGTCTAGTGGGATTCTGATATGTACAGCAGACAAAGGTGGGATGCGTTAATTAATCAGGCTTTGACTAAAATGCATGTTTTAAGTTATTTGCGGAAAATCCAAAAGGATTCTTGTGCTCTCATTTGGACTGGAGTTTATAGTGAGGAGGTGCATGTAGAGGTGCATGTAGGCTGCTGTTGTAGACCTAGCATGGTGTGGTTTAGTGATTTTGTCTGATAGGCAAGCAGGAGCTGCCGGTGAAGACATTTGTGTGTAAAGGTGAGTGTTTTAAACATGATACTTTCCTGTATCAGTAGCCATGTTCTCATTGGTGGCTGACATTTGTGCACACAACACCTGTACCCTTCGGCTCATGAGGGCGGTACTTACAGTTCGTACAGCAGCATGATGACACAGTCGGTCCAGGGCACTGGACACCCTCCTGGAGGCATGGTGCTCCACATCATGCATTGCCTATGCGACAGACGGTTGATCCTCGTTTGGTAGTATAGCATTTAATGACATTTGGCACAGACAAGCCAGACATAATTCTAATCTCTGGTGGCCAACCAATGGTAGTTTTGAAATCCCTCGTATAGAATATTTAGAGCCTGTATTAGTAAAGAAAAAGGCTAGACCTGCAGCATTTGACGCGTTGCACAGTTGGAAAACAGAAGCTTTGCAGCAACAAAAGAGTAGAGAGAAACACATGCATCGACATATGACGAGTGTCGAAAAGGCACGGTTATATGATCAAAATAAACAATTGTAGTCAGTTAGGAACACGGACAGGGCATTTCAATTAGGCATTCAGAAAATCTACCCTTCAAAAGATTTTCATACGTCAGACGAATTGATTAATACACTTTTGCATGAACGAAGGCCGATGCCTCCGCGCCACCTCCACATGTCCCTCCTCCTGGCACTTTGCCTCTTCCTGTTGTAGTTCATCCTCCTATAATTCCTCAGGTCCTCCCTGTTTTTCTTCCTGTTGTTTTTCCAGCCGTCGCCCCTTTGCCTGTCCCCTTGCCTTCACCTGTTGTTATTCAGAATGTGCCTACTCTTCCTCTTCCAAGTGATCCTGCATCGGTTGTAGTAGACCAGGGAGCAAGACCAAGGGTTGTGACTCGTAATACTGTGTCCCCAGACAAGAGGAGTGAATTGACTGCCTGGGCTAAACATTGTATGGAGAAGGGTGAACAAGCTGATGTTTTTTCCACACTCGAAAATTTAAAAGATATTCCTGAGAAAAATGTTTTTATCGAAGGATTAGGGACTCATTTAAGTATAATGTGGAATAGACTAAATGATGTAGATTTCCCACAAGGGTTACGGGATTTGAACACCTTAGCGTTGTCCAGAGATACTGCGGAGAAGGTATATGAGCATGTTGAGAGGATTATTGAGTATAGGAAGGAGTTGGAAGAGTTACAGAACGAGGAAGTAGATGGTGATAGTTTAGGTATTATGTACTTACAGAAACGGTTTTCTCCTTGTCGAGAATTAAAAGGTGAGGAAGCACGAATTTGTACAAAGGACGCGATAAGATGGATTTTGGATATGTCGATAACTCCAGATGAAGTATATGACACATATAGTCAATATACGTTAGAAATGCAAAAGAAAGTGATACAGGTGATGCTAGAGCACCTGCAGAATGAGTGTGTAAGAAGAAAGATTTGTTGTCCCGCAGATTTGTTGAGTGTTTATAAGAGAGCTTTTTCGATTGATACTTCTTCGACTGCCTTAGCGCTTGATTTGGCTCTGTTGCTTAGTAAGCGTTCGGAGCTGCCTACTTCTCAGTTGCCTATGAGAGAGGTCCCTCCGACACTTGTCCCAAAAGTTGAGATTGCGGCTGATGCTGCACGAGGTATAGTAGCCGGAGAAATTCCTGCACATTACGTTTCACAGTTTGTTCACGTCCCGTTTTCAAGACAGGAAGTGAACACCATAAAGCAATCTATTCCTGATATACGAAAAAATCCGACCGGATTCTATAAAGAAATAGAGTCGGTCTTACAGTCGTTGGTATTCACTCTAAGTGATATTGACCTATTATTTCCCGTACTCCTGCCAGTTGATTTGTGGAAGCAGATTAGGACTATAGATGACATACCTGGGTTGGGAGATACATGGGATAACATGACTAGGCTGGACAGAGAAAGACCAGCTGGCGAACGACCACCTCAAGTGATATTAACCTTGCCTGATAGAATTATTGTAAAATTAAAAACTATGGTTCCAGAAAAAAGAATCATTTGGGACAAGCTTACGGCCTGTGTCCAGGGAAAGTCTGAGGGTGCTACCGATTTTTTCAATCGGTTCGAGCAGGTATTCTCGGATTTCAGTGGACAAGACTTGGGCACAGAGTCAGGCAAAAGGTTGTTTGTCGACAAATTTGTACGTGGATTGCTGCCTGACATCCAGTTACAGATTATGTCCTCTGAAAGCGCTTGGCAGGCGAAGTCCCAATCAGAAGTATTGCATATGGCTCAGTATTATGAAAATCGTGTAAACACTGAAAAAGAGAAACTTGAGAAAAAAAAGGGTGACTTGAAAACTAAAGTTTTATTGCACCAGATTGTTAGGTACCCTAGAGAGGGTAATCAATTTAGAGGTCAGTAAATTCCACAGGAAAGTGCGCCCTTGGCTCTGGTAACCATTAACCAGTGTGCCTATTGCCGGCAGGAAGGACACTGGCGCGCACAATGTCCGACCTTACAGCAAAGGTCATTTGGGAACATGGGTAGACGACACAGAGGTCGCCCAGGTGCAGGGGGCCCTGGCAGAGGTCAGTTTGCACCAGAATCACAGCAACCTCCTTCGCAAGACAAGCAAGTTTCGAATGTGGATAATAGAAACATTTTTGATCACCCTTCTGCCGCGTACCTCTCCGAAGAGCTTCCTTTTGATAATATTTTGTTCCGCTAGGATTGCCCGAAACAGGATTTGGAACCTAGGCCTATTCCCGTTCATCAGAAAGGCCCCTACGTTGAGATGGCGGTGGGAAATAGGAAGCATCTATTTTTAGTAGATACGGGAGCACAGAAATGTTCCATTGACCATTCACAGGTTCCAAATATTCCCCTGTAAGGGCAATCCAATGTTTCCGTAGGGTTTTCAGGCACACCTGTAGTTTGTCCGGTCTCTTTGCCGGTACCGATAACACTGGGTCCCTTCACGGAACAGTGTCCGTTTCTACTTACCACAAACTGTGGGGAAAACTTGCTGGGGCTAAATTTTTTGAAGGCATTACACGCAGTAACTCATTGTTCTCCTGATGGAATTCGGCTAACAATTTCACCTCAGCAATCACTCGCCTCTCAGTTTTTGACTCGACCTTTACCGCCAGAATTTAGTAATGTTCCAGAATGCTTATGGGCAATTGATGATAATGATGTGGGCATTCTCCAAATTGAACCTGTTAAAATTATTTTGAAACATGGAGTAAAATTGCCTCGCATCCCGCAATATAAGATCTCAGTTGAAGGCGAACAGGCTTTGAAATGTATACTTTCTGATTTTGTACATCGTGGAGTAATTGAGGAGATTATGGGTAGCATATGTAACAGCCCCATTTTGCCAGTATACAAAAAAGGTGATAATGCGATTCCCTTTCGTTTTATAATTGATTTACGTGCTATTAACAAAATTGTGGCTCCTCAATTTCCTATTGTACCTGATGTTACAACGATATTAACCATGATTCCGGCTTCTGCCACTCACTTTAGCGTTGTTGATCTTAAAAACGCGTTTTTCAGTATTCCTATACACAAGGATAGTAGGTATTTGTTTGTGTTTTCCCTAGGTGGACGCTCGTTTACATTCACTCGTGCACCACAAGGGTACACTGAGAGTCCAAGTATTTATAGTAGGGCATTGAAAGAGCAGCTTGATACCCTCGAGTTGCCTACTACTTGCACGTTACTGCAATACGTAGATGACCTCCTCTTGGCTGCTGATTCTGAGAGTGCCTGTAAAGAAGGCACTGTGTTGTTGCTTTGTCATCTAGCAAAACATGGCCACAAAGCTTCACTTAAGAAATTCCAATATTGTTGCCAGGAGATCACCTATTTAGGCTATCTCCTGTCAAAGGAGGGAAGACGGTTGACACCTGAACGAATAAAGACCATTTCTGGTATGCCAGTCCCAAATACGCAAAAGGAAGTTAGAGCCTTGATAGGTATGGCTTCTTATTGTAGATTGTGGATCCCAAATTTTTCGTTAACGATTAAACCAATGTTGGCTTTGACAAAGAAGGGCACTTCTTTGCCATTGCCATGGACCTTGGAACACCAGACAGCATTCGATTTGCTCAAATCCGCGCTGTGTTCGGCGCCGGTTTTAGGAACTCTGAATTATGATAAGGCCTTTGTATTGTTTGTGCATGAACATGATGGATGTGCTTTGGCTGTGTTAACGTAGGAACATGGAGGGAAGAATAGGCCGTGCGGCTACTATTCCTCCGCACTTGATCCTGTAGCATGCGCTTTGCCAAGATGTTTGCGCACTGTTGCTGCTGCTGCTGCATCTGTAAAACAGAGTGAGGGAATGGTCCTGGGTCATGCGTTAACCCTAATGGTACCTCACTCTGTAGATATTCTATTGAATAGAACATAGAACTCAAACGCAACACCTCACTTTTGCACGATTGACAAGATATGAACTGATCTTGTTTGCCCCCCACATTCAAATTCAGAGGTGTTGCGTATTAAATCCGGCTGAACTTTTACCTGTCTCACAAAATACTGTTGATGATGACGACATGTCACACGATTGCCTTTATATGACAGAACAAGAGACTAAAGGCAGAATTGATTTGAAAGACATGCCTTTGAATAGCCCTCAAGGAGAGCTATTTTGTGATGGCTCTTGTTTTAAACTTCCAGACGGTACATCCACGGCTGCTTATGCTGTCACTACTTTAAACACGGTTGTGGAAACTAAAAGAATTATGCATAACTCTGCGCAGGCCGCAGAAATTATAGCGTTAACTCGAGCTTGTGAGCTTTCTGAAGGGCGTACAGTGAATATATATACTGACAGTCAGTATGCCTTTGGGGTGGCCCACAATTTCGGTAGACTTTGGAAAGAACGAGGTTTCTTGACCTCGCACAGAACGAAAATCCAGCACGACACTTTAATAGTGCGATTACTTTCAGCACTTGCACTCCCTGGTCAGTTAGCTATCATAAAATGTTCAGCACATCAAAAGGTTACAGATGATGTAGGAAAAGGGAATGCCTTCGCCAATCAGATAGCTAAACAGACTGCCACTGATTTCAGTTCAGTAATGTACGCTGTAAAAGAAATTGTAAATGTTTGCACTTTGGGAGAAAGTATTGATGCCGTAAAAGACATTCAAGCAGATGCTACCATAGAGGAAACTAAGAGATGGATCGAGGGTGCAGGAAGATTGGATGATGATGGGTGTTGGGTAGACAATGTTGAAGGGAAATGGTTACTCCCTGACGCCTACATTACAATGATGGTTACTATGGCTCATGGTCTGACACATGTGTGTGTGCGGAAGTTAACAAAAATACTACACAGTGTATGGGCCAATGATAAGATTTTCAAAACTGCGGAGCGTTTTGTCCAGAACGGCATGGTTTGCTTGCAGCACAATGTAGGAAAAGGTACCTCGACTCCTAGAGGAAGTTTCGCTCCACCTTCGGTCCCGTTTGAGGTTATTTATTTTGATTTTATTGAAATGGAACGGTGTAACAATCTTAAATATGTATTGGTTGTTATTTGCACCTTTAGTAAGTGGGTTGAGGCCTTCCCGGTTAGAGATGCAACGGCCATAACCACGGCAAAAACTCTGTTGAAAGAGTTTTTTCCTAGGTTCGGGCTGCCGAGGGTTATCTGGTCTGATAATGGGCCACACTTTATTGCCACTGTAATCCTACAAATTTGCAAAGGATTACAGATTGACAAGCGGTTCCATTCAGCTAGGCATGCCCAGAGTGCCGAATTAGTGGAAAGGCACAACAGCATTATAAAGAACAAACTCGCTAACACGTGTGCTGGCACCAATCTAAAATGGCCGGACGCCTTACCGATTGTGTTACTATCGATGAGAACAACCCCTCAAACTAAGACTGGGCTCTCTCCCTTTGAGGTGGTAATGGGGAGACCTGCTAATATTTTTGGTATGCCAAATAGTCGCTCATTACGGGATATAGAAAATGTGCTTCTTTCAGACTACTGTAACCAGTTGACTAAAAATCTGTTTTCAATTTATCACCAGGTGCGAGAGGCATTACCCGGGGGACTGGATCCTCACAAAGGTTTTTGAGAGGTCGTCCTGCCTTG
The DNA here is from genome assembly GCF_040938575.1 of Ambystoma mexicanum. Lineage (NCBI taxonomy): Eukaryota > Metazoa > Chordata > Amphibia > Caudata > Ambystomatidae > Ambystoma > Ambystoma mexicanum. The sequence continues at coordinate 1,141,582,991 of NC_090931.1, read as the reverse complement.
CTCCTCGGTGGAGGGGTCCCTACCAAGTCCTGCTGGTCACTCAGACTGCCGTGCGGGTAGCGGGTCGTAACACTGGATCCATGCGACGCACACCAGACGGATCCCACAGCCCGTGCCTTACGATACAGAAGACACAGAATCCCTTCCCATTGCTGTAACTAGCGTGCCTGAAACAGCAACAACCAACAAGGGAGAACCAGAGACCGCTTCAGAATCCGCAGGGCCAGACAAAACAGCCATCTTGTCTCCGCACTCCCCAACAGTGGAACATCCGGATCAATCCTTTCTTGATCCCATTTCCGTCCGTTCGCCACTTCCAGGAGGAAGTGACGACACTTTGTTCCCACCACAAACTGCAAAATATAATTTGCGCCCAAGGAAATAAATGTACAGCATGGTCTGACTGTGCGACTGAAGAAAAAAAAATCGTCTGAGGGCTTGTCGTTTTGGCCCGATTGTACGGAAAGAGTCTGTTGGCTAAGGGTTGTGGGAAAGACATTAAGAAGACGTGCAACTGGAGTCACCAGCAAACGAACAATTGGTGTTTTTCGATTGAAGACTACGATGCCTGCACCCGCTACCGCTCGTACTGAACTTTTAGATAAAAATGTGACTAGCAGAGACAATGATCAAGTATGAAAGGGGACCCCCAAAGTGTATTGTTGCCTTCTCGTACTAATTACTGGATTTGTAATGACTTTTGGGTTTGGGTTATGGTATCTGGAAGAAGCACATCCGTTAGAGGACTTTTTACCTATTGAAAATGTATCTGTGATTCCCACTCCTTCTGTGCAATTGCATACTTTGTCGCCTAGAGATTCTTTGCATAGACGGAATTATCAGAATAATACCCTTTTGTTAATAATGAATGCCACTCATGCAATTTTTAATAAGACCAATTGCTGGATCTGTACACATCTACCGCAACATGGGGATAAGGGGCTAGGTTGGTATATTTACCCTTTGCCTCTGACAACTGCCTGTTACGCTTCTCTTAGAGCACTATTTTTTGGTCGATGGAATGACAGCATCTCAGGGAACTTTGATGGTACAAATTTAAATAGTTTTGAAAAGAATGTTTTGATGTCCCTGGGATGCTCACTTTTTGCAAATAGAAGTAAGCCAAATGTTGCTTCTGTTAGGCCCTCTGATAGATTGTCTTGTCCTTTTCAGTCTTTAATCTCTTTCAAAATGGCTCCTAGAGGCAATAAGGATGCCACGCCTCCATCTTATTCTGTTAATCACAGCCCCAATTCAGCATCCTTCTGCATACAGAGGAATGGAACACGGTCAATGGGTAATTTTAGAAAGTGCGCCAACGTTGTGAATTTGACTAGTGAAAACAGACATCTGTACATAGGCGAACCTGTCTATTTTGTTTACGGTAATGTGGCATTTCCGTGGTTGCCCAGGGATTGGCAACGAACCTGTCATTTAGGGATTCTATTACCTGGGGTATTTATTGCCAGTACTGCAGAAATTTCAAAGACTCGTCCACGACGAGGTGTAAAAGGGGATACTCCAGCGCAAACTTTAGGAGATATTATGAAATCTTTTGTGCCATTTTTTGGGCAAATTACGAATTCAGAAGATATTAGGGGACTAGCGAGAGTATTGGAGAGAACCGTACATGTTCCTGAGGGAAATTGGGAACTTGGTACATGGTTTTGGGACCTCCTACGGACATGGGGATGGAAGTTGTTCTCGGCCCTACTGATTATCTTGGTAAGTTTTTTGTTTCTTTGTTGTTGTATACAGTGTCTCCCTGGTATATGCTCAGTATTAGGGGGATGTTGCGCGCAAGCAACAAGTGTATTAGGGAATATAATATACGCCCCAAAGGAGCTCTCCAAAGAGTATGTGTTGAAGGAAACTCTGGTATCAGACCTAATGGCAATAGATATGTCCGACAATGATTTGGGGTGTATGGACGATGACGCATGGAGTTACTTGCAAGCAAGTCAGAAGTAGTATTAGCACTTGGCATAGGCCAAAAGGAGGGTTTGTCAAACCAGATATTAAATTATGCCTCTTATTACAAACGATTTGTATGTATATTGGCCTACGCCAAGTTGCTTAAAAATTGTACGCGAATAACTCTCTGCGGCAAGGTCTTGACCTTAGAAATTGATGTAAACCGCCATCTTGAATCAAACCTCCTTTTTAGGTTAGAAACCGCCATTTTGGGGTTTTATACAAAGTCACCCTGTAATCTAAAATGGCCGTCTCGGGTGTCCTTGTTCTTGCCTTAACCTCTCCAACCTCTGTAGGGGAGTTAATGTCCAACCTGCCCTCAGGCTACATGTTAGGGTCATGTAGACCTTGTCCTTTGTTGACCTCGGGAGCAGGGGATTACTTGAATTAGCAATTTTAAACTACAAGTATACAAGAACAGTAATGCTATCCAAATATAATATGCAAAACATTGTTTGGTCTGTATGAAGCAATATGTAAAGAGTGTAAATGTTAAATTAAAGAATAATGAAGTGTGTTAGTAAATGTATTGAAAAGTAAAGCGCATGCATGAGATATGTAAATTAGGAAAGTGAACCTGGCGCAAGCCTAGCCCAGTGTATGATTAATCTGTAAGAGGGCTGGATATCATTTTACAAATTGTATAAATGCGTCGTGTCCAGCTAGGAAATTCTGTCACTGCTTACATTGAACCCTGCTGATGGTCTCTGTGATGTATTGCCGGCCAAATAGCTATTTGTGTACCTTGTTGAATACTGTTCAGTGTTTGTAATAAAGATTCTGGGAATCTGTATAAGCCTGTGTCGGTGTATTTTCCTTTGCTCGGTGTAACAGCCGTAATATTGTATTTTTTCTGCTTCCACAGCATGCCTAAGTTTACTCCTTATTATTTACTAGTCTTTCTATTAACCTCTTATATCAGGAGTAGCACTAACTGAATAATATGGACATAATAATTGTAAACTAAGGGTCTTAGAGCCACACATATCAGCTGCTAGGTGTCTCTACTGATATGTTCTTACTACCACAAGCCTTCTTCCAATAAGTATCCATCTGAAGAAGAACTTATTATTGTGTTACCATTGGCAAAGCATTTTACAATCTTATATATACTCATATATTTCAGCTAATAACATGGCTGCTAATAAAAAAAAAAAATGCCTCCAATACTAAAGAATCTAATACCCCTGCTTCTAACCTCAAAAGACCAAAAAGTGATTCACCTCCTCCGTTAAGCATCTCCGACCCCGCTATTGATGCCATTTTATCAGAAATCAGGTAACTTAAACCTTTTATAGAGAGTACAAACATAAATTTACAACAGTTGGATGACAGATGGAAAGGTTTTGAGAACAGAATGGAGGAGGTTGAGAAAAGAGTTGGTCTAGTAGAAGATATTACCCCTAAAGTAGCACTACTTGAAAAATCAATCAATAATCTTCAAAAACATAACGAAGATTTGGAAAATCGCATCAGACGTAAAAACCTCCGAATTTCAGGTCTTCCAGAGGGATCAGAGGGAACTGTTACCATTACCTTTTTGCAAAAATGTCTAACAGCTCTGCTTCACCTGCCTTCAGATGTAATACTTAACATTCAATGAGCTCATAGAATTGGCCAATTATCTACCTCGACCACTCATCGACCTTCGTCCAGAACACTGATTTTCTATCTTCTAGAATATTCCCAACTTCAGCTCATTATATCTGCTGCAAAGGAACGCAAATCTATCATATGGAATGGCAGTAAGATTTACATTTCACAAGATGTCGCCAAAAGTACGGCCCAGCGCAGGAAAGTATTTCTCTCCTTCTGTCCAGCCTTGAAACAGCTAAACATACGCTATGGTCTATACCATCCATGTTCTTTTAAAATAACACATGAAGGTCGTAACTTTATGTTTGAAGAACCTGCAGACCTGAGAGCATTTATATGCTCCATCAAATCCGATGGCATGGACACTTCCTCCCCTCTTAGTACCTCCACTTCCTTTGTTACCTGAATATTTCACTCTCTTATCCTCCACGCTATCTCAAATATAATGCCATGATTATCCCTGATTTATGAACTGTGGGACCGGTGGCCTCGCAACGTCCATCTTCCATCCTGAGTCGCTCTTCTTTTCCCTTTTGATGACTTCGCGGGTATCACTCTTTCCCACATTTTACTCTCCCCTAGCTTCCCTTATCCTGTCTGGTCTGCGTTCTATGTCATACACTTTAACCCTTAGGAAATGATTTATGATTAGTCTCCCCAACCCTTACCCCATTACCCTTTGTGTCCTCCTTATGTGTCTTATTCCCATTAATTGTTATTTAATATATTTCTCTTTGGCACCTATTATTTGCATTTATATGGTCTCATGTTAAGGCTGTGCTATCATAATTTGTAAACTGTTACTATGATCTTCAAATGTGTCACATGGAACATCAAAGGTTGCAATAATCCCATCAAGAGATGTAAGGTCATCTCTCATCTTAACAAACTCAACCCTTCCATAGCATGCAAACAAGAAACACATCTATCTAACAAAGAAACATTGATACTGAAATCCCATTGGGTCAAGGAAATCATCTCCAGTCCTGCCGTCGCTAAGAAAATGGCGTAGCTATCTTAACTAGCAAGCAATTACCCTACTTGATCAAGGTACTGATATGGAAGGGAGATGTATTTGAGTCAAACTAAAAATAGAATCTACTTAGGTTACCATTCTGAACATCTATGGTCCCACTAATCCAGACCCCTTGTTTATGCTCTTTTAGTCTTTCAGACATACATAAACCATCATCTCATTGGAAGCTTAATAATTTTCTCTTACAAGACCCTCAATTCATTCTATCAGTTGAGTCTTTTGTTCAACAGTTCTTTGCTGATAATCTAGACTGTGATACATCAGCTCTGAATAACTGGGATGCCTTTAATCAGCTTTGAGAGGTCACATTATGGCTTATTAAGGTAAAATGAAAGCTCTACGCAAAAAGCATTTGGATGACCTTTACTCTCAGCTTACTATAGCTGAACAACATTATTATAGCGTCTCCAACCCTACTAATCTTCGTAAGGTACTGACCATATGCTTCCTAATCAATAAGGAGATCACAGGTCTTGCTGCGGGGACAATTCTTAAATACAAAACGAAAATCTATCAAACATCCAATAAAGCAGAAAAAGCACTGGCTTCTTACTTAAAAACAAGAAAAGAGAAATTTCAAATTTCCCACATTAAAGACTCATCTGGTACCGTTGACCACCATCCCAACGATATACCAAATTGCTTTAGAGACTTCTATTCCAACCTATATACTCTTGAGAATTCTATTCCCCTTAACAACATCACATCCTTTTTTGATAAGATAAGCAGATCTTCTTATCCCCAATTGGATTTATCCCATTTAGATAACAAAATTACTCTTCCAGAGATTTCCAAAGCAATTAAAGGATTAGGTAAAGGTAAAGCTCCTGGCCCTGATGGTCTTTCCACAGAATTCTTTGATAGCCTGTCTCAAATCCTCATTCCCAAGCTTCAAAATGTATTATCTTACTTTATTTCCAAAAAGGCCTCCTCTGGATCCTTCTCAGAGGCCTTACTCATTCTCTTTTCTAAACCTGATAAGGACTCTTCTTTACCCGAAAATTATCAACCTATCTCACTTATTAACGTTGAAAGTAAAATATTTGCTAACATCTTAGCCAATAGGATTGAGTCCTCTCTTCCTTCCCTAGTTAAACCAGATCAAGTTGGCTATGTTAAAGGACGCAACATTTCTTCCAACGCCAGACTACTCCTTAATTCTATTCACCTATCCAATAAAAATAAAAAACATAAGCAGGACTCTGCTGTTATAGCACTTGATGCAGAAAAGGCCTTTGATTGTGTCAACTGGGACTTCATGTTTCAATCCCTTCACTGGCATGGATGTGGTGACAGGTTCATCTCTCTTGTCAAGCTACTTTACTCCTCCCCAATATCTTCCATTTGTATTAATGGTTTTACCTCCCCATTTTTCTCCCTCAACAGAGGTACTAGATCGGGTTGCCCTTTTTCACCAATCTTATACATCCTCTCCTTAGAACCGTTATTAGAACTAATCAGATCTAACAAAAATATCCCAGGTATAGCAAGCGGTGCATCTTATATAAAGACAGATGCTAATGCAGATGACATCTTCATCCTCATTAAGAACCCTAAAACACACCTCCCACATTTACTCAATGTACTATCTCAATTTAGCTCGGTATCAGGTCACAAACTCAATAAAGATAAATCAGAAATTATGCCCCTCAACCCTACTGCCTTAAACATGACATTGACCCCTTTGGTTTTAAATTGTGTAGATCCTCTATTAAATATCTAGGCCTAAGATGTGCTCCTACTATCCAGGATACCATAAAACTTAATACACAATCTTTATTGGATAGATTAAAAGAATTAACCTCCAAATGGTCCCCCTTATATCTCTCATGGTGGGGATGACTTGATACTATCAAGATGATGCTATCACCAATAATTTTATACTATCTACAACTCCTGTGTGTTCCGATATCTCCCTCCATTTACAAATCTATTTACTCTATATTACTAAATTTCCTTTGTGGGAAGGGCAAAAGTAAATGAATAGCTCTAATTAAATTGAAAGCGCCCTATGATAAAGGAGGAGTTAGGTTTCCTGATTTTAAAGCATACCACACTGCCTTTCTCTTGAAACAATCTAAATGCTGGTTTGCCTGTCCCATAGTATCAGATATTCCCACATGGTGTACCATAGAAAAGCAATTAGTGTTCCCAGTAGAAATTACTGACCTTATCTATATAGTTAATCATTCCTCATCTGCCATATCAGACCCTATTAGAGCCACAATATCTGCCCTCCAATTCTTTCTATTCCCACACACATACTTTCCGAAAAAATGCCTTTCCCCTTTCTTATGGCATAATAGTAAAATCTTGATTAACAATAGATCCCTAAACAGAAAATCCTGGTTTAAAAGGGGTATCAGAATTATACAGCAAATCATAAATAGGTCCTCTATCCTTTCTTTTCAACAGCTCAATAGTCAATTCTCTATTCCCAGCACCGAATATAATTTCCACAATAAATTAGTTAACTCTTGCTTTGATGCACTTCATTGCTCCTCCAATGATATTCTAACTCCTGATGCCTCCAGACTGCTACAACATACAATGCCTTCAGACACTAAGGCCTCAAAATCCTACGGCATTCTTCAAACATCCCTAAAGATATGTACAATACGCCACAAATGGGAAGAGGATGTTGGCTACATCTTAGATGACCATACATGGTCCATGCTTTTCTCTAGAATTAAGCATATCTCTTCCTCTGAAAATATTTCTCAGTATTTCTCCTTCTTTATACACAGAGCATTCATTACTCCAGCTAAACTATTTTTATCTAAGATAAATAACAATGATAATTGTTGGACATGTGGAGCTGCCTCTGCATCATATGAACATATGTTCTTTTTGTGTCCCTATACTTTCAGGTTTTGGCAACAAGTGTGGAAATACCTTAACTCTATTTTTCTCACAGATATCCCACTTGCTTACATAAACATTGTTTTGGGAAGCATTGCCACAACCACACAGTTACCTTCAGGAGCTTCAAAACTCTATGATCTCTTAATTTGTTTGGCTGTGAAGAACATAACTGCCAATTGGAAAGACTCTCGTTCCTTAAGCATCAAAAGCTGGTGGAATAACATCTGTCTCATGCAAAGAATGGAACTGTGTATGGCAAATAATCTTAATTCTTTACCTAAATTCAATGCTAAATGGTAATTTTTCATTTGTTATCTGGATCAGTTTCATGTAACTACACATGGAATGTGACTTCTTTTTTTAAAAAAAAATATTTCACACTCCTTGAATGCTTCCAGAATTTTTATATATGAATATTAATCCTGTTACCTTATGCAATATTTGTATTATATGCGAAAGTGCCTCACTTCTGTACCAACCTCCCCTTGACTCCCCCTCCCCTTTTATTTCTTGTGTGTCCTATGTCTGTCCTGTGTTCGTCCTCCCCCTACTTAATTGACTGTAATGCAGAAATATTTCCATACTAAGTTGTGTACAACATATGGCTTTATACTTTTCGTTTATTTCTTAAATGTAAAGGTAATTTGTTCTAGAAATATTTAAGCTCAAGATGTATATAGTGCACTATATTACTTGTTCTCCAGAATTTCCTTAGGTTAACTATTGTTTATTGTTATTTCATCCAATGAATTTCTGTATTATGTTTTGGATATTAAGACTTTATTATTATACACTTTATGCTCCAATAGAAAATATTAAAATAAAAAAAAGTTATGCCTTATGCTCCAAATTTTAGATGGAACACCGACATCAACTAGAGGCTGCTTTCTAGCCTCAACCCCCTTTCCACTCCTGATGCAAAAATGGCACTCACCTAAACTGCTGTCCCGCCGGCCGCCTGCATATAATGTAAGAAGCCTTTGCGCCATTGAGCGCACAGAATTTTTGCTGGACCTGGAACTGGCATAAATATTGGTGGACCAGCTATTCCAGGTAGACCCGCCATGCTCCTGTGGTTGTGACAGCTCCACTTCTCTTTCTTGCTCAGTTATACAGAAAACACCCTGTAAGATGATCAGGTTGTAGATTTACTGGAAGCGTTATTGATCTGCACCAGATGCGGGTTTATTTTCCAGTAAAAATACACTTCTTCACTAAATTGTCATTCAAACCTCAGCCTCTTGATATAATGTCTCTTCAAGAGTTTGTGCTCGAAGTAACCTTGCGACTTTTAACCCTTGTGGCTTCAGGGTTTAGTCCTTGTGGCTTCTGGGCCTCTGCTTCTCCCCTTTTCCTATGCTCCTTTGTGCACTTCTCCCCTTTTCCAATGCTCCTTTGTGCTCCTTTATGCTGACTTAGTTTCTAGTTTCCCTACAGCTTCGGTCCAAACAGCTGACAGCAAGCTGTGGAGGTCTGCTTACTGGAGTGCAGGGTTGCATATAATCTCCCTCTGTTTCTGATGCGCTTCAATTACCGAATGTACAGTAAATTTCTTCCTTGCTTCGCTTAGCCCTCCCCTTCAGGAACACTGCGTCGGTTCTCAATGGCCGTACTGAGAAGGAGGCAGAGCGGCGTCGCTCCGAGACCGTAGCCTCTGGCCTGCTATGGGTCCTTCCCGTGACACTGCAGCATCTTATCTAAGGACGGCCGGGACAAAAAAAAAATTAGGCGAACACTGCCGTGGTCGGCGGAGCTTACGGGCTTGCGGGTAGGGAGGCTCAGTACTTACTTGACGTCTGGGACAGCCGGGCTTCATTAGGTGGAGCTGCAATGCCAGGGAACAGCAGAGAGGCCTACCTGTCACACAGAGGAGCACAGCACTGAGTTTCTTTCCCTCGGCGGCCGTTGCTACGTTTGGGGAAAGCGGAGCGGCTTGGCTGTGATCACTGCTGGGAGCCTTCTGGTCTCCTCTATGATCCCATCCTCGTTGCCATTGTTGTGAATACACTCATCCACACATGTAAGTCTTCAGGGTATATATATATTTATTGAGATAACAGGTGAAGTGACCCCCAGCAACAGCAGAGGCCCCCTTACTAATCTAATGGCAACTTCAACTGACACAACATAGAACACTGGAGGCAAAACAAGTAAACACAGATTCTATGACCTCACTAGAACTTGAGGTTGTCAACATTCCGTAGCTTGTAGCATTTCTATACATAGCAGAGTCTCCATGTAAACAACATCATAACAGATTTATAGTGTGAATTGTACTTGTCTGCAATATAACCAATATATAAAAACAGATTGTTTAGAGTTTTTTATTGCATTGGCGATTGCATATGTGGACACAGGGGAGATTCATTTTCTTTGGTAATACATTTGTCAATTTGCCCATGCAGATAGAATAACAAACAGAATAAGCAGTGATAAAATAGGTGAGTGTGTGGGTGTGTCATCCTTGCATGGTATTTGGAGGGGATCTAATATAATATATAGATTACTTGAGGTCTATGAGCCAGTAATAATGCCTACGGGCGCATAGATCACTGGTGTAGATAAGCCCGTGATACTGGCCACAGGCTGTAGGTGTCACTCTATATAAAAGTGTTGGGTTTCTTTGTGTGTATAGATCCAACGCTCTCTATAGATCACTAGGAGGTATTCTTATAGAAAGGAATGTGTTGTTTATGATGGGGTTATGATGTAAGGAAGGAAACTATGCTCACCACTAAATACCACAAATAACCTATTACCGCAAAATACTACAAGTAATACATATTACTAGATTCTGCAATATAATATAACAAAGTATGGTCACTAGAATGATATGAGTCCAAACCCAATCTAAATGCAAGGATAAGTTATCACCAACTACCGCTCATATCTTGGCGGTAAGAAAAATACTGCCAAACCCCAAATTTACACAAAACTTCCTACATACATGCTGCGTTGGTCGGGAAACTGGCTATAGAGCTCCTACTAGGCGTGGCAAGTGTGTCTCACACTACCATACATGCATTAGACGGAACCCATTTCATGATAGCGGTGTGACACTAAAAGTGAATTTTAGAATGTCTCAAATGGAGGCTGCATTCTCAGAGCTAGTGCAATATCTGAAGGCAACGCTATATGCACATGGGACATGGTCATCAAATAATGCCACAGAATGGCATGACCTCATCTATGGTGAAGTACAGAAAGAACCATTAGACAGCATTTTTGCAGAAGGCAGCATAATTCAGGTCTGCCTTTTGAGACTACTAAATGCAGTTGATAAACATGCAGAGAAAGATTGATACGGCTATGTGTCAAGACAGGGTTTATCCTAAATAGGTCCCTGCAGATGCAAGAAAATTATACCAAGCTGATTAGCAGGTTAAAAGCTGATCTGGATGGAGCAAGTACAAAAGAGGAAATCTTAAGAGCAGAATTGAAAGTATGTCAAAAGGACATGCAGTTAAAATTTAGAGATCTCGACACTCAATTGTCTCAAAGCAAGAAACAGTTTGAGGATAGTAAACAAGAATAGAAACAATTGAAAGCGTTGGTAGATCATATTAGACAAGACAAAGATGAAGTTGTTTTGGAAATGCAGGTTTTGCCAAAAGAACATTTTGAGAAAGAAAGTGATTTCCAAAATGCTGAACAGGAAATGGTTAAAATCTTTCAAGAAAGAGACAAGAGAAACAAAGAATTCAATGAATACCAAATGCAAATGGGCGATATGCAGGAGGTAATTAATAAGATGAGTGATGAAAACAATTATTTGCGTAAGGAGGCATATAGGGTCCTTAAAAAGTGTAAGGATTTGGAACAGCAAATATGCATATCCAGGTTCCAGGATAGACGGCAGGGCACCACATTCAATGGAGTTGAGGTGAATCCTATTTCTACACAGAGAGCTAGTGCCGCAGTGACTGGGCCGGTGACTGAACTTGGTTGCAGCGCCCTTGGGGGATTTGATACACCCATTGAGGGCCGCCACCAATCCCATACACCTGAAACCAGGGTTGAAACCCAAAGTAGTGCGGTTCCATGCATAGCAACGAGTAGCCCCATAAAAATAATGAAATCCATCAAGGCTCTGATCAAACCATTTACAAAAATAGGGGAGTGCTGTATAGAGGACCACTTAGAAGTGGTGCATGATATATTGAAAGCTCTCCAGATAACTAAGGAACAATACAGGCAATACTTTCACTTAACTCTAGATGCTCCCACAGCCAGTATCATTAGAGGGTTAAATGAACAGCAGAACAAGACATGGGCAGAGTTTGAAAAAGAGATTAGACGTCATTATTCTACTTTCCAATCATTACAAGAGGCAAAAAAGGTTGCATACATGATTACGGCTGGGCATAATACGTCACCTTGCCAGTTTTTGCAAGACTTAAAAAGAGCTTTTTCTCGCTTTGGTGTATCTTTTGACCCCAATTCCAATGAGTTTAAAACTGCATACTTCTATGGGCTACAGAAAGACATCATATCACAGTTAGTCCGTGAATTTGACCGTGACAAGTCCCTTGAATGGATTGTACACGAAAGTACAAAACTATATGAAGTACTCTAATGTCGGGGTAGAGAAAATGATAAAATGAAAGACACTAGACCATAATCTAAAGAACCCTCAGCAACAGTGATGGAGATCAGGTCAGCCAAAATGGCCCTTGAGTCTGCTCAAAGTCCAGCTAAAAATGATTTGACACCTGAACAAAGGGGTAATCAATAGAGGTTGTCACTCCCTGCACCAATGTTTCAATCACATGATCCCAGTAATAGGGAGAGCTACATCCGGCCCCGGGCAGGATATCGGCCTGATATGTCAAGTATGAATAATAATCAGAGACAAAGTCAGGATAAAATAAATAATGGTCCCTATCAGACATTGGGGACACAAAGCAGATTTGACCCTAACACCATGATATATGGTAATCAGGATAGACCCCGATATGTGGATCGATTTACTGAAAAGGGGAATCAGCATAGGGGACAATGCTCACAAAATGAGAGACAGGACATGAGGCAGAATATGAATTTTGTTCCACGTCAATACAATGAATCACCACCACCAGGGGACTACAACCAAAGGATGGGTGCACCCCGCTCCCCTCCACATATGAATCAAGAGTTCAGAAGCAATCAAAATATAAATCATTCTCCTGAGAGATATCAGAATAGGTTCAATAAGGGGGAAAACAACCAATATCGATCTAGGCCACAGAGAGAAGATTCTAGGGAGAAGGAAAGATTCCAGTGTCTCGAGGCCCAAATGAAAATGTTGGCTGAGCAAATAGGAAAGCTTTGTACAGCACAAAAACAGTCATCAAAGGAGGGGGCAGAAAGCCAAGGCAATGACCGGGTGGCTTCTGATAAGTGACTAAATGTTAATGATACCTGCAATGCTAAGAAAACAGATTACCCTGATTTGATTTTGCATAATGACTCTGAGATGCTTAGTGATTTAAAAATGAAAATACCGGCAAATGAACATTTGACAGAAATTGCAAATACATATAAAAAAGAAGTTCGGTTTAACCTAGAGCGAAATCAAACATTGGAGATTTGTACAAATAAAAAAGAAAAACATGAGATTCCAAAAGAACAAAGGGACAGATTTGAGAAAGACCACTCATGCATGGGAAATACAAGTGAGCAGGGAATAAGTGGGGATGCTAGAACCCCTTCCCTGGACAATCAAAACACTAACCAAACACAGTCAGAAAGAATAAATACTCCAAAGGAGGGTACAGATCAATCACCAGAAGAGTTTTTTGAGCCACAGATTTTTGAAGAAGTTAAAAAGACTGGTACCATACCAAATAGCCACAAATGCACAGAATTAGAAAATGGCAAATTATCAAGTGATGTTTTTACACATTTTCAGTTGGAGGATTGTAGTGTGACCTCTGATGGATGGGCAAACAGTGGCCCACTCCAAAAGACCTCTGAATATGGGCAAATGAATAAAGTCTCTCACACAGAAATGTACAGAAAGGAGGGAAAAATGTCTTTCCATTTACCAATGTGCTTAGCCAAAAGTGAAAAAGGTCTGAGAAAGGTGAGTCCTGAAATCAGTGAGAATTCACACTTTGTAGGTGTATTAGAGGAAGTTGAAGACATGTATTATGCTGTCATCACTGTGGAAGAGAAATGCAATAAATTTGCAAAGATTGACACCGGCGCACAGGCCACAATTATGTCCAAAGAATTGGTAAAAAGTATCAATGAAGGGAGATCCCCACAGAATCAGATCAAAGTGAGGCAAAGTAAAGGTCCAGTGCATAATTTTAAGAATGAGGAGGTGCCTATTATAGGTGTTACAGAAGTTGACATAAAGATAGGAAAACACAGAATGAAACAAGAAGTATTGATCACATTTGTTTGTGAAATTCCATTTTTAATGGGGACAGATTGCCTGAAAAGATTGTCTCCTCTCATAGATGGGGTGAATGGAGTGCTGTGGTCCTAAACCAAAAACCATTGAGACCTAAGAAAATAAAATCACAAAACAGCAGTGTAAATGAATGCCATACTGTTGCCAAAATGAATGATGCAGTGGAGGTATACCTCCAGAATAGCTGTGTACCTGGTGTTACTGTCATTTTGATGTGTCAAGATAAAATGCAAAGGGAAAAAATAATCTGTTCAGATTTATTTAGATCCTAGGAAAAAATGGAAAACTGAAATCGATGATCACACATTGCGCTTCTATTTAAAAGAGAAGAAATGCAAACAGAATACTACTCTTAAAACAGACACAGCAACCATGTGTTCACATTGGTATAAATGACTATTCTAAAGTGATAAAAGCCACCTTGGTGCTTGAACAGGAAAGGAGCTTTATTAATGAGAAATTACTGCCGAAAGTAATGGAGAGGGAGGGGATCCCAAAGTTTAGAATTAAAAACCAATATGTTTCTGGTTTGGACAGTCCAGACTTCAAAAACCGAATTGCAGGCAGATGCATGCTGAAGATTAATATTGGGCAGAAAACAATTTACCATAATGTGTGGATAGTGAGTGGAACACAATATGATTTTTACATGGGCAATGATATCATGCACAGAATGTGTATGGTGTTAGATTTCCTAAATCAAAAAATATGGGCCCGGCTAGGTGGGCCTGCACCTGAATTTGAAGACACAAGAAAGGCTTATCATTGCGCACAACTGGTCCCATATGCAATTGAATTAGAGGTGAGGAAGGATACTACTATTCCTGCATTCACCAAGCAGGTTGCAATAACGCTAAAGTGCAAGAATGGACAGCAAATGAAAGATTCTGATGCATTTGTGTGTTTAAATGAGTCCATGAAGCAACAAGGCCTGGATTATGAATACACCCCATTGATAGATATTGGAGAAGGATCTGTCAAAATTATGGTGAATAATAAAGGACATCAGGATATTCATTTAGAGGAATATTCATCATTAGGAATGGCCATACAAAAATCCCATTATACTGTAGATTTCAATAACATGCTAATTGGAAATATTCCTGAGAGATATGTAGATGCACAGGGTGTGTTGCCAGAATATCTGGATTCTCAGCCCAAAGGGATCTTTAACATTCAATCGGTATACCCTTATAATTCAAATAAGACAGTGTGCTGTCACTAAGAGGATTGTATAGTATTTGACATACATGAAAATAAAATAGAAAATCAGCACATTCAAATGGAGGCTGATATGCCAAAATATTTAAGAGTGGCAGCTTTACAGAGAGACACAGCCACACAATTTGAGGAAAGCACAGAGATTCCTCCACTGGAGGATTTTCCAGAATTTTCAAAAATGGTAGAGGAGCAGATTTTATTGGCAGATGCATGTGATACCGATGAAGATAAAAATGAGTTGAGAGAAATATTTATGGAATTTAAAGATGTCTTTGCTAAAGATGCATATGATTGTGGCCTAACTAATTTAAATGTTGACACATTAACGGAAGGGTGTAGTAGAAATCCAGTATTTGTGTGCCAATTTAGATTACCACTGGCATGTTTAGAGTCACTGGCAGAAATCATTAAAAACTTGGAGTCTCTGGGAATCATCAGGCCCATTCATAGCACATCCAACACTCCTATTTTGGGTGTGTTAAAGCCAAATGGTCAATGGTGTCTGTGTCCAGATTTGAGAGAATTAAATAAAAAAGTGCCAGTGTCCAGATGGCCACTGCCATTCATTGATCAAGGCCTGGCTCAGGTTCATGGCTCAAAAGTATTTACCACATTAGATCTCACATCTGGATATTGGTGTGTGCCCTTGGCAGAAGATATTCAGAATTTGTTTTCATTTTCATTTGTTAAGATGCAATAAGCATGGGTTAGAACACCATTCGGGTAGGTCAATAGTGGGAGTGAATTTGGCATATTTTTGAGAAAGGTTATGCCTGATGCAGTGGAAAGAGGAACTATAGTTTATGTGGATGATGTCCTGATGAAAAATGAAAGTTTAAAAATCCATTTTGATGAAATTAGACATATTCTTGGCCAATTGCAAAAGGCGGGTGCCAAGGTATCTTTACAGAAAGCACAATGGTGCAAGAAAAAGGTACATTTTCTAGGCCATGAGGTGACTGAACATGGACTAAACCCACAAAAGAAAAAAGTGAAGGCTATACAGAAATTAAAAGACCCTAGAAATGTGAAAGGTTTAAAAAGTGTATTAGGAATGACGGGATATAACAGGAAATGTATTGAAAATGATGCTGAAATTACTCAACCATTGACTAAACTACAGAAGCTGAATACACCCTGGAAATGGGAAAAAGCAATCTGAGGCAGTGGCTAAATTAAAGGAATGTCTTATAAAGGCACCATGCTTAGCATACCCCATAAAGAACAGGGCTTTCTTTATAGAAATGGGTTTCTCTGAACATTGTATGTCAGCAGTGTTATCTCAAAAACATGATTTGAATCACAAAACCATTGCTAATGCAAGTAAGGCATTTTCTCTAAGTTGAAATTAAATTCAGTGAATGTGAAAAGGCCCTTTTGACCACTCTGTGGGCGTTACAGCATTTCCACCCTATTGTTCAGGGAGAAAAGGTAATCATTGAAACAAATCATCAACCATTGCAGTTTTTAGAGAGTAAAATGATTAGGTCAGGCAACCTAGCACAGTCCAGAATTACTTTGTGGACATTGGCATTGCAAGACTTTCCTGTAGAAGTGAGGTATGGCCAACATAAAAAGAGCCCAGTTGCTCAAGAATTGGCAGATTTACATGACTGTGCAGCTGAACCTGTATCAAAAGAAGTAGAGGTAGAATCTAGCTTGTAGGAGTTTGAACAATCACTACACAAAGCTTTTGATGAAAAGACATGCAAGGATTTGCCAACTGTAAATGTTGACGGTTGTGCTTTTCACAGTGAAAATGACAGTAATAAACAATTGGTATCAGGAATAGGAAATGTCTGGTTGAAATGTGAAGATATTCCCAGTTTAGGGATGAGAATTGGGACTAGGAGCAGTCAAGTAGCGGAATTGGCAGCCATTTATAAAGCAATTACTATTGCAGTTGATAATACATTTTGTGAAATTGATTCTGATTATGTACGAAATAGCTTTGTGGAATATGTGCCTGGTTGGAAAGCAAGAGGCATGATTACCTACAATAAAAAGCCCCTCAAACATGGAAAAATGATACAAGCTATAGACAAATTAGTGTCAGAGAATGATTTAACAATATACTGGTGGAAAATTTGTGGACCTTAAAAAACTCCAGGAGAAGATAAGGAGGAAAATGATAAAGCAGTTCATTTAGCCAAAATTGGGGCTGTGATGGGAGAGTTGCTACCTATTGAACACTTACTTGATGAAATACAGATTGATGCAGTTACACGCTCTAAGGCTCCAAAAGAGGTAGAACAACCAGTAGTGCAATGGAGTTATGATACACCAGATCAAGACCTGATTAAGTCACAAAAAGATGATCCAATCTTGGGAATCTATTATAATCATTTGATAGACCCTGAACAAAATCCTTTATCTGAAAATGATTGTGCGGGAAAAGAAGAGCTGAGGGTGCTATTAAAGAATAAAAAAGTAATCAGATAACAGGATGGACTCATGATTAGAGAATCCATAACAGGACAAATACAATGGGTTTTACCCCTTTCATTCAGAGGGCTAATGCTACACCATGCACATGATGCAATAACTGCAGGCCGCAGAGGTTCACAAAAAACATTAGAGATACTGAAAGATTATGCTTACTGGCCACATATATCCCAAAAACTAGAATTATATAATAGGGGGTGTCTAGTATGTGCCCAATTTAAACCCGCTTCACCAATGCATAGGGCCCCACTGATGAAAAGAGGCTTAACCATTCCATGGTCAGATTTGCAAATAGACAATATAGGGCCTGTAAAATGGTCGAGCAGGGAGAACCGTTATATTTTGTGTGTGGTTTGTTTGATGTCAAAATGGATAGAGTGTATTCCTGCACCAGATTGTAGTATGCAAACAGCAACTACATTACTGGTAAATCATATATTTTCAAGATTTGGGTTACCACAAAGAATAGAATCAGATAGAGTAAGTCATTTTACAAGCACTTTAATGAGTAAAGTGTGGCAGATACTGGGGGTGAAAAGAAAACTGCATATTGCATACAGACCTGCCTCTTCTGGCGGTGTTGAACATTGCAACAGGTCTGTTGTGGATATATTAAAGACGTTTGTAGCAGAGGCAGGTTCCAGCGGGGATTTACATTTACCTCTGGTTTTGATGGCAATCAGATCAACTCCTGCCAAAGCAACAGGTATCAGCCCTCATGAGGTATTGACAGGTAGGAAAATGGTATTACCACAACATTTGTTATATAAGACACATGAACAGACACTTGTAAGCGCATCTACAGTTCATGAATATATGGAAAAACTGACGAAGCATTTACAACATGCATTTGCTTTTGTGCAGTGGAATTTAGAATGGGCTGCTGACAGTGTAAAATCATATTATGATAGAAGGACATCTGTGAAAGAGCACAGTGTAGGGGATCAGGTATATAAATTTCATTTTGGAAAAGGTAAACAGATAAATTCTAAATTTTTGGTGGCCTGGCAGGGGCCGTTTCAAATTATATATAAGGTGTCTCCAGTGGTGTACAAAATAGAGGGTGAAACGGTAATAGAACAGTTTGTTCATGTTAATCAAATTAAGCCCTGTCATCCCAAACATGAAGTCAGGAGACTTGAGCAAGTAGAAACAGCTTAAGTATCCTGGAGACATGGAAGGAAAGACACGGTGGTGACTGTTCATAGTACTCCACATCATAAAAAAGTAGATAAAATACCATATGTGGTAAACATTAACAAAAGGGGGCTGAAGCAGATGGTAATATTTTAATACAATGTTGAAATATATTTAATGTATAATGATGCTTTGTGTATATGTTTGTTTTTTCTCTAACATGTGCTTAATTTCAGAAACTAGAAGAAAAAGGGCGAAATGTTTTGGACTAAATATTTTATTTTTGGTAAAAGGGTGAAATTGGTTTTGGGCTATGTACTTAATCTGTCTCTTTTCTATTTTGATTCAGAATGATTAACCTGTGTTTTGAGGTCGGAGGTCACAGGACCGGAGGACACGAGAGATGATGGAGTCATGGAGTCCACGGGATGAAGATCAAGTAATGCCTCCGGACCGAAATATGGAAGTGAAGACAAAAGTAACCGGGACGCCAAAAGAGATGTCTTCACTGAAAACCATCCAATAGTGCCAGAATGAAAGAATTGCACCGAATGAACCAGATGATAAAAACCAATGGTCAGGACATCTTGATTCTGCAGCGTTCTGAGTGGAGAAGATCATCCCCTATGTGACTGCAAGCATGGGCAATGGAGTCCCACAACTTTTATTATTTTAATTAATGATTTTAATTAATAATGTTAGTTCTTTGTTTTATTTATTTATTTTATTGTATTATTTTATTATTGACTTCAAATATTGATTTCAAAATTGAACAAAGACAATTGAACATATGGACATTTCAGTTGGAAAAAACGGGTACAATGTTTTATAAGGACTCATCAACCCATTTGAAATGAATTTTGCTTTTATGGTGACTGAGCTGCGATTTATTATGAACAATATAAATGTTTATTTTATAGAGTTGCTATGATGGAAAGAAAAAGAGGAGCACAACTTGGGTTTCCTCCTATTGTGGATTTGAATACTGCCAAATTGTCAGAAAAGGAGGGGTATGTAGTAATATATATATATAGCGCTTTATAATATGTATTGCGCTTTAGAATATATAGCGCTTCACTAAATGTGATGGCATTTTGTTGGCAGCAATAATGTGGCACACACATATAGTCATTTTGATGTTGTCAGTATAACATGTGAATATGTGGCTGGTGAGATGCAAGGTACAGGATTCATAATGCAGCAACAGCTCAATGTGAAACTGCAGAGTAAAAGTGCACCATTTATTTTTCTTTTGAATACCTCATGCATAGAAGACTACATTATTTATATAACTCACTGGGCCTCATTACGACCCAGGCGGTAAGTTACCGCCTGGGCCGTGACTTTACCACCATGGCGTAAATTACGTTTACGCCATGGTGGTTGGCAGACTTACCGCCCCATTCCGAGGTTGGCGGGGCGGTAAGTCCCCAATCCCCATTTACCCTTCCCCATTCCCATTTTTGCCCCATAGGACATAATGGGCCTCATTACGACTCAGGCGGTAAGGGGTTTACGGCGGCGTAAACAGCGCCGACCCTTACCGCCTGAGTACGAGGTCCCTTAGCGCCATGGAGGTTTTAACACCTGCGGTGTTAAAATCCATGGCGCTAAGGGACCATGGAGTTAATTACGCCACCGTAATTTACGGTGGCGTAATTAACGCCTTCCCCACTCCCATTATGCCCTATGGGGCAAAAATGGGAATGGGGAAGGGTAAATGGGGATTGGGGACTTACCGCCCCGCCGACCTCGGAATGGGGCGGTAAGTCCGCCTACCACCATGGCGTAAACGTAGTTTACGACATGGTGGTAAAGTCACGGCCCAGGCGGTAACTTACCGCCTGGGTCGTAATGAGGCCCAATGGGAGTGGGGAAGGCGTTAATTACGCCACCGTAAATTACGGTGGGGTAATTAACTCCATGGTCCCTTAGCGCCATGGATTTTAACACCTGCTAAAAGCAGGTGTTAAATCCGCCATGGCGCTAAGGGACCTCGTACTCAGGCGGTAAGGGTCGGCGCTGTTTACGGCGCCGTAAACCCCTTACCACCTGGGTCGTAATGAGGCCCACTGACTTAATTAACAATTACTAATCACTAATTCCTAACTCCTTAACATTATAATGTAGTCACATGTAGAAAATGAGGTGAGAATACATATTTTGAAATTCTTTTTTTTTTAAACGTGCAATGGCATTTTTTTTCTCTCTCTTCTGTGTTCAGTTTGCAGAAAGCAGAAAGGATGCATAGCAGGAAACGGAAAAAGATACAGTTATTATAATCTGAAGCTCTCATTGTTTGGGACCTGAGGGTGGTGACAGAATACATTTTCTGCTAATATGGTTGGAAGAAAGTGTCTGCAGATATGTCACATCACATGTGGGGTGGCTCTGAGTGTTTGTAATGGAAAAATGACAGAGGGAAGTTTAGTTCGTGCTGACTGGGCTTTGAAGAAAGAAGTGCCTGTTCACTTAGCGCTGGCTGGGAGAAACTTTTGTTCTCGCCGTGCATTCTAAGCATCCAAGATTACAGGAGCGGATCGTTGGCTGGGACTGCTCTTCTGTGGGGAGCAAGGACAAGGTTGTGTGGGAGAGATTCAAACACATATCTTTGGTAAGCAGACACAGTTTAAGTGAGGTCACTGTATGCTGTTGGATGAATGACCAATTTAAAAATGTCATGTAGGCAGATTAGCAAAGGAAACCCCCTGCATTTTAATTTGTCATGTTTATAATGTTAAAAAGTAATGCCTATTTTTAAAAAGGCTTACTTGCTCTGTATTCGTTGTTTTTTTTCTCTTTTTCTTTTGTTACAGATAATGATGCAATGTACATGGTAAGATTTATATTGTAAATTGTACTTGTCTGCAATATAAGCAATATATAAAAACCGATTGTTTAGAGATTTTTTTATTGCATTGGTGATTGCATATGTGGACACGGGGGAGATTCATTTTCTTTGGTAATGCATTTGTCAATTTGCCCATGCAGATAGAATAACAAACAGAATAAGCAGTGATAAAATAGGTGTGTGTGTGTGGGTGTGTCCTCCTTGCATGTTATTTGGAGGGGATCTAATATAATATATAGATTACTGGAGGTCTATGAGCCACTAATGATGCCTAAGGAAGCATGGATCACTGGTGTAGATAGGCCTGTGATACCGGCCACAGGCTGTAGGTGGCACTCTATATAAAAGTGTTGGGTTTCCTTGTGTGTATAGGTCCAAGGCTCTCTATAGATCACTAAGCGTCTTATCTAAGGACGGCCGGGACAAAAAAAAATGGGGCGAACACTGCTGTGGGCGGCGGAGCTTACAGGCGTGCGGGTAGGGAGGCGCAGCACTTACTTGACGTCTGGGACAGCCAGGCTTCATTAGGTGGCCGCTGCAATGCCAGGAAACAGCGGAGCGGCCTACTTGTCACACAGAGGAGCACAGCACAGAGTTTCTTTCCCTCAGCGGCCGCTGCTATGCTTGGGGAAAGTGAAGCGGCTTGGCTGTGATCACTGCTGGGAGCCTTCTGGTCTCCTGTATCATCCCATCCTCGTCGCCATTGTTGTGAATACACTCATGCACACATGTAAGTCTTCAGGGTATACATATATTTATTGAGATAACAGGTGAAGAGACCCCCAGGAACAGCAGAGGCCCCCTTACTAATTTAATGGCAACTTCAACTGACACAACATAGAATACTGGAGGCAAAACAAGTAAACACAGATTCTATGACCTCACTAGAACTTGAGGTAGTCAACATTCCGTAGCTTCTAGCATTTCTATACATAGCAGAGTCTCCATGTAAACAACATCATAACAGATTTATATTGTGAATTGTACTTGTCTGCAATATAACCAATGTATAAAAACAGATTTTTTAGAGGTTTTTTTATTGCATTGGTGATTGCATATGTGGACACAGGGGAGATTCATTTTCTTTGGTAATACATTTGTCGATTTGCCCATGCAGATAGACTAACAAACAGAATAAGCAGTGATAAAATAGGTGAGTGTGTGGGTGTGTCATCCTTGCATGTTATTTGGAGGGGATCTAATATAATATATAGATTACTGGAGGTCTATGAGCCAGTAATAATGCCTACGGGTGCATAGATCACTGGTGTAGATAAGCCTGTGATACTGGCCACAGGCTGTAGGTGGCACTCTATTTAAAAGTGTTGGGTTTCCTTGTGTGTATAGATCCAACGCTCTCTATAGATCACTAGGAGGTATTCTCATAGAAAGGAATGTTTGTTTATGATGGGGTTATGATGTAAGGAAGGAAACTATGCTCACCACTAAATACCACAAATAACCTATTACCGCAAAATACTACAAGTGATACATATTACTAGATTCTCCAATATAATATAACAAAGTATGGTCACTAGAATGATATGAGTCCAAACGCAATCTAAATGCAAGGATAAGTTATCACCAACTACCGCTCATATCTTGGCGGTAAGAAAAATACCGCCAAACCCCAAATTTACACAAAATATTCTACAGTCTCATTGCTGCTCTGAGATACATGTTTCTGTTTCTGGTAACACTCATAAAACCAAACAAAATAAGCTATGCCAAAGCTTGTTTTTGGCTTTTCTTTGGGTGTCTACATCCTGTTACTCTCCCGGTGTTTTCGACTACAACTCCCATGATACCCTGATATTTAAAATGTGGGCTAACATGACAAGACACAGGTTGCAGATCCCTGCTTGTAACAATGTGTGCTCCATGATGTATCTCTTTAAAAAGGGACAGTAATCCAAAAACAGTGCAGCACAAAGGCTTCTTCTTTTCTCCACATTTAAGGATTAAGCCTTGGGAGGACCCTCTCATGATCCACCCATTATCCTTTCCAATACACCTACATTCCATAAATCACTATCCAGTATACATGCTACGTTCAATGAAACAATGCAATGAAACCATCATGGGACGTGGCTATTCATGTAAGTGGATGCAGCAAGGTGTGAATGACATACCATTGCATAATGCATTCATCGATATACCTTTATTATCACTGAATGTGCCTTACTTCATAAGATGAAGCAAAATATATTCCACTATGCAGTGCCAAAACATTTCTCAATCAGGGCAGCCATGCTCATCTTTTCCCATGGTTATCAATATTTAACGGTCTATTTAACATGCATGAAAATAAACGACCACAGCCAAAATGCTTTATTATTGTGTATGATTGATCAACCTTTAATAGCTGTGGTAGCGGGCAACATCCAATTCTAACTCTAACTGTCGCCGCCCATCATTCTATCCCAGAACAAAACTAAATCAATAGAGTGGGTGGATGTTGGGATGAGCTGTCGCCGCCCATCATTCCATCCCAGAACCAGGAAAACCGCGCGGTTGTGCGCTCACCAAAATGGTTGTCTAACCTGCCACCCACCAGTGCCAGCATGATGGACCGGAAGCGCCAGGGGTGAAAGGTGGTGTCAAAGGAAAAATAACAGTGTTGTTAGACCAAAAGCGCCTTAAAATCATCTTTGTTTTCCTGAATGCAAGCTCAAAGTGCCTATTTCGAACATTGCAGGATATTCAAAAATCTTACTGAACACCAGCAGACATCTGGCAGAATTAAGTGTTGTGTGCATACAAAATCTGGGAAGATGAAGAGCCCAAAACAATGTTTATAACAAAACTGGCTGAGCTGTGGATGTCAGTAGCTTAATTGAAATTGGATTTAGAACCACGAAATGTTTAAATTAAATGAGTGACCTACTTTTGAGTGTCACATAGTTTGCAACTGTTAAATGTCATGGTTTTGAACTTAGAATCAGCGTTCTAGCTGCATGTGTAAAAATTGTAAGTTTGATTTAAACTGGGAACAAACAGGACATTTAGCTGAAGCTTGACTTAAAGAAATTGAATTCTGCCTGACAACTACCCCTGACGGGAGTTGAAATGGCTCAACAACTCTTCCCAGGCCTGGCTGCATCCTGCTGCCCCCACCAAAAGGAGATCACACCTCTGTGATTGAATTAAGGGAGGGGTACCTGCAGACTGCAGGAAGTTGAACAAAGCCCTGTCCTGGGCTCAGGCAAATGTTATATTGGGGGGGGGTCGTAAAATGGCTTCCTCTTGGGAGAAACTGGGAGGGGCAGTGCCTGTGAGAGCCAGCTGAGCTTGGGGGAAGTGGATAAACCAGTTATTCCACCAAGTGATGTGGGAAGCCACACCCCTTTTTGACCAGGGCATAATTTTAAAAAGATAGATAACTCATAGGGCGGACTGGTCAAAATTATATAAATAATATCATTATTATTGGGATTTTTCCGTGCACATTTTAAAAGGTGTTAGGACTCTGTACCATGTTCTGAGGCAGAACCCTGCTATTTATTGATATTGCAGACACTGTGTTTAAGCTAGACAAATGAAAATTTACTGGAATGCGTGTAGAAGGGGGGTGTACAGTTGTGTCAAATCTGGAAAGGTTTAAAGGTCATTATCTGGATGAAAAGGTGCAGAATTCTGTCAAAAGTGGACATAACATCGTACAAAGACAGTGATCGGATGGTTTGGTACTACAGAAAATATGTTAACTGGACCTATACTATTAGAAAAATGGGATATAGATAAATGTGTGTTTGGATCAAATATAGATTTGTGTGCAATTTGACAGGGGAAGGATCCTCGGACCATAAAACCTACAGCATCACTCTGACTCACATTTCCTTCCCCCAATCATGGGAGAGGGGGGAATTGGGCCAATGACAAGTAGAGAGGGGCAGGCTCAGTTATGCCAGGCACACACCCATTTTCAAAACACATAAAAAGGAACATTGAAACCCAGGTAGGGACATTCACTTTCCACTTTCTTGCGGGACGCTTTGCGGGGAGACTCCAGACTTCAAATCCATCAACCTCCAGAGACCAGAGAGACCAGAGATCCAGAGAGACCAGAGATCCAGAGAGACCAGAACTGTGCAGTGCTGAGAGCAGAACCAGAGACCAGACCGCTGTGAAGAACCGCTAGCAGAAGTCCAGCCAATCCTGACCCGATCGGTGACAAAGCCATTCCTGTCCAAAAGATAGTGTGAGTACTCTAGGACTGTGCCAGACTAATCTCTTAGTTTAAAATAATCTAATTAAAACTATTTTAACCTATTTAGAACTACCTCATAGGAATCGTGTGTGTCATTCTGTCCTTTTTAAAGCTGAAAACTGTCACCTGTCAATTTGAACTTTTAAATTTCAAATCCGAAAAACTACCTTCACAAAATCGTCTGTATCTCCGGAACCATTTGTGCTAGGATCTTAAAGCTATCTTAAGTATCTTAAAGCTAAGATTCTAGGCTTTCCAACGAACCTAGAACCGACTTGCATATAGGGCCTCTGTAATTACGCTCGACGCACGCGATTAAATTTGCCGCGATTTGACATTTTGCACAATTTCAGCCACGTGTAAAAATCAGCAGCTCCTTGCTTTCCTTTGCTAAAATTCGTTTTAACCTGCTAGTTACTCATAGAGCATTGCTAAAGTGAGCCTGAACTAATATAACTAGATATCACCCACCCTGAACCTCTAGAGGGAATTAAAAGCATTTTTAGCACATTTCTCACTTCATTGTCATCACATTCAAAGCATTTTGGGCCTGTGTTTCAAACTTCTACCTGTTTTCCTCTAAGCTCGCTGGGGGGGAACTGCATTTCGTATTGCATTTTGTTGGGATTCTTGAAGACTGTGTGCTCTCCTTCCATTTCTTACATTGCATAGGGGGGGGGAGTGAATTGTCAAGGAAAAGTGATTACATTGTCTTTTGTTGAAGCCATATCAAGTTATTTACTGCACTGCATTTCATTCATCATTGCGTTTCCTTGAACCATATAAAGCATTCTTTTCCACCTTATTCTTCTGTTCCTATTCATATGTAACCAAGAACTGTGCTACTGTATGATTACCTCTTGCGGATTACTGCTCATATTCACAAGTGTACTATCCATTATCAATTTATTTATAGAAGTGTGATATATATATATATTGTTAATTTTTCAAATAAACCTTTTAAATTTGCAAAACAAGCCTACTTCTTGGCTCAGTGTGGTCAAGGGGGATTCTAAGAGAGGGGTGTTACACAAGGGTTCATCATCCAGATTATAACTTGCCATAAAAATATATAAATAAGGGCTTCCCTTGGGCATCCCCGACAAGTCACTGACTTAGTGGGATTGTTTGATTGGAGTCACTTACATGCCTATACAAGAATCAAACAAACTTTGCTGATTCTTGTTTTTGCTGGTTTTTTTTATTAAATCGTGATTGGAAACAGAACCAAACACACTTAGAGCAGCAATGAGCCTTACATATTGTAGCGCAGTGCAACGTCATTTGGCACAGAACATTGTGACATATGGAGATACGTTGATGATCTTCTACAATTTTCCTGACTTCATCTTCATATCATTGGTTGTGAAGCAGCAAGAGTGTTCACCTTCAGTGACAAGAATTCAGTTTGACTTCAATCTTCTCCACTGCTTTTTGGGAATGTCTATTTTTAAATTATTAAGTATGTTGGTGCTTTTGTTTGATGGCTTCAAAGCCTACGGTACTGCATGTATGATTATGTACACTTCGAGCAGCAATTACCATTGCAGCTTGGTTAGCAAAGTGGTTTTGTGCACTGACTTGCTAGATGTAGATAGTCTTGCCTTATACCGAAATGCACAGGAGGCATCAAATAGCACTGACTTAACTGTTTTATTATGTAAACTATTAATAATCGGAATAGTATCTCTTTAATTTGGCACCTTTATTGTAATGTGGGCTGTGGTTTGGCATGCTTTTTTCATGTCAGATAATTTTAGCAATGCCTTATGTTTTGGGGGCTGTGGGGTGAGAGTAATTATATTTTAACCTCCTGCAGAACCCTGGTTAACCCATATGACCATTTGCAAGGTGCCATCTGCACCCTGCATCTTTTCACATGGGATCCAGTCTTTATCAGCTGTCAATGGCTGCGGGAAGGGAGGTATGTGTGACTAATGCAGGTTAACCTTGAGCTAAATAATGCTTTGAGTATGATTCACTAAGAGTTCCTTGAGAAGTGTATTAGTGTCACATGTTCTATGTAAGTCTGTTTTGAACACCTTTGAACTAAGGCATGTTATTGATGTGCATGTATACAATCTACTTTATATTGAATTAAACAGAATGTTTAACATCTTGAAACGCACACACACTGACACACACACACACACACACACACAAAAGCTATATTGAGTTCAAATTATATTTATTCCATACTGGCTCAAGTGAACACTGCACTGATTTCAAAGTGATCTGGGAATGCATAATAAAAACAGGCTAGTGGCAAGCAGGAACTAGCAGGATCAATAATTTGCTGGGAAGACAGTTGGAATGCACACCTAAAATGTGTCTATTGGGAGTACTCTCGAGTGGTAAAAAACAGAAACAAACAAAATAGCCATCTTTCTGTTGGTTTTGGCGAGGCGCGATAGGGCAATCTTATGTAAGAGCCATAGAGGACCTCTGATAGGTTAATGATCCCAACATATAATAAAGTGGCTAACAGCAGAAAAGGCACACATACATGAACAGATGATGAGTGAGGACTCTCAATTGCAAGGGAGCACACTCCTCAATGACTTACAAACATTGCTGGACTACCCTCAGAGAGGTTGATCACAATAGATATATCTGAGTATCTGAGTTGGAAGCGAAAGGTAGGGATAGGAAGGGGGGTGGATGACAGCACATGTTAATCTGATGTTTATTCAGTTTTTAAAACCAAGTAAACACATGTTTAAAAAAATAATGTGCAAGTGCAATATCATACAAAAAGTAAAAGGTTCAAATACACAATTACATAATAAGATTAAAACACAATGCTAAAAAGGATGTAATCACAGTTAAAGGCATGGACACTAATTGTAAACACATTGAGCATAACATGTTTTGGCTAAGTACAACCACAGGCCTTACATCTCACCCGCCAGGCCTTGGCCAAATAACTAGAAACTGCAAAGGCCGCCTCCACATAGCATGTCATTTTGCAGGTGGCAAGGGCATCCTTGGAGGACCAGGCCTGATATTTCCATAGGATTGGGAGAATACATCTTTTCCTTAACAGTTTGTATTTTGAGCAGTCAACGAAAAAAATGCATGATTTTTTTTTTTTGTTGTTATAGCTGACATTAATCAACTTTTCAATATTAAAATACAAAAACAAATATAATCCAATACAAAAAAAACAATAATAACAGAACAGAAGTGAAAAGAAAAAAAAGGAAAAAAAGAAAAGAAAAAGAACCATAAAAACATATGAAAACACTTCAATATACCAACTACAGCAATTCCTATATTGACCATATTTTTGTTTGTTTCATCATTAATAGAATCTCTAACTGTCACACATATAGGGCCTCATTACGACCCAGGCGGTAAGTTACCGCCTGGGCCGTCACTTTACCACCATGGCGTAAACTACGTTTACGCCATGGTGGTTGGCGGACTTACCGCCCCATTCCGACCTTGGCGGGGCGGTAAGTCCCCAATCCCCATTTACCCTTCCCCATTCCCATTTTTGCCCCATAGGGCATAATGGGAGTGGGGAAGGCGTTAATTACGCCACCGTAAATTACGGTGGCGTAATTAACTCCATGGTCCCTTAGCGCCATGGATTTTAACACCCGCTAAAAGCGGGTGTTAAAAGCTCCATGGCGCTAAGGGACCTCGTAATTGGCGGTAAGGGGTCGGCGCAGCTAACGCTGGCGTAAATCCCTTACCGCCAGGGTCGTAATGAGGCCCATAGTCTTGGTTCTTGAAACTATATTCATTGCCTCATAGAATTATCGTCATGCATCAAGCTTGGCTTCATCAAGTTTTAACTCATGTAAAAATGCATTGTCTCTTCTTGATACAGGCATAGAGATACCAGAATAAATTGTTCTCCACAATGTGTCAGATGTAAAGACACCAAATGGTTCCATTGTTTGTTTGAAGTATTTCACTCGGTGGTTAAAGAGTGCATCACAATTGGTCAGCAGATGTTTTAATGTCTCTACTGTCTCTTGTTGGTTGCAAAACCGACAGTTCTTTTGGTCTTGATTGATCAATCTTCGATGAGCCATCACTTGTCTTGTTGGCCAAAGATTGAGTCGAAGTCGGAGCAAGTCATTCCGATATTGAATAGATGGAGATCTGATCAAATATCGTTTCGGATAACCATGGTTCTTTATTGTGATGATAGCTGGGTCAAAGTCACAATATTGAGTGCATTTTGATCTTGTGTTTTCCCAATCCATAGCAAAAATCCTAGTTTTTATCTGCCTTGGATTTTGAAACAGTGTAAATAGGGTTGCTTCTATTAATGCCAGGATTTGGATGACTTGATTCCACCATTTACATAGAAATGTGTCTTTAGATGAAAAAATGTAAACTGCCAGAGTTCATAAAACTGTGTCGGAATTCCAAGCTAATAGACATTTTCTAAACATTGCTACAACCATCCAGGTATATCTCATGTTAAGGGAGATCAGCCCCAATTCATAACGGATTATAGGCAATGGTGTAGTGTTGGAAGATGGAGAACTCCCCGCCAATACTTCCCCTCAAGATTTGCCCAAAAGGTCTCATTCAGAATGGGTCGTGTTTCTGAGGAATCCAACAGAATGGGCAATACTTTTTGGTAGTAATACATTAGGGTTGGCACAATGGTAAACTTCCCATATTTTCTCTGTATAATCTTGGTTTGATGAATAAATGTTGTTACTTTATCCTGTTGCTTCTGTTTAAATGAAAGGTTTTAGTTGTGTGTTAAAATTTGGGCCCCCAAATAAGTATAGTGTTGTACCACCTGAAGGTTCTGGCCTATGAGATTCCATGCATAGGATTTTTTGATGATCTTTTGGGTCACATTAAACATCATGATCTTTGTCTTGTCAAGATTTATGTTTAGGTAGTTAGCTTAGTATAAGCTACCACCGCATCCAACGCCTTCTGCAGGCCCATGGGTGTTTTCGACATGATAACCAAATCGTCAGCATACATCAAAAATGGGATGCCCTTATTTGATCATTTCTGTGGGTCTGTACAGATGTTTCTAAACACTTCTCCCACATCCGAAATGAAAAAATTGAATAACGCTGACGCAAGCGTACAGCCCTGTCTCAAACCTCTGAAGGTCATGATAGATTGGGTCAGTTTTCCTTCAGCTGTTAATCTTATCTGTATAGTGTTATCTGTGTGCAGATCATTAATAGGATGTGCAATGTATTTCGAGCATCCTTGTTGGATTACATTTTTTATTGATAACTCCTGTGAGACAGAATCAAACGGTGCTCACAGATCTATATAGGTCATCTATAGAGGCTGCTTAATGGCTCTGTGATGTTCAAATACTGCCATTAACATCAAGAGATTGACACATGTTCCCATCCCGGAAATAAACCCAGTTTGGAGAGGATCTTTAGCTCCTGATTTTAGTGTCCAATGTGTAAAATCTCTGAGTAAGAATCTCGAGAACAGATTGCCTGATACATCTAGTAATGAAATAGGTCTGTAATTGCTGGGCAATTTTCTATCACCTTTTTTGAAGATCGGGATAATTATGGCCGACTTCCATGTAGCTTGTATTATGTTGGTGGTTATGACCTGCATAAAGATAAGAGTTAGAATTTTAGACCATTGAACTGGATTTTGTTTGAAAACAAAGTTGCTCATGCCATTGGGACCCGGTGCTCGCGAATTAGAGAGTTTGTTTATAAAAAATAACACATCCTCTTCTTCGATTCTGAGCCCTTCATAATTTGAACGTTCTCTAGGCAATGAACTCTTGTAGGACTCTTCCTTCTGGTACATTGTAATAAAGTATGTAACCCATTCAGTTTCGTTGACCCCATTGAGTTGTACTACTTTTTGAGTAGCATTGTTACTAATGTTAATCAATGCCCATATCTGGCCTGTATTTTTGTTGAGGCTACTTCTCAACATGGCTTCTCCACCTGTTTGTGGCATGTGCATATGATGGACTCTTAGCCTGTTTTTATAATGGCATTTTAATGTTTTAAATTTCTCACTTTTATTCAAAAAATGTGAATGTTGGATCAATCTTCTATTTTTCCTTAGCAGTGTTTTTTTTTTGCTTGTACCAAGGCGTCATATTCATGACATGGTTTAGAGAAATCTAAATTACACTCCCAATATGACACATGATAAAGATGGAGAAACGATGTATAGTCAGTTGATGCCTCTTGATCATCGTACAGACTAGTTTCTATGTTTTTATAAAAATCAGACAGAGTGTGCATGTTCCACCTAAGTCTTGTACGGGCATTGTTTACTATGAGCGAATGTGAGAAAATGCTACTCTCTTATTGGTCGCCCAGGTCTGCTAGGTACCATTTCAGGTTCAAGATGTTGTGATCACTGTAAGGCTGTGGGAACATATGAAAACACACGGCTCTATTAAATGTGTCGGGATCAAGAAAGACATAATCAATTATTGAAGTGGAAGCCCCTCTTTCCCAGGTTGCATTGGGAGTGGTATCTCCCGGTAAAGATCCATTACACATCACCAATTTCCGATCTTTAACCAGATGCATCCACCTAAAACAGGTCAGATTAAATCTTTTTTTGTGGACTGGTAAGAGCTGCAAGTTTATATCCCCCGCCACAATCACAGCCGTAATCTCTGGGGATTCCATGATGGTATTTAGCAGCAACTCTAAATCTAGAAAAAAAAACATCATCAGGAATTCCCTTTGGGTTTCTGTATAAATTGAGTATAGCCATTGTTCCCCCCCCAAAATTTCCAGCTTAACCAGTTGTAGAAAGGGATTTGGGGCTAACCAAGGAGAAAGATGCCACCTCTTATGATTTTTGATTGCCACCATTAGGCTTGATGATGATCTTCCTCGAACGACTGATTTAGCTGGGTTCAACAGAATAGAGTGATCTTCCCATATTGGTCTTTTTAATAACCAAGTTTCTTGGAGGATTATGATATCATGGGAGACTAAAACTTTTGCACTGGAACCCAACAGATGAGAGTGTCCACAGGTGTTCCAACTAATCAAAGAGATGGCATTTCTCTCTTGCTCTAAGACTGGTTATGACTTAGGGACCCACTCTCTCTTTTGGTTCTGCATATCAGATATCATTGTTCTCGATGGGTTCATATTTCTATTTGCATTGTGTTCCTGTTCGTGCTTATGGAAATATCTGCCCTTATTTTCCATCCTAATGATTCCTTCTTGATCCATACTCGGATGTCGGGCTAGTACAAATCCCACTGCAAATATCTCCATTCTGGCTTGTCATAGAGCATTTCTAGTTAGATTATATTGAATCCATAGCCTTACTATGGAGGGGTCATTTTCTTTGATAAATTCTACCTGCTCAATATCAGTGGTAGATATATCTTGTAGAGTACCCACTTCCTAACAAATCGCCAATATACTTGAACGATTCAGCACATACTCTGGAAAGGGAGCTGGACGACATTTTAGAATTAATCTGTGGTACATGTCCTATTTTCTTTTAGAGTTGTTACACATGGTATTGCCTTGTGATGGCCCTTTGGAATTGCTCTTAGGTTTTTTATCTTTGTCCTGTGTTATGTTAAGGATATCAGATCTATTTTGTGGACATTGTGATATTCCAAGATCGACCGTCGGATTATCCTTATTTGGTGAAATTAACTTGGTCATATTGAGTCTAAAGTAGTTCTCAATGGATCTAGCATTGATCTTCTATCCTACCAGATTCTGGCTGTTGAGATACTGCAGACGAATCACTCTCTTTCTCTTTAGTTTGGTGATGATTACTTACTCCTCCTGGCAATACCATATGATCAAGAAGCTCTTGCTGGAGTTGACCACTAACAGTGATCAGCCTTGGATGCATATGCTGTTTATGCTCTTTAGATGTAAAAGGCTGAATGTGCTGCAGTTGCAACACTTCTTGATCAAACCGTGCTACCTGAGCCTTGTTATTGTTTTGAGTTTGTGGTTTATATATAGCCGACTTTAAAACAATATTTCAATTATGAAGATTGCTCTAGGATGTCACCTTAACAAGTTGTTGCAATTCAACATACTTCTTTATCGAATTCTTAATTTGGGCTCTAACATCTGGCAAAATTGAGAATTCTTCTTTTTGTTTCAGAGGTAACTTCTCCATATTGCTACCACTCACAGTAACCGACTGGGCATCTGGTTTTTCAAGCAACATATTTGTTACACCGCTACTTAATTTCATGGTCTGTGACCCCATTGTCTTTGAACTGGCTTCGTGTGAAGCATCTTCCTGCCGTATCTCTGTTTGATCATCGGTGGGGCTTGTTGGCCTAGGACCAGCCAGACTTAAGCTCTTTGTTGGGGCTTCTACTACTTTGATCGTCTCAATTAATTCATTTAATGGAGGATAATCAGAAATAGTAGTTTTGTTACTCTGGTTTTCTGTTGTAGGCATTCTTTCCCCCTTTTTGTATTTTTTTGCATTAGACTTGGTTTATTAGCTGATTTTAATTTAGGCATTAATCGTTTTATTAAATGTTTAATGTTAGCCCTTGATCGTATAGGTAGGGCATCTTAATTTTTAGACATATCAGTAAGATTAATGCCTTTGTTCTTGGCATTTGCATGCTGGAATAAGTCATACATAATTGGTACATCCCCAGATGAGCCCACCACCCCCTTTGGCACAGTCGGCGCCTTGTCCACCAAAGCCAGCATACTCATATCTACATTTACTTTCATTTCAGGTTGTGAAATGTGAGTAATGTCCAGCATCTCAGATTGGCCTCTGGACACACTGCTATCAATGATTTGAACAGAATTACCAACTCCATTATCAGATGGAATGTCCCCAATCACATGACTTATTTCCGGTACACGTGTAAAATCTTTCTCCATAGTACGCCATTTCACCAACGCCATTTCATTACAATAATTAGTAGAACCTTGCTTTGGGGACAGTTGATTCATCCATTGTACTAACTGGTCCAGTTGTTTTGCCTGTAAAGTTAGTTTGTGATCTAATGTCTCGAACAGTTTCGTTAAGGCGACCACAGTCATATGCATAGAGTTCAATGTGATTTACAAAAGCTTAAATTGTGACTGGGTCTTCTCAACTGAATCCGAGTTCTGCATTGGGATTTCACTTTGTCTTTGTGACGATTGACCTTCTGTTACTAGACCCGCCAACAAAGAGACTCAGTGATTCATACAAACTATTGTCCCTTGATGAAATTATGGAAGAGGAAGCGATAAATTATATTTTTTCTAAATTAATGCTTGAGCCCTCAATTCGATGTTCTAGGTCAATAGTTATTGGGGAAGATGGCATGTCTTGGACCTCACCAACAGGTCGTTCTAATACCGGTTCAAACCTAAAGTCTTTAGCAGGTAAGATTTTTTATTTTTCCAAGCTCTTGGGACTTATTGTGTCTGGACTGTACCAACTTGATTGCACCTCAAGTGTACTTAAATCTTTGATTGATGTTTTTAGACTTATGGGACTGTTGCATTTGGAATGACCATCAGCTGATAGTAATTGTGTGTCCGTGATTGAAATGTGAATTGATTCTTCATTCTTTGTGGCAGATGGTACAACCGACTCATTCTCAATGTTTTTAGTTGTCAAGTCATTGCTAGAATACTTCAATTTTCAAAATTCACGTATGTCCCCTTCACAAGTCTTTTTGCCACAATAGTCAAGAGATTGGTTTTGTATCTTTCTTTTCAAGGTGGTAACAGATGGAAGTCGCATTGGCGTTGATTTTAGGGTTAATGATGTACTAGAAGTTTTAAGATTCTTTGCCATCTTAGATCTTAAAAAATAGCCTCCGTGTAGCATGAATGACACTCTTCACAGAACGTATTGTGAGTTCCTTTGGTAGGTTGCTCAAAGGGTTTAGCTCCGCAGTCGCAGCTACCCCACGTGGATTGTATTTAAATTCTATTTGTCAGGCTGCTCAAAGGGCTTAGCCCCGCAGTCGCAGCTACACCACGAGGATTATGTGTACATTCTGTTTGTCGGGCTGCTCAAAGGGCTTAGCCCCACAGTCGCAGCTACCCTACGTGGATTGTCTATAAATTCTGTTTGACGGGCTGCTCAAAGGGCCTAACCCCACAATCGCAGCGATCCACAACAAGCCGCACAGGATCAGCGTGCTGTCTCAGCCTCAACATCAGACACACTGCTAACAAACCGCGATATCAGCATTTGGGACAGCATACCAGATTTGAGCTTATATAATGCATTGCGAATAAACATTTTTTTAAAAAAAAGTATCTCCCAAGTGCAGCAGTGCTTATTAATCACAGAAAGAAAAACAACATTATAGATCTACACAGTCTACATGGCAAGTCCTCTAAATTAAAACCATGGAAATGTTCCAAAGTGACCGCAGATAAATCCTATTTCGTGCGAAGGGCAATCCAGCACCACTTGGCAATATTCCACAGACACTTCACGAACAACAGAACGTGTAGCTCAAAACCCAAAGACCTGCAGTCCTGCACAACGATGATGAAAACCCCAAAATAGAACCTTAGTAGTACTGTAATATGTGCGTCTGAAAGGCCAGAGGCCCACAGTCACCACAGAGGAAGGATGGGAAAAAAGGGTTCTGGAGTAAAACAGTTAGTGGCACAGTTTAATAAGCGGCTCAAAGTCGCAGGCCTGCAGTCACTGCGTTGCACAGTAAACACAACCAACACGAGGGGAGTTAGTATAATGCCACAGTTTGGGAGTCGTATCACTCTGGCGATACGTAACAGCAGCAAGACCCCTTATATTGTTTTGTTACAAATACACCATTATCCAGATATACAAAAAGGCACAGCTGAAATCCTTTGCACCAAGTGTCAATAAATAAAAAAGAATAAATTGCTGGCGGTATTGCTGGGTATATTTGTTAAAGTTGTTAGGGTGCTGGTTTCCGGAGCTCCAAAGCAATGCAATACAGTTTCTTATGATAACAACAGGGGGTAGGCAGGGATCTTAAAACGTCCCACCAAGCCGCTCAGAATACTCTACACTGGGCTGCCTGCATACCAGTGCACGTTTTTCTCAGGTTTGCCCCGAGTCTCCCCACGAACCTCAAGAGGGGAGGGGGTACAGAGGATCAGGGGCAGTGGGAGTGTATGTAAGCCCCTGAGCAAAAGGTTACAAAACATAACCTTTTCTCCCCTTACTGCCTGGGTCATGGTCCGCCTCAGAGCTTTTCTCTAGGAAAGCAAAGTCGGCAGGCCCGGCACGTCACTGCCCGTCACTTCTCCTCTCCTCTAAGACGTCTCCTCTCCTCTCAACCTGTGAAAACTCTGAATCGAGGAAAGAACCTCGAGCCTCAGTGCTCCGTGAACAGAGTCAAGCCGCACCTCACACGCTTGCGCAAACCCGGAACCCGGAAGCCACTGAAAGAAGCTGCTTCCGACTCGTCATTGTTTCTATTGCGCTAGAGCTGAAAGGGCAACACTTTGATGGATTAGTAGCTGAATTGGGCGAAAATTCAGCTATCTGAAAGATGGTTAGTCAGAATTTTGTATATAGTACTCTGTTAAAAAAAGGGTACATCTCATTCAGATATTTCTCCAGAGAGAATTCAGCTTTGAAAATAATGTGATCAAGAAATCTCGTGTATGTTTATTCTGGCTTCCAAAAACGGGGATCCTGTCTTTCATGGGTGATTTTATTTTGTCAGAGTTTCCATGTTCTCTAACTTCACATCTTGAGCAAAATGCTGTACTTACACGTACGGGACTCATTGCGAGTTGACAGAATTACCCATGGTATTTCCATAAAACCGCAATACAGTTACCACCCTTGGATAGTGAGATAAATCCTTCACCTATCAAGTTTTTTATATTCCCATTGGGGATTGGAGAATTTACCACCAGCGGTAAACCTGCCAGCAATAAATCCTCAATGTTTCTGGATGTAATGCCTCCACCTTGCCGCCAAAGTCAAAATATAGCAGAAGAGTAAAAATGGAGGTACTATCCTTCAGAGAATGATGCCCTTACGTGTTTGCTTGCAATCTCTGTTATTGTCCCTTTCTTTGGTATATTTACCTTGTCAGCACCATTTCTAGGATTTTCGTGGTTGGTTCTGATATATTGCTGTATTGCTCTGTATTGTTTGGCAGCAGGTTCAGCACCCACGGGCACAGCCTCGTCTCTTTTGTGTGTATGCGTCTAGTCTTTCACCTCTATCCCACTGCCTTATTTGGAACCATGCCCCACTTCCTTCTCATGCAGTCTGCCTTTTACCCTGCTTCTTCACTGGGAGGATGAGTCATGCCCCCTTCCTGTGAACTACAGACTATTTTAAGTGCCTTGTTCTCGACTTCTCGACGAATGTATCGATCTATAATTCTGTGAGATTATTTTTGCATTTTAAATGTACAGCCTTTGTTCTTACCCTTCTCTGTTTTTTTCATCTTCATAAAATGGTTTAGCATCTGAGACCCTGCTCCTTTCGCTTCAAAATCTCTACCTGATGATTTTCCTGCATTTCCCATTTTCCCTTTTTATCTTGTGTCTCTCTGCCCTCTTTATTAGTATTCTGTGTTGTTAATTGTTTGGTATTACGAGTTTAATTATAATTCTATGCTACTATCTAGCAGGCTCATGCACACCATGGTGACCTGAATAAAGTCTGGGTCCATGCTACTGCCAGCATCTGACAGCCCATACACTGTTTATCAGCCCATGCTCCCAGTCGCAACAGAACCCAGCTACTTGTGCCCCAGATCATGTCAAATTCGTGTTGCAATGTTTCAGTGAATGCTGTCTTGTCTGTGTCTTTCCTTTATAGACAGGAGGCCTTGTTCCCCTTTGCCATCAACTCTTGAGTGCAGGCCTGTGGTAGCTGAACAGGAAAGGGTGGGTAAGGTTGCCTCTTTTTGCATACAAAATGTGGGTGGTAAATTGTTATCGCATATCTCTCTTTGCATTATTGCATGGACTTCCTGCCAATGCAATTCATTTTTCCCTTTTACGTTATAGATCATTCGGAGACTAGAAAATGCAGGATGTGTGTGCTGAGCCAAGTAGAACCTCACAATATCATCTAATGAATGGACATTTCCTGTTTGCAGTAGGTCATGCTCAAAGCGTGCTGCAGGCTCTCTTGCAACGCAAATACTAAATCATTGCGCCATTGCCATGGGGCTTATTTTTTCAAATCCCGCGTATTTGATGGCGGGAACCCGTTTTGTTAGCACTTTAACTGGCAGAGTGCATAAGTGCAGGGCAAAAGGCAGCGTACAAGCATGTACACCACCTTTTGCCCTGCAGTTTTTGACTCCAACATGCAAATGAAGTGAACATCGCCTGCCATATATGTTTGCAATGGATCCCTATTGGGTCTGCCTGCTTTTTGCAGGCGCATAAAGCTGGCGGACCCCATAGGGATCCCCAGAATTTGTGCTGGTATGAAAATGCATGCTGGCACAGCAGCTGGAGCATTTGTATGGCAGAGCGGAAGCGAGGTGGCGAAATGCAAGTTGTGTTCTGCCCCTCATCTACCCCATTAAAATGTTTGAAAATAAGCCATGAAGAATATCAAATGCATAAAAGTGTTATGCAAGACCACTTTTGCATACAAACTACTTCATGGCTAATTACAATATTAGCTCTAGGATGTTTTGGCTTTTATGGAAAAATTATAAAGGATGGTTGTCCTGTGGTCAATACAGGTCAAAGCTAAGTCCTTACTGATGACTCTATTTAACCTGCTGATTCCTTCAGAGTTATATTGATCAGACTATTGTGTGTATGTTATGTGATTGCATTAATCGTCACATTTCACTTGTTTATAATGAAATTGAAAAATGATTGTCTAGTTATTTGAGTCTATTAACCCTTTAAGTGCCAAGGACGAGTATACTTG
This sequence comes from Ambystoma mexicanum, assembly GCF_040938575.1. NCBI lineage: Eukaryota > Metazoa > Chordata > Amphibia > Caudata > Ambystomatidae > Ambystoma > Ambystoma mexicanum. Next base: position 1,141,543,441 of record NC_090931.1, on the reverse strand, counting down.
TCCTTTTTACATAGACTTCAATAATAGCCTGGCACTTATACCAGAGGCAGAAACCGAACAATACGGCGGAGTGGGTCCTCTTATGAAATGCAAGAGTGGGTCCAGATTAAGAATCTCAAATGATTTGATCACTAGTTTATCTATGCAATTCACTCAGGGGCTCATGTGTGAGTGGACTATACTCCCCTCCTTAAATGTTTTTTTGTGAGACATCATCGAACACTTTGGAGGGGCAGAACCACGTTGCACTCCTATGATGAAATGTTGGTGAGAAAAAAGAAAAGAAATGAGAAAACTGAAACGAAGATCTATAAACTCTAAACATCCAGACGCCCTACTGCAATCCGAAATTGCATCAGGACAATACAAAAATTGGGTGCAAGCCCACAGACTGGAAATGTACCAACATGAGTCGGAATAAATGCTGTAAGTGTTATGTTGGGGAAGGACTGGGGAATTTTGGTTGCTTGTAAAAAACTGCTTAGAGAATGCGAGACTACCTGAGACAAATTAGATTAGATAGATTTTCAGGATCTCTATGCAGAGAAAAAGGTTAGTACCACTCTGGAACCAAGCAAGGAACTAGCACTTTGGGAGGTCGCACATGAAATTGAAAAAATCGGAGGAAAACTCCTTTACTCCGGGCCTAGATGGCCTTACCAACGCCATCCTAAAGCAAAAGCCGGCACACTGGGCCTGGTTTATTCATCTCCTGTTCAGGTGAATTCTATATAACTGTTATTTCCCATGATTAACTGTTCCATCCCGGATTCTTGGAGGAGTGCTATTGTCGTTCCGATATTCGAGAAGGGAGAGAGGAAAGACCCTAAGAACTATCGTCCCACCGATATCCTTGATGTGATTGGTAAAATCATCGGATCAATGCTCCTGACAATTGAACTATGGACACTGCAAGCAGCTTTCCTCCATGGATAGATGGGGGCCACTTAACCAACCTTTTTTATATGCTGATGATCTGGTTTTAATTGACTAAACACTGTTTGGGTTACAGTGTCAACTGGACAAACTAAACATATTCATGGAGGAAAATGAACTCCACATACACACAATAAAGACAAAAATCCTTGTGTGAGAAAACATCGAACAAGTCAAAACCAACCTTCAAGTGGAAATTAGACCAAAAACTAATTGTACAGGTTGAAGTGTTCAGATACCCAGAAACACTGATAAATAATAGCTTAATTAAAGCTCTGCTCAGTGACTCCTTGCGGCTGAAAGTTAAATCACTTGCAAGTCAAGTGACCGTAATGACTAAGAAATGTGGTCATTTTCCATGGTCCTTGTAGTGGCTTTTACAAGATGAAAGTTTTGCCAACTTTGACATAGGGATCTGACGCAACACTGAGGATCCCAAACAAAATATGACCAATCTTGGAGGGTATCTTTTGGAAGAAATTGTTGAAAGTTCCAAAGTCAGTTCCTATCCAGATTCTGAGCATAGAACTTGGCCTTCAGTCCTTGAGGGCTATTGTAGAATGGAAGAGACTGGCTCTGTTTAGGAAATATTTATTGGGCGCCAAAATACCAATCATGGAACTGATTTGCAAAGAAATTGTAAAAGGGTCTAACGGCGCATTGACAGAATGGGTCGAAGGTAACCTAGCAACACAGAGGAAACTTGGGTCCACTGATGAAGACATGAATACAAATCCATCCAAACTGAACACTAAGTTTGGAAAGCAGGACTGGATCATTACCCTAAATGAGGCTTCTGCTTACAAATTACACCAGCAGATGGCTCATGAAGCGAGGACATTAGGTGTACTACCTAAATATCTGGCTAAATTCCCGTCCAGATTTCACAGAAACCAATTCCTGCGGCTCAGCACGAACCTACTACAATCAAATGAAATAATCGGGTTAAGACAGCCAGTTGCAGTCCCCAAAAGACAACACATGTTGTTTCTGCTTGGTAAGTGACCAAGCAGAAACGTTAAGACATCTGTTGTAGTTTTGCACGGTACTGACCAAAATTAGAACAAACCATTTTTACCATTATCTACAAGATGTTCCAACTTTGAGCTTGGGCGGATGTTGGGCTAATCTTTTGAGTGGGGAAAAGGTGTCAATGGTATTAACTACAGTGGCATGTATGAATGAGATATTGTCAAAGTGGGCATGTGAGGAGTTGATATGGGTATAACTGTGGGTTAATCTAACCCTCTGGCCTGGAATTCATCTGGAAAATGGTGTGTTTCTATGTGGAAGTGCCAACTTCCCCTTTATTCTCCCTCTTTCCTCTGTCCGACGTGTGATTACTCTTTTTAACGGATATATGATTAGAAGGACTGTGTAATTTTGCAAAATTCTTGTAAAGATCTGATGCAAAAATAATTAAAACAATATATATATATATATATATATATATATATATATGTGTATATATATATATATATTAGGTGTATCTATGAGTACCCTTCTAGATTGAACTGTTGTATAGTTGTTTTGTTTAACTATGTGGCAAATTCAGTGAGAATTGTCAAAGGTCGATAGCAGCATGTTAACTGATTTGTACTTCCAGCAATTCAGTCAACAACCGTGCGTGAGTAGCTATTCTCTAATGTAGAAATGACTATCCTGAGATTCGCTTTCGCTTACATTTGTTGGTTTGGGAAGGGCTAAGGAAGTGAGGGTCAAAGCATGCTTTGGGCAAATACTATTTGTTGGGCCACCTTCTTCAGGGCTATGCCATTTCTTGAGGGATTTCATCATGCATGTGATTGATAGTGTGTACATGAATATACCTGTCAAAAGTACATAGGGATCTTATGAGTTGCATTGAAGAAAGCACCCACACGGAGACTCTTGATTAATGGTTGCAGAGGGTGTCCCTAAACAAATAGTTGCCTCAAGTCTAAATGTAATCCAGCGATCAATATAGCAGAAGGTATCAGATCTGTTAGACCTTTAGAGAAGTAGGAAGGACACCCACCCCCAACTGATTACACAAGACCATTCACGTTTTCTATTCTACTTCAGACTTATGGGTTAAGGGGTTAGCTAAGGCAGTTTGATGCACACGAACCTTCCAAAATAGTTAAGAAGAATAAGGTTGAATTCTGTCAGCGTCCCCCTTTCGTAGTATCTTATCGATGAGAAGTATATGCTTAGGAAAGAAGAAGCTATCACTCTGAGACCGGACTCAGATGTTCTTGGAATTATTCCTGGATCGACTATGGTGGCACCTGGAAGTAGCCTTACAAGAAGCGCCAACCTGCACACTTTCTGTGTTTGTTTATTCTTCAGTTTACCAGTATCAAAGAACCATATTAGATCGGATTGTATGCAGCTGTGGCACACTCTCAGGACGTTACTGATGCATATAGAGCATAGGTAGAGCTTCATGGAATTACATATATATTTTAATATCAAAGCAGCTCCTAAAACATTGATTTTAGCAGAAAATCTCTGTCTTTACTGTCATTTTTACCGACACATGATTTTCAGCAAGAAACCTCCCGAATTCTGACCATTTTAATAGCTTTGCACCCTCCTGATTCTGGCCATTTATTAGCTTTACACTGTCCTGATTCTGACCGGTTTAAAAGCTTTACAATTTTGCACTACTAATCAATTGTCCTCCATAAGATCACAAACCAAAATAAGCATCCCTTTAATGGATATTTGCTAGCACTAGGGCGAACTGTGCCCTGGTACTAATACCGTTCAACTTTGCTCTTGCACTGATGCACGTTTTCTGTAATCTGGACCCAAGTCCTTTGTTTTGCGTCTGCCTTTGCCAGTATATACTGTATCAGTGACAGGGGCATCAACATTCCTTCACGTAATTGCTTCTATTACAGTTAGAAGGTGCTCCCCAGCTCTAGGTCCACTTTCTCAGTAGATGTGTATTCATATTATGAATGAATGGGCATAGTATACATCCTCACAATAAATGAGTCTTATAACCAGAGGAAGTCCTATCTACATTTGAAGCTCATGGAAAGTTTCTATATTGCCATATGATCACTCACCTTTTATAGGAACACAGGCGTAGCCAAGATTGTGTAACAAGTGGGGTCTGGAGCCAACATAGGAGGGCCAACACGCTTATTCTGCCACCGGCTAAATGTGCAGTAGTGACCGGGCGTAGTGAGCGAGTGTGAACTAATCAAGGGGCAGGCTCACCCCTGAGAAAATGTGCAAAATAATCGGTTATCTTTTTTGTAGGGTGATATATGAAAAAAATACATTAAATGACAAGTCACCAACAATGCACAGAAGCTTTTTCAAGCGCATTTTCATGATGCTTTTGTACACTATACCAGTACTCTACAAGTATAAAAAACATTTTCATATTGATTGTGCCCGCTGATGTCCATTCTGGTGCACCTACATGTGCCACTATTCCCACACAAGAAATACCCCTGTTGGCTTCGTCCATAATTCCAGTAATAATACTGTAACAAAACAGGTTTATGCTGGCTCTGACAATATATGCTACAATCCCCATGTAAGAACATGCTCATGTTGGCTTTGCCTTAACGCCAGTAGATAAAGCCATGCCAGAGTAAGAAAACATATCTTTGCTGGCTACACAAATGCCCCCATTCCCATATAAGAACTCTCATCATGTTGTATTTACTCCCTAATGGCAGTAACAAATGTTATGCTATAGTAAAAGAAACATTACCTTGCAGGCTGCACAAATGCTCCCACCTCAATGTAAAAACAATGATGTTGCCTTTGGCCTTGACACCATTAGTAAAATGCAATGCCACAGTAAGAAAACATGTCCTTGCTTGTTAGCCGATAAGCTAGTTCAGAGGTTTGAGCGCTCACTGTTGCGATCTGAAAGTGATTCACAGGTTCAAATCCCGGCAAGGCCAACTAGCCTTTTATCCTTCCGAGGTTAATAAATGAGCACCAACTTAGGTTGGGTGATAATTGGATGTAAATACGTTCTCTGTACACTGCCATGGTCAAAAATGCTATTACATATCATTAGACAAATCGCCCACATATAAAAACACTCATGTTCTACTCATCATGTTGTATTTACTCAGTAATGGCAGTAAAATATGGGATGCCACAGAAAAAATACATTTCTTTATAGGCTGCACAAAAGCTTCTCAACCCCCCCCCCCCCACCCTTGCCATGTAAGAACACGTATGTTGCCTTGACATTAAGACCAGTAAATAAAATTGTCAGGCCACAGTAGGGAAACATGCCCTCCCCCATGTAAGAACACTCATGATATTGTCTTTGTCGTTCATGTGAGTACAAAATTCCATGCCACAGTAGGACCCAGCCAACCCCACTGTAGAACCCGTCCCGCACTCCAACCACACCATAATTACACTCAAGTTAGCTTTGCTTTGCCCAAAAACACCAGTAAAACATGCCATGCTCCTGTCAAAAATTTGTCATGCTCCAATGCCACTCTCCGGGCCCCAGCATGAACACACTGCGGCCGCCAGGAGTCTCCCAACCAAGTCCGACCAGGCTTACCTATTAGTGCTATCATACTGTGGATTATTCACCTGATTACTTTGTGGGGCTCCATCCCCAGCACACCACAAGACTCCATACCAGTTCTAACCATCCTTAAATCGCCTTGAAAATGACTCCTCTGGGTCGAAACACGTGTCAGCAATGCAAATAAAACACTTGTTACATCTTTCAAACCAGTTTCCTACACATTTATGGATGGAATATACACTCATACAGACCTAAGTACCTGGCGGGATTGTGAAGGGACTCAAAACCCAATTCTCAGCCTTACATAGACACACACAGATAGAAATATACACACACACACATAGATATAAACACACTGAAACACATTCACCCACCAGTCACGCACTCATGCAGCATATCTGTCACTCACACAAGCACTCAGAAAATTACTCCAATACTGCAAAATCTACTCAGTCAGTTTGCTGCCTAAAATGCATGTTGCTTAACACCAGATCGCTCCTAAAACATGCCATCAAGGTAGCAACTGTCATCCAGGAATTAGATCAGGATATATGCACCCTCACAGAGACGTGGGGCCATGAGGCAGCAGATTCTGTATTAGAGTTAGCCATCCCTGTTGGCTGCTATATAATCAGGAAGGATAGAATATTTAGTAGAGGGGGGGTGTAGCTCTTATTGTTAAGTCACAATTTAAGACATGGGACTGTGAAATAGACATCATACCCGGTACTGAACTCCTTCTGATTAAAATAGCAGTCAGTGATGAAACAACATTGATTTATTTTTTACTATATAGAGCTCCTACACCTGACACTACCTTTCCAGCTATCTTGAATAGCCTTATTTTATCCTTTTTAAAACCTAATACAAAACTTATTTGATTGGGAGATTTTAATCTGTGGTTGGGATGTGCCACGGATGTTACTGTAAAAGTCATGGAGAATACTTTGGATTCCCTAGGTCTATCGCATCATATTAGAATCCCAACTCACATCAAGGGACACACATTGGATTGGGCGTCCTCCATGAATGTGACCCTTTGGAACATAGAGGTTAATGCCTGCCCTTAAAGTTATTCCACCTAAGCTCTCATTAAAGGTGAGAAATCGAAGAAAGTTGAATCTCACGCATCTTGCTGATTGGGCCTCCACTCTCAATAGCAAGATTTGCACTATGGATAACCTTGAAGAAATCTCTACCACTTTTATGAATTCGCTAGGCATACCTACAGAGAAGTTTGTACCAATTAAAAATAAAATACAACCTTCTGTAGCACGCAATCCTTGGTTTTAATGAGGACCTTAAGGAACTTAAATGAAAAAAAAACTCTTTTATGCCTGGTGGCCCTGTAGACTTGAAACCTATGAGAAAGCATAAGCACAATATAAATTGGCCATATATTCTGCCAAAAAAGATTCTTTTAACAAAAGAATAATACATGCTAAGTCTGATAGCAGAGAACTCTTTAAAATCTGTTCCTACGTAGGCTACCGTTCTCAAAGATGAGTCATGGTGCAACGAATTTCAATATCCCCTGTCCAATAGGCTCGAAAAAATTAGAGAGGTGATTGAGGAAAAAAAACTTGATATGCCGAAACAAGTCTTGGAGGCTAACTTATATACCTCTGTTAACAAGGCTGCTGACCAACCCTCATTTAGCATTCAGCCTATTTCAGAACAAGAATTGGCTAAAGTCATCACTCAGTTAAAAAGCACTAGTCGTAATGGTGACCCTTGTTCTTCTATCATCATAAAAGTATGTTCCCCCATTCTTATTCCCGCACTGATGAAATTCGTCAATGCCTCCTTCACCCTTAATAAGGTTCCAGATAACATCAAAAATGCATGGATCACTCCACTACTTAAAAAGCCCAATCTCTGGTCTCCGAATGCATCAAACTATAGACCCATTACAAATACAACCTTCCTGTTGAAGATCTTAGATAGAGTAGCATATAACCAGATTTCCATATTTCTGGAGCAGAATTATATCTATCATGAATATCAGTCAGGTTTCCGTATGAACCATGGAACTGAGACTGTTTTGCTGGCTCTTAAGTCCCACCTACTTCACAGGATGGATTGGGGTCATATATCGCTTCTTATGATTCTTGATCTGTCGGCAGCTTTTGACCTGGTGGATCATTCCATCTTGTCCACCAGGTTAAAGAATACTGCTAACTTTTCCCAAGCTGCCGTAGACTGGATCACCTCCTTTCTGGAGGGGCAGCAAGTCAGAGTGGCTAGTGACAGTGCTGAAGCAAAACCTACCACACTTATGTACAGGGTTCCACAGGGAGCCTATGTGTCACCTTGCTTTTATAACATCTTTATGATCCCTTTCTTCCAGATGTTAATAAAAAGGAAGGGATCATATTTGCAAATTATGCAGACGATACTCAGTGTGTTATCCCTATCTCAAGATCTCATCTAGAGGACGAAATTCTCATCAATGAAATCTAACAAAAAATCCAACATTGGATGGTGGGAAATGGTTTAGCTCTCAACAGCTCTAAAACCAAGCTCCTACTGATCGGGTCAGAGACCAAACTCAAGAAGTTGGACCCATCTATAGGAACTTTACCATAGGCAACTGCCAAATTGATGTCATGAGTAAAGTTAAAACCCTGGCCATCTATTTAGATAAAAACCTGAACATGAAAGCCCAGGTTAACAGTTTCCACTGCATCCTACTTTATTAAATTGTTTCGCTGTCTTAGACGGTTTGTATCTGAAAAAAACTCTTGCAAGGGCCATCATTGGCTCCAAATTACATTATTGTTGCAGCCTTTTGGTAGGTTTGGTTTGTCCCTATCAGACTTTCATCGTCTTCAGGTCTTACAGAATGTAGCTGTTAGAGTCGTTAAATGTCTTGCAAGAAGAGACCACGTGTCGGAAGCTGGCAGAAGTCTGCACTGGCTCCATGTTCAGGCCAGGATTTCCTTCAGGCTACTACTCATTACAAATAAATGTGTACACGGAACTATGGCAGCCTATCTTAAAGGAATTGTCATCCCCAAGAAAAAGATCAGAACCCTCAGATCTGATGAATTGAATATTCTCAACGTTCCTCGTTTTAAGACCAAGAAGTCCAGGGATGCTGCCTTTGTTTCTGCAGCGCCCCAGGCATGGAATTATCTTTCTCCCTCGTTGAGGCTTACCGCATCTACTGAGGTCTTTAAGAAATGGCTGAAAAATGCTCTCTTCTCCCAAGACTCTGATCTCCCCTTTTAATGTTATGGCTCTCTCCTTATCTCACTGCTATGATTACTCTGCCACTCTTATGTTTCTCATGTTAGTTCAGTTTTGTTCTATGTTCAGTGCCCTTAAGCCCTCGGGTACCTGGCACGCTATATAAATCCAAAACATAAACATAAAGATAAAGATTTACACAGCACTCTCATTCACAAGCGCAGTCTCACTCATGTACACCTTTCGCACTGCATTCATTCATATGCATGCACTTATAGACACCCCCTTGCATACATACATACACCCACTGACACACTACTTCACATGCATGCATTATTCCATTCAGACATGCATGCATACAATACTCGAATACACACAAACGCTTTTCTAGTTAATGCTAATTATTGGCAGCAGTTAAGCCTTCAGCTTCAAAATAGAGCGGGTGGGGGGCAGGGTGGTGTACTGATCTCCCCAGGGCAGGCGTTTGTCCTGTGCCTCTAAATTTGCTACTGTCTGTCAGCAATCACGTTAATGACTTTTCTCTCACTTCAGAGAGCAGTGTATTTGCTTCTAGGTGAGAAATGTGACAGCTTCTTGCAGTCTGAGCCTAGCTGGGTATCACAGTCGAGTGATGTCTGTTGCCACAAAGTGTGTGGGGGAGGGGGCTTTTAGCTCTCCTAAGCCCAAGCCTGGCACTGCCATGTCCTGCTATAACTGGAAGCAGACAATTCCCCTATCTAACTCTGGATCACACCGGAACATGCATTCTGATCTCTTGTCATGTGTCCCTTATTTAGAACTTCCCAATCTGCTGGTCTGCTACAAGTCTTTCTGTCTTGTGCCAAGCATCAATAGACATGCGCCGCACACAATTAGCTCCAGCTCGAAAAACAGAGCACAGCGATCACAGATCTGTTTACGGATGTGACACAATACACCCAATTTGATCAACCAAGGGCACGTTAACCTCACACCCTTCCACACATAGAACCAGATTGTGGCTGCAGCATCCAAACAACCCACAGTACTACATGGCCACAAAAAGTAGCAGCTGCAGGTTATACAAATGTTACTAACAAAACATGATACAACACATGCAGTGTGTTACTCAAGTTACTACTTAGGATAAATGTGTTAAACCATGTGGACTTCCCTGTTTATTTTCATCTAGTGTCCTAGGGCTAATGACTGGTCACAGCCCCCAATGATTACGGAAAGCCCACTGCGTGCTCTTTTTTTAGCATTTCACCATTTTACGCTTAAAATAACTGTTCTCTATTCAAACAACTAAGTCTTAAGGTTACTTTGTCCAATGTTGCCCATCCCCTTTCCTCAAGGTCCTTACATGTCCATCTTAATCCAGTGCCTTCCTTTATGTACTTATTTGTTTGTTTCTTGCCATGCCATCTTGTTGCCTTGTGGCAATTCGACACATTTAGAATTGGATCAAACCCTGTTATTACTAGTTTAAGGATTAAAATGACTGGGAACTACAGTGCGCGCCTGACCTTTTCTTTTTTACTTAATGTGGCAGGAAGCCCGGGTCCTGGAGGCAGCAGCACCGGGGGTTGTCATGCCCTCACTTTGGGGAGCCATAATCATGGTTTTCCTCCTTCCTCAAATTTTGGGTAAGATGTGTGTGTTTGGAGGGGAGTTAGTTCCTGGTCTCATGAACAAAACATTGTGCCATCACTACAATGACCAGAATTCCTTGAGACTATAATTAAAAAGGTAATTGGCAACAGCTGAAAAGAAACATAGCCTCCGTGAAGAGAGTTGGAGACTCGAAAGTACTTGGAGGATCAGAACTACTGTGCATTTGAACTGGCAGTTGGGATTTAGCCCTGGTATATTTTTTGAACATTTTGTGGGATCCAACCCTGTTAGCACTCACATTTGGGATTTAACCCTGTTATTTTTTAACATTGCTGGGATCAAACCCTGTTATTACTAGTTTAAGGCTTGAAATGACTGGGAACTAGAGTGTGCGCCTGGCAGTACAGTTGGTTGAACCTTATGCTAGACTTCATTGTGTAGTTTGGGGGACTGGTTCTAGTGATTTTGCATGTTAGGTAAAGCCACCTTGAAGTAAACTTTGTTTGAAGACTTGAATGGTGGGAGGATGGGCAAAGATCTTACAAAGTGGTGCAAGGGGTTCAACATTCAGGGGCCATGAATTTCGAAATGTTTACCTATTTTCTCCTTCTCTCTGACTTTTTCCATTCGCTGTGGCTTTCTATTGAGAGGTATGAGTCTGCCTCTGTTTGATGTCCGCTTTTTCTCCTGGTATGTATAGTGGCACCAGCTTCTGCAGATAAACAGGACATATGCATGTACTGCACAAGACTCCTTGTTCCACCGAGAAACAGTGGAGCTGCATCGGTCCTTGACAGATGTGATGAATTTGAATTCATGGCAATCAGAGTCTAACAACTCAATCTTAAATTCTGGATGCGCCAATATGGACAATGTCACAATAATCTATTTGTGATCATATTTTTGCTCTTATGGTTTCCAATCAATTGTCTACAAAAATTCTAAAGCATTAATTTTCCACAACCAAAGTATTCAACTGCCCACCCAGAGGACTAAACTGTTCTAAACTTAAGCAAGGCCAACTTATTACAAGCACACAACTGATACTAATGTTGATATTGATATTTTATTTGTATCGTGATCACGCACAAGTGGTTCAGAGCGCGACTCGGCAAGGGAGTGGAACAAGGGAGGACAAAACAATGCTCTTACTGTGCCCAGTAACATTGAGAATGCGCAAGTGCAGGGGAGAGGGGAGTGGAAAAGTGTAAGGGGTAGGGGAGAAGTGGAAAGTGCTAAGCAAGGGATAAAAACAACATCAATTGGTAGTGCAGCCAGCAGGGTGGCAAGGGCATGGTTTAACACGCAGACGAGGGGTGTCTGATAAGTGCAGCTAAGGGGACTGTAGGGTTACAGATGCAGACCCAAGTGCAAGGGTTGCCAGGAGGCAGTGCGAGTGTATGGCAGGGTGGGCAGGGACCTGGGCCTGAAATCAGAGGGTAACCAGGTGCACGGTGCTGAAGGATACAGATCAGCAGGGGAGAGGAAGAGTGAAGGCAGAAGCAAAGAGGAAGGTCTTGAGGTGCTTCCAGAATTAGAGGTGGTTCTCCTCAAGTTTAAGAGTGACATGGAACCTGTTCCAGAGGGAGGTCCCAGCTGTGGACAGACAGTCAGAGATCAGAGGATAAGAGGTGGCAGAGGGAAGCCTGAAGATGAGCTGAGTGTCATCCACATAGCACTGAAAGTTGGATCAGAGAGCGGCAATGCAGTGGGCAAGGGTGCCAGGTATTGGTTGAACAACCAGGGAGAGAGGTTAGACCCCTGGGGAACACCACAGGGAGAGAGTGAGATAGAGGAAAGGAAGGACCCAAGTTGGACTTCAGAGGGTCAATATGAACGGAAAGAGGTCAGCCAGGCCAGGGCCTGATCGGTGATACCCAGGTTCTCACTGAGATGGATGAGCAGGATGGCATGTTTGACTGTGTCAAAGGCAGAAGCGAGATCGAATAGGGAACCTTCGAGGATTCACCTTATTTGAGTTGGACTACAACAGTTAGTTTTTCCATGATTGGAACCTGTAACCCACCTCATTAAAAGTGAGCTGCTTACCCAAATGCCATTCTCCTAGCAATCCATAACACACTTACATGTTCACCTCCAACAATTCCTCCCAACCACAGACACACCTATGATCGAGACTATAGCCTGCCCTCTGCAAGAGTGGCCTCACACCTCAAAAAGTTCAACATAATTACATGTATTGTGTGGCTGTAGCTATAGCAGCACATACGTACAACATCAAGGTTATATGTCAGTTCTAAATGCAGTCAATTGTGTAGAAAAATCAAAATTTCACCCGCCATAAATGCATTGCAGATTGATTCCAATGGAATCACCATGGTTTTAGCATGAACTAAAATAGGTGTATTTCATAGGAATCCATTCATTTTATGTCTACATGAAAATGGCATGCCAACGTAACAGCATGTGACATTTGAATTCAGAAGATCAATGCATGGCAGAAAAGTTGTTTCAGCTTAGTGTTCTTACTCTGTCTCCAAATCAGTTGAAAATGCTAGGACTGTAGAGGTTAGGCATAAATGGATTCATCCTTGTTTTGATGCCACATGTTTGCACAGTTATGGTTTAAAGTGATATTGTGCCATAGTAGCAGACACCTACCCTATTGTATAGTGTTTTCCAGGCAGCCGTATGAGCTGCAAAGAATGATATTCCTAGCCTGAACTTTAAATACAAAAGGACATTGCCACATACATTGTTAACTTAACAAGTGCCCATTCCTACCTGACTTTTAAAACAAAGCTATATGCTACAATTTCCCAAAACACAATCTGACTTTCTCTGGCAATTGTATTTTTCTTAGAAAATTTCAAATTCTATGATGCAGTTGACCCCATATCATAATGGGGTGTTTTTTATGGCCGGGCAATTGTACTGTTGTATTCTCAAACATCAACATTATATCTCATAGGTTTACTCTGTTAAATAAAGCTTTACCCAAATCATTAGTGGTTTATGGGCAGTTTGATCATTCAGGCTTTTCTCCGTCAGTTCTCGGTGCTAATGTATGAAAAATGTACCTACCAAGAACCAGATTACAGAAACTTTGCACCGGTGCAAGTGAAACGTTTGCACGGTATTAGCACTAGGGCAAAGTTTGCCCTATTTTTAAAAACACTGAGACACATTAAAAAACCATTGCACCTCAGCAAGTGGAGTTTGGCATATTAAAAGCACCATGGCTAAAATTGCCCTAGTACTAAAAAAAATACATTTTTGATGCATTTTTGCCTCAGGGCAAAGTTTGCCCTAATGCTAATACCATTCCATATTAGCACTACGGCAAACTTTGCCATGGTTCAAAAATATTGTGAAAATGCACTATATAGGGTGGGTGGGGGGTAGGGAGGGTGTCGCTAGGGTGTGTGGGGTTAGAGACGGAGGGTGGGGGTAGAGTGAATGGATGGGAGCATAGCGAGTGGGGGTAGGGTAAGCGGATATGGGTACACAGGGCTTAGTAGGGTGGGTGAGACCACAGAGACTGGGAGTAGAGTGGGTAGGAAAACTGAGAATAGGGTAGCTTTGGTGGGTGTGGATAGAAGGGGGAAGGATGGGTTGGATATATAGGGTGGGGGTAAGGCAGATGGTTTGGAGAGGATTGGAGTAGGGTACGTGGGCATGGGTAGAGGTTGGGGTGAGGGAGGGAGGGTGGCTGAGCTGAGGGTGGGGTAGGGTGGGTGAGTGGCAGTAGAGACGATGAGGTAGGCTGGGTGAAAGTAGAAAGGGTGCATGTGGAGCAGGCGGGGATATAAAGAGTGAGAGTAGCGTTGGTGGGGTAGAAAGGGTAAAGTTAGGGTGGGTGGGGTCATAGAGAGTGGGGGTAGAGTGGATAGAGTTAGAGAGGATAGTTAGGGTTAATGGGTGGGAGAAGAGTGGGTGGGGTAGGGTGAGTGGGTGCAGGTATACAGGATGAAGAAGGATGGGTGGGAAGCTCAGAGTAGGGTAGGGTGAGTGATTGACGGTAGAAGAGGAGGGATAGGATGGGTTTGATATAAAGGGTTGGAGTATGGTGGACAGGGGTAGAGTGGGTGGGGGTAGGATACGTAGGCAAGAGTACAGGATGGGGTTGGGTGGGTGAGTGGAGGTAGAGAGGTTGAGGATAGACAAGGTGGAGTAGGGTGGATGGAGGTTGAGAGGGTGCATGTAGAGCAGGTGGGGATGGAACGAGTGTGAGTTTGGTGGGGGCTAGAGGGTGGAACTAGGGTGGGTGTGGTTAGAGAGGGTGGGGATAGAGTGGATGGAGGTAGAGAGGATGGGGTAGGGTGAATGGGTGGAAGTAGAGAGTGTGAAGGTAAAGTGAGTGGGTCTGGGTACACAAGGTTGAGTAGGGTGGTTGAGAGTACAGAGGTTGGAATTACGGTGGGTGGGGGAACTGAGAGTAGGGTAGGGTGGTGAGAGTATAAGGGAGGGGATACGATGGTTTAGATATAAAGTGTAGGGCTATATGGACAGGTGTACACAGGGTGGGGGTACAATGTGTGGGCAAGTATACAGGGGGTGAGGGAGGGTGGGTAAACTGGTAAACTGAGTGTGTAGTAGGATAGGTGAGTGGAAGTACTGTGGATGGGAATAGACAGGGTGGGTGGGGATCAAAAGGGTGAAGGTAGGAGAGGATGGGGATTACAGTGGCTGGACAAACATTTCAAAAGAATACATGTAAATACTGAAAGCTTAACTTGGCGCATTCACATTGTTATCAGCCCGATTGCTATAACCCCATAATGCCATGTTCTATGTGATTGTCAATCTATCCTCTTGTAATATATGTAGGCTATTGTGCTTCTGAACAGGAACACCCCAAATTAAGCAGGTCCTAAGTTCCGAAATGAGTGGAATTTCCAGGGTTTAGTTGCAATAACTTTCTCACCTTATCTGCCTTAATGCTGTATCCCTATAATGCCATTTTCTACATGATTGTCAATCCATTTTCTTCTAAAATATATGTCCTCTTGGGCTTTGTAACAGGAATGTGCCAATTTAAGCGGGTCCTAGGTTCCCCAATGTGTCCAGTACGCACAACCTTTGATGATGTTGTACAGAGGGTCCTTTTCCATCCCATCAAGCTTCCTGGCATCAGTGAACTTTGACTTTGAGACATGAACAAAGGAATGGACGCCCAGGTGAGTTTCACAGCCCTTTTTATTTACAGGTTACAAGACACTCTAGAAAAGCACACACAGTCATACTGCCTTCGTTCGCTTATATAGGCCTTTTTGAATGATGCAACATCGCCATGCAAATTACTACCTTGTCAGAGCATATATTTGATAGGTCCTTTTAGCCAGAGAAAAGCCATCCCTATCTTTTGATTGGATGGTGTATCTGTAACTCACCAAGCCCACATTAGCTCATAATTGGCAAACACTTGCTGACTGACGCATAGACTGATAAGCTTATTTTAGACCCAGCTGAACACAATTACACATCCTCCAACTCCTGCAAAAAGCAATTTTAATTATACCACTGTCAATCTCTTATCTACTCTTCGAGGTTCTGACAAGTTTTAGACAATGTTCATATAGTGGAAAAACAAATAAGCTCATTCACTTGGTGCCAGAAATGCAGCTGGTCTGTACTAATTGGTAGCTTTCTTGCCCTTATCTGATTTTATCATTAATTATGTCTGCTTTTCCGTGCCTAGTTTCCAAAATTAACCTCCCAGACGTGCTTATCTTACAACAAGATGCTGCCAAAGAACCTTCTTCTGTCAGAATGAGTCAGGATTTCCACACCTGCCCTTAAGACACCATTTTGTGCTTTTGGCATTCATTTTGAAACATATTACAATCTACCATTGTAATACCATACGGTGAGTCATTATTTACTTTTAAGCATTTCTCATTGTGTATCTCTTTTTCAAAATATATTTTTACATATTCATGATATGTGTGTAGTACTTGAGGCACTCTTCACTTCCTGGATCATTCTAACCCAAATATGTGCCATGCCACAGACACTTTTTTATCTTAAAATAAAAGTGATATAATTCTGATTTCTGCAATACTGGAAAGATTGATCTGCCTATCATGTTATCTGTATTCAGTGTTAGGGGTTTGGGCGATCTGGCACCCATATACAATGTCATCAGTGATGTCATACATAATGTAATTAGTGATGTCAACATTATACGCTGCAATTTTGGCGTGCTGCAGATCCGTGGGGGACAACAGAAACCTTTAGATATCAGTTGCCTGTGGACATACCAAGCATCCAACATAACCAATATTATCCTTGGTTGGATGCAAAGGGGTGGATGACATCTACCTATATTATTACAAATGAGGAGGAATATTTCCCATACAAATGAATTGAAGGGACATTGAATGGATAAGAGAGGTCCTCGTATATCACCAAAGGCAGCATATCCATTGGACAGTGGTGAGGGATCACCCTGGACTGGAAGGCAACGTAAGAAGTGTAATACAGGAAACATTTCGAATTCACTGAGGAACAATCCATAATGAATAAAAACACTCAGATTGAACACCAGACTTACCGAAAATCAAACCCCGAAACGCGTAGAGACACAAGTTAACGATTGGACATTCCATAAGAAATTGCTCTTAGGGGTCATTATTGAATGTTCTAATGATATACGAACCAAGACTTGTTACTGTCTATTCAATTGTGAAATGGTTAACAAAGTGTTAAACTGTAAAGTTGTAAAATTGAAAGTTTGGAATATTATATGGTTTGACAAAACAATATATATTTTTAAGTAAAGAATCTTCTACAAAACAATTTACATATGAAAAGTGTTATATTGGAATTTCATAATTGGATATATAAACCTTGTTTACCAATTGATTCTATTTACAATACCAATTTGGGTGTGCAGGGGACGGGAGAGATCTACAAGAGTGTGGTTATCTGTTGTTTGGTTCAACATTATAGTTGTGGCCATAGTTGGTTGCAAAGTTCTGCCCATGGAATAGCAGCATACAGTGGGCACAGCCATAGGCCATATTCCCAATCATCTGGACCCTAGCCATAGCCACAGTAATATGTGCACAGTGATTATGTAATGAATATGAACATTGTAAATAAATGTGGTTATTGGATTTACAAATTGCACTAAGCTGCCTATTGTGCATGGACACTTCGTTAGATATGGCGAGAAGGGTATATTTTGCACTTTTCTGTCTGAAAATATAATTAGAACTGGTACTAATTGGCAATAGTCTATTCACATGGGACTGAATTGTCAAGGGGTCCTGAGTGCACAGAGACAAGGAGCCCTGAGTACACCAGTCAGGGGAAGATGTGATAAAGCGGAAGGGCAGGAAACAAAGAGATCACAGAGCACGTGAGTCACAGGGTGGCAGAAGGAGCTGGAGTAGGAAAGTAGATGAAACAGATAAAGGAGCTCATACAGAAAATAAGTGTAGGGAAGAAAACTGCAGGAAGGGGAAGGGAGGGTCCTGTAACTGGGGATAATCATACCTGGAATGTTGCATTACTCTGCAAACGTCATTACATCCATGAATACACAATTCTGAATGCTTCAGATGGTAGGAGGGAGTGAAGTGAGAGCATTGCTTAATTTGTGTGGGTGTTTGCCTGGCCTTAGCCCCAGCACTTATTTCTGAGACCGGCATTTATTTTCTCAGACTTAGTCTGATTATAATGAAGTTTTTCAGAAAGTTTATTATTTTAACTCTCATTTAGTAGTTGTCACACACAGAACAACAGTGTACATTGGGCGCATTCTCTTCAGTCTGGGACGGTTCATCCTTATTCCTGAACCTTATGAACCAGATGGGCAGGACAGTGCTAGTTTTCACGGCTAACGATGAATTGGAGGGTTACAATGCTAGGTGCCACAGGCATCCTCCATTACAATGGTGTGGCTGTGCTACTGCAGTGTGAGTTGACAATAAGAGGACAGTCACCAGTCAGCAGCACCAACACAGGGGCAAATCCAGTAAAAATGTCACTGCCTAAGAGCAGTGTCTGCCATGAGAGACAAACTATACAGAACAATTTTGCTGCAGTGTTTGACAGGCAAGTTCCTCAGTTTAGGAATGATTTTTTCTGCATTTGTCAATTAATTTACCACAGGAGGACAACATGTTTATTTTGTTTTCTGTGGACAGATGGGCAACATGTGCCACGTGTCACCTATTGAATCTGAGCAAAATGTTAACAATGATGATGTGTTCAAAGAATCACTCAAACATTTGCCTTAAACTACTATGTTATGTTATTTCATGTTTGCTATCTATAAATTCCACATCTGCATCACCCACAATAGCTGGTAAGAGTTCTGGGTTATACCCTAAATATGCTGACACTTTAAGGCACTGCCGTGGATGGTGGCACCAGTGGACCGGGAGTTGCCTGCCTGATGTGTCCCAGAAGTGCTAGAAAATGTTTGGGCCCTGATACATATTTTTATTTACAAATTAAGCACTGAATGAGAGTAGGAGTTCCAGGAATTTCAAGCTGAGGCAGAGGACCATCTTGGAAGGGACAATATACAAGGGCCCTCATTACAACACCGGGGGTAACCAATGGCGCTATTAGCACCATGGTTGCTGCCGGTATTGTAACGAGTCCGCCATGGTGCAATGGGGAATTACCACCCCATTCCAGGGTTGGCAGGGCGGTAATTTCCCATGCACCATTGGCCCTTCCCCATTCCCATTTTTGCCCCATGGGGCTCAATGGGAATGGGGAAGGCGGTAATTACGGTACCGCAAATTGCAGTACCGTAATTACCTTCAAGCTCCCTTTGCGGGTCCCTACTTTAACGTCTGGTCCAGACCAGCCGTTAAGGTCGGGAGCCGCAAAGGGACCTCGTAATTAGGCTCTAAGGGGTTAACGGTGCCGCAGCCTTTTACGGCGCCATTAACCCCTTAGCGCCAGGGTCGTAATGAGGCCCAAGAACTTTTAAGAAGGATGAACATTGCTCCAGCGGTGCCAAAGGGACCAATATGCTGGTGACTTTTGCAAGATGGATGTCACAGAGTCTCCTCTTCCTGTGAAAGTGGCAAACCCTCCATTGTCAGCCCTGCTGCCTCTCCCCTTCCTGAGAGCCATCCTTCAATGACTGTCATATCTCAGGCATACCCGGCTGTGGATGTGGGAAGCTGGTACTTGCAGGGCACAAACGCAAAAGACACACCAGTCCCCTAAAATACCTTCACCTGGCAATTGACATCCTTGTTCAAAGAAAAGCTAACCTATGCTTCTTCCACCAGCTCTCCCTCAGTCAATTCCCTTCCCAGCGTCATGATTTAAATCCCTTTCAGGAACTAGACAAGAACAGCAAGGACAAGCTTCAGTGACTCTGAGTGGCCCGCCAAACAGAGCGTCATCCCTCCAAATCCACGGGACGGGTTTGGACAACACTATTGGCTGATGGCGAGTACAGAATACAGGGGGCTTCATTCAAATCATACCGCTAGACTGACCAACCCTTAAACAGAGCCACTTGATACAAGTAGAAATAGTTGTGATTTCAGTCAGAGACAATTCCCACTATACTGGGTGAATGTGAGGGTCGTGGCATTTGTCCTTTGTTCTTCCATGGTACAGCTCTCCAAAACGTTTGTAATTAAGTACACATCGCAAATGTTTGCTTTGGTGTTCTGCATGGCTGACGCAACCTTTTACCGATAACTTCTCAATCATTTAATCCCTAAAGCTAACACACATCTCTTGGCGATGACATTTGCTTTTCATTGGTCTTACAGTTAGCAAAGAATACAATTCTAAGACTCAGAAAACAGACTGTTAAGGTTATGCTTTGGTTGTCATAAAAACATTAAAAGCCAGGACATGCAATGATAATGTACGTGCATTGGACTATGACTAACTGCAAACATCAGCGTCATACATCTGCTCACCTGGCTCTCCTTTCCAATCAAACGTTCACTTTACATAAAAATAACAATTGTGCTTTGTTTGTTTACCCGATATCATGCGGATAAGGGGGGTGATCGTCGGGTTCATGTGGACGTGAGAGATTTCCTTTAATGCATTGGTTATTGTGCTTAAAGAATCCTGTTCCTATTTACATTTACTTTGGACCTGATTGACAAATATGTTTTACAATGGTGCAATCCCATTGAAAACGCTTTGTAAATCAGTCCCATTGACACACATTCTTAGATTTTTAAATGTTTTAAGTGCAATTAGAATGACCTAATAAAGACAGTCGATAAATAGGCTGTTATGCAGTGCTTTATGTTATGTTAAATAAACGTGTGAAGTGCACGTTCCCCATAGGCATCTTGGCACTAAGGGCACAGCAGGAAAAGCGAAATCAGATCAGCGATCCAGAATCTGTATTGTGTGCAGGCTACGCAGATTGTCCAGTTCAAAGCACTATTCATGACCGTGTGCCCTCCACGTGCAGAGAGATTCCCATTCCCCATATATAAACTACAGCCCTCCCCCCTCCCCCAGTCAGCGCTACGCCCTGTGGCTTGAACAACACCCCTTCCATGCTGCAGATTGTTTCTGTGGAACATCCACACTGCTCGTGCCTTTCCTAAGGTGAAGTCTTTCCAAGTTAACCTCAGTCAGCTCCCATCCACACGTTGTCACTCTCCATGAATGTGATGTTGCAAAAGACCATGTTGATGGCGGTCATTTCTGTTTATTTCATTCCCTGTTGCCTAATGTCATATAACACATGTATTCCACCCAGATTAATTAATGTTGGCCACAGTGATGCCATGCTTGGCAAGGTGTATGGTACAAGGTGCTCTGGGCAGGGAATATTCTGTCTTTGCTTCTGACGTTGGCAGCGCAACGTGGAACCATCAGGCTTTTTTTCCAAGTTGATTTTGCTTCATCCAGGTTCTCTTGCCAACATGCTTTTTTTTTGGCACCCAGGGCCTAATAACAAAAACTTGGTATTTACACAAGTGCATTTTGACATGTAATTGGCAATATGGCAAACATTGCCATTCAGCAAAAACATACTATTGCAATGCTTTTCTGCACATAGTTTCCCTAGCACTAAAAAGACCCTATCAACACTTGGGCAAACGTTGGCCTGGGCCAAAAATGCATTAAAAGAATGTTTTAGGACAAGGACAACTTTTGAACTAGTGCTATTAATGTTCACAAATCCAATGAAGATAAGAGAAACCGACCATCAGCAACACATGAATAATATCCTGGAATTGCCTGGAGCGCACATTCTCTCCAGTATGTAGTAAGCAGCTGGCTGCACCTCACGGATTAGTAGACACGGTTGGCATGGTGCTTTTCCAGGATTGGAGGGTTGTAACCCGAGCATTTGTGCGGCCACATCACGTCTAAAGGATTACCTCTAATCAATATGACCACAGCGTTTTACACTATACTCCTGGGCATGCAACTACCAGCTCAGAATAGATGCCCATCATGTCAAGGAGCTCCTTCAAAGTCACAAATAGCCAGTGTGAATCAACTCTGACAGTAACAAAAAGAAGCCATATCTTTTCAGAAACAAGAGGTCTGTTGATCTTGTCCCTTGCTCGTGTTCTCATTCCATCCTTTCGTCTGGGTTTTGACTGGAAAATCCTGTGTTCTGCTGGCTATTTCCCAGGGTGCTCTGCACTGCGAAACTGCTCTGCAGTAGACATCAGATATGCACACATACTGTTGAAAGCAGTGAGCATTTTGCATTGTGTTTGTTTTGATTTTAACCTGGTGGTGTTTCTGGAAGTTTCCTGAATCTGCATGACTTTCTCTTACCTTCACGTTCCCTGGCTGGTACTCTGTTGGGTCCAATCCCATGTTGCTGTGTTGCTAGAAGGCCAGAAAGGGAAATGGCTGTATTGACCTGGATTAAACAAATGGCACTCCTGGCTTGTGAAAACAATTTAAATGCTTTAAAGGTACAAATTAAACATACAATATTATACAATATTCTCTACATTTCTGGACATAAGAACAATTATTTTGAACAGGCTGGGATAAGGAAATTAACCTATATTTAGAGTCAACATTCATTTATATATGAAACTGCTTTTAATATTACTGTGAAATTTCAATGCTCTAAATTCTCCTTGAAATGCAAACATTCTAGTCTTACTATTGCTAGCATTGTTTTCGTCAATGGTGTGACATAATGGTAGTTATCCCCATCAGACCCCTGCATCCAAAACAGTTCCCTCATTGTTACTCACTATTAAGGCTGGGCAAACTTTCTCAAAATGAATCGGCATGCCCGAGAAAATATTATCTCTATTGACATTTTGGAGGTTTCCCACACATTTTTCTTCTAGGCTGAATCTTCCCAAATCTTTTTCAAGAGCCATACATCTGCAGGCAACATCAGGGAAGTTTGGGAGAGGTTTGGGCAGGTTCGGAATGATTCCTGCAAAATAACATAAAAAGCTGGGAAAGATATGGGGAAAAGGAGGGGCAGGGTGAGGATAGGTGCGGGAGAGCAAATCTAGCAATACACATCTGTGAATATTATGCAAGTCGGACAGCATATTAAACTCTGCAGTAAGGTATCTCAGTGCATTAATGCACCTACTGCAGAGATCTATATATAATTTGTAGGTCTCTGGTTTGAATCTTGATAAGAAGAACTGAGCTTTTCTGCCTTCATACATTAATCAAGTTAGTAAACTTAAAGTGGGAAAATAAGATTGCATGTGTGACTAGGAGAGTCAGTCACATGTCAAGTGTCCTATCCTTTCCTTCATTCAGGATCGACACACTAGGTTTTTGTGATGTTTATAATATCACAATATAGGGAATTCAAAACAGACGCCCCCCTCTGAAAAGCCAATAGGGCTGGGGAAGAGTGGGTCATGCAATTGGGGCGCACAAGGTTTCATCCTGCTGAGTTTTCTTCCCTGAGGTTATTAATTTAATAATTGGGAGAGCCCAAGAGCTGAGGCAGAGTCACTCGCATACCAAGCATTTATGATGTACATTTTGACATATCATTTAGTCAGGTAGGATTGCAATATTAAGAGCTCTGTACCTGAGAAAAAAACACATACCGCATATCCACATTAAGAGCTCTAAGGGAGCAGGGAGACATACTCATGACACGGTTGTACTCAAGTGGGCTGACCAGGCGCATCACGGGTAAATGTTTAATATCCTTATACACATGAACTTTTCAGGGCTACTTCAGAATTATTATTGTGGGGGTAGCTGTATATATAGCTGTATTCCAATGCCTGGTGTGTGTGTGTTTGTGTGTGGTCGCTGTTTGCAGTTTTCTTAGGTGTTATGTTTTATGTCTTTTATTTGACACTTCAGTGTAAACTGTGCAAATCAGTTATTTCTATGTACCTTTGTACATGTGGGAAATTAACGTTTTTATACAGAATGGTGCAACAAATGTGTATAGCTTAATAAATTAAATGAATATCGCTATAAATAGACTTCTTCTATCATTTCCCTCACAATAAATCATGCTACTTTTACCTTAAAGGTGTTAACTAATATTCTTTTACCTTTTCCGATTCCTTCATAATGTTATTTGCTGCTTCACATGTTCACTTTATTAAACATAAACACCTGTGCATACTCAAAAAAGAACACAATGCAAATATCTTAGTATGAGGCACAACAATAATGTTGGAATGGAAGATTTGATGTCTTGGGTAAATTGGAGACAGTGAAATAGGTGCAAACCCGACTTCTCCCATTGACCAACATATGTCATCCTTGGCATATCAATGCACCTCGTAGAGTCTAATTTTCTCTAACTTCTCAAATTAAGATGACCAAAAGAGATTCAGTTAAGGTTGCAATACAAGAAACAAACAAGCTGAATCATGCATTTAGCATTTCAGGCTTTAGCTAGTATAAGATATTTGTTTGGAGTGACAGCCTTGTAGAAGATACAGCATGATTTGAAGATGACAAAGGCTTGCAGCAGAAACCAATCCAGTTCTATGAAAGTCGGGGTGATATGGTTGTATTTGCAGAGTTTTTTGATGAGTCCTGCTACAGCATGCAGGACGAATCTCAGGCGAGCAAGGGTAGTCATTGGAAGGCCTTGCAAGAAGGCTTTGCCACCATCCAGGCTGGAGAGGGCCAAGGCTTGGACAGCAGATCTGAAGTTGTTTTGTGGTATAAAGGGATTGATTTTCCACGGGAGAGTAAGTTGGTAACACTCTGTGTCTCCCTTCTGTGTGCTGTTTGAAGGAGATGTGTCTTTTGATGTCAAACGCAAGGTAATTGGTTGTTAGTCAGCAGTAGGAGTTCCGTTTTGGAGGGGTTGAGCTTCAGGTAAGCACTGGACATCCACAACTGGATCAATAAGAGACAGACCTTGAGCCTGTTGATGTCTTTGATGGAGGATATCTTGAGGTATAGCTGTGTGTCATCTGTGTATTGGTGGATGTTGTTGTTGTCTGGAGCGAACAGGATTCCAAGAGATTCCATAAAAAGATTGAACATCACAATGGGAGCAGATGGATCCTTGCCACGACTCCACAGGAGATGGGTTAAGTTGGTGATATGGAGGAATACATTTGTGCACACTGGTGTTGATTAGCGAGGTACGATTTGAACCAGCTGAGGAGGATCTCGCTGATCCCCATACAGCAATATATATTGTAGGTTAGTGTCCTTGGCAATGCACACAGCATTGGGCTTGTCAGGATCTAGCTTCCATATGATGACTGTATGTAACATATGAGGGTTAACCTGGTATAAGATGACACTTTATGTATAAGAGATTGTACTACGCATGTTATAGCAGTGCCTAGCATGAGAAGCAGTATTTTGCGTATTATGTCTTTGCCTGGTATGCAGGGTTTTAATAGATATAAGGTGGCAGTAACTGTTGATTTCAGGAAGTACTGGCATAAGAAAGTTGTGTTTCCAGCTCAAAGTGGTTCTGCTGGGTGTGCATCTTGACTACCACGATTGCACCCATTGCATATTGGGACAGCAAAGTAGTTCATATATGTTTGAAAACTAAAAGAGCTTTTGCCCACTTGAGTAATGTTTGTTATTTTATTAATCATGAACATATTGTAGGTTTTTTAAACTTTTGCAAAATCACTTCCTATGATGTCACCAGAGAAAAAGGTCAAATGGCATCACTTCCTGTGATGTTGTCAGGGAAAGTCACTTCCTGTGATTTCATTTGGTACTTCTTGTCACTTATTTTATCTCTGGCATTGTGGCGAATTGACAGCTATGTCCAAAGTGGTGAAAAGAAAGGCTTGAGGGCAGAAATGGCAAATCATAATGTTGCCAACTCAAGTTATGTCAGGGATAATGACCCATCTCTAAAGTCACCTCAAAGGTGACAGATGGGATTACTAGAAGGGGTCAGTCAAACCTTGTTGCCGGCATGATATACATGTATCCTGGGGCTTGATAATAGCCCTAGTCTTTCCACCAATTTATGAAATGTATAAATTATAACAGGAACACCTTAGATACTTTACACTATGGTGAGAAATTGGGAATCCATGAAAAAAATATGGAATAAGCAATAGGTAAACAAGGAAATCTTATTTAAATGATATCATTTCAGAATGTATTACACAAATAATTTATATAGTGCTTGGAGAAAAGTGAAATTGGCAAGCCTGATTTGTTTATTTTTTAGTAGGGCATTGATGCTAGCTGTAATGCCATCAGAGCTTTTTCCGAAAAATTCAATCAAGCAGAATGATTTTTATTTATTTTTGCAATATTTCTATAGCACAGATATACAACGGGAGTAGGATACGGAGGGGCACAGAGGAGGGGTACAGCTGTATTGGGTGGTGTGGAGGAGAGGGCCAGGTGGCATCTAGCCAGGCAGCAGCCACGGGGGGCAATGTGCTGACCTAGGTGGTGAGGAAGAGAGACTCCTTAAAGAGATGGGTCTTGAATTCTTTTCTGAATTGTAGGAGAGTGGGGTGAGTCTCATATCGATGGGGAGGAGGTTCCATAGTTTGGGGGAATAGGCAGAAAAGGCTTGTTTTCTGGTCCTTTTCATTTAGCTGCAGCGGATTTCAAGTCTGTACGATACTTATATATCTGCCTGAATGGAAGCCAATGTAAACATGCCAAATAATTAGAAACATTAGAAGAAAAATCAATTAAGATCAAACACTTTTCTGGGGTTATTAGCATAATTAGCATCACCAGCATGTAAGGAGCAACTGTATTTAGGGTGAGATAAGACAACAGTGACAAGTATTTTCTAGAATATCTAGTGACATTAAACTACTTATCCTAGAATTAATTGTGACTCAATAAAAATCTATATATCCCTAATTGCTATTTAGTATCACACTGGGTAATTAAATAGATGTTGTTATAAACCTTTATCCAACTTTAAGTCTTCAAGTACAAAACTTTAAATATAACATTGCAACAAATAAAAGATCAAATAGAGCAGTATTCTGTACGCATTACTGAAATTAAAATCTTACAATTACCTTGAGTTAAAGATGCAACCAGTACAAATCTAATTGAGAATACAGTTATGGCACATTTTAAAACGCATATAAAATTAGGACTCATATGACAGACAGAGTAGTATCTTTTTGAATCATGGCCAGGAGATACCTTCTTAGCCAAGCTTGATCTATATATTTTGATACAAAATGTACCACTTCCAAATTAGATGTCCATTTGCAAACAATCTCGTACTCGTTCATTGTACGTGTACCATACAGTATAAACAGCAGCTTGAGATACCTGATTCTCAGACCTTTCAATCCTTCACATAAAAACATAAAATGTAACAGAGACTCTTCCTCAGCTCCAGAAATTAGACAGCTTGTGCTTGGCATATATGTCCAATGGCTCGTAAATGTCTGTGTCTTTAAGCATCTAAGTCGAAATTCCAAATACAAAGTATGTGCAAAGGATCAGGTAATAATGTAAAGGTAACCTTCCTATCAAAAGCTGCCTTTGTGCATTAGGTAATTAAAACCCTGAGTTAGAGCAGAACAAGAACTTTCCATGTTAGTCCTCTTATAGAGGGAGATAGCTAGCTTCATGCTGGACTTGGTTTCTTGTAATCAATAGTGGGTCATCCCAATAGCAGCTCATATTCAGGGGGATAATACTCCTCCTAACATGGGCAAACCATGGAATAATGCAACCCCCCTCTAATGACATCACGTGCACCATGTCATCATGATATTTGGTCATCATTGAATTTCTCCAAATCCTTAGCCAATAAAACACTGACCATCTGAATCACTCCTCATCAATTGGGGTCAGGTCACATTCTGCTCGAACTAATGCATTTGGAGGACTTTCCGGCAATAGAAAAATACTTTAAAAAAATTAGTCTCAGTCATGAGCAAAGGTTTTGTTTTAATATAGCAACGCAGATAGATTTTTCTTATCTTTCATTATGTTTTTATAGTTACACCTTAGAGCTCGGAGATGACCCCTATCGATCTCTTGGTTCATTTTTAGATAGCGGAATAATGCTTTTTTGGCTGCCCTACATACAATATCAAAATATTCCTCTTTCTTCCTGGCACTTTCCTTGATTATAGGTTTAGTACTGTTAACCAACAGGTGGATGCTCTTATTCACCTTATCAAATGTTGAGATCACTTCTCTGTCCAAACATTCACTAGGACATACTAATTTTACGTCCACAATAATAGTCCAATGAATATCAGGGATACAATCCTTTTATTCCAGATTCATCCATTTTATGGATGGACAGTTATACCCTTTGTTCCGCATGTATCCCATGCCTTTAATGATAATACTATAGGCCTCTGGTTGCTATCTTGTCGCTTAATGACCTGAACATTATCAATGCCATGCCATTCACAGGCCTGCGCCAGTCCGTAATCAATCCTAGATTTTCCGATTGGACCCTGGTATGTGAAGTTAGCCGGTTGGCCTTTTGGAAGATGCCCATTACAAGCCTGTAAGTCAAGATTATAAATGACTTGAGCGGTGTCCACTGCACTTGAATGGGTTCTAATATGGAAATCTGCTTCCAAGCGAGGCATAACCCAGATGTCATCTTGATCTCTCCAAAGCCCGTCTAATGCCCTCAGAGGTTCCATCTGGATGTTAAAATCGCCCAGGACATATAACTAGTACGTCCCCACGTTGTTACTCTCCCAGTTGATCACATGCTCTTGTAACATCATGATGGTGCTAGATATTTTGTAGGCTATTGGTCTGTTTCATATGTTGAATAGTAAAATACTAGGGCCGTCTGGGTTATTTATCTATAATTGCTGTAAATCAGGGGAGCCGGTATTACTCTGCTCAACCACCCAATTTAATCAAGTCACCACCCAGACCAAAAGACCGCCTTAGGGCCTTCCCCTTGGACATTGTTAGGCCCTTATATGAAAACTCACATATCCTTTAATATCAATCTATTCTAATGACCACATTTATTGGAGGCAAATGATGTTAAAACCCTCCAAAAAAATTGAACCAATCATTGTCTACCAGATGTGTTTTGGCCTTAGCTATACGACATTAGTTTGAGAAATCGATCCTGCTGGGGGGCCGAAGTACTGCTTAGACGCTGTAGTATATCGACTACATCTAATCCCCTCTCGGGCACTTTGTTTTCATATGTTTCCTATATTCAAGGTAGTCCATTGTGTAGACAATTAGGGGATGTTTAGTTTGATGGTGAGTCTGAACCGGGGGCTGGGCACATTCTAAGCTCTATCAATGACAGTCCCTGCACCCCTTCCCTGTGAATAACTTAATTGTCAGGGCTGTTTGGCATGTGTTAACGTCTACAGTGCGTTCACGATTCCCTGAGAGACAGCCCCTTCAGTGGCAATTCCAATTAATTGCCTTCCAGGCTTTCATAACAGCCCTCTGTGATCCTAGCGACATTATGCAATATCACAAAGTGTTGAATTTTCTTACTGCCAGTAGGGCTCTCAAAAGGCTCAATCTATCAGTCCCTCTTCCTTTACGTGACCACTGGTAACTTTGATCGTGAAAAAGTTATTTGGACTGCTGATTGTTAAGCGGGGGCTGGGGGTTTGCCACTCTGCCAGCACTATTGCTACCTTCATATTTATGGACGACATCTGTTATGGGTTTAGCCCACTCCATTGTTTCCTGTTGAGGTGCATCTTTTTGGACCTTTGTATATATAGTTTAAACCTTCAGTGGATCCGCCCCATGGATCCACCCCACAGGGCTGCTGATTTGTGAGCTTTTTTCTTCACAATATCTTCTTGCACAGGGATGTGTGTTTAGACAGTGCATAATCCCTCTACCCTTTCCCTCAAGAGATTTACAGAATTGTTTAACCTGTAAACAATGTCCTTTAATGATTTTAATCCACAGGTTATCTCTATTAGATTGAATCCTTACGGAACATCTGCATAAGCATTGATGTGTTAGTCCCATAGCTTTTTTTCCTCATTTAAAAGCGAGATGCACCTTTTACCAACTTTCAAAGGGTCCTGTTTGATATCTTGTCTGCGCCCATGCCTAGCCAGCTGGTGCCCCTTCTTGGTTTCCATTTTCTTCTCTGTTGACCCTACTTCTACTACTGAACTTGGCTTGTTGAGAACCAAGAACCTATTGTTAAGAACAATTGACGGGGGAATCACATCCCTAATATCATCTACCTGTTCTTGAGATATTTGGTTGAGAATGACATTGGTATCTAAAACGAGTGAGTCCACATCTCCTTTGCTGTTTTTTTGCTCAATAATACATGTAAGAGCTGGGATACTCAGCCTTATTATGCCAACGGGTAGCTGATCATTCTTCCCTCCCTCTTGGTCAAACCTTGTCTCCATCTCAAATACATCCAGAGATTCCTTGTGGCGGCTGCCCACCTTGCCTAACCTCTCCCTGTTGGATATGGGATTTGTAGTAATTGGGACTCTTTCACCTAGCACCATTATGTTATCATCAGTCTCAGCAATTGCACAGTTAGACATGGGCCGCTGTTTCCTAGGTGTTGGATTACTACACTCAACGTCATACAGCAGAGCACTCATTTCTGACATCAAAACATTTACTTTGCTAATTGGTTGGAACATTTTATACATTTTCTTAGGGCTCTTCCCTGGCGAGGCCGAAGCGACGGCCCTTTCTTTTTGACATATTGCTAAAATTAGGTAAAAGAACATTTCTTAAGGTAAAACTAATCAAAATTTAAATCCTTGGCCTTTTGCAAAAAGGAGCCAAAGATAAATGTCATAAATATCAACAATGCTAAAACCTACTGATTTCATACAAAAATATAGTGGTCCGCAATAAGCATGCAATAAAATTTAGCAACCACTGTAGAATAGGACCCCACAAGTAAAAGCAAAAGGCAAAGAGGCAGTAACTAGGCAGTGGCCACAGACCAATGTGTGCTGTGTGTGCAATAATCCACCTAATATATTTCAGCACAAAAACCTAAAACCTCGGATCTAACACTGTCTAAGATTGCATCTACTATTATAGATCAAAAGACAGGAGCAGGGAACAACTGATTGGTTTAGGGGCACCCAGAGTCCGGCTCCCCCTCTTCGGTCCCTGTGCTGCCTCGAGCAAAGTATACAGTTACATAAGTATATAGACTTATGGGTTTTCCAACTATGCCCTACTGCCAAGCACCAAGGGAGAGGAACAATATATATTTCTTTTTTTATTTTTTTTTATTTGTGTATAATCTTTTTAGATTTTTACAAAGCGTTTTTTTTTCGTCATTACGAAGTAGATGGACTCTTTGGTTGTCTAGACTGAGCAGAGAGATCTGGGACGCCTTCTAGCTAATGGATACAAATTCACGTTGGCATCAGAAGTTTAGCCGTCGGAATTAACCATCTAGTACGAGCTCCTGCGATTAGACGGTTCCACCACGTATCTTCATCGTCTATGAAAGAGTTTATGCGTAGAGGGCCAAAGAAGGCGTCCCTTTCTTGTGCAATCGCCGGGCAGGCCATCAGTAGATGTCTTGTAGTTTCTATTGTTTCTGAATTTTTTCAGAGTCGACAAGTTTTGTCCTTAGATGCTGCTCTGATAGCTAAAATTTCCTGGGTGGGTAGTAGGTTGAGACGAGCTTTTAGTAGAGTTTTCATTAACAATTTACTAGGGTACTTTGTGCAGTACTCCATAGGTTCTCTAAGCTTGTTAGGAGCAGGTGGCAGATGGCTTATTTGTTTGATACTGCTTTTTCGTTTGTGTTTATCCAATCTAGCCATTCCATTTTCGATTTGATTCTTAAAGGATTTTGGAGTAGATCTTCTTCTGAACACGCGATCTCCTGCAATGTTTGTTGTTGAATTTCAACCCAGTGTTTTAGCATCTGGTTGTTTCCTTTCGTGATTTCTTCGTGAATCATGTGGTATATTTGGAGGCTCTCCGGGTGTCGAATCTTTCTAAATAGTTGCATTGTACTTTGGGCCACTATTGCAGTCAAGGAGAGCAGGCCAAGTTCTCGCCTTATTGCAGCAGACGATGTGGATTTTGGAAGACCAAGTACTGTTCGCCAGATAAAGCCTTCCAATTTAGGCCAGAGAGTAGACGGGATTGAAGGGGTTGCATCCATGCCGTATACCAGGGACGGAATTACTTTTGCCTTATAAAACTGGATTGCAGGTAACAGGGTAAATTTGCCATATTTCCTATCAACTGCTCTGAGCTGGGCTGTTAGGTGTTTAGTCTTTGTCCATAAAGATTGTTGCATACTAGATGCATTCTTAGAGCTGTCAATTTCGACCCCAAGATATTTAAACGCCGAGACGACTTCAATTTTTGACTTGAAGAGGAACCACTGCAGGCTTTCTTTCTTCCTATTTCTCTTTTTCTGCATGATCAAGATTTTAGTTTTTGATTCGTTTATCTCCAAATTATTGTCCTTGGTGTACTGTACGAGGTTGTCCAGTTGGCGCTGGAGTCCGACCTGTGTGTGGTCGAGGATTATCAGGTCGTCGGCATATAGAAGTCGATTGACCCTTACGTTGCCGACTTTGGGAGGAAATGACCTGATCGTATCTTGAGAATCTTTAAAGTCACCTAGGAACGATATGAAAAGAGCGGGTGCCAGCGGGCAGCCCTGTTTCACTCCACGGTGGGAAGGTATATGATCAGATAGTAGACCTTGGTTGTTCAGACGGACAGACACGCTGGTGTTCGAGTGGAGGGCGATTATGGGAGCCAGGATTTCATCAGGGCAGTTCCATGTCTTTAGTTTATTCCATAGTTTAGGCCTGTCAACTCTGTCGAACGCCTGAGATAGGTCGACGAATGCGAGGAAAACTATTGGTGCGCCCGACAAGACTTTGTCTTTAATGATACTCAAGATCATTATATTGGCTGCAGTGCTAGCGTTTTTCTGGAATCCAGTTTGTAGTGGGTCAGTAGAGGGAGAAAGCCGTGCCCATTTCTGAAAGTAGCTCAGGAGGATTCTGGCGAAGACCTTACCTATGACATCCAACAGGGCTATAGGTCGATAGTTGGAGGGGTCCTCTCTGACGCCCTTCTTGAAAATGGTGACGATAACTGCCTGATTCCAGGAATCAGGTAGTGTCCTTCGGTTTATGCAGTCTTTAAAGATCAGACTCAATACCGCTGACCAGTCGTCGGGGTATTCTTTTAAATCAGAGTTTGCTAACCCGTCCGGTCCAGGGGCTCTTGATAGTTTCAGCCTTTTGATGACTTTTTTTATCTCGTCTTCGTCTGAGAGGTCCACCCATTTTCCCTCTAGCGGTCTCGTTGGAGGGTCGATAGACGTTAGAGGTGAGTCAAAGAGTTCTGAGAAGTGTTTGACCCAGTTTTCTTCGGTGACAGAGTTAATCATTTGGGTTTTGGGATGGCAGTTTGTTTGGTTGACCATAGACCAGAAGTCCTGAGATTTTTTGGTGGCTAAAGCCTTGAGCATACTCTCTGCATCTGATTGGTAGAGGTCACATCATCTTACATTTCTCAGCCATTGTTGGTATTTTCTCCTCTCAGTATGGTAAGATTCCCACAGGGTTGCTGTGTTCAACGCAGCTGCTTCTTTCTTTAGTTTCCTTAAGGATCTGGATTTGGTTACCAGGGTAGCATTATACACATGGTTATGGTTAGACCTTAGATCATTGGTGAGCTTCCGTGGTTTTTTGAAAGGAAGGAGCAGAGGAATCTAGCTGTCTCTGAAGAATGCGTCTTTCACTTCAATATGAGAAGTTAAGCTTTTGTAGTTATCAGTCAGAGTTTTGATGACTTTGGAGGGCATACACAAACGGGTAGCCTGGGAATTTGTCCTGATCGATGGTTTATAAAATAGATGGTCGCGCACACTGGTGTTACATTTGAGGTTCAGTAAGTTGTGGTCGCTAGCCTTTGTTCTAATTATTTCGAAGGAGGTTATGCGCTGGTAGACCTTTTCAGAGACAAAAATGTAATCGAGGGTGGCTGATGAGCTATCACGTTCCCACGTAGGTATCAGCATTTGGTCGCTCATAACGTTGGCTGCGTTGTGGAGGTTCCTGGAGGTCATTAAAGCTAGCCATAGTTTTCCCCTTGACTCCGCCAGAGTGTAGGGAGAAGCTTTTGCCTTTGGCGCGGCTTGGGCTGCACAGTTTGCATTGAGGTCCCCACATATAAGAATGTTTGGGGTTTGATGTTTAATTCTGATTTCATCAATGATGTTGGCGGCTTCATCGCAGAAATGTTCTGGTGTTGTTTTTTGAGGGTTCCAATAGGCATTGATGATAGCGAGGGGCTCTCGAGAACGTTTTCTTTCCACTGCGGTTTCGTCCGTCCATGTGGCAAGGACAGCCAAGAATCCATAGGTTGCTTCTATTTTCTTGGTGATATGGATGCCTGAGCATATGCGGGTAGCTGTTAATAGGCCGGATGACGGGCGACCCAGTGGGCCTTTGCAGGCCGGAGAGATCTCTATGTTGTAACCATCCAGTGCCGGTTTGTCCAACAGCCAGGTTTCCTGGAGGTAGAGGATGTCGTGTACTCCCAGGTTGTAGCTGTCAAGTTCAGTTAGGTGCATATGGCCTCTGGTGTTCCATGAGGCGATGGAGAGAAGTGGTTTTTCCTGTGCTTCTCGTTTTGGATGCGACGGGGGGGTCGGTGAACTGGCACCCCCTGTTTGCTGCTATCTTTTGATACCCGGTGTTAGGGCATCCCGTATCCATGACCAGCTGCCCTTTTTTGGCACGACGTCTGAGGTAGTAGTGGGCAGGTCTAATGTTTTTTTTCTACTTTCAACAGCGTATTCCGGGGAGGATCGATGGTCTTGATATCGAACTCTCGAGGGGTGTCGGGGAGTTTGGTGTTTCCCTTTGTCGTTGTGATTTCTATGCTCTCTTCTTGTTGGGGTTCTCCCATTTCTGGAAGGACCATATTTCGATTTATCTGGTACGTTTGTTCGTTCCCAGGCTGATCTGGTGTAGTTGTGGATGGTTTCTCTCGATTGAGATGAAGTTTTCCTCCTTCTCGAAGATCCATATAAGTCCTCTGTTCGTGATTTGAATCTATATTTTTTGATGTCTGAGGTCTTACGGTTTTCTTCGTGGTTGCTAGTTGTGTTCTGAATTGGGATCTCGTTGAGTATAAAGCCCAACTGTTCTAACTCTTTGTAGACGCCCTGAGGAATTTCACGAAGTGCCGAGCTCCTGATATGAAGATACGCTTTTGCTTGCTTGGACCTGTGGTACGGCTCGATTAAGGTGAAATCATTTGAATTTAAGGCCTGTAGCGTGGGTACTTGTTTTAAAATCTTAAGCACTGTTCTTCTATTTAGAATCATGTAGTATTCCTCCGTGATTTTTTGTTCTATTTTGAATAGGCGGGTAGCTCTTGTTGTAGTAACTTTTGGTCTTAAGAGAGTCTCTTTCTGGTTTGCTGGCGATGATTTTCGTTGCCTAGAGTCGATCTGCTCGGGAAAAGTTGCCAGGCGACCTGGTATCTCTTTCAGATGTGGTTGAATAGTTCCCGAGAGCTGCAATGTCGTCGTTCTATCCTTATTCTCAGTTTTATGATTTAGGGTTAGTTCCTTGGTTTTGACGTTCTTAGAACTGGGAGAGACCTTTGGTGCTTCAATTTTGGAATTGGTAGCATTTTCAACTTGTGGTTCTGAGCTTTCGATTGTGTCCCAGTGCTGTGTTAGGTCAATCATGGAGCTTCGAATCAAGAAGTCCTCTGTGGTCCTGGGAGAGGGGGTATCGTGTGGCTCTGCGTTGTCGTTATTTTCGCTCTGGTATCTAAAATCTTGGTTTTCATCCGTCGTTTTTTGTTGTTTTCTTTTTATTAGTGGTTTTCCTTCAAGCCAGCACTAGATCAAGCGCTGACACTGTTTCCGAGTTGGAAGAATCTTCTTGGGCGCCTATAGCGAGTTTCAGCACAGGATGGTTTCTCGTGGCGGCCACCGATTTTGGAGAAATGTCACTTGGTGGCATAGGTTTAGGTGTTTTAGTCGGCGGGCAAGAATGTTTGTCAGTTGTTTTTAAGAACACCGGAGCCAATTCTATAGGTGGAGATGGTGGCGTTGACTGGGTTTCTTTGTCAGCCATAGTTGGTTTGGCTAGAGTAGTAGATTTTAAGGAGTTTAGTTGTTCGTCGAGTGAAGCAAGTTTCTGGTCCCAAGTGTCTCTGTCTGTCTTGTTCCTTTGTTCCAGGGCTGTAATGAAGCCTTCAACAAAGATCAGCTTGGTATGCATCATTGCTGTAATTGTGATATGGTCTTTTAGGGAGTCACTGATGTTCTCATAGAGTTTCCCAAAGGGTGCTAATGCTATTGTTATAGCCGACATAATAGTTGTTAGGTCGGTTTTTTTTAAACTGATTCCTTGGCGCTTGGTGTAGATACTTCACTTAACCTCCTATTTTTAGGTGGTGATCGATCTCTTATTGTACATGGCGATGGTGGTGATGTAAATTCAGAGCTTTCGTCTGTCTGGATCGATCTGTTCAAGTTTTTTGGTTGGATTGAAGGTTGGGCAGATTCCGGTTGACTCTTCGGTGGGTGGCCAGGAACGCTATACTGTCTAGGGAGTGATGGCAGTGCCGACTTTGTTTTGGTAGGTGAGTTTTCTTTTGGTGTGCACTCAGTGGCTCGTGGTTGTGCGCGGCCGTTTATTTCTTGTTCTGTGGGTGAAATGGGTTTATTGATGATCTCAGCTTGTATTTGCGTTTCTGTTTGTTTTGGGTTTGTTTTAGACAGCCCTGGTGCGGTGATTTTAACTGGGGACTGATTTTCCATAGTCTCACCAGGCGGGTTTGCCGTGGGCGGATTTTGGTCATCCATAGGGGGTGAGGCTCTATTGGTGTTAGCGCTTCTTTCCGGTGTAGATTTGCCATAAGTTGGTACCCGGGGATCTTTTTTGCATTTTCAGTCACTTTCCTTACTTTGGGCACTGGGGGTAGGTCTTGGATAGCCTCCAGAATTTCCGCGTCCGATAGTTCTTGGTCCTGGTCCAACTTTCTTTTACATTGTTTTTTGAAAAAGTCTTTAAGAGCAACTGATAGAAGCGGATGCGGGAGGAGTTTTTTTGTTGCACCTTTTTTTTTAAGCAAGACCTAGATTCCTTCAACGATTTTTGGCGCGAAGGTTTGAGGGCTTTATCTAGAGGAGTCGGTTTTTTTGAATTTTGGTTTTTCTGTGTTTCGGTATTCTGTAATATAGAGAGCTCTGATACTGTAGAGTCAAATAGGTCTTTTCCCGCATACTGTTGTTTAGAAGAGGGTGCAAAAGGGTTTTTTGTGGTAACAGAGGAATGATCTATGGGGGATTGCAGACTTGGAACATTTGTTTCAGTGTTTCCTGTGCGGTCTAACTCAAAGATTTGAGACTTCCCTATTTGTAGGTTGGAGTGCGTTGTTTCGTTTACGTTCTGCCAACCATCGTTGTTCTGTTGTGGTGAGTCCGTGGTGGGGCTCATTGCTGCGTGGATTTGTGCCAGTACCAACGTGATCGCTGGGGTCACGTTTGTTGCGTTCACGGCAAACTCACCTTTGCGGTGATCCGGAGAGCTTGCTTTCTTGTCCTCTGCTGCTTGTAGCTGGTGTGAGGGGTTGGGTTCGGTCCCGTCAGGGGGGGAGATCTTCCTTCCCCTGCGAAACCCGCCCACCACACCCCTCAGCTAGTTCATGGGTCGGAACCAGTCCTCCGACCTGCGAGAGTCCACCTGTCAAAGGAGTGTCTCCTCGGGCCTCAGCTGGCTCGGACAGCACAGGGGCAGGGGCCGGCCGTCCTCCGACAGTCGCGGCCTCTGCTCCTCTCGCCGACCCAGGGGTATGGCGGTGAGGCTGTATGGAAATCGCAGAGCAGGGGGAGGAGGAGAGGATCGCCACCGCAGTATACCATCCCGGCGAATGAGGCGCAGAAGCACCCGTGGGGGAGAGGCATTCCTCCAGCTCATCGATCCGCGGCACAGGTGAGACGGGCAAGTTGGGAGGCATAGTCCGGTCCTTGGTTAGCGATGGCGGTGCGAATGCAGATTTGTTGGTAGCTTGGAAATTAAAGTGGTTTGAGGAGATCCTAGTCTCCGCATGCTCCGCATGTAGATTTGTCGGGGAAAGAAAAGGTGAGCGCCGAGAAATGTCAAATGGGTTTTCAAAATCAAACCGCGTTTTTGACGATTTGGTTGCAGAATTGGTTGCGGTAAAGGGTGTGATTACACTAGTCTTTGTCTCCTTTACTTTTTTGGTTGGAGGCTTCTGTAGATGAACTTCAGGAGCCTTGTAGTTACTTCTAAGCCTTCGCACTTCCAAGGCTGATTCCGACGGTGACAGTGATTCCGATAGTGATGGTGATTCCGACGGTGTTTGGGGAAGGGTAGGCACCCCAATCGAGGCTCCGATGGCGGGCTTCATCCAGGAGCAGCCGCGGACTGCTCAAACCTCAGCTCAAAGCTCCGCTCACCGCTCCGCGGTGTATGCTGAGTATAAGTGGGTCCTCCCACAAACGAGATGGTAGAAAGACTGCCGCAGACTGCTCAAACCTCAGCTCAAAGCTCCGCTCCTTTTGAAGACTTTGTATTTCTATTGGGCGTTTACACGGCTCCGCACTCAGTGTTGCTATCTGCTTCTCGTGGTAGGTTTGAATCAGTGGATTCAATGCGAGCTGTATCTTGTGAAGTATTCCACGTTACTGTGCACGCTGACTTACCGATGGGATCAAAGAGGGCTTACCTCAGCAGTCTCCCACCTTGTAGCCCATGTGGCACTTGTAGCCCCTAACCCAAAACCCTTTGTGGCGAGGGTATGTAAAAAACCTTTGTTTGCTGTGATCGACTAATTCCGTTGCTCAAATCACTCTCTGCCAAGGGGAGTAGGGCAACGTGAAGCACGCAGCAGACAGCCAAAACAGTACCAGCCCTTCTGCTACCACACTCTGCTTACTCTGCAAGTGTGGTGTGGCCGGCAGTAGATACAGAAGGAAATTCACGTAAATGCTGCAAACTCCGCCCCCTCCAGGCTGCGAGTTCGAATGCAGCAAGAGCTCAGCACGGCTCACAGTGCTGTAAAAAATAAAAGAACTGTAGGCAAAGTTTGTGCGTGAAGTTTTCTAGAAAGTTTTCTAAAAACAATTTCTATCCAGTTTTCTAACTGGTTCTATCAGTTAGACGCTGCAAGTGCCAAGTGCCAAAAACCTAGACTCAGCTAAGCGGCTGTAAACTGTAGATTGTAGATTCTGGGCTTCGTAACAGCGTTGGCAGCATTAGCAGCGTTTGCAGTGTTAACAGCGTTATCAGCTAGTGGGAAACAGCAAGCATCAAAACAGCAGTGTTTACCTTAACACACTGTAGACTGTGAACGGCCCTCTGAACTCCAAGTGCTACACCAAGACACAGTGTGCACCGAGCTGCGGCCGAATCTCCCAGAATTTCCCGGAACATCCACCAGCGGAGCATGTCCCCCAGACCCAGTCCCGCTTCCACTCGGCTCTCCGCTCTCTTCTCGGAGCCGGGCACTGGATGCTGCAGTAACCGCTGCAGTAGTCGGAGACCCGCAGCAGCAGGAAAGCCGGAATTTGGAGTTTGGAGATGGCGCTAGAGAAAAGCCGCGCCGTGAAGAACCTCCCGAGCTCCCGAGCTCCTTGGTGGGCTAGAGAAATGGACCTTGCCTCGCCTTGTGAACAATATTCTGAGGGGTCAAAAGAGGTGCAGCAGTGTTAGAAATGGAGAGCAAAATGTCAGAATGTCAATATGCCAGAGTCCCAGGTTTCCAAAGCATCTCCATCCACACTTCTAATTTGTGGATTACAAATTACAGTCTTCTTTACTCATAGTAATACCAGTAATACCCTTTGCGGGTGGGGTTTTGCCCTTCCCAGTGCCAATTCTGGGTCTGTTGGCCCATTGCCCTGCTCAGTGTCAAGTCTCGGTGCTGCGTTCAATTCACGTCGAGTCCAGGCTCCACTTCCGGTCTTAGACATCCCCACCCCACAGAGAAGTGAAATATTCTCACTTCTGGGCTTCTGTAACCATGCCAGAAGCCCACGTGCAACAGGCACAACAGGGGTCATAGCACCCTTTCCTGCAGCGGGCTTTGCCCGTACAGTGACCCGCTCCTCAATTTATACAAATCCTTTACCTGATCAGGGTGGGACCTCCATACCCGGCAAGGGAGGAGAGCTTCTCAGGAAGGCACAAAATGGGTCACAGCGCCCTTTTCCGCAGCGTGTTTCCTAGCAATATTACGTGCATTACAAATTTATTGGATGAGTTGACTATTGCTACCAAAAGGGTCTAGTGCAATCTACTACTATTAAACAGGCAAAATAATAATATAAAAGTTAGATTATGAAAAAAAGCATTTAGCATCACAAATTGTAGGGAACAAATCTATTCAGCCAAAAGGGGGGGGTTGTAAAATACAGATGCCGGGCACATTGCGTTCAGTAAGGAACGACATGTTACAGAAAATCAAGAACACATTTCAATGTACTAAATAGGAACAACACTAGATAGCAAACCCCAAGTTAGTGTATGATATATTTGAGGTGTGCCAAAAAATGGGGCTTTGAAATGAACAACAGAGTGGTGTGTTTGAACTGTTACAATTCTTAGGGCCCCAACCACCAATCTTTGCCACCCCTCGAGAAATAGGGGAAACAGAGGAATAAACAAAAGCCCTTGATTGGAATAGCGCCGCAGCTGGGAAAAGGAATGCTTTTGAATTGTATGCATCAAAATGGAAGGGGTTGACTTTTGAAGACACTTTTGTATTGTGCAAATAGTTTAAAACGTTGGTCTTAGGAAAGCATGGTGTCTGCATTCTTTTCTTTATGATTTTCCGTTTCCTCTTTCGCCTGCGTCCATCTTTATATTGAACACTATTCAGGAGTCAAAAGAAACCAGAGCAGTGATTTCTCTGACAATAGCAATCTTCACTAGTAACAAGGAGCTGTTGTGATTAGACCGGTCTTCTCTCCATCCACTTCGTAGGAGGAAGGCTTGTTCTTAAAGGAACATCACTTTTATATTGTGTTTGCACGAAAAGGAATGCTCCAATTAACTCTGAAGAAGCAATATTGATATTTCATGTACTAATATTTACAGGTTTAGGGATAAAGAGAGAAATGATTTCAAAATGGCTGACACATATGGAAAGTTGAAGGGTTGAAGGTTGAAGGTCGAGTGTATGTGTATATTGTGTAAGAAAAACACTTTGAAACAGTAGTGGTTTTTGAATGGCATTCACACACCAAATCATAAATTAACTATTTACTGCACGACACTCTTAAAAACGTGCTCACTTGTTCCTGACGAAAACAAGCATTGGCAGAGCCAGCCGTTTTAGCTTTTGTGTCAGCCTGATATAGGCATTTGCCATGCACTGGAATTATGGTACTACCTTGTCATAGGATGACAACAGCTGGACAATGGGGTGTGTCACTAGGCATATGATATCAGTGCCTGGAAAATTCATATTTAATACCTATACACAAGCTAACACAGTTGGCTTTGTCAATGTTTCCTTTTAACAGGCCTTGAATGAAAAGAACAGATATTAATCAAGTGACTGGAGGTATATTTGGTTAAGGCAGTTTTATTACACCAATAGCCCATTTGGTGTTTGTTAGAGCTTACTCAAAGAGATCCCAGGGGGATGTGTATTGGGGGTAGGTAGCGAATGGGACTAGCCATGGGGATAAGAATGGTCGAGGGCAATCAATGGGTGGATAAATAACCCAACAACACCCAGAAGCTGTGTGTTCCTCCTCACACGTCATTTCCCTCCTTTCAGTAATCCAATAGAATAGTTTGGGCTTAAAGGTGGTGTGTAAGTGCCACCTATTATCCAAAACTAAAAAGGAAACTTCATTTAAAAGCAAACAGCAGGCTGTCAGAACTACCACCATCGTGATAGAACTCTCCCCATCAGGGCATCTATAATGGAGTCAGCACAGGGGGGAGAACAAGGTGAAATTGGGCGGCTTAGAATGCTAAGGGGAGTTATTACCCAAAACAAAATGCATGCTTCATAATGTATTTTGCGTTTGCATGTACGTGCATAGTAATCAAGCATCTGTTGGCTTATATATAAAAAAGATGAATACATTGAGAACGACGCTTTCCCCCTTAAAAAAAACATTAGAGCACTTAATAACAGCGTGTTAGCATGTGAAAAAGTTTCCAGAGAGATCCTCACGCAATGAACCATTCCAGTGGTGCCAATCAATATGTACCTGCTGAAGGGATTAAGGACAACATTACCAAGTAGGGTCCTCGGTAAGCAGAGGAACAATACAACTGAGTTCTCTCGTCTGACAAAATATAAAAACAGAGAGTTGAGTGCTGAATGCACTGTTACGCAGTAAGGAGTTACTACTTGGAGTGTATATTGTGTAAGCTACATCCCAGAGGTCAAGAGACCTATCCTGTATCATTTAAGCATGCCAAAAAGGTTTCTTTCTGTTCTTCCACTGGTGGGGTCGTCAAATCTTAGGACAGTAGGCCATGCCATTTCCTGAGGAAAAATGCAGTCACTGCAAATGTCGAAATGGTACGGAGAAAGGAGTTGCATTAGTTAAACAATAAGGGAATTACTTTCCATGCCCTGGTAAAGCAGTATTTAACCAAGGTTTGAAAATACTTTCGTTATGTGTTCTCTGAAAAATAATGTTCTCTCCTAGTTATGATATGATGTGTCATGTATAATGCGCCTGCACACAAGTGTTTCAAAGCGCGACGAGGCAAGGGAGGGGGAACAGAGGGAAGACAGACAACGATCTTACTAGACCCAGTGTCATTCAGATCGCGCAAGTGCATGGGAAGGTGGAGGAGGAAAGTTGTCACCTTTCACGAGTGGTTTAGTGACACCTCCTATTTTATATCTCCCTGTGCTCAATATATGTTCCCCAGGACTGTGTTGATGGTTTGACCGACATAGATCGATGTAAATGTGACCCCCTAAATGCTGATGAATGTGGTCAGTTAGACAATACGTTATGCCATCATGTTACAGCCATATGTCATGCCTGGCGCATGGCGCCTGTAGTGATCCTTGATACGTGCCAATCCCGACATGTGAGTGGTACTGTTGCTACTAGTAGCGTTTTTTGTCCATACTAAAAATTGTCTTTTTTAATTCATGTTTTTTAATTGCAAAGAGTGGAAAGGTCATGACTGCATTAATGTACTTTCTGAAAGTATCACAAGCTAACCAAACACTTAAAGAGCTTTTTCAAAGAGTGTGTTAGTGAAACAAATGACCAGGTCAATGGACTCAAATGTCTGAGTACATACGAATATGATAACTATTCACCACTTATTCAAGTATTTAGAGTGCATCCCTAGGGCGTAGCAAACTGCTGTTTTGGTCATTGCGAACATATCACAAATGACTATCATCTATGGAGAAATATCCCACAGAGGTGTTCAGAGTCACATCTGAAAAACAATAAGAGCAAAGCTCGAGTTGTCTATGATGTGACTCTCTGAACTCTGGAGGTGGAATATTTACCCTTCGTCGATAGTCGCAATTTGCAATTTTATGTTGTAAATGGGTGTCTTTCCACTGATTCAGCCTTTAAGAAGCAAGGCATCATTACTGTAAGAGGATTCAATTCAACACTACAGCTAAGTCAATGCCTAGTATGGGATACTGAATGGAAACCCTTATTGATATATCTTTATGTCCAGTTCATGAGTTCTGGATGACTACCCCTATATAACACCCCTCTCTTGGAATCCCCCTGACCCCACTGAGCCAAGAAGTAGTTCTGTTTTGCAAGTTAAAAGGTTTATTCGAGAATTTAAACAATATATATATATATATATTTATTATAAAGTGTGATATATATATATATATATATATATATATATATATATATATATATATATATATATATATATATATATATATCACACTTTATAATAAATTAATAATTGAATATCACACTTAGTCTGAGCAGTAATCAATAATGGATAGTCTGGCACTAGCACACTTCTTTATAATCAATGATGAGTGGTTATAGGATGGATAAGATAGCAACAATACTTTTATGGTTTCAAATGGATGCAAGGTGGAATGAAAATGCAGTACAGAAATACTCAATATGATTTCAACAAAACAATGTAATCACTTTTCTCTGGCAATCCACTACCCCCCTTTATGCAATGCAAGGAAATGGAAGGAAGCACACAGTTCTCAGCAATGCAATCAAATGTAATTCAGTTCACCCCAGCAAGCTTAGACTACAGAAGTTTGAAACACGGGCCCAAAATGCTTTTATATGTGCTGGCAATGAAGTGAAACATATGCTAAAATGCTTTTAATTCCCTCTAGAGGTTCAGGGTGAGTGATAGATACTTTGAATGAGTTCAGGATCACTTTAGCAATGCTCTGTGAATGGTTGTCAGGTTGCAAACGAATTTTTGCAACGGAAGGCAAGCAGCTGCAGATTTTTACGCGTGAGCTAACCTTTCAATTCGCGGCAAAATGTCAAATCGCTGCAGATTTTTCCGAGTGCGCCGGGCGCGATTACAGAGGAACTACAAGGGGTAGCACTATCGTTTTGGGGTCCTAGGACAGCCTAGGATCTCAGCTTCCAGATGAAAGTTAAATTTCGTTCCTAACCCAAATGGTTCCGGAGTTATGAACGATTTAGTAAAGGTAGATTTTCGGATTTAAAACAACTCAAAATGACAAGTGACAGCGTGCAACTTTGGAATTACATATGACAGCTCGCAGCTTAAGAATGACAGGTGACAGGATCTCTAGGAGACAGTTCTACTCAAGTTAAAATAGCTTGCATTAGATTATTTTAACTAAGAGATTGGGTTCTGCACAGTTTTGGCGGATACTCACTCCTAATTTTTAGAAGGACTGGGCCTCGTCACGATCTGGTCAGCTGGT
Organism: Ambystoma mexicanum; assembly: GCF_040938575.1. Lineage (NCBI taxonomy): Eukaryota > Metazoa > Chordata > Amphibia > Caudata > Ambystomatidae > Ambystoma > Ambystoma mexicanum. Next base: position 1,141,499,004 of record NC_090931.1, on the reverse strand, counting down.
TTTCTTCACTCGCTACGGACGGTCTCTGCACACAGCGTCTGGGTCAGCTCTACTCTGCTGGTCTGGTCTGGGTCTCTGGTTCTGATGAGGTCTGTGGGTCCGGATACAGCGGTCTCCGGTTCAGCTGGTCTCTCTCTGGATACATCACTGCTTTCTGGCAAATGGCAAGAGTTCTTGCAAAGAATTCAAACAGCTCGCCTGGCTGTGAATAGTTGCAATGATTTGAGGCCTGCTAAAGAGGGATTTAGCTTGTAGTTGACCTCTCTGCTACAAATTCTGAAGTAAAGTCTTGGTCTCTGAAGGTGGATAGATTGAAGTCTCTGTGTTGGCTCTCTGGAGGTTGATGGAGGTAAAGTATGGATTTTCCCGGCAGAGCGTCCCGCAGCAGATGGAATAGAAATGTCTCTATCTGTCCTGGCTGTCTGCTTTTATGGGTTTTGAAAGTGAGTGGAGAGGCTAGCTTTCTAGGCCCTACCCCTCTCCACTTGTCATTGGCCACTTCCTCCTCTTGCCCTTGATTGGGGAATGAAATGAAGTGTCATCATGATGAGGTCTGTTTATGATACAGAGAACCCACCCCTGTCAACTTTACACACAATCTATATCTGATCCAAATACATACTTCCCCGATAGACAGTTGTTTGGCATTGCATACACACATCATGCATTTACTGATGGTAGCCCCTGTTCCAATTCTGTTGTTTCTAGGAGCTTGGGTTCAAAAATGGCAACATATTTCACTTTTTGGTCGGGTTACCAATATTGGATTTGTCCCCGCATTTACACAAATGTTCGCAAAGCATGTGGGCATTAGGTGGTGGAGTGTCATATTTTTAACATACATACATTTAGAGTAATATCCTCTTTTCCGCTAAAACCCCCCCTGAACATACCACCGGGTCCTAACACGTCTTCGAACGTGCACAGAAAAATCACAAGAATAATGATATCACTTATAAAATTTTCACAAGTCCGCTCTATGAATGATCCATCTTTTTAGATTTATGTTCTGGCCCCAAAGGGGTGTGGTTTCCCCCCAGCACAAGTTTGAATTTCTGGTTTTTCCAGTTCTGCCAAGCCAGCTTGCTTTCACAGGCAGTGCTCCTCCCCTTTCCTTCCAGGAGGAAGCCACTTTTATGACCCCCCCAATAAAACATTTGCCTGAGTCAGGACAGGGCTTTGTTCAATTTCCTGCAGAGCCCAGGTAATTCAATCAGAGAAGTGTCATATCCCTTTTGGTGGGAACAGCAAAAGGCAGCTAGGCCTGGGAACACAGCTGTTGTGCAAGTCTCAACTCCTGTCGGGGGTAGCTGGTGGGAAAAATTCCCTCTCTTTTTAAGCCAGGCCTCAGCTAAATGTCTCTTTGGCTGCCAGTTTTCCTGTCCAAATCAAACTTCCAATTTTTACACATGCAGCTAGAATGCTGATTCTAAGTTCAAAACTATGACATTTCAACAGTGACAAACTATGTCACACTCAAAAGTAGGTCACTCAGTTAATTTAAACATTTTCGATTTTTGGTAGTTTTAAATCCAGTTTCAGTTAGGCTGCTGCAGACCTGCAGAGCTCAGCCAGTCTTGTTATGAACATTCAAGTCACTTCAGAATATAACTTTACATTGTATCCACATTTCAGTAAGTCTTTCTTTGGCCTGCTTTGGGTTCATTTATTCAGTTTTACACAAAAGTCTGGTGGTTTTAAAACGCCGGCTTTCTGATAGTGGTGAGTACTGGTAATGCAACCATTTTTGGGATTTAAGAAAATGAATTCCCCACAGTTCTAGGTTGCTTTTGGCAATCAGCATTGCCATTCCCAATGGTTTCAGGCTACTGTGTGGGTAGTCCAATGGTGGTTTTAGGCAGTGCCCTTCTGTGCCCATAACATCAGCAAAAATGGGTGGCAGCATATTCTTCATGCATTTCCCTGGGCATTTTCTGGAAAGCTCTGGCCATCATGATGTTTTCAATGCCAGTACTGCACAGTTTTTGAGGTAGGGCTCGCATGCATGGGTAAAAACATCCCACAAGCCCCCCTCTTGCGATGGCCATTCTGTTTCACTGATGGAACTCGCAAGATCTGGGATGTTTCCTCATCTTCTTCCAATAGATGGCACAGTTCAGCATCTTTTTCTCCATCCGGTCGGATCGATCGGTTCTCCTCGCCGGTCCTGATGGGAAGATTGGGCGGTACCCTGGGCCCCTTGCGTCTCTGCTCCCGGTCTCCGGATCGTCCTCCCTGGCCAGTCTCAAGGTTTTCTTTCTGCTAGGACGACAAAGGAAGAGCGGCAATACCTATTCATAGACATTTTTCCCCCACCATTGATATAGTGGGGTGGCATATAAATTTATAGTCAAAACATATGAACATGCACATTTCTTTTTGCATTCAAAAACCAAAACACCCACATTGAGAAACTCAGAATTTGATAGGCGATATGTCGGATATTTTAAGTTAGAACTGAATTAATCTGAGACAGTACCCTCTAGGATTCCAGAGGATTCCTCCAGTTGTTGCAGAGTGTGCCTGGGATGGCAACACTTTAGCTGATTTATATGTACCCACTTGTCTTTCCCCTCTGCCAAACCGCCTTTGGGGATGCGGATCTTGTAGGCCACAGGGGAGATCTTGTCTATAATCTCAAAGGGTCCCTTCCATGTAGGCAAACATTTTCGCTGTTTGGCCTGGTTCCTTTGGAAATTGTATAAATAGACCCGGTCCCCCACCTGATATTCCTTCCTGGAAGTTTTCAGGTCATAGTGGGTCTTCATACTCTCAGCTGATCTTTCTAGATTCCGCTGAGCATAGGCAAAAGCATGTTGAAGGTGTTTCCTTAAATTCTCCACATACTCATGAGTTGTGGAGGCATTTATTAGTGTCTGCTCTTGGGTCCTGTAGAGCAAATGCTGCGGAAGCACCATCTTGCGTCCAGTCATCAACTCGAATGGTGACATTTTGGTTGCAGATGAACGGGTAGATCTGATGGCCATTAGGACCAGAGGTAATCGGATATCCCAACTTGGCCCAGAATCTGCCACAAACTTCTTTAATATGCTCACAATGGTTTGGTTATATCTCTCTACTGCCCCAGAAGAAGCTGGCCTGTAAGCAATGTGTAGCTTTCTCTTGACCCCCAGTATCTCCCACATCTTTGTCATTACTTCACTGGTGAAGTGGCTACCCCTGTCTGACTCAATCCTTTGAGGTAGACCAAAACGGGAAAAGATGTGGTTAATCATCAGGGCAGCTGCTGTTTGTGCCTTGCAATTTGGGGCTGAGAGACATTCCACCCACTTGGTAAACAAGCATGTAACGGTCAACATGTACTTGTTTCCTCTAGACGAGCGAATCACAGGGCCTACAAAGTCGATTTGCAAATCTGACCATGGCAGTGTCATCCCCCTCTTTTGGAGGGGTGCACGGTGCGTGAGGGATGATGGCTGAATTTGTGCACACACAAGACACCCCTTCAAGTATTGGTCAAGGTCCTGCCCCATGTGTGGCCAGTATGCAACCTCTCTTAAGATTTCCAGTGTTGTGTGAAACCCCCTATGACCGGCGGTGGCCGCATCATGGGCGTGACTTAACATCAGGCTTCGGAATGAGGTGGGAACCACCCACTGATCGTGGCCAGCTTTCGATTTCCTTACCAACAAACCGTCTTGGATTCGGAACATTTTTGGACATTTCATCAGCACTCTTAGGTCCTCTTTCCCAATGTAATCGGTATCCGTCAGGGGAAAGTTCTCAGGGTCCTCAATGTGTTGGTAAAATTTACCAATTATTGGATCCCCCTTCTGAGCGGTAATCAAATCAGCATCAGGGGTCTCCTTACTCCATTGTGCAATTGAAAGATCATTGTGAGCATTTGTCTGGGACCTAGTGATAGCAGTGACCTGGATTTCCCCCAACAGGGACTCAATCTCAATTAGATCCCCTTGGATGGCCCCGGTTTTGGCCAGCTGATCAGCTAAGTCATTTCCAGTTTTGTCTGCTCCCTCTACTTTGGAATGACCCTTGATCTTCTTCCAATAGATGGTCATCCCCTTCGAGGTGACCAGATCATCAATGTTTTGGATTAACTTCCCATGTTTCAGGGGTTTGTTATTAGCACATAACATGCCTCTGGTTTTCCAATTAACCAGGTGCTCCACAAACCCGTTCCGTACATAATCCGAATCGGTGATTATGACCAGTTCGTGGAGTTGATGTTGGACAGCAGTGAGGATGGCCTGATGCACAGCCATCAATTCTGCCACCTGACTACTTCGGGGACCAATTTTGTATCCGGCGGAGGGTTCTGGGAACTCCTTCACCCATGCATTCCCTACGCCAGCCACCAGTTCTTTCTCCCCGTTGTTGTCAACATGGTAAGAGCATCCACCCACATAGACAGTGGGCATTCCCTCACACTTGTCCTCTTCAAAGACTTTGTGTGGGGAATTAAGGTACGCCTCCGTGTTGTCCTTGATTTTTAGACTTTCGTCCTCGAGACAGTTTTCTCTGGCACAATCATGCAAGTCAGCCAGACCTTGCGCGAGGGGACTCTTCTTGTTTTGGCCATATCTGACCTCCACAGGAAAGCCTTGCATTGACAGAATCCAGGAAGTAATTCGGGAATTACTCACATTTCCGGCCCGGATTCTATCACTTTGGAGATATTGCAGAGGCTGGTGTGGAGTCTCCACTATCATGTGTTCCCCCTGGATAAACGGGTGGTAATTCTTCAATGCCCACACCGTTGCCAGGAGTGCCTTCTCACAATCGTTGAATTTTTCCTCCACAGAGGATAAAGTTTTGCTCGCATAGGAGATTACTTTATTGACCTTGTCATGCTTTTGGTATAATACTGCCGTCAAGCACGTATTAGAGAACCCCGTCTCCAGGAAGAACAATTTGTTTCTGACAGGGTAAGCTAGGCAAGGCGCTTGTGAGAGGCTTCTCTTGAGTTGTTTTACCGCCTCGGCTTGTTCTGGACCCCATTCCCACTTGACCTCCCCCTTCAGGAGCTGAATCAGGGGTCTGGTGATCTCTGCGTAGCCCTCAATGAACTTTCTGCTGTAATTAGTCAGTCCAAGGAGGCTCCTTAGTTCCCGCAGAGTTGTGGGGTCTTTCAGTTTCTGAAGTGCTTCCACTTTCTTTTCCTGGGGACAGAGACCCTGAGGAGTAATCTCATGCCCCAAGAAATTAACACGGGTTCTACACCACTGTGCTTTCTGAAAGGAAAGTTTTACCCCGGCGGCCCTCAACTGGGTCAGAACATAACGGATCTCCGCTATGCGTTCCTCCAAAGATGAACTTTTGATGAGGACATCATCTACATAAGCCAGGTTACCCCTTGCACCCAGGTCGGGCATGGCCTTGTGTAGGAAAATGTTGAATTCATTGCCGGAGTTGAGGTATCCGAAGGGAGTCAGGGTCCATGTGTACTGCTGGCCCCCAAAGGTAAAAGCCAGTTTGTATTGGTCCTCCCTACTGACAGGCACGGTCCAGTATCCATTGGTCAGGTCTATTGCAGTGAATACCTGTGACCCCTGGATCTGGGCCAGCCCTTGCTCAATGTAGGGCAGAGGCCATCGGGAAGTATGGACCCGTTTGTTGAGCTCCCTAAGGTCGGCGCAGAGTCTCCACTGGCCGTTTGGCTTCAATATTCCCAGCACCGGATTATTGAAGGTGCTGTGTATTGGACGGATTATTCCCCGGGACTCAAGGTTCTTAATTATTTCAGTAAGGGACTCCATTGATGCGAGAGGCAAGCGATATTGCTTCACAAACACTGGAGTCATGCCAGGGTCCGTGGGGATTGTTGTTGTGTGGATGTCGGTGCGGCCACAGTCATATGAGTCTACCGCAAAGAGATCTTGGAAATCCAAGAAAACTTGTTTCAACTTTTGCTTCTGTTCCAGAGTCACACAGACATCAGCTAGGTTGACTCTCTCTTCCACCATCTGCCTGAAGCCTGGAAAGACTTCTGGTATGGCTATCTCAGCGCCTCCTCCAGCTGGGTGGAGAAGTCCCTGGTCAGAGTCCTGATTTGGACTGGAGGCCTCAGGTGGGAAAGGCAACCCTCATGGACCGGGAAAATCACTCATCCCTCCTGAAGTCACAAGTCACATCTTCCTTACCATAGGGGCAGGAAGTGTACACCAGGAAGTTCCCCCCATGCCGGGTATAAATCCTGTCTGGTGTTGTATTGTCCTCACTGTCACTGTCAAAACAGTCCTTGGGGATTGGTCCTAACAGTTCATTTCCTAGATCAATGGAAAAATGTCAGTCATCAACCGCCATTCCAATAATGGTGCCTGCGGCTAGAGTAATACTCTAAGTCGCTGTTATCCACCTCTATTAGAATGGTGTCATGTTCTATGTTGACTAGTGGAGTTCGGTTTACCCCCAACCCTTGCTGTTGGAGAGAAGCGTTTAGATGTATGTAAGCATCAGGGTTTTTCAAATGTTGTCCTCTTTTAACTGTCACTTCCAGGGAGAATTGTCGGGTCCTTTCTGGGATGGTGACTTCCTCTTTGATCTGAATTTCAACTGCATAAGGTAGCAATTGAGCTGACCTAAATGCTTTTTCTGGATCATCAAAGCCCATGGGATTATCCGCTAATCGGGACCAAGCTTTGAAGTTTATTAGGTCCAAACTAATGGCAAAGCGATTGAGAATGCCACTTCCTAAGTAAAAGGCTGCAGTGACGTCTCGCACGACCCAACAATTATGGACTATGCTCTTGTTGCCAATGGAGATTTTGAGCATACACCTTCTTGGCAGGAGATGTTTGGAATTAGGTGCTTCCAGGTCCATTTCCCATTTGTCTATCAGTTTGAATGTGGGAATGGCTGGATCTTTTGGGAGTTGGCGGAACATGGCTTCACTGATGAAGCTCTTACCGTTGCTCACACACACTCGGGCGAGAACAGAGTCCTTCCCATCATTTAACTGAACAGGGATGAACAACTGCTCTCCAATTTGCTGAATATCAGCCAGGCTGTGTGCTGATTTCACATCTTTCTGGACTATAGGAGTGGGAGTTTCTGATTGTGGATTGGTGAAGAATTTCAGGGTGTTTCCTTTCAGTGTGGAATACCACCTTAAACTGGAAGGGAGGTTGATTTTCAGAAATAGAGAGGACCCCCCATCACCAGTCTGTTGTCCTACTGCTATTACTGTCACGTCTGGAGTTTGGTTGTTCTGGAAGTGAAATTCTACTTGGTCAGATTTTTGTTCAACCATGTGGCAGGTGCCGTTTAAACTAACATGGTTGACACTCTGTTTTAATTTTATTGGTCGGCTAGTCTGGGTCCAGAGGACCTTGTTTACACAATCTATTAGGGGTGACAACCTTCTCGGGAGGTCATTCCCTAGTAAACAAGGGGTGCCCTCTGGAGTCACTACTATGACCGGGTGTTTCACCTTGTGTCGCCCAATTTTAATGTCCAAGTCTGCAGTCCCCTCAACGGGAATTTCCTTCCAGTCAAGGTTCTGCAGTTGTCCAGGAAGAGAGGTGAGAGGAATACGGTAATTCTCCCCCCTTCCGGAATTTAGTTCCTCAAAGGCCCTTTTGGACAGAAGGGTAGCTTGGGATCCAGTGTCCACCAGTGCCAAAATTGTACCCTGCCCCTGTACATTTTTGGACAACTGGTGGGCTAACTTTCTGGTTTTGCACATTGCTAGAGAAGAGATTTGGGCAGAATTCTGTGGAGAGTCTTGGGAATCTGAAAGAAAAAGTTGGCAACTGGAGATCAGAGCCATTGTGGGTTCCCCTGGTTCCGGTTCTGGGCCGCCCCCCCCTTTTTGGAGGCAGTCACCAGGATGGGTTTGAACCAGGGGATTTCGGTGTTGTGGGTTCTGGGATGAGATGATGGGCGGCGGTAGCTCAGTCTCCATATCTCCCCAGTCTGAATTGACATCCCTTGGGACCCATTTTTCTTTGGGAGGAGTTCCCCCATCTCTGAAGGAGAAGATCCTTTTCCCAGGATCTTCTGAGGATCCCTCTCCCTCAAATTGGAAGACCTGAACCTCCTCCACAAAGTGGGTCTGTTTGGGTCCTTTGTTTCTCCTACCCCCCCTCTGCTCCTTGGGAGGCAGGCTTTCAGGGGCAGGAGATTTTGTTTCCGGTTCCTGGTTTTCCAGGGGCTGTTTACAAGTTGGGAAGGAAGCTTCCTCCAAGGCGTTACACCCCCCTTCCCCTTGTGCCTCCTCCCTGGGAACCGGTGTGCTATCGGGGTGCTGCCCCCGTCATTGTTCTGGAGCACCAGGTCCAGAGTTTGGGGCATTCTGCGGTGGCATGCTCATCTGAGGGTTCTGTTGAGCCCTCAGTATGTGACCCAGATCTCGTGCCATATTTTGGACCTGGCGCTCAAGTTGTGAAACCCGCTCAGGCTGATACGGGGCTCTATTTTCTCCCCTGGGCTGATCTCGGGAAGGGTAGCTATCCCTTCTCTGGTAGTACCCCTGGTTGGGAAGATTTTGGTACCCCTCCACCCGTGGCCTCCCCTCTCCCGGATTAGGTGTCTGGGCACAGGGAATTGGGGAAAGAAGGATGGATGATTTTGGGGCTGGAAATTGGGCGGATACCTGGGGAAAAAGTTCTGCCCAGGATTTGGAGAATTTCTGCCCTCCTGGGGGAAGTTAGGAGGGAAGTTCCCCGGGTCAGGTGCTTGGCTGGACCCCCCCCTTGGGCTGGAGGAGTCCACACATAACCCAGGATTGGTCGGTTTCCCTTGTAGCGGGGACTTACATAGTCAGGGTAGCGGGGGACCCCATTTGTGGGACTACCCCCTCTACTCCCTCTCTGTGACTGGCCCGAGGGCCTTCTGGGCTGTGAATTATTAGGTGCAGGTAGGTTTTTAGGCCCCCCATCTCCAAATCCAAAACGGGGGGGACCTTTACCTCTGCCACCTTGGCAGCAGCAGGGGTGCTGTTGGTTTTGGGATTTTTCTGGGTATTGCTTTTATTTTCTATGGGCTTCTGCACCTCATAGATCCGGGTAGCCTGTTCAATGACCCAGTCTAAAGATCTTTTCTCATGAAAATCTCTCACAAGCTGGGTCATTATATATTTGGGCAAGGCATGGAAAAATGTATTGACAAATTCTCTGCTGTCTGTGCGCACCCTTCTGGTGGTCTGCGCAAAGGCACGTTTCAGTTCTTGCACGAATTCTTGTAGGGCCTGATCCTCCCCACATTGCAAATTGTAGGCTGCCTTGCGAGCCTCTTGAGGATTTCTGTGAACAGAAAAATGTTTCAAGATGGCCGCCTTATAGGTGGACCATCTTAAATGATTTTGGTCCTCCAGCCCTGCAAAGGAGGACTTTCTACATATTGGATACAGCTTTGGCTGTCCTTCAAATTAAAAGTCTCCATCATTTGCTCATAGAGCTCCAAGTGTTCCCAAACAGAGTACTTGGCGTTCTTATGATAAGGCGTGATGACATTCCTGATTGCCTTAATCTGTTTCACTGGGTCCTTAAGCAAGGCCCTTTTTGCCTTATTGGCCATTTTGATTCGGGTAACCCTGGTCCATTCATCCTCTGACTCAGAGGCACTGCTCCCAGAGGTTCCTGTCTGATCTTCCAGGTTTTCCCGGATTCTGCGAGCCTGGGAATGGCTGGCAGAATGTGGGGACCTGGTCTCCTGTGTCCTGCGCCGTTCAGAGGAGTCTTCAGATTCCTCCTTGCTGCCAGGATTTGATGGGTACCCCCCCCACTGACCTAACTGGGCAGAAGTTTTCAGGATGCCCTTAATGGGCCTATTCTCCTGGGGTTCCCCACTAAATTGCACTGTGCTTGGGTGCCCATACCCGGATGCCCGCCCATCCATTCCTGGGAGGTACTGGCCTATGAGCCCCATGCTTCTGGCTGGATAGTAATCTGCCATCCCTGTGGCCCGGTGCTCATGTGCGCCAGGGGACATGGGGGTGGCAGAGTCCAGGGACTGAGAGAGATAAAGGCCTCTGGTACTAGGGCTACTGAGGTTATGCTCAGGAGTTTCCCTTTCCCAGCGAACCTGGTCTCTATCCGCCCCTCCTCCCTGTTGCAATGCAAGAGCCTGCGCCTTCAGTTCCTCAGTTAAGGCTTTACTAGACTCTATCAGTCTCTCCTGCATCGCTACCTGTTGTTGGAGCCTATCATTGTGCTGGCAGAGAGCCTCATTCTCTCTCTGCGTTTCCTGATTGGTCCTGGAGCACTGGGCCAGTCTTTGCTGCAGGAGGGTTACCTCCTGAGCTGTGTCCCTATTGGCCTGCTCCTTTCTTGCCAGAGCATCCTCCACCTTCCTGGTGTGCTCTAACAAGTTCTGGTGTTCTTTTTGGAGGTCAACCAGTCCCTGGAGGGCCAGGTGATTTTCTTCCATTTTCCTTTTTAAGTGGCAGACTTCCTGGCCTAAGGTATCCCTTTCCTGACTAAGAGCCTGCATCTGTGCCGCCAGGTCGTCCCTTTGCCTTTGGAGGGCACCAGTTTTCTGGCGCTCCTGGTCAAACTCTGCCTGGGTATCCAGGTCTTTCAAAATCAGTTTATTGCTCTCTGCCTTCTCCCTATGTAGGTGGCTTTGCAGGGTGACTACCTGCTCAGCACATGCCCTATTGAAGTCTAACTGTTGCTCCAGCTTTTTCTGGCTCTGCAGTAGAGAGTCCAAACCTTCTTGGTACTCTTTCTGCAAGGCCAGAAATCTGGTATCCTGGTCCGCCTTTTCCTGTTGCAGCACATCCATATCCTCCTTTATTTTAGTGATGTACCGTCTGCTGTCATTTTCCGACTCCTGGCTCCTGAGCAGCCTCTGCTCAGAAGAGTCCAGATCAGATTGGGCCTTCTGTAGTGCCAGCAGTTGCCTACTCGCCAGATCTTGGCCTTCAGCACATTTGTCCTGCATGGCTCCCATATGTAAATATAAATATGCCGCTACCCTGGCAATCTTGTGGGGCTCATCCTTGGCCTTAGGGGCCAAATATAGTTCACTCAGGGCCACATGTAGGGGACCCTGATCTCCCCATGTATCTGACCCTGTTTCAGTGACCTGTTGCGCGATTGCCTGCAACCAGACTATTTGGTCCTGATGAGTCCACTCACCTCTCACAAATAGCTTATGTAAGAAGTGTTCTCTGGCTATTTTCATATCTACCATGGTCGTCATTCTGGAATTTGAGTTCCTTCCTGACTTACAGAAGTTTATATTTTATTTTTGCAAAACAGACCTTTTCCTTATAGCGTTCCTTTGAGGAGTGCTTTACAGCGTAACACAACGTGGGATGATCCGACTGGATATGTGTATCTGGTCAGCTGGCACACTGTATTAATCTGCACAAGTGATAGATCTAACCCAAACGCCCGGCTCGAGCCCCCAATTTGTAAGAGGATTCAATTCAACACTACAGCTAAGTCAATGCCTAGTCTGGGATACTGAATGGAAACCCTTATTGATATATCTTTATGTCCAGTTCATGAGTTCTGGATGACTCCCCCTATATAACACCCCTCTCTTGGAATCCCCCTGACCCCACTGAGCCAAGAAGTAGTTCTGTTTTGCAAGTTAAAAGGTTTATTCGAGAATTTAAACAATATATATATATATATATATATATATCACACTTTATAATAAATTGATAATTCAATATCACACTTAGTCTGAGCAGTAATCAATAATGGATAGTCTGGCACTAGCACACTTCTTTATAATCAATGATGAGTGGTTATAGGATGGATAAGATAGCAACAATACTTTTATGGTTTCAAATGGATGCAAGGTGGAATGAAAATGCAGTACAGAAATACTCAATATGATTTCAACAAAACAATGTAATCACTTTTCTCTGGCAATCCACTCCCCCCCTTTATACAATGCAAGGAAATGGAAGGAAGCACACAGTTCTCAGAAATGCAATCAAATGTAATTCAGTTCACCCCAGCAAGCTTAGACTACAGAAGTTTGAAACACAGGCCCAAAATGCTTTTATATGTGCTGGCAATGAAGTGAAACATATGCTAAAATGCTTTTAATTCCCTCTAGAGGTTCAGGGTGAGTGATAGATACTTTGAATGAGTTCAGGATCACTTTAGCAATGCTCTATGAATGGTTGTCAGGTTGCAAACAAATTTTTGCAACAGAAGGCAAGCAGCTGCAGATTTTTACACGTGAGCTAACCTTTCAATTCGCGGCAAAATGTCAAATCGCTGCAGATTTTTCCGAGTGCGCCGGGCGTGATTACAGAGGAACTACAAGGGGTAGCACTATCGTTTTGGGGTCCTAGGACAGCCTAGGATCTCAGCTTCCAGATGAAAGTTACATTTCGTTCCTAACCCAAACGTTCCGGAGTTATGAACGATTTAGTAAAGGTAGATTTTCAGGTTTAAAACAACTCAAAATGACAAGTGACAGCGTGCAACTTTGGAATTACATATGACAGCTCGCAGCTTAAGAATGACAGGTGACAGGATCTCTAGGAGACAGTTCTACTCAAGTTAAAATAGCTTGCATTAGATTATTTTAACTAAGAGATTGGGTTTTGCACAGTTTTGGCGGATACTCACTCCTAATTTTTAGAAGGACTGGGCCTCGTCACAATCTGGTCAGCGGGTTTTCTTCACTCGCTACGGACTGTCTCTGCACACAGCGTCTGGGTCAGCTCTACTCTGCTGGTCTGGTCTGGGTCTCTGGTTCTGATCAGGTCTGTGGGTCCGGATACAGCGGTCTCCGGTTCAGCTGGTCTCTCTCTGGATACAACACTGCTTTCTGGCAAATGGCAAGAGGGGAATGAAATGAAGTGTCATCATGATGAGGTCTGTTTATGATACAGAGAACCCACCCCTGTAAACTTTACACACAATCTATATCTGATCCAAATACATACTTCCCCGATAGACAGTTGTTTGGCATTGCATACAGACATCATGCATTTACTGATGGTAGCCCCTGTTCCAATTCTGTCGTTTCTAGGAGCTTGGGTTCAAAAATGGCAACATATTTCACTTTTTGGTCGGGTTAACAATATTGGATTTGTCCCCGCATTTACACAAATGTTCGCAAAGCATGTGGGCATTAGGTGGTGGAGTGTCAGATTTTTAACATACATACATTTAGAATAATATCCTCTTTTCCGCTAAAAACCCCCCTGAACATACCACCGGGTCCTAACAAGTCTTCAAATGTGCACAGAAAAATCACAAGAATAATGATATCACTTATAAAATTTTCACAAGTCCGCTCTATGAATGATCCATCTTTTTAGATTTATGTTCTGGCCCCAAAGGGGTGTGGTTTCCCTCCAGCACAAGTTTGAATTTCTGGTTTTTCCTGTTCTGCCAAGCCAGCTTGCTTTCAAAGGCAGTGCTCCTCCCCTTTCCTTCCAGGAGGAAGCCACTTTTACGACCCCCCCCCCAAAATAAAACATTTGCCTGGTCAGGACAGGACTTTGTTCAATTTCCTGCAGAGCCCAGGTAATTCAATCAGAGAAGTGTCATATCCCTTTTGGTGGGAACAGCAAAAGGCAGCTAGGCCTGGGAACACAGCTGTTGTGCAAGTCTCAACTCCTGTCGGGGGTAGCTGGTGGGCAAAATTCCCTCTCTTTTTAAGCCAGGCCTCAGCTAAATGTCTCTTTGGCTGCCAGTTTTCCTGTCCAAATCAAACTTCCAATTTTTACACATGCAGCTAGAATGCTGATTCTAAGTTCAAAACTATGACATTTCAACAGTGACAAACTATGTCACACTCAAAAGTAGGTCACTCAGTTAATTTAAACATTTTCGATTTTTGGTAGTTTTAAATCCAGTTTCAGTTAGGCTGCTGCAGACCTGCAGAGCTCAGCCAGTCTTGTTATGAACATTCAAGTCAATTCAGAATATAACTTTACATTGTATCCACCTCTCAGTAAGTCTTTCTTTGGCCTGCTTTGGGTTCATTTATTCAGTTTTACACAAAAGTCTGGTGGTTTTAAAACGCCAGCTTTCTGATAGTGGTGAGTACTGGTAATGCAACCATTTTTGGGATTTAAGAAAATTAATTCCCCACAGTTCTAGGTTGCTTTTGGCAATCAGCATTGCCATTCCCAATGGTTTCAGGCTACTGTGTGTGTAGTCCAATGCTGGTTTTAGGCAGTGCCCTTCTGTGCCCATAACATTGGCAAAAATGGGTGGCAGCCTATTCTTCATGCATTTCCCTGGGCATTTTCTGGGAAGCTCTGGCCATCATGATGTTTTCAATGCCAGTACTGCACAGTTTTTGAGGTAGGGCTCGGATGCATGGATAAAAACATCCCACATTACGACCCAGGCACTGATGGGTTAACGGCGCCGTAAAAGGCTGCGGCAGCGTTAACCTATTAGCGCCTAATTACGAGGTCCCTTTGCGGACCCGACCTTAACGGCTGGTTTTACCAGCCATTAAAGTAGGGACCCGCAAAGGGACCTTGGTGCTAAGTACGGTGCCGCAATTTGCGGCACCGTACTTAGCGCCTTCCCCATTCCCATTGAGCCCTATGGGGCAAAAATGGGAATGGGGAAGGGCCATGGCGGCATGGGGAATTACCGCCCCGCCAACCTTGGAATGGGGTGGTAATTCCCCATTCCGCCATGGCGGACACTGGCATGGACCATGGTGCTAATAGCACCATGGTCCTCCGCCTGGGTCGTAATGAGGCCCATTGTCCTTACCTCTAGGAAGCATATCACTTCCTGATTTCCAGGCAGCCTAGTTGGGTAATGTGGGCTGACTGGACATGGGCTCGAAGCTGCTGTAAGGAGACTGTGTGAGCAGCCAATGAGCCTTTGCTCAGGGTCAGCAGTTCAAGGTAGGTGAGCGAGTATGTGACAACACTGCAGTTAAATATTAGCTTCATTTTTCACTGCAGTGACATCATAGGATGGAGTTATGACTTTGAGAGTTCTCACTATTCGGTGAATGGATTCAATAGAAACCATATACAGCATATACTTACTAACGTGAAATACACCTGAATTTTCAACAACCCAAGCATTCTTGATTGATCGAATGGGGGCATTTTTCCATTTGCAGGCAATTTGTCAATGGGAAAGTATAATTGCTTTAGTATGGAACAGATTAGCAAAATTATTTCAAACAAGTTACATTCTGCAAGCTAGGTTGAGTATTGACATTCACATAACCGCGAAAAGCTCTGTAGGAAGTGTTGAGCTGTGACTGAGGTCTGGTGAGTGGAGCAATGTGATGTGAGAGGCCTGAGAAGCCTTGTCGTGGGTGATACAGAGGAGGAGCTGAGACATAATGAGAAGGAAAGTGAGGCTAAACTAAAGTGGAATAAAATACCCTGAGGGTATGAGTGCACATTGGAGCTGACACTACATACTTAGACATATAGTGACATTACAAACTCGTTTACGCGATATAATTGTAGGAAATGTGGTCAGTATAAAAATAAATTGCAGGTTACAGAGACCGATTGAATATAATCTATACACGTTTGATTAACTTCTTTGCTGGCTCGCCACACCATTTACATTTCATAGGACTCAATCGGAACCCTAAGAAATGTGACTGCTCAGAAAAAGGTATTAAGAGGACATCACACTTTTACCCCATACATTTCTCGCCTAAGCCATTTACAAAACTGTAGGGCTACTTTTTTAAAGTGTATGTAGAAAATAGTATCCCCCTCGAAGCACTCTCCCAACCAGTGGATGCAAACACATGTGAAACCCAGGGCCTGTGAATCCTTCTCTCATTGTGTTTTTTAGGTGCGTTTCTCGAAGCATAATTAAATTCCTTAAATGAAGGGTGTCCAAATCCAGGCATCGAGGGCCGCAAACCTGCCAGGTCTTCAGGATAACCCTCATTAATATTCATGAAAAAAATGTGCATACATTTAAAATTATTTATGCACATGTATACCATGAATATTAATGAGGGATATCCTAAAAATCCAACCTGCTTTTGGCCCTTGAAGCCTATGGTGGACAACCTTGCCCTAAATGTTTGTATAGTTTAGAAAGAATTTGGCAGGCTTTAACTTTGTTATGAAGACCATTCACATTTAGCTTGATGATGTCTACCTTGCTATCCATATGATGTCTTCCATAAAAAGTAGTTAATGTGGAATTAGGGGTAATAGCAGGGGCCAAATATTCCAAGTTAGACTGCTTCTACACTCCTCAGAGTCTTCCCCACCAACTACCTGTACCAGCTCCCTCTGCCTCCTCCATCTGCCCTCTAGACTGCTTCCCCTGTCAGACAGTGTGACACAGTCTATTTTGCATCCTATTGTGCATCAGGCTTCAAGGGAGTGCCCTAAACAATGCAATTGTCTGGG
This sequence comes from Ambystoma mexicanum, assembly GCF_040938575.1. Classification (NCBI taxonomy): domain Eukaryota; kingdom Metazoa; phylum Chordata; class Amphibia; order Caudata; family Ambystomatidae; genus Ambystoma; species Ambystoma mexicanum. The sequence goes on along the minus strand of NC_090931.1, from coordinate 1,141,482,734 downwards.
ATCTTGGGTCTGCGATTCTGACAGGGCTAGGTGCTCTTTCTGGCAAAATTAATTGGGGGAATTTAATGTTGGATGCTGAGCAAACATACATTTTGGGGTTCGTTTGGACAAGTCTGACATGCTTTCTGCTACTTCACTTACAGGGGGGACAGTTGTCGATTGTAGTAATGTATATGTATCCATCGGTGAAACACCCTATTCTAGGAAGCTTATAAGCCCGCCCTTGAACAAGATTAACACAATCTATTATATTTGGAGTTTCTATTTCTGGTCTTGGACAACCCTCAGTTAATAATTTGGCATGTAACAATCCCACTTTCATATTCTAAGACAAGAAACAAGGTGGTGTTCAATAACAATGTAGTTTATTAAACATGATAGTGTTGTAAGGGTCCCGGTCTAATGCTATCAAGGGGGGTTAGGGGGGAACACGTATCAGCTATGTAAGTAACATGGGGATGTACACAGTGAAGTGGTAGGTGACATCAGAAATGGTGAGTAGATATAGATGTAGATCTCTCAAACTTATCAACAATATCAACAAAGCTAAGACTCTGTTGATTATACTTGGTGACTTCAATTTGTGAGGCGAAGATCATCTTACTAAGCAAGCTACCTCTCTACTCGCTGCGCTAGATTTTATTAGAAACACACAATGGGAGCATGTAATATAGATATAGATTTCTCAAACTTATAAACAATATCACCAAAGCTAAGACTCTGTAGATTATACTTCACAACCTCAATTTGTGGGCTGGAAGATCATCTTGATAAGCAAGCTACCGCTCTACTCGCTGCACTAGATGCTATTGGATACACACAATGGGTCAAATGACCCATGCATGTCGGGGGACACATGTTGGACTGGGTTTTGATGGATCGCCTGCACATCTCAGATGTTGTGGCTCTCCCTTGTCCCTGGTCCGATCACTATCTGATGAACTTATTAGCTTATCTACCAGCTTCACCTCCCAGATTGGACTCTCTGCCTAGAAGCCACAAAAAAGCAGACATTTAAAAAATGTTACATCTGCAAAGTTGTCTGCATTATTGGCAGCCAGGCTACTTCCTATTGATACATTCACTGACTCCACTGATCTGGTGACTCACTTGACGGCCACTATCAGTTCTGCCATAGCTCCAGAAAGAATTAAAAACATCAAAACGGAAATCCATAAGAACACCTGGTACAACAACACCATTATTCAACTCAGGTGCACTAAAAGATCCTTGGAAAGGGACTGGTGCAAAAACCCTTCTTCCCAATCCCTCTGTCTCTATGAGCAGGCAGTGAGAAAGTTTAAAACAGCCATCATGGAAGCCAAATCAGCCAACTTTAACACAAGGATATCTAATGCAAGTTCAAGCAAACTCTTTAAAATCTTCACAGAATTTGAGGGAAAGTCCTCTGTGAATCAAAATCACAACAGAGACTCAGCCTGGTGTCAGGCAATTGTCCATGGCTAACGCTCGAGCTACATCCTTGAAATAGTCATCTACTGTTATATCCATTGACGTGTGCTCACAGAGCTACAGTGGACTCCTTTAGGCATCGAGGTTGATGCTCATGATATCAATGGTGTAATTACACACATGTTTGAGAGCCATTTAGTATCCATTGTTGGAGACTTTTCAGGCTTTTTTCTATATTTTCAGCTTATTTACTACATCCATTGGTGGATGTGTTTTGGACCCCTACCGCACAATGTTGAAGGAATTTTAAATGAAAAGAAGTGTATGCCCTGAAGAAAGTTCAGCCACATAAAGGCACAAAGAACTGAAACATGCTACATGTCGGGAATATATGTGTTTGATGTGATACATTTGTTTTGTGATGTTGTGATGTTGTGATATGCTGCTAAATTTGTGTCCATGTATTTGTCCAAAGGTGTGATTTTTTATGATAATTGAGTAATGCAATTGTATTTAATACGATTCACTGTTATGTGTTTTTTAGAGTCCCTCTATTTTTTGCAATAAATTATATATTTTTGAATAATTTGGTTGTACTTTATCTATTTTTTCAAGATAAAAGTACCGGTACATCTTTTAGAAAAGTAATTGTGTTCCCTTGTTGATACCTGAAATTGTTCATTTTTGTTTGGTATTCTATCTCTTTGTTAATCATTATATGTCAGGCAATACACAACACATTTTCTTTAAAAATCACAGGGCAGCAACAGAGCATTCAGGTCCTACAAGGGAGCCTTGCTGGACACAGGGAGCCCTCACCCCCAAGTTACAACAACACCCAGAATGATAATGTAATCTTTAATTTCAAGCAGTGTACCGATCTGAAATCGATAAAATAGTCCTTCGACATGATACCCACGCCCTGCTTGGGAGATAGTTGTCACACCAACATTCTTAAAGGTTCACTCAAATTATTGGTCCCCTGGATCACCAGACTGGTCAACCTCTCATTTGGTGAAGGCAGGGTCTCACACTCTATGAATGAGGCATAGACCACACCTCTCCTTAAAAAGTGCAACCTGATATGATAGTTTATTTATATAGTGCCTATACACAATGTGTTTCAAAGCGCTTCAAGGCAAAGGAGGGAACAAGGGAAAATATAACCACATTCTTACAGGCCATGAACAGTAAGGATGTGAAATTAACTATTGTACTCGACCTGACGACATTTCAGTGCAACCTGGACCCAGCCTTAACAAAAAAATATCGGCCCATTACAAACATGCCCTTCTTTCATAAGGTCATGGACAGAGTGGCATATTGCTAGTTCCAGGACTTTATTGAAGAAAACAGCATCTTGGATGCATGTCAATCGGGTTTCAGAGCCAAGCATGGAACTGAAACCTCTATGCTGGGTCTAACAACTTTGTCTATCATAATATTCTCTGCCAACACCTGGCATCAGCAGCTCAATTCTTCCCCAATGCCATAAAGTGGATTTAATCTTTCCTGTCTAACCGCACAACAAGAGTCTTCTCACCCTCAGCTGCAGCTGAACCTATTCAGGTCTCCTGCAGAGTGCCCCAGTGCCCATGTGTGTCGCCTACCCTGGACAATGTGTTTACTAAGCCCCTTTTTGATCATCTAGACAAAATGGGTGTGACGTACACAAATTACACGGAGGACACACAAATACTCCAACGGATCACTGGATCTTATGACACCGACTCCAACCTACTAAACAAAATCTACCTCACCATCCAAGCTTGGATGGCGCAAAACAAACTACGTCTCAACGATGAGAAAACTGAATTACTCATCATAACCTACCTCCACGATACAAATCATTCAACATTGATGGCAACATCATTACTGTAGCCAAGCAAGTGAAAACCTTAGGTGTCTCCATTGATTCCTCACTCACCTCACACGACAAGTTAATGCTATTGTCTCTGCAGTAATTTCCACATCTAAGCTGATCAGAGCCAGCAGGCCCTTCCTGTCCACTGACAACTGCATCACCCTTGCCAGACCCCTTGTCTTATCGAGGGTTGACTACTGCAACTCCCTTCTTGCAGGGTCCTTGGTCCGCAATATCAGCAAACTTCAAGTTGTGCAAAACAACGCTATTAAAACCGCACTTAACATACCCAAACACGAACACATCTCCTCAACCAGACCAAGCATCCACTGACTAACGGTACACGGTCTAATCAGATTCAAAACCCTCTCTCTAATTCACAAATTAATCTCCAATAGCGCCCCGGCCTACCTATCTATCCAAGTCTCAAAAACACAATCAAATAGACCTACCCGCTCTACATACGCGGGCCTCGTCGACATCCCGAGATTCCGACTACAGTAAGCAGGTGGCTCTTGCTTTCCAGTAATTGCTGCCAAAGAGTGGACCTCTATGCCCCCAGCTCTGAGAACAGACCCCTCACTTTGGTTGTTCCGGAGAAACCTTAAAACCTGGCTCTTCAGCCAAGACCTCAACTGACATAAGTTCAGCGACCTCTCCTGAGGCTCATAATGGGCTTCTGTGTCCCCTTACCCACAACACCATTACTCATTCACCCAGTCGGACTTTCGCCGGCAACATTTGTAAATGTACTACCCTTCCAAGTGACGGATATCCAAGCTAGTACTCCTAGTAAGAATGTACTATAATCTTCACCTGACACCATTGGGCTTCATTGTGTGACTTTATTGTAATCTGTATTATACAATGCTGTAACCGCTCAATCTAACACCTTGTGCGTCCTAATATTTAATCACTGTAACCTACCTGTAATCTCAAGTAACCAATGTAACCGATTTCTTAAAATAAAGCACCTAGATGCCTATGGGCTATGTGCGCTATACAAATGTTAAATAAATAAAATTAAGTCCACCCTGACCAGCAAAGTGGACAGAGGACACCATGCCCTGCTGATGTTGTTTGACCTATCAGCGGCCTTTGATTTGGTCTACCACTCTCTTCTGGTAGCCAGATTAAAGGACCAGGGCTGCTGCTCCAGCATGGTGGCTCAATGGATTACATCCTTCCTGGGCCCCCATACTGCCAAAGTGGCAATAGATGTTGGCAGATCCACCCTCATTGCTTTGACTTGCGGAGTGCCACAGGGTACCTGTATTGCTCCTACTTTGTTCAACATCTACAGCAGGCCCCTGCTCAGTCTTCTGGACCACCTAGGTGTGCATTATACCAAATTATGCTGGTGACACTCAGGTTGTCCTCCAGCTGTCTGGTAATTACACACAGGACTCCCATGCCATCAACACAGTCTATGATGCAATCCAGACCCGGGGTTGGCCCCAAACTCCCTAGCTCCCAATGGACAAAACCGAGCTCCTGATTGTGGCCTCAGAGCCATGGTTGAAGAAACTCAACCCAGACTACGATAGCTTTGTCATCACAGGCATTAGAATCACTGTAGCTAAAAGCGTGAAGACACTCGGAGTGTATTTAGATGCTCAACTCACCAAGCGAAACCATGTGTCAGACATACGATCCTTCTGTGGTTATACGACCAAGCTCCTTAATCACATATGTCCTTACATTTTGACTAGCACTAGCTCCTTACTGGCCTCCACCTTAATGAACACCAGGCTAGACTACTGCAATAGTCTGCTGGCCGGCACATTGCAAGTCAACATTCAATCCCTTCAAGTCACCCAGAACGGCGCAGTCCGTGCAATACACAGCATCTCCAGATGAGACCATGTCACTAATGCAGGAAGGGCCCTGTATTGGCTTCCAATAAAACATAGGATCACACACAAGATCCTGGTTTTGTCCTACTAATGTTGGATGAACATAGCACCCAAATATCTTACAGATCGCATGAAAATGAACCAGCCCAGTCGCACACAGCTCTCCCAGGACAACTTTAAAAGGGCTCAACCAAGGTTTCAGTTGATCAGATTTGGCGGCACAAGCTTTGAGGTTCAGGCTCCAAAAGCTTGAACAAAGGTATTAAGAGGACATCACACTTTTACCCCATACATTATTCCCCTGGCAATAAGAACAGCATGTTCACTCTCAGAGTTTAAAAAACGGGTTAAAACTCCCATGTTCAACCCTAAGCGAGGTTGAAGACTGTCTACCCTCCCCCTGCATTGAGCCCCTTATTGTCTGTCTTGTTCTCGTTCATTGTTTTTTGTGCGCCCTGTGGCATATGGCCATGCAGCACTTTAGAATGAATTATATAATATGATGATATAGTTATTAAGACACAGGTGCTGGCACAGAAAGCCACATGGAAAAGAGTGTGTGTAACGTGCTTAAGGGTAGGGTAGTGGACATACTGTGGGTATAAGGGAGGGGATGCAAGGTGTTTTATGGAGTGTCCGAGGGCTTTTTGAGCAATATGGGAACAGTAGAGAAGCCATCATTTGTAGGCCCATGTCAGAAAAAGCTTATTTTTAGACAACTTATAATAAAGGGCTGAAGGCCTTAGTGACAGCGATGGTCATTTTTGGAATATTCAGCAGAAAGTGTGTTCAGAAATGTTGCAAGGCTGAAGTGTTTTTGAGACTTGGCTAGGCCCCTGGGTGTCTGAGGAGAATTGGCTGGGAAAAAGGTATCAAATACAGTTAATCAAAATATATTTACAGTGGTGGGCACATTTTTGGAAGCACGCCTGTCAGTGAGACCTGAGAGGGAGTATGAGGTTGAGGGGTGCGCAACAGGGAGTCAATCAGCGGCGAGAGGTTTCAGTATTCTTAGGGTCCAACATTGTAAAGTGTCCTTGCTGATGTAAGTGGGGCACGTCATTGGTCAGATTCAGTGAGAATGTCTCGACCCTTGCCATCTCAAGATGCCATGTCCAATCAGTATGCAGAAGTTAATCATTTGCAATAAGGGTCAAGTAGGCTAAAGCTTACTATAGGGCCCGGACGTAGATACACCAGTCAGCTCCTGTGACCTGTCCCAAAATATAACTAAAATATTGTCTGGTAATTCTGTAATTCATGTATAAAAAGTATTGCCGCAGTGGGCAGCCTCAAGCTCATTTAATTCAGTTCAGTTCCACTGGGCTGTCTGAAGCATAGTTCCCAGGTGGTGGGTCCAATAAATCTGTGTTACTTCTTGCATGGTGTATGCTCCTTTTTGGATTAATTTTTCTTCCCTGGATCACTTTTTGGCAGATGTTCCCTGTTACATTGTGAAGTCCCCAGCAAGATCTTCAGCTCCCTCGGTGAGCTGAGGGTATTCTTGCCACCCTCCTGGGGGCGCGATGCAGACAGTCTAAGACCAGTTCGAAATGCACAAACGAGGAGGCCCAGCAGACTGTAGGGTAATTCCACAACAACCAGACATAGGAAAAACAACCCGCTAGGAAAAAAGGCTCAGTGCACCCTTTTTCGAGAAGAACACGAGCTTTATTTTGTATACAAAAATAATGGTGACAGGGTATTATAAATCCACTGCCACAGAGCCCTCTGTCTTCATCAAAGCAAACACCACATCATAAACATAGAAATCGTCATTCATGACGCATTCGATATACAGTGTTTATCCCCCACCCTCATTGGCTACCGCCTAATTACATGCTAATATTCATGTATAGACCACTCTCCCATTGGTTGAATCCTCTTCTCCTCCATCTTCTTCACATGTGGGTAACAGCCTCCTAAGATCAAGTTACTGTAAAGTGATTGGCTATGCTTTAAAATGCACCACACTGTCTTAAGACCTAACCACGTGATGTGCACCTGGCCATCAACATGAGCTTGGCAGATAACTTTGAGGTCAGCTTGGTTCTTGCAAATAAAGCAACTCTTTTCTTATCCCAGACATGGAGGTACCCCAATCATGTCTCCCCGCTGCAATCGTATAAGCATTGGCATCACCCGTTGCTCTCCCTGGTACAAATCACATACCTTATTGTTCTCTGCTCACCCCTTTATTAGCTACCCCTCCCAAGGGATAGGCCTAAAATCCCTACAAGTCCCACTTATCCAGGGGTCAATTCCTAAAAATTAAAGTGGGGGAACTCATCAACAAACAAATGGGATGTGATGTAGCCAGAAATTATCATATCAAGGTAAAATATGCACATTTCGTTTAATTGGCTTTGCATAACCACCCAAATTGCACAGGACGAATGGCATTTGCCTTTCATAAAATCAACACACACACACACACAAAACCAAGAGAGGATATTTTCTTCTAATAGTGTTTTTAAAATCTTTAAAAGGTGTGCATGTTTTAAACTCCAAGAACCAATACAAATGTTTTCCCTGGGACCTGCATTACCAAAATGGGACATTTCACCTTTAGTTGTTTGTTATTCTTCATCAAGTTACATAGTGCAGTGGTGAAGTGTCCGGCCTACAAACCTGACTATTGTGGTTTGATCTCAGAGACTGACCTAAATTGAAAGAGCACATTTAATCTTTCTCATTTTAGCTGGGGGGATGAGTCAACCCTCTGAATAAAGTCTGTCCCCCCGCGTGTACCCTCAACTTGAGCCCTGCACTTATCCATCCAGTTCATGAAGGATTTAGGAGTCTTATTCTTGGACATCTCGAAGTTCAAAAGGACCATTATTCTGGGGAGCGCTAGTGTCCTAATTCTCAGCTTGTTCTTTGGCAGTTCCGGACCACTGCCCTGTGCTCCCATGAGTATGGCCTTCGTACTGGGCTGCAGCCCTTCTCTCTTTTAGCTGCTTGCATTCCTACCTAATTGCGCAAAGTTCTCACTCAATACATTTGTATGTGGGTGTACGTGCATGTTCTCTGCTGAGCCGGTCAAGTGGCACAGCGAGTAGAGCGCTCGCTTTGACATCCGTGCAGAGCCTGCTAATGCAGGTTCCAATCCCGCCGGGGCCAAACTCAGCCTTTCATCCTTCCGAGGTCGATAAATGAGCATCGCACACCTGGGTAACAATAAGCAGCGCTCAGATACCTGAGGGTTTGTAGCGCTATATAAATGCCAAATTATTATTATTATTATTATTATTAATAATCAAACACGAGAAGGAACCTTGTCTTCTGTGTTTCCAACACAGTCTGCAAGGATTCAGGCCAACTTTCGAATACAGAGTTAGTTCATGTTATAGATATCACGCGCATTGAGGGCCTAATTCACAGAAGCATTTTATAATGGCAAACCCCACTGAAATACCCTCTGTGAATCAGGGCCTAAATGTATTCTACATAACACTGCTGCAAAGCAAATGGTTAGTTTCCCTTATGCAAATTTCCACAACACGTGTGTCTCCCACCAGTCACCTCCACCCATGAAGCTCCCCCCTACACCACCCTTCACATGTTCCCCGGGTATTTGTATATTTTACAAATTCTAAATCATTTGGGAGGGGCTGTGATTTGAACGTGCATCACAACAAGATGCTGAGATCGCAAAGGTCTGCCAGGTCCTGAGCTCTGCCTGAGCTCAAAGGGAGGTGCAGGCCATGGGGGAAGACTCAGCATCGAGAAGACTCGAGGATCTCTAGAGCATTTTAGTGTACGCTTGCATGAATGTGCAGCACTGTGCATGTGCTCATGTGGCACAGGGTTTTATGGTGTATAGGATGCGTCCTGCAGGGGGGAGGACGATCAGTCGTAGTAGTCGTAGATATTAGTAACACCCCTTTCCCTCTAATAGGGAAAGGGGTGTGGTGGGCACATATATAGTAGATTAAATGATTGCGTAGATGGTGGTATACTTCCGTTTGAGGGAGTGGTGCGTAGTACAGGTGAATGTATAGTTGCATCATTGTGTTTATTATGAGAAGTGGGGTAAGAGATTATCGATTGTTGAAGAGTGCATGCAGTAGATTAGAAATATTGTGTTAGATCGTGTTAGTCGAGGTGGACGGACTGGCACAAGATTTTTGCTGTTAAACATTAGTTTTTAGTGAGTGCTTAAGTAGTGGAGTGGCTCGAGGAGAAGGGGTCAGATTGGTTTATAATAAGATAGCATAGTTGATATATAGAATTGTGTGGGCCTGTGGAGAGGGCCATGGAGTTTTGTTTTTGTGGGGTTGATGATGGGGTTGAAGGTTTAGCTGTGGAGAGAGATGGTGGGGATATGAGGGTAAGTGGGAAGTATGTGTGTGTGTTTTGTGGGGAGTGGATTGGGTATATATGGTTGTATAATGTTTATTTTTTATTAACAATTTCGTGACTTGTACAAGTGAAACAATTGTGATTGGCACCTTTTTTAAAGTAAAATTTGGAGGGAAGCTAAATTGCTAGAGGGCAGGTGGGAGGCACCCTTTACTGTGGTATGTGAGTCGGAGTGAACACACGGGTAAGAAGGGGTTTATTGGGATTATGGACACACCCCTGGAGCATATGTGCACTAAATTGCCAAGATATAGAGATAACATGGTAAAGTACCATTTTCAATGGGTACAAGACACAGCAGGGCAGTGTTTCTGAGAATGACCAGAAGAGGGAACGTTCAATAATGATAGAATAGAAAACATTGTAGGTTTATGGGAGCTGTATGAGGAAAAAAAAGAGGAACCCACCAAAGAGTTGTGGAACGGTAATGATGCAGCGGTGCGGCCCACTGCACTTCCCCCTCACTATGGTCTGTACCCGACACTGAAGCCTGCAGCATGGGTACACAAATTCACGATGGGTGTCCCCAAGTAAGGACAAGATAGAAATGGGAAAGGAAAGGCCAGAGACTAGGACAACTACCACTGACAAAACAGCAGCAAGTAACACTTAGCGAACATAGAAAAAAGCATTCAGCAGCAGTTAGAAACAGTATTGAAGGCAGCAGAGGATGAGATGGAGAAGACGGTCTGAAAAAAGGAGCAGGAGTGAGGGTCAACGGGAACACCAGAGATCTGGATGTCCAGAAAGATAATGTTTAAACTAGACAAATAAACACCCCAGAGTAAGAGGAGTAGGTCTCAGCAGGGGTCTGATATTGACCCTGAGGACACCGAAGAAGACAAAGGAACAGGAGGTGAGAAAGGGAGGATGTGGGATGAAGAGGAGTCAGCCGAGGACAGAGAGATGGAAAGGGAGGGGTAGAGAAGATGGAGGCGAGACAGAGCGAGAAAAGGAAAATGGGAGGGAAAAAGAATGGGAGACAGGCAGGGGATGGGCCCAATCCTTCAGGAATAGGATGGAAAGGATGGCGGCAGCAAGCACTGTAAGAGGCGGGGCCGCTCCAGTGCATCGGCCACAGCTGTCCCTGTTACAGAAGGGCAGGATAGGAGCACAGTATATTTACCATGGCAAAGCATGTACAGAGACAATTTGATATATAGCTTGCCATCTCTTGCGGCAGGGGCAGGCAAATGGGTATACACTCACAAGAAAGACACAGCAGTGATTAGCCTGCGATAAGTGGTATGAATAGCTAATTTGCAGCCATATTGGGTGAACAGGAGGACAGCGTATGGGAACAGGCAGGATACAACACAGTTAACTTGAGTAGTAGCATCCACAACGGTGTGCCCTTCAGTAACTGCCATGCACACATGTGGAAAGTATTGAGGACTATGTAACCAGACACATCAGGCATGCAGGCCATTTTGGCATGCAAAATGAAACCAGGCGAATACCCCACAGAATACATACAACTGAAACAGAAGATGTGGACATTAAAGACATGAAAATCATGGGACGTGAACATACCAATATTTTATCACATAATGTTCAGGAGTCTCCCAGTGGGTGTGCAGGCATCCCTAGAGAAGGTGGTAGAGATTGAGACATAGGGGTGGCCAGAGATACAAACACACATTGCCCATTTTTATAAGAGAAAACAGGAAAGAGAGAAAGACACAGTGGATAATGCAGTAAAAGCAGATGCAAAATTGGTACAAAAGAAATTATAAAAAATGTCCATGGAAATAGCTGTACTTGCAAACACTGTCCCAGGGAAGCATGAAGTAGCCCTTGCCCAACACAGGGGTTTCCCGCAGGGGGAATACCACAGGGACTGGGAAGGCATCATGAAGCAGATACAGACAACAGGTTCAAGTTGTATTAACTCAAAGTGCAGAATGGAGTAAGGATTAACTTGCCCTATGCTAAGGTGTGATTTCCCTACCTAAAGAAAACTAAGGATATTCTGTGTCAGGAAGTCCAAAGCAAATGTCTTTCTGTGTTGAAAACATATTCTTGCCCTTACATCTGACTGTATACAATGTGTAGGGATGCAAGCATCAAAATAAACAGTGTTCAAAGTAATGTTCAGAGCTTCTTCCAGTTCTTGGCTTGTAATCAGCTTCCCCTTCCTCAACTTCAAAATACTTCCAAAGACACAGGGGTTTCCTTCCCCAAGTGTTCAAATCTTCCAGCTTTTCAAACCAACACAATTCCTTGGGGCACTTCCCAGCTCTTATGATATTGTTGTTTTCCTCTAATTCACATAAGCAGTTCAAAAACATATAATAGGCTGGTGTAAAATGCAAGCTTCTTTTGGGTTGCTTTCAGTGGTTTTTCCAAACAGTGGTACACTCAGTCTAGGTGTGGTTGTCCGACCACACGCTCCACCCATTGCAGGTCAAGCAACTGATGCCCCGTCTTTGCTGCTTTGCCATCAACACTATGCCACTGCTTCAACTTAACAGTGCTGCTTCATTTATTCACCTGTGTCACACTCTCCTGACACTATACAGTGGCTTGTTTGGTCACTGTTCATTTGTTACACTTTCTTGCATTCTCTTGGCTCTTGCCAATGCATGTTTCCTTATACCATACAGTTCCTTGAATTTCCTTGGTTGTTGACAATTTTTGGTTTCTCATATAATGCGGTCATTTAAAGCCAACAAATTCACAAACTTTCTTTAACTCTGCTCATTCTTCAAGAGTGCTTAAAACTGGCTTTCACTCTGTTTGGTATTAAAAAGTACTGATATTGGCTTGCTTTCACTTTGTTTCGGTATTCAAAAGTACTTATATTTTCTTTCATTCTCTTCATTCGGCATTCAAATGTACTTATATTTGCTTTAATTTTATTCAGCTTTGTCTGCTTTGCATATTCTCCTGCCAGCCCAGTGTTCCTCCTTCTTGGTACACTCATCAATCACAGTTTACGGCTCTTCTGTCAGGTCCTCCGCCACCAAGGGTTCTTCTCCTTTCCGTTTGGTACCTTGCTTTTCTCCCAACGGCGCTCCATGGATCTGCTCACCCAGCGATGCTCATCCTGCAGCTTGGTACTCTTGTGACTGCTTTGCTCAGTCGTGCCGGCCTCCCTCTTGCAGTCTGCCACCGGCTTTAAGCACACTTCAGCTTTGCTTCTGGCTGCATAATCTCTACATCCTTGAACGGGTCTCAAGTGCTCAACTTGCCACGCCACCGATCCGTAGAGGTCTGCTGCACCCAGCAGTCCACAGCCCTGCTCCCACAGCTGACTCCATTTGCAAAGGAATGTCGGTTTTTAAAGGCCCTGCCACCATAATGAGTCGAGAAAAGACTAGACTGCTCACTATTGAAACGATAGTCCTGCCTTCCTCTCGCTGTCCTCCTCCTCATCTCAGTACACAGCTAAGGCTGGTATGTATGTGTTTTAGGAAAATGAGGATGTGTCTTGCTAGTTGGTCTCTTCCTTGTCCCAGTGTCGAACAGTTGATTCTTAGGGAATCTTTTAAGGGAAGAACAGGGAAGAGGCTGGAAATAGCCTACAAAGACTTGATATATAGAGGGTTCATTATTAAAAGGAAGTGGGGATACCATGTCTCACATAAGGACGTCCTCTCCCCACTCCCCCATTCTCCTCCACCCATTTGATCTACCCCGAGGGTTAGGATCCAAAGCAATGGCCTTTCCCTAGCCACCCAAGAGGAGGATACAGTGGGAAAAGAAGTGAGGACGCCCTCACATTCCTCACAAATCCCACAACAAGGTTGAGGGTTCCAGAAGTGGGAGGGTATGTCCCACAGGGGGCATATCAGTAACAAGGGTACTGTCAACAAAGGTGGTATTACCCACAGGTGGACTTTTATAAACAGGGCAGAGGATATTCACAGAGAGGGAGGGGATATGGATATGGAGGGGCAGTTCCAGGTTTGCAGGACCATGTTTTGTATGTGTGCAGAGAGGACACTTTGCACAAATTTGCTCAAACAGACAACAGCTGCAGTGTTGCCAAGGGGGGTCCCAGGTATATGTACAAACCATGCAGCCACACATACAACCACAGCAAATACCCTACACATAGACAGTGCAGCCTGTAGTACCCAGAATTGCTCAGACACCACTGACAAACACACAGTAGCAATCAACAGTACCACAGAACACCTTGCAGGCTCAATCACAAATATACACACAGGGGGACAACACATTGTTACCACAGAACACAGTACCACATTTCACAGGGGTGACTGTACTTGGAGGTAACAATTTCCAGGACAAGGCCCAAATACTCAATAGGCCAGTCCAGAGATGACACTTTTGTGAGGAATCATTTTGGCAACTGAGGACCCGGAGAAGGAACCTGAGGTAGCAGTGAAGATTGGACAAAAAGATTTCTGATTTTTGGTCGATACAGGAGCCACCAAATCCTGCATTAAGAGGATGTCTTTCCCTTGTCGGACAACGTAATGAACACACAGGGATTTTCTGGGGCTGTTGTAATTGTTCCTATCAAAGAAGAATTGTCACTCACAATAGGCACCCAGCAAATAGAAGTGTCCCTATTGTAATCGAAAGACACACCCATAAACATATTGGGGAGAGACATAATGAGTATGTTGAATATGACAATTTAATTTTTGCATGCTCAATATCCGGCATTATCTACGAGCAGGTTGCAGCAATCATACATGCATTTTGTGAGCACATCACCCTGCGAGATTCACTGTGCCACCCAAAGTTATTTCTTTAGGGGGTACCAGTGTTGCTAGGGTCGGTACCCAGAATGAATGAAAGACAAGTTATTTCGTTTGACCGCAGAAGTTTTGACTAGACCAGCAGTACACAAAGAAATTAGACCATGAACGACACTCACAATACACTTAGAAGCAGCACTGACAATGAAGGACATGGTAATATTTTATGGGTCATACGAAGAGGGTACTGAGTGGCGCTCAGTTTTATTAATTGACCCGACACTACAACTGAAAGACTTAACAAACAACTGTTCTCAGAGGACAAAGTGAAGGGGGAGATGGTTTTCCAGATATGTATTCCATGTCAGGTGAAGATAGAAGAGAAACAGGTTCCCCAGAGGATGTAGATAGTGAGCACATTACCAGCTCAATTGCAGGATGATTTGAAAAAGTATCAGAGGTACTATGGTCCATGATGTAGGGTTGCTGAAGGGAGATGGGGTTGGTCCCCATCAAATTGAAGAAAGGGGCACTGTTGCCCTGGCTTAAACAATGCACAGTATCACGAGAAGCAGATGATGGCATATACGACACACTTCTTGCACTATGGAGACTGAGCATAATAAAAATATCAGAATCCTCATGTAATACAGCCTTTTACCCTGTCAAGAAATCAAAAGGTGGGGCTTCGGGATTTATTCTAGATCTCAGCCCCTTGAAGAATGAAGGCAAAGCAGAGTTTCTACTAGTACCAAATCCAGCCACCAAATTGTGTAACATACCCACAGAAGCAACATATTTTGCAGTTATTGATTTGAAGAATCTGTTCTTCTCGATCCCATTGCACCACATACCACATTTATGTATTGCAGGAACCAGTTCCAACACACCCGCTTGCCACAAGGGTATTGTGAGTCACCTAGTCTGTTCAATCAAGTAATCCAGATGGACCTAAGCAACTTGCAAATCCTCAGCACAGCCATTCAGTATGTGGATGGCCCCGTGGTATGCAGCATAACAGAGGACCAGTGCAGGCAGGATTCATTGACACTCCTGACATTAATGGCAGAGAAGGAATACAAGATGGACAAGGAGTCATTTGAGTATTGCCAAAAGAAAGTAGTGTACTTAGGTCAGATAATTTCAGTAGATGGCAAGAGGATCACTCCAGAGACTGTAAGCAGATGCAGCAGTTCTTGGGCTTGTGCAATGGTTGCAGGGACTGGGTCTTTGATAACTCCACATTTATGAAACCCCTCCTTTGAGGGTTAAACAAAGCACAGAAAACAAACGGCTGCATAATATGGACACCTGAAATGAGGGACTCATTTAAAGTACTCAAGGAAGCGTTAGGACACGCACCAGTTCTAGCCACCCGGATTACAAGAAAAAGCTCTATTTCTTTTCACACCCTGATGGCACAGTGATTTAGATGTCCTCACTCAAAAGATGCCACAAGCACACAAGCCCCTGTCGTATTATTGCAACTGTCTTCTAGACCCAGTATTGCAAGGTCACTTCCAATGTGGACCAGCACTCGCCGCAGTAGAATTTGCCATTGAGAAATCAGGAAGAATAACTATGGGCTGTGCAGAAACGCTTTATGTGAAAAATCAAAGTCCACGCTAAAAACACAGATAGTGTCAGGACACAAGGTGATACTGTCCAACCCAGCAATTGAGATAGCGAGTTATTGGGTTGTCAATCCAGTGACATAGCCCATCAGTGGACAAAGGGGAGTATGTGCACGATTGTGCTTCATAAATAGACACAGTTGAGTAAGGTTTTACAGTGCAGGAAGAGCACAAGAAAAGGAGGAGACATGCTCTTTGTTCACTGGTCGTCGATGATAGATTCAAGCATGGGTTTTTGGCATACAGGTGTAGCAGTAGTTTTTTATACTTTTCAGGTGTGGGCTCTGGTGAAGTTGCCACTGCACTGTTCAGCACAAGTTGACAGCATTGATAATGGCCATAGACATGTCAGAAGCACACACAGTCAACATATTTGCAGATTCCGCCTATGTCACATAAACAGTGCACTTAGGATTGGCCCAATGGAAGAGGCTGGGGTTCCGGAGGAGAGATGGCTCCCCTGTGTAACATGCAAAACATTTTCTTCCGACTAATGGATGTACTTCACCTCCCAATAGAACTGGCAGCAGTGAAAGGTGATGCCCTACAAACGGCACAGATTTATTTTCGATGGCAATGACAGGGCTGAACCTGCAGCAAAAGAAGTAGAATATTTGCCATTACACACAACATTGCTCATGCCTTTTAAAAAGAATTAAAGCACCCTTGAAGGATGTCACACTTGCAGAATCATTTAAATTATTACCCATTGTCCAAGTGATAGAGTTACAGGGGAGAGCACCCCAGCATTACAGGACTATGGAAAAAGAAAGGGTGCTCACTGTCGCCCAGGGATTTGGTGTGGAGGCAGAAAAGTATAGAGAGACCAGTGATGCCCCAGTGGCTGTTTGGATCAGCTGCATTAACCAGCACAGGAACTGGTAACTGAGTTTGTAAACAATTGTGTGACATGCCAGAGATTCACAGCTGGTCACATACTCTAAACAGTGAAAGCAATATTGCCACGTCTGCAGTGGCCCTTTCGGTATTTGCATATCGACTATGTTGATATGCAGGGTAGACGAAGCTCTAATAGGTACATGATAATGGTTGCATGACCTTTCTCATGTTGGCATGAGGATTGCCATGTGCCCATAAAGATGCAAAATCAGCAGACACTTTTCTAGTATGCAAAAATTCCCCAGGTGGGGAGTATGCAAAGTGTTGAGGTCCGATAACGGACAGCACTTTGCCAACGCTCTTTTTAAGGAAAAAACCTCTTTATTGGTTATACAGCACAAACTGTTCTCTGTGTACAGTCTACAAGCCAATAGACTTTTTGAATACTTAAATGGCCTACTTAAAGTGTGCATTTCCAAGTTAACAGAGACATTTGGCAAAAAACTGACTCTACTGCCTGCCCTTTGCTTTGTTTGCACTATGCAATTCTCCTGGAGCAGTTAATCATTTGACTCTGCATGGAATTGTCACATGCAGGAGAATGCTTGTGCTTCCCACTCCTGTATGTACAATTGTGGATGCTAGTAGCACTGTGCAGCTCCTGGGAGAGGGATTTGAGGTATATTTCCGTGAGCTCACAAAATCTGTGAACTATATTTCATGCCCAATACAGCCACGTCAAGGCAGGAGTGCTTACCTGGCATCAAGTACAGATAATTCATCAGCACAAGAGACTGAAGGGTTTGCAGCACAGCTCCCACTCTATCCTGGGGCTAAAATTCTGATCCAGAGTTTTACAAGACCCTGGAAGGAACCACGCTTCACCAGGCCCTATACAGTGATGTACTGTACACCAACTGCAGTGAAGGTGCGCAAGAAGTGTTCATGGATTCATCTTACAGACGTCGGCTGGAACAAGGCTGGCACACCCCTTGCAGGAGAAAAAAGGGGGACAGATTGATCGGAAGTATAACTCAGTTGACAATGACAGTTTTATCCTTGTTTTGCCTTTACAGGCGACCAGGGAGTGGCCCAAAAGAGCTGCAGCAAGTTCAAGTAGCGGGACGGTAGAACGGATTGCATAAATTATGGTTTTGTAGTGTAGTGTAGTATTTTTGTGTTTTATTTACATTTTTATTTAGTTTATAGCTGAAAAGGGTCATTTTGCCCCCAGCAGAAGAGATAATGTAGAAGTGAGCACTAAAAGAGAAGTGTTTAATTCTGAATTGTTCAAAAAGTGTATTCAGGCACACATGGCACTGCATCCGTCAAAGTATGATATGACCATATGAGGACGGTGGGGTGAGAGAACACCAATGACACATGTTATGTGTGCTCTCTCTCATTCCACATGTCACAGGGGCACCCAAGCTCTTTCTACCTCAAGTAGTATTAGTTAGGGTGGGGGAATGTTTGATGCATTTGGTGTTCTGCAAAGCAAGGGGTTTGTTCTGGGGACATACAGTTGCCATACAATGGATAGATGAGGGGGAGGAAGTGTATGGGAGGAAGCGTATGCTGATAATTATATGAAAATATCAAGAATGTCAAATGTAGAGCCCACCAAGCACATAATATTGGAATATGTAACAAAAGGGGTGGGTAGAGGGGAGCAACTGATCACAGCCCACGGCAGACTTGCATGCTCCAATGCCACAGGGCATTGTACACCATTGTGCCACACATGACCATTAATGCCCATTATGGGGTCGGCTTGCCACAATGAAGGCTGGGAGAAGGTAATGCTGCAATGTACAGCTGAAGGACTGGTAGCGTTTCAAAAGATGTGGTGGGAAAGTTGAACTTGAGCTGTAGAGTAATATGGAAAGAGCATGTTCACACTCTAACATGGATAGACGAAAATAAATAACCTTTGCAAATAAGGGAACTCATATACTATTCCTTATGTTTCACATGCAATAGATCGACCCACCTGGGGATCAACAAAGGGTGACAAAAGGTGATGATGTTGCCATCGCTGGGGAATGGGACTGCAGTTTTAATGGACCTATGGTGGGCATGCGGGTCCCAGGCATACGACCAGCCCCCCCAACCCGAGTCTGAGGTGGCATCTGCTCCCTCATGTCATTTCACAGCCTTGCCCTTGTGATATCCCACTCAGAAATGATGTCATTTGATGATCACCCTGCATTGTTGAATAAAGGCTTGAATAAAAATAAAGCATTGAATGGGGGGATACATATACGATCGGCCTGATCCTTGAACTTGCATAGAGTTTGCAATAATGACTGGTCCCAGATATCATCCGATAGACTGTCCGCCATTCCATCAGAGTTCTGCCTGTTCAGCAAGACTGCACACACTCCATGAAACTATGATACAAGAAACAAGCCCAGCAACATCTGACAACTGGCTTGACAACATTTCTTCCTGGGTCCCCATGTGGTTAGCTAATACTTTCAAGATAACTGTCCAAATCCTCGTTCTGGTACTCATCACCTTTTGTGCATGTCAACTAGGATTAATAATCTGTAAGGTAAACAGAGGAGGGGGACATACATGTTTCCTCTGAATATTGATGCGACAAGGGAAGCAACATCACGCATACAACACATACAAACACAAACATAAATGCGTGAATATGTCCCTCTGGGATTGTTTACAATTCCACCCCCGGATATAGACAACTATGAGGTAATCTGGGTAGATTGTTTGGCTGAGGAGGAGGTTTGGTTGATATTGGATTTCTCCCCGAAAGAGAGTCACAAGGGGAAGCTTTTGTAGGGTAACAAGGATATAGTTACCAAAGGGTAAAAGAGGGGAGTTTGTGGCAAAAGATGTGTTGATCGATTGAGGGGGGAATGTTGTAAGGGTCCAGGTCCAGTGCTGTCAAGCGGGCGTATATATCAGCTATGCAAGTAACATGGTGATGTACACAGTGAGATGGTAGGTTACATAGGAAATGGTGATGTCACTGTTATCATAGATATAGGTGTTAAGACACAGTTGTTGGCACAGCGCAGAAAACCACATGGAAAAGAGTATATGTAATGTGCTTATGAATAGGGTAGTGGCCACCGAGCTAGGCATTTGGGTGTCTGAGGAGAATTAGCAGGGAAAAAAAGAATAAAATACAGTTAATTCAAATATATTAACGGTGGTGGTCAAGTGTTAAGAAGCATACCTTGCAGCAAGACGTGAGAAGGGAGCTGGGGGACTAAGGCAATGGGTGTAGGGGTTGTAAGGCATGCAGCAGGGAGACAATTAGCAGAGAGAGGTTTCAGTCTTCTTAAGGTGCAACATTGTAAAGTGTCCTCACTAATGTCTGAGGGGCACGTCATTGGTTGGATTCAGTGAGAATGTCTTGCCCCCTGCCACCTCAAGATGCCATGTCCAATCAGTATGCAGCAGTTTTTTCATTTGTATGTTGAACAGGCCAACCAATGGCAAACAAGTGTTTTTTGACTGATCAGCACAATCACATAATTACGGTGTGGTGTGAGAATGTTTGTGGCATCACGGAGGGTGTTAATGTGTTTTTGTTCCAAGAAATGTGTCCAATAAGAGTCAAGTATGCTATAGCTTACTATAGGGGCCTGACGTAGTTCCACCAATCAGCTCTTGTGACCTGTCCCAAAAATGTAACCAAAATGTTGTATGGTAATTCTATAATTCATGTATAAATATATAAGCCTTAGGGGGTGGCGTGAAGCACATTTCATTCAGTTCAGTTCCACTGGGCTGTCTGTACCATAGTTCCCAGCTGTGTGTGTACAATAAAACTGCATTACTTCTTGCTTGGTGTACGCTCCTTTATGGATAACTTTTTGAACCGTGGATTACATTTTTGGTTAAGGTTCTCGAGCACTATAGCATCAAAATAATGCGACCACACCAAAAAGACCTTATTTTGCAGCCAAGCTACCACAAGGCAGATCATCTATTGAAGAGGAGTACAAACTCACCAAATAGACCCCTGCCACCTCGACTGAACCAACATTTGCCAGCATTTGTGATTCCCAAAATGGCTGGCGCATCGGTGATGTGCAGCCCGGCATTTCGTTTTTGTTTACACGGTTGCCTAGCAACACACAGCGTCATTAGCCAATAGCGCACCGCCGGCAGGTGGAAGACGGCCCCTTCTCCAAAGGCCCCTGATCACTATCCCCCTGTCTGAGCCTGTGGCCACCCCTGCTCCACTCCCCATTCATGTACTCTACCAGCACCAGCCCGCCCACATAAATGTCCGTCCTTGACCATAGACACTAACTCCTTGACCACCTTGTACACCAGCTTGAACCATGCCTATATCACATGCAGTACTCTGCTGGCACTCTCTACGCATGGTAAGAAGCATGAATCCTTGCTATACTGATCTGCGCTTGTTTTATTTGTGTAATGAATGTATTGAATGTGTCTGCCTCCTGTTGTTCAGATCATGGCCTTCTGGGCACCTTAGGGTCACCTTATTCGTTACTGCCTCAACACCCCTGTAGAGTGCAATTAATAGGCACTTACCACACCCATTATCTTGTAGCACCGCGGCCGAGTCGTAGGTGAGAACCTCCTCTTATCATTTGTGCTGCAATGTTCAAACTGCTTTCCTCTGCCTTGATCACCTCACAGTTAAAATACCTCTTTTCTCCAAAACCACTCTGGCCCTCCATCTACTGTACTGTCCAGCTGAGCCAGCTGGACATGTGATCATCTTCATCATTCAGGACATACCTATGTCAACCACCAGCCATATTATGGCCTCGCTAGCACCTACCAGAAATAAAATGAATATCACACTGGATAAGATGCTACCGCTACTATTTCCTATAAGTAGCCCGTAGAACTTCAACAACCTTCGACCGGAAAAACTAGTAGAGGTGTACAACCAAACACTCACTCTAGCCATAGACAAAGTAGCCCCACTAAAAATGAGGAAAGCCAAACAAGTGGCACACCTCAACGCTTGGTACACCATCAGTCTAAATAGGCTGCAAAGTACTAAGAGAGCAGTTGAAGGGGCAAGGAAAAAAAAACATCAGCCCTCAACAAAGATAAATTCGCACTAGCGTCCACCAACTACAAAAATGCTATACACCAAACGAAAAGTGACTCCTACAACCAAAGAATCAGTAATGGAAAATCTGGGACTGAAGAACTTTTCACAATCCTCCGTGAACTGGAAACACCCGTTATATCCGATAAACAGAGAAACAATGCATCAAAGATTCCAAATGGTGCACAGACATCCAAAAAGCTCTTCTGGACAAAATCACGCTCCTCCAACCCAAAATGGACACAAAAAACATAGCCTCTCTATCGAAGCCAGAAATTTCAATAATGTCAAAGTCACCAACAACCAGTCCACTTCTTTGCACTTTGATCCTGTTTCAGTGCCAGAGGTTATCTCTATTATTGAAAGCCTAAAACCGTCAAAGTGCCAGGGTGACACCTGCCTGCCCACCCTCAACAAAGAGGCTGTAGCTAATATTGCACACTTCATCACGACCTTCATAAATTCCTCATTTGAAACCTGCACAATCCCAACCAACCTTAAAGATGCATGGGTCTGCCACTTCTAAAAAACAACTCTCTAGAACATAACACTCCCACTAATTATCGACCCATAACCATGGTACCATTCCTACTCAAGATTTTGGACAGGGCAGCATAACTCCAAATTCAAAAACGCCTCAAAAGGAACAACCTCATTGGCCTTCGCCAATCTGGTTTCAGACCAGGTCATGGCAAAGAAACAGCTCTCATCGATCTCAAAACCCAAATGCATGAGATAAAGGACAAAGGGAACATAGCCCTTCTCCTCCTGTTAGACCTTTCTGCGCCCTTTGACCTGGTAAACCACAAAGTCTTATGCAAGCACCTCCAATCAGCTGCACACTGTTCATCTAACGTCACCGCCTAGATTCAATCCTTTCCCTCAAATAGGACACAGCAACTGCAGACCCAGACCCACTCTGTCTGTATGCTCATTGTAATTATGTGGAGTACTATGTGCAGTACCCCAAGGCTTGTGTGTCTCTCCCATGTTGTACAATATATTTACAAAGCCACTATTTGATCACTTAGACAGTTTGGGTATCACCTACATGAATTATGCAGATGATACCCCAATACTCATCCCCCTCTCAGGCTCCTACACAGCAGACCCTAATCTCCTAAGCAAAATCTATCTCATCATTCAGGCATGGATGGCCACTCACGGCCTTTGCCTGAATGATGACAAAACAGAGCTATTGTTGATTGGCTCTCACAACCGCCTGAACAGAATGCCCAGCCAATTCCAATCGTTCATCATTGACACCACCACCATTCTAGTTGCTAAAGTAGTCAAGACACTTGAAATATACCTTGACTCAAACCGTAACCTCACAAAACAAATCAATGCAACAGCTTCATCAGTAGCCTATACGGCTAAGTTCATAACTGCCTGCAGACCATTACTGTCTCTTGAAAGCTGTGTCACCCTAGGCAGAGCACTTATCCTATCGAAGATCGATTATTGCAACACATTATGCAACGGAAATAGTATCCGCAATCTGAACAAACTTCAAGTACTCCAGAATGATGCTCTAAGAGCGTTCCTTAACATACATAGAGCCAACCACATCACGGCCAAAGTAAAATGGCTTCCAGTCAAAAGTAGAATCATGTACAAATCACTATCTCTTACCCATAAATGCTTAGCCAGCCGAGCCCCTAAATACCTTAACTACAAATGCTCTAATATTCTATCCAACATACTGACAAGAACAGCTCAAATTAACCAACTTATCATACCAAACTTGAGAAATCCAGAGGGCAAGAGCGTCCCGGTCCAAGCCGCCAAGCTAAGGAATGCCTTACCTTTAAACATCAGGACAGAGTCAGTATACAAGATTTTTCGAAAATGAACTGAAAACTTGGCTAGTATCTCAAGAATAATCCAGGACCATTCAGGATCATCCTAGCTCATATTCTCCTGATTACATCCCCATGACCATCCTGTCTATTCTCCCATAACTGATCCTGACCACTGACAACCTGCACTGACATTTAGGTATACTACCACTCTGTCTGTATGCTCATTGTAATTACAATGTATTTATTGTAATGTAATACACCTGTATTGTGTCTGTGACCTGGTAAACTATGTATAACATAAAATGACCCTAGCTATTGCAATGTACTACACCTGTATTTTACCTGTAACCTTGTAAACTGTACATCTTTAAGTGTAACATGTAAACTTGCACCCAGATACCTTTGGGTAGGGAGCGCTATATAAATAAAACAAACAAACAAACAAACATAATGTGACAGGTGCTTCCCCCACTTGAATTACAAGGGGCCTGCACCAGCTCACCAAACTAAACTAAGTCTAATGTTTGACTTCAGTGTAAAAATAAGTATGCACACATATTAACATTCCATTCATATTGTTTGCTAAATGCACAGTGTTAGGCAGAATCATATGCAGTACCCTTTGGGAACACCACAAACAATTAAGACTACAAGTGACAGTACAAATTCACCTTTGGTACAAGCCTGTACTACACAGTAAAGTGGTAGCGATGGCTGAGCAGCCAGACTTATCTCAAGAGTAAAGTGAGCAGTATCAATAGTTACACAAAGGACAGCAATTACTATGGTTCAAACAAACACTGACTCAAGGTTTCTGAGTAAAACAATATACAATTATTTACACATTCATTTGTAAAACAGTTCACTAAATAAAGCAGCAGAAAAATCACATTCTTAATATACTACACAACACCCAATCAATTCTGGACAAGTTAGGCTCAAAATGAAGTGTGAGCAAAATGGCACTCCAGCAATTTCAAAGGGAGGGAAAGGCAAGGTTATACAACATTAAATTACACCAACAAGTAAGTAGGCAGGGCAATCTAGAAATGGCATGCTACAATGAGGATGCAAATCAATAGGCCTGGGCCAATGTTAATGGTTCAGAGTCTTTGCAGAGGATCAAACAGTTCAGAGTAGTTTGCGGTTAAGTCTTTGCCAAGAGTTCGAAATGAAGTTGGTCGAAGGAAAAGTTATTTAAAAGAGTATAGAAGGACAAGCCCTCGGGTTGGCGAAAGATTTCAAACACTTTCACTGCGGTCGGACAGAATGAACAACCGGCTTAGAACAATACCTTAAATGAAGAAGAAGGCTGTAGCTGAGGCGGAAGTTCCTGCAGCCTCACGTTTCGAGAAGCGACTGTCGGACAGACACGAAGTAGGAAGCCTGGAGGGTCCTGCACTGCCCAGGGAAGAAACTAGCAGCAGAGCAAAGCAACGTATAAAAGGTGCACTCCTTAAAACCCAAGCGGGGTCCAGTCCTCCTGGCTATCTGGTTCATTGCAGCTGTGCACAGAAAATTCAACCAGGGGAGGGGGGCCTTGCTTGGTGTTGGTGAACTGGTTGGTCCCACCAGCTCAAGGGAAGAAGATTCCTTGCAGAAATTCTCTGTTGTCGAAGTTTGGAGATTCGGACCCTCAGCAGGGCTTCACCGGGAGGATCAGTCATGGTAGTGGTCCTCTTCGTTCAGATTCTCTTCATTTCTCTCGATCCAGTGGCGACTCTGCCTTCCAAGTCCCAGAGACCTGCTTTTTATGCAGTTTTCCCCCATTCACACAGACTGGCTGTCAATCACACAGCAGGGTGGCTGTCCTGGTGGGACAGTCACCACAGCCAATCATACAAAGTGCGACATGGGTCTCCAAGGAGACCTTGTGCAGGGAGTCTCAAACCCCTCCTTCACATCCTGTCCCCCTCAGACATTCAGGCACCTAAGGAGGGCTTCTGTGCAGAAGCCTGCCAAAGGACAGCGAACAAAAGAACCAAGCCTTGTTTGGCACGCAGAGTAAAACACGTGAAAGACCTTTACAAAAAGAAATGGCGAATAAACTCAGCCGGAACCAAACAAAAGTAAATGGGTACCAGCGGATTTAAGTTTGAGGCTACTAACTTAGCCTAAAACAGTACCAAGGTTATTTACATAGACCGCGGTAGGAAAAATAGGATAAATACCACTTCCACCAGCCAAATCTTAAAGGAATGGTTTGTCAGAAAATATTATTGTCCCTATGGGTCGGCTATGTGCTTTTAACCATAATTCGATCGATCGTACAAACATTTCCCATGCACCTTACCCGAGTTTTCGTCTCTTGAACACAAGCAAAAACAGGCAGCAGGGCACGGACATCTTGTGATAATCTAATCACTTTCCGCATCGCCCTGGGTGACCTGTGTTTGCGGCACTAAATCATATCCCCCACCCCTGAGCCTGACATCACTAGACGCATACTGCCCATTTCACAGTGCCAAAGCACGTCTCGTGTCAACATTCTCTGTGCATCAGCTAATGACGTGTCACCATGGAAATGGCAGGAAGCATCTTTCCTCGATAAGTATAAACAGAGCATTTCACAACACACAACAGCAGATTTTCTTGTCAATTCCTCTCGCTGTATTTGTTTGAGTATTCTGTGACTCGTTTCTGTGCTCTGGTCAGCTACCTTTGTTGCTTGTAGCCCGTGTGAACAGATACCAGTACGACCGCTATAAATTATTTTCGTTTCTTTACCACACAATGGCAACAATAATGCCCTACCTGTACGAGCCCAAGTATTCTGAGGAGGAATTACTGGAAAGAACAAGCTCTGTAAACGATGGGGATTTGGACATCAGTTGGGCGGACGTTTCAACAGATGAAGAGCCTGGGCCTAGTCGCATGGACGGTGTTTCCACCTGGTGTACTTGCAATCGGTGCGCGCTAATGCCAACCGAGGAGGGAAACTGCTGCTGCTGAGAAAACTCTGGATGCTTGTCCTACATATCGCAAGGCGATCCACAGCCGTAATGCGTTACCGAGCTGCCAGACTTCATGGCAGTCTGTCTCACACGGTCCGTGTTGAATATTTTGATGGTGCTTATACTTTGCGCAACAGTTCGTCCTCGTAATCTAAGTAACAAGTAAGTATAGTCTGGTTGTGATCTCAGTTAGGCCACTACTATTTCACAGTTGTCCCCTATATTCTCGTAACTTCAAGATATCATTGTCGTATCCGTTTAGTCTTGCAATTCTCTAGTAATAGTCGCATGAAAGTCATTCAATAGTATGCAGTGTCCAGTTAGCATTTTTCCTGGCAAAAATGCCATTGTATACAAGAATTGTCATTGACAACTAAGGTTTAATACACTTATCTTGGTCATTTAAAAACAGATGGTATCTTTCTCTTTCATAGGTGGTACCGGCTGGTGGCCTATCGTTCGTACGCATGGTGGCTTCATGGGAGGCTTGGACACCGCGTTCGACGAGTAATACCCACCTGTGTCGTTGGCGCCATTAGACAAACTTTCCCCAGTGACAGCGGCCAGTACAGGGGATTTTCCCTCGATGAGCTGCAACCAGACCTTTACAATGTCTAGTAGTTTTGTGCCATCAAAATAAGAAACCAAATAAAACACAACATATTTTTTATCAATGGTTGTTTCAGTTTTTAAGCAAATCAAGTGTGTCTCCATTCAGCAGTGTTCCGGTGCCTTGTCTGCACGCCTCCCGGCCCATCCATCCCACCCCCCACTATCAAAGGCAGTTTGCGCCAGTGGATGTGCACTACCATGAGGTGCTGTCAGGGGCGCGAACGGCCAAGGTGCCAAACAACATGTACACTTCAAAAGGTATCCTACGCCCAGGGGCCATTGTTCACATGGCCTCCCCAGACCCTGTGTCTCCAGGCAGGCCTTTCCTGAAGCAGACTGTGCCCCTGCAATGTACATAATACCACGACATATACACATCATTCATTCACAAACACACCCCTTTTTGTTATTGTTTATAAACCACTAGATATTTACCATGAGAGCATCTTTGAGCACTGCAAGTGAACTCGTGAACGTGCTACTCTGTGACGCTTCGAGTGAACACGTCAGTGTGCTACCTGTGAACATCTCCGTGTTCTCCTGCTACCAATTACTCTGCTTGCTGAATCCAACTGTTTGTTGGTCAAGGTAAGGGCATGTATCCTAATCATATCTCCTTCATTTGTAAATTTATATCTATTCCGAAGTATCGAACTCCGTAGTGCATTGCTATTGACTTGAGTTTCTTTTGTTCTGTTATCGATATATCAATTTTTATCAGTGTCAATTGGCATCGTATTGCATCCTTCGCGGACCGTGTCTATAATATAAGCATGTTTCCTTTTAATGCATGATAGTACATTCAAGGGACAAGTAACATGTTCTCATTTTCAACACATCAATGAATCGCTTCTGCAATGTATCCCATAATACAGCCGCACACGCTGCACTGGTTTTGCTGTGGTGCCCAAAAGAAAGTGTGCAATGAACAATGTATGGTCCAATTCATTCTTTCTCACATGTTTATGCAAAATAATTTTCTAATAATGTTGACCTTTATTTTGCAGAATTTACAACAATGCCTGCATGTTCTATTTTCGGTTGCCCTTCGAAGACCCATGACAAATCCGAAGGCATTACAATGCATGTATTCCCTAAGACTGTTGATCGAATAAGAGAATGGGTCAGACGTTGCGGATATCCACCAGAAGAGCTTGAAAGTAGAGTCAAACAAGTCTTGGAGGACAAGAGGGGTCATCGATCACGCATCTGCAGCCTGCACTTTGACCCGGATATGTACGACATATCCTTGTACACCAAGAGGAATCAACTGAGAACCACTCGAAATTGCTCCCAAACGCTATTCCGACTTTATTCGTGAAAATGCCGCCACAGGTGAATCACGCTTCCGGATTTAGCTTTATGTCTGTAATTTTGCTGTAAATGTCACTTAGAGTACTTTCCATATTTATGTGATTGAATAGCTGTTGACATAATGACTATTTTGCTAAACATCAATCCTTGTTTTGTAGAACCCACATAGAAAAAATGATTTATGGGGACGGATAACTATGCTATATTATGCATTTCAATCAGTGTAATTTTCTCGTATTCAGTCTCCTTACATGCCAGTTTGTAATGTTGGAATTTCTAAATTGAATAATACTTTCCCTTTACCACTCCATGACTTTCCACTGAATATGAAGGAACAAGATTCAACATCCATGTCTTGCCCGGAGTCATCAACCACTTCGAGCACGTATCAGGTAATCTTACCTAGCTATTCTGTTCCTGACTGGTTTTAGGCACGGAATTCTAGAAAATATGATCATATTTTCGCAACGGATCATTGCTTTACACAATGTTTCATTCCTACTTTACTGTTGATATGTACCTTTGTCGTCTTTCCAAATTGTGTGTCCCGTTTCCAATCTTTTCGTCCTTACTAATGCAAGTACTGTGCTTCAGGGGGATGCTGAAGTGTCCACTACAATTAGAACATCCCTCGTAGTAGATCCGGTGTCAGAGGTATGGGTCTTCATAGCTCAATAGGATGAGATAATCTGATCATATTTTCATATTGTGTTATTGTTTTACACACTGTTTCATTCCTACTTTACTATTGATATGTACCTTTGTCGTCTTTCCAAATTGTGTGTCCCGTTTCCAATCTTTTCATCCTTACTAATGCAAGTACTGTGTTTCAGGGAGATGCTGCAGCGTCCTATACAATTACATTGTCCCTTGAAGTTGTTCCGGAACCAGACCTTACAGTCGATCCCGAGCCAGAGGTAGTACCATCTAATGAAAGAAAGTCGGTCCAATTATATGTGTAATGCCAATGACTTATTTTAAATGGATATTATTTTTTGTAAGGATGTATACAAAATCCGTATATTGAACCGGAGGAACGTGGATCTGAGTTGGTGCGCCAGTTTGCTGACGTTAGAGTAAAGAAGGTTTTAAAGAAAAGAAATAAAAATAAGGTTAGTTATAAACACTTTATATTGTTGGCAATTGTTTTGTGCTAAGGCCTTCATTATATGCTTTTTTAAATGTAAATTGTACAACACTGTATGTTGGATTTACACTGAACATCCCTTTTCATATCTGTCCTGTAGTTGCCCGATGGAGTACGGACTATGCATACACAGACAGCGATACAAATGACAGATGCTGCTTGCCAAACTGATTTCACCATGGAGGAACTATTCATTGAGGCGCGTCGTGTTCACACTCGAGATGCCTATGTCCAACGGCCAGAAAATGAATTTAATATGACCAGCGATTCCAGCAAAGTGTCCTTGGACCATTTCTACAATGCGCCTGCTCCGCCAGAGGAAGGTGAAATTGAATTTATAGATGATAGTTTAACATTACTAGATGAGCACTTGACACAATCGACACCCGCCAAATAAATGCCCCCCAAAAAACAGTCCACATTGATGTTTTCTCCTATCCATGGTCAAGCAACAGATGTTGAAATGACAGAAACTGAAGCATCAACACTATTGACCGACGAAACAGACAAAGATATCGACTATAATATGTCCGGTTTGGCTGATAAGTCCACAATGGTCCAGTCCAAAACAACAGTGTTGCCAGATGACAGTATAAAAAAAGAGGCCAAATACATAGGGTCTCATCACAAGTTTGGCGGTAACCCTTAAATCCGGCGGTCGCGCTATTACAGCCGGATTTAAGGGTCTGCCAAAGCAGGGCTTCGGCGGATTTCTCCCCAGCTCTGAGGGGGAAATCTGCCGAAAATGTGCGCTATTACTGCCGGCGGGAAATCCGCCAGTGGTAAGAGCGCGAAAATTCCCCATTGAGCCCAATGGGGAACGGGGCATTCCTGAATGGGCTCAGTGGGGAATGGGGAATTCCATTACCGCCAAACCCGTGATCCGGCGCTAATAGCGCCGGGGGGTTTGGCGGTAGGGCTAATACCGCCCAACTCGTGATGAGGCTCATAGTATTCGACAGCAGCTTGATGGAGATTATAGAGATGCTGAAATGTGTGCATTCAGTGGGAGGGGAAGTATGTCGAAAGCCATTGGTGAGCGTGACTCGTCTAACACAAGGCAGTAACCTCAAAATACATACCACCTGTGAAAAGTCACATAACGCATTTTCATGGTCCGCTCAACCGATGCTGGGGAAACTGCCAGCTGGTAATCTACTGTGTGCAGCAGCTTTACTTTTGAGTGGCTCTAGTTTCACGAAGTTATCCAGTTTCTTTCAGTTTGTGGGACTCCATTTCATTTCTAAAACACAATACTACAAATACCAACGTGATTATCTATTCCCTGCCATTAGTGATGCTTGGAAACGTGAACAATTGGCTATTCAAAGTACATTCCCCGACAAACGGTTCAGGCTAGCTGGCGATGGACAGTGTGACAGTCCCAGATGTTCTGCCAAGTACTGCACCTACCATCTTCAGGACATGGAAAGTAAGAAAATTGTGAGTTCAGTGGTTGTGCAGGTGTCCCAATGTAAATCCTCGGTGGCCATGGAGATCTACAATTGAGGGGAATGCAAATCGACCTCATAGCCATGGACAGACACATTTCAATACCCAAGACAATGAGAGAGCAGTATCCAAATATTAAAAATCAATTTGAAGTATGGCATGTTGCCAAATCAATAAAAAAATCTCGCTGCAGGGAAAAAAAAAGGTTTGGAAGGTATTTCGCAATGGTCCCTGTCTTTCAGCAACCATCTTTGGAGGAGCTCCAAATCATGTGATGGGTCTGTGGAAATTCTACTGGAAAAATGGCAGTCACTAATGCACCACTGTTCCAACGTTCACCACTGGACAGAAAACCAACATTTTCACCAAGGTGAACATGGCCCTTTGTCCCCAGAGCAGGCACGGAAGAAGAAGTGGTTGATACCATCTTCACCTCCACACAAAGCCCTTGAGAAGATTGTGTTTGATAAAACTCTATCAAGAGATTTTAAGGGACTCACAGAATTCTGTCACAGAGAAGATTTGGAGTTGTTCCACAATATGTGCCTAAAGTACAGGCCAAAGAGATTGCATTTTGGCATCCAAGGGATGAAATGTAGGACTTTACTTGCGGTATTAGCGCATAACGAGAAAGTAGGCCGGGAACAATCTAGGACTGCCGGAAACTTAGGAATGCTTTGCTACACTATGGCCTTTACGAAAAGAAGCAAAAAATGGGTTGTCAAACCAGTATATGAGAAAATGGAATTCGATTTCGTGAAAGATCTTATTGTTAATGTCGTCGAGATGCATACTCATGGAATCGAGCACAAATCTGTTCAGAGCACACATACATTGCCACAAAACATTGCCAGCGTGCCATGTCCACCCAAAGCAGAGCTTGTTAAATCGTTCAAATCCCGGTTGAAATGATTACCGTCTGTTTTTATTTTAGCAAAAAATGTTTCTATAAACTGTACAAATAAAGTATGCATTTTGTCTTTTGAAATCTATCCCCTCAGTTTTTTTCTTAAAAATATATTACAATTATTACGATTGCTTTCACATTTCACAGTTTAGTCGAGATACTGTGGGACCTTCATTTTTCGTGTTAATGACCAATGGGTAACAGTGTGTAAGAATATTTGGGTTTTGGCAGTTGACTTGCAATAAAGTTCAGCAAAAAGCTGAATAACTGCTGGTCCTACAAAAGGGATTAGACCTAGGCCACAAAACATTCTAGGCACGCAAGAAGTACTGACTGTGAAAACATGCCATGGGGTAGGAGGCCATGGGATAAGCGGGGGGGCCTATCACTAGACACATTTTGCCTCATTTTATGTGTAACATCGACTATAATTTAGGAATAGGGGCCATTCTGTTGTTGGCAATTTTTCCCCTACAGGTCAGCAGTGTGACGAAAAACGAGCAGTGACAGCCCCCAATTCCCTGTGCCCATGCTTCAAAACTCATGTTCTCATGGATGAGTTGACAAGGGATGTTGCAAAGTAAGAATGTATGTTCATTTTGAGTGAAGGTCACCAGATTTGAATTTTTGCTTGGGAGCTGGGAGGCCCACGCATCCCGCGCACAGTATAAGGTTCTATTGTTTTTTGACTTTGAGAGGCAGGGACCATTCCGAAAGGGATTGATTTGAAGGGGGGTGTAATAACGTATGATATGATAAGGTTGCCCATTCCGAACTGCACCTAATGAAATATAAATTCAGTTTATGAGAAATCGTTGACACGAACGGAGGAGTCTGCATTACGATCTGCATTACGCCTGGAGAATGGAAATGCCGAATATAATGTAAGTTTCTCTTTAGACGATTTCATACCAGAACTAATCGAAATACGAATAGCTGACCGTTACTGCTGGGTGACATTGTACTTGTTCGTTCTGTTTGGCATATTGCAATGAAGTGCTAGTGCAACCTTTCTGTGCTGGGCTATCTACTGGGCACATGGGCAGGCCAGCATCGAGACGCATGTAGACCACCACTGGTTTCTCCCTGGCTCTGCGCTAATAAATCATTACATTGTTATTGCACCTCAAATTCTTGCCCCAGTTTACGCATTACGTTTAGAGCTCAACATTCTCGATCGCACTATCCTCGGAAGCAAATAGAGTACTTTGATATTCCATGTTGTATTCTCTCGGTTCACATTGTGTCACCTCTGCGCTAATAAAGGAAATGATTAATTGTAATAAAGATCGGCTACTGAGACACTTTTCTATTTTTATCTTTTGCAAACAGGTACATCGTGCTGTTCTGCGATTGTCATCTATTCCAGACCCCGGCCGATGGCTTCTTCAACCGCCAGCTGCAGCTACATGTCAATCACTGGATCTACTTAACCGTCTTTTTGGACGAGAGACAAGGTCCAATATGTCCGTATGCGGTACTGGCAATTAGGAGCAACATAACAACCTTTACGGTGGTCTAGTGCCAAGTTCATTCACCAGCCTTGCTATTCACCGAGCGACCGAAGTGCTTCATTTAGACAAAACGAACACCCTGTGTACACAAAAGGAACAGCGCATGACTCACGATAAACATTTGCAGATTTATGAAACGAGAGCAAAGGAAAAAAGTTCCATTTTAATTGATTAGGTCAGACGCCGAATGTTATCGAAACATTTAATGTGATATAAATGAACTTTACCAATTGTACAGTCTTGCTGTTTCCTTTTAAAGTACAGTTTCATATTCCTAATTGTGACGCGCCGTGCTGTGAGATGATGTGTGTTGTTTTCTGGATTCCGCGTCTAGTCGCGTAGGTGACGACTGGGCGTGTTTGGCCACGCTGCCCAGCAACGTCACGGAGAGAGGCGAATATAAATGATTTGGTGATGTCAGGCTTAGGGGTGGGGGATATGATTTAGTGCCGCAAACGCAGGTCACCCAGGGCGATGCGGCAAGTGATAAGACTATCACAAGATGGCCGCGCCCTGCTGCCTGATTTTGCTTGTGTTCATGAGATGAAAACTCGGTTAAGGTGCATGTGAAATGTTTGTACGATCGATCGAATTATGGTTAAAAGCACTTGGCCGAACCATAGGGACAATAATATTTCTGACCGAACCATTCCTTTAAAGAAAGGGGAACTAAATAATGTTCCATGAGAAACTGACAAAAAGGGATAACTATTAACCCTTTCCAGTACTATGTACGATAGTTTGTACTGGGTCTGTGCTTTTAAAAAGACTAATAAAGTCAATGGTAACATTACATGTTCTGGGAAACAGTAGTCAGTCCCAGAAAATGGAGTTTAAAAGTGGGAACAACCCTGTGTCACTGTACTAAAGGTGCTGCGTAACAAACAGTAAAAAGATGATGCCTATGGAGTAGGTGAAGCTCCACAGTCTATGAACAAAACAATGTTACACACACACAGCAAAACACATGTAAGAGTGGGAGAAAAGGCTCACACTCTTACCAGGTGAAAAAAATAAACCCTAGAAATCCAGCAAAGCTGCTGAGGGACTCTGTAGGTAAGGGAAATTAGCCATTCTGGAGCATGCTCCCTAACACACAGTGCAATGAAAACACTTTCATGTTTAGTGAAATGCGAGCTGCAAGATTTTCTTTTGCATGTTGTAATTAAGTACAGTAGAGATTGTTCCAATATCCTGGGCTGTGCCCCAACGGCCTTGAGCCAGGTATACTGCACTTTTATTGTGTAAACATTGCCAGTCACTACTGCTGTTGGCTTTTTCTGAGATAGAGGCCAGCGTACTCGCAAAATACAAAACATAGATAACGGCAAATATTGTGAACTACTAAATGCGGTACATTCTGTATTTTTATTATGTAGTTTTAAACAGGATTCACTGACACATTTGTTGGTACAATTCCTAGTAGCCGATGATGCTTGTGTCCTTGATATTTTGTTTAGAGCAATTTTTAGTGCTGTACGAAGTTTGGTGATTGTAGGTGTGGAATAGGGACAGCCCGAAGAGTATATAACAAAGTAAGCTCATCCCCTATACACAGCTGCTCGGGGCAGTGGAGCTGCAGGAAAGCAGGGCAGGCACACACGGCTGGTTGGAGAGGGAGCACTGAGGTTTCCAGTTGGGAGAGGCCAACATCCTCTTTTTATTTTTTTTACTGGATCTGAAAGCCGTCTAGCTGGCTTCTGGCTGTGTTGTGTTGAAGCATTTTGAGCCCCTAGAGGACTCTGCCTATTGAATCCTGAGAAGAAAATGGATTCTGTTTGAGCTGCTTTGGGAACAATTCTGCTTTTACCCTCAGGGCAAATCAGCTCACCACCTAAAAGAAAACACTTTTTTTGTATTGACTGTATGCAGGCACTATTGATCCCAATTGACATTGATTTCTTTTTTGATGCTTTGTATCTTATTTGTTATGTTCTTTTAATGAAAAGATCATGGTGCATTAATAGGTGGATTTTTAATATTTTTGGAATGTTTCAATTGTGTTTTTTTTTAATTGTGGATAATCCCAGGCATCCAGTCTTTTCCAGCCCTCATCAACTCCCTACCTTCTACAGTTAGTGAGTATGAATACATCACATTGAGAAAGGTATTGAGGTATTGTTTGAGGCAGATGTTTTCATGAGATTGCCTATCAGGATTTGGTCAGGCAGATGTTTCTGTGAAGACTGCTTAGCATGGATTCTGAGGTTGGCTAGTAAAGCCTGGTGAGGCAGATAGCTGGTTTATTGGGTGGCTATGGTTTCTTGGAGAGGGTTGAACAGTCTTGATCAGAGGTAGAGGCAACAACAATGATTTCAGCTTTTTCATTAATTACCGTTTACATTTTTAGTGTATTGTGTATAGTGACATTGATGATAGCACTGTTTCTTTATTACATATTTTTCGTGATTAAAATAATGACTTTTTGCATGAGAGTGTAAGACACATTCATTGAGTGTTCCTTACTGAGTGTAGTCAGATGACTTTGAACATGAATATTAAGTGTGTGGCATCTGTTTGAGCTATTCTGTATGGATGTGTTATACAAGGTACATGTATTTTAATACACACCAAGGGTTCATGTATGGTGTGAGCAGTGGACTATCAATATAAATATTATGTGACATTGGCAAACCTCTCCTGTTTTGGCAATTAAGAGCAGCCACCTACTGCAGGGGTTGTTGCCAGCTCTCTTTACTGTT
Organism: Ambystoma mexicanum; assembly: GCF_040938575.1. Lineage (NCBI taxonomy): Eukaryota > Metazoa > Chordata > Amphibia > Caudata > Ambystomatidae > Ambystoma > Ambystoma mexicanum. The sequence goes on along the minus strand of NC_090931.1, from coordinate 1,141,446,611 downwards.
GCACAGTGACAGGTACATGCTTTTCCCTACACCTATACCTACCACAGCCCCTGCTAGGGGGAGGGGGGCATGGACACTCATGTGGGGGTGGAGGAAAGACTCTGGAAGTAAGGTTGATAAAAATCACATCACTTTGGTGACCCAGATGGGACACTGCTCACCTTTCCTGCACCCTAATAATAGTCTCCCCACCTGGCTAGATGAAGAAGGGCCACAGGGCTGCTACTTGCCTGGCGATACAAAGAATAAAATACACTCTAGAGAAGAGCAAGGTGTAAACCAAAGCTTAAAGCACTCTAATGATGAGGAGGGTGTCTTTTTAAGCAATCCCTCTATAGAGTTATCAAGCTAGGAGGCATTAAAACACTCCAGTGAATAGCAAGGTGTCAACAAATAGCTAATAAAAGGCACTCTAGTGAAAAGCAAGTAATCTATTTCACTAAGTAAAATGGCTAACCCACATGTTGATGTCCCTATAGCCATGTACTGCCATTGTGCAGTTAGCGTGTTGTTACAGGGAGGAGGTTTTAGGAATGTTGACACCAACTTTACAATTGCAGTGACTGGAGGATTCCCCTGGATTTACCAGGGGAAACCATGTTCACATATGTGAAGACACCTGGAACCAAACCAGGAGGCATGTTTGAGCCCCTACACATTAGGAGGGATCTAGATCAAATGCAGTAAACATCTGTTGGGTATCCTGAAGTAACCTTACAACAGGTAGACTGCTAGCACTGGTTTCAAGGGGGCTTGATACATCCCACCCCAAGGGCTAGATATGGTCCTTTTGCTATGAAAGGATTAACCTTAGAACACATCCTTAGGTTCCATCCAAATCAGGAGGCAAATGACCCACATACCAGGGAACACTATGGCATCCTGGAAAGAATTTTTGACACTGTCTGCCCCAGCAGCACCCAGACTAATGATAGCCAGGGTGGAAGGAACATTTCTATTCCAGACCCTTAAAGCCTTATTGGAAAGTTCTCCCACAAGGCAGGAGGACATCCCTAAATGGTATTCCACTAAGCTGAGCCAACTAGAGGTAGCCTACCCTAAGGTCACTCCTCAGCAGAGGCAGAGGGCACTAGCAATTATAATGTCAACAGGTTGTAATCCTCCCATGTAACACTGTGATAGTTGGGTTTTGTACACAGTTGGTTGTACCTTCATTTAATTGGTACTCCACCATATTTGGGGTTATGGGTAGAGCTTTAATCTGCATCTGATCCATCTTGATTGGGAGGCCTGAGCCGGTGAGACTTGGAGAGTATTGGTCGGAAGATATGGAAGTCACCTGCGGGGTCCCTCAAGGTTCTGCAATCTCACCTCTTTCCTTCAGTGTTTAGGTACAGTATCTGCCGGGCTTACTAAAGAGGTTTGGCAAAGGGTTTCAAATGCACATCAGTGACACCAACCTGCTGGGTCACCTTGATCTGAGATCTGAGGAAAAAGTATTGGTAGATAATTGTTTTCTTTGGATATACAAATGGATGCAAGATAACTGACTTTGCCATAATGCAAGTAAGTCAGATGTTATTCTGCCTGGAATTTGGACAGAGATGAGTGGTGTCCCCTTTGGTTGGCCCAGAACTATTGAGTCTTCCCAAGTGCTGGTGGGGACTGTTTGCAATCTCTGTGTCCTATTTGACACAACACTTTCCTTTTAAAAACAAGTGGAGAGTGTTCATTAACATCTTAGCTTCATTGCCCTCATATGTACTCTCCTTAACCCTATCCATTTAGCTAATATGATTCAGGCTCTTCAGCAATGTTTATATAGGCTGTCGAAACAATGTCTGAATACATTCCAGAAATTCCAAAACGAATCAGTCAGGCGTGACTGGGATCTGAGAAGAAATAATCACACACTAGTCATTGAGTAACATTGGGCTGGCTCTCCATAGATCAGCAGATTACATTTAAGTCAGTGATTCTTTTGAGTAGCGCACAAAAATCTGTTGGGCCACAATATTCACTATTAGCCTGGGGGGCACCCTGTTCCTCCTCTCACAGCAAACTGACCCCTCAGAAGGTTCATATTGAAATGCGGGGAAAGAGGTGTTTAGATCTCCAGTTGTCAACATTTGAGACTCCTTGCCATCTGGATTACTTCAACAGACATCTTGCAAAATGTTTTCAACAAGCTTTTCTCTAGGCTAATCTAATTATTGTCATCACCTGACCCTCTATAGATATGGTTATTTTATTGTTTCATTTTGTTTATAATGTCTGGGCTGTTCATGATGATGCTGTTATGCGTTAATTTGGGCTCACAATACATTGGAGGAAATTGTGTTTTAGCAGACTCCTTTTACACCTGAACATCTTGTATGATATTTCCCAGTTAGACTAGAATACGTTGTTTGCTATGGCCCTTCAGCTCTTCCAGGAACTTTCTCGATGGGGGCATACCCAGTTCTAGGTCTCGCTGAGGCGCACACCTGTTGCACCCACTATCATTGTTGCAAACTCATCGCACATTGCCAGGAGGCCACTACGGGGCCACTTCATCTAGTCTCTTTCCAAAATATGGTTGTTTGGGCTGATGGCCAGGATGGAGAGCCTCTGCTAGAGCCCCCGTTTCACCTCTAGGGCAGGGGTGTGAAATCTTTGGCTCTCCAGATGTTTTGGACTACAACTGCCATTATCGCTCATCATTGAGTAGGCTTGTGAGGGGTGATGTGAGCTGTAGTCCAAAACATCTGGAGAGCCAGAAGGTTCAGACCATGTCCTACGGGTTTCCATATGAACCATCATGCTTAACTGGACTTCCAGAGTCTTGGAATTTCTTTTTAGGTTTGTTAATTAATAGGTTTTCTGCAGGATTTTGAAAATCGTTTTTGGTCACTGTCAGAGTTTTTCAAGTAGGAAGCTCTTCTGAGCGGGTGCTCCCTCCTACGATAACTTTTCAAATTAATATTTTTCAGAGTACAGAATATGTCATGCATCATTGCAATCAGTACAATATACAATGTCTAGGTAAGATTTTTTCAGACAACTCAATTGGTCAGCATATTAAAAATCCTTAGATTTGATGTAAACTTTGTGAAGAAACCAATATCTTAACGCCTTTAAAAAATGCTGCAGGTGTGTATGTTTATGAATTATGTATTTAACTAGTAAGTTGACCTAGCAGAATGGGACATGGTCAATGCAGAAGTGCTCGTTTTGAAAGCATTGGGTTTCACGCTTCACGTGGATTTATGTACAATTGATTTCAGTGATCAGTTATTACAGAGATTCAAAGCATGGAGCCTAGAAACAAGATCCTTCTCCCACTGTAGGCCACTTGCTTTTGGGACTACATGGGAGATTGACATCAGATGAGTAAAGAAGCCTATGGGCCAATGAGAGATGAATTTGCCACTGGAAAAATCTCTGTTGAGGGCTTTGTCAATCTTGCAGGCTGATTTGAATCAAATTATCATGAATACAAGTTGCCAATAAAATGAAAATAGGGCTGTGGGAATGTTTTCTCTGTGGTCATTCAACATCAGTAGAAGCAGTTTGGCCGCTGTATTTGTAATGTGCTGTAGTAGTTCGAGCTTGAGATCTTGGTCAAGAAAATTGCTGTAGTCAAGGCAGGAGAAAGTAAGAACATTTGCAGCAGCGATTTTGTAAGGGTAGGAGAGAATGGGTATGCTTTTTTGCAACAGATGTAGGTGACAGATCTAGGAGATTAAGACAGCACTAAAATGAATGGTGAGCAAGAAACCTCATCAAGTGTAGAAATGTTGTGTTTCAAGGATTTGGCTAATTCTGGACAGGGGTTCACAGTGGAGGGCTACATAGGGCCCCGCAAGAAATGGTTGCCTGTACTGATTAAGGGGACCGCCATTTGTGAATGTTTTAAGATTTACTGACAGGACCCAGGTGCAAATGTTCATGGAAAGTAGATATGTGGCGAAGGGGATTCAGTTTGACGGTGCTTACCATCCAGGCTCAGTAGGATATGCATGTCATCAGTTTGCATGTCATAGTTAAACTAAGAGGAACACAAGTTAACACATGGCTAACAGAGGTTAACAAAGGTCGAGCTATGATGATGTAGTCCTACTTTAAATCAATCTTCAAATGTAGCAGAATCCCTGAGTGAATGCAAACCCCTGTCTCAGTCGACCAAACTTAATTTTCAATAGATGGCAGGCAGATGTAATACACTTAATCTTGAAACATTCCCAGACTTAAAAGGGTGTTGAGTTTCCGGTACACTCGCTCTCTCTATATATATAATTTGGCAGCCTATGCTGGACTGCTTCTATTTACCTATGCAATGCTTCCCCACCAAATTCGTCTATTCATAGCATGCAGGGTGATAATATTTCATAAGCTATAATACATCCGTACGATGTTTCAAAAGACTACCATTTTGAAGAGTTTATGAGTAATGCAGTTACATGTAATGACACCATGGGCCTGATTCACAAGTTTTAGCAGGATGTGCATTTTGAGATGCCTGATTTTTTTCAACTTTCACAAAAGTGAAGCCTTCAAAAACAGTAGGCACTCATCAGGATATTTTTAAATAAAACTGTACATTTTATTGAAAATAATATAAAATAATGATATATTTGCTCTCGGCACAGGTATGGGAATATGAGGACAAAAACCTGATGTGGTTCATCTAATACAATGCTGTATTGATAAAGGTGGCCTGTACATTTCTGGAGGCTGTTCACCAGTGCAAATGAGACTCTGGCCAGCCTTCTTGCATGCATTAATGTCAAGGCGCATGCTCCGTTTATTATTGGTCCCCAACACCCACCTATGTGCTCTCAGAGCAATTCACAGGGATGGCCCTCAAAGAGTCTGCCATTGTGGGATGTAACAAAAAGAGAAAACATCACTTCTAACCCTGTTTTCTGCATGAGGGATAGAAATGCTTGTGGGACAGGAACGCTTGATTTCACTGTTGTCGAATATGAGCCGAATAGTTGCCTTTTTAAGAAATAAAGTTATGTAGACAAGAAGAACACTTTATAAATTAAAAACACACTTTAATATATATATATATATATATATATATATATATATATATATGTATATATATATATATCCAGTCTTTATTGCATTTCCTTTCTTTGTTGTCTACAGAAGATGTTTGTATAAACCCTGAAAGAAATACATTATCAGAAAATAAACTATGCAATAACAGCACAGTTTGTATTTCTGTGCCTTCATAGGATGCGCTTGTTGGGCAGTGCCAAGGTAACTAAGACTAGCCCAAAATAATAGTATGGGGATACTGGAATGTGGCTACTTATGCCTTCAAATGTTCCTTTTGGGCCTGCCCATTGTTAGCCTTCTGGCTCCAGCAAGCCACTGAAACAAAAAAGGAGCAATTACATCAATGTGCACCCTGCTCACTGCTGAAGTGATACTGAATACAAAAGTGTGCAATGCTAAAGCAATGTGTTCTACCTGTGGTACAGTGTGGGGATGAGGCATGCGAAAAATATCTTTTCATTAAAAGTATTGTTCTTTCTTGTTCAGGTAGTGTATGTGTGCAGTGTCTTTGGGTATGGTAAACAACACCAGACAAATATATATGGGGACTGCTAAGTCCTCCATGGTTCTGTGCCACGCCTGTAGGGAAGTGGTAGTGCTGATTTTCAGATCTTTAATTGGCATGTGCATGTTTATTCTACTTATTTGTTTCATTTGTACCTCCATTTGGTTCAGTGTTTCTAAATTGTAAAGTTGTAATTCCTTGTCTTTATTACACACATATCCCTCTTTTAACCCTCTAATGTTGGAAGGAACATTTCAGCTGCCACAGACTGGGACATTTTGGTTAAAAAAAGATAGCCATGTTCTTTAGTAACATCTCTCAGTTTTACTCAATATAAAGGGACTAATTTTGACAACATGAGAACGTTGGAGGGCAGTATTTGTAACTTATGTTTCTATATAATAAGCAGATTTCTGCCTCAGGCACACTTACCACTGAGTTGTCTTACTTGCTTTATAACCTTGGCCTGCAGGCTGAATACAGATCTTTGTTTCAGGCTCACCCCTGAGCTATTTTACTGATGGTCTGGAATCTACAGGGATCTATGCAACAGTTCAATTAATCCTGTCAATGACATTATTTGGGTTGGGAATAGGAGGGATTGGAAAATTGTGCCTTTCAGATTTCTCACACAATCAATAAGTGCCTAAAGTAAATAGCATTTTCAATAGCGACTTCAGAAACTACTGTTCCAGCTCAATGGCTTTCAACTGCAAAATACAGGGAAGACTAGAGATGTATTAAACATATTGAGAGTGTTGCTTCTGCTCACCCCTCCCCAGTCAACCATCAGATGAAAGTCTGTCTGTCTAGCACAGGAAGGGCAGCAACTTTGCGCTTTCACGCCTGTGCTCTGCCAGTACCTCTGCAGCATTTGCTTAATGATCCTTTTAAAGGATAAACATGACATGCCTGAATGACTCCAGGCAGGCAGCAAAAGCTGTACTTAATGTATTTTGGAGTAATAAAGTATTTGGCCGAAGCTGAATGTCACATTTTAAGACGGAATTCCGCCGAACACTTACTTGAAGCCAAATTTTGGTACACCCCTACTCTTGTGCCCTGATCATCTCCCGGCACCCATTCTTAACCGGCAATAGCTGCAGGGGAAGGCTCTGGATGCCTGCACATTTCAAATTGCTTGTGAATCCCATCATTTGCACAAAATTATTTTTGTTATTCCGCCCCATGTCTTTCTTTCCAGACTTTAGCTTCACATTTTTCAGATTTCACTTAAAGCTTTAAATCGGGGAAGAAATGCAACGAGCATGTTTAGCTGAAACAAACATTTGGTTACATAGCAAACTGCATTTACCAACCTTTTCCGCAGGGTAAAGATATGCCACAAAAAAAAGATCCACTGACCTCATACATAAACTGTCAAGTCAGAGTGTCCATTTTGAGTCTGATAAAAAATGAAATACTGCACCTGGATAAATTACACATGAAAGACACAATTGGTATGTATTGTTCAGTTGGAAAATAAGTGGAACTGCAAGATGGATGATGATGTGAGATAGATTAGATGAGAAAGAGTCCTGCAAGAGACGTGACAAGCCCTGGAATGCTTAGCAGCCTTTCCAGTCGACGTTTGATTGAGGGCAGAGGAAGGCAAGGCCCAGAGGAAATTATGGTTGATTAGACTTTTGCCAGCAGGTACGAAAGCCGAGTAAGAGGTGAAAAGGAATCAGGCAAGGAACAGTGAACCTGCCATAAGGCTTTGTTTTCTTCATCGAACAGATACAGTTGTCCTTGAATAACACCAAAGAAGAACCAACGGAGGTTTTTACAAAGCCTGCTATTACGGAAATTAACGTTTGATTGCGCACGTATTAAGTAACACATATTGAAAAGACGTGTCAACTAAATCAAGTGTTTTTATTAAAAGTAGACATCTTGAGATTTGAGGCAATTCACTTTGGCACAGGAATGCATTGCTTTCATTGACATATGGCAAAATATAATCAGTGTTATTACATGTTCATGAAATAGTGATAGGTATCAATGGAATCAATCCTATTTCGTCGTAGTGATATGCGTTAAAGGGCTGTTTCAGAGAGGCAACCAGCTAATGCTTGAAAGAGGTAGCCCCAAAGCATATTTGTGCAAGTCATTCTGCTGCTTATTTCAACGCTCATGTAACAGGTGATAGTCAATCTTGCGAGCATCTTAATCATTTCCTCCAAAAAACCTGCACAAGTCCAGTGAAAGCAGCTATTTTCTGGTAAGTAGAGTGCCCAAACATTTTAGTACGTCAAGGCAACACTGATTTACCACTGCATATTGGGCCTTTGACTTGGGTCTCCTGGTCAGCTTTCAGAAGAGTTTAGTAACTGAACTGGTGTAAGTCAGAGTAATAATGAGTGTTTTATCTACTCCACGATGCCTGAGACATGGTTATTTGAGCATTAACCTAAGCCAAGACTGTGTGACGAATTTAGTTCTGCCCTGTGAGAGTACAAGGATGAGTAGAGGCTATAGGCTAAAACACCGACTCAGCCCTCACACTTCTACACGAGTGAACCCAATCATATGTATTAAAACAGGCACAGGTAAGATATATACCTCCTTCGCCTATTGTGGTAACGTGGGCCAAGGGGAGGCTATACTGGCAAGAGGGGTGAGAATGTGAAACTGGAGCATCCCACACAGCAAAGTACAACAAGCCAAAGTTGAGGAATGTCTAATCAAGGTTCTATACACATGTATATACTTTCATTCAGTGAAAAAACTTTGTTAAAGTGACGTTATGGTTCCAAATAAAACCGAAAAACCCCTTAAATTCGCCAGTTATGGTAAGCTAAGCAACCATAACTCGCGCCACCACGTGCACTGCTAAGACGAACACCCACGACATCAAAGATGACATTACAAATGTCATTGATGACATCACTGATGACATCTCATGTCTGTCTCCCTCTTTTTTCCTTTACTGTCACATCTACGCCACATGGCTTTCTTCAGTAACAGTCAGGAACTAAAAATTGTAAACGTACTATATTTGTAGACTTATCCTTCAAGTATGTTCCTACAGTAATTCTCTTAGGGTCCAGTCATATCATATGAAACATATCCATAGGGGAAGACACAAGCTTGAAAGACAGCAATCCTTTCTGTGCATGAAAATAATCAGTAGAGTTATCAGCACCTTTCTGATAGTTCTGTTGTTTTTTTATTACTATACTATACTTTCCCTGTATATGTTCATATGTGTATACATTGTACTCACACTACTTTCCTTAGGGTCCAGTCACATCATGTGATACATATACATAGGGTAAATAGCAGCTTTGCAACAGAGCAATCATTTATTAACATAAAGATAATCAGTCAGGTTATGAATTGTTTCGGCTACTACTTTTGCTTTTTTGCTTACTTCACTTTCCCTGTATATACACATATTTGTATGCGTTATTGTGTCTTTGTGTTTTGTCTGTAATAATGCAATTATGTAATACGTGGGTTTTATTAGCTACTTATTACGTATTTCAGAGTACACACAACTCTAATAAGAAAACCGTTATCATTTCATTTTTCAACATATCAACATTATGAATATTATACCTTCCTCATGTAATGCTGCACACAATGCCTAGGTTTCTGCATGAGTAGATTAGTATACTGGATAGAACTTCATAATAGAATGCTATTTATATCAAAGCAGTGCTTAATGCACTAATTAGCTCATGATATTTATTCCAATGGTCCTTGTCACTTTTTTCTCAACATTATAATAAGAATCCCTTATACAGACATTTCATGAAAAGTAAATTCATATGTGATGTCATCAGTGACATTTGTGATGCCATCTTTGATGTCATGGGTGTTAGTCTTAGTAGTGGACGGTGGTGGTGCGAGTCATGGTTGCTTAGCTTACCATAACTGGCGAATTTCAGGGGTTTTTTGGTTTTATTTGGAACCATAACGTCACTTTAACAAAGTTTTTTCACTGAATGAAAGTATATACATGTGTATAGAACCTTGATTAGACATTCCTGAACTTTGACAATGTTTTTTCACTGAATTGCATAGGTTTTTAGTAGTGCACTTAACCATAACGTCCCTTTATCAAAGTTTTTTCACTGAATTTCATCGGTTTTTAATAGCGCAACTTAACCATAACGTCCCTTCAACAACGTTTTTTTACTGACTTTCATAGGTTTTTAGTAGCGCAACTTAACAATAATAACCCTGACTTTATGTAGAAGTAACATAGAACATACTGAGCCCCCTCTACTGAATTTGATCTCCGCAAACTCTTTTAATGTCCGCAGACATATGTGGACAACAGCACCACTACCCAAAAAGTCTGGGGGGGTATGTTTAATTGTTATATCATAACATATGAACATTTTACAAATTCACAAACCAGCACACATACACATTATGGGGGTAATTCATAGAATGTCACGCACAAGTGGCGTACGCGGCTGGCGCACAGTGTGCGCGTGCAAATGTCTGCACCAGCCACGTGCGCTAAAATCCATTTCCGCGCAAAGCATATTGACTGGATTTTAGCCTCCCAAATCAGCCGTGATGCAGATTGCCGCAGCGACCCTGCAGCAGCGCCAGTTACGTCCCAAGAACGCCCCTAGCGCAAGAAAAAGCCATCAAAATCCCAAATCCAGCGCAAAGGGCTGCGCTAACCCAGGACCAGTTTACAGGGCTGCCAAACAGCAAACGCCAAGCGGGGAACGGGTATTACTGGAGTTCGCGTGAAGTTTCACACGCGATAGGACCTGTGCGAGTGGGGTACTTGGATAACTGGGTTTCGCGTGAAGTCTCACACGCGATTTGAGCCGGGTACTTGTATTTCGGGGGTGCACGGGAAGTTTCACACGTGATTGGCCCTGTGCGAGTGGGGTACGTGGATAATAGGGGTGCGCGGGAAGTCTCACACGCGATTTGAGCAGGGTACGTGTATTTCAGGGCTGCGCGGGAAGTTTCAAACGCGATTGGCCCTGTGCGAGTGGGATACGTGGATAACTGGGGTGCGTGGGAAGTCTCACACGCGATTTCAGCAGGGTTCGTGTATTTTGGGGGTGCGCGGGAAGTTTCACACGTGATTGGGCCTGTGCGAGTGGGGTACGTGTATTCCTGGGGTGCGCGGGAAGTTTCACATGCGATTTGAGCAGGGTACGTGTATTTCAGGGGTACGTGGGAAGTTTCACACGCAATTGGTCCTGTGCGAGTGGGGTACGTGTATCCCTGGGGTGCGCAGAAGTTTCACACGTGATTTTGCTGTCAGAGTGGTGTACTGAATTTCGGGGGTGCGCAGGGAGTCCTACACGTGAATTGGCAGTGTGGGTCCTCCCAGGTGTTCCCTCTACACCCCCCACGACCCCTGCAGGCAGCCCACACCACAAGGGACTACCCTGCACCCCTGATCATGTCCCGCAGGCAGCCCATCTACCATGGGCATGCCCCCCAGCCAAAAAATGATAAGCAATGCAAAAAAAATTGAAAGAAAAACAGTCCAAACTCTACCTCCACCAACGCAAATCCAAAAAAAGGTAAAACAAAGATATCCATTGTTTCATGTTCATAATGATAAATAAAAATGCAAAATCAATCCATAGTCCAACTATTTACAATACATTGTCCTGAAAAAAAAACCCATTACTCCATGTCCATAATGAAAAACAAAATCCAAATGAATCCATGATGTAACTATATACAATCCATTGTCCAAAAGAAAAATCCATTAATCCATGTGCAAAAATCCCAAAAATAAATCAACCCATTGTGCAACGAAGGAAAGGGTCCATGAGCCCAAATAAACAAATGAAACCTACCTAAGAAACTAACTAAAAATATAACTATATACAAATGTGTGTGGCATTGTCCATTGACCGCAAATAAAAGGAAAACGAAAAGGAAACCTAACTCTAAAAACTATTTACAATGGCAGCGGGGTAGTTCGACGGCTCACTTTTGGATGTCCCGGGCCAAGGCATCATTGAACTCCTGCTCAATGTCCTGGAGGCGGTCCTCTTCCATGGCTCCTAGGGTTCGCAAGGACGACGACATGTTCTCCTCCAACTCCCTGCGAATTGCCTCGAGGCACTCGGCCCGCCTCAGGGCCCTCCGCATGGAGTTCTCGGCCTGACCAATGTGAGCCGTGCCTCTTCCGCCCGCTGCCGCTCCGCATCTATAGCATGGCCTAACCGCTGCCACACAGAAGACACTTCCAGTCCTGGGTCCTCCTGCCCTCTGGCCAATGCCTGCACCTCCGATGACGAAGGCACCGAGCCATCATGGCTCCCACCTTGTTGCTGCTGCTGCTGTGCCTCTGCCTGTGCCTGTCTCTTGCTGCCTGCACATCCTTCTCCGGCTGGGATTCAGTTGTTGATGTGGCCCCCCCCTTCTAGACGTCCGACTCCCAACTGTGGCAGGGATGTGTACTCCACCAGCCTGGCTGCAGGGTCAGAGGCAGCTCCACAGGGTACCCAGGTGATACATGGGTGGGAAGATGGCATGGAGTACGACTGTTGCATAGGGGATTCTGTTGAGGAGGGGGTTGGAACAAGGTCCAGCAAACGGAGGAATCCGGCCCTGGTGAGCTGTCCCAGTAGGTCAATGCGGTCAATGAGCCATTCGAGATGATGTGCAGTCTCCTCATGAAAAGACTGCAGGTCACCTCGCATGGCCCATTGACGCCACCCCACCCAGGACAGGCTCAACCCGGTCCCGGATAGCCACGTCCGCAGGGAGAGGAAGGCCAGTTGTTGTAAGCAGATCCCCTCCCTGAAAACAGGTCTGGACGTAGGCATACCTGCTGCTGCGGGATGATGCAGTCACAGGATCGGGGACAGGATTACACACAGGCACCTCCGCGGTGGCCTGTGCTGCCTCCTGTCCCTGCCCCTGCACTGCACCACTAGCACCAGTGGAATCCCCACCTCCAGACCCCGTGTCTGTCCCTTACACGGCCTCCTCCTCCACCAAACCCCCCAAAAACCTGGATGACTCCGTGCCATCTTCCTCCGTCGGACCCTGTGGGGTCTCAGCTGCCTCTTCTGCTGCCGAGGAGTCCAACTCCGACCTCCGCCTCTTGGACCTTCCCTCGGCAGCTGCGGCCTGGGACGCGGCACCAGACTCCTCACTCCCCGACAAGATGACAACCTGGGAGGGGAGCCGGGCCTTGCGTCTCCGGCTGGCGGGATGATCCCTGCCGCTGAGCTCCACAGCACCCTCTCCGCCCTCTTCTTCATTTGACGCTGCAGACAGGGAGAGATAAAACACAGGCATCAGGGAACTGTACAATGGACTGATACACACATGACAGTTGCACATGAGTGGCATTGTTTAACTACAGACACGGCATCACACTCCACGACACACATGTCATTTTAACTCACACACATGAACATTTCAACAGCAATATTGCACCAGGCAGCACCATCCATACACATACAACAGCATGAACAGCCAAAGGTGAGCCTGACATCACATGAAACACAAGGAGTGCACTAGACATGCACACACGCCACCACACTTACATGCATGTCTACATCTCCTCCAACTGTTGCAGTGATGAGATCGCCATACATGTCACATCTGCCATTCATCCTTCTACATATCAGTGTCACGTGCATCCATGTTGCATCACAGTTGCACACTTGTCAGATACACATACATGCATATGTACACAGTGCAGATACATGCATTATGAACCACCATCCATGCCACAACCATGCCAATATACATACACAGAAATTCAAACATGTGTGCTCCCACACCTACATTTGCCCAGCATGCTTACCAACACATACACCATCAATGTGTCTCACAACTGAGAGGACTCACATGTGGCAGCCTCACGCCCATGTTCATACACATCCCTACATGGCCCTACATAAACACATGTGCAACCTGCACACTACTGGCACACCACAACACGCACATCGTACTATCAACATGCATGTACACTTACCGCTTGACTCCAGACGGGTCTGCCTCTCAAGGATCTGGACATAGAGCGCTGGGCATATGCGTTCCAGGACCTTCATTTGATGGTTCGACAGCTGGCCCCGGCACCCCTTGGCATCCGCTGCCTTAGTGAGGCGCCGGGCCTTGTTGAGGGTCCTGGACTTGAAGTCCTCCCAGCGCTTCTTGACAAGATGTAAGTAGCGGACTGCCACCCCCTCTGCGTTGATGGCAGTCACGATGTCCATCCAGATCCTGGTCTGTCCTTCATTGTCGGCGCGCAAACTTCCAAAGAGGGCATCATACTGCCCCAGGACTTGCTCCACCAGGACACCAACTTCGGTGGCAGTGAAGCTGGTGGCCCTCTGCCTATCTGGCTGGGGGTTGCCAGTGCTGCCAGATGCTGTTGTGCTTGACATGGCAACCCCAGAGGCAGGAGTGGGTGGGCAACTGTGTCCTGGGGCTGGGCTGTGGAGCGATAGAATCCCAGTCGGGAGTTTTCGTTTCCAGCAGGGGTGTTCACAGCAACTACACCCCTGGCTGATGTGCAGGCAGCAAATGGCAGGGCACGTGGGCAGCAGGCAGTCAGGCAGCAGTAGATGGCAGGTGGGAGCGTGCTCGGGGCTCTGGGGGGCAGTAATTCGGCCTTCTGGGCAGGAGCGTGGTCTTCCGTGTGTTTTCGCGTGGCCAGCTTGATACGGAGTGATTTGGCTGCGAAAAAATTGCACGTCAGCGTGTAATTCGAGGAAAGGGCCTTGGCGCGTAAGCGCGTCAGCACACGGACGCGATTTCATTGGACCAAAGGCCCTTAGCACGTAAGCGCGTAAGTTACATTACACGTGCGGCCGTTTCCCTCATAGCACGTGATGACAGAGCACACGTGGAAAAACTGCACGTCTGAGTGTCATTGCGTGTAATTGGAGGAAAGGGCCCGCGTACACACGTATCTGATGTGTATGTGTGGGCTGGTTTAAAAGCTACGTGTAGGACACCATTTCCTTGTACGAGCTTTTCGTGGAGAGCGAGTGGGTGAAATCTGTACTTCTTGTCGGTTCACACGCGAATACTTCACAGCGTTTCTAGTTCGTACTCCCGGTTACCTCTGACAGCTCTTTTCTGATTTTTTGTTGGGCCTGTTTCCTCAAACAGAGTTCACTTCTCCTTTTGTCCTGACTCCTCAGACAGCATACAATTCTTCTTTTGGCGGGGGTGTTGCCAATGTGCACACGCGTGTATTTTTCACGTTCTTTTTCCAGGCAGACGATGAGTTCCGCACGTACTTAGCAACTGTTCTTGCCCCGTGTGTCGCGTTCCCCTTCAGAGGTCATTGTAGGCTGCGTGTATTACGCGTACGCTTATTTTTGTGTTTCTGGGTGCCACAGCGTAGTGCAGGTTCATTTTTTCACGCACGTGGTCTACGAGGGATTGCGTGCACGTTAATTTTTTATTTTGGGCTGCCTGTGCGTTGCGTGACCCGTCATCTTCCCCCAGGGGTCACAGACAGCCTTGTTAGAGCACTAGGGTATGAATTCCATCTAGTATCCTACCCCTTTGACCCCCAAATGCCCAGGACAATAGTTTACTGCAACTCCCATACGCACAACAACATCAGTGCCATGGTTGGGAGGCAACCAAGCGGTAAGGGAGGTAAAGGTGACCGACCTTCAAAAGGTGAGTGTGGTGGGCGCGGTAGGGGACGTGGCCGGGATTTGCAGGGTGCCCCTATATCCCCATGTGTGGAGGAACAATCAGGGACACCCATGCCCCCCATGGTTGAGTGAAACGTGGCTGACACCATCCCAGCTCAGCCCCTGTTGAACCAGCCCATTGTGGCACCTGACCTGGCACAGGATGACTCCCAGGTCAGCAAGTCTAGGCCACGTGTGGTGGTGCAAGTTGTTGTCACCAAGCCACGTGGATCTGGGCAGCTATGTCATCTGCTGCCCCAAGTATGCAGGGTGGGGAGGCTGCAGGGGCAGCTGCAGCTCCATCCGTCCCAGCTCTGACTCTCCCAGCCAGGACAGTGTCAGTCCAGGTTCATCAAACTGACGTTCCCCCTGCCAACATTACCCTGCAACCAATGCCTGCATCAAGACATTTGGTCATTGTGCATTCCCACACTCCTACTACCCAGTCCACCGGTGATTCTGCTCCTACTGACCAGAGCGGCGTAAGCCACTCTGGCTCCGCTCCACCTTTAAAGAAGAGGAAGAAGGGTGCTCTGGCATGACAGGCTGAGACCCCAGACACGGCTACACACTCCGGCACGTCAAGGAAGCCTTGCTATAATGACGCAGAACTTGATGCACTTGTGTCCTATGTGTCAGCACATAGCCACAAAATGCTGGTGACTGCAGGGTCCAAGACTACAACTGGTCAACGTAAGGCACACTGGCAGATCATCGCCGACTGCATAAGTGCCCTTGGATTTGTGAGGCGCACAGCTGATGATTGCTACAAGCGGTGGAATGGCCTGAAATGCAGAGCAAAGAACAAGCTGGCCTCAAATCATACCGCTAATCTGGTGACTGGCGGTGGGTCTCCACAAGAGGACAACAAACTCACTGAACATGAGTCTGTTGCTGGGGCCTTCATCACAGAGGAACAGATCCAAGGTGTGGGAGAACTACCTGATTATGATGCATTGTCCGGTGAGTGCCCATGCATGTGTGTGTAATGCATATGTATGTTGTTTGGGTGTGGGTGACGGGTTCTGATTGAGTGGCAGGTGAGGGTGTGTGTGCCTGAGTGGTATGGGTCACCCATGTGCTTCATCCAAAACATTCGACGGCCTTGGATTTGGGTGTGACAGTATCCCTTCTGCCCACAGTAGTAATTTAGCGCAACATTACGGCAGTTGCCCTTGAAGTGGCATCTTGCAACAACATTGTTTGTATTTTTCAGTGTTCGTTCAAGATGATTGTTTCAATTCTCCCACTTTTGCTACGCATTCCTCAGCCCTATTGTCATATTTGTAACATGCTTCTGTCATTGATGAACCCCACATTGGCCCACATGTGTTTCCTTGTTAGGTGAATGATTTGACCATCCAGGCTGATTGAGTATTGGCCTGATCACATACATTTTTGGAGCCTGTTTGAATGTGGAACATGATAGTTGTTTCCTGTCATGTTGAAGTGCACAACCATTGATGTGTACATCGGCCTGCAATCACTGTATTTTTGTACACTGGATGTGTTGCAGTGTGTGGCATATGCATATTTTTTCACACTATGTAGCATTTTTCATCTCATCATGTCCATCTCACATGGATGGCTGACAGTACTCATTCACTGACATATGGATGTACTTGTGGAATGTACCATGGCTATGGCATGTGTCATGTATGTGTATTGGACATGCCACTCACAGGTCAATGTGTGATGGCAGTGCTACCCAGCATGCAGCAAATGTGTTGCTCTTCCATCTTGGTGTCATCAGTGTCTGCCTTTTACCTCCCCTTCCAACTCAGTGACAGTGCATGTATGGGAGGGTTATAGTCATGTGGGACACGTGTAAATCATGTACTGGTTCTGTAGCTTGTCAGGCTTATTTGTGTGCTATGGTGCTAATGCCTGTTTCCATTTTTTGTCATTCATGTTTTTGCAGGGGATGACGCACTTGATGCTGTTGAGGTTGAGGAGATGGTGCAGACGAAGGAGGAATCTCAGGCATGACCGGGCACCAGTGGGGGATGTGGTGTGGTGGTGGGTGAGAACCCAATCTTGCTGCAGACCATTCTGTCCAGGGGTGTCTCTGGGTGCACCTCCCCAGACCTCTATTCAGGTGCTGATTCGGAGGATGAGAACCATTGTGCCATCGCAGGTAAGTGTTTCTGGCAGGGATTCTGTTCTGTCCAACCCACCTGCACCAGGGGTAGAACCCTCTATGGGGATGTCAGTGTTGGTAAATCCGCCTTTGGCGGTTACGGATGTAGGGTCACACTCCACAACATCTGATCCTGTTCCTGGGCCAGCAGATCAGAGGGGGAATGCCGTCCTGCAGCCTTAGGCAGTGCCGGCACAGCAAGGCGCAGATTGCCTTGCCCCAAACAGGTGTGGTGCCCACCGACGCGATGGCCGTACGCCTCCAGGCAATACCATATGGGAACAATCCATGTACGGAATGGCAACCCAACAGGCAGCATCAGTTGAGATGATGGCTCAAGCAGTGGAGAGGGTGGCCACTTCCATTGTCCCCCCTGAAAGGCAGATGGAGCAACTACAACAGGCAACAGACTCCATTTGCCAATCACACAGGGAAGACATGTTGCTGTCCAACAGGGTCCGACGGGCGGCACTGGAGACTCTACGCCAATCGATATCAATAGAGTCCCAGGGCCACAGGGAAGCCCTGAGGGTAGAACTGCATCACCTCAGGGACACTCTTGTTGACCTTGAGGCTTCCACTAACTTGAGGACAGAACAGCAGCTGGAGCGGCTCACACGTTCGCTCTCAGCTGAGATGCAGGCAACTCGGGAGGAGATCTGGGCATCACGTCAGGTGCTGCATGGGGATCTCTGCACTATAATCCTCCAGAACAAGACCTTCCACACCGCATGCTTGCTGCCATGGAGGACCATACCAGGGCTTTGCGTGGGCTGCCTCCCATAGCACCACCACCTCCTGATGCAGCAGCAGAGGGTGATGAGAGCGACAGCAGCAGTTCTCCCACAATGGCATAGCCGTGCAGGCCATGAGCCCATGGAGGTGTTTTTTTTCCCAACATCCACACAGGTGGCTGTTGGTGTGCACCCTGTCATCGGACCTCCTGCGTGCCCCCCCCCTTCCCCCACATGGCCATTTTTGATTTTTGTTTTTTGATTTTTGATTTTGTTTTACAGTGTGTTGCCTTGTTTGGCTCCCTTGGGCATCCACTGTATTCCGGCTGGGCACATGCAGGCTTGTCCTGAGTTTGGGTTAGATGCTTGGGTTCGTGAGACACACACGCCTCCTGCTTTCCGTTTCCATGGGCTTGCAAAGGGTGTGCCCAAGTGACAGTGAATTACACAGTGACGTTTGACTCCCATGAGCTGTGTAGGCAGTCTGTAGTCAATACTGTGTAAAAATTCCTAGTGGATATTGTTGTATTGTACACTGCATGGTGTATTGATATGTGCTTGGGTATCCATGTCCTCATGTCTTCACAAGGCCGCCTACTTTGGAGATGGAGTTCATGTTGTAAGCAGTGCACTTACACATTTGCCTGGCAGCAACACTGTACAGTTGGAAGGGGTCGATGTGCTGGCATAATCAGGTTGTAAGACTACCACTACTTTAACTTAGTACTGTCATGTTTTAGCTATGTTTGAGGTTGTGTAGCTGCATTGTATTGTTGGTAAGTAGTTGGTCATGTGTGTTGTTAGTTCTACATTACTGGGAGCATATTGTGTGTGGCCAGTTTCCATTAGGGACACTGTACTTTGCGACACTTGTGTCAGGTTTTGGGGATTGCTTTGTTTGCTCTCACATAGCATGACATGCCATGGTGTGTTGGGTGGTGGTGCTGGGGAGGGGTTGGGTGACATGGCACTGTTCTCATGTTGTATTTTGCAAGGGGGTGATGAATTTAGCAGCATAGAAGTGTGTCCTTTGATGACACAGCATTGGTGGTGTTTGTGTAGGTAGGGATGCACACAATGTAACACTTCCAGGTGACCAATCTCAGGCTGGTATGGTTATGACAGTTGACTGTCCCTTATGTCATCATCATTGATTGTCAGCTGGTATGTGCAGGGCTGTGTGCACTCCACAGGGGTGTGATTTTAGGTGAAGTAATTAGGCACCAGCTGCGTATGGGCTGCCTCACCTCGTGCCCTTTCCCCTCCCATGCGCAGCAGCCGTGCATGTGGTTGGGGATGTGGGGGCACCGTCATGTCCACCGGCAGGCCCCGGCGTGTTGCAATGTTGTGCAGGACACATGCTGCCACTATGATCCTGCACACTACTGGGGGAGCGTATAACAGCTGCCCGCCAGAACGGTCAAGGGAGCGAAAGCGTGACTTGAGCACTCCAAATGTGTGCTCCACTATGCCCCGGGTTGCAATGTGGGCTGTGTTGTATCTTACCTCGGGCGGCGTGGTGGGGTTCCGAATTGGCGTCATCATGTGGGTGCTCAGAGGGTAGGCACTGTCCCCTGGGGAGGTGGTGATGGGTATCATTAGTGGGGTTGTGACATTACTCAGTATCTGACATGCATGCATGTGCTGTGGCATTTATACTCACCGAGCAGCCATGTATCGCCATGCCGCCCAGCTTCTAGGTCCCAGTTTAGGGTTGACATTCTGTAAATAAAACTGCCGTGGGTGGACCCTGGATAGTTGGCATATACTGAGGTGATGATTCCCTTGGCATCACATACTACCTGCACATTGATGGAATGCCAGTGCTTGCGGTTTCTATAGATGTGCTCTGATACCCTGGGGGGACGTAGAGCCACATGGGTGCAATCAATGGCACCTAGGACTTTGGGGAATTGTGCCACCCTGTAGAAATCCGGGACGGCAGCCTGCCTTTCTGCAGGTGTTCTGGGCAGGTATATGTGCCTGCGGACTGATGGGCGTGCAGTCATGATGGCCAAGACCTGGTGTAGGCAGCGTGACTGCATGGCCTGTGACACCCCCCCACTATGGCACTTGTCTGCTGAAATGATCCGGTGGCCAAGAAGTGCAGTACATTGTGGACCTTCCGCAGGGGGCTGAGTGCTTGGGAGCATAGGGTGGGTGATGTGAGGTCATCCTCCCACTCACTCACCAGGTTGAGTCATATGTGAGGTGGAAACCTGCACCTCCCATACACCTGGTCATCAGGCATGCCAAAAAGGCTGGTTCTGGGTTTGAAAATTCTGGACCTGACTATCCTCCTCCCCCTGTGGTATCCCACAACCACTGCTGCTAGGAACGGTATATTCATCCTGGCGCCTGAGCTTGTTTGTTGTTTGCGCGCACTTTTATGCTGCACGAGCCCACGTACGCCTGCTTCCTGCTGGCGTACGTGTTTCTGGATTAGCGCGTCTTTTTTGGCACGTGCGTGTGGGCGTTCTGCGCATTTGCCTCCTGTACTTCCCTCCCACCCCAGTAATACACGTACCCGGCTCGCCCAGGCCCAATCGTGTGTAAAAATTCCAGCGAGCCCCTGAAGTACACGTACCCTGCTCATCCAGGCACAATCGCATGTAAAACTTCCCGCAAGCCCCTGAAGTACACGTACCCCGCTCACCCAGGCACAATCGCGTGTAAAACTTCCCGCGAGCCCCTGAAGTACACGTACTCCGCTTACCCAGGCACAATCGTGTGTAAAACTTCCCGCGAGCCCCTGAAGTACACGTACCCCGCTCGCCTAGGCACAATCACGTGTGAAACTTCCCGTGCACCCCCGCAATACATGCTATTTTTACCACAGCGGGTGTCCGTGTTTGTCGCGTACCCCTTTGCACGTCATTTGTCCTAGGGGGCCACAGAATGGGACATTCATCAGAGCTGTATATACGGGCTTTTTGTTAGCGCAGGGACGCCGCCTCCTGCCTTCGTGTGGTGGACATGTGTTGATGTACATAGTTGACTTTTGGTTTGTGTCATGAGATTGCCATTTAACTGCTGGGGGTGGAGGTGCAAGGTGACATGAGTGGGGGCCTGTTGGCAAGTGCCCCTCATTGCTGGGGAGTGGGGGTGTAAGGGTACATGAGTGGGGGCCTGCTGGCAGGTGCCCTGCACTGCTGGGAGGTGGGGGTGCAAGGGGACATGAGTGGGGGCCTGCTGGCAAGTGCCCTGCACTGCTGGGGGGTGGGGGTGCAAGGGGACATGAGTGGGACATGAGTGGGGGCCTGCTGGCAGGTGCCCTGTACTGCAGGGGGATAGGGGTGCAAGGGGACATGAGTGGGACATAAGTGGGGGCCTGTTGGCAGGTGCCCTGCACTGCTGGGGGATGAGGGTGCAAGGGGACTTGAGTGGGGGCCTGCTGGCAGGTGCCCTGCACTGCTGGGGGTTGGGGGGGCAAGGGGACATGAGTGGGGGCCTGCTGGCAGGTGCCCTGCACTGCTGGGGGTGGGGGTGCAAGGGGACATGAGTGGGGGCCTACTGGCAGGTGCCCCTCAGTGCTGGGGGGTGGGGGTGCAAGGGGACATGAGTGGGACATGAGTGGGGTCCTGCTGGCAGGTGCCCTGTACTGCTGGGGGGTGGGGGTGCAAGGGGACATGATTGGGACATGAGTGGGGGCCTGCTGGCAGGTGCCCTGCACTGCTGGGGGGTGGGAGTGCAAGGGGACATGAGTGGGACATGAGTGGGCGCCTGTTGGCAGGTGCCCTGCACTGCTGGGGGGTGGGGGTGCAAGGGGACATGAGTGGGGGCCTGCTGGCAGGTGCCCTGCACTGCTGGGGGTGGGGGTGCAAGGGGACATGAGTGGGGGCCTGCTGGCAGGTGCCCTGCACTGCTGGGAGGTGGGGGTGCAAGGGGACATGAGTGGGGGCCTGCTGGCAGGTGCCCTGCACTGCTGGGGGATGGGGGTGCAAGGGGACATGAGTGGGGGCCTGCTGGCAGGTGCCCCTCAGTGCTGGGGGGTGGGGGTGCAAGGGGACATGAGTGGGACATGAGTGGGGGCCTGCTGGCAGGTGCCCTGTACTGCATGGGGATGGGGGTGCAAGGGGACATGAGTGGGACATAAGTGGGGGCCTGTTGGCAGGTGCCCTGCACTGCTGGGGGATGAGGGTGCAAGGGGACTTGAGTGGGGGCCTGCTGGCAGGTGCCCTGCACTGCTGGGGGTTGGGGGAGCAAGGGGACATGAGTGGGGGCCTGCTGGCAGGTGCCCTGCACTGCTGGGGGTGGGGGTGCAAGGGGACATGAGTGGGGGCCTACTGGCAGGTGCCCCTCAGTGCTGGGGGGTGGGGGTGCAAGGGGACATGAGTGGGACATGAGTGGGGTCCTGCTGGCAGGTGCCCTGTACTGCTGGGGGGTGGGGGTGCAAGGGGACATGATTGGGACATGAGTGGGGGCCTGCTGGCAGGTGCCCTGCACTGCTGGGGGGTGGGAGTGCAAGGGGACATGAGTGGGACATGAGTGGGCGCCTGTTGGCAGGTGCTCTGCACTGCTGGGGGGTGGGGGTGCAAGGGGACATGAGTGGGGGCCTGCTGGCAGGTGCCCTGCACTGCTGGGGGTGGGGGTGCAAGGGGACATGAGTGGGGGCCTGCAGCAGGTGCCCTGCACTGCTGGGGGGTGGGGGTTCAGGGGGCCATGAGTGGGACATGAGTGGGGGCCTGCTGGCAGGTGCCCTGCACTGCTGGGGGTTGGGGGTGCAAGGGGACATGAGTGGGACATAAGTGGGGGCCTGTTGGCAGGTGCCCTTCACTGCTGGGGGGTGAGGGTGCAAGGGGAGATGAGTGGGGGCCTGCTGGCAGGTGCCCTGCACTGCTGGGGGGTGGGGGTGCAAGGAGACATGAGTGGGGGCCTGCTGGCAGGTGCCCTGCACTGCTGGGGGTGGGGGTGGAAGGGGACATGAGTGGGGGCCTACTGGCAGGTGCCCCTCGGTGCTGGGGGATCGGGGTGCAAGGGGACATGTGTGGGACATGAGTGGGGTCCTGCTGGCAGGTGCCCTGCACTGCTGGGGGGTGGGGATGCAATGGGACATGAATGGGGGACTGTTGGCAGGTGCCCTGGACTGCTGGGGGTGGGGGTGCAATGGGACATGAGTGTGGGCCTGCTGGCAGGGGCCCTGCACTGCTGGGGGTAGGGGTGCAAGGGGACATGAGTGGGGGCCTGCTGGCAGGTGCCCCTCATTGCTGGGGGGTGGGGGTGCAAGGGGACATGAGTGGGACATGAGTGGGGGCCTGCTGGCAGGTGCCCTGCACTGCTGGGGGGGTGTGGGTGCAGGGGGACATGAGTGGGACATAAGTGGGGGCCTGTTGGCAGGTGCCCTGAACTGCTTGGGGGTGAGGGTGCAAGGGGACATGAATGGGGGTCTGCTGGCAGGTACCCCGCACTGCTGGGGGGTGGGGGTGCAAGGGGACATGGGTGGGGGCCTGCTGGCAGGTGCCCCTCAGTGCTGGGGGGTGGGGGTGCAAGGGGACATGAGTGGGGGCCTGCTGGCAGGTGCCCCTCATTGCTGGGGGGTGGGGGTGCAAGGGGACATGAGTGGGACATGAGTGGGGGCCTGCTGGCAGGTGCCCTGCACTGCTGGGGGGTGTGGGTGCAGGGGGACATGAGTGGGACATAAGTGGGGGCCTGTTGGCAGGTGCCCTGAACTGCTTGGGGGTGAGGGTGCAAGGGGACATGAATGGGGGTCTGCTGGCAGGTGCCCTGCACTGCTGGGGGTGGGGGTGCAAGGGGACATGAGTGGGGGCCTACTGGCAGGTGCCCCTCAGTGCTGGGGGGTGGGGGTGCAAGGGGACATGAGTGGGACATAAGTGGGGTGCTGCTGGCAGGTGCCCTGCACTGCTGGGGGGTGGGGGTGCAAGAGGACATGAGTGGGACCTGAGTGGGGGCCTGCTGGCAGGGCCCTGCACTGCTGGGGGGTGGGGGTTCAAGGGGTCATGAGTGGGACATGGGTGGTGGCCTGCTGACAGGTGCCCTGCACTGCTGGGGGGTGTGGGTGCAAGGGGAAATGAGTGGGACATGAGTGGGGGCCTGTTGGCAGGTGCCCTGCACTGCTGGGGGTGGGGGTGCAAGGGGACATGAGTGGGGGCCTGCTGGCAAGTGCCCTGTACTGCTGGGGGTGGGGGTGCAAGGGGACATGAGTGGGGGCCTGCTGCCAGGTGCTCTGCACTGTTGGGGGGGTGGGGGTTCAAGGGGACATGAGTGGGACATGAGTGGGGGCCTGCTGGCAGGTGCCCTGCACTGCTGGGTGGTGGGGGTGCAATGGGACATGAGTGGGGGCCTGTTGGCAGGTGCCCTGCACTGCTGGGGGGTGGGGGGTACAAGGGGACATGTGTGGGGGCCTGTTGGCAGGTGCCCTGCACTGCTGGGGGGTGGGGGTGCAATGGGACATGAGTGGGGGCCTGCTGCCAGGTGCCCTGCACTTCTGGGAGGTGGGGGTGCAAGGGGACATGAGTGGGGGCCTGCTGGCAGGTGCCCCTCATTGCTGGGGGGTGGGGGTGCAAGGGGACATGAGTGGGACATGAGTGGGGGCCTGCTGGCAAGTGCCCTGCACTGCTGGGGGAAAGGGGTGCAAGGGGACATGAGGGGGACATGAGTGGGGGCCTGCTGGCAGGTGCCCTGCACTGCTGCGGTGTGTGGGTGCAAGGGGACATGAGTGGGACATGAGTGGGGGCATGTTGGCAGGTGCCCTGCACTGCTGGGGGTGGGGGTGCAAGGGGACATGAGTGGGACATGAGTGGGGGCATGTTGGCAGGTGCCCTGCACTGCTGGGGGTGGGGGTGCAAGGGGACCTGAGTGGGGGGCTGCTGGCAGGTGCCCCTCAGTGCTTGGGGGTGGGGGTGCAAGGGGACATGAGTGGGACATGAGTGGGGGCCTGGTGGCAGGTGCCCTGCACTGCCGGGGGTGGGGGTGCAAGGGGACATGAGTGGGACATGAGTGGGGGCCTGTTGGCAGGTGCCCTGCACTGCTGGGGGGTGGGGGTGCAAGGGGACATGAGTGGGGGCCTGCTGGCAGGTGCCCTGCACTGCTGGGTGGTGGGGGTGCAAGGGGACATGAGTGGGGGCCTGCTGGCAGGTGCCCTGCACTGCTGGGGGGTGGGGGGTTCAAGGGGACATGAGTGGGACATGAGTGGGGGCCTGCTGGCAGGTGCCCTGCACTGCTGGGGGTGGGCGTGCAAGGGGACATGAGTAGGACATAAGTGGGGGCCTGTTGGCAGGTGCCCTGCACTGCTGGGGGTGAGAGTGCAAGGGGACATGAGTGGGGGCCTGCTGGCAGGTGCCCTGCACTGCTGGGGGGTGGGGGTGCAAGGGGACATGAGTGGGGGCCTGCTGGCAGGTGCCCTACACTGCTGGGGGTGGGGGTGCAAGGGGACATCAGTGGGGGCCTACTGGCAGGTGCCCCTCAGTGCTGGGGGGTGGGAGTGCAAGGGGACATGAGTGGGACATGAGTGGGTCCTGCTGGCAGGTGCCCTGCACTGCTGGGGGGTGGGGATGCAATGGGACATGAGTGGGGGCCTGTTGGCAGGTGCCCTGCACTGCTGGGGGGTGGGGGTGCAAGGGTCATGAGTGGGGGACTGTTGGCAGATGCCCTGCACTGCTGGGGGGTAGGGGTGCAAGGGGACATGAATGGGGGACTGTTGGCAGGTGCCCTGGATTGCTGGGGGTGGGGGTGCAAGGGGACATGAGTGGGACATGAGTGGGGGCCTGCTGGCAGGTGCCCTGCACTGCTGGGGGGTGGGGGTGCAAGGGGACATGAGTGGGGGCCTGCTGGCAGGTGCCCCTCAGTGCTGAGGGGTGGGGGTGCAAGGGGACATGAGTGGGGGCCTGCTGGCAGGTACCCTGCACTGCTGGGGGGTGGGGGTGCAAGGGGACATGAGTGGGACATGAGTGTGGGCCTGCTGGCAGGGGCCCTGCAATGCTGGGGGGTGGGGGCGCAAGGGGACATGAGTGGGACATAAGTGGGGGCCTGTTGGCAGGTGCCCTGTACTGCTTGGGGGGTGAGGGTGCAAGGGGACATGAGTGGGGGTCTGCTGGCAGGTGCCCTGCACTGCTGGGGGGTGGGGGTGCAAGGGGACATGAGTGGGGGCCTGCTGGCAGGTGCCCTGCACTGCTGGGGGTGGGGTTGCAAGGGGACATGAGTGGGACATAAGTGGAGGCCTGTTGGCAGGTGCCCTGCACTGCTGGGGGGTGCGGGTGCAAGGGGACATGAGTGGGGGCCTGCTGGCAGGTGCCCTGCACTGCTCGTGGTGGGGGTGCAAGGGGACATGAGTGGGGGCCTACTGGCAGGTGCCCCTCAGTGCTGAGGGGTGGGGGTGCAAGGGGAAATGAGTGAGACATAAGTGGGGTCCTGCTGGCAGGTGCCCTGCACTGCTGGGTGGTGGGGGTGCAAGGGGACATAAGTGGGACATGAGTGGGGGCCTGCTGGCACGTGCCCTGCACTGCTGGGGGGTGGGGGTGCAAGGGGACATGAGTGGGACATGAGTGGGGTCCTGCTGGCAGGTGCCCTGCACTGCTGGGGGGTGTGGGTGCAAGGGGACATGAGTGGGACATGAGTGGGGGCTTGTTGGCAGGTGCCCTGCACTGCTGGGGGTGGGGGTGCAAGGGGACATGAGTGGGGGCCTGCTGGCAGGTGCCCTGCACTGCTGGGGGTGGGGGTGCAAGGGGACATGAGTGGGGGCCTGCTGGCAGGTGTCCTGCACTGCTGGGGGGTGGGGGTGCAATGGGACATGAGTGGGGGCCTGTTGGCAGGTGCCCTGCACTGCTGGGGGGTGGGGTACAAGGGGACATGAGTGGGGGCCTGTTGGCAGGTGCCCTGCACTGCTGGGGTGTGGGGGTGCAATGGGACATGAGTGGGGGCCTGCTGGGGGTGCCCTGCACTGCTGGGGGGTGGGGGTGCAAGGGGACATGAGTGGGGGCCTGCTGGCAGGTGCCCCTCATTGCTGGGGGGTGGGGGTCCAAGGGGACATGCGTGGGACATGACTGGTGGCCTGCTGGCAGGTGCCCTGCATTGCTGTGGGGTGGGGGTGCAAGGGGACATGAGTGGGGGCCTGCTGGCAGGTGCCCTGCACTGCTGGGGTGTGGGGGTGCAAGGGGACATGAGTGGGACATGAGTGGGGGCATGCTGGCAGGTGCCCTGCACTGCTGGGGGTGGGGGTGCAAGGGGACATGAGTGGGACATGAGTGGGGGACTGTTGGCAGGTGCCCTGCACTGCTGGGGGTGGGGGTGCAAGGGGACATGAGTGGGGGCCTGCTGGCAGGTGCCCCTCAGTGCTTGGGGGTGGGGGTACAAGGCTACATGAGTGGGACATGAGTTGGGGCCTGGTGGCAGGTGCCCTGCACTGCTGGGGGGTGGGGGTGCAAGGGGACATGAGTGGCACATGAGTGGGGGCCTGTTGGCAGGTGCCCTGCACTGCTGGGGGTGGGGGTGCAAGGGGACATGAGTGGGGGCCTGCTGGCAGGAGCCCTTCACTGCTGGGGGGAGCGGGTGCAAGGGGACATGAGTGGGGGCCTGTGTCAAACTTCCCGCGCACCCCAGATTTACTCGTACCCAGGCCAATCGTGTGTGAAACTTCATGCGAACCCCAGGAATACACACACCCCACTCGCACAGGGCCTATCGCGTGTGAAACTTCCTGCAACCCCAGATTTACATGCACCCCGCTCGCCCAAGGCCAATCGCATGTGAAACTTCCCGCGCACCCCCGAAATACACACACACGCTATTTTTGACACAGCGGGTGTTCGTGTTTGTCATGTACCCCTTTACACATCATTTGTCCTAGAGGGCCACAGTAAGGGACAATCATCAGAGCTGTATATGCATGCTTTTTGTTAGCGCACATTTTGGCGCACATTTTTTTCATGCGCAGGGACGCTACCGCCTGCATTCGTGTGGCATAAGTGTTTAGGCCTGTGCGCGTCTTCGCCGGTGCGCTGGTTTGCCCGATTCGATTCCATGAATACGTGTTGTAGGCGAGCGTGTGGGCGTTCCGCGCACTTGCCTCCTGTACTTCCCCCGTGATGCCCACATTTTCACACATTGTTCCCCATTCCGCGTGTCACGCCCCGCGTTACGCCTACTTTTGTTATGTGCGCCGCGCTATGTGCGCTTTCGCTGTGGCCGTAGCACACGCCGTTATATGACCTGTGCGCCGGCGTGGACCAAACAGATTTTCAGCGCACATCCCACATTTTACTCGCGCACGGACTTCCATGAATCGATGTGTGCGGGTTTTGCTGCGATTTTCGCACTTGCACTGCGATTCGCACAGTTTCGCACGCTTGCAGAGTAATTTTCAGCGCACATTAATTCCATGAATCGGCCTCTGAATCTGTCCGTACTATTCGCTCGCAAGTTGAAACTGTTCTAAGAACACACGCGGTGTCCTGAAATGTTCATAAAGAAACGAAATGGGGGTGTTCTGACGACGCTATGCCTGTCCGTATTGTTCGCAGGCAAGTTGAAACTGTTCTAAGAACACAGGCTGTGTCCTAAAATGTTTGTAAATAAACGAAATGGGGGTGTCCTGAGGACACTATACCTGTCCGTACTGTACGTAGGCAGGTTGAAACTGTTCTAAGAACACATCAAATGTCCCAGGATGTTCGTAAATAAACAAAATGGGGGTGTCCTGAGGATGATATGCCTATCCGTATTGTTCGCAGGCAAGTTGAAACTGTTCTAAAAACAAACGCCTGTCCGTAACTGTTCATTTCACTTATGCCGCACTTTTAATCACTTCAGGACCCGAACAGTGTCCGTAGAACACCAACGCACATGCGCAAAACAGTTTCAGTGCATTTGGTGCCCTTTTTTCTGTTCGATCTGTCTGCGGACAGCGCGCATGTCCGCAAACCGCGGACAAGCACCCTTATAAAAGACCACGCCCTAGAGCTCATTCTCATTGTGTTTCTGGCTATCCTACAGTACACAGCAAATTTTGCTGCCAACTTGCATATTTTCAACTCCAAGCTGATGGCTTCCATGGCTCCACTCATGCCACCTGGTGCTGCATCTGCCTCAGCACCACCCCAACCCCTCCACCACCACCACCTCCCCAAGGGCCTGAAGAGGGGAACAGGAGTGAGGATGCACAGGAGGATGAAGAGGATGATGAGAATGAGGTAGTGGAAGTCCCTACTACCAGCACTCGGCGTGAGTCTTGGGTTTGGCGGTTATTTACCATTCGTGACCAAGTCACCTGCAACGGGTGCAACATGGTACTCAGTCGCGGGAGGCATGGTTCATAAAGCTTTGGGACAACTACCATGAAGCGACACCTAAAGTCATTCCACACTGGGGCCATTCGCAAGGTTGTACCTTGCGAGGAGCGTAGCAGGTTGACTTCCTCTACTTCATCCTCCGTTTCCGATCCTGTCCCTCAAGCTGCCTCACAGGCCATACGCAATACTGATGACCCTTACCTTTCGAGGGTCACAGTTGTGTGTATGTACTGCAACGCAGTACTGTGCAGGGGGGAGAGACTTCATAGTGCTTTTGAGGCTATCGTCTCAGAGCACGAGAAGATCTGCTCACAACCCAAGTAAAACCCACTCTACATCTTCCTCTCTCAGCTCGCCCTTTCTTATCCCCGTGGTTGGTGTCCCCCCTTACCCTCCTTTTCCCTCCTCTCATAGTGTGTCTTGTATAAAAAACCAAAAAAATATAAAACAACAAAAATGAAAAAAAGGCTCTTTTCAGAGCTGCCTTTCACAGTTAAAAAATAGACGTAAAAATAAATGAAGCAGGGCCTGTGTATTTTTTAGAAGTCTGCGGACAGCCCGCAGACATCTAAAATTTTGGGGTGCTACCCTATCATAACCATTGCAGTTTTATCTGGGAGGAAGTGGTGGCTCTGAAAAGAGCCTTTTGGTGGTGTTTGTTTGTGTTTGAAACATTTGAAATGCTCAACACCTACTACAAAATGGATGCCATAATTCCAAAAAAGGTTGCAATGCATTTTGTACCTTTCTCAGAAAAATCTGATTGCCAGTATAAGTTAGATGGACTCTCTGCGAAAAATGTACGTACTAAGAAACATAATATTTTCATTGTGAAAAGAGGACATGACAAAATCTCTTAGAAAGGCACAAACAGCCTTATTGACATTGCGCCTTGCTTTCTCCATTTGTGAACCAAATGAAGAAGAACGAAGCCACATTTATCTCTGCGCAATCCATGAAAAAATTACTTGAGAATTCGGAAACATGTCAATGTCCTTCTTTCATTGCAAATTGCAAAGCAATTCCAGACACATGTCCTAAATTGTTCCCTCCACAATGAATTACAATTATGTCTGGATGTTGCTCTGTCTCCAAAGTAGCACAGAGAGGTAGCGAGTCCAACCACTTCATTCCATGTACTCCATGCCAGTGCACTTCCACATGTGGGAATCCAAGGTCTACAGCTACTCCACAGCTTTCTGAATGCCCCTTCAACCAATGTATCCACGAGTCTCCCAAAATCCAAACAATCTGTTTTCTGAAACACACAGCCATATCTATCCTTCTCTCAGCAAAAATAGTATCTGAGAAACTCTCTACTGGCACAACACACCCACTAAACTTTCCTGACCAATCCCTTTCTCTGCTCATTCTCATTTGCATGGCTCCCCAACCCAAATTCCCCGGATGTAACACCCGATGTCCGCGGACTACCGCCATGTTTGCAGATGTCCGCAGACATATCGTAACATGGACAGTCCTTCTACCATTTCCATTTCACTTTCTGTGCCATTCCCTCATTGGATATAGCTAATAAGTCACATTAACATCCACCAATCACATCCAAGACCTCTACATCTAACTGCATCATCATAGATCAGCACTTTAAATGTACTGTTAATCTCTCTGAGTACAAGTTTCATATCATTGGAAAGCACCTTCTACCAGAAATACTGTACAAGTCTCCAAGATTTCTACTTGCAGCTGCATGCATATCCATATGCATGAACACAAACTACAGGTATGCATATTTTTTGTATAGTACATGTACAATTCTTATAGATTCAAGATTAACTGACTTTTAGCTTGTATAATCTATCAAATGAATTTACTGTCATTTTTTCCATCTCCTAAAATCAACTGTCACTTCCAAACCTATCTGCTATTTAATTTCTTTTTACACACACATTTTCAAAGCATGTTGAACTAACATATTTAAAGTACAATATGAAGAGTTAACATACTCAAACAAAATTGCATGCACACAGTATGTTTAAATATCAACCAACAATACTTGTACAAAAACATAAACATTTATTTACTTATATTTCTATACTGCGCAAGCAGCCCATGGTATTGAGGCGCTGTTACTTACAAGAGCTTAGTTACAAAAATAGTGGTATTCAGTGGTACATTATGAATTCCACAAGGCATACAAATGAAATTTTGGTTGGTACAGTTAGTCATTGCAATACAGTTTATGCATTAAGAGCATATGATATGTATTCAACTGGTGCAACGCATTTTATGTGAATAAGATAGTTTTCATGATTTTGAGGAAGGCGCTGAGGGTCAATGTCAATTAAAAAAATCAATGTCTAAATTAAAAACAGTGCTATATACAAACAAAATTACTAATTTGTTTCCTTTACAATTGCAGTGAAGACCATTCTCCTGAAAAGAAGCAGCCGAATTTGAAGTACAAAGAACAACTAAGAAGAAACCTGCTCATTTCAGAAAAAAAGTAAGTTGAATACCACCATATTATTTGTACTATTATTCAAACACACTGTAAGGTTAATTCATTCTATTTCTGTGCCTAAAAATAGAGATTGTGCACCATTCTGTCTACAAATCCCCATTTCTTAAACAGAGATTTACAGGCAGAATGGCGCACAATTTCATATTTTTCGACACACAAATGATCCAATTTAGCCCCTAGAATTTTCATATTATAGAACAAACAACTGTTTTAATTGTATACCTTTAAATTTACTATTTCTACTTCTCCACACCACCAGCTTACCTTCTACTGTCATCTAAACCCTAGTTTAGTAGCACATAAATTCAAGAATACCCATCCCAACTAGTTGTAGTTGCCCAAAGCACAATCACACACCATTACATACATCTTTATCATTTTACTCATACACTCATGGACACAGAACACATACATTAAGAACACCCCAACCCATAACTTCTTTTTTTTTCAACAGACCCTAAAGAATGCCTACCAAAAATCAAGTCCATAGAAAGCAACAGAGAAGCAGAGCAAATGAAAATATAAGTGTCCAAAACAAGCATCCATCTTTAGCAGAATTTGTAAAAAAAGTTAAAACAAAACAGCTAATACAGTCATTTAGCGAAACAAAACAAGCTTCAACTACAGAAACTTTGCCTCCTCTATCAAAATGTAAAACGAACCACAAAACAATTAACAAAAAATCAGCTACCACTACAGATAAAACTGCTCCAATAAATCGTGTTATAGTGCAAAGAAAGCATACCAAAAAAAGTATCTTGGCAAAAATGTTCCGTCACAGGGTCCTTCAAAATCTCATAAAAACAGGAGAGAAATCAGGCTCAACCCTTAAAACCTATCGTAGGAAATTAATTTTAGAAGCGTTGATAGTGCAATCCTTCTCAAAAGAAAGTTATTTATTTTAGTGTTAAATAAAATGAAACCACTAACACAACTAATGACTAAATTACAAAAAAGACTTCTCAATAAACGAAATGTCAACAGAAATAACTTCTCAAGTATCTGTGGAGGTGAATGGAGTCACACTACGAGCACAGAACCATACTTTAATGAAGAAGCATACAAACAAAAGCAAACAAATACAATTGCCATACATAGCAGTGGACGAGGTTATGAAAAAGTTAATAATACCATAATGGAACAAGAAATACTGCTTACAAAAATATCCCCAGAAAAGTTAGAATTACCTCTCCATTCAACTGAATCAGAACATCTAGTATACAAATGGCCATGCACGTCAATGTGTAATATTCCCAACAAATCTTTCAAGTCTTTACGCTAATTCCTCATTCAATATGTGAAAGGCAAAGACAAAATCAAAATTAAACTACTGCAAATTATGGATACCTCTCCAGTGTGCAAGTACACAGGACTACAAGGACATTCATTGGCCTGCATTTCAGGACCTACTTGAAAAACCAACTTCCATTATATCAAAATGATATCAACACATCATTCAACTATAAGAAATCTAGTCTATAAACTGTACTATGCTAAAAGTCCTGCTTTAGCACTAGCCAATTTAAATAACATTCTTCTACTTGGTACAGCAAAAGACCTACTTGAAGAAATCGACTATATCCAGAAAAAAAATTTTTGGAAGTGAAATCCACTTACAGAATTAAATAGCTTTAAAGCAAATTAGCAACAATTCTATGCATGGCGACCTTCTACTACACACATACAAAAAAGAAATACTGAAATTTAAAAGTACATCTGCTGAAATACCAAACCATGTGTGTGTATGTTGCCATAGAACTTTTTATAAAAGTAACACAAAAACTGTAGACCAAGCATACAAAATAGAAGACAATGAAGATTCTAAATGGTTTGAATTAGCTCTCTACCTTGTAGCAGAAAACTAATATGAAATAACTGAGCCCTTAATACTTTGCAGTTACTGCACTACAAAACTTGACAACAACCAAACTCCTTCACGTGCTATCACAAATAATTTGGAATTATTTCCACTACCAAAACCCCTACAACAACTCAATTTATATGAGAGCATCATAATTCAAACAGTGCACCCATTTCAAGCAATAATACGCCTTAAACCAAAAACAGAAAAATGACCTCCCTCTGAATTAGTGAAAGGCATTTGGGGAAAAGTAGTGTATTTACCATTAGATCTAAAAGAAAATGTGCACACTCTAGGAGTGCAACGTCCAATGGAGCAACCTTTAATTATCTTAGTAAATGGTGTACCTACAAAAGACAAAAAAAATTGGCAACAACTGGTAGATTTACATAAAGTTAGACAAGCCTTGCAATATCTAAAAGACAATAATGAATACTACAAAGAAATTAATATTGAAGAAAGCTTGAAGGATACCACTGAAATAATTCAAGACACACAAGAAGCTGGTCAATTTGAGCTCCTAGATCCTGCTACAATATCCAATACTTTAGACCATTATACAATTCACCCATTGCACTCTAATGACACCGTAGAAGATGCACTAGAAACTTATCCAATGCGTCAAACAAAAGGATCACCAATTAGCATATGGGAAAAAAGTATAGAAGCACATGCTTTTCCTCTACTCTTTCCTACTGGCAAAGGTGGAAGGTCCGATGATAGACCTATTCAAATAACAGCATCAGAATACCGCTCATTACGGATGTATTCTGAAGATCCCAGATTTAGACAAAATGTGGAATACATATTCCACCTACTCTTTGAAAGTGAACTAGCAACCTTATGTTACAGAGTTGCACACACATTAAAATCAGGATCCCACTTTCAAAATATGTCAGCTACACAATTATTAGAAAAAGTGCAACAAAAAGATGAGGTTTTACAATCAAATATTACAAATCTATTAGCAAATATGCGTGGTACTAAAGAGTACTGGTTTCAACGTCATGGCGATGTACGTTGTATGATAACAAACCTTGGCCCACCCACTTGGTTTGTTACATTAAGTTGTGCAGAATATGCATGGCAAGATTTACATGATTTCCTACGCATATCAAACAAAAACAAAACAAACATAGATATACTAACACCTGGAGAATTTTGTTCTCTAGATCCTGTTAATGTTTCAAGATATTTTCACCATCGCATCATTGCTATGCTACACTTTATTTGTAATAAAACTGTTCCTCCCCTCGGAGAAGTTCAACACTTCTTTTGGAGAAAAGAATACCAAGCCAGAGGAGCACCAAATATCCACATGCTTTTATGCATTAAAGATGCTCCTAAATTTGGTCAAGACAGTGATGCCACTGTTTTACAGTTTATTGAAAAATGTGTCACTTGTGAAATTCCATCAGAAGCAACAAATAGTGATCTTCATGCACACATTTTACAATTTCAAAGACACAAATGTGGCAAATATTGTCATCGTAAATACAAAAACAAAGGGAAATACTACACCAAATGCCGCTTTAGTTTCCCTAGACCGTTTACAAAAACAGGTCAAGTTAACAACTTCGTGTCTTCAGTTAGACATAGTGTTAAAGGTAAATCACCTAAAAATACGTATTACATAAAAAGAACAGGAGAAGAAAAATATATCAATGATTACAATGCAATCATTGCCCACTTATGGAATGCAAACATAGATGTGCAGTACATTGCAGACAATTCCACTGCAGTTGCACGATATGTTACAGCATACTTAACAAAAGCAGAAAAAAAACAGAGCTCCAAGACCTCTGGAATGACCTGTCATCAGACAAAACACTGTCTCAGAAATTATACAGTTTAGCCATAAAAATGCTCTCCCATAGAGAATGTGGCTCCTATGAAGCAGCAGATCGTTTAACTGGTACTGCTTTGTATGGAAAATGTGAAAATATAGTATGGCTTAGTCTTGGTCCTGCTAAATCTAGAAAAAGAGTTCTAAAATCATACGAAGATATAGAAGCAATAGCCAAACATGATCCCAACAGCCAAGACATTTTAAAAAACAATTTACTGGACACATACTACCCAAACAGAAGTACACTTTGGAAACCATGTGTCTATACCACATAGCCCAAAACTTCACATACAAAAATAGTATAAAACCCAATGAAAAAAAAGGTAAATACAGAGTGACAAATTGTGAAGGCAGCTAAGTAAAATTCACCAAACGAAATGTAATGAATCATATCAAATTGTCAAGACTCCTCAACATAAAAAACTATATAACATGTCCCTGCTACAACTCTTTAAAACATGGAGAAAAGAAGAAGAAATACTGGATAACTATGACTCATATGAAGATGCTTTCAAAGTAAATGAAAGCACTATAACTGATGTAAACTTTACACAGTACAAAACAATGTTGCACATGAACAGCAACACGAAGAAGAACTCCAGGCCCAACTAGATAAGGACAATCCTGACAGTAGTCAACCTTCTGTAACAGGAAGCAAAGAACCACTGGGAGAGCCACTAATAACAAATGAGGCAGAATTAGCCATGACAGAAGTAGAAAACACCATGTGTCAGTATGAAGATAAAGAAGACTTAACTATACTAGAATCAAAACTAAACAATGAACAACGTAGCATTTTTCAAGAAGTAACAAAAGAAATTGCACATGGTGTACAACATGAAAACAAAGAATGCACCTGTCAAAATTACAAACCTATTCTACTGTATATCAGTGGTGAAGCTGGTTCTGGCAAAACATTCTTAATAAAAATCATAAGTAAGTTCCTTCAACAATTGACAAACAACAAACCGTCAGCTGTTGTCACTACCCCCACAGGTTTAGCTGCCTACAACATAGGTGGTGTCACTTTACACCGATTACTACTCCTGCCAGTAGAACACCAAAACAAATTAGACTATTACAAACTTTCTACAGAAGCTGCAATGGAACTACGCAGAGTATTAAAACAAATGAAAATGCTACTAATAGACGAAGTGAGCATGGTCTCCAACCTAATGTTGGCTTTGATTCACCTCAGATTACAAGAAGTACTCAAAACAAACTACAAAGAGCTCTTTTCAGGAAAAAACATTATTGTTTTCGGAGATCTTCTTCAATTGACACCACTGAAATGTGAGCCTATTTTTAAAACCTTAGGACACAAACTCTGCCGTAAAACTGTTGGCAGCATAGGAAATGTCAACCTTTGGCAACATTTCCAATACAGAGAATTAACAGAAAACATGCAGCAATCTGCAGATCTCACTTATGCCAACATCTTAAAAAGTATTAGAGTTGGTATACTATCTCAAGAAGCACAATGAATATTGAAAACCCGGCACATTCATGCACTTTATAGGGATAATACATGTGCTACAGATGTTATGGGACAATTAACCCACAAAAAAGTCAATTGTATGGCCTTAATGCCAACTCTTGCAAGCTGTTTCAATATCAATGAAACAATGTTAAAAAAAAAAATGAAACCAATATTGGAAATTAGCACCACAGACAAACTAGACGTACATGGTATGGCACTACCCATGTGTGAACAGGCCACAACAAGACTAAGTAGTTTAGAAAATTCAATCACCAACACGGCTGGATTGGAACATTTTAAAAATTATCCTTAAATTGCAGAGTAGTGCTTAAATGTAACCTTGACGTGGACCGAGGACTAGTTAATGGAGCACTGGGTACAGTTGTTGGCTTTCAAACATACCCACTTGACAACAACATTCAGTTTGTCAATATTCTCTTTGACAAACTTTCAGAAGTAAAAAGGATAGGACGCTCAACAGCTCGATTCCTTCTCTTCAAAGACATGTATGTACGCAGAGAACAATTTTCTGTAACTCTTGCATACGCAGTCACCATTCATAAATCACAGGGTCTTACCCTAGAAAAAGCATTAATAGACATTGGTAACACAGTCTTTAAAGAAGGCATGAGCTACGTATCACTATCACGCTTACGTACACTTGACGGTCTATTTCTAATCAACTTTGATGCAAGTAAAGTAAACACTGATATTCCTTGCATTTTAGAATACAATAGACTTCGTTCACTATACACCCCCATCTAAAAACATATCCTGTTCCAAAAAAAGTAAAACGTTGTAAAAGAAAACTAAATCAAACAGAAATACAACATGATATCATTGCAAATCCTCCAAAGAGAGTAAAAGAAACTAATACTTCATCAAGTACCACAAGCAAAAAAGAACCAATTAGGGAAAGTAAACCAGGTACTTCGTCAAAGAAGGAAGACAAAGTCCAAAAAAATCACTCAGATACAGAATTACCTGGTCCATTTAAACTCTCAAATATAATTGTTGTAAATTGCTACGCAAATGTAGCAATGAATATTCTTTTTCAATTACCACCAATTGTTGACAACATATACTTACAGAGTACAGACCAATTGTGTTTGCAAATGTTAGTACTTCATAGAAATGCAACAAACCTAATAACACATGTAGTGTTTATGGAATAAAACAACAATTGGACTACTGTGCTGGAATGGTGAATTTCACTATAAACTCACCGGAAGATCCACAAGAATTTCTAATGCACTTACTACAAGTACTGGAAAATTAAAACATACCTATAAATGAAATCTTCCAGATTTCATATATGTGGAAACATACATGCACTCTCTGCAACAATGTGACACAAGAACTAATCCCCAATGATTGCTTCGTATATATATCAATACCTAATTGTGAATCCATTCCATTTCAGCAACTTGTACAAAATGGAAATCATGGTAGATTATGTTCTACCTGCAATTCTGAGAATCGCTCCACCTCACTAATACAAACACATGGTAAATACGTAATACTAATACTTTTACGTTACAATTCAGATGGTACCAAAAACAACTGCAAGCTGACTGGATTCACACATGGTGAAGTATCACGTGCTAAGAAAACCTTCACAACAATAGGTATAATCTACCACGCAGGAACCACAACCAATTCAGGTCACTACACTGCAAATATAAAAAAGAATTGTGGATGGTTCGAATGTAATGATAGTACCATTACTCTAAAGCAGAGATTACCAGCAAATCTTACAAACCCTTATTTAATCTTCTTAAAACCAAAATGTATTAACTAAACTATACTTAAACCTTAACTAAACTTCTATTAAAAAACTATAAACTGTTAGAATATACCAACAGGTATCTAACTGCCCCAAGATTCTACAACAAATAAACAGATACATAAATACTACTGAATTATATAAATAAATAGATAGTTAGAATACGCCAACTGGTATCTAACTGCCCCAAGATTTTACAATAACCAAACAGATAAATCAGTACCACTTCATTTTTAAAAAAAGCTATAAACAGTTAGAATATGCGAAAAGGTATCTAACTGCCCCAAGATTATACAACAATTAAACAGATAAATGAATACCACTACATTAGGTAAAAACAAATAAACAGTTAGAATACGCCAACTGGTATCTAACTGACCCAAAATTTTACAATACCCAAACAGATAAATCATTAACACTTCATTATAACATAAAATAGACAGTTACAATATGTCAACAGGCATCTAACTGCTCCAAAAATCTGCAACAAGCCAATACTTAGAGAATTAGCCAGAAACAACAAGTGAACACTGAAAACAAACAAACAGACTGTAGCATAACAAAAAAAGATTTTTTTTAATCCAACATGGATTTTTTTTCTCCCACAGACCCAATGATTTTAGCAACAAACACAGAAACTGAGCACATTGCACAGTACACTGGTTTGTAATCTACTAAATATGAGGGTAAAAAAAAAAATGTGATTATTCAATGTTATAAGTCATTACAAAATACCAATACTAACATGATCTTTTCTTTTATCACATAAATGAACAAGAAATACATGTACTCCAGTTACTAAACCAAACAGTAAGTATATTATAATAAGTACAACCATCGCAGCAAATCACATCCATATTAACTTATAACTTCGGTGCTTATGAATTTGGTCTTGTCCATGCACCCAAGACTATAGGCCCTGCCCGCAACCACCACAGCATATCACACCCATAGTGGCTTACAACTGTGTTGCTTATAAATGTGTTCTTGGATCCCAAAGTTATAAGTCATTATGGGTGAAATATGCTGCGGTGGTTGTGGCCAGGGCATAGAGTCTTGGGTGCATGGCCATGTGGCCATGCTCCCAAGACTCTATGCCCTGGCCACAACCACCGCAGCATATCACACCCATATAGTCAAACATTTTGACTATGCCATATGGGCGCTTTTAATGTTCGCGGACATGATGAGTGTTCTTAGAACAGATTCAACTTGCCAGCAAACAATACAGACAGCGTCCTCAGGACACTCCCATTTCGTTTATTTACGAACATTTCAGGACACTGCGAGTGTTCTTAGGACAGTTTCAGCTTGATTGCGAACAATACGGACAGATGTACCGTCCTCAGAACACTCCCATTTTGTTTATTGACGAACATCCCAGGACACTTCATGTGTTCTTTGAACAGTTTCAACTTGCTTGCGAACATCCCGGGACACTTCATGTGTTCTTAGAACAGTTTCAACTTGCTTGCGAACATCCCAGGACACATCATCTGTTATTAGAACAATTTCAACTTGCCAGCGAACAATACGGACCAGCATGGTGCTCCAAATAACTACACCAGAGTCAGCTCTTTGTTAGACAAACGCACCGGAAACGACTCTTCCCATTTATTAGATGGGTCACATGGTTAACACCATGTGACCCCAGCACAAGTCCTGGGAGCAGCCATGCTCCCAGGAGGGGTGGCATGCAACACATCTACTTTTCCATAAGGACCAAACAACGCTTAACACATGACACCATAACACAATACAAACAACAACACTAAGAATATAGATGCAACAAATTTTCACACACTTGGGAGTCCAGGTTACCCCCACCCACTGAGCCTTGGTACCCATGGGGCGACAATCGGTTTTGGTGGGGTACTGACAAACAAGTGGGAAACCCCACATGCAACAGTTAGAAAACCCACATGCAAGCACACCCTTTATTAACCTGCATGAGTGGAACTTGCACAACTGACGAAACACCCTTGCAACACAAACCACACCCACAGGATACCAGTCCGACCTCCATGTGCATTTTTCAAGAACAGTTCAAAACTCACGGGCCGGCAAAGCCACACCTGGGGTTACCAGGGGCCACCTCGGCCTAGTCTTTCGATGGTGGGACAAAACTTGTGGCCGATGCTGGTGGCAAGATGACGGACCAGCTCAACATTCAGGGCCGGCAAAGCCACACCTGGGGGTACCAGGGGCCACCTTGGCCTAGTCTTTAGCCAGTTGGGAGAACAGTGGCAGGATACAGGTGGGGAGATGACAGACCAATCACTTCACTTCCCCCTCCAGACAGGGGCAGCTGGCTGGACATTGCTGACATCATAGGGCGCCCAAGCACTTGCAAGAGCTGCAACCCTTTTTCCCCTCCTTCATGTATCCTGCAGCTAGCCCACCTTCCATTGGGCACAGTGTCTTGCAGGGCCATTTTCACCGTACTAGCACTCCTCAAACACAGAGTGCCTCCTTTTGTATTCACACTTGCCAACCACCCCTGCAGGACCCCGGATCATTGTGGAGGCTCTACTTGCACTGCCCGGACTGAGTGGGCGGATCGTACCACCACTCTTGCACATGAAGCCAGGGATGCCATCACTATCCCTGGCTCTTTCCCTCTCCACCACTCTGACCTGGAGCGTGTGCCTTGCTCTCCTGCATCGATGCTCGGGCTCTGGCAGGCTGCGCCCTCACCACCAGCACGGCTGATGCCGCTTCTTCTTTTATTCTGGGGGACTGCCGGCAATGCACATGTCTCTTTGGTGTGTGTATGCCTGCTGGGGTGTCACCCGTGGGGCAATCAAGGGCCTTTAGTGCCGCCCTTACTGACATAGAGATGACCTTTGTTGAGATGCTTTCTGCTTCCAGAGCAGAGCATGGTGATTCCCCACTTCACTGGGCTTGAAGCACAAGCCTTTGGTGTTGTATGTGCCCCAGGCTGCCCCTCTTGTCGATAGTTGTGGGGGCACGTGAGGATCTGCAGCTCCTCCTCCCCTTTATCCCTCTTGGGACCGTTGCCAACGGCTGGTCTGTTCGGATCACCGCAGGCCTAATGGTTTATTATTATTTTTTTCCTCTTCATGTTCACCACCGCAGGCCCGGTGATCACAAGCCACGCCCACCTCCTTTGTTTTTTTTGGGCCCGCCACGGGCCTTTTTCCATTTTCCTCTACTTTTTTTTTTCTTTGCTCCGATCCCGGAGCAATTTCCCCATCCACATGTGGGCAAGAGCATTCTCCAGAGCAAGGGCTGGTGCAGGCCAGCTGACCCAACACCCCGCTCCATGTCTGGGCCTGCCCCAGGCTGCACAGCTGTTCATCTTCTGGCGGCCAACTCCACCACACACAAGGCCAATGCCGCCTTCCACCACTTGGGCACCAGTTGGTCCGTGTAGACAAAGCACAGGGCCCTGGGCCGTCCAGAGGGGCAACGGCCAACGCCGCTTCTCCCTCCACCTCACTTTACCTCACCTTCCGCTCGGTCAAAACAACAAGGAACAAACACAAAAAGAAAACACAGAAGGATCACTGGCCTCCCGCGACCTGCACAACAGTGTGCACTGGCCTGGACCGCCACTTCCTCTTCGCCATTGTTGGGGGCCTCAATCACCATTCATATACTGCTCTGCACTCCTGTAGATGGCCAGACTGTAGGGGACACTGTACGGTATCCGGACAACCGGATAGGACATTCTGTTGGGGGCAGACCGCAGGGGGCACCCTGTGGCCTCCGGACCACCAGAGCCACGTTACCTTGCTGGGGGCACCCAGCACACCACAGGCCCGGCTTTGAGAGCACCCAGGCCGGGGTAGCCCCAGTCGCCGTGGTCACGCGGCAGATATATTCAGGGGGGACAATGTTGCCCAGCAGGGGCGCCGTCCACATGCAGGGCCTCACCATTGGGCCGGCTGCACTCAGTGTAGCACCAGCATGGTGCTCCAAAT
Organism: Ambystoma mexicanum; assembly: GCF_040938575.1. Lineage (NCBI taxonomy): Eukaryota > Metazoa > Chordata > Amphibia > Caudata > Ambystomatidae > Ambystoma > Ambystoma mexicanum. The sequence goes on along the minus strand of NC_090931.1, from coordinate 1,141,403,954 downwards.
AACTACACCGGTTTCAGCTCTTTGTTAGACTGATGAGCCTGAAATGGCTCTTCCCATTTATTAGATGGTTTACATGGTTAATACCATGTGACACAAGCACAAGTCCTGGGAGTTACCACGCTCCCAGGAGGGGTGAAATGCAAACAATTGTGTTTTCTACAGCCATTTCAGCCTGTTACAGCATTGTTCTGTTTCTTGAGGCACGGATTTGTGTATGCATTTCTACAGATGAGATTGTATGCTATTCATCCGTATGTATATCTTTGTTAGTGTCAGTGCTTCTGTTGCAATGATTGTATAGCCTTTTTAAAGAAAATCTCCTCCTCTGATTGGTTCAATATTTTCCAGGAAGTCTCATGCATCCTTTCAGGGTTTTCACCTGCAGCCTTTCACCTACTGCTTCCAAAGTGGTCACAAACACTCACCACCTCCCAGGGGTCTGACATACAGTCGCGTGGCCGTAGGGCAGACCATGTCAGCTTCAGCTTTGAGACTATGGTGTAAGTCCATCTCTTGACAGCCTACCCCACTATGACATCTGTGAAAGCTCTGTACGGGGCGAGTGGTTTCAACTTCTTTAGTAACTGACTGTCTCTGCATACATGGCCCAATTCTAATTAAACTCCTGCCTGTTATGCTTGTGTAGTCACCAGCAGCCATGGTACCGATCTTCCCAAAACAGACACTTTATTTTATTGGGGTCACTGCTTTTGACAAAGCTCTGTACAAAAACATTTAAAAAAGAGAGAACATGAAAAAATATCATTGTAGTTTGATAATTGCAGATAATTGCAGATTGAATTTACAAATGCAGCAACGCAATGAAGAATTGAATTTTAAGACTATGATAAGAAATAAGCGGGAAAGGGGAAAACAGAAAGGGATTGAATCAAAAGCTTGAGTGAGCTTTAGCCAAAAGGGGCAAAAGAGTAAAAGTGAAGAAGAAAGAGGAGGCATAGGTGAGAGATGGAGAGATAAGGAGAAGCTGTGAAGATGAGCAAAGTTGTCAGAAGGGTATGTAGAAGGTAATCAGTCTAGAGCGATGAGGGGGAGCAGAGCAATGGAACATTTGCACATGTTTCATCTCGAGAGGTTAGCTCCGGGGCAACACGCTGGCCATGGAAGCAAGATGACGTGGAGCAACACAGGTCCGATCCCCGGGTCCGCGCATAGAAACCTCCGGGTATTAAGTGCGTTATAAATAACCAATCAATCAATCACATGTTATAAAAGAAACAAAGCTGAGTAGTAAAGTGATCGGGTTAAGAGAAGCAATGAGACTCATTGATGATCAATTGAAGAGGTGCCAAGAAGCAGGCAAGCATTCCAAAGAGAAGGAAAGAGCAGCTGTCTGTCAGGCACAGGAAAATTAAGGTGAGGCTTGAGTGTTGGTGAAGCAGAGAAAGGTCAAATGATCTGGATTTTGTAGATTTATTTTTACAAAGCGAGGGATCAACAGCAGTTTTCTAGGTTATAGACAGATGTATTGTGTGCAACACCTCATTAAAAATGTACAGCATAACAGCATAATACATCTCCTTAAAGCACAATGGACAGCAGAACTGAAACACGTTTATGGGGTAATTTACAAAGCTTGATGTCAGGGTTGATTCTCTTTGATAAAGTTAAAAAACAGTCAATAGACACAATAGTTGACAGTGACTGAGCCCGGAATCAAAGTTATAAACAGCTCCTTATGGATCCCTTCTCCAATAAGGCTCTATATTGTTTCATATTATAGACAAGCATTGATTTCCACTGCTGTGGTTTTAGTTTGATTTTTAGGCTGTCATCATTATGGCCTTCCTCCAAGGACAGTGTGGAGGATTGTCTCCTCCTCTCCTCTGGGCAAGCAAATGCGTTTACTGTCATTGATGGAAATGCCAATTCCAATAGAATTGAATGAGGGCTCCAAGCTGGCTTCTTTTTGGTTGCTTCACTACAGCTCTAAAACATATGTTGCTGTGGGCCCTGCCAGTATTTGTCCCATAGACCACTAATCTCTTAACCACATCAGCCCATGAATCTGGACCAGTTACTTCACTAAGCCCCACTTGAAATTTCTGTCACCTCTGATTCCCTATTTATCTGTTAGCTATTTTGGATTTGCCAAAGCTAGGTAGGGTTTCAGAAACTGCTGCTCCAACACCTCTTTTGAGTAAACTTCAGCTGCTGGCATATGACCCATTTCCCTCCTTCTACTCATCACTTCACTCTTGCTTCTTTACCTCATTCCTCATCTTTCTGTTCTAGCACGCCTTATTCTCTATGCTATCTCCTCCTTTCTACAAATCCCCTTCCTTCCTCTCACCTTCTGCTCACTGTAGTTCTCCCCCTTTCAACATTTCTCCTGATCATTTCCTCACCCTGATCTCTTCACTTCAGATCACTCTATTCTGCTCTCTCGCGTATTCTCCAAACTGCCACACTTATCTCAAGGGCCAGCTGTGAGGAATTGCCATCTGTCAAGTGTGTAGAAGCTCTTTTTGCAATTTTCTTTAATTCATACAATTATGCAGATAATTCCATCTCGGAAACGGTAACCTGCTAATCAGATTCCACTTCAATAAGCTCCATGCCAAAGAAATAGTGTATACTTGTACCCTTCTGGATCAGTAACCTGATCTGCAGCGCCTGCTCTCCAGTGACACAGAGCAGATTCAGAGGTCACAAGTGTCCTCTTGACAGCTACAGTGACACCCAAATCTCTACAGCACAGGGGTTGCATTTTTGATATGCACCTCTGTTCCCAAACCACATAACTATGAGGGTTACTAGACTTTAAATATAAGACATACCTGAGTTTAAGGAATGGTGCATAGTATCTCCCATAAGTATCCAAGCCACATGACATTGATATCACATATGTGTCATTCGTATGAGCCCAGCTCAGTTGGGGAAGGGATATGTGTATTTTCCCATGCAAGACTGCATCTACTGCTCTCAGCAAGACTGTAATATTTGGGTTGCCTCTCTTTGATCCTTTCTGAAGGCAGGTAACATCCTCTTCAGTGAGACACCCACCCCACAGGACACTGTTTTAGGAACCGGAATTAACTAGCACACCCTTTACAAAAGGCCTTACACCAGGATGCTGCATACCAAAAGGGCAAGGGAAGGCAGCAGAGTTAGTGTAGACATGGAGAGATCAGACTAGATGGAGGAAGGTTCTATAATCTTGTTTCTCTCTATCGCTATGCTTTCTTCCTGTACCCTCCACCGAATGTATGACAAAACACTTTGGAGTAATGTCAGAAGGCAAAGACCTTGTGTTTCTAGAACATGGATTAGACCCCTTATTCAACCTTGCTTTAGTCCAATCACCTGTGGACTACTGCCTTAAAAAGAAGGGGTCTCCCAAACCTTCTTTGATTCCCTTTGAAAGAAACACCTAATTCATTGGAACTCTGTTGGTAGAGTTGACTTTTCAAAGCCCTGAAGACTGAGTGTCCAAGGGAGAGGCAGGCACATCTCCCTACTCATCCCCATGGCACATTGGGGGTGACCTGCTACTGGAACAAGACCAGCCTCTCAGCCAGATTCAACGGTACTTAGGACCTCATCATGTTGAAGGAAGCCTGCACTTGTGTGCCAGCCTTTCTGCATGTTTTTGAACCCAAGAACAAGGACCCATCTTATTCCTGAGTCCCCAGTTTGGGACACACAGGATACTGAGAGTCAAGACAAACAAGATCCCTGTGTTTTCACCATCAAACCGATGCAAGATGCGATTCGAGCAGTTTGACCCCATGCGAACCAACAGGACCTTCCAGAGCTGGCTTTGGCACTCAATCAAACTATTATTCACTCTCAAACCAGTTCGCCGCAGCACTGTGCCAGTTGAGTGCATCATTCCCTCAGCTCAAACTTGAAACTCATTGTTACACCTGCCATTTTCGAACCACTTGTTGAACTGTCAGCATCTTCATTTCCGATTTTGCTCGAGAGTCGACCAGACCCTGGGGTACCCATCGAACCACGACCTTCGAATGCCACACCGAAGCGGCCCGACTCAAACTGTGCATCCATTAACCAGCATCTTTACTGTCAACTCAATGGTTGAACTGACCCTGGTGGCCTTCAGAATCTGCACTTCATTGATCGCCTTTCTGAGCAACCCATTGAACCATCAGCATCTTCACTGCTAATCGTCATTGCCAGTCGAACCAACTCTGGTGGCCTTATTAAACTGCTACTATCGATTTCACATCAGACCATCCACCTTGAACTGCACCTCCAACCGCCTCTCTCAAAACCTAGAGTGCTACATCTTGCTATGTCTTATATTGAGTGTTCATTTTACAGGGTTGTGTTTTTGTAGTGTTTTATATTGTTATTATTGCAGAATGAGTGTTTAATTAAAGTATATATTTTATAGAACCTTGATTGGACATTCCCTTTATTTTGGACTTCACTGTTTCGGTTGCTACTGAATCACCTGCTCACACTGCTTGCCAGTAAAGCCGTTCTGCATCCAACATTTGCATTGCTTCCCACCTTCACGTTGACACTATATTAAAGGTAGGTGGCAATTCATCATCCACTGCACGGGGCGCAAATATGAACAGGATATTCTTCTTAACTTATATTTCAGATTTACAGGCTTCAATCTCAATCTGGGTGAATGAGTATCTGAAGACAACTGTCAAATATTGATCTTCGCTCTGCTTATGTAGTGATGGCCTGTGGATTCTTGACTAGAGTCTGGGTTGGGGAAGGGGCCTAGGAGATGTATCATGTATCACCCCTGAGGTTGACATCACATAGTAGGTGGTCTCCATGGCCCTCAAGGTCCCTCTCTTCCCAGCTCTCAGCCCTAAACATTGGACTTTGTCACACAATAGATCAAACAATAGAAATATGGTAATGGCAGGTAAAGGCAAGTTTGCAAACATGAGAAGGGAAAGAGAGAGAGAGGGATCAAAGATAACACCCTGATTGTGAGAACGGAAAACAAGAGGGTGAGGAAGAAAGAGAAACAGAGCAATGGGTGAATGGAGAATGGTACTATTCAGGCATTTGGTTAAGGAACAGCTAAGCAGAGAGCTTCTGTTTTATTTTAATTAAAGAGGAGGAAGTGACAGGCCATCCATCACTGAATGGTAGAGAGACAGTTGTAGGTAAAGTAGTTGAATGAGTCAGAAAAGGAGGAGAATCACACAAGGATTTGAAAAAAGAACAAAAGAGGAAATCGTAATATTGTCTCACTAATTCACGATCCTACCACTTCTATGCAATGTAATTGGCAAGATTTCCATGCTCTTTTAAAATTATATCATTTTCTAAGGTATGGAGTTGGCCCAGTTAACCTTCCTTTCACCCCCTAGCATGCAGTGGTATTTACAAATGTGTCACTTTTGAATTTACTATTGCATCCAAAGGTTTTAATTTATTTATTTACTATTAGGATATCAAACTTTGCACAATGGTTGATAGACCCTGTCTCTTACTACACCTGTGAAAACACAGGGTAACATTTACTTGGCTATGGTTTAAAGAGACCACACACTGTGTATACATTTAATTGAGCCCCATTATAAATTAGTATGCCCTTGTCTTTTGATATGCTAAGGAAATGGGGCATTTTTCACATTAACATGCTACAACGTTCGGCGGTCATTCAGTTGGCTAAAGTTTATAAGACACAGTGGGCCTCATTATAAGTTTGGCGGTGCAGGAAAAGTGATGGTAAAAGTGGTGGTAGTTTCATTACTGCCACTTTCCCCACACTGCCAAACTACAGGTTTGCCAGTGGGGGGTTACTTGATTCACCTCCAGAGAAGCACTGGAGGTAAATCAGGCCACCACAGGCAAAAAACAGCTGGTATTACCGGCACCAGTAATACTGATGCCGTAATACCATCAATTTCCTCCATGGAATCCTATGAGACTTCATGGAATGGGGAATGACCACAGGTACCAGCATCTGTAATATCCCAGAAATTCCAAGATTCAGGCACCGATAATAGTAGATCCATTTGACGGTATCCTGCCATAATTGCCAGCGGTATACTGGCAAACTCCTAATGACCCTCAGTTTGTCCTGTGCAGGAAAATTGTATTTAATCTCTATCTTAAACTGCATGTTCTGTGCAGAAAAATATTTCAACTTTTATTTTGTAGGATTCTCTTACTGATTTCCCCAAGTTGTGCATACCTCTAATCACATTGGCACATTTTGTATACTCACTTTTAGGTTATTATTTTAAGGCACAGAACCAGCATAGATCTTTCTCCCTAGTTACCTCTCCCCAGCCAGCTAGGCTGTCCCACTCTCTGCTTTATCCACCTCATGGAAATCAGGTCATCAGGTCTACTTCAGGTACAGACTAATTCAGGCATCCTCTTTGACAAGACCCATGGCCATACGTAATATTATTATTATTATTATTATTATTATTATTATTATTATTATTATTATTATTATATTTCTTGAGCACAGACCTAGCTTTGGGAAGCAACAATGTGCTTTACAATCACTACTCTCTTCTCTGTCTCAAAATATTATGTCAGTCCATCCCTCTGCCATTCTGACAAAGGTTCCCCTCTACAGTCCTACAGTATAAATTCCCCCGAATTTTTTTCATTTTCACCATGCAATGGCAAACGTCAGTCAGAGGGATGGACTGATACAATTTCTGGGTGGTGAAATCTTCCCTTTGGTTTGCAGAGTAGGTTGAAACTCCTTGATAATATACCCCTTAATTTAATAGGTCCAAAATATTCTTAACATGTGACCAGGGTATATTGTGAAGAATTTGGACTCACATTTATATTTCTTCCATAACTCCTGACATTAATTTTTCCCACTAATGGGATATGGATTGTTATTCTCCAAACCCTACTAGGTTCAGGGATATGCAGCATGGGTTCATAAAATACAAACTGAGAAAATGATCAATATTTACAAATGTGTTAATTATTGATTAATAATACTAAACCATGGTTGGTCTCCTTTTGAAAGGGAGACTCTGATGATATAAGACCATTTTGGCTAAGCATGGTAATGTTAGAGTCAAAATACTGTATTTCTTAAGCATTACATAATGTCATATAAAATAACTAGCTTAATTTCTTTTATGTTCTGAATGTTAAGGCTTTCTTAATATTACAATAATGATTGATATGAATAGCTGGCTGAACACTTTTAAGTTCTATTAACAAAGGCACATATTGTGGATTCATGGTTAAGGTGAATGTCAAAGGCTGACATTTAAGTGAATCTGGTGCTTTTTATCTTTGGTCTCTCAAATCAAGTCTATACACCATGTGATCACTTCCCAGATTTGATCAGCTAGAGGGACCAGGGAAAATGTGTATTGAGATCTATATTCTGTATTTATGTAAGTCTTGAACATGTGGTTCTATCTTTGTACTGGGCTAAATGTGTTTATTTGATGGCTGGATAAGAAGATCTGTTTTACTCCAGATGGCCATTTGTTACGCGCTAGGCCTCCAATGTAGCTACCTTCCCATGTAATCTGAACTGACATTACTATGCATTAGATTGAATAAATAACAGGAAAGAACAAGTATATGAAAAGGCAAGTTTAGTACCATGCAATTTTGTGAACCCAGAGTATCATGTCTAATATACTAATGGCTTTGCTATCTCTATATTGCAATATCTGTACATTAATTTACTGTTTTATTTCATTGATTTATTTCCCATGTATTTATGGAAAATAACAATTAATTCAGAGACAAGGAAATGCTTTTTATATTTAACATGGCAAAGCAAAACTTTCCAGATGAATTTAGAAACAGGCTCCTGTTCTCAGTGGATTTATCTTCACAGTTTTTAACATGCACAACATCAATAAATGGTCAGAAAATAGCTTTTAGTAGGATATGTGCAACTTGTAGACAATAGCAGAGTGTCTACAATACTGTGAATCCACACTTGTGCAGCCTTAGCATTTCTTGCTGTTAATTGAAAGTTGATCAAATATATGGTGCTCCTTATGTGAACAGACAGGCACTTCTCAGTTCCATGTGCTCTGCTTCAGTTGGTCTCTATTTCCATTAATGTTTCCCTACAACTTCAGAAGGAGTAGAGTGGGTGAACAATATAAAGGGTCATTGACTAGAGCCCATGTGGAACCATGAAGCAGATGACAAAAGGGTAGAGTGACAAAAGCAGCCCAAGGAATGCAATAGCAGTGATTACAGGAAAACTAAACACACTAGCCATGCCACTGCTTTTCAATTTGGGCCTGGTGGAAATGCTCTCTGTAGTGCTAACTTGGATCAATTAATCTGGCCCTGCTATGTTAACATGGAATAATGGAATCTGTCTTTGGGGGTTCTAGCTGTGGATATTGTAATCTGGACCTCCTGTCTTAACTGGGAAATGTGGAACATGCTGTGTTAACACCCACAACTGTTATCTCAGCCAATCTGAAAACTCGAATATATACAAGTCAAACTAACAACACTTTGCTATCCTTTGCTAATGTATCATTTCATATTTGGCTGTTCTATCTTAACTTGGAATAATGGAAACTCTCTCTGTTGTTTTAACTAGAGATACTGAACTCTGACCTTATTGTTTTAACTGGGAATCTGAAAACCTGTTCCTGCTGTGTTAACTTGGATCACCACATTCAACTGGTGTCTCAGCCAATGAAAAAGCTTAGAGCGCATGATTTACCTACTCGAAAAAGCTTTGTTTCTAAACTATCTCATGGCTGCTCTTTCCCACAACTCTCAATCCGTTCCTGCCTTTTATTAGGTTTACTATTTTTTTAAGACGTTACATCAATTTTTGATTTGCTCCCTCTTTCCCATTACTCTTCCACTGTGCCTGGCGACACAGTGACGATAGAAAGAGGGCTCTTTTTTCTTTCTTTTGTCTTAATATCAATATTATATATGTAAGTAGTTTGCCTGCTCCAAGCATGTTTTGCTCAGAGCTTGAACTATTTTTAAAAAAAAAAATGAATCACCCCCTTTGACATCAGCACGCCACATGTTTGGATGGTTGCTAATAGGGAAACAGACAGAGTTAACAGGCCATACCAACTTGTAATGGTGCCGTTGTCCTCATTAAATCCTCTTGCTATGCTTCCAGTTCATTAATTCAGGATAGTGGCTATACTTAGTTGGTACATCCTCTGGCCCAGCATGTATCGTCTACTTAATAGAATCTGACCTCTCTTTCTAAACTTGGAATAATGGAATATAGCCCTGCTTTGTTAACTGGCAATTAATTGCTTCTGGATTTGGTCTCTTGACTGAATATGGGAACATGGTCCTCCTGAGTTATGTAGGAACAATGGAATCTGGCCTACTGTGCTCACTGGGAGTGTAAGAAGAATATGGTTATACTGTATTAACACCTGTTAAAATAATTGCTCGTCATCAGTAAACAATTAGCACCTGACAGAGACTCAGCAGAGCCATCATGATGTGGGTCCAGGTGATGGCAATAGCTGTTATCGACGATGCTCCAGATCACACCCAGCTAGGTTTTGAACAGGCCTACCTCCTATTTATTGTTACTCTTCCTCACTCTTTCTTGACCAATGCATATATATGCAACCCTTGATTAATGGACTGTAGTAGCAAAGACTGCGTAATGGAGTGCTGGTGGTAGAGTAACCCTATTATCTGTGTGGTTGCAGGTTCATTATTTCTTATACTTTTGTATTGCTATTCGGACATGAGAGCTCATCGTTTTATTTGACTTTTTTTCTGGTGCTCTTGCTTAGAATAGCTTCTCTAACGTTGCTTCTTCAGTCTCAGCTAATAACAATGGACAATGGACAATGTAGGGATTGCTTTATTATTATTATTTTATATATTTTTCTGAGAAGTTCACTTCCAGGATTAAAGTGCATCATTCAAGCTAAGACATACAAGCTGTTGAGACAGCATTTCTGTCACATGGTAGAGACTAATCGAGCTAAGGAGGTGAGCAGGTGATAGTGGAAACTTACAACAAAGTGTAACAAGCAATATGGCATTCCTGATTATCACTTGGGATGGAGCTTTCTAAAAAGTATCTAAGTCACGTGATTAGTCAGTGGAGACATCTGCATCTATGAAAGACTTGTGCACCTTCCAGCAGGAACTAGACATAGGAGGGTTGCCTCCTCTTAGGACTGGACAGTGAATTTCTATGCTCAAGGGTCCTGGGTAGGTTTCAATTTCAGTAACATGGTCAAGACCTTTAAAGGCACAAGGTCTGGTTGGTGGAAGGTTGTTGCGCGATCATCCCCATTGAGTGAGCATGCAGCTCTGTAGATTGTCTTGCAAGACAATGAAGCTGTCTGCCTTTGCTACTACAAAAACAGTGTGTGAGCACTGTTTCTCTGACATCTGCCTAGTTGCAACTTCAGGTGTTAAGTGTTTGGATCATTTATGCTGGAAAAAGTGACATCAGCTTTTAAAATTTTACAGCCAAAAACGCTCTATAGTGATCTAGTCAGCTTTTTGTGCCTACACCAAAAAAAGCAACAATTAGATTGAACCACAAAGTAAACCCTTTCTTTAGCGATTTTGTACAGCTAATGCATACCATTAGCAAAGGGGTCTGGTGCCAATGCTTACTGCTTATACGAGGTAATTTAATTTGCATCTATTAGATTGATAGCTTCACGTTAGGAGGCACTTCCTAGAGAATATCTTGTTTACGTCACTATTTAGGTTTATTAGTCAAGCATTTGCATGCGGATATGTCCACATGGTGGAAGCGCATTTGAACGCCACACAGATTATGCTGACAGCGAATAGGATGAATTCTCTGGTGCATCATCAAGTCCCACTAATGTTTTATTTATTTAGTTCATTTAATCAAATTAATGATTTTTACAAAAGTAATCGAAATCAAAACGAAGTGAAGAACAAAGAATAAAGCTGAAAAGCGAAGACAAACTAATATTATTTTACTGTTCTCTAGGACGGGGTTGGATCACCACGTTTTCTGGCTAGAAAGAACTTTTGTAACACACTGTGATACATCACAATATGACCTGGATGGCTCATGGAGCTTGCATACATTGTGGTGAGTTTCCTTTACGAGCCCCTCGTGCCCTCATTACATTTCTTTCTGGAACTTTAGATACTACCACCTTTTTTGTCTTTGACACTTTAGGCACCAACAGAAGGTTCTATCGACCATTCACTAGACCCTTCCTTTCTATCTCCAACTATATACACCTCATTCCTGCATGACTGAGTTCATTCTACACTTTGGGTGAAATCACACGATTTACCTTTCAACAGCAGATTTTCGCAAGACCTGACAATAGATGTTCTTTGTCCATGGTTCTACTTTTCTAACTCTCTGTGTCCGTGTGACATATTGACAAACATGTTTGAACTGGGTTGTAACACACATCTTTCTGTTTTTGCTTTCTCTTGTTTACAAATTCAACCAACAGTTCATTAAAGCCCTGTATGAAGAAGAGGGATACATCGAAACACGTCGGCCAAATTTATTGGACTTGTTTTTTGTGCAATGTGCCTCTTCTGTAAATGATCATGTTTAATGTATTCAATTATGGTTTTTAGTGAAATTGGTTATTACAGAACCCTTTTGTTGAATCAAACTGAGATACAAAATATATATTTTCAGTAAATATCTGAATGATTAACCGCCCTTAGGGCGTATGTAGAAAGTGTGCAGGGGACGGGAGGATCCCAAGTTTGGGTCCTTTTCTTCTTTCTAATGCAGGCGGGATACCAGCAAACGTACCTACTGTTACTCGTGCCAGATATCCGGGTATTACCAGGATATTACAGGTGCCGGCAACTGTGGTCATTCCCCATTCCAGACTCCATGGGTGGCATTGCAGGTGTTACCGGCACTACTATTACCAGTGCTGATAATACTGACTTTTTTTGCCAATGGGGGCCCGATTTACCTCCAGCTCTTGGCTGGAGGTAAATCAGGTAACCCCCACTGGAAAATGTGTCGATTGGCAGTATGGGAAAATTGGCAATAACGGAATTACTGCCACTTTTACCACCACTTTTCTTGCACTGCTAAACTCATAATGTCTCCTGACGTCTTGCTTTGTCCCACATCCATTTTGATTAACCTGTCTGCCCAGTGTGCCATCATTCTGCCCTCGTTGGTTTGATAAGTGCCCCTTGCCTCGCAAAAGCACACCTGTCTTAAGGGATGACAGTGGCTGGTAACTATTAACAGCACGACTCCACAGGCTACACAACTGTGTTAGGCCCTGCACTAAACTGCACTGCAAGTGTGAAAAAGGAGAGCGTGATACATGCAGTTCAAGGAAAGTAGTGGACAGTGCATGCTTTTGAAATCCACACCACCCTGATAGCAAGCAAGAGCACAAGCCTGGCAGTGGCATACATTATTAAGCGTGTGGTAACACTGCAGTTTGAGCAAGGGCATCCCTGGGCAGAATCGGATAAAGATCTGACTGAAGGAGAGCCTTGCAAATACATGACAAGTCCTAATTCAACAGCCCATATACTCGCTCACTCCCTCCACCCCGCCTTCTTCTTTAGTACTTTGGAGTTCATTCATTTTAAGCAACACACCATGTATGTGAGCTTGCCTGGGAAGTGGCCAGGTTAGAACTGGGCAAAGCAGTCTCACCACCCATTGGAGGAAAAATATATAATGGATTTTGATTAATTCAAGTACACTTAGTATGGTGCTTCTTGGCTGTCTTCGGTGAAGTGCTTTCTAGCATTTCCCATACTTTCAAATTGTGTTTTAAAACCATGAATTAACAAAATACCCTTGCTAAATGGAGTGTTGTCATTGATATAGAGTAATGACGAATGGATTTGCCAAGCCCTACTAGTGTACATTTTGACGGTTTTTTAATAGTACTTCATCTTTGTCATTGAAATCTAAAGGAAAGAACAAGGCTTCCCTGCCCTTCAAATCAAAGATGTGTGATTTGTCCATAGAAGGCCTGTTAAGGTTATGGGTATATCTTTTAGGTTACTGCATTGGCAACAAGTGGGCAAGGAATTCAAGGTACTGTGGTGGAGGAAGCAACATTAAATAAACAACCGACTGCCCCCCGTAAGTGTCATCCACCCTCCAATGGCAGAGCAGGGTAAGGGGAGTTTAGGTAGGTAAAGCTCAGGAGAAACATGAATGCAGCTGTTCCACCCAGCATCAATTGCTCCCCTTCTGCACATCAGGTCTGATGCTGACCCCAAGAAATTGGCCCTCATTGAGAGCCCTGGTTCTATAAAGCAACAAGCTGATTCCACAGCAAGTGGCACAAGCACACTAGTCACACTGCAGATGCATGCTATGATCATTCATCCTTCCAGCTCGTGTACTTCAGGGTAGCCTCAACACGCCTGGCAAGATGGGATTAACCTTAGCAACTGTAATCAGGGAAATGGAAGGCATTGTTATCATTTGCGTCCCCATCAGAGACATTGTTCAATCCCCTCGCGACTGACAGGATAGCATGGGACTTTGTCGTTGTTAAGGAATACAATACTTAGCCCTTATGGTTCCCCAGCCAAGGGTGGAAGATTTCTGAATGACCAACCTCACGGACACCGGAGCTGAAGAGGAACAAGAACTCTAGTCCCTGCAATCCGTCGGTCTGCAGGCGTCCTGGTGAGGCTCTGTGGTGCATCCACGCAGGACATTGGAGTAGGTGGGAGCTGCACACTGACTGGCGGCTCCTCATGAAGAATGATATCACCATGGAGGGACGTGCCGGCCAACAGACAGGCTGGACGTTTCTCAAGCTCCTAGAAGATGAATGCTACAACTCTATAGCATTCCCCGTTGCATGGAATGGGAAGGTCACATCAAGGATGTTGCATAGGGGGCTGTGCTCCAAGAGGTAGGTGAACGCGCAGATAGGTTTTGGTGTGGTCGCCTAACAATCCGAAAGTATTAATTTTGTTAATTTATTGGATGAACTCACAAAGGAGCATGCTCACTGCTCTAACGTTTCATTTAGCCTCCCTTCAGGCGGGTAACACTATGATTGCATCATATATGCAGTGTGGCCAAACACTGCAGGGCCACCATTTGGACTTACTTCATGCAGATATGTTTCTCCTAACTATAGGTGCAGGGCTTCTGAGCAAGTATGTGATCTGAGAGGGATGCACCATGTTTTACGATGTAGCCCCTGATGCACGGAATTATTTGCGCGTAAAACGCAGATTTGCGCATCATTCTGCCCGAAAATCCCATACCTCAAACAGGTATTTTCGGGCAGAATGGCGCATAAATCTGCGTTTTACGCGCAGATAAATCCATGAATCAGGCTGGTAATGTTTTGGGGTACGCATGGTGTAGTCTATAAGTTTAATAGCAGTATGTTCATAGATACTCTTGAATGATTGGGTCAGGTGCAAGGCTCACCTGTTTTGGGTCAGTACTGGGTTTGACGTAATGTTTCAAAAGTGTGAGGTTACTAGTTGTTGTTAGGCTTCTGTATCATTGGTGTACATGTGTTAAATGTTAAATGTTGTGGCTTCAGGGAATACAGTCAACAATAGAGTCAGGCAGCAGTAACATTATTTCGGCCCATGGTCATAAAAGTACATAGAAGTTAAAATGAAAATTTTAAAACAATTAAAGAATATATTAAAATGTTCAACGTTTACAAATAAAACATATAAAACATTACAAGGAAGAGTCTGACCAGACTTTCCTGGCAGCCTTTCATAAAACACCAAAACTCATTGTAAAACAAACATAGCATTGGCAGGGTCGATGCAATAGTCTTCGATGCTAAATAGTTGCCTTTTAAAGTGCAAGTGCTCGTTATGCGGGAATAGGCAACAATATCCATTGCTGGAACAAAATTAATTATTCTCTTCTTTGCTTTTAAGGGATAATGAACAAGTGCCAGGGGCCAATAGTACGGGAGAAGGACGACTAACGTAACAATATGATATGCTAAATCATTTATGACGCGCCTGTATGCAACTGCTTCTAGGCGCGACAAGACAAGGAAGGGTAGACCAATAGAGGATAAAGCAAACAATCTTACTAGGCCTTGTGTCATTCAGATTGTGGACGTGCTAGGGTAGGGAAGAGGAGAAGTGCCAGGGGGCAGGGGAGGGGAGAGTGCACTGGCAAGTACGGAGTAAGTGCTGCCAGGGTGGTGGCTCAGTAAGTGCAATGAGGTAGGGGACTGCAGGATTGCAGATACAGTCCCTAAGTGGGTGGGAGGGCCGGAGACAGTGCAAGGGGCTACTGGTCACAGGTAGTGCAGGAGCCTGGTGCCCATGAGGTTCAGTGGGCGGCCAGGTAACCAGTTAGCTAAGCAGACAGGAGCATCAGCGAGAGAGAGAGGGAAAGCAGAAGCAAAAAGGAAGGTCTGGAGTTGCTTTTGGAACCTTAGGGTGTATGATGTAATTTAGGGTACGATAATCAACACCCCCGGCCTAAGATCAGGTCGTCTAGGCATATTATGGTGTCTCCTAAACCCAGATACTAAAATACACAATTCTGATGTCACAGGATCTAGATCCCTGCTTTCATGGTGGGGCGTCTACTCATGCATTTTATGGGAGATCAGAAATGGCTGGACTACTTTCATACGGACACAGAATAAGAATAAAACCAGGTAGGATTAAAGCATCTAATGACATGACTAGCATAATATATAAAATTGCTCCCTTGGGGACAGCAATACCCTCAACAATTCAAAGAAGGTAGCAGGTGCTCCTCTCCAGAAAGAACATGGCATGATAACCTGTTCTGAGATGAGAGTTTGCAGCACATGCTTTCTACCGTCAACAATATTTAATATGAACAATAATGTCTTCGAATTAGGCCTTTCTTCCCCTTCAGTCAGCTGCAAATGCCATACCAATCAACCTGAGCATCATAAAGTGTGAGATACTATTTCCTTAATGGCCATGCCATGGGTAAGTGGCCACCAGATTACTGGCAGTAGATTTGCGTAAGGGTAAAGCATCCTTAAGGTGGTGCACTGAGAACTTCTGCAGTAATGGCTTGAGATATCGTGCCCTCACTCCCTTATAAAGAGGACAGAGAAAGAGGAAGTGTGTGATATCTTTTTTTGGACCCCAAGCAAACTGGGCACATGTATGTGGCAATGCTGGGCAATGCCCTTATGCCATAATAACAGTCGATCGTAGAGTGGTATTATACCCAGGCACAATTTTATGTATAAGGATTGAGCATAACTGGGAAAATTGTATCTAGATATCTTTCATATACAAAATCCAATCTGAGATTCCAGTATAAAGTTCTTTGATTGGATTGACAACCAGCAACACTTTCCTTGTTTTGCAATGCAGAATAGAACACTTGGGAAAGAATTGATTGTGTGCGCAAGATTGCATGGTGCAGATTACGCCAAAGATCTTCAAGGCCAAGTGAATTCAACATGGACCCGACGTGTCTGCACCATTTTAACTCTGGTCCTCCACTTTGTGACACAATGTCGAACACCGCCTGCCTGTATTTACTCAGGTGAGGTGAGGTCCGTAGCCGAAGTCAGTCAACAATTGAGAGGATCCTGGTATTTTATGTAGCTAGGTGTAAGGACAGTACAGATGTTATAACATGTATGTTTCTAAGGTTCTAAGGTGCATGCCTCCAAGAAATGTAATTACTTCTAGAAAACGTGTTTAGGTCTAGTACTCTAGGAAATCTGATTCAGGTATGGGCCTTCGGTACAGGCCTCAAAGAAAATGTGAGTGCACACACACAGGGTATGTTTTGTTCAGTCTGGATTTTACATACAGCTGTTAGGTCATAACAGCATCCTTGTTTTCTTTGTCTGCTTGGACCTTATAGCTCAGTACCACACCAGGAAGTACTACATGCCCATGGGCATCTAATTAATGCATGAGTGCATGAGTGTCTAGTCGGTAAGTGCATTTTAGCTATGTGCATGCAGGATATATGTGAGTCTGGTGATGCTGCATGAGAAACAGGTGTGTGTGGTGTTTATATGGAGACACAGGTGTAGATGTAGATGTACTTCCAGTGCGCAAACATCTTGCCACCAAAGTTGCATCATGTTGCAGAATATGTCATAAAACACCTCACAGAAAAGCAGCAGATTCAGGTGTGAGTGTCATGGTTGCATGAAGCTTTGTAGGACTGTTTCAGTTTCCATGCTTTGGTTGGGACACAGTCCTGGGTGTCAGTACCTTATGAGCAGATGGGTAGTTCTGTTCTGCTGGGTCTACAAAAGTTATCTGTTGTTGCAATGTTTGTTTCCTCGAGGAAAGGAGAAGGCTGTCCTATGCTGATACTACTCGGGGCTTGCTAGTGTAGTTTGGGCGTGGGCTGTCTAGGTTGGCATGCTTGTACTCTGCATCCTAGTTCATTTGCTTGGTGACCCGTGGTCCCGTGCTTGGAGTTGCATGTTTGTGTGGTTGTAATATTTATATGACTGTGTTATTTTTAAGGAAAGGAAGATGTAGTGTCTTGCTAAATCTTGCCCTGTCCTGCTGGTCATCTGTGAATGATTTTAGAATGTTGCCACAACTGTGTGACTGAAACTCAGCAGATTGTTGATGATAGCTTGTAGTCTAATTTATTTATTTACCTATGTATGGACATTTGTATATTGCCTTTGCACAAGTGTTTCCAGGCACCACAAGACAAGAAGGGGGAGGGGGAACAAGGGGTATCATACGAAAGTAGCAACAAGAAAAACGAGACGGTTATATTGGCCTTGTAACAATCCTACCATGCAAGTGTTTGAGGATAAGTGCAAGGGGAGGGGTGGAGGGAGAAGTGCAATAGTCGGGGGACCCCACAGGGCCCAGGGGGGGAAGTGCTATAACAGGCAGGGATGGCAAGTGCCAGGGGAGAGAAGGGGGAGTGGAGGCAAAGTGCAGTGAGGCGGACTGGGTGAGGGTAGTCTGGGAATGGGAGCCCAAGGGAAAGTGCTGGTGAAGGATGCTGTTAAGGACTGGTGGGGGTGGTCTGGTCCCAGTAAGACTCAGAGGGGTACAGGCCCCAGTCGCAGGGCCAGGTGGAGAGCTTATCAAGGGAGGGGGAGATGGAAGGTGGAGGAGAAAACAAAGGTCTTGAGAAGTTTTCGGAACTTGAGAAGATCTGGCTCAAGTCTGATGGGGAGAGGGAGGCTGTTCCAGAGGGAGGATCCAGCCGAGGAGAAGGCTCTACCACCCACTCTCTGCTTGGAGTAATGCCTGACACGCACAGAGTTTGAGCCAGAGGACCCAAGGGTTCTGGCTGGGTGGCATTTACGGATGAAAAGCTGGGTGTAGAGAGGTCCCAGGCCCCAGACAGCCTTGTGGATGATGCAGAGGGTTTTGAATTTGATCCTTGCAGTTACCGGGAGCCAGTGGAGAGACTTTAGGGCTGGAGGGATGCAGTGCCTGGGCTCAAGGTCGAGGATAAGTCTTGCAGCCCTATTTGGGATTAGTTGGAGGGACAACGGGAGGAAAGAGGAAGGTTGAGGAAGAGGCTGTTGCAGTAGTCAAGTTTAGAGACAACCAGGGCTCTGGAGACATTGAGGTGAGGAAAGGTAGGATGCCCCTAAGGTGATGGAGCTAAAAGTTGGACTTTTTGGCAGCATCTGTGAAGAGTAGAAGATAGAAGAGTCAAAGATGACCCCAATGTTTTTTGCCTCACAAGTGGATTAGGGGAGGGGACCCAAGGAGTCTTGCCAGAGAGGGAGCAAGTTGGGAGCAGACGTCCCAATGAGAATGCTCTCCGTCTTGCTGCATTGAGGCAAAGATTGTTTGGCAGAGCACCATGTCCGAATAGCAGTCAGGCAGTCAGGAATAAGGCAGGAAGAGGAGGAGAAGGGGTAGGGGAGAGCAGCCACAAGGAGAGTTGCATGTTGTCTGTGCAACACTGGAAGTGGGGAAAGTAGGAGAAGATCAAGTGGGCCAAAAGGGGCCAGGTATATGTAAAAGAACTGTGGCGATAGGATAGAGCCCTGAGGAACACTACAAGTAGAGAGTGAGGTGGAGTACAGACATGTGCCCAGTTGAAATTGGGAGGGTCTGTTACAGAGGAAGGAGGTAAGCCATGGCAGTACCCTGTCTGTGATGCTAAGGGTATCACATTGACCGTTTATGAGGATGCAGTGGTTGACAGTGTCAAAGGCAGAAGAGAGATTGAGGAGGATTAGCACAGATGGAGAGTTAGAGTCCAGGTTGGAGAGTAGGTCTTCATGGGTATTCAGGAGGGCTGTTTCTGTGCCTCTGGCTGCCCTGAAACTGGACTGGTGGTTATGTAGGCAGCCAGCAGTTTCGTTGTGGAGGCTCAATTGGGGGATGACAAGTTTCTCCAGGAGTTTGCCCAAGAAGGGGGTGATAGCGATAAGTCGATAGTTAGCCGGACATGAGGGTTCTCTCGTTTTATATGAGAGAGTGCACAAGGTAGTGCTAGAGAGGTTGGGGGAAAGAGCCTGTGGCAAAAGAGTGGTTGTAGAGGTTAGCCAAGGCAGGGGCGAGAGTGTCAATGTTGTTTGTGATGGTTCTGGAGGAGCAGGGAAGTACCTGTTTAGAGGAGACTTTCAAGTGATCTCCTCTGGTGTAGTGAGAGAGAGGGAGGAGAGTAAGTGGGTGTTTGAGGGGAGTCAGAAGAGGTTGGAGGTGGAGGGATGTGGAAAGAGGGAGCAGATGACATATGTCAGGAGTTTTGGAAAAGTGGGAAGCCAATGCAGAGCAAAAGGCCTGGGAGGGTAGAGGGGAAGTAGACACTGCAGTAGGATTGGTGAGTTCCTTGCATATTTTAAAGAGTTTATTTTGTTTGTGGCTCCGGAGATGCAAGCTTGGACATGAACTCTTTCTTTTGGAGCAGATGGAGAGTCAGTATTGCCTTTGGAGTAGGCGGAATGCCAGTTTGTCAGGGTATGAGCTAGATGTCTGCCACTTCCACTCTGCCGCCTTGCACTTTTGTTTCAAGGTGGCTGAGTCAGAGTCACACCAAGAGTTGTATTTAATGGCAGGCTTCATGCGAATCATCATGGCAGGGTCGAGGATGCCCAGGGTGTTGGTGATAGAGAGATGGAGGTTTGTTAGGACAGAGTTGGGGGCAGAATCCCAAGAAGGGGACGGAGGAGGTTCGAAGGAGGAAACAAAGGAAGCAACTGATACACGCTACATTGGTCGCATGACCGAGAAGGAAATTGGCAGTGAGGGAGTAGGAGACTGGGGACATGAGAGGTAGAGGAAGGAGTAGAGGATGGAGTGGTCAAATCAGGATAGAAGGGTAGTGAAAGGGTAAGAGAGAGGAATGTCTGAAAAGATGAGAGTATCCAAGTTCTGCCCTACAGAGTGGGTAGGACAGGAGGAAAGGATAGTGAGGGAGAGAGAGTTGCACAGGTCATGGAAGAGAGAGGTGGCAACATTAGGGAAGTCCAGGTGGATGTTGAAGTCCCCACAGAAGATAATTTTAGGGTAGGAGAAGAGGAGAGGTTGGCCCATTCAGAGAGGAAAAGGGTGGACGGACCTGGGGGTCTATACATGGTAGCAAGAGTAACAGAGAAAGAAGGGGTGATAAACAGCCTACAGAAAAGGCTTTCAAAGGAAGAGTGGGATTGAGTGGGGATGATGGTGGCAGGCACCCACTCAGGGAAGATCAGAGCCACTCCACCACCAGAGCGAGAGAGCCTGGGGTTGGATTTGATCTTGTAGTCATCTGGGAGAAGAGTATCAAAAGGAGTGACAGGGCTAGCCTGGAACCAGGTATCAGTAAAGGCAAGGACATCAAGGTCTTCAAGTAGGTGACAGATGCCAGAGGAGTATTTGATGGAAGAGTGAGAGTTGAGGGTAGCTAAGTGAATGTGGTGAATCCCTTTGAAAGATGTATGAGCGTGGGGCAGGGATGCGGTACAACCCTAGGGGAAGAGGGGATGGCGAGGGTGGGAAATTGAAGAGGAAAGGAAGACGCCTGTCCAGAAGGAGAAGGTTAGGCTGAGAGCCCTAGGCCATGATAGTGCCATTGTGATAGACATTAAAGGTGCATTTAGAAGAATTGCAGTGATCCAAGAGCACTTCCCATCTAGTGCTGCCAGTAATGGGTAAGGAGGAGAAGGTGGCTAGGACAGAGACCATATGAGGAGTCCATAGGTTAGTTGAAGGAAAAGTAAAGAGAATGTCAGTGATAGTTTTTCTGGAGGAGGCATCAATCTAGGTGTTTGCGATGGGCAGCCCAGGGTTTATTTTTAGTAGTGTCTTTTTTAGTTTCTTCCTTCCTGATTTTGTGAGATAGGGAGGGTAGGAGATGGAGAAACAGTTAGAGAAAATAGGAAAGACAGAGAGCGGGGAAGAGGTTAGAGGAGGCAGCGAGAGGGTAAGAGTCACTATGCAGCAATAGAATATCACCAGGCATACAAGCGGACAGAAAGCAATTCATGCTACAGGTGTAAACATGTGTAGAAACAGTCAGGAAATTGCAGAAAACCTCCTCAAGAAGCGATTTTCAAAGCAAAACGATCAAAGCACACCAGGTGAAAATGGCATCACACATGTAAGGGCACCTAAAATCCAATTGTGCTGAAAGGCACTTTAAACACGTGTGGTGTGGCCTGTTCCTCACCACATGAAGGAGAAGCTACATTGGGAACTTGATGGACTGTAGCAAAGGGGAGTTATAGAACGTGTGCATGGGACAGATTGGTTGTCCCCGCTGGTCCTAGTTGCAAAGAGCAATGGGAAAATCTGTTTATGTGTTGTTTTGAGAGACCTGAACAAGAACATTTTGGTGAAGAGACATCCCTTGCCAATCATTTGAGAGGTCCTGGCTGTGTTGTGTGAATCAAGTTTGTTTACGATTAGGAATTTGTCCACTGCTTACCACCAGGTACCGTTGTCACAAGAGTGTCAAAACATTACAGCGTTCATCGCCACAGAAGGAACATTCAAGTACCTTAGAATGCCTTTTGGATTGGCTTGAGCTGCGGCTGTCTTTCAATGTGTTATGAAGAACGTGTTGGAGGGTGTTAATAACGTGATTGTTTTTCAGGATGACATCCTCAGTTTTGCTGATTGTATCGGGCAACATGACAAGGTGTTGAGGAGTGTGCTTAAGAGGTTATGTGAGGCTGGCTTAACAGTGCAGTGCAATAAATGTAACATTGGGGTACGTGAAGTAGAGTATCTTGGGCACAGGAGTTTTATCACCAGGTTGTCAAAAACATTGCCCTCATCTCAACTCCATTGAGAGTGTTGCTGAAAAAGGGGGTTACCTTTTTGTCATCAGAGGAATGTATGGAATCTTTCTAGGAGATTAAGAGAGGGATATCTAAGGCACCTTCTTTAAGGGGGTTTGTCAGTGGACGGAAGACATTGCTGACTGTGGACGCCAGCTTATTGGGTCTGGGAGAATCTTTGTCGTAACAAGACTGTGGGAAGGAGAAGCATGTGATAGTGTTTTCGTCTAGGCCATTGAGGGGCACGGAATATAATTATTCAGTTGTAGAGAGAGAAGCTTTGGCAGTATTTTGGGTCATTATGCATTTCAAGTTCTTCCTCTGGGGCCAATGGTTCATAGTAAAAACAAATCATAGACCTTTAGTACAGATGTTGGCCTGTGGGAGCTGGTCCAAGGGTTCGCCCAACATTTCTAAGTGGGTATTAGGATTGCAGAATTATGATTTCCAGACGTGCTATGTTCCCGGTAAGGAGAATGTGGTGGCAGATTGTCTCCCTCGTCTTCCTGTGGATTATGGCAATGAGGTTGAGAAGATGGAAGCAAAGGAGGAAGAAATGATTGTTGCCAGCATTGAGCAGGATGCTTTGAATGAAGAAGAATGGAGTTTGGTGCAAAAAGATGATGTAGTGCTTAGCAAGGTGGCAGAGTAGACGGTGGAAGGGTGGCCCTGCAGGAATGATGTGGACAGGAAATGTGATCGTTTTTTTGAAGTGAAGGATGAATTGGCTTTGGTTGGAGGGAAACTCAGGTGGGGTCATAGGGTGATTCCCCTACAAGATAATAGGGACAAACTGATTGAAATTTCCCACCAAGGCCATTTTGGTGTCAATAGCACCAGAAGTGTGCTGGGACAGAGTTACTGGTGGAATAGATAGATAAGGAATTGTAGGAGCTGTTTGCCAAGTGACAAGAGTAGAGTGGTGCACGAGACACCACTCCAGCCTGTGCAGGTATCTAGGGAGCCTTGGAAAAAGGTTGCAGTGGACATAATGGGACCCATTCGAGGCCTGGGTTAAGGTTATAAATTCATTTTCATTTTAGTGGATAATCACTCGAAGTGGATAGAGTGGAAGGGGGCAAGGGAAGCAACAATGGTGGAGCTAGTGGCATTTTTCAGGGAGATTTTCTTTCATGAGGGGTTTCCCATGGAAATAATAACTGATAATAGTGTGCAGTTCTGTTCAGAAACAATTAAGAAATGCTTGCTGCAGTTTGGGATTAAACAAAGGTGCGCGACCTTGTACTACCCCAGGGCAAATGGACTGGTGGAATGTACCAATAGATTCCTTAAGGGTGGCATTCAGCTGGCTATGAGGTCGGGGTTATTGTGGAGTGCAGTTTTGAAACACCAGGTTTGGAGTTATTACATCACACCCCACTCAGTTACACAAGTGTCTCCTTTTGTTTCATTGAAGGGACTCCAGCCAGGGACAAAGTTGTGTCCGGCAGGAATGGGGTTGGCATGCAGTGTGAGTGTAGACTGAGAAGAGGTGGTGAGAATGGTGGAAGTGTCAGCATAAGGGCCTGTTCAATGAGCATTTCAAGGTTAAGGAGCATGAGTGGCTGGTTGGGGATTGGGTTTTGATTAAGAATCCCAGGTATTGTCTCAAGTGCTTATAGAGAAAATTCTTGGGGCCAAAAAGGATTGCGGCAGTGAGGGACAGTGTGGTGATGGTTGATGAAGGAGAAGTGTGGTCGAAGGGTAGGTTAGCTTTCTGTGAGGAGGGGTCAGTTCCCCTTAAGGACTGTGGTGATGGAGTGGTGGAGTGGTGGTCAGTGAGGAAGGCAGTGAAGTGAGAAGTGTGGATGATGGGAGGTCAGTGCCGAATGGGGACGTATGAGTGGGAGAGTAAAAAAGTTTCCCACCAAGCTCAAGGATTTTGTTTGTGATTAATTATTTTGATATGATATGAAATGATATGCCATTTATAATGCGCCTATACTCAAGTGTTTCAAGGCGCTACGAGGCAAGGGAGGGGAAACACAGGGAAGACAAAGACAACGATCCTACTAGGCAAGGTGACATTGAGATTGTGCAAGTGCAGGGGAGGGGGTAAGGAGAAAAGTGCTGGGGATGGGGATGGTACGGTGCAATACATAGGATAACAGTAAAATAAATAAAGACAATAAATACTATAAATAAGACAATAAATAAAAAGTGCAGCCAGCTGGTGGCAAGTGCAAGGGTAAGTGCAGACATCAGGGGTCAAGTGCTAGTAGGGGCTGCAGGGATACAGAAACAGTTCCCAAGTGCAAGGGTTGCCCGGGGGAGCAGTGCCGGTGTACAACTGGCGAGGAGGGGACCTGGGCTCGATATCAGAGGGTAGCCAGTTAACCAGTGCAGTTTAGATTCAGCCAGGAGATCAACAGGGGAAAGGAGGAGAGAAAGCAGAAGTAAAGAGGAAGGTCTTGAGGTGCCTCCGGAACCGGAGATGGTTCTTCTCAAGTTTCAGAGAGGCAGGGAGGCTATTTCAGAGGAAAGCCCCAGTAGAAGAAAGCGATCTACTACCAACTCGCTGCTTGGAGAAGTGACTGACCCTGAGGGAGTTTGAGGCGGGTGAGCGAAGAACTTGAGGTGGAAGATATTTAGGAAGAGAGAGTTGAAGCTATTGAGGTCCCAGGCCCCAGAAGGCTTTGTGGACAATGCAGAGGGTTTTGAACGTAATCTTAGCTCCCACTGGGAGCCAGAGCAGAGATTTCAGTCCTGAGAGATACAATCCCTGGGGTTGAGGCCAAAGACACGTCTTGCAGTCCTGTTTTGGATGAGTTGCAGAGGG
Organism: Ambystoma mexicanum; assembly: GCF_040938575.1. Classification (NCBI taxonomy): domain Eukaryota; kingdom Metazoa; phylum Chordata; class Amphibia; order Caudata; family Ambystomatidae; genus Ambystoma; species Ambystoma mexicanum. The sequence continues at coordinate 1,141,379,081 of NC_090931.1, read as the reverse complement.
CATAGAGTAGAGGCAGGCAGATTTAGAAACAGGCTGTTGCAGTAGTCCAGCCTAGAGAGATCAAGAGCTCTGGTGACAGTGAGCTTCTGGGGGAAGGAGAGGAAAGGAAGAATACCTCTGAGGAGGTGCAACTGGTAGTGTGACTTCTTGGAGATGTCAAGATGTGAGCAGAGAAGGAAAGCGTGGAGTCGAAGATGACCCCAAGGTTTTTAGCCTCACAGGTGGGAGCGAGAATAGGGCCATGAGAGGCCAGCCAGAGAGTAACAGGAAACGAGGGAGCATGTGTGCCGATGAGGAGAATCTCAGTCTTACTGGCATTAAGGCAGAGATCATTGGCGGCACACCACTCCTGGATGGTGGACAGGCAGTCAGAGATGAGAGAAAGAGAAGAGGTGGCGGAAGGGAGCCTGGAAATTAGTTGAGTGTAATCCGCATAGCACTGAAAGTTGGGGCAGAGAGCAGCAATGCGGTGGGCAAGAAGTGCCAGGTATTGGTTGAACAGCCAGGGAGAGAGATTAGACCCCTGGGGAACACCAAAGGTAGAGATAGAGATGGGGAGAGGACGGACCCAAGCTGGACCTGGGAGGGTCGATCAGAGTGGAAGGAGGTCAGCCAAGCCAGGGCCTGTTCGGTGATACCCAGGTTAGCATGGAGATGGTTCAGGTTGACCGTGTCAAAGGCAGAAGAGAGATGAAGTAAGATAAGGACACAGGGGATGCTGAAATCAAGATTGGTGAGCAGGTCTTCACAGATTTTCAGGAGAGCAGTTTCTGTGATTCTGGCAGCTCTGAAGCCAGACTGATGGTCATGGAGACAACCAACAGATTCAGTGTGAAGATTAAGCTGGGAGATTGCCAGCTTTTCCAGGAGTTTGCCAAGGAAAGGAGTGATGGAGATTGGACGATAGTTAGCCGGGCAGGACGGGTCGGCAGAGGGTTTCTTAAGAAGAAGGTGCACAAGGGAGTGCTTCAAAAGGGAGGGGAAGACTCCAGTGGCGTAGCAGTGGTGGCAGAAATCAGCCAGAGCAGGAGCCAGGCTGTCAATGTGGTGCCTGATGGTTTTGGAGGAACAGGGGTGAACCTGTTGTGACGAGACTTTCATAGATCCGACTTGTCTAAAAACCTTGCTGGGGAGAACAGTAGAAAGGCAGAGAAGGAGAGAGGAGAGGTGACTGAGGAATCTTTGGTTTTCTGTTTGCTACAGTTTTTTCATTAGCTGGTTATCTAATAGCATTTGCCTTGGTTTTGTTTTCAAATGTTGTTTTTTTCTTCAATGTGTTGTTGTTTCTTTGTAAGGGGTAAGATGTGTTACGTTCTATCAATGTGTGTTCCAGAACACAGGTGGTTCTCGTTAGGAGAGAGCTGCTATCTGCCCTCTAGCTGAATAAATTGACCTTACTTGTACACATGCCTCCGGTGTTGTCCCTCAACTTATCAACACACAAACGAAAATGGCAGGAAAGATGTAAGGGCACCTAAAATCGAATTGTTCCGAATATGTCAGCTGGGGCCTGAGCTGGAGTGCTTGATGATGGCCAATGGGTGCCTTCCCCTGTATATAGCATACGAATGCCTTGCACTCATAATGCACTGTTTATATGTAGAATACAGCTTACCTGAGCTTAACTAAGAGGCTCAAAGCTGGCCTGTGTCTGGACTGCCATCTGTCTTCATGGTTACTACACCTTCCTGCACCCCTCCCATTGTCCTCTGTATTTACTCTCCTTGTGCACAGTTTCTCCCGTAGCTGCTTCCCCACAGTGCTTCCTAACCTCCATTGGTCTCCTAAGTGCCCCTCCCCTCCCTAAAGCACCCCCTCCATTCATGCGCATACCTTTCACAAAGATACATCCACTGGCACTGCAGAGACCTGTTTCTTGTCTCACCTTATTTTGTCATTTCTAATGCTGTGGAACCTCTTATCATCTCTTCTAGATTTCCCACTCAGAAAACTACTCTGGGTTGTTCTCAATGTTTGTCATTTCTTTGTATGTATTTTGATTGTATCCTGTATGCCTTCAGTTCCTGACTCATCGGCATTGCCTTTTCACTTTCGCACACATGTTCATTTGTTGAGTCCTCTATGCATAACAATTGTGCCTTTCGTTTTGCTTTTGTTTGCATACCTCTTGTATTTGTGCATATTCTCATGATATGCACTGGAGGAGCTTGCCACAAATGTTTGGCGTTTGCAGTTATGCACGAATCGCTTTATGCAACAGCTGCTGCTTTCATGCTATCAATCCTGTGGTCATCTTAGCATACTCCATTATGTGATTTTCAATCTGCATTTTATTTTAAAATAATCATGCTAAACTCTATATGAAAAAAGTATACAATTTAACAGAAGAACATTTATGACAAATGCAAATAGGCCGTATTAAATGGGAAGCCAACTTCAGATATAAAACAAAATACACATTATTTCAACTTGAAAAGTTCCCTACAAGTAGAAATGACAATGAGAATAATATAGCTATTTTATGTAGAAATGTTCTGATCATGAGCTACGCTTTTGCCTATTGCTTTTGTACTGAAATATGCGTGCACACATATGAGAACGTGTTTTTTTTTTTCTTAAAAAAAGACCATGAAATTAGGCTAGCAAAGTTATAAGGACATCTGCTCGTGGATTAGGGAGGCATTCAGTCTCGCCAGACATCCAAATATGTGTCTGAAGAAATATATCCTGTTTTGTCCGCAGAAACACAATCCCGTGCTCCCAGCTTAAATCTGCATGTGCCAGCGCTCGTTAAGGTGCTGTGCAAGAAGTTGGCATTACCCTTAATTGTGAAAGGAAAGTTCAAATGGAAGCGCGGCCAGCTCCCCCCGCCAGCAGACACGCTCCAGCTGTCCCTGCTACGCTCCAGCACTGTTCCGGCCTCGTTTCTGTTCTCCTTCTTTCCAGACAGATTTCAGCTTGTTTTTTTTCTAAATTCCTTCAAGCACAGTTATGAAAAATGCCGCTTGTCTGAACCATAGATTTATTTTCTCGGTAGTCATGAAAAAGCGGACTTTCTTTTAGTGTGCAGTTGGGCACAGAATGTGCAGTTGGGGAAGGTCTGTGTGCAGCTGGAACGTGCGATGTGTACAGTTGGAGAATGTGGACACTTTTGAAATGTATTTTCTGGACCTCGAAATCGCATCTTTGACCTGGATGGACTAATTTACACGCACTCTTTTGTTTCAACGTGTGTGACTTTTACCTGTTTAGAAACAAGACTGTTGTCATGGATCACATTAAGGAAACGTGCATTATGTATTCTATCGCAGGCTACCGAAAAGATTGCTACGCGAGTAGATTTCCTCAATTTAAACACGATCATTGCAGTGTCCAATACGTTGAACACAGGCATGTTTCTGTGCATAACTCCTAATAGAAAAACATGACACCATTTATATAAGATTAGAATGCACCCAATCTCCATACATAGAGCACAATTCAAAAGGTGTATTCAAATCTGCTCCTAATGTACAGAACCGTCCCTTGACTTTCCTGTCTGGGGATTTCCAGGCAGGCAATGATTGAAGACATCTTCGTAAATACCCATAAACGTGCAACTCTTCTTGAGACTTCCACATACAAGGTTTCCTCCTCTGTAGCCAATGCAAAACAGCTGTTCTGCGGCTCCATGCAGCCAACGGTGTCATCGTGTAATGGATTTCAAAATAGAAGTTTAATGTTTCTCCAAGTGACAAAGTCCTGTTTTTTTTGTTTTTTTTTACCTTCGAGTGGCAAGCTTCACATTGTAACAGTCTTGATCGTGGCGGCGCGGGCTATCCCAGTGAGTATGCAGCAAGAATCATAGTAGCGTTTTTGTAATTCAGTGACTCTGAAAATAACAAGCGCAGTATTTCCCATGATTCCATAATGTGACCTGGGAAAGACTGCACCGATCGCGGTATCTTCTGAAGGTGTATTTCTCTGAAGAGGGGCAAGATCCGTTTGGTAACACTGATGGGGTAAGGCTCTAAACAGAGCTTTTCCTGTCTGGGGGTTGTCAACTAACTCACACATTGTGTAAGTGGACAGCCTCCACATTTAAATGATCAGTTCCAAAAGTGTGCTGCATCTTGCATGACCGTGGAGTCGTAATGAGCTTCTCTTAGATGTTTAGATACATGTTTAGATACTTGTTGTGCTCACATGTGCAACCCAAACAATTCACACAGCACATTTTCACTATGGGAGCATTTTAGGCCACACAGATATGGTGATCCATTGCTTGTCCAGGATGGTTCCGGTGCCTCCTGAAGCAGGTTCTGGTATCTGATGAGCACATCAAAGAACCTCTGTCAGAAAACCAATGAGATTCTACTTGTGTTCTCATAAGGTGCATGAGCTATTCCAGGTGCCGATGCACGCCATGGCTGAAGGATTGCACCCACAAGGGAGGAGTACTCAGAAACGCAGAGGCATGTTCTGGGCACCAGCACACAGAGATCATTTCATTTTAGCATAAATCTGGAAGATGGAAGAAGCTAATTTAAGCCAGCCCCTGAAAGGAATGGCTGACCTCAGCAACTTTGCCACAGACCTTTTTTCACTCTCCAGTTCACCAATCACTAGATGTTGATTCTAGTGATAGTATGTTCATTTTAACACCTACCACATATTTCTGAAACAGGTTCCAATATTCTGCTTCTTCTAATAACCGAGGTCTGCTTCCTGATTCACAGTGACCAGATATTGTGAAGATGTCATTTCAGACATGTCTCTGCTCATCCCCTTGTAGTATTCAACTATTTGAAATATGAAGCCTTGCGCCTCTGTTGCCAGCTGTTGTGTACCTACGATGCAACATAGGAAAATTACACATTTGATCTTTGCAAGCCTTAACTATTCATTACTTGCACTGCAGGGGCCTATGGAACAATTGCATTGCAGTGGGCTAACATGCCTGTGCACATCATTTTCTGGGTGAGCTTCTTGTCCTGTATGATCCATTGGATCTGAACATATTTATATGATATGATATTGATTGGGTTTACATATCGATGACTAATTGACAAGTCTCTGCATCTTGGTGTTAAAGAGTTAAAAAGAAGACCTCTCACACTGCACACTAAGCATTACACCTCATACTTTGCCAGTAAAGATTTCTATTTTTTACTGATAGCATCACTCCTGTTGTTAAGAGATCCCACAATCGGTTTTGAAGATATACTATGGATCTTTAAGTCTTTGAGATGGAAATAATGGAAATTTGATAGTCTATCGGTTTTGATAAATCTGATCTTCTTCCATGTAAATGGCATGTATTATCAAAATGGTAAGGGAGGCATTTACTGTTGTTTCATTGCAATTGGAAGGCATCCATCAAATGTAATGATATCCTGTTGTATCTGCTTTGCCTAGAGCACTGCCGAAGAACTCATCAAATCTCCTAAAGCTTGTTGATAGACGATTATTTACCCCTAGTTTATCTCTCTATCATAAGTCCACAGAGGCACCCACTTTCAAACACAAAGTCATCCTCTAAATATTATGATGCTCTAAAAGACACTAGGCATTCTAAACGTTTCTACTCATTGGGCCTCATTTCGAGTTTGGAGGTAGCCATGGTGCTATTAGCACCATGGCCGCCTCCAAACAGGGCTCCATTACCGGGTTCCTGCAATGGGGACTTACCGGGTCATTCCGATATAGCAGGACCCAGTAATTCCTCCTTGCAGGAACCATTCCCCATTCCCATTTGAGCCCCCATAGGGCTCAATGGGAATGGGGAGGGAGGGAATGACAAGCACATTACAAGTGGCCCATTATTACCTCCCTCTTCCCCTCGTGGGACCCGGAAAAGACATCTGGTTTTACCAGACATCTTATCCGGGTCCCGCAAAGGGAACCTCATAATCGGCGCTCCCGTAATGAAGGGCGCCTGTCCCTTACCGGCTCCCTTCATTATGGGAGCGCCAGGGTTATAATGAGGCCCATTGTTAACTACATCATAAACAGTACTAGTTTCTCACTAGAACATTTTATATAATTCATGTATGGTTACACATTTGAATTTCTCTCACATCAAAACAAGCATGCTACCAGAAAAAGTTATAACAACCAACATTCAAAGTACATAGGTAATGCACCCCCCTCCCCTGTGCAGGTGTGAGATAATGAAACTATTCGCTATGTAGAACCCACTTGATAAATAGACAATAACCGGTTAGCATCGGACTATGTTTTAAATCGTATACATGCAAAAGGTGGCTTGTTTGTATTTGCTCATGTAAGATTGAATTCACAGGTAATGTCCTCGGGAATCTATATGTATTGTTTGAGTCCACATGTGTCCTATGTTTTCTGAATGTGTGGGTGCAGTTCTTGACATGTGCATGTGACTTTCATTAAACCTGGATTTGTGCTTTGTTTGCCTATCAGTGTAGGTGTGTGTGTATGGCTTTCCTTGCACTTGAAAGTATCCCTCGAACCAGATGCATACATCATTTTAAAAGGGCCGGCTGGAAATGCTTTCAGTCTCTTTATACTTCTGAGCTCGATATGTACTTTTCTCCAGTAACTGATGCATATTTGAAAAACACCTTTCCCTCTCACATTACACAAAACTCTTCCTGCGCTTTGAAGGCAAGGGATTGCAAATGATGTGCACTTTGTACGGTTCTGTTTTAATAGAATTCATTATTTAAGTATTCATTTTGTAGCACAGCCATCCCGACTATAAATATGGCTTTCCTCAACTACATTAAATGCATTTTGTCATCCCACGTGGTAGAGCTTTGCATGGTGTGATGACACACAATTATTTCGCACCAGTTTAAACCACTGTACTAATCCCTATACTACACTACATTCACAAATAATATTTAACTTTGCAGTGAAAAACAAATTCCAAATCTGAAAGCCTTTTGGCTGCCACTTGAAAGTGGGATTTCATTTGAAAAGTGGATTGGGCCTTAAAGAAACTGTAACTACCTTTACATTGAATATACATAAGAACCGATCATTTTGAGATATTAGCATCTGTGTCCCTGATTTCGAATTGCCCCTCCCTGCATTTCTAGTCCTGTTACCTTCCAAAATTTCACTCAGATCAAGTTGGAACATTTGGGGAATTGGTAGGGGGTTCTTTTGATTTACCTTTTAAGATGCAACCTTTGGTTTTGGGAGAACCAGCAAGGGACCCAGTCAGGCAGGCACCATTCTGCCTGCAAACCCCTAATTCAGGCTGCTTATTTTGAAGTCAATTCAATTGCTCAGTCTTTTCATCCTTCCATAGACGGCTCTGGCTTCCTTGACAAATCTTCCCTCTGTGTAAATCAGTTATTTTGTTTTCCAATCTCCAGTGTGCTCCCCTTCTAAGTCTTCCTCGCCCAAATCTATATTCCATAACATCAGTCCAAGATGGCTGCCTCTTGTAGCCAGTGGGCACTAGTATAATGTGGCAGGGGAGTGGGCATGGATGTACTAAATGTATAAAATGTTATTTGGGAATGCTACCCAGAGGCTATTCTGATGGATTCACTATTGTGTGAAAAGGGGATCAATGAAAGGTATGCAGAGCATTGGGAAATATGTAGGGCTGAGATAGCATTGGGAAATATGTAGGGCTGAGATACCAAGTTTTATGCAATGTATCATGAACGGAAGTTTGAGATCCCTAGTTAGATGAAGTTAGAGAACTAATATGTAGCCTGATCATAGGCCTAAGCACCAGTGGTGAGGAACAGATGAAACCGTGGGCATGCACCCAGAAGAGTGTAAATACAAAAGGACACTCTGAACATATGGATAGTGCATTGCTTGAATGGAGCCTGTACACCAGGGACATGAGAATAAGTAACTTGCAGGAAATGGGGAGAAAGCGAGGTAGGAGGTTATGAACAAGGACGGAGAACACATTAAAAGTACTGAAAGCAAGGGAATAGCACATGGACGAAGCAGGCTAGGGAACAAGGGGGGGAGGAGAATGAGTAAGGGGAAACTGTGAACAGGAGGGTGCACATGCATAATAACATTTACAGGCCGATTCATGGAATTAATTTGCGCTGAAATTTTCGGCGCAAGCGTGTGAAAGCGTGCGAATAGCAGCGCAAGTGTGAAAATCGCAGTGAAACCCACGCACAGCGATTCATGGAAGTCCGTGCGCGTGTAAATCCCAGGATGTGCGCCAAAATTCTGTGTGGCGCACGCTGGCGCACACGTCTCCAAACAGTGTGTGCTACGTGCACAGCGAAATCGCACATAGCGCGGCGCACACCACAAAAGAAGGCGGAACAGGGGGCGTGACACGCGGAATGGGGAACAACGCGTGAAAATGTGGGCGTCACAGGGGAAGTACAGGAGGAAAATGCACGGAACGCCCACACGCACGTTCAAAACACGTATTCATGGAATCGAACGGGGCTAACGCGTGCGCCAAAAAATACGCGCTAATCCGGAAACACGTACGCCAGCAGGAAGCAGGCGTACGTGGACCCGCGCAGCATAAAAATGCGTGCAAACAGCAAACAAGCTCAGACGCCAGGATGAATATACCTTTCCTAGCAGCAGTGGTCGTGGGATACCGCAGGAGGAGGAGGAGGATAGTCGGGCCTAGAATATTTACACCCAGAACCAGCCTTTTTTGGATGCCTGATGACCAGGTGTATGGGAGGTACAGGTTTCCACCTCACATAATGCTCGACCTGGTCAGTGAGTGGGAGGATGACCTCACATCACCCACCCTGTGCTCCCAAGCACTCAGCCCCCTGGAGAAGGTCCTCAATGTACTGCACTTCTTGGCCACTGGATCATTTCAGCGGACAACTGCTATAGTGGGGGGGTGTCACAGGCCACGCAGTCACGCTGCCTACACCAGGTGTTGGCCATCATGACTGCACGCCCATCAGTCCGCAGGCACATATACCTGCCCAGAACACCTGCAGAAAGGCAGGCTGCCATCCAGGATTTTTATGGGGTGGCACAATTCCCCAAAGTGCTAGGTGCCATTGATTGCACCCATGTGGTTCTACGTCTCCCCAGGGCATCAGAGCACATCTACAGAAACCGCAAGCACTGGCATTCCATCAACGTCCAGGTAGTATGTGATGCCAAGGGAATCATCACCTCTTTATATGCCAACTATCCAGGCTCCACCCACGACAGTTTCATTTACAGAATGTCAACCCTAAACCGGGACCTAGAAGCTGGGCGGCATGGCGATACATGGCTGCTCGGTGAGTATAAATGCCTCTGCACATGCATGCATGTCAGATACTGAGTAATGTCACAACCCCACTAATGATAACCATCATCACCTCCCCAGGGGACAGTGCCTACCCTCTGAGCACCCACATGATGACGCCAATTCGGAACCCCACCACGCCACCCGAGGTAAGATACAACACAGCCCATATTGCAACCTCAGGCATAGTGGAGCGCACATTCGGAGTGCTCAAGTCACACTTTTGCTCCCTTGACCGTTCTGGTGGGCAGCTACTATACGCTCTCCCAGTAGTGTGCAGGATCATAGTGGCAGCATGTGTCCTGCACAACGTTGCAACACGCCGGGGCCTGCCGGTGGACATGGTGGTGCCCCCACATCCCCAATCACATGCATGCCTGCTGCGCATGGGAGGGGAAAGGGCACGTGGTGAGGCAGCCCGTACGCAGCTGGTGGCCAATTACTTCACCTAAAATCACACCCCTGTGGAGTGCACACAGCCCTGGCACATACCAGCTGACAATCAATGATGATGACATAAGGGACAGTCAACTGTCACTACCATACCAGCCTGAGATTGGTCACCTGGAAGTGCTACATTGTGTGCATCCCTACCTACTTAAACACAACCAATGATGTCTGATAAAAAGACACACATTCATGCTGCATGAATGACTACCCCCTTGCAAAATACAACATGAAAATAGTGCCATGTCACCCAACCCCTCCCCATCTCAGCTACCCAACACACCATGGCATGTCATGCAATGTGAAAGCAACCAAATGAATGCACAACACATGACACAAGTGTCACAAAGTGCACTGTCCGAAATGGAAACAGGCCACAGACAATATGCATCAATAAGAAACAGCACACATGAACAAATACTTACCAGAAACACAATACAGAAACACAGGATGAAACAGTGGCAAAATATGACAGTACAAATTCAAAGTAGTGCAAGTCTTACAACCTGAATACGCCAGCACATCAACCCCTTCCATCTGTTCAGTGTTACTGCCACGCAAATGTCTCAGTGTACTGCATACAACAAGAACTCCATCTGCAAAGTAGACGGCCTTGTGAAGACATGAGGAAGGAACCTGCAAATTAGGAGGAAGACAAGGATGCACAAGCACATATCAATACACCATGCAGTGTAGAAAACAACAACAATATCCACTAGGAATGTCTACACGGTATTGACTACAGACTGCCCACACAGCTCATGGGAGCCCAACGTCACTGTGTAATTCACGGTCACTTGGTCACACCATTTGCAAGCCCATGGTAACGGGAAGCAGGAGGGGTGTGTGTCTCACGAACCCAAGCATCTAACCCAAACTCAGGACAAGCCTGCATGTGCCCAGCCGGAATACAGTGGATGCCCACGGGAACCACACAAGGCAACACACTGTAAAATAAAATAAAAAAATGGCCATGTGGGGGCCAGGGTGGGTGGGGTGGGGGAGGCCACCCAGGAGGTTCGAGGACAGGGTGCACCCCAACACCCACCTGCGTGGATGTTGCGAAAAGAAAATACCTCCTTGGGCTCATGGCCTGCATGGCTATGCCATTGTGGGAGAACTGCTGTCGCCGTCCTCACCCTCTGCTGCTGCATCAGGAGGTGGTGGCACTATGGGAGGCAGCACACGCAAAGCCCTGGTATGGTCCTCCATGGCAGCAAGCATGCAGGTCTGGAAGGTCTGATTCTGGAGGATTAATGTGCGGAGATCCCCATGCAGCACCTCACGGGTTGCCTGCATTTTTGCACGCATGGCCTCGTGTGATGCCCGGATCTCCTCACGTGTTGCCTGCATCTCAGGTGAGAGTGAACGTGTGAGCTGCTCCAGCTGCTGTTCTGCCCTAAGATTAGTGGAAGCCCCAAGGTCAACCAAAGTCTGCCTGAGGGTATGTAGTTCTTCCCTCAGGGCTTCCCTGTGGGCCTGGGACTCTATTGATATCGATTGGCGCAGAGTCTCCAGTGCCGCCCGTCGGTCCCTGTTGGACGCCAACATGTCTTCCCTGTGTGATTGGCAAATGGAGTCTGTTGCCTGCTGTTGTTGCTCCATCTGCATTTCAGGGGGGATAATGGAAATGGCCACCCTCTCCATTGCCTGAGCCATCATTTCTACTGATGCTGCCTGTTGGGTTGCAATACCGTACATGGAGTTTTCCCATACAGTATTGCCTGGTGGCGCACGGCCACCGCGTCGACGGGCACCACAACTGTTTGGGGCAAGGCGATCTGCACCTTGCTGTGCTGGCACTGCCTGAGGCTGCAGGACTGCATTCCCCCTCTGATCTGCTGGCCCAGGAACAGGATCAGATGCTGTGGAGTGTGACCCTGCATCCGTAACCGCCAAAGGCGGACCTACCACCACTGACATCCCCTAAGAGGGTTCTCCCCCTGGTGCAGGTGGGTTGGACAGAACAGAATCCCTGCCAGAAACACTTACCTCCGATGGCACATAAGTCTCATCATCCGATTCAGCACCCGAATAGAGGTATGGCGAGGTGCACCCAGAGACACCCGTGGAGAGTATGGCCTGCAGTAACACTGAGTTCTCACCCACCACCACACCACGTCCCCCACTGGTTCCCTGTCGTGCCAGAGATTCCTCCTGGGTCTGCACCATCTCCTCAACCTCAACAGCATCAAGTGCATCATCACCTGCAAAAACATGAAAGACAACAAATGGAAACAGGCATGAGCACCATAGCACACACATAGGCTGTGACAAGCCACAGATCCAGTACATGATCAACACATGTCCCACATGACTATAACCCTGCCATGCATGCACTCTCAAGGAGTTGGAAGTGGAGTCAAAAAGGCAGACACTGGGGAGAGCAAGATGGAAAAGCAACACATTTGTAGCATGTTGGGTAGCACAAGCATCACACATCAGGCTGTGAGTGGCATGTCCAATACACATACATGACACATGCCACCACACAAATGTCATGTAGCATATTCTCGGTAAAGTACAAAACTACAGCAATATGTCAGTGATTGAGTACTGTCACACATCCATGTGACATCGACATGATGAGAAGATTAATGCTGAATAGTGTTTCAAAATATGCATGTGCCACACACTGAAACACATCCAGTGTCCAGAAATACTGTCATTGTGGGATGATCAAAGGTTGGTCACTTTGACATCACAGGAAACATCTGTCATGTTCCACATTAAAACAGCCCCTTATAATAATTTGTATGCAGGCCAATACTCCATCAGCCTGAATGGTGTAATCATTAACATAACCAGGCAATAATAGTGCCCCAGTGTGGCCTGTAAACAATGACCGAAGCATATCACATATGTCGCAATAGGGCATAAAATTGTCTAGCAAAAAGGGGAGAGTGCAAACAATCAGCATGAATGAAGACTTACTAAATCAGACCAATGTAGTTGCAAGAGAAAAGGTCAGGGCAGTTGCACAAATGTGGGCTTAATAGGCAACTCTGGCCAGAAGGGATACAGTCATACCCAAATCCAAGGCACGTGAATGTATGGGAGGAAGCACATGGGTGACCCATACCACTCAGGTGCACACACCCTCACCTGGCACTCAATCTGAACTCGTCACCCAAACAACATACACATGGATTACACACACATGCATGGGCACTCACCGGACAATGCATCATAATCAGGTAGTTCTCCCACGCCTTGTATCTGTTCCTCTGTGACGAAGGCCCCAGCAACAGACTCATGTTCAGTGAGTTCGTTGTCCTCTGGTGGAGACCCACCGCCAGTCACCAGAGTAGCAGCATGATTTGAGGCCAGCGTGTTCTTTGCTCTGCGTTTCAGGTCCTTCCACCGTTTGTAGCAATCATCAGCTGTGCGCCTCACAAATCCAAGGGCACTTATGAGGTCGGCGATGATCTGCCAGTGTGCCTTACGTTGACCATTTGTGGTCTTGGACCCTGCAGTCACCAGCATTTCGTGGCTATGTGCCGACACATAGGACACAAGTGCATCAAGTTCCGCGTCATTAAAGCAAGGCTTCCTTGACGTGCCGGAGTGTGTAGCCGTGTCTGGGGTCTCAGCCTGTCGTGCCAGAGCACCCTTCTCCCTCTTCTTTAAAGGTGGAGCTGAGCCAGAGTGGCTTACACCGCTCAGGTCTGTAGATGCAGAAGCACCGGTGGACTGGGTAGTAGGAGTGTGGGAATGCACAATGACCATAGGTCTTGTTGCAGGCATTGGTTGCAGGTTAATGTTGGCAGGGGGAACGTCAGTTTGATGGACCTGGACCGACACTGGCCTGGCTGGGAGAGTCAGAGCTGGGGCGGATGGAGCTGGAGCTGCCCCTGCAGCCTCCCCACCCTGCCTACTCGGGGCAGCAGATGACATAGCTGCCCCAGATCCACGTGGCTTGGTGACAACAACTTGCACCGCCACACGTGGCCTAGACTTGCTGACCTGGAAGTCAGCCTTGGAGTCATCCTGTGCCAGGTCAGGTGCCACAATGGGCTGTTCCAACAAGGGCTGAGCTGGGATGGTGTCAGCCACGTTCCCCTCAACCATGGGGGGGTCATGGGTGTCCCTGATTGGTCCTCCACACATGGGGGTATAAGGGCACCCTGCAAAGCCCGCCACATCCCCTACCGCACCCACCACGGCCACCTTTTGAAGGTCGGCCACCTTTGCCTCCCTTACTGCTTGGTCGCCTCCCAACCATGGCACTGATGTTGTTGTGTGTATGGGAGTTGCAGTAAACAATTGTCCTGGGCAATTGGGGATCAAAGGGGTAGGGTACTAGATGGAATTCGTACCCTAGTGCTCTAGCAAGGCTGTCTGTGACCCCTGGGGGAAGATGACGGGTCACGCAACACACAGGCAGCCCAAAATCAAAAAATAACGTGCACGCAACCCCTCGTAGATGTCAGGTACTGTCAGGTTGGAGTGACATATTCTTTTACATACAGTATCATATACTCATTTACATTGGGTCAGGGGAGACACATATTTAGTATAGAAAGGTTTTGAGAAGTTATTATGGGTTATATTTTTAAACAGCCAATTTTGCCCTTAACCTTCATTGCAGTCTATGGAAAATGCCCCAAGCCAAGATGGAGGTTCTCAGTCTAAATTCTAATTGGCTGGAGATTGTTTATAGGGAGGACAGTGAACATTCTAAACTGCCTTTCATTGTCTTTGCCCAGCTGAGAGGTCGTGCTATGCTGCTCCTGCTTAACTTGTTCAGGGGTGTCAAGTTTCAAGCAGTCGAGCGGCATCTTTGAAAATATAACAGGAGTCGTGTATGGAGTTTCGTGGAGACACAGGACAGGAGTGAGAAATTTCCAATTTTCTGAGAAAAGAAGTTTTCAAGACTCAATCACAAGATAAGTGACTTTCCATGTTTTGATGAACTTTGTAAAAAGGTTATATTAATTTAAAAGGATTTGAATCGCAAACCTGTATCTAAAAACTGTAGCGCGTACGTTTGTTTTCTTTCCTACGTATCATTTCAAACTAGCGCGTGATTTTTCCGTTACCTTGAGCCTGCGCGTGTGACTCTGTGCGTGAGAGTGAAGCGCGAGCGTGAACTTTTGACTCGCGTTTACTGTTCATATACGCAAGGGTTTTGCTACGTGAGTTCGCGTGTGTATTTTATTACGCGTTTCGAATCTGCGCGTGCGCAAGAACAAATCTATGTGGAGCTTCCGCGTGAGCTCTCAGAAGTGTCACGTGATAAAATAAAAGCGCGTGTGCTTTTTTCCCGCGATTTGGTTTTTGCGCGTGTGCGTATTTTTTCGTGGGGTGGACTTTAGCGCGAGTGTGTTTAACTCGCGTCTTGGACTTTAGCGCATGTGCGTCCCTCCCGCTATTTGGATTTCCAGCGCGTGTGCGTATTTCCCGCGACTTGGAGTAAAGCGCGTGTGTTTTTTCCCGCGGTTTGGATTTTCAGCGCGTGTGCGTATTTCCCGCGACTTGGATTAAAGCGCGTGTGTTTTATCCCGCGGTTTGGATTTTCAGCGCGTATGCGTTTTACCCGCGGTTTGGATTTTTAGCGCGTGTGCTGAATTTTTCCACGTGAAGATTTCATCGCAAGTTTTAAAATTGTTCAAGAGTAAAAGACACTCTAAAAAGAAAATATAAAAATAAATACAAGAACTTAAAAGAACTTCCTTAAACTTATTTAAAGAACTTTAGACTTTGTTCAAGAATCTTGAGGTTGAGAAGACGAACTACAAAGTTAAATATTACATTCATGGACCTGCTGAGAAGGCTGAATGATCTTTAAGATTCTGGTCAACAAGTAAGGAAGTCTTGTCTGCTTATCACTTCTCTGGGCATTCTGAAGAGAAGTACCATGTATGGTTTTTTGACTATTTTGGTAAAGGATATAGAGTTTTAAGGTTAGTATAGTAACCCATTGAGTAATGAGGTGTATTATATGTTTATGTTTTTAACTACAGGTGAAGAACCAGCTAGTTGATAGCTTCCAGCCTGGTGTTTGTTAATTTGTCCATTCCCCCTTTCCCCTGGAAGTGAGGTAAACTGAGCGGTTATATATATTATCAGCTCAGAGTGCCACATTTTGGGTGGATTGTCGGGGGTTCAGCAGCTTCCGCAGACACCAGGATCTCAGCCTGACAGTAGACCATGTGCATGAAAAAATGTACCCGCACTACGCTGTGGCACCCAGAAACACAAAAATAAGCGTACATGTAATACATGCAGCCTACAATGACCACTGAAGGGGTACGCGACACACGGGGCAAGCACAGTTGGTAAATAGGTGCGCGACTCACCGTCGGCCTGGAAAAAGAACGTGAAAAATACGCGCGTGTGCGCGTTGGCAACACCCCCGCCAAAAGAAGAATTGTACGCTGTCTGAGGAGACAGGACAAAAGAAGAAGTGAACGCTGTTTGAGGAAACAGGCCCAACAAAAATCAGAAAAAAGCTGTCAGAGGTAACAGGGAGTATGAACTTGAAACGCTGTGAAGTAATCGCGTGTGAATCAACAAGAAGTACAGAATTCACCCACTCGCTCTCCACGAAAAGCACGTACAAGGAAATGGTGTCCGACACGTAGCTTTTAAACCGGCCCACACGTACACGTCACATACGCGTGTACGCGCTAAGGCCCTTTCCTCCAATTACACGAGCTGACACTCGGACGTGCATTTTTTGGATGTGTACGATGAACATGCACCCATGTTGATGGAAACGCCTGCGCACGTCACTTACGCGTGTAGGCCCTTTCCTCGGAATACACGCATCCACACGTGGACATGCAGTTTTTCCATGCGCGATGCCACATCACGAGGGAAACGCCCCTGCGGGTCACAGAAGTGCTTACGTGCTAAGGGCCTTTGGTCCAATGAAACCGCGTACATGTGCTAACGCGCTCACGCGCGAAGGGCCTTTCCTCGAATTACACGCTGATGTGCAAGATTTTCACGTGCCAAATCACTCCGTATCAAGCTGGCCACGCAACAATACACGGAAGACCACACGCCTGCCCAGAAGGCCGAATTACTGCCCCCCAGAGCCCCGAGCATGCTCCCACCTGCCATCTGTTGCTGCCTGACTGCCTGCTGCCCACGTGCCCTGCTATTTGCTGCCTGCACGTCAGCCAGGGGTGCAGTTGCTGTGACCACCCCTGCTGGAACCGAAGACTCCCTACTGGGATACCATCGCTCCACAGCCCAGCCCCAGGACCCAGTTGCCCACCCACTCCTGCCTCTGGAGTTGCCATGTCGGGCACAACACCATCTGGCACCACTGGCAACCCCCAGCCAGAGAGGCAGAGGGCCACCAGCTTCAGTGCTAGGGAAGTTGGTGTCCTGGTGGAGCAAGTCCTGGGGCAGTATGATGCCCTCTTTGGAAGTTTGCACGTCGACAAGGAAGGACAGACAAGGATCTGGATGGACATCGTGACTGCCATCAATGCGGAGGGGGTGGCAGTCCGTGACTTACATCATGTCAAGAAGCGCTGGGAGGACTTCAGATCCAGGACCCTCAACAAGGGTCCAGCTGTCGGACCACCACATGAGGGTCCTGGAACGCATATGCCCAGTTCTCTACGTCCAGATCCTTGAGAGGCAGACCCGTCTGGAGTCGAGTGGTAAGTGTACATGCATGGTGATTGGACGATGTGCATGTCGTGGTGTGCCTGTAGTGTGCAGGTTGCACATGTGTTTTTTGTAGGGCCATGTAGGGATGTGTATGAACATGGGCGTGAGGCTGCCACATGTGAGTCCTCTCAGGTGTGAGACACATCGATGGAGTTTGTGTTGGTAAGCATGCTGGGCAAATGCAGGTTTGGGAGCACACATGTTTGGATTTTTGTGTATGTACATTGGCATGGTTGTGGCATGGATGTTGGTTCATTATGCATGTATCTGCACTGTATACATGTGCATGTATGTGTATTTGACAAGTGTGCAACTGTGATGCAACATGGATGCACGTGACACTGATATGTAGAAGGCTGAATGTCAGATGTGACATGTATGGTGATCTCATCACTGCGACAGTTGGATATGTACACATGCATGTAAGTGTGGTGGCGTGTGTGCATGTCTAGTGCACTCCCATTGTATCATGTGATGTCCGGCTCACCTTTGGCTGTACATGCTGTTGAATGTGTATGGATGCTGCTGCCTGGTGCAATATTGCTGTGGAAATGCTCATGTGTGTGAGTTAAAATGACATGTGTATCATGGAGTGTGATGCCGTGTCTGAATTTTGACTATGCCACTCGTGTACAACTGTCATGTGTGTATCAGTCCAATGTACTGTGCCCTGATGCCTGTGTTTTATCTCTCCCTGTCTGCAGCGTCGACTGATGAAGAGGGCGGAGAGAGTGCTGTGGAGCACAGTGGCAGGGATCGCACCACCAGCCGGAGACGCAAGGCCTGGCTCCCCTCCCAGATTGTCATCTCATCGGGAGTGACGAGTCTGGTGCCGTGTCCCAGGCCACAGCTGCCGAGGCTGAGGTTGGAGGTGGACTCCTCGGCAGCAGAAGGGGCAGCTGAGACCCCACAGGGTCCGATGGAGGAAGATGGCATGGAGTCATCCAGTTTGGTGGGGGGTTTGGTGGAGGAGGAGGCCGTGGAAGGGACACACACGGGGTCTGGAGGTGGGGATTCCACTGGTGCTAGTGGTGCAGTGCAGGACCAGGGACAGGAGGCAGCACAGGCCGCCACGGAGGTGCCTGTGTGCAATCCTGTCCCTGATCCTGTCACTGCATCATCTGGCTCCAGCAGGGATGCCTACGTCCAGACCCGTTTTCAGGGAGGGGATGAGCGCACAACAACTCGCCTTCCTCTCCCTGCAGACGTGGCTATCCGGGACCGGGTTGAGCCTGTACTGGGTGGGGTGGCGTTGCTTCAACGGGCCATGCGAGGTGACATGCAGTCTTTTCATGTGGAGACTGCACGTCATCTTGAATGGCTCGTTGACCGCGTTGACCTACTGGGACAGCTCACCAGGGCCGGATTCCTCCATTTGCTGGACCTTGTTCCGACCCCCTCCTCACCTGAACCCCCTATGCACCAGTCGTCCTCCATGCCATCTTCCCACCCATGTATCACCTGGGTACCCTGTGGAGCTGCCTCTGACCCTGCGGCCAGGCTAGTGGAGGACACATCCCTGCCACAGTCGGGAGTCGGATGTCCAGCAGGGGTGGCCACCTCAACAACTGCACCCCAGCCGGAGGAGGATGTGCAGGCAGCAAGAGCCAGGGCACAGGCAGAGGCACAGCAGCAGAAGCAACAAGGTGGGAGCCATGATGGCTCGGGGCCTTCAACATCGGAGGGGCAGGCATCGGCCATAGGGCAGGAGGACCCTGGATTTCAAGTGTCTTCCGTGTGGCAGCGGTTGGGCCACGCCATAGATGCGGAGCGACAGCAGGCGGAAGAGGCACGGCTCACAATGGTCAGGGCAGAGAACTCCATGCGGGGGGCCCTGAGGCGGGCCGAGTGCCTCGAGGCAATTCGCAGGGAGTTGGAGGAGAATATGTCGTTGTCCCTGCGAACCCTCGGGGCCATGGAAGAGGACCGCCTCCAGGACATTGAGCGGGAGTTCGATGATGCCCTAACCAGGGACATCCAAAAGTGAGCTGTCGGACTAGCCCGCTGCCATTGTAAATAGTTTTTAGAGTTAGGTTTTCTTTTCCTTTTCCTTTTATTTGTGGTCAATGGACAATGCCACACACATTTGTATGTAGTTTTATTTTTAGGTAGTTTCTTAGGTAGGTTTCATTTGTTTGGTTGGGCTCATGGACCCTTTACATCATTGGACAATGGATTCATTTGATATCTTTTTTGGAATTTTGCACATGGATTAATGGATTTTTATTTTGGACAATGGATTGTATATAGTTTGATCTTGGATTAATTTTGATTTTTTTTTTCATTATGGACATGGAGAAATGGATTTGTTTTTTCCGGACAATGTATTGTAAATAGTTGGATTATGGATTGATTTCTCTTTTTTATTTATCATTATGAACATGAAACAATGGATATAATTTTTTTACCTTTCCTTTGGATTTGCGTTGGTGGAGGGAGAGTTAGGACTGTTTTTCTTTCAAAGATTGGTTATCATTTTCATTCACTCATCTTTTTCACATGCTTTTCATTTCATGTTTGATATTTTGGTATGCTTTCATTTCATTTATTTATTTATGTACATAATACATTCTCATATGTTAGTTCCATGTGTGGGATTCGCTCATTGGGTTGATGCATGTGAAAATGTGGGTTTACACAAGCAATGACAACCAGTGTATGTGTGTGATGGACATGTGTTAATGTACATAGTTGAGTTTTGGTTGTGTCTTGAGATGGGCATGTCAGTGTGGGGTGGATTGGGAAATCATTGCGTCTCAAGAATAGGCATATGTTTTTTTGGTGTAGAAGTGGGCCATGATTGTGCATCTTTATTTCGTGTAGGGGGGGACATGAGTGGGACATGAGTGGGGTCCTGCTGGCAGGTGTCCCGGACTGCTGGGGGGTGGGGGTGCTGGGGGACATGAGTGGGGGCCTGCTGGCAGGTGCCCCACACTGCTGGGGGGTGGGGGTGCAGGGGGACATGAGTGGGACATGAGTGGGGGCCTGCTGGCAGGTGCCCCGCACTGCTGGGGTGTGGGGGTACAGGGGGACATGAGTGGGGGCCTGCTGGCAGGTGCCCCGCACTGCTGGGGGGTGTGGGTGCAGGGGGACATGAGTGGGGCATGAGTGGGGGCCTGCTGGCAGGTGCCCCGCACTGCTGGGAGGTGGGGGTGCAGGGGACATGAGTGGGGGCTTGCTGGCAGGTGCCCCGCACTGCTGGGGGGTGGGGGTGCAGGGGGACATGAGTGGGACATGAGTGGGGGCCTGCTGGCAGGTGCCCCGCACTGCTGGGGGGTGGCGGTTCAGGGGGACATGAGTGGGACATGAGTGGGGGCCTGCTGGCAGGTGCCCTGCACTGCTGGGGGGTGGAGGTGCAGAGGGACATGAGTGGGGGCCTGCTGGCAGGTGCCCTGGACTGCTGGGGGTGGGGGTTCTGGGGGACATGAGTGGGGGCCTGCTGGCAGGTGCCCCGGACTGCTGGGGGGTGGGGTTGCTGGGGGACATGAGTAGTGGCCTGCTGGCAGGTGCCCCAGACTGATGTGGGGTGGGGGTGCTGGGGGACATGAGTGGGGGCCTGCTGGCAGGTGCCCCGGACTGCTGGGGGTGGGGGTGCAGGGGGACATGAGTGGGGGCCTGCTGGCAGGTGCCCCGGACTGCTGGGGGTGGGGTTGCTGGGGGACATGAGTGGGGGCCTGCTGGCAGGTGCCCCGGACTGCTGGGGGGTGGGGGTGCTGTCAGACATGAGTGGGGGCCTGCTGGCAGTTGCCCCACACTGCTGGGGGGTGGTGGTGCAGGGGGACATAAGTGGGGGCCTGCTGGCAGGTGCCCCAGACTGCTGGGGGTGGGGTTGCTGGGGGACCTGAGTGGGACATGAGTGGGGGTGGGGTTGCTGGGGGACATGAGTTGGGGCCTGCTGACAGGTGCCCCGGACTGCTGGGGGGTGGGGTTGCTGGGGGACATGAGTGAGACATGAGTGGGGGTGGAGTTGCTGGGGGACATGAGTGGGGGCCTGCTGGCAGGTGCCCCGGACTGCTGGGGGGTGGGGGTGCTGTCGGACATGAGTGGGGGCCTGCTGGCAGTTGCCCCAGACTGCTGTGGGGTGGGGGTTCTGGGGGACATGAGTGGGGGCCTGCTGGCAGGTGCCCCGGACTGCTGGGGGGTGGGGTTGCTGGGGGACATGAGTGGGACATGAGTGGGGGTGGGGTTGCTGGGGGACATGAGTGGGGGCCTGCTGGCAGGTGCCCCGGACTGCTGGGGGGTGGGGGTGCTGTCGGGCATGAGTGGGGGCCTGCTGGCAGTTGCCCCACACTGCTGGGGAGTGGCGGTGCTGGGGGACATGAGTGAGGGCCTGTTGGCAGATGCCCCGCACTGCTGGGGGACATGAGTGGGACATGAGTGGGGGCCTGCTGGCAGGTGCCCCCAAATGCTGGGGTTGGGGGTGCATGGGGACATGAGTTGGTGATCAGTAGTAGCTGACATGTGGCTTGGCTGGGGGACATGCCCATGGTGGATGGGTTGCCTGCGGGTCATGACCAGAGGTGCAGAGTAGTCCCCTGTGGTGTGGGCTGCCTGCAGGGGCCGTGGAGGGTGTAGAGGGAACACCTGGGAGGACCCACACTGCCAATTCATGTGTAGGACTCCCCGCGCACCCCAGAAATACACCTACCCTGCTCAAATCGCGTGTGAGACTTCATGCGAACCCCAGTTATACACGTACCCCGCTCGCACAGGGCCATTCGCGTGTGAAACTTCCCGCGCACCCCCGAAATACATGTACCATGCTCAAATCGCATGTGAGACTTCACGCGAACCCCAGTTATACACGTACCCCACTCGCACAGGGCCAATCGCGTGTGAAACTTCCCGCAAACCCCAGTTATACACGTACCCCACTCGCACAGTGACAATCGCGTGTGAAACTTCCCGCGAACCCCAGTTATACACGTACCCCACTCGCACAGGGCCATTCACGTGTGAAACTTCCTGCGCACCCCTGAAATACACATACCATGCTTAAATCGCGTGTGAGACTTCACGTGAACCCCAGTTATACACGTACCCCACTCGCACAGGGCCAATTGCGTGTGAAACTTCCCGCGAACCCCAGTTATACACGTACCCCACTCGCACAGGGCCAATCGCATGTGAAACTTCCCGCGAACCCGTTATACACGTACCCCACTCGCACAGGGCCATTCGCGTGTGATACTTCCCGCGCACCCCCGAAATACACATACCATGCTCAAATTGCATGTGAGACTTCCCGCGCACCCCAGTTATACACGTACCACACTCGCACAGGGCCATTCGCGTGTGAAACTTCCTGCGCACCCCTGAAATACACATACCATGCTTAAATCGCGTGTGAGACTTCACGTGAACCCCAGTTATACACGTACCCCACTCGCACAGGGCCAATTGCGTGTGAAACTTCCCGCGAACCCCAGTTATACACGTACCCCACTCGCACAGGGCCAATCGCATGTGAAACTTCCCGCGAACCCCAGTTATACACGTACCCCACTCGCACAGGGCCATTCGCGTGTGATACTTCCCGCGCACCCCCGAAATACACATACCATGCTCAAATTGCATGTGAGACTTCCCGCGCACCCCAGTTATACACGTACCACACTCGCACAGGGTCAATCCCGTGTGGAAATTCCCGCACACCCCCGAAATACACGTACCCGGATCCAATCGTGTGTCAGACTTCACGCGAACCCCAGTAATACACGTTCCCCGCTTGGCGTTTGCTGTTTGGCAGCCCTGTAAACTGGTCCAGGGTTAGCACAGCCCTTTGCGCTGGATTGGGGATTTTGATGGCTTTTCCTTGCTCTAGGGGCGTTCTTGGGGGCGTAACTGGCGCTGCTGCAGGGACGCTGTGCCACTGTGCGCCACGGCTGGTTTTGGTAGCTAAAATCCATGAATACGCTGTGCGCGGAAATGGATTTTAGCGCAGGCCGCTGGCGCAGAGATTCGCACGCGCACACTGTGCACCAGCCACGTGCGCCACTTGTGCGCGATATTCTATGAATTACCCCCTTGATTTGTCATATAATGTTCTTATTTCTCCAGTGAGGGGTGGTTCCTTCTTAACTGTTACAGGGTGAACTGAAGAGGCAAAGCAAGCTTTGTGTTTGGCTCATTTTGCTTGGATTATTCGATGGGCATTGCTGTACTTGGAAATTTGCTTAAAAACATAGGAAAAAGACTGTAGTTCATATCAATGCGCCTGACAAGTACAGCAAGGCTAGTTTACCAAACTTTCGGCTGGTTTTGGTGGCTAAAATCCATGAATACGCTGTGCGCGGAAATGGAGTTTAGTGCACGCCGCTGGCGCAGAGATTCGCACGCGCACACTGTGCGCCAGCCACATACACCACTTGTGCGCGATATTCTATGAATTACCCCCTTAATTTGTCATATAATGTTCTTATTTCTCCAGTGAGGGGTGGTTCCTTCTTAACTGTTACAGGGTGAACTGAAGAGGCGAAGCAAGCTTTGTGATTGGCTCATTTTGCTTGGGTTATTCGATGGGCATTGCTGTACTTGGAAATTTGCTCTAAAACATAGGAAAAAGACTGTAGTTCATATCAATGCGCCTGACAAGTACAGCAAGGCTAGTTTACCAAACCTTCAGGCACTATTGGTAAAAAGATTAAATGTTAGGCGTATGCGTTGATGTAATTCATTACTTTGTTAACATATAAATTGCTCAGCTAAAGAACTGATTCGTGATTAGATGTTTGTGGCACATCATGACATCAAACAATCACTGTGGGTTCTTGTCTGTAGCAGAGGGGAGTTGGAGTTGAGCTGCTGCAATAATCAGCCTGCATCATATTGAAAAATGCTGCAGAAGGGAAGTGTTTGCAGTAATGTTCTGCATATCATGTGGTTTGAGTGAATGGGAGATGCTTTCAGATTACAGCCCCGTATGATGAAAGGATGTCCGTGTAAAGGATACACCACATTTCCAGTCCAGGGCTTTCTTTCTAAAAATGGTTCTTTTGTGTCCAATTGAAAGAAAGAAATACGAGTCCAGTGGTGGCCAGCTTATTGTGGGCGTTGGGGTGGTGCACTGCTGTTTTTCTACACACTGTGAGGGGCCTTGCATATGGTGAGTGAGGTCAGCATTTGCCTGCAACTGCTCTCTGGCTGCAATGATTGTAATGTATTGTAGCAACCAATGCCAAGTGCGCGTGCCTGTTGCTTCTCTGTCGCCCCATTAGCAAATGCTCAGCTGTGCAGCAGAGCGTCTGGACTAGAATTTTAATTGGACAAGACAAACCCTGTGTGGGCGCTGACTGGATTGCGCCCGAGACACTGAATCAGCTGGGAAGGCGTGGTTTGCAGGGGGGGCGTCAGCGTCACCCACCCGAGGTCAGACCTCAAACACATTTGCAGGGGACATATCTTAATAATGACTATTGTAGTTACAGCCTTCTACGTGTGTCGGGAGTTCAGAACCCAAGCGGTCTTGGGAATAGGCAGGCAACCACGAAGTCCACTGTAGAAATGTGTGTAGGACATGTGTGTATGTATTTCTGGAGGAATCTGAGGAAGGGTCTATATCACGGACGTTGCAGGACATCACAGTCCTACTTTCGATCAAAAAGCGCTCGCCCTGATCCCGCTGCTGTGCGTGAATTGTAACTTCTGTCTCTGTACTTTTCACAGGGAGCTCAGACTCTGGGGATTGGTACAGTGATTGCATAGTCATGCAAGTCTTGAAGGCGTGCGTGTCTTGTGCTTGTATGACTTGTGATTTCATAGGTTGTGCAGACGCAGAAAGAATCAAACAGAACGTACATTTAAAAAACAAAAAATGTGTCAAACCCCACAAAACACATATATTCAAGGTCTGTGTAAACCACCTATAATAGTTTCAAACTTTGCTCTTGTCACGCTCCTCAACACGGTCGTGAAGTATGATGAACAGTCTTTTAACAGGAACAATTAATACACGTACTGATGTACACTAGAAGTAGTACGCCCCCCCCCCCTCCACCAAGATATGTTAATGCCATCTCCTGGTTCCTTGTGCTTTAGAAGACACTAATAATAGCAGTTCATGTAGCACGTGACAGTAAATGCATGGCCTTTTGCTCCCCAACCAATTTGCAATAATTTGAAAACTTCATAAGGTTGGAAGACTGACTTGGTCATGCTTGTATTTGAGCCTGTGACCTGTTTTACACAGATCTCTGCAGTGGGCACTGAACCTGCTGAGGTACCTTAGGATCTCAGGTGCTCCAGTTCTGATCAACACAGATACAAAGCAACACTATCACATGGCCTATAGCGCCTTTTAACACCAGATCACTGCGCCATTATTTTGTTATTATTCGGGGATTCAGCAGATACATAATTGATAGCATTTCGTTTGGATCAGTGATTCCATAACGGCCGCCTTATAAAAACGAACTTTTAAATTGCATCAGTTTTAGGGACACTGTTTCAGTATGCCAAGCAAGCTGTCATATAGCAGGGTGAGGTATTACTCAGGCTTGGTTAAGCACTGTTGCTAAGGGACCGATGTTGCATATAGACCATTTTAAGGGATAGGCTTTAGTTTGGCTCCCAAATTCCCCAGTACCTGTATGACTTGTGTCAATGAATGTTTTGACTGTGGAGCTCCCATGCATGCATGTTTGGTAGCACATGCGTATGTGCGCACATGTGTTTATGTTCACCTCAAAATTGAAATAACAGGATTAAAACTGGTTAGTAGTACTTTGCTTTGGCAGAGTTTTGTATAGGATGCACTATGGGCCTTTGCTAGTAAATTGCACTGGCAGAAATAACTATGGAAGAATCCTTGCATTAAAACATGTTACCTTCAGCATATTTCTTTGCAAAAAGGTAGTGTGTAATGTACCACTGGTCCCATTTGTTTTCTGAATCTTCTTCCAGTGAACGCTCTGCATCTCTTTGGAAATGGATGTGATTAGTGAAAATGGAGTTGATAGTTATGCCCACCAGTTTTATAGATCACCAGCTGCCACTGAATACTACAATTGTCACCAGGCACTGATTCGTTCAATTCAAGCACACATTTAGAAAAGTGGAGTCCAGCGGTCATCTGCCACCCTTGGGAAGAAATTATTCTGCCCCCTATGCAAAACTGGTAAAGCTGTATCTGCTGCCAGCAACTTGTGTTTAGGCACATCTAAATGTAACTAAAAATCCCCAGTGTAAAAGACTAAAATTCCCAAAATTATCTTCAAAATAGCAGAGACACTCAAATCCAAATTAATTCCGTCTTTTCTACTGAGTCTGGACACTGAGCCAATACATATGTGACTACAAACGATCAAAAAGGGTTTCTTCAAATGTGATATGTGAACCCTGTGTAAATTTGCTCACAAGAACACAGAGACATTCACAGACTATGGAGGCATTAAAATCAAGATTAATCAATTTATAAATTGTAAATCCAAATTTGTTGTTTATGCAATCATTTGTGTGTGCAATAGAGTTTGCATTGGGAGCACAATCAGAGAACTGAGAACGAGAATATGAGAACATCTAGTGAATATTGGTAGTCAAGATCCTACATTTCCACCGGCCCAACATTGTCAAGACACATATCAAATGAACAACAAACAAGACATTAGATCCATTGGACTAAGGAAAATACAATTAGGTAATAGAGGGGGAGACAAGGAAATCTGCCTAAGGCAAATGGAAGCCAGAATAATTTGACAAATGCAGGCCACTGAATTTGGCCTCAATTTAGATAACGAAATGGGAACCTTTCTTTAAATAGTAAATTTAAAGATGTCTAAGAAGTAAGACTGGAAAAATTCTCACAGGTTGCATAATTATATATGGCTAATTTAGCTTTTACTGATCTAAGTAAGAGATCACTTTCTAGGGTTAAGATATCAGTGGTTACATTGATTCAAATAATTAACACACACTTTATATACAATCCATTAGGATTATAAAGTTCTTGCAGCACTTCTGTCGACAGTCTTTTGAAATATGTACAGGAACCCTTTAAGAATTAGAAGGGTTGGAGGACATGAACATGTATTCCATATGCATTATGATTCTATTGCACGTTTCCACATGGCTAGGAATACAAATACTTCTAATTATTGTACAAAATTCCAATATGGAAACGTTTTGCAAATGCCAGACTCTAATTATAGAATATATATACTTTAGCATAGTCCTACACGCAGCTGGCTGAGGTACATTTTGGAGGTGTAGATTATGCACTCTTCTTAACTATGGCAACTGAGCAAGAAACTCAACACTTGATCTATAGTGTGCACCTTAGGACACTCTGGTAGGCTGCCAATGCACTGCAAGCTGCTAATGCACTCTGCACTTTAGCACATTACTATGCGTTGTCTGTGGGGTTACAATGTGTATGTAAATATAATCGTGAAGGTTGCCGTTTGCACTGTGTACTCTACGAGTCAATACTGCTAGACTGCCAATTTATCACCATGCACTTTATGAGTAAATAATGATAGGCTACAAATGCACTATGCACTTTAGCACATTCCCACACACAGCTAGGTGATGCATAGTTTGTATGTGCAGATTATGCACTGATTCTAACTATGGCAGATCCAAGCAATTTTATACTCTGATTTGTACTATGCATTTTAGGACATTTGGATGGGCTGCAAATTCACAATAGTTCCCTAATGCACTAGGCACTTTATGACATTACCATATGTTGTATGCCGACACACCCCAGATACGAGAATCACGTATCTTTTGGAACAATACGTACTGCTTGGGGATAGCAGATCCAAACATTTCACCATCCAACACAGCAAACACATTATGTATGCATGTGGCCATTGAAAAATCATGTTCGGTACAATAGGATGTCCAGACCACCCAAATAATACTGGCACATCCAGCCATCTCTGTACTAATGGGTTCAGCCTACTATGAGTTACTGGAAGGCGACCATTATAATAGTACTTCTATGGTTGGTTGTCACATCATTAGAAATTGATATAGGACACATTGACATCATCGAAGGGTGAGACGCTAGGCCATTACTAGTGACAAGTAACCCGTAACAAGTGCAGAGATGGGGGTATGCACTGCCTCCCCCATTTCACCCCAAATACGTATTTGGTTGTACAATCTGATTGGTAAAATGCACCGTAATAAGTTTAAAGTCCTAAAATATGGAGTGAAACTAGGTACAAATGGCAGACATATTACACACTAGAGATGGCCAGAGGAGCAACTCAGTCCCCTTTCTACCTCTAAATCATCTCCTATTTTTAAATGTTTGTGTCGGAGTAGGCACTTTGTTGTGAACAAGCGGAAAGCCAGCCGCGAAACGCGTTAATGCCTGGGCAAATTATTTGCCATAATTTGGGAGGACTGTCATTTTATGTTTTTTTGTGTGCCATGATGTTTCCCCGAATTTTGATGAAATAAAGGAATGCCTGGGCAAATTATTTGCTACACTTTGGGAGGACTGTAATTTTATGTTTTTTTTTGTGTGCCGTGAAGTTTCCCAGAATTTTGATGAAATAAAGGAGATATGGTCACACGAAGCAATGCGAATCTGGATTGGTGATTTTATCCTGTGGAGAGTGCTGCTCGTCTTTTGGTTGAACGAAGGAGTCAACAACAAACATTATATATATATATATATATATATATATATATATATATATATATATACTGTCCATCTCCATGGCGTTTTTTTCCTCTTTTCTTCTCTGTTAATATATGTATATATATATAACAGAAAAAAAAAGAGGAAAAAAACGCCATGGAGATGGACAGTTCAACCTGCACTCAATCTGGATTGGTGATTTTATCCTGTGGAGAGTGCTGCTCGTCTTTTGGTTGAACGAAGGAGTCAACAACAAACATTCTAAATATATATATATATATATATATATATATATATATATATATATATATATATATATATATATATACTGTCCATCTCCATGGCGTTTTTTTCCTCTTTTTTTCTCTGTTAATATATGTATATATATAACAGAGAAAAAAAGAGGAAAAAAACGCCATGGAGATGGACAGTTCAACCTGCACTCCAAGTCATTTAAAGAAGCAGCAAGGTCTTGTTCATGGATAAAAAGAGCCAGAAACTTAAAACAGATTACTTTCAAGTTTATTAAAGATACAAAAGTTGCATCATGTTTAAAAACAAACCGCCATAGACCTCAAAACAGAGGCAGGACACCCAGAGAGCAGTCCTGTATGGACGCGTTTCGTGCTATACACAGCGCTTGTTCACAAATAGGGAGGAGGGGCTAAGCATAGTATAAATAGCAGAGTAAGTCCCTTCATGGTTTCTACACCTCGGCAAGTGGATACCTGTATAGGTAAAACAATGGCAGACTGTGGGATGTATTTACCCATGCATCCGAGCCCTACCTCAAAACTGTGCAGTATTGACATGGAAAACATCATGATGGCCAGAGCTTCCCAGAAAATGCACAGGGAAATGCATGAAGAATAGGCTGCCACTCATTTTTGCCGATGTTATGGGCACAGAAGGACGCTGCCTAAAACCACCATTGGACTACCCACACAGTAGTCTGAAACCATTGGGAGGGGCAATGCTGATTGCCAAAAGCAAACCCATAACTGTTGGGAATTCATTTTCTTAAATCCCAAAAAGGGGTGCAGTACCAGTACTCACCACTATCCAAAAGCCGGCGTTTTAAAACCACCAGATTTTGTAGAAAACTGAATAAATGAACCCAAAACATGCCAAAGAAAGACTTACTAAGAGGTGGATCCAATGTAAAGTTATATTCTGAAGTGACTTGAAGGTTTAAAACAAGACTGGCTGAGCTGTGGATTTCAGCAGTTTAAGTAAATTTGGACTGAAAGACACTAAAAAATCTAAATGTTTAAAAGAAATGAGTGACCTACTTTGAGTGTCACATAGGTTGCAATTGTTTAAATGTCACAGTTTTAAACTTAGAATCAGCATCCTAGCTGCATATGTAAAAAAAATGTCTTGACTTAAACTGGGGAACAGAAGTGACATTTTATCTGAAACCTGGCTTAAGGAACTGAATTCTGCCTGGGAACTACCCCCCATCAGGAGTGAAACTTGAGTCACAGCTGTGTTCCCAGGCCTATCTGCCTTTTGCTGGCCACACTAAGGATATGCCATCTCTCTGATAATTGAATTAAGGGGAGCCCCCACAGAATACAGGAGCTCTGAACAAAGCCCTGTCCTGATTAAGGCAAATGTTTTATTGGCGGGAGTCGTAAATGGAGCTTCCTCTTGGCAGAAGCTGGGAGGGGCAGGGTCTCTGAGCTTGGCAGAAACTGGAAAGACTGGTTTCTGTACCATGTGACATGAAAAGACACACCTCTATAGCCAGAATATGGTTTTAGAAAAAGATGAATAACTCATAGAGCGGACTTGTGAAAATTATTTAAATGACACCATAATTCTTGTGATTTTTCTGCCCACATTTTAAGAGGTTTTTAGAACCGGTGGTATGTTCAGGGGGGTTTTAGCGGAAAAGAGGATATTACTCAAAATGTGTGCATGTGAAAAATCTGACACTTCATCAACTAATGTCCATACTCCTTGCGCACATGTGTGTAAATTTGGGGTAATGTCCGGGATTGCAAACCAGTTAAAAAGTGCAAAATATCGCTATTTCTGAATGCAAGCCCCCAGGAAGAGCAGAGTTTGAACAGGGTATACCTCCTGTGATATGTGATGGGTGCATGTAATTTCAAACCACTGTGTAGCTATGAAATATGTATTTGGTTCAAATCTAGATTTGTGTGCAAGTTGACAGGAGGAGTGGACTTTCTGCAGGCTGTAAAATGACATCACTCTGACACAACTTAGCTCCCCCAATCAGGGGAGAAATGAAAGCTTGGCCAATGATAAGTGGAGAGGGGCTGGCTAGTGATGCTGCTCACACACACCCATTTTAAAAACACATAAAAGCAGAGAGACAGGACAGATAGGGACCTTCAAATCCATTTGCAGCTGGAAGCTCTGCCGGGAAAATCCATACTTTACCTCCATCAACCTTCAGAGACCCAGACCAGACCAGCAGAGTAGAGCTGACCTGTTAGCAGAACCAGAGAGAGCTGACCCAGATCACTGTGAAGTGCAGAGACCAGAGTCCAGTCTAAAACCTGACCAGATCCGTGGCGTGGCCCATTTCACTCAAGAATAGTGTGAGTACCTAGAAAACTGTGCAGAACCAATCTCTTAGTTAAAATAATATAATTCAAGCTATTTTAATCTAAGTAGAACTGCCTCCTAACTGTCACCTGTCATTTGCAAAGCTGTCACTTGTCATTTTCTAGTTGCAAGCTGCACTTGTCTTTTTGAACTTTAAAATTTAAATCTGAAAAACGACCTTTATTCAATCGCTCATATCCCCGCGACCGTTTGTGCTAGAGACTTGCAGTAACTTTCATCTGAAAGCTGAGATCCTAGCTTTCCTAGGACCCCAAAACGATATTGATAGCCCTTGTAGTTCTTCTGTAATAGCGCCCGGCGCATTCGCGAATTTTGCCGCGATTTGCAAATTTCTCCACGTGTGAAAACAGAAGCTTCTTGCTTTCATTTGCCAAAAATTCATTTAACCTACCAATTACTCCTAAATCATTGCTAGTGTGAGCCTGGACTAATATTAACTTGATTTCACTCACCCTGAACCTCCTAGAGGGAATTAAAAGCATTTTAACATATTTTCACTCCATTGCCAGCACATATCAAAGCATTTTGCCTGTGTTTTCAACTTCTGTAGTCTAAGTTGCTGGGTGAACTGAATTACATTTGGATTGCATTTCTGAGAATTGTGTGCCTTCCTTCCATTTCCCTGCATTGCATAAAAGGGGGGGGGGTGAATTGTCCAAGAAAGTGATTACATTGTCTTTTGCTGAAATTCTATCAAGTTATTTTCTTTACTGCATTTCATTCCACATTGCATTCATTTGAAACCATAAAAGTATTGTTGCTATCTTATCCATTTCATGTCAACTCCTTAGTGATTAT
This sequence comes from Ambystoma mexicanum, assembly GCF_040938575.1. NCBI lineage: Eukaryota > Metazoa > Chordata > Amphibia > Caudata > Ambystomatidae > Ambystoma > Ambystoma mexicanum. The sequence continues at coordinate 1,141,346,829 of NC_090931.1, read as the reverse complement.
AAAGAAGTGTGCTAGTGCCAGATTCTCCGTTGTTAATCTTTATCATATCAGATTAAGTGTGATATTCAATTATTCATTTATTATAGAGCGTGATATATATATATATATTGTTTAAATTATCAAATAAACCTTTAACTTGCAAAACAGAACTACTTCTTGGCTCAGTGGGGTCAGGAGGATTCCAAGAGAGGGGTGTTATATAGGGGTAGTCATCCAGAACGCATGAACTGGACATAAAGATATATCAATAAGGGTTTTCATTCAGTATTCTAGACTAGGCGTTGACTTGGCTGTAGTGCTGAATTGAATCCTCTTACAAATTGGGGGCTCGTGTCGGACGTTTGGATTAGATCTATCACTTGTGCAGATTAATACAGTGTGCCAGCTGACCAGATACACATATCCGGTCGGATCACCACGCTGTGTTACGCTGTAAAGCACTTCTCAAAGGAACGCTCTAAGAAAAAGGTCTGTTTTGCAAAAATAAAATACAAACTTCTGTAAGTCAGGATAGAGACCAATCTCTAGAATGACGACCTTAGTAGACATGAAAATAGCCAGAGAGCACCTCTTACATAAGCTATTTGTGAGAGGTGAATGGACCGAACAGGGCCAGGAGGCGTGGTTGCAGGCAATCACACAACAGGTCACTGAAACAGGGTCAGATATATATAGAGATCAGGGTCCCTTACATGTGGCCCTGAGTGAACTATATATGTCCTCTAAGGCCAAGGATGAGCACAACAAGATTGCCAGGGTAGCGGCATATTTATATTTACATATGGGAGCCATGCAGGACAAATGTGCTGAAGGCCAAGATCTGGCGAGTAGGCAACTGCTGGCATTACAGAAGGCCCAATCTGAGCTGGACTCTTCTGAGCAGAGGCTGCTCAGGAGCCAGGAGTCAGAAAATGACAGTAGGCAGTATATCATTAAAATAAAAGAGGACATGGATATACTGCAACAGGAAAAGGCTGACCAGGATACTAGATTTCTGGCCCTGCAGAAGGAGCACCAAGACAGTTTGGACTCCTTACTGCAGAGCCAGAAAAAGCTGGAGCAACAATTAGACTTTAACAGGGCATGCACGGAGCAGGTAGCCAACCTGCAAAGTCATCTAGATAGAGTGAAGGTAGAGAGCAACAAGCTGATTTTGAAAGACCTGGATACCCAGGCAGAGTTTGATGAAGAACGCCAGAAAGCTGGTGCCTTTCAAAGGCAGAGGGACGACCTGGCGGCACAAATGCAGGCTCTTAGTCAGGAAAGAGACGCCTTAGGCCAGGAAGTCTGCCATTTAAAAAGAAAAATGGAAGAAAATCACCTGGCCCACCAGGGACTGGGTGACCTCCAAAAAGAACACCAGAACTTGTTAGAGCACACCAGGAGGGTGGAGGATGCACTAGCAAGAAAGGAGCAGGCCAATAGGGACACAGCTCAGGAGGTAACCCTCCTGCAGCAAAGACTGGCCCAGTGCTCCAGAACCAACCAGGAAGCACAGAGGGAAAATGAGGCCCTCTGTCAACACAATGATAGGCTCCAACAACAGGTAGCGATGCAGGAGAGACTGATAGAGTCTAGTAAGGCCTTAACTGAGGAACTGAAGGCACAAATGCAGGCTCTTGCATTGCAACAGGGAGCAGGGGCGGATAGAGATGAGGTTCGCTGGGAAATGGAAACTCCGGAGCATAACCTCAGGAGCCCTAGTACTAGAGGCCCTCATACCTCTCAGTCCCTGGACTCTGCCACCCCCATGTCCCCTGGCGCACATGAGCACAGGGCCACAGGGATGGCAGATTACTATCCAGCCAGAAGCATGGGGCTCATAGGCCAGTACCACCCAGGAATGGAGGGGTGGGCATCCGGGTATGGGCACCCAAGTACAGTACAGTTCAGTGGGGAACCCCAGGAGAGTAGGCCCCTTAAGGGCATCCTGAAAACCTCTGCCCAGTTAGGTCAGTGGGGGGGGTACCCAGCAAATCCTGGCAGCAAGGAGGGATCTGAGGACTCCTCTGAGCACCCCAGGAAACGGGAGACCAGGTCCCCACATTCTGCCAGCCATTCCCAGGCTCGCAGAATCCGGGAAAACCTGGAAGAACAGACAGGAACCTCTGGGAGCAGTGCCTCTGAGTCAGAGGATGAATGGACAAGGGTTACCCGAACCAAAAAGGCCAATAAGGCAAAAAGGGCCTTGCTTAAGGACCCCTTAAAGCAGATTAAGGCGATCAGGAGCGTCATCACGCCTTACCATAAGAACGCTAAGTATTCTGTTTGGGAGCACTTAGAGTTGTTTGAGCAAATGATGGAGACTTTCCATTTGAAGGACAGCCAAAGCTGTATTCAATATGTAAAGTGGACCTTCTCCCCGGAATACTCCAGTTTCTTTGCGGGGCTGGAGGACCAAAATCATTTAAGATGGTCCACCTATAAGGCGGCCATCTTGAAACATTTTTCCATTCATAGAAATCCTCAAGAGGCTCGCAAGGCAGCCTACAATTTGCAATGTGGGGAGGATCAGGCCCCACAAGAATTTGTGCAAGAACTGAAACGTGCTTTTGCGCAGACCACCAGAAGGGTGCGCACAGACAGTAGAGAATTCATTAATAAATTTTTTCATGCCTTGCCAAAATACATAATGACCCAGCTCGTGAGGGATTTTCACGAGAAAAGATCTTTAGACTGGGTCCTTGAACAGGCTAACCGGATCTATGAGGTGCAGAAACCGGTAGATAGCAAAAATAATGCCCAGAAAAACCCCAAAGCCAACAGCACCCCTGCTGCTGCCAAGGTGGCAGAGGTAAAGGTCACCCCCGTTTTAGAGTTGGAGATGGGGGGGCCTAAAAACCTACCTGCACCTAATAATGCTAGGCCCAGAAGGTCCTCGGGCCAGTCACAGACAGGGAGCCAGGGAGGCAGCCCTACAAATGGGGTCCCTCGCTCTCCTGATTATGTAAGCCCCCGTTACAAGGGAAACAGACCCATCCTGGGTTATGTGTGGACTCCTCCAGCCCAAGGGGGGAGATCCAGCCAAGAACCTAACCCAGGGAACTTTCCTCCTAACTTCCCACCGGAGGGCAGAAATTCTCCGAATCCTGGGCAGAACTTTTTCCCCAGGTATCCACCCAATTTCCAGCCTCAAAATCCTCCACCCTTCTTTCCCCAATTCCCTGAGCACAGACAATCGAATCCGGGAGAGGGGAGGCCAAGGGTGGAGGGGTATCCAAATCTTCCCAACCAGGGGTACTACCAAAGAAGGGATAGCTACCCTTCCCGGGATCAGCCCAGGGGAGAAAACAGGGCCCCGTATCAGCCTGAGCGGGTTTCCCAGATAGAGCGCCAGGTTCAAAACATGGCGCGGGATCTGGGTCACATACTGAGGGCTCAGCAGAACCCTCAGATCGGCATGCCGGCGCAGAACGCACCCAACTCTGGACCTGGTGCCCCAGAACAATGACGGGGGCAGCACCCCGATAACTCACCGGTTCCCAGGGAGGAGGCACAAAGGGAAGGGGGGTGTAAAGCCTTGGAGGAAGCTTCCTTCCTCACTTGTAAACAGCCCCTGGAAACCCAGGAACCGGAAACAAAATCTGTTGCCCCTGAAAGTCTGCCTCCTAAGGAGCAGAGGGGGGGTAGGAGAAACAAAAGACCCAAACAGACTCAGTTTGAGGAGGAGGTACAGATCTTCAAATTTGAGGGAGAGGGATCCTCAGAGGATCCTGGGAAAAGGATCTTCTCCTTCAGAGAGGGGGGAACTCCTCCCAAAGAAAAATGGGTCCCTAGGGATGCAAATCCAGACTGGGGAGATGTGGAGACTGAGCTACCGCCGCCCACCATCACATCCCAGAACCAACAGCAAGAAAATCCCCTGGTTCAAACCCATCCTGGTGACTGCCTCCAAAAAGGGGGGGGCAGCCCGGAACCGGAGCCAGGGGAACCCACAATGGCTCTGATCTCCAGTTGCCAAATTTTTCTTTCAGATTCCCAAGGCTCTCCACAGAATTCCGCCCAAATCTCTTCGCTAGCGATGTCCAAAACCAGAAAGTTAGCCAACCAGTTGTCCAAAAATGTGCATTATCTGTGCCCCCTTGAGGAGAAGGAGGGAAGATACTATGCCCCGGTACAAGTACAGGGGCAGGGTACAATTTTGGCGCTGGTGGACACGGGATCTCAAGCTACCCTTCTGTCCAGAAGGGCCTTTGATGAACTGAATGCAGGAAGGGGAGAGAATTACCAAATTCCTCTCACCTCACTTCCTGGACAACTCCAGAACTTTGACGGGAAGGAAATTCCCGTCGAGGGGACGGCAGACTTGGACATTAAAATTGGGCGACACAAGTTGAAACACCCGGTCATAGTTGTGACTCCAGAGGGCACCCCTTGTTTACTAGGGAATGACCTCCTGAGAAGGTTGTCACCCCTAATAGATTGCGTAAACAAGGTCCTCTGGACCCAGACTAGCCGACCAATAAAATTAAAACAGAGTGTCAACCATGTTAGTTTAAACGGCACCTGCCACATGGTTGAACAAAAATCTGACCAAGTAGAATTTCACTTCCAGAATAGCCAAATTCCAGACGTGACAGTAATAGCAGTAGGACAACAGACTGGTGATGGAGGGTCCTCTCTATTTCTGAAAATCAACCTTCCTTCCAGTCTAAAGTGGTACTCCACGCTGGAAGGAAACACTCTGAGATTCTATACTAATCCACAATCAGAAACTCCCACTCCTATAGTCCAGAAAGATGTGAAATCAGCTCAGAGCCTGGCTGATATTCAGCAAATTGGAGAGCAGTTGTTCATCCCTGTCCAATTAAATGATGGGAAGGACTCTGTTCTCGCTCGAGTGTGTGTGAACAACGGGAAGAGCTTCATCAGCGAAGCCATGTTCCGCCAACTCCCAAAAGATCCAGCCATTCCCACATTCAAACTGATAGACAAATGGGAAATGGACCTGGAAGCGCCTAATTCCAAACATCTCCTGCCAAGCAGGTGTATGCTCAAAATCTCCATTGGCAACAAGAGCATAGTCCATAATTGTTGGGTCGTGCGAGACGTCCCTGCCGCCTTTTACTTAGGCAGTGACATTCTCAATCGCTTTGCCATTAGTTTGGACCTAATAAACTTCAAAGCTTGGTCCCGATTAGCGGATAATCCCATGGGCTTTGATGATCCAGAAAAAGCATTTAGGTCAGCTCAATTGCTACCTTATGCAATTGAAATTCAGATCAAAGAGGAAGTCACCATCCCAGAAAGGACCCGACAATTCTCCCTGGAAGTGAAAGTTAAAAGGGGACAAGAGTTGAAAAACCCTGATGCTTACATACATCTAAATGCTTCTCTCCAACAGCAAGGGTTGGGGGTAAACCCAACACCATTAGTCAACATAGAACATGACACCATTCCAATAGAGGTGGATAACAGCGACTTGAAGAGTATTACTCTAGCCGCAGGCACCATTATTGGAATGGCGGTTGATGACCAACATTTCTCCATTGATCTTGGAAATGAACTGTTAGGGCCAATCCCCAAGGACTGCTTTGACAGTGACAGTGATGACAATACAACACCAGACAGGATTTTTACCCGGCATGGGGGGAACTTCCTGGTGTACACTTCTTGCCCTTATGGTAAGGAAGATGTGACTTGTGACTTCAGGAGGGATGAGGTGATTTTCCAAGTCCATGAGGGCTGCCTTTCCCACCTGAAGCCTCCAGTCCAAATCAGCACTCTGACCAGGGACTTCTCCACCCAGCTGGAGGAGGCCACGGAGATAGCCAAACCAGAAGTCTTTCCAGGCTTCAGGCAGATGGTGGAAGAGAGAGTCAACCTAGCTGATGCCTGTGTGACTCTGGAACAAAAGCAAAAGTTGAAACAAGTTTTCTTGGATTTCCAAGATCTCTTTGCGGTAGACTCATATGACTGTGGTCGCACCGACATCCACACCACAACAATCCCCACGGACCCTGGCATGACTCCTGTGTTTGTGAAGCAATATCGCTTGCCTCTCGCATCAATGGAGTCCCTTACTGAAATAATTAAGAACCTTGAGTCCAGGGGAATAATCCGTCCAGTCCACAGCACCTTCAATAACCCGGTGCTGGGAATATTGAAGCCAAATGGCCAGTGGAGACTCTGCGCCGACCTCAGGGAGCTCAACAAACGGGTCCATACTTCCCGATGGCCTCTTCCCTACATTGACCAAGGGTTGGCCCAGATTCAGGGGTCACAGGTATTCACTGCAATAGAACTTAAATATGGAGGAAGCCCGGTATACAGTTGACTGACATAAGTTAGCAACGTATACTCTGTCTGTGTCCGGGGGGACAAAGATCTGTAGTTATAGTGAAGACAGAGCTAAAGTGTAGATGCCACACATTTACAGGACTCCCAGAATCGGGAGACCACACAAGGACCAGTCGTTATTAAAAAGAGATAAACATCAAATTTAATAGGTTCAGAGTCTAAAAAGTGATTAAATAATGTGGTCCACAATACATACAATTCATAAACAGAGTAACAGAAAAACAAACAGGCGTTACGTGACAGGCTAAAATTTAGCTGATTTACAATGTATCAAACTGTAGACACATTCAATGTCTGTAGGTACATTTTAACAAATAGTGTACCATACCCTACACTGGTTAGGTTTAGTTAAGACAAACAATTAATAACTCTGGTGAGAAATACAGAGTATTAGCTCGACATGTTTCAGTTCCTACAATTATTATGGAACATTCATCAGGAGGTATATGATTAACCACGTAACCAGGACAACAGTCAGTAGACAACTAATAACATTCGTGGAATTCGTAGCATCTATAAGATAAAAGACAAAACGCAAAACATAAACTTACAATTAGCAATTCATGTTGCAAGTTCAAAATTCATGAACTACGGAATCAAAAAAGAGGGGAATAGATACCTCCATTGATGCCGAGTGGGTGCTCTCTACTCGAGAAGTAGTAGGCGGTATGGGACCGAAAATCGTTCCTACCTAGAGTAAAAATACATACACATGAGCGCTAAAAAGTAGCTCATTAACAAAAGCAGGAAACGTGCTAAAGCTTAGCAGCTAATGACATAAGTGTAAAGTGTGAACCATCTAGAGATGGAAGTATAGACAGAGAGAGTCTAATGTGGTAAAATGAACAAACATGTCCACAGGGTGCCTCCTACGTAGCTCCGAGCTGTAGTGCATTGGGTAGCTCTAATCAAAGAAGATTCATCAAAGCGTGACACGGTGTCTCGTGCTACACCGTTAATAGGCCCTGAAGTAAGGGAATTGGGCGACTAGAGTGGCAGAAAATTAGTAAATGCCGCCATTAGAAACCAAGCAAGTCATATATCAACGGCGGTCCCCAAACAGGGAATCAGTGTGCATCTAGCCTTACCTACGAAATGTAAATAGCAGTGCCGGGCGAGAACGGATCTGGCAAACGGCTCCAGGAATAGACGCTGCAACCAGCGATAAGTGCTGCAAGGTTAGTACAGCGAGCACCGTGTTCTGGGGAGATAACAGGGTCATTAGGCTGGATGACCGGTGCTTGAACGGTAGTCATGGAGACACAGTGGTCCTACAACTATGTCTGGCCAGAAACTGTTATAGTTTTGGTACTATCCCCAACAGCTTCCCCGTATGTCTATCTTTTTAGCACTCAGGAGTTCTGTCTTCGCTCTGCGACCGGCTCTTGCCACTCCAAGATGGCGGCCGTTCAGAACTACGTTGGTCTGCTTGCTCTCTTCCTGGCCAGACATAGTTGTAGGACCACTGTGTCTCCATGACTACCGTTCAAGCACCGGTCATCCAGCCTAATGACCCTGTTATCTCCCCAGAACACGGTGCTCGCTGTACTAACCTTGCAGCACTTATCGCTGGTTGCAGCGTCTATTCCTGGAGCCGTTTGCCAGATCCGTTCTCGCCCGGCACTGCTATTTACATTTCGTAGGTAAGGCTAGATGCACACTGATTCCCTGTTTGGGGACCGCCGTTGATATATGACTTGCTTGGTTTCTAATGGCGGCATTTACTAATTTTCTGCCACTCTAGTCGCCCAATTCCCTTACTTCAGGGCCTATTAACGGTGTAGCACGAGACACCGTGTCACGCTTTGATGAATCTTCTTTGATTAGAGCTACCCAATGCACTACAGCTCGGAGCTACGTAGGAGGCACCCTGTGGACATGTTTGTTCATTTTACCACATTAGACTCTCTCTGTCTATACTTCCATCTCTAGATGGTTCACACTTTACACTTATGTCATTAGCTGCTAAGCTTTAGCACGTTTCCTGCTTTTGTTAATGAGCTACTTTTTAGCGCTCATGTGTATGTATTTTTACTCTAGGTAGGAACGATTTTCGGTCCCATACCGCCTACTACTTCTCGAGTAGAGAGCACCCACTCGGCATCAATGGAGGTATCTATTCCCCTCTTTTTTGATTCCGTAGTTCATGAATTTTGAACTTGCAACATGAATTGCTAATTGTAAGTTTATGTTTTGCGTTTTGTCTTTTATCTTATAGATGCTACGAATTCCACGAATGTTATTAGTTGTCTACTGACTGTTGTCCTGGTTACGTGGTTAATCATATACCTCCTGATGAATGTTCCATAATAATTGTAGGAACTGAAACATGTCGAGCTAATACTCTGTATTTCTCACCAGAGTTATTAATTGTTTGTCTTAACTAAACCTAACCAGTGTAGGGTATGGTACACTATTTGTTAAAATGTACCTACAGACATTGAATGTGTCTACAGTTTGATACATTGTAAATCAGCTAAATTTTAGCCTGTCACGTAACGCCTGTTTGTTTTTCTGTTACTCTGTTTATGAATTGTATGTATTGTGGACCACATTATTTAATCACTTTTTAGACTCTGAACCTATTAAATTTGATGTTTATCTCTTTTTAATAACGACTGGTCCTTGTGTGGTCTCCCGATTCTGGGAGTCCTGTAAATGTGTGGCATCTACACTTTAGCTCTGTCTTCACTATAACTACATTCACTGCAATAGACCTGACCAATGGATACTGGACCGTGCCGGTCAGTAAGGAGGACCAATACAAGCTGGCTTTTACCTTTGGGGGCCAGCAGTACACATGGACCCGGACTCCTTTCGGATACCTCAACTCCGGCAATGAATTCAACATTTTCCTACATAAGGCCATGCCCGACCTGGGTGCGAGGGGTAACCTGGCTTATGTAGATGATGTCCTCATCAAAAGTTCATCTGTGGAGGAACACATAGTGGAGATCCGTTATGTTCTGACCCAGTTGAGGGCCGCCGGAACAAAACTTTCCTTTCAGAAAGCACAGTGGTGTAGAACCCGTGTTAATTTCTTGGGGCATGAGATTACTCCTCAGGGTCTCTGTCCCCAGGAAAAGAAAGTGGAAGCACTTCAGAAACTGAAAGACCCCACAACTCTGCGGGAACTAAGGAGCCTCCTTGGACTGACTAATTACAGCAGAAAGTTCATTGAGGGCTACGCAGAGATCACCAGACCCCTGATTCATCTCCTGAAGGGGGGGGTCAAGTGGGAATGGGGTCCAGAACAAGCCGAGGCAGTAAGACAACTCAAGAGAAGCCTCTCACAAGCGCCTTGCCTAGCTTACCCTATCAGAAACAAGGAGTTCTTCCTGGAGACGGGGTTCTCTAATACGTGCTTGACGGCAGTATTATACCAAAAGCATGACAAGGTCAATAAAGTAATCTCCTATGCGAGCAAAACTTTATCCTCTGTGGAGGAAAAATTCAACGATTGTGAGAAGGCACTCCTGGCGACAGTGTGGGCATTGAAGAATTACCGCCCGTTTATCCAGTGGGAACACATCATAGTGGAGACTCCACACCAGCCTCTGCAATATCTCCAAAGTGACAGAATCCGGGCCGGAAATGTGAGTAATTCCCGAATAACTTCCTGGATTCTATCAATGCAAGGCTTTCCTGTGGAGGTCAGATATGGCCAAAACAAGAAGAGTCCACTCGCGCAAGGTCTGGCTGACTTGCATGATTGTGCCAGAGAAAACTGTCTCGAGGACGAAAGTCTAAAAATCAAGGACAACATGGAGGCATACCTTAATTCCCCACACAAAGTCTTTGAAGAGGACAAGTGTGAGGGAATGCCCACTGTCTATGTGGATGGATGCTCTTACCATGTTGACAACAACGGGGAGAAAGAACTGGTGGCCGGCGTAGGGAATGCATGGGTGAATGAGTCCCCAGAACCCTCCGCTGGATACAAAATTGGTCGCCGAAGTAGTCAGGTAGCAGAATTGATGGCTGTGCATCAGGCCATCCTCACTGCTGTCCAGCATCAACTCCACGAACTGGTCATAATCACAGATTCGGATTATGTACGGAACGGGTTCGTGGAGCACCTGGTTAATTGGAAAACCAGAGGCATGTTATGTGCTAACAACAAACCCTTGAAACATGGGAAGTTGATCCAAAACATTGATGATCTGGTCACCTCAAATGAGATGACCATCTATTGGAAAAAGATCAAGGGTCATTCCAAAGTAGAGGGACCAGACAAAACTGGAAACGACTTAGCTGATCAGCTGGCCAAAATCGGGGCCATCCAAGGGGATCTAATTGAGATTGAGTCCCTGTTGGGGGAAATCCAGGTCACTGCTATCACTAGGTCCCAGACAAATGCTCACAACGACCTTTCAATTGCACAATGGAGTAAGGAGACCCCTGATGCTGATTTGATTACCGCTCAGAAGGGGGATCCAATTATTGGTAAGTTTTACCAGCACCTTGAGGACCCTGAGAACTTTCCCCTGACGGATACCGATTACATTGGGAAAGAGGACCTAAGAGTGTTGATGAAATGTCCAAAAATGTTCCGAATCCAAGACGGTTTGCTGGTAAGGAAATCCAAAGCTGGCCATGAACAGTGGGTGGTTCCTACCTCATTCCGAAGCCTGATGTTAAGTCACGCCCATGATGCGGCCACTGCCGGTCATAGGGGGTTTCACACAACATTGGAAATCTTAAGAGAGGTTGCATACTGGCCACACATGGGGCAGGACCTCGACCAATACTTGAAGGGGTGTCTTGTGTGTGCACAATTTCAGCCATCATCCCTCACACACCGTGCGCCTCTCCAAAAGAGGGGGATGACACTGCCATGGTCAGATTTACAAATCGACTTTGTCGGCCCTGTGATTCGCTCTGCTAGGGTGAATAAGTACATGTTGACCGTCACATGCTTGTTCACCAAGTGGGTGGAATGTCTCCCAGCCCCAAATTGCAAGGCAGAAACGGCAGCTGCCCTGATGATTAACCACATCTTTTCCCGTTTTGGTCTACCTCAAAGGATTGAGTCAGACAGAGGTAGCCACTTCACCAGTGAAGTAATGACAAAGATGTGGGAGATACTGGGGGTCAAAAGGAAGTTACATATTGCTTACAGGCCAGCTTCTTCTGGGGCAGTAGAGAGATATAACCGGACAATTGTGAGCATATTAAAGAAGTTTGTGGCAGATTCTGGGCCAAGTTGGGATATCCGATTACCTCTGGTCCTAATGGCCATCAGATCTACCCCTTCATCTGCAACCAAAATGTCACCATTTGAGTTGATGACTGGACGCAAGATGGTGCTTCCTCAGCATTTGCTCTACAGGACCCAAGAGCAGACACTAATAAATGCCTCCACAACTCATGAGTATGTGGAGAATTTAAGGAAACACCTTCAACATGCTTTTGCTTATGCTCAGCGGAATCTAGAAAGATCAGCTGATAGCATGAAGACCCACTATGACCTGAAGACTTCCAGGAAGGAATATCAGGTGGGAGACTGGGTCTATCTATACAACTTCCAAAGGAACCAGGCCAAGCAGCGCAAATTTTTGCCTACATGGAAGGGACCCTTTGAGATCATCGACAAGATATCCCCTGTGGCCTACAAAATCCACATCCCCAAAGGTCCTTTGGCAGAGGGGGAAGACAAGTGGGTCCACATAAACCAGTTGAAATGTTGCCATCCCAGGCACACTCTGCAACAACTGGAGGAATCCTCTGGAATCCTAGCGGGTACTGTCTCAGATTAATTCAGTTCCAACCATAAAACATACCACATCTAGTCTCTAAAATATTGTGATTTGCATGAAACTGTATCTTAGTTATACTGTTTTTTTTTCAAAATAAGAATGTAATGTTTCGTTATGATGAAATGCATATGCTGCCCCACTATCTCAACAGTGGTGGAAAAAAACGTCTATGAATAGGTATTGCCGCTCTTCCTTTGTCGTCCTAGGAGAAAGAAAACCGGGAGACGGGCCAAGGAGGACGATCCGGAGACCGGGAGCAGAGACGCAACGGGCCCGGGGTACCGCCCAATCTTCCCATCAGGACCGGCGAGGAGAACCGATCGATCAGTACCGGATGGAGGAAAAGATGCTGAACTGTGCCATCTATTGGAAGAAGATGAGGAAACATCCCAGATCTTTCGAGTCCCATTCGTGAAATAGAATGGCCATCGCAAGAGGGGGGCTTGTGGGATGTATTTACCCATGCATCCGAGCCCTACCTCAAAACTGTGCAGTATTGACATGGAAAACATCATGATGGCCAGAGCTTCCCAGAAAATGCACAGGGAAATGCATGAAGAATAGGCTGCCACTCATTTTTGCCGATGTTATGGGCACAGAAGGACGCTGCCTAAAACCACCATTGGACTACCCACACAGTAGTCTGAAACCATTGGGAGGGGCAATGCTGATTGCCAAAAGCAAACCCATAACTGTTGGGAATTCATTTTCTTAAATCCCAAAAAGGGGTGCAGTACCAGTACTCACCACTATCCAAAAGCCGGCGTTTTAAAACCACCAGATTTTGTAGAAAACTGAATAAATGAACCCAAAACATGCCAAAGAAAGACTTACTAAGAGGTGGATCCAATGTAAAGTTATATTCTGAAGTGACTTGAAGGTTTATAACAAGACTGGCTGAGCTGTGGATTTCAGCAGTTTAAGTAAATTTGGACTGAAAGACACTAAAAAATCTAAATGTTTAAAAGAAATGAGTGACCTACTTTGAGTGTCACATAGGTTGCAATTGTTTAAATGTCATAGTTTTAAACTTAGAATCAGCATCCTAGCTGCATATGTAAAAAAATGTCTTGACTTAAACTGGGGAACAGAAGTGACATTTTATCTGAAACCTGGCTTAAGGAACTGAATTCTGCCTGGCAACTACCCCCCATCAGGAGTGAAACTTGAGTCACAGCTGTGTTCCCAGGCCTATCTGCCTTTTGCTGGCCACACTAAGGATATGCCATCTCTCTGATAATTGAATTAAGGGGAGCCCCCACAGAATACAGGAGCTCTGAACAAAGCCCTGTCCTGACTCAGGCAAATGTTTTATTGGCGGGAGTCGTAAATGGAGCTTCCTCTTGGCAGAAGCTGGGAGGGGCAGGGTCTCTGAGCTTGGCAGAAACTGGAAAGACTGGTTTCTGTACCATGTGACATGAAAAGACACACCTCTATAGCCAGAATATGGTTTTAGAAAAAGATGAATAACTCATAGAGCGGACTTGTGAAAATTATTTAAATGACACCATAATTCTGGTGATTTTTCTGCCCACATTTTAAGAGGTTTTTAGAACCGGTGGTATGTTCAGGGGGGTTTTAGCGGAAAAGAGGATATTACTCAAAATGTGTGCATGTGAAAAATCTGACACTTCATCAACTAATGTCCATACTCCTTGCGCACATGTGTGTAAATTTGGGGTAATGTCCGGGATTGCAAACCAGTTAAAAAGTGCAAAATATCGCTATTTCTGAATGCAAGCCCCCAGGAAGAGCAGAGTTTGAACAGGGTATACCTCCTGTGATATGTGATGGGTGCATGTAATTTCAAACCACTGTGTAGCTATGAAATATGTATTTGGTTCAAATCTAGATTTGTGTGCAAGTTGACAGGAGGAGTGGACTTTCTGCAGGCTGTAAAATGACATCACTCTGACACAACTTAGCTCCCCCAATCAGGGGAGAAATGAAAGCTTGGCCAATGATAAGTGGAGAGGGGCTGGCTAGTGATGCTGCTCACACACACCCATTTTAAAAACACATAAAAGCAGAGAGACAGGACAGATAGGGACCTTCAAATCCATTTGCAGCTGGAAGCTCTGCCGGGAAAATCCATACTTTACCTCCATCAACCTTCAGAGACCCAGACCAGACCAGCAGAGTAGATCTGACCTGTTAGCAGAACCAGAGAGAGCTGACCCAGATCACTGTGAAGTGCAGAGACCAGAGTCCAGTCTAAAACCTGACCAGATCCGTGGCGTGGCCCATTTTACTCAAGAATATAGTGTGAGTACCTAGAAAACTGTGCAGAACCAATCTCTTAGTTAAAATAATATAATTCAAGCTATTTTAATCTAAGTAGAACTGCCTCCTAACTGTCACCTGTCATTTGCAAAGCTGTCACTTGTCATTTTCTAGTTGCAAGCTGCACTTGTCTTTTTGAACTTTAAAATTTAAATCTGAAAAACTGCCTTTATTCAATCGCTCATATCTCCGCGACCGTTTGTGCTAGAGACTTGCAGTAACTTTCATCTGAAAGCTGAGAACCTAGGCTTTCCTAGGACCCCAAAACGATATTGATAGCCCTTGTAGTTCTTCTGTAATAGCGCCCGGCGCATTCGCGAATTTTGCCGCGATTTGCAAATTTCTCCACGTGTGAAAACAGAAGCTTCTTGCTTTCATTTGCCAAAAATTCGTTTAACCTACCAATTACTCCTAAATCATTGCTAGTGTGAGCCTGGACTAATATTAACTTGATTTCACTCACCCTGAACCTCCTAGAGGGAATTAAAAGCATTTTAACATATTTTCACTCCATTGCCAGCACATATCAAAGCATTTTGCCTGTGTTTTCAACTTCTGTAGTCTAAATTGCTGGGTGAACTGAATTACATTTGGATTGCATTTTTGAGAATTGTGTGCCTTCCTTCCATTTCCCTGCATGCATAAAAGGGGGGGTGAATTGTCCAAGAAAGTGATTACATTGTCTTTTGCTGAAATTCTATCAAGTTATTTTCTTTACTGCATTTCATTCCACATTGCATCCATTTGAAACCATAAAAGTATTGTTGCTATCTTATCCATTTCATGTCAACTCCTTAGTGATTATAAAGAAGTGTGCTAGTGCCAGATTCTCCGTTGTTAATCTTTATCATATCAGATTAAGTGTGATATTCAATTATTAATTTATTATAGAGCGTGATATATATATATATATTGTTTAAATTATCAAATAAACCTTTAACTTGCAAAACAGAACTACTTCTTGGCTCAGTGGGGTCAGGAGGATTCCAAGAGAGGGGTGTTATATAGGGGTAGTCATCCAGAACGCATGAACTGGACATAAAGATATATCAATAAGGGTTTTCATTCAGTATTCTAGACTAGGCGTTGACTTGGCTGTAGTGCTGAATTGAATCCTCTTACAAGACATCTTGTAACGTAATGGCAAAGTGCTTGTACCTAGAAACAAATAAATGACATTAGGACACAACCCGATCACAAAAACACAGGGGTAACAGAATAGGTAAAATTACCCGAGCTAAAATTTGTAAGAGTCAAAATTGTTTATACAGTTGCATGGGTTATAAAGCATATAGTGCAAAATAAAACCAAACAGTGCCAATGCTGAATGGCAATGAAATAATAGCAAAATGCAATAGCTTCAATATGACATGGCTAAAATGTTAGAATGAGCTAAAATCATCCACCAATTGTGTCAATCACAGTGTAAACAGCACAAGATAACAGCAAAGTGCAAGTGCTTAATAGCAGCATATTGTTGGCAAAGTGCAAGTGCTTAGTAGCAGCATAGTGTTTTGCAAAGTGCAAAGCTATAAAAGCAGCATGAAAAATAGCAATAAAGTGCAAGTGCATATAAATGACTGAAAAATTCATCAGTCAAGAGAGCAACCTGAAACTATAGTTAAAGCGCAAGTGCTTAAATACAAAACAATAATTGATAACATTGATGGACGATAAAAAGATCAATAGGCTCAAAAAGTGCAGATGTCAATCCAAAATTTAAAACCTGAAGAAGCGAAATTGCAATTGCACTGCAGCAACCGGACAAGATATGCAAAAGAAAATGACGGGAGTGTCCAGGATCAGAAAATGGATGACGCCAAAAGGAACCTATAATTAATGACCATGAACCATCCCCAAACTCTCCCATTGACACAGAAACCAAAAACGGTGAATCAATGTATACAAAGATTATAAATGAGAAAACAAATTAACCTCATGCTGGCAATTGAAGAACTAATACAAGTGCCAGTCACATGAGCAAGAAAAACAGGTTAACTTAAGCAGACACTGCCACTGGGCAACAACTATAACTGACCAGTGTGTAAATTCCGGAAAAAACCTGTGTGATACCACATGAAATGACGCTGAAAAGGAAAAAGAAGAAAGTCCTGATACGTAGAAACATCCTCTATGAAAGCCAATTTAAACTCCCAGAAAGGTATATAACTCCTCGTCAACATTGTGACCATTTGGTGTCTTGGTGTCAAAGTCCAGTATATATTTAGTTTCAAGTTGTCGTAATTTCAAGGCACGGTTGCCACCTCTGGGGTTCTTGGTCACATGTGCCATTGCAAAAAAAGTGAGCGGCCGAAAGTCATTATCATGTGTCTCTTTAAAGTGCTTGGCCATTGTGTAGGCCGGGTCCAAATTTATTATGGCCCTTAGATGTTGCAACACTCTGAGCTTTAAATTACAGGTGATGCTGCCAACATAGCATTTCTCGCAACGGCAAGGGCAGCATAAGACATGTACCACAAATGATGTATCACAAGTCATGAGAGGCTTAATGTCATGATGAATAGAAGTCACTGGGTGAATAAAGAATTTCTGTATGGTAGCATGTGCACAAACTTTGCATTTATAACATTTTGTAAACCCCAACGGAGGAGCAGCAAACCAGCTAAGATTGTTGGAAGTATTCGTTAAGGGTGATAAGAAACTGGATACAAGTTTGTCCTTTAGAGATGACGCTCTTTTGTATGTGAGAGTAGGACGCACAGACAATAAAGGAAAAAGATCCTTGTCCAATCTTAAAACGTGCCAATGTTTTTGGATAATTTTTCTCACTTGACCAGATGAACTGTCATAGGTGATGATGAGACGTGGATCATCATTGGAGACAGACTTTAAAGGTCTGTTGCCATGCAACAATTCATCCCTTGATAGGGCACGTGCCTTGTTATAGGCCGTCTCAATAACTATTTTAGCATACCCTTGTCTTAAAAAGTCTGTGGCTGCTAAGGCACAAAAATGATCAAATTGTGCTTCATCACTGCAATTACGACGATACCGAATGAACTCCCCATACGGAATACTTTTGTTGCAGCTCGGTGGATGGCTGCTGCTAGCATGCAAAGGTAGACCAGTGTTCAAGGATTTTTTATAAAGAGAGATATGTATCCCGAGGTGTCAATATTAACATTGACATCCAGGTACACAATTTCAGTCACACTGTGTGCTTAGTGAAAATCAAATTCACCCGATTGATGTTGATAAGTTTACCAAATGATAACCAGTCCTTTTCCGTGCCCTTCCAAATAACAAAAGCATCATCTATATACCTCACCCAAGAAATCATCTGTGTGGGAAATAAACAGAAATCAAATCAGACAGTGATGTGGCCTCCCACCATCCCATCATGAGATTGGCATACAAGGGCGCAAATGTACTGCCCATCGCATATATATACATTTATTTATTTTTTTGTATTGCAAGTTTTCTTTCCGCAAGTATCTGGCTCTAATTTTAAATATATATCGATTTACTCATTAGTCTCTATCTAATTTTTCCAATACGGTTAATGGCGGCATGAATGCTTTTCACGTAACAGTCACTCCAAACTGACTTTAAATTAGGGAGGTATAAGTCTGTTTACAAAATATGCCTCACCCAGTCATGTGATAACCTCACGTGATCTTACTTTCTATTAGCCCAACTTATACAAACTTAAGTGTATTTATGATTTGTACTGCGCTTATAAAATTCAACTGAAATCAATTATCTGGTGGACAAATCCAAAAGAAGTCTCTCGCTTTTGGGATCTGAGCCGTCTGAAAGATAACACGGCACACGTGATTTAGACCGTAAATTCTGGTATATAAATAGAATACAAAATGGTGACTGCGCTGTGAGAGAGCAGACGCTGGTCACTGTTGTCATGATGTGGACTCTGCAAGGTAAGATGCCATTCACTGCAATATTTTGAAACGAAGATTCTATTACTAGAATTATTGCCATGCTTTATTTTACAGAAGACTAGAGGGCGAGCTTTCGGGTAATGGTACACTGCGGTATGTCTTTAACTAGCAACTCTATAAAAAAGAAAAAAAGGGGAATCAACCCTATGAGTTATCAAACATTCCAGGCGTTATATAAGTTGTACCAGCGATCCTATATTTGATTGCGCTGGATTCCAGGAATGTTAAATTACATTTACAATACTTAGTACAAGGTGTGATGAATTAAATAATTTATGGGCAGCATGTACAAACAGCAAAAAAAGAACTTTTTTGCAGGGTTTTAACCCGATGATTTAAGTGCACCTGAAGAACACTTAGTGATCAATTAAGAATATTGCGGGTATTACTCAGACCCCTACACACTCAATGCAAGTAAGATTGGAACTAAATTATGTATGATTGTTAGGAATTAACCTATTACAACACAGTAATTGAAAATTGGTGCAATCTAATAACATAGTAGTCGATATATTTTTTAATGAGTTGAAATTGAAACATGTTAAAAAATAAGTGATTTTGAATTTAATTTAGTTAAATATGCGTTGTAATTGATTAGTGTATCAAATAAGAAATGAGTGGAATAATTATTAATAGATTATTCTGTTTTTCCTCTCCTTCTAATCCTGCCTATCAACAACCCCAATTCTCTGTCTTGAATATTATGTATTTTGTGTTATTACTATTCCGATTATTTTTACCGCTATCCTTATTTATGTTGTTTAAACTTTAGTTTGGCTTTCTATTGATTATTACTTTGATTTCAATGTGGAATTCATAATGATTATTCTATAGCAACTCAAATTAAAGCTCGGTTTTGAGAAAGGCTTAATGGCTGAAACATGTGTTAACCAATAAGGACAGAATTAAACAATAAGGACAGAATTAATAAAGTGTGGAATAAGACCATTTTAACTGTTTTATTGTTGATTGGCACAACCAAAGGATTCAACCGTACAGTTTTCTAGCTGAAAGAAGGGGCACTCCTTCAGTGTATTCCTGAGTGTGATAAACACTACTAATAATTTTTGGCGCAAGAAATCAGCCTAAAAAAAAACCCTCTCTGGTGACATAAAAGTGCCCCACTGCATTACATTGTAAGATGGTGTGTGCCTGTTAAAAAGTTGCCCAAAAAAAGTTGCCCAAACAGGTAAAAAGTCAAAAGCCAGAAGGGAAACATAGTTTCCCAGTATTAATAGTCTGAAGGGCAGATCAGTTTCCTCAAGAGAAATTAACAAAAAGCCAGGGGAGTGAAGCCCTGTAAAAATTCAGGACAGGTTAAAAAACAAATGCAAAACGTTTGGGGGTCCATAGAATATGGCAGGAAATGTGCCTAAAAGAAACATCTTTCCTAACAACGATAGACAAAGGATATGGACTAACTTGCACTTTATGGGCCGGGCCTTGCCTGTCTTCGTTATGAGCCTGAGAAGATGTTTTACCATTACTTGAGTAACGCATCCTAATTTTATTAGGTATCTGACATGGATCTGAACTCTCTCTGCCAGAATTGTTGTGACTGTTTTCTAATCAACATTTGTAATCAGTATTTAATATAATGTAACGTTAGTGGTCTTGTTTAGCATCAGGACCACTAACGGTGGCCTTGCTCCACATTGCTCTGTAAAAGAAAAAGCAAATGTGGTTCATTAGTGTGACAGTGGGAGAGGCAGGTGCGAAATCTGTGGTGTTGATGGGTGCAGGTCAGAAGTTCCAGGTTCCTCTGTACCAATTCTGCTTTCTATGGGTTAGGTTGAGAAACATATGAGCATGTTATTCATGGTGCTTCAGACTATACACACAGTACAGGCATGACATGCTTACTTATATCATTCAAATGATGTTTATGAATAGTGTACAGTCTAAGATTTATGTACTTCAGCGCTTTCGGACTGGTTAGCTGCTGATGTGGGAGCATCTGATAGGCTTAAAGAGAGCTTAATTGTGTTTCGGTTAGTGTTGATGTGCTAATGGCTAGGCCTGTGGCAGCCATTTGTGGGGGCGTATGTGTATGTAGTTTAAGGTGGTGGAAGATCCTAAGGGGGAATCAGTTAGTAAGGGGAAGAGTGTGGTAAACCTTACAAGGTAAAACAACCTGCAACCCTGCACTCCTACCCAATGTCATTTGCAGACAGGTCCCATTTCTGGGTCCATGTAATAATGTTGCAGCAAAAAAGGCTGTTTTAAAAATAATCGTGGCAAAAAGGCATGGTGTGGCCCCTGCAATCCATGTAATGAATGGGCGGGAAACCCCTGCCACCCCGGACCCATTACACCACACAAGGAGGTGGGGGACACCCCCACAACCCCTTCCTCCCCTTGTGTGGTATAATGGAAATTCTTTTACTGGGTCACACCACAGCCTTTTTGCTGCCATTTTTTTATAAAAACTGCAATTATTTCGGCAACCATTTTACTGGATACCCCATTTCTGTAGCTCACAATGTCACCTGCTAATCACACTATCTCTCTTGCTCCCTCGCTCACTCTCTTGCTATCTCTCTCCCTCTCTGTCTTTGTCTCAAATAGATGAATTGTACATCATGAGAAAGAAAAACAAGCATCCGTGAGTTGGCAGAGGAAGGTAAGGGGAAGTCTGGAAACCCTGCACATTACCTTGAGCTACCTGTTGATTTAAGAAGAACATTGGGTGATTTACAAAACACGGAATTGTCACTCAATGCTTAGGAATAATTAGGAGAAATAAATGTGCCGTGCTTGTCCCTGACCCTGCCTAATCTTTCCCATGTGAATGCGGCATAGAGTGTGATGTCATATGTAGTGTAATGCATGGAGCCTTATGTACCTATTCAGGGAAAAAAAAAGTTTTAGTTAAAGTGTAGTTAAGGTGACTAGGCATAACGCAAAAAAAAACCTTGAAATTCAGTGCATAGCGAAAATCAGGACTGGCTTAAATTGTCCCATTCCCATCGATCTCTTCCATAATGCCAGATCACCCATAATGCCATTTTGTATGGCATTGTGATTCCCTTCTCCTATAATTTATATGAGCTCTTGGGCTTTGCAATGGGAACGCGCTGTCATGATCACTGCTTCCAAGGAGCCAGGACCAGCCCAACGTCCTTGGAAGCAGGCCCCTAACCCTAATCCTAGGCACCAGCTGGTCCCCACGGGGACCTTTTGGACCATGTCCTGGCGCCGGTGGCACCAGGCTCATCAGAATCATCGGTCCCGGCACTGGAAGCGCCGGGCTCATAATATGTGTGCAGATGCTTGGGTGGACTTACCTGCAGCAGACCATGCTGCTTACTTACCAGCCTCTTAGAAGTCCTCTGTGAACAGTAACTACTTTCTTACCTGGGTGGGGCAAGCTCCACTCCCTGGATTCAGCACTGGAAAGCTTCTGGAACTGGAACTCTTTTCTTACCTAGGCGGGGCCGTGGAGGAAGACGCATCATCACTCCAAGGCTATTTAAACCACACCCGATAGACGAAACGTGCTTCGCGTTATTCTGCATCTGCAGCAGAACGCTCACCGAGTCTGTTCCAGCCTTTCTTCTTACGATCCCGAATCTGCAAGAGTCATACTCACCATTCCTGCATCCTGAATCTGCAAGAAGTCATACTCACCATTCCTGCATCCTGAATCTGCAAGAAGCATACTCACCATTCCTGCATCCAGTCGACAGCAGCACCTGCAGCGACAAGAAACAGCAGGTTAGCAAGGCAGCCTTATCTCGCAGTGCTACTCACCTGATCCATCGGCTGCGGTCATTTTCGGCACGCTGCAACTCCGCCTGCAAAGACAAAAGCATTGTCACTACTTACCGGCACTCCGTGAATTCTGGATTTCTTCACACTGCATCGCCGCCTGCGGAGATAAAAGCATTGTATCTACTTACGGACATTCCGCGGACTCCGGCGCTGCAAACCAACTTCTGAAAGACAAAAGAAGAGACATTAGACAGGTATTTACTTACGCCCATCGCGCTCTTCGCAATAGAACGCCTGCTCTTCAGCACGAACTACGCTGCACGGAAAAGACAGTTAGAGCGCTTGCATTTACTCACGCATTTCCAGGTGCTTCACTCCATCTTCCTCAAGAGTCCTGCAAGACAAAAGGGAGAAAAGCATTATACGAAGTCCTGTTCAATGTTAACGTGCCTTGCACCTAAAGACTATAAAGACTAAAAAGGTGTCTGGAAACTCACCGCTCGTGCAGTTAACGACGGTAACGGTCTTCTGAGTCCAAGAGGCCTATGTTTCACCAGTGAAGGAACTGGCAACAGCGCCCTGCACCAGACGCAGATGGAGAGCCCAGCATTCACCTATCTAAGGTGAGCACGTTGACCTGGGGGGCTCTACGGAGAGGGAGAGAGAGGAAGAGGGACATTGAACAACCCAGACCATTAACCCCCATATTCTTTCACCTGCAGAAACCTCACCCTACGAGTTCGACACACAGTGCGAAGAGGTTCGACCCCAGAAGCCCATCGGGTTCTGCACATCACCTTTCGAGTCACAGACACCTTCCTGCCAAGATCCGCGCCTCCGTGGGAATCAGGTGAGTGTTACAGAACGCGAAGCCCACCGCAAAACTCCTACCCAGGCGCAATGGAAACCTCAGACACTGATCACTTAGCCCAGTTGCTCGGGGAATTAAGAGCAGAAGTACATGCAGCTCGTCAGGAAACAAGCTCTCTAAGAAGAGAACTGATAATTTCCAAGGAGCGAACAGAGGACCTCGCTGGGCAATTGCTACAAACGCAGGCAGGACAGACACCCCTGCCCGCTCCAGGAGGAAGCTATCCTTCTGCATCATCTGTAAATCCAGTGCAAATCAATCTACCTGGTAATGTGCCCTTAGCTCCGCCCGAACGTTTTTCTGGTGACCCAAAGAAATTTGCAGTGTTCCTCAACCAGTGCCGCTTACATTTCTTATGTCGACCAGCTGCATTCCCAACAGACCAGACCAAAGTGGCTTTCGTGCTTTCTTATCTCAGTGGCAGCGCCGCAGATTGGTCGATCCCTTTAGTCACCCAGGATGATCCGGTTTTACATGATTTCCAGGCCTTCCAGTCCAGCATGGAGAAACTGTTTGCAAGACATGCACAAGGGCAGGCCTTGGACAATGAACTTCTTTCATTACGACAGGGTAATCAAGACCTCTTGACCTATATAGCCTCATTCACAGACTCATAGTGGAAACTCAATGGCCCGAGGATAAGAGAATAACGCTTTTCTACAGAGGCCTGCGTGGAGAGCTCAAGGATGTGTTAGCTCAAGTTGTGAACCCTCCACAAGAATGTTCGGACTATATTGACTTAGTCGTCCAATTGGACCACAGATTACAGAACAGGAAGGCTGATCGTTCTAAATTTGATACCCGAGTGTTTTCTAAACCACAGACTTCTACTAAGGGAGCTGACACTGTGGAACCCATGCAAATAGGGGGGATGAAAGGTCCTTTAACCCAAAAGGAGCGGGAAAGAAGAAGACAGCTGCAATTATGCCTCTATTGCGGGAACTCGGGGCACTTTCTTTGAGACTGTCCAGTGAAACCAGCTAAGAAGGCTGTAGGAGCCGCAGATTCCAGTACCTCAAGTTCCGAGCAGGGAAACGACCTAGCCCGGCAAGTGTAGAGGTCCTCTTGCCGAGCGTTAAGATCTGTCCCGTGACCTAGCATTTCGTGGTGCCCATGGTCCTCATTAATCCTGCCCGTCCGGATCGTTTGCATGCAATTGAAACTTACATCGACAGCGGAGCAATCGGCAATTATGTGGACCGTGAAATGGCATCAAGGATGAATCTACCTCTTGTCCCTAAGGCAGTAAAAGACGTCATTACTACAGTGGATGGCACGGAGATAGCCTCCGGACCAGTAACGCACGCCACCCAAGAAGTGACGCTAGTGAGCCAAGATGGACACCGGGAGAAAATCGTGTTCGATGTGATCAAGGCCCCTCAGTTCCAGATCATTCTGGGAATCCCTTGGTTAGAGAAGCACAATCCTCAGATCAACTGGCGAGCAAAGACGGTTCAGTTTCCAGAATGTTTTACCACTTGTTATCCTCGGCCTGAAGTTTCAGTGGCGGCGATCTCTTCAGAGGTTCCCACATTGCCTCCCGACTACCAAGAATTCCAAGATGTCTTTCGGAAGGATCAAGCTAACACCCTGCCTCCTCATAGGTCTTACGACTGTCAAATAGACCTGATGCCCGGAACAACTCCTCCTTGCAGTAGGATTTATGCCCTCACCGAGCCAGAGAATCTTCACCTCAGGCAATATCTGGACCAATACCTAGCTAACGGGTTTATCCGTCCTTCTAAATCTCCAGCCTCCTCGGCTTTGTTCTTCGTTCCGAAAAAGGAAGCAGACCTTAGAACTTGTATAGATTACCGCGCCCTGAATCAAATCACCGTTAAAAACAGATACCCGTTACCTTTGATCCCTGAACTCCTGGACCAAGTCAAAGAAGCATGCATATATACAAAGTTGGATCTCAGAGGAGCCTACCACTTGGTACGAATAAAAGAAGGCGATGAGTGGAAGACGGCCTTTTGCACAAAGTATGGGCTATTCGAATATCAAGTGATGCCCTTTGGACTTTGTAACGCTCCTGCCGCTTTACAGTATTTTATGAACGATGTCCTTAGAGAACTCATAGATGTGTGTGTTGTTGTCTACATTGATGACATCCTTGTCTATTCATCATCTGAAGAGGAACATCAGAAACACGTTAAAAAGGTTCTCGAGAGACTGCGTCAACATAACCTTTTTGCCAAGCTTGAAAAATGCGTTTTCAACGTAACTGAAGTTGAGTTCTTGGGATTCATATTGTCACCTAATGGGGTTCATATGGATTCAAAGAAGGTCGATGCAATCATCAAGTGGCCATCACCAACCTCGGTAAAAGGAGTTCAAAGCATGTTAGGCTTCGCTAACTTTTACCGCAGATTCATTCCTGAATTCTCTCGGATAGTCCAGCCCATCACCGCTCTGTTAAAGAAGAACAAAGGTTTTGAATGGTCTACAGAAGCAGAACAAGCTTTTCAGGACTTAAAAGCTAAATTCATTTCTGCTCCTGTTCTAAAACATCCTCGCCCAGAACTCCCCTACATCGTGGAAACGGATGCTTCTAGTCTTGCTATGGGGGCAGTGTTATCGCAAAGAGATCCGGTCACACACCAATTACATCCAGTAGCCTTTTGGTCCCGCAAATTCTCGGCTTCCGAGATCAACTATTCAATTACAGACAAGGAACTTTTAGCTATCAGATCGGCCTTTAAAGCCTGGCGGCATTATCTTTTGGGAGCCAGACACACAGTCACCGTAATGACTGATCACCGCAATCTACAATATCTGAAGACGGCCAAAGCTCAGTCTTCCAGACAGTTTCGTTGGGCTCTGTTTCTGGCTGAGTTTGACTTTATAATTACTTATCGACCCGGCAGTAAAAACGGAAAAGCAGATGCCCTCTCTCGGATGGGAGTTGATGAACATTTGACCAATCCAGAACCAATACCCATAATTCCAGAACAAAGGCTTTTGGGGTTGGTCAACGCTCAATCCTTTGAAGACATCAAGACTACAGTCAAGTCACTCCTAACTCCGGCCGATTTGCAGGACTGGCAATTAAAGGGAAAAGAATTCTCAATGGATCAAGACCTACCATATTTCCAAGGGCGATTCCTGTTATCACGACTCTCTAATGGAGGGTCATCCTGGCATTACCAAAACCATGGAAAAGATCAAGAGACATTTCTGGTGGCCATCATGGAAGAAGGATATTAGAGACTTTGTAATCTCTTGCGGTGTGTGTGCCCAGAATAAAAGTCAGAAGGAGAAACCAGCCAGCCTGTTACACCCTCTGGATATTCCTCCCAGTCCATGGCATACCCTGTCCATGGATTTCATCACGGACTTACCTCCATGCTCAGGGTATAATACCATTTTAGTAATCGTGGATCTATTCTCCAAGATGGCTCACTTCATTCCCCTGAAGGGCCTACCTTCGGCTTCGGTATTGGCTCGAGAATTCTTAGAAAACATCGTTCGGTTACACGGTTTTCCCTCGGTTTTAATCTCCGATGGGGGAAGTCAATTCATCTCCCACTTTTGGCGAAGTTGCTGTCGTCTAGCCCAAATTGATGTAAGACTTTCAACCAGTCACCATCCCCAAACTGACGGACAAACCGAGAGGACAAATCAGACTCTAGAGCAATATCTGCGTTGCATGCTCCAACAAACTGAAAACCCTTGAAAGGATATTCTTTGGATCGCTGAATACGCTTACAACAATTCGACTCATTCTGGAACCGGGAAGACTCCCTTCTTCCTATTATACGGACATTATCCTAGAACCTCTAATCTGGATCCTCCCCAAGAATTCGAAACACCTGCTGTGGATCATTTGCACTCTGAGATTACCCGTGCTTTTAAAGAAGCCACTGCCCATCTGCAAAGAGCTAAAGCTCAAGTCAAAAAGGGAGCAGATCGACACCATAAAGAGGCCCCTCACTACGCAGTAGGAGATCAGGTCTGGTTATCCACTAAGCACCTGCCTCTAAAAGTACCCCGCACCTTCAACCCGAGATACCTTGGACCTTACCCCATCTCTACCATAGTTAATCCGGTGGCGGTCAAATTGGAATTACCTGCGCATATGAAAATACATTCAGTATTCCATGTCTCCTTATTAAAACCAGTACAACCAGAAACCCGATTGGCTGAACTCCCAGAACCTGTTTTGGTAGACGGAGAACTCGAATTCAAAGTAAAGAACATTCTAGACTCCAAGATCTCCAAATCTAAGTTATATTATCTGGTTGATTGGAAAGGATACGGCCCCCAGGAAAGGTCTTGGGAACCCTCTGAATATGTCCACGCACCTCGTCTGGTCAAGAGATTCCATCTGAATCACCCCGACAAGCCAAAACCCCCGGAGAAGACACGCTTAGGAGGGGCCTTGAGGGGGGGTACTGTCATGATCACTGCTTCCAAGGAGCCAGGACCAGCCCAAAGTCCTTGGAAGCAGGCCCCTAACCCTAATCCTAGGCACCAGCCGGTCCCCACGGGGACCTTTTGGACCATGTCCTGGCGCCGGTGGCACCAGGCTCATCAGAATCATCGGTCCCGGCACTGGAAGCGCCGGACTCATAATATGTGTGCAGATGCTTGGGTGGACTTACCTGCAGAAGACCATGCTGCTTACTTACCAGCCTCTTAGAAGTCCTCTGTGAACAGGAACTACTTTCTTACCTGGGTGGGGCAAGCTCCACTCCCTGGATTCAGCACTGGAAAGCTTCTGGAACTGGAACTCTTTTCTTACCTAGGCGGGGCCGTGGAGGAAGACGCCTCATCACTCCAAGGCTATTTAAACCACACCCGATAGACGAAACGTGCTTCGCGTTATTCTGCATCTGCAGCAGAACGCTCACCGAGTCTGTTCCAGCCTTTCTTCTTACGATCCCGAATCTGCAAGTGTCATACTCACCATTCCTGCATCCTGAATCTGCAAGAAGTCATACTCACCATTCCTGCATCCTGAATCTGCAAGAAGCATACTCACCATTCCTGCATCCAGTCGACAGCAGCACCTGCAGAGACAAGAAACAGCAGGTTAGCAAGGCAGCCTTATCTCGCAGTGCTACTCACCTGATCCATCGGCTGCGGTCATTTTCGGCACGCTGCACCTCCGCCTGCGAAGACAAAAGCATTGTCACTACTTACCGGCACTCCGTGAATCCTGGATTTCTTCACACTGCATCGCCGCCTGCGGAGATAAAAGCATTGTATCTACTTACGGCCATTCCGCGGACTCCGGCGCTGCAAACCAACTTCTGAAAGACAAAAGAAGAGACATTAGACAGGTATTTACTTACGCCCATCGCGCTCTTCGCAATAGAACGCCTGCTCTTCAGCACGAACTACGCTGCAAGGAAAAGACAGTTAGAGCGCTTGCATTTACTCACGCATTTCCAGGCGCTTCACTCCATCTTCCTCAAGAGTCCTGCAAGACAAAAGGGAGAAAAGCATTATACGAAGTCCTGTTCAATGTTAACGTGCCTTGCACCTAAAGACTATAAAGACTAAAAAGGTGTCTGGAAACTCACCGCTCGTGCAGTTAACGACGGTAACGGTCTTCTGAGTCCAAGAGGCCTATGTTTCACCAGTGAAGGAACTGGCAACAACGCCCTGCACCAGACGCAGATGGAGAGCCCAGCATTCACCTATCTAAGGTGAGCACGTTGACCTGGGGGGCTCTACGGAGAGGGAGAGAGAGGAAGAGGGACATTGAACAACCCAGACCATTAACCCCCGTATTCTTTCACCTGCAGAAACCTCACCCTACGAGTTCGACACACAGTGCGAAGAGGTTCGACCCCAGAAGCCCATCGGGTTCTGCACATCACCTTTCGAGTCACAGACACCTTCCTGCCAAGATCCGCGCCTCCGTGGGAATCAGGTGAGCGTTACACGCGCCGAGTTAAGGTGGTCCTCAGTTTCCAAAATTTGCTAACTTTCAAGGGTTTTGTTGTGTTATGTTTAGTCAACTTAACTGCACTTTAACTAACGTTTTTTCAAGTAACTGTATCTCTTTCATCAGCTAGTGGCACAAGGCAGTGCTGGGAATCAAACGTCACACTGCCAAAGGTGAGTAGGTCCTCACTCTAGAATAAGGAGAAAGCATCCTTGACATGGGTTGGGTACCAACAGTGTAAGGTATTCTCCACTCGCATGGGTAAATTCTCAGGCTTACAGCACAATATCAAACTCAAAGGAGGAGCTATTCAGGTCAAACATTCACATGGCGGGTTCCACTTTATCTGTACAAACAGCTAATCATATTCTTGGCCCAAACAAAAGCAGGTGGAGTCATGGAAGAAACAGTCTTTAGAATGTTTAGCTTGCAGTGTCTTAGCATGTAAAGCTGCTCAGAGCCTCAGACTGTTTGCAGTTCTCAAAAGCCCCCACAGATGCAAATGTCAACTACACACCCCTCCCAAACATCAGTAAGATGATTGTCCTGTCTGGTGGGCCGGGTGAAACTGGATCTTCACCTGGCTTACCACGAAATCAAGCTAACTAAAGATTTTAAACCATTAATGGTATTCATCAAGTTTGGTGACTTTCAGTTTCGCCAGGATGCTCTTCAGTCTTGCCTCAGTGTTCTTAGTGTTTCAACACTCAATAGATCAACTCTTTGAAAAACTCCAGAATGTGTTGCATTTCCAAGTTCCAAGATGACCTCATCATTTTCCAAATTGACCCAAACAACTCGTCTTTCTGAGGCAAGTTTTGTGAATACTATAAGACAGGTAATTGACCACGTGGGAGAATAAGAATATTTTTTCTCTTGAAAGATTGAATGCTTGAGGTAAACAATCTTTGCTAATGCTGCCTACCCAAAAAAGATCCCATCAAGGCAGTTCCATGTACGCCACCCCTCCCAGCAGAGAAGAACTCTTGTTCTTCCTGGCCCTTTGAGAATTCTATGCAAAGTTTATGAAGGAGTAGTCATAATTTTTATTTTATTTTATAGTTTAAAGCGTGGACCTAGCTCGAGAGCAGTGGAGCGTTGTGCAAGATTTGGATAGCCAACGTTTGGGCTGGCATCTTTTAACAGTAGTTCCATACTATGAGTTGCATTCTGTGTGTACATTGGAATTATTCCATGGGCTGGTGCTGTTGAAATAGCCACATTTTGAGAGATTCGTAAAATTGGAGAATTGTGGGGGGATTCGGAGTTGATACTGGGATCAAGTTCCAGCTTGTCGGTGGGTGACAAGAGATTTTCTGTGCAAGGAGCATGTGCTACCAGATATGTGGAGCTTAGCTGCCAGGTACGCTGGTGTGCTACTCATGACTGCTTTGTAGATGATACCTGCACTCTTGAACAGTATCCTGGCTTGGAGAGGAAGCCAATGTAGTTTGAGTAGGATGGAGGTGATTTGGTCACATTTCTGCACACTCGTAATAAGGGGTGCTGCAGCGTGGTGGACTGATTTTAGAGGAGCTAAGTGAATGTCTGTGAGCCATGTCATGAGGGCATTTCCCCCATCAATGTGCACGTCCATCAGGGCCTGCACAACAGTCCAGAAGACGGGATGACAGGTTTGATTCTGCAAAGGTTGTAGATTTGGAGCTTGGCTCTTTGGGCCTTCTTGGCTATGTGTTCCTAGAAGGACAGGCTGATGTCAATGGAGAAGTCTAAGGATTTTTCTGAGTTGTGGATTAAATACTTATGTTGGACAGGTTGTTGTTTAGCGGGGGAACAATAAGGACAAATTCGGTCCTAGCTGGGTTAGGTTTGAGGTAGGCAGCCGACATCCAGCACTGGATGATGGCTAGGTATTTGTGCCGATGACTGATGTTCTGTGGGCTTTTTATTCTCATGTGCAACTGAGCATTGTCCACGTTTTGGTGGATGGCTATATCAGGGTTTTTGAGGACTACACCCAGATTATCCACGTAAAGATTGAAAAGGATCAGTGAAAAGATGAAGCCTTGGGGAAATCTGGAGGAGACTGAGAGTCAGTTTGAACATAACATGTTCATCTGGATGGTCTGGTGTCTGCCTTAGTAGTAGGAGGTAAACCAATTCAGGACAGTGCCAGGGAATCCCATCATGTCAGTCAGCGAGTAGGGAGAGGAGGATACAGTGGTTCACTGTGTCAAATGTATCCTAGAGGTCAAGGAGGACGAGGAGGCATGAGTCGCCCGTCTCCATGATTTGGAGGGCATCTTTCAACAGCTGGATGGTGACTGTCTGGGTGCTACATTATGGGTGGAACCCCAACTGATAGTCGTTAAAGAGGTGTAGTTGATTGATTTTGATGAGTTATTGTGTAGCGACTACTTTTTCCAAGATTTGTCAATAAACGGAATGTTCGTAATGGACCGGTAGTTGGGTAGGTCGTCTGAATCTCGGGTCATTTATTTCAAAAGAGGTTGTATGCGACCAGCCTTGAGGGTGCCTGGGAATGGCCCTACAGTGAGGGAGGCATTCATGATGCTGAGTATTGGATTGAGTACTAGGCCCCTCGGTTATTTAATGACAATTGTTTAACCCCATGAGGAAGCCTCACAAGAAGTAAGTCAAATTTTCCTTGTTGACAAAGCGGCAGAAAGCTTGGAGGTTAGTAAGTTTGGAATTACAAATGTGCCTCACTCCACCCATTCCATATGGACAGGCAAGCCATCATGTTGGTATATACCTGTAAGAGGATTCAATTCAATACTACAGCTAAGTCAATGCCTAGTCTGGGATACTGAATGGAAACCCTTATTGATATATCTTTATGTCCAGTTCATGCGTTCTGGATGACTACCTCTATATAACACCCCTCTCTTGGAATCCCCCTGACCCAAGAAGTAGTTCTGTTTTGCAAGTTTAAAAGGTTTATTTGATAATTTAAACAATAGATATATATATCACACTTTATAATAATTAATAATTGGATATCACACTTAATCTGAGCAGTAATCAATAATGGATAGTCTGGCACTAGCACACTTGTGAATAGGAACAGAAGAATAAGATGGTAGAGAATGCTTTATATAATGTATAATGATGGATGTAATGTTGAATGAAAAATGCAATACAGAAAATACTCAATATGATTTCAACAAAACAATGTAATCACTTTTCTCTGGCAATTCACCCCCCCTTTTATGCAATGCAAGGAAATGGAAGGAAAGCACACAGTTCTCAGAAATGCAATCAAATTTAATTCAGTTCACCCCAGCAAGCTTAGACTACAGAAGTTTGAAACACAGGCCCAAAATGCTTTTATATGTGCTGGCAATGAAGTGAAAAATATGCTAAAATGCTTTTAATTCCCTCTAGAGGTTCAGGGTGAGTGGTATCAAGTTAATATTCGTCCAGGCTCACTCTAGCAATGATTCAGGGATGGTTCTTAAGAAGCAAACGAATTTTTAGCAAGGAAAACAAGGAATCTGCTGTTTTCACACGTGGAGAAATTTGAAAATTGCGGTAAAATTCGCGAGTGCGTTTTTCGGCAAAGGTATAGGGGGTAGGAATGCGGTTCTAGGTTTGTTGAAAAGCCAAGATTCCCAGCTTTCAGAGGAAAGTTACTGCAAGTCTCTAAGACAAACGGTCACGGAGATATGAGCGATATGGTAAAGGTCGTTTTTCAGATTTGAAATTTTAAAGTTCAAAATGACAAGTGACAGCTAGCAACTAGAAATGACAGGTGACAGCTTTGCAAATGACAGGTGATAGTTAGGAGGCAGTTCTACTTAGATTAAAATAGATTGAATTATATTATTTTAACTAAGAGATTGGTTCTGCACAGTTCTGCTAGGTACTCACACTATATTTAGAAATAGGCCTCGCCACGGATCTGGTCAGGTTTTCTTCACTCGCCACGAACGGTCTCTGCGCACAGCGTCTGGGTCAGCTCTCTAGTTCTGCGAACAGCGGTCTGGGTCAGCTCTGCTCTGCCTCTGGTTCTGCGAACTGCTCTGCTTTCTCTGGGTACAGCACTGCTTCTGGATCTTTCTGCACAGCTTTCTCTGGACCCAGCGCTGATCTGCACGGCTCCTGGATGCTGATATCGCTGTTAGGTTGGCTGGATGCTGAGGCCCACTGAGAAGAGTTCTCAGTTTGTGGGTTTAGGCCCTTGCTTTGAGTTCTGAATCTAGTTCTTTGGAGTTTTAAAGTCTAAGTGTGGAATCTAGTATCTTCTGGATGTTATGTGGTCCGGCAGAGCGCGTTGCAGCAAATGGAATTGACTGTCCCTATCTGTCCTGACTGTCTGCTTTTATGTGTTTTGAAAATGGGTGTGTGTGCAGCATCACTAGGCTCTACCCCTCTCCACTTGTCATTGGCCACTTCATCCTCTTCCCCTTGATTGGGGGAATGAAATGAAGTGTCATCATGATGAGGTCTGTTTATGGTACAGAGAACCCACCCCAGTCAAATTACACACAATCTATATTTTGACCCAAAAGACATATTTGCACAGGGACACATTTGTTTAAAATTACATGCACCCATCACATATCACAGGAGGTATACCCTGTCCAAATCTGCTCTTCCTGGGAGCTTGCATTCAGAAATGGCAACATTTGCACTTTTTAACTGATTTCGTAATATCGGACATTACCCCAAATTTACACACATGTGCGCAAGGAGTATGGACATTAATTGATGAAGTGTCAGATTTTTAACATGCATACATTTTAAGTAATACCCTCTTAACTGCTAGCTTGCCCCCAGATCATACCACCGGTTCTAAAAACCTCTTAAAATGTGGGCAGAAAAATCACAAGAATTATGGTATCATTTAAATAATTTTCACAAGTCCGCTCTATGAATGATCCATCTTGTTAGAGTTATGTTCTGGCCCCAAAGGGGTGCGGTTTCCCCCCAGCACAAGGTTGAATTTCTGGTTTTTCCAGTTCTGCCAAGCCAGCTTGCTCTCACAGGCAGTGCTCCTCCCCTTTCCTTCCAGGAGGAAGCCACATTTATGACCCCCACCAATAAAACATTTGCCTGAGTCAGGACAGGGCTTTGTTCAATTTCCTGCAGAGCCCAGGTAATTCAATCAGAGAAGTGTCATATCCCTTTTGGTGGGAGCATCAAAAAGCAGCTAGGCCTGGGAACACAGCTGTTGTGCAAGTCTCATCTCCTGTCGGGGGTAGCTGGTGGGCAGAATTCAGTTCCTTAAGCCAGGCCCCAGCTAATGTCACTTTTAGTTACCCAGTTTTCTGCATTCAAATAAAATTAACCATTTCTTACATATGCAGCTAAAATGCTGATTTTAAGTTTAAAACTATGACATTTAAACAATTGCAACCTATGTGACACTCAAAAGTAGGTCACTCATTTCTTTTAAACATTTAGATTTTTAGTGTCTTTCAGTCCAAATTTACTTAAACTGCTGAAATCCACAGCTCAGCCAGTCTTGTTATAAACCTTCAAGTCACTTCAGAATATAACTTTACATTGTATCCACCCCTCAGTAAGTCTTTCTTTGGCATGCTTTGGGTTCATTTATTCAGTTTTACACAAAAAAAAAAATCTGGTGGTTTTAAAACGCCGGCTTTCTGATAGTGGTGAGTACTGGTAATGCACCCATTTTTGGGATTTAAGAAAATGAATTCCCCACAATTCTAGGTTGCTTTTGGCAACCAGCATTGCCATTCCCAATGGTTTCAGGCTACTGTGTGGGTAGTCCAATGGTGGTTTTAGGCAGTGCCCTTCTGTGCCCATAACATCGGCAAAAATGAGTGGCAGCCTATTCTTCATGCATTTCCCTGTGCATTTTCTGGGAAGCTCTGGCCGTCATGATGTTTTCAATGCCAGTACTGCACAGTTTTTGAGGTAGGGCTCGGATGCATGGGTAAGAACATCCCACAAGCCCCCCTCTTGCGATGGCCATTCTGTTTCACTGATGGGACTCGCAAGACCTGTGATGTTTCCTCATCTTCTTCCAATAGATGGCACAGTTCAGCATCTTTTCCTCCATCCGGTCGGATCGATCGGTTCTCCTCGCCGGTCCTGATGGGAGTATTGGGCGGTACACTGGGCCCCTTGCGTCTCTGCTCCCGGTCTCCGGATCGTCCTCCTTGGCCCGTCTCCAGGTTTTCTTTCTCCTAGGATGACAAAGGAAGAGCGTCAATACCTATTCATGGACATTTCTCCCCACCATTGATATAGTGGGGTGGCATATAAATTTATAGTCAAAACATATGAACATGCACATTTCTTTTTGCATTCAAAAACGAAAACACCCACATTGAGAAACTCAGAATTTGATAGGCGATATGTAGGATCTTTTAAGTTAGAACTGAATTAATCTGAGACAGTACCCTCTAGGATTCCAGAGGATTCCTCCAGTTGTTGCAGAGTGTGCCTGGGATGGCAACACTTCAACTGGTTAATGTGCACCCACTTGTCTTCCCCCTCTGCCAAACCACCTTTGGGGATGCGGATCTTGTAGGCCACAGGGGAGATTTTGTCTATAATCTCATAGGGTCCCTTCCACGTAGGCAAAAATTTTCACTGTTTGGCCTGGTTCCTTTGGAAATTGTATAGATAGACCCGGTCCCCCACCTGATATTCCTTCCTGGAAGTCTTCAGGTCGTAGTGGGTCTTCATGCTATCAGCTGATCTTTCTAGATTCCGCTGAGCATAAGCAAAAGCATGTTGAAGGTGTTTCCTTAAATTCTCCACATACTCATGAGTTGTGGAGGCATTTATCAGTGTCTGCTCTTGGGTCCTGTAGAGCAAACGCTGAGGAAGCACCATCTTGCGCCCAGTCATCAACTCAAATGGTGACATTTTGGTTGCAGATGAAGGGGTAGATCTGATGGCCATTAGGACCAGAGGTAATCGGATATCCCAACTTGGCCCAGAATCTGCCACAAACCTTTTTAGTATGCTCACAATGGTTCGGTTATATCTCTCTACTGCCCCAGAAGAAGCTGGCCGGTAAGCAATATGCAACTTCCTTTTGACCCCCAGTATCTCCCACATCTTTGTCATCACTTCACTGGTGAAGTGGCTACCTCTGTCTGACTCAATCCTTTGAGGTAGACCAAAACGGGAAAAGATGTGGTTAATCACAGGGCAGCTGCAGTTTCTGCCTTGCAATTTGGGGCTGGGAGACATTCCACCCACTTGGTAAACAAGCATGTCACAGTCAACATGTACTTATTCCCCCTAGCCGAGCGAATCACGGGGCCTACGAAGTCGATTTGTAAATCTGACCATGGCAGGGTCATCCCCCTCTTTTGGAGTGGCGCACGGTGCGTGAGGGATGATGGCTGAAATTGTGCACACACAAGACACCCTTTCAAGTATTGGTCGAGGTCCTGCCCCATGTGTGGCCAGTATGCAACCTCTCTTAAGATTTCCAATGTTGTGTGAAACCCCCTATGACCGGCGGTGGCCGCATCATGGGCGTGACTTAACATCAGGCTTCGGAATGAGGTAGGAACCACCCACTGATCTTGGCCAGCTTTGGATTTCCTTACCAGCAAACCGACACTCTTAGGTCCTCTTTCCCAATGTAATCGGTATCCGTCAGGGGAAAGTTCTCAGGGTCCTCAAGGTGCTGGTAAAATTTACCAATTATAGGATCCCCCTTCTGAGCGGTAATCAAATCAGCATCAGGGGTCTCCTTGCTCCATTGTGCAATTGAAAGGTCATTGTGAGCATTTGTCTGGGACCTAGTGATAGCAGTGACCTGGATTTCCCCCAACAGGGACTCAATCTCAATTAGATCCCCTTGGATGGCCCCGGTTTTGGCCATCTGATCAGCTAAATCATTTCCAGTTTTGTCTGGCCCCTCTACTTTGGAATGACCCTTGATCTTTTTCCAATAGATGGTCATCTCATTCGAGGTGACCAGATCATCAATGTTTTGGATCAGCTTCCCATGTTTCAAGGGTTTGTTATTAGCACATAACATGCCTCTGGTTTTCCAATTAACCAGGTGCTCCACGAACCCGTTCCGTACATAATCCGAATCTGTGATTATGACCAGTTCGTGGAGTTGATGCTGGACAGCAGTGAGGATGGCCTGATGCACAGCCATCAATTCTGCCACCTGACTACTTCGGGGACCAATTTTGTACCCAGCGGAGGGTTCTGGGAACTCCTTCACCCATGCATTCCCTACGCCAGCCACCAGTTCTTTCTCCCCGTCGTTGTCAACATGGTACGAGCATCCATCCACATAGACAGTGGGCATTCCCTCACACTTGTCCTCTTCAAAGACTTTGTGTGGGGAATTAAGGTATGCCTCCATGTTGTCCTTGATTTGTAGACTTTCGTCCTCGAGACAGTTTTCTCTGGCACAATCATGCAAGTCAGCCAGACCTTGCGCGAGGGGACTCTTCTTGTTTGGCCATATCTGACCTCCACAGGAAAGCCTTGCATTGATAGAATCCAGGAAGTAATTCGGGAATTACTCACATTTACGGCCCGGATTCTGTCACTTTGGAGATATTGCAGAGGCTGGTGTGGAGTCTCCACTATGATGTGTTCCCCATGGATAAACGGGCGGTAATTCTTCAATGCCCACACCGTTGCCAGGAGTGCCTTCTCACAATCGTTGAATTTTTTCCACAGAAGATAAAGTTTTGCTCGCATAGGAGATTACTTTATTGACCTTGTCATGCTTTTGGTATAATACCGCCGTCAAGCCCGTATTAGAGAACCCCGTCTCCAGGAAGAACTCCTTGTTTCTGACAGGGTAAGCTAGGCAAGGCGCTTGTGAGAGGCTTCTTTTGAGTTGTTTTACCGCCTCGGCTTGTTCTGGACCCCATTCCCACTTGACCCCCCCCTTCAGGAGATGAATCAGGGGTCTGGTGATTTCTGCGTAGCCCTCAATGAACTTTCTGCTGTAATTAGTCAGTCCAAGGAGGCTCCTTAGTTCCCGCAGAGTTGTGGGGTCTTTCAGTTTCTGAAGTGCTTCCACTTTCTTTTCCTGGGGACAGAGACCCTGAGGAGTAATCTCATGCCCCAAGAAATTAACACGGGCTCTACACCACTGTGCTTTCTGAAAGGAAAGTTTTGCTCCGGAGGCCCTCAACTGCGTCAGAACATAACGGATCTCCGCTATGTGTTCCTCCACAGATGAACTTTTGATGAGGACATCATCTACATAAGCCAGGTTACCCCTTGCACCCAGGTCGGGCATGGCCTTATGTAGGAAAATGTTGAATTCATTGCCGGAGTTGAGGTATCCGAAGGGAGTCCGGGTCCATGTGTACTGCTGGCCCCCAAAGGTAAAAGCCAGCTTGTATTGGTCCTCCCTACTGACAGGCACAGTCCAGTATCCATTGGTCAGGTCTATTGCAGTGAATACCTGTGACCCCTGGATCTGGGCCAGCCCTTGGTCAATGTAGGGCAGAGGCCATCGGGAAGTATGGACCCGTTTGTTGAGCTCCCTGAGGTCGGCGCAGAGTCTCCACTGGCCGTTTGGCTTTAATATTCCCAGCACTGGATTATTGAAGGTGCTGTGAACTGGACGGATTATTCCCCGGGAATCAAGGTTCTTAATTATTTCAGTAAGGGACTCCATGGATGCGAGAGGCAAACGATATTGCTTCACAAACACTGGAGTCATGCCAGGGTCCGTGGGGATTGTTGTTGTGTGGATGTCGGTGCGACCACAGTCATATGAGTCTACAGCAAAGAGATCTTGGAAATCCAAGAAAACTTGTTTCAACTTTTGCTTTTGTTCCAGAGTCACACAGGCATTAGCTAGGTTGACTCTCTCTTCCACCATCTGCCTGAAGCCTGGAAAGACTTCTGGTTTGGCTATTTCAGCGGCCTCCTCCAGCTGGGTGGAGAAGTCCCTGGTCAGCGTGCTGATTTGGACCGGAGGCTTCAGGTAGGAAAGGCAGCCCTCATGGACCTGGAAAATCACCTCATCCCTCCTGAAGTCACAAGTCACATCTTCCTTACCATAGGGGCAGGAAGTGTACACCAGGAAGTTCCCCCCATGCCGGGTAAAAATCCTGTCTGGTGTTGTATTGTCCTCACTGTCACTGTCAACGCAGTCCTTGGGGATTGGCCCTAACAGTTCATTACCTAAATCAATGGAAAAATGTCGGTCATCAACCGCCATTCCAATAATGGTGCCTGCGGCTAGAGTAATACTCTTTAAGTCGCTGTTATCCACCTCTATTGAAATAGTGTCATGTTCTATGTTGACTAATGGAGTTGGGTTTACCCCCAACCCTTGCTGTTAGAGAGAAGCGTTTAGATGTATGTAAGCATCAGGGTTTTGCAGATATTGTCCTCTTTTAACTTTCACTTCCAGGGAGAATTGTCGGGTCCTTTCTGGGATGGTGACTTCCTCTTTGATCTGAATTTCAACTGCATAAGGTAGCAATTGAGCTGACCTAAATGCTTTTTCTGGATCATCAAAGCCCATGGGATTATTAGCTAATCGGGACCAAGCTTTGAAGTTTATTAGGTCCAAACTAATGGCAAAGCGATTGAGAATGTCACTGCCTAAGTAAAAGGCGGCAGTGACGTCTCGCACGACCCAACAATTATGGACTATGCTCTTGTTGCCAATGGAGATTTTGAGCATACACCTGCTTGGCAGGAGATGTTTGGAATTAGGCGCTTCCAGGTCCATTTCCCATTTGTCTATCAGTTTGAATGTGGGAATGGCTGGATCTTTTGGGAGTTGGCGGAACATGGCTTCGCTGATGAAGCTCTTACCGTTGTTCACACACACTCGAGCGAGAACAGAGTCCTTCCCATCATTTAACTGAACAGGGATGAACAACTGCTCTCCAATTTGCTGAATCTCAGCCAGGCTCTGAGCTGATTTCACATCTTTCTGGACTATAGGAGTGGGAGTTTCTGATTGTGGATTGGTAAAGAATTTCAGGGTGTTTCCTTCCAGTGTGGAATACCACCTTAAACTGGAAGGAAGGTTGATTTTCAGAAATAGAGAGGACCCCCCATCACCAGTCTGTTGTCCTACTGCTATTACTGTCACGTCTGGAATTTGGTTGTTCTGGAAGTGAAATTCTACTTGGTCAGATTTTTGTTCAACCATGTGGCAGGTGCCGTTTAAACTAACATGGTTTACACTCTGTTTTAATTTTATTGGTCGGCTAGTCTGGGTCCAGAGGACCTTGTTTACGCAATCTATTAAGGGTGACAACCTCCTCAGGAGGTCATTCCCCAGTAAGCAAGGGGTGCCCCCTGGAGTCACAACTATGACCGGGTGTTTCAACTTGTGTCGCCCAATTTTAATGTCCAAATCTGCCGTCCCCTCGACGGGAATTTCCTTCCAGTCAAAGTTCTGGAGTTGTCCAGGAAGTGAGGTGAGAGGAATTTGGTAATTCCCTCCCCTTCCTGCATTCAGTTCATCAAAGGCCCTTCTGGACAGAAGGGTAGCTTGAGATCCCGTGTCCACCAGCGCTAAAATTGTACCCTGCCCCTGTACTTGGACCTGGGCATAGTATCTTCCCTCCTTCTCCTCAAGGGGGCACAGATAATGCACATTTTTGGACAACTGGTGGGCTAATTTTCTGGTTTTGGACATTGCAAGAGAAGAAATTTGGGGAGAATTCTGTGGAGAGCCTTGGGAATCTGAAAGAAAAAGTTGGCAACTGGAGATCAGAGCCATTGTGGGTTCCCCTGGCTCCGGTTCCGGGCCGCCCCCCCCTTTTTGGAGGCAGTCATCAGGATGGGTTTGTACCAGGGGATTTTGGTATTGTGGGTTCTGGGATGAGATGATGGGCGGCGGTAGCTCAGTCTCCATATCTCCCCAGTCTGGATTTGCATCCCTAGGGACCCATTTTTCTTTGGGAGGAGTTCCCCCCTCTCTGAAGGAGAAGATCCTTTTCCCAGGATCCTCTGAGGATCCCTCTCCCTCAAATTGGAAGATCTGTACCTCCTCCTCAAACTGTGTCTGTTTGGGTCTTTTGTTTCTCCTACCCCCCCTCTGCTCCTTAGGAGGCAGACTTTCAGGGGCAAGAGATTTTGTTTCCGGTTCCTGGGTTTCCAGGGGCTGTTTACAAGTGAGGAAGGAAGTTTCCTCCAAGGCTTTACACCCCCCTTCCCTTTGTGCCTCCTCCCTGGGAACCGGTGAGTTATCGGGGTGCTGCCCCCGTCATTGTTCTGGAGCACCAGGTCCAGAGTTGGGGGAGTTCTGCACCGGCATGCCGATCTGAGGGTTCTGCTGAGCCCTCAGTATGTCACCCAGATCCCGCGCCATGTTTTGAACCTGGCGCTCTAACTGGGAAACCCGCTCAGGCTGATAGGGGGCCCTGTTTTCTCCCCTGGGCTGATCCCGGGAAGGGTAGCTATCCCTTCTTTGGTAGTACCCCTGGTTGGGAAGATTTGAATACCCCTCCACCCTTGGCCTCCCCTCTCCCGGATTCGGTTGTCTGGGCTCAGGGAATTGGGGAAAGGAGGGTGGAGGATTTTGGGGCTGGAAGTTGGGTGGATACCTGGGGAAGAAGTTCTGCCCAGGGTTTGGTGAGTTTCTGCCCTCCTGTGAGAAGTTGGGAGGGAGGTTCTCTGGGTTAGGTGCTTGGCTGGATCCGCCCCCTTGGGCTGGAGGAGTCCACACATAACCCAGGATGGGTCTGTTTCCCTTGTAACGGGGGCTTACATAATCAGGAGAGCGAGGGACCCCATTTGTGGGGCTGCCTCCCTGGCTCCCTGTCTGTGACTGGCCCGAGGACCTTCTGGGCCTAGCATTATTAGGTGCAGGTAGGGTTTTAGGCCCCCCCATCTCCAACTCTAAAACGGGGGTGACCTTTACCTCTGCCACCTTGGCAGCAGCAGGGGTGCTGTTGACTTTGGGGTTTTTGGGCGCATTATTTTTATTTTCTATTGGCTTCTGCACCTCATAGATCCGGGTCGCCTGTTCAATGACCCAGTCTAAAGATCTTTTCTCGTGAAAATCCCTCACGAGCTGGGTCATTATGTATTTGGGCAAGGCATGGAAAAACGTATTAATAAATTCTCTGCTATCCGTGCGCACCCTTCTTGTGGTCTGTGCAAAAGCACGCTTTAACTCCTGCACAAATTCTTGTGGGGCCTGATCCTCCCCACATTGTAAATTGTAGGCTGCCTTGCGAGCCTCTTGAGGATTTCTATGAGTAGAAAAATGTTTCAAGATGGCCGCCTTATAGGTGGACCATCTTAAATGATTTTGGTCCTCCAGCCCCGCAAAGAAACTGGAGTATTCCGGGGAGAAGGTCCACTTTACATATTGAATACAGCTTTGGCTGTCTTTCAAATGGAAAGTCTCCATCATTTGCTCAAACAACTCTAAGTGCTCCCAAACAGAATACTTGGCGTTCTTATGATAAGGCGTGATGACGCTCCTGATTGCCTTAATCTGCTTTAAGGGGTCCTTAAGCAAGGCCCTTTTTGTCTTATTGGCCCTTTTGGTCCGGGTAACCCTGGTCCATTTATCTTCTGACTCAGAGGCACTGCTCCCAGAGGTTCCCGTCTGTTCTTCCAGGTTTTCCCGGATTCTGCGAGCCTGGGAATGGCTGGCAGAATGTGGGGACCTGGTCTCCTGTGTCCTGTACCGCTCAGAGGAGTCTTCAGATCCCTCCTTGCTGCCAGGATTTGATGGGTACCCCCCCCCCACTGACCTAACTGGGCAGAGGTTTTCAGGATGCCCTTAATGGGCCTACTCACCTGGGGTTCCCCATCAAATTGCACTGTGCTTGGGTGCCCATACCCGGATGCCCGCCCCTCCATTCCTGGGTGGTACTGGCCTATGAGCCCCATGCTTCTGGCTGGATAGTAATTTGCCATCCCTGTGGCCCTGTGCTCATGTGCGCCAGGGGACATGGGGGTGGCAGAGTCCAGGGACTGAGAGAGATAAAGGCCTCTGGTACTAGGGCTCCTGGGGTTATGCTCAGGAGTTTCTCTTTCCCAGCGAACCTCATCTCTATCCGCCCCTGCTCCCTGTTGCAATGCAAGAGCCTGCGCCTTCAGTTCCTCAGTTAAGGCCTTACTAGACTCTATCAGTCTCTCCTGCATCGCTACCTGTTGTTGGAGTCTATCATTGCGCTGGCAGAGAGCCTCATTCTCTCTCTGCGTTTCCTGATTGGTCCTGGAGCACTGGGCCAGTCTTTGCTGCAGGAGGGTTACCTCCTGAGCTGTGTCCCTATTGGCCTGCTCCTGTCTTGCCAGTGCCTCCTCCACCCTCCTGGTGTGCTCTAGCAAGTCCTGGTGTTCTTTTTGGAGGTCACCCAGTCCCTGGTGGGCCAGGTGATTTTCTTCCATTTTTCTCCTTAAGTGGCAGACTTCCTGGCCTAAGGTGTCCCTTTCCTGACCAAGAGCTTGAATTTGTGACGCCAGGTCGTCCCTTTGCCTTTGGAAGGCACCAGCTTTCTGGCGCTCCTGATCAAACT
Organism: Ambystoma mexicanum; assembly: GCF_040938575.1. NCBI lineage: Eukaryota > Metazoa > Chordata > Amphibia > Caudata > Ambystomatidae > Ambystoma > Ambystoma mexicanum. The sequence continues at coordinate 1,141,303,675 of NC_090931.1, read as the reverse complement.
CTGCCTGGGTATCCAGGTCTTTCAGGATCAGTTTATTGCTCTCCTCTTTCTCTCTGTCTAGTTGGATTTGCAGGGTGGCTACCTGCTCTGTGCATGCCCTGTTGAAATTGATCTGTTGCTCCAGCTTTTTCTGGCTCTGCAGTAGGGAGTCCAAACTGTCTTGGCGTTCCTTCTGCAAAGCCAGAATTCTGGTATCCTGGTCTGTCTTTTCCTGTTGCAGTATATCCATGTCCTCTTTTATTTTAATGATATACTGCCTACTATCATTTTCTGACTCCTGGCTCCCCTGCAGCCTCTGCTCAGAAGAGACCAGGTCAGATTGGACCTTCTCTAACGCCATCTGTCGCTTGTTCGCCAGATCTTGGCTTTCCGTACATTTATCCTGCATATATATATATAGGTACAGGTATGCCGCTATCCTAACCATCTTGTCTTGTTCATCCTTAGCTTTAGGAGCCATGTATAGTTCACTCAGGGCCACATGTAGGGGACCCTGATCTCCCCATATATCTGACCCTGTTTCAGTGACCTGTTGCGTGATGGCCTGCAACCAGACCATGCGGTCCTGGTGAGTCCACTCACCTCTCACAAATAACTTATGTAAGAAGTGCTCTCTGGCTATTTTCATGTCTACTAAGGTCGTCATTCTAGAGATTGGTCTCTGTCCTGACTTACAGAAATTAGTATTTTATTTTTGCAAAACAGACCTTTTTCTTAGAGCGTTCCTTTGAGGAGTGCTTTACAGCGTAACACAGCGTGGTGATCCAACCGGATATGTGTATCTGGTCAGCTGGCACACTGTATTAATCTGCACAAGTGATAGATCTAACCCAAACGTCCGGCCCGAGCCCCCAATTTGTAAGAGGATTCAATTCAATACTACAGCTAAGTCAATGCCTAGTCTGGGATACTGAATGGAAACCCTTATTGCTATATCTTTATGTCCAGTTCATGCGTTCTGGATGACTACCCCTATATAACACCCCTCTCTTGCAATCCCCCTGACCCTGCTGAGCCAAGAAGTAGTTCTGTTTTGCAAGTTTAAAAGGTTTATTTGATAATTTAAACAATAGATATATATATCACACTTTATAATAATTAATAATTGGATATCACACTTAATCTGAGCAGTAATCAATAATGGATAGTCTGGCACTAGCACACTTGTGAATAGGAACAGAAGAATAAGGTGGTAGAGAATGCTTTATATAAGTTCAGATGGATGTAATGTTGAATGAAAAATGCAATACAGAAAATACTCAATATGATTTCAACAAAACAATGTAATCACTTTTCTCTGGCAATTCACCCCCCCTTTTATGCAATGCAAGGAAATGGAAGGAAAGCACACAGTTCTCAGAAATGCAATCAAATGTAATTCAGTTCACCCCAGCAAGCTTAGACTACAGAAGTTTGAAACACAGGCCCAAAATGCTTTTATATGTGCTGGCAATGAAGTGAAAAATATGCAAAAATGCTTTTAATTCCCTCTAGAGGTTCAGGGTGAGTGGTATCAAGTTAATATTCGTCCAGGCTCACTCTAGCAATGATTCAGGGATGGTTCTTAAGAAGCAAACGAATTTTTAGCAAGGAAAACAAGGAATCTGCTGTTTTCACACGTGGAGAAATTTGAAAATTGCGGTAAAATTCGCGAGTGCGTTTTTCGCGATTGCGGCAAAGGTATAGGGGGTAGGAATGTGGTTCTAGGTTTGTTGAAAAGCCAAGATTCCCAGCTTTCAGAGGAAAGTTACTGCAAGTCTCTAAGACAAACGATCACGGAGATATGAGCGATATGGTAAAGGTCGTTTTTCAGATTTGAAATTTTAAAGTTCAAAATGACAAGTGACAGCTAGCAACTAGAAATGACAGGTGACAGCTTTGCAAATGACAGGTGATAGTTAGGAGGCAGTTCTACTTAGATTAAAATAGATTGAATTATATTATTTTAACTAAGAGATTGGTTCTGCACAGTTCTGCTAGGTACTCACACTATATTTAGAAATAGGCCTCGCCACGGATCTGGTCAGGTTTTCTTCACTCGCCACGGACGGTCTCTGCGCACAGCGTCTGGGTCAGCTCTCTAGTTCTGCGAACAGCGGTCTGGGTCAGCTCTGCTCTGCCTCTGGTTCTGCGAACTGCTCTGCTTTCTCTGGGTACAGCACTGCTTCTGGATCTTTCTGCCCAGCTTTCTCTGGACCCAGCGCTGATCTGCACGGCTCCTGGATGCGGTGTGGTCCGGCAGAACGCGTTGCAGCAAATGGAATTGACTGTCCCTATCTGTCCTGACTGTCTGCTTTTATGTGTTTTGAAAATGGGTGTGTGTGCAGCATCACTAGGCTCTACCCCTCTCCACTTGTCATTGGCCACTTCATCCTCTTCCCCTTGATTGGGGGAATGAAATGAAGTGTCATCATGATGAGGTCTGTTTATGGTACAGAGAACCCACCCCTGTCAAATTACACACAATCTATATTTTGACCCAAAAGACATATTTGCACAGGTACACATTTGTTTAAAATTACATGCACCCATCACATATCACAGGAGGTATACCCTGTCCAAATCTGCTCTTCCTGGGAGCTTGCATTCAGAAATGGCAACATTTGCACTTTTTAACTGATTTCGTAATATCGGACATTACCCCAAATTTACACACATGAGCGCAAGGAGTATGGACATTAATTGATGAAGTGTCAGATTTTTAACATGCATACATTTTAAGTTATACCCTCTTAACTGCTACCTTGCCCCCAGATCATACCACCGGTTCTAAAAACCTCTTAAAATGTGGGCAGAAAAATCACAAGAATTATGGTATCATTTAAATAATTTTCACAAGTCCGCTCTATGAATGATCCATCTTTTTAGAGTTATGTTCTGGCCCCAAAGGGGTGTGGTTTCCCCGAGCACAAGGTTGAATTTCTGGTTTTTCCAGTTCTGCCAAGCCAGCTTGCTCTCACAGGCAGTGCTCCTCCCCTTTCCTTCCAGGAGGAAGCCACATTTATGACCCCCACCAATAAAACATTTGCCTCAGTCAGGACAGGGCTTTGTTCAATTTCCTGCAGAGCCCAGGTAATTCGATCAGAGAAGTGTCATATCCCTTTTGGTGGGAGCATCAAAAAGCAGCTAGGCCTGGGAACACAGCTGTTGTGCAAGTCTCATCTCCTGTCGGGGGTAGCTGGTGGGCAGAATTCAGTTCCTTAAGCCAGGCCCCAGCTAATGTCACTTTTAGTTACCCAGTTTTCTGCATTCAAATAAAATTAACCATTTCTTACATATGCAGCTAAAATGCTGATTCTAAGTTTAAAACTATGACATTTAAACAATTGCAACCTATGTGACACTCAAAAGTAGGTCACTCATTTCTTTTAAACATTTAGATTTTTAGTGTCTTTCAGTCCAAATTTACTTAAACTGCTGAAATCCACAGCTCAGCCAGTCTTGTTATAAACCTTCAAGTCATATATATAACTTTACATTGTATCCACCCCTCAGTAAGTCTTTCTTTGGCATGCTTTGGGTTCATTTATTCAGTTTTACACACAAAAAAAATCTGGTGGTTTTAAATCGCCGGCTTTCTGATAGTGGTGAGTACTGGTAATGCACCCATTTTTGGGATTTAAGAAAATGAATTCCCCACAATTCTAGGTTGCTTTTGGCAATCAGCATTGCCATTCCCAATGGTTTCAGGCTACTGTGTGGGTAGTCCAATGGTGGTTTTAGGCAGTGCCCTTCTGTGCCCATAACATCGGCAAAAATGAGTGGCAGCCTATTCTTCATGCATTTCCCTGTGCATTTTCTGGGAAGCTCTGGCCGTCATGATGTTTTCAATGCCAGTACTGCACAGTTTTTGAGGTAGGGCTCGGATGCATGGGTAAGAACATCCCACATACCAGTAACAAAGTTGTAAGGGAAGCACTTTTTACAGCTGGGGGATCTACCAAATGGATAGTGGCCTTTCCTTTGAGGGCCATCAGACCACCAATGATCAATTCCCCATTAAAGGAGAGTGAGGCAGCGGCCTGGGGAGTGCATCATTTCTGTGGGGAACCTCGTTCTACGTGAAGATAGATCATTGACCACTGGTACAGATTTGGTAGCATGTACCTCCATGAGTACATCTACTAGGTTGGCCTACATCTTTTCAAAACCTCAGTAGTATATATTTGACATCTCCTTTAGATCAGGCTACCTCAACATCCAGGCCCACTTGTTAAGTAGCATACCACTTCCAGAGTTAACTAATACCAATATGTTTGATGAGAAGATATTGCCTCCCTGGTGATACCTCTGCCGAGAGGGACATCCTTGGGGAATGATGGGTACAGTAGCGGATATGTAGTACTAAGTAAAGTTAAGCCTATGGTGAGGACTGAATGGTAACCTTCCCATTCAATTTCAGAATATTGTAGGGTGTTCACTGGAATGGCAGAGGACTTTACATTAGTGGGGCCTCAGTTAATCAAGCGAGAACGGGTATTAATTCCCAAAGAGTTCATCATTAGGAGTGCACAAACGCCTTCTTGACATCATGGCCACTAAAAACGCAGTTAAATAGAACTTCTGGTAGTCTGGGGTGGATCGTCCAGTGGAGAAATGTTTGAGGGTGCGCCTAAACATTTCCAACAGCAAAATGTGCCCCCCTTAGCTAGCTAGAAACCCCTACATTTCCTTGGGTCAGAGTGGCCTTCAATATCATGTGCCTCTTTGAGAGCCCTCCCCTGCAGCTCCCAGTACAGCTTGGTAGTTGCAGTCTACCTGGCACTAGTACAGGTGAGGGTGTCATGCAGACAACATGGCATTAGGATTGTTTATTAATGTATTTCTCTTGAGAGGAGGCCTTCTGGATTTTCTGGTAATGGATAAGAGCACTTAGCTAATCTCCATCAAGATGTTGACTTTTCTGATGACATGGGCTGAAAAAATACATTGTTGCTCTCAACTGTCGGCCTTGTCTAGCACTTTAACAGGTTACTGGTGGAGTGCATCTAGAACGCATTAGACAACCATTTTGGGGGTGAAGAGAATGGCTATGTACACAAGTATAATCCACTCCATGACCAGGCTCAAAAGTCAAGAAAACCAACCTCTCTGTTTGACTGGTACAGTGGAGAAGAGCAATTTCATTCTCACAGACATCCAGGCTGTTCAGACAAACAGCCAACAATCTCAGAGGGACAATACAGTCAGATATGACAACACCAAGGGTGTGAAACATTCCCCTTTCAGTGTAGGATGGATCATTAAGGTGAACGGTCCAGGACTATCCAGATAGAGAGAAATTCAGCAGCCCAAACTGGGTGTTATCCCCTGCAGACTGCGAAATAAAGTATCTGGTATGATGAAACTATGGCAAAGATCCTCACGCAAGACTCCAACACTGCTGCAAACATGTTGCGAACAGGTGTGTGCTGCTTCAATTCCCTGAAGGATTCCGTTCAACTGGAGAGGACATTCATACAGAGTCATCTGTTAAACCACAACACTACTTGGTCCAGAGGCCATTCCCAAACCCAATGCAACAGAAGTAACATCCATTGCTGCTAGCATTAACGGAAATAAGAGAGAAATGAGTATTTCCATACAGTCCCAGAATTGAAGGACATTTTTCTTGGCCATGGGCTTCTCCAACTCAGTTTTGTTTAGATGTCTTCTTCACCCAATATCCTTTTATGGTTTCCTTCCCCTGTGGCTGGCAGCTGTGATGTCCTCCTAGCAGCACCCACACCTTTACTTTGGCCTGTACAATCCTGCCTACCGTTCAGCGTTGTTGTTCTTCTCTCAACTTGGTGCACCTCTCCCTGGTTGTGTTTCTTTCCCCCTTTCTCAGTCGAAACACTTTGAACTGCCTTCCTTTTGAATGCCTTATGTTCGACCTGAAACCCTAAAGAAATGTGTCCTGCTGGTCCCTGGCTCGACATACCATTGTTTATGTTGCTTAGTGTTTGATGTTATATGTAGTGCAATACATGTATGTCAGTTGAATAGACAGCAGAGAGTCTCGCACTTCACAAAGAAAGCTTGTACTTACTTCAAACAAGTCCCTACCTTACTTTTACTTTGGTTCATCATTAAAAGTTGTTATACACTTTGTGAAGAAAAGCATGCAGGTCAATTTAATTATAAGGATAGAAGTGTCTCTCCCCTGCCGCGCTCAACACTCTACCAATATAATTAGTAGAATTAATTTATACTGCAACAATTGTTTGCCTGTTAGCAATATTACATTTTAATGAAAGTATATAAACTGCATATCAAGTCTCTTGCTTTATCAGAGTAACCACTTGTTACTAATAGAATGGATCAGATCAATGTAAGTCTAATTAGAAATAATTTGCCAAAATTAAACATCAGCCACGTAGTACCAAGTGTTATGGTCAACAAATTTCACAAATCCAATGATTGGCATTAGTCAATGGTGACTGCATATTTCAGTTTGAAATCAAATATAGAATTGTACATCAAGCACTTGTGCCTCAAACAAATGTAAATCAAATTAAAGATAGTTTGCCAGAATTGAACATCAGCCTTATAATACCAAGTATTTTGGTCAAAAGTTGCACAGGTCCGATGATTAGCATTAGTCAATGATAATTTCACATTTGAGTTGGAAATCAAATATGAAATTGTGCATCCAGCACTTGTGCCAACACGTGTTTCGACCCCATCAGGACTAACTTTGTTTTGTACTTATGCTGCATACAATACTGTTAAAGACCACATATTTTTGGAACAAAGATCACATGTTTCTGAAACTTTGTAATCAGGTTGCAAAATCCCTATAAGGAGAGAGGAAGGGCAAACAAAACAAGTATTTAGGATCTTGTGTTATCTCCAATGCCTCAATTTCTACATGCATCTATGTTGGGCACTATGTCCCCGAAAAACTATGATTTAAAAGTTAATTTAACATCAGCATATGTGTGCATCTCTTTAAGGTATAAGGCTTCGGTACAGTTGGTTATCCAGTGAGACCTCTCAAAGGTGTTGAGAAATATGTTATGTGGGTTTATATATAATTGCCTTGTGGCGCTGTGCAGTGCTCATTACACATTGCAAGTTATAATGCAAATAAGTTCGAAATTTACCTGTGAGATCTTGTTCCATCCAGTAAACTCTTGTGAATTTCGCTGTTTAGCGTTACTGTAAATCATTAATAGTTGATTGCGGTCACTGAATTAGCGGTTGGTCTTCATTTGCTGTTAATTAAGAAAAGGTCAATTGAAATGTTGTGGGGTTAACCTGCTAGCTTAGTTCACACACTGCTCACATGCGCTGGCCTGTTACTAGAGCTTCAAAGAGGGACACAGCACTGCATACACATCATTCCCTTTGACAACCTACTTTGCGGAAGCATTGTTATGACTGACTATTTGATTTAGCCTTTTAAAAAAGCTTGCTTCATCCTGGTTTGGAACAATGCCACATGGAAATCTCACAGCCCTTGTGGCCATATTCCACACAAGAGCAACCCACTTGTTTTTACTGATTTGTTCCAGCAACAAAAGGACTGATAAATATATTAACACTAGCTGGGGTACCCGGAGTTGCCCATGTCCTGATCGAGTGGTGTCTCATGTGCCCTGGAGGATGTTGCTCTTGTCCTCATGTGAGCAAGACTTGCTTCAGTTTGCTCTGGCATCTCATTTGCCCTGGAGAAAGTTGCTCTTGTCCCCTGGTCAGCATGTCGTGCTGCGGTTTGTTGTGTTTCAGAAGCTCTTGATATTGATTTTCGCTTTGCATCAGATGGAGCTTTTTCCAGTAATGTTCGTTTTTTGTGCGGCATGTTTCAGTCACTCAATGGCTTCAGCACATTTGAGAAAATGTCCAAGAAAGATGGATTGATTATGATCTCTTCGTGTGAATGAACTTAAGTAAACTGCAACCTTGCCATTTCCCATATTTGGAGTGGCGTGGGAAATGTTTTTTTTATTACATTTTTTTTTGTTCCCTTTAAAAATGTTTTATTAAACACTTTAGAACTGTATACAGTAGTAATAAATGTCAAAGGAATAACCAACACATTGAACATTTTGCTTCACAAACACCTTTCTAAATTGTGCCTGTACCTACTGTAGTGAATCGGGGTGAGCATCAGTAAATGAGGGTGTCTACGGAGTGTATATTTTGCATCCAAACATAGACTACAATCGTGCCCCAGACAAATGAGGAATCCATGAAAAACTTGATAGCAGTGGGTTCAACGGTGTGGATTTGTGTAGCCAAACAAACATACACACACACATCCCATTTTTTTGTTTGCATATAAGATTTTTGCATCCAAACATAGACTAAGATCTTGTCCCAGACAAAAGAGGAATCCATGCAAAATCTGATAGACGTGGGTTCAATGGTATGGATTTGTATAGCCGGACAAATATACACGCACATACATACATTCAGCTTTATATATAAAGATTGCTAGCCCATTTTATTTAAACCCTTTCTTGGGTAACCATTGTTCTGGAGGTAGTCATATGTTCTTCTTTTGTAGAAGGGTTACATCTGCTTTGCCCTCTTGAGATATGATAACATGTTGATTCATTTCAAACCGGAATGTTAATTCCATTAATGTTTCATCAAAACCTCAAGAGGTTCCTTGATTGTTTCCTTTTCTATCACAGACTGACCTATGCACTCACTTGAGTTTACAATACTGTTGGTGTCACGGTTTTTTCTTTTTCAATTTAAGGGTTCAACAAATGGCGTGTGCAACCCTACTCCATTCAGAATATGTTTTCTCTTAAGCCTGGTAATCGGCTTACTGACTCATTGGGAGTCGCCCCAGTGGACTATTCTGGGATGATCAGAGAAACTCCCCTTATCAGGCAGTACTTGGCCTGGTGGCTTGCAAATTGTCACATGCAGGGGTGTTGCTAGGTCTGGAAAAGATCCTGGGCTACGCTTATGTCGGGACCATCAGGACTTGAGGCTAGCTAGCGTTTTGGTTGTAGAACCTGAGCTTCTCTCCGGAGCTACAACCAAAAGACTATAGCTATAGCACTCTAAGCCCCACCCCCTAGCAACTTCTCTGGTCACATGCTCCAGTATCTCTTCCTGGACATCCCAGTTCTTGATGCACATGATGGATAATAATTAGGTTGGGTGAGGTGCTAACCCAGGCCCTTCACCATCTAGGGGAAATGGATCAGGGAATCATGAAAGAGATGTTCCAACTGTAGAGAACTTTCAGGAAGCTCTTCTGACCTTGACGCTGGAGGTCACGGGGAGTGTGGTTTTAGTCTGCATAGACAACCTAGTGGCCAAATGTTACATCAATTGACAGGGGGGCACAAGGTCCTTTTCCTCTTGGTGCATTAGGGGCAACCTTGGCCCCTTACCTGCAATCCTGTGAAGGTGTTAGAATTTAAGCAAGAGGAGTGAGGGTTGGGGTTGGCTTCCTTTATCCTGAGAGCTCAACTAGGAGTTATAAGGGCAACTTGTGCACCTGGTCCCCCATTAAACCTCTTGAACAGTTAGTATCCTTGCTGCAAAGGGACATAGAGATTGCCCAACCCAATATCTGGTCCCTCTTACCCACTGAGGATGTCTTCCTGGTTTTGAAATCTTTCTATGCTTCCCCCTTTGAACCCTTGCAGGGCCATCCACTTAGCCATTGGTCTTACAGATGTCTCTTCCTGGTGGCCATGGCCTATGCTCACAGACCGAGTCACTTTGGAGCCTTGTTTTCTTCTGAACATTATTACCTTAGGTTCATTCTGGAGGTTATTGCTCTTTGCCACTCTCTCTCTTCAGGTCTGTCTTTCATATTCATGAGGATGTTGTCTATGCAACTCTCAATAAGTCCTCTGGAAGCTCTAGTTCTTTCCTTGTGCACCCATTGGATGTTGGGAAGGCAGTGTGAACTTACCTGGATACGACGGAAGGCTCCAGACAGTTTTAGGGACTATTTGTCACCTTTTGTCCAGAGCTGCGGGTGTAAACCCATGACCGTGACTCTGAGCAGGTGGATTCGGAGCATCATTACCATGGATTATGAGGCATCTTGACTGTCTCCCCAGAGGCAGTTCAGGAGCATTCTATTTACATGCCATGACAGTTTCACGGGCAACATTCAAGGGCGTCGCTGCAGAGACTTTTGGAGGGATACAACGCGGATAACCGGTAAAACCTGTATCAGGCAGTACACATCCTATCTCTGCCAAGCTTAGCAGTCTTGTCATTTGTCAGTGGCTGAGTACCACAATACAGTGTTGGTGTGTGTTCTGCATTCAGTGTTCTGTACTGATTCTGTGGTGCAATTTCCCCCTTTCTTGCGGCTTTTCACTTCGTCATACAGAAAAAGAAAATAGGAATAGGAAGAGGGATGAGGGCGTAACACAAAAAATTGCTTACCAGTAATTCCATCACTCTGAGTCCTTCCCTTTCTCATCCCAGTTCTTGGTCCTCTCCCTCACCACATTGGGCGAACATTTCTCAGAGGGTATTGATGCATTATAAGAGGTGTTATGCTGGGTAAGTCGTGCCCTTGAAGTTGCAGGGAAAGGGTAAAGAGTCACCCTTAGAAGGAGGTATTTTTTGAATGGTCAAAAAAAGGAGTGCTTGTCACAGGAGGTGGATGCCTCACACAGCAAGGACTGGGAAGAGATAGGGAAGGACTGGTAAATAATCTTGATAATAGCATTGCGAGCAACTGCTCTTTTCATGTATGTTGATTGGAGACCTCACCCAGATGCAAGTAGGGTGGCCTTTAAAACAGAATGCAAAACCATATGGCTTATCCCTCTTCCTTCCTAATCATTCTGCAAATCCAAAAGCAGACAGAGGCCGCTTTTGATGTTGCTGATGTGGTGTGGGATTGCGAATCTGGAACCAGATTTGTAATCTCAGTATTTTCCATCAGCAGCAGGCTCTATGTTTCCATTAAATTGTGAATGGCGCTCGGCCAGATTCTGAAGAATGTAGGGTGTTTCCCATGGTGACTGACAAACACAGCCACTGCAGCTGCTGGGGCCTGTATTGGTCGGTGAAAGAGACAGCAATGCTAATTAACTTTTTTGCAGCTGCGCATTGGAGCACTTAACAGTATTGGGGAGAAATAGAAGAGCAATACACAGCAGATCAAATGCTCATACCTCATGGTGAAGGACCTGTTTGGGGGCGAGGGGGGTTTAGCAGCATTGCAATTGTGAGATCGTCTGTAGTGAGGGTGTCTGCTCTGGAATGTCTGGAATATTGGTCAGGGAAATGCTGCACAAGGGCTTCCTCAACATCTGCTGACATCTGTTAAAACCAGAAGTCAAGTTTTAATGCAATTTGTCAGCTGTTTTGGAAAGTGGTGCTAATATAAAGGACATTTCAGAGTGGGTAGGTTGACAGGGACATGATGGTACAAAGAGTAAAAGGGCGAGTTCACCGAGAAAGCTTAAATCCATGCCCTGAAAATGATGTGTGGTAAAAGTTGGTGCAACCCGAAATGATGAGCGCCAAAAAGGTGCTGCAAAAAAAATAACACATTGTCACATAGTAGACACCCCTTAATCGACACTCAACCGACGAACTGAAAAAGTGTGTGAAAAATACGAATAAGCAAAACAGCATTCAAAAAGACTTGACGAGGGCACCCGAAGGAGCTAGATCTTAGCTAGCCATGCGGGTTTGAAGCTACATGAGACCACGGACCAATCAAGCTTGGGCATTGACACTGAACAACAGGGGTAAGACTGCTGTTTCTGCTCAAAATAACAACAGAAAGTACGTGGGATTGTTTCCTACAGGCTTCCACTCGTTTGATGTGTATGCAGGCAACAATTGCCCTGTTTGCAGAGAGATGTGTCCTTCTTTTCTATATTTACAATGTTCTGATTTGCTTATTGCTACACTGTGAACATCTCTGCTAATGCAGACCAAGGAAAAAATCTCAGCAAACAAAAGAAAAGTGAAACCAACAATACTGGAGAAGGTCCTGCAGGTGTTGAAGATGCAGATGTTGCATTAAGAAACTAGCAATGATGAGACAAATGTGTTGGGAGAGAATGACACGTAGAATTGTACATGGGGTGCCCACTGACTACGGGAAATAGTCAACTGAAAGCTTCAAGCTCGAGTTGTCTTTTTATGAATCTGAACCCCAAGTTGGAATGTTTCTCCTTGCTTTGATTGTCACCCATATGCAATTCTGTGTTGCATGTGGTTGTCTTTCGTCCCTTATTGACAGAATTAGAGGATAGGCAGTGTTCCCTTAAGGGACACTATTTCGGGGAGGCACCTGAACCGCCACAAAGTAAGGGAAGTCGGTAGGCTGCGGATGCGTTACTGCAGTGAAATATGACTTCCAGATTTCGCTGCGGATCCGTTAGAAGGAGGAGTTATACATGGCTGGTTTGCTTCTGGCATATAACAGGCTTTACTGCAAGCCAGATACTACAGTTATTGGAGGCGAGAGATTCCAATGATATTGCCATTTCCACACGCATGATTAACTATGAGTAGAACATTATGTTTCCCATTAAGACTGAAAATGGCCCTTATAGGTACTGCACTCCAGATCATGTGGTTGGTGGCTGTGAAGGTGCACTTGTGAATGGGAGTGAACAGAGGTGGAACAGAGGGTAAATAGCCAGTTATCCACTGAAAGGGAAGGGCATCTAATGCGGACTATGAAGAACGTGGCTACCACCACGAATCTGATGACTGTGCATGTAGAGAATATGTCCACGAGGCAATGGCAAAATGCAGCTGGTGAAAAGTGTTGACAGGTTAATATCCACAGTCAGAAAATGCATAGATAACAACTGCACCCTTATGAGAGAGCTCTGAACCATGCACACCACATTATTAAACGACATCGACAAGAACAGCACGTGCACATCGCAAACCCTCGGGAAATAAGATAACTAACTGTCGCCATCTGTGAACACTTTGGAACCCAACACTACCGACCAGGACAGTGCCTCACCCGCAAGTGGTACGCTGGCAGTCATTTGCACAGGGTGGCAGTGAGTGAAGATTTATTCCCACCAGCAGATACATAAAAATGGTTAACACACATTTAAATGGCATGTCTTCTCTGCACAGTTCATAGCTGATATTTTCTCTTTCTTCAAACATTGTTGTCTTATTTTTAACATCACTACAATAGCCACGCCATGATGGTAGCTAAGGGGTATGCATTGATTAACTATAAGCCACTTAAAGTATTGTTTTAAAATGCACGTCAGAGTTTGGTGCACATTTGGTGTGCGTTTGGCTAAACAGTGCTTACTGACTGGTTTCGATTTTATGGGTCAACGTGTGACACAATGCTCCAGGAGTTCGAGTTGAGATCTGGCGGTTCAAAGCTGTGAGTGTCTGATAGAGTGTTCGAGCAGAAGCAGTTTGAAGTCTTCCAAAAAGGTGAGCTGGTTGCTTGAGCTGTACAGGTGCCATGTACTACCTGGGTTGATGGAGCAGTGAGCTGGTTTAAAGGTGCAGCAGCAGAGTTTTGACATGCAGAGAGTGCCAAAAACAGCACTGGTAGGGTTCATTTGTTCAAAAGATGTTGAACAGAGCTTGAAGATTGCTCAAAGCAGTTTGTTGGTGAAAAACAGTGATCATGGCTGTTCTGGCTCTCAAGATGCTGTGGGACCGACTGCAGGGACTCCAAGACAGAGTGAGTCCATTTGAGTTCTGCTTTCACAGCCTAGGGAGATTTGCAAGCACAATGGTAAGTGCCACTGGAGAGCAGGGGTTGCAGCTCAGGAGACAGATGCAGTGGGGCACACGTGTCACTAGATTTTTGGCATGAAGCCTAATGAAAAGGGGCCTCTTTAGCAGACCACCCTTTCTGAGATGGGATTACCTACATCATGCTATTGATTGATAGACATTTATAACAAATAAGGCTATTATGCCCTGCTAGGTGGCATTTCCTCTTATGCCCCTCGGCCAAACATATTGAGCATCACCCTTCTTAAGAGTTAGGCTCCTTCTCTAGGCCATACAATATACTGATACCATCTGCACCAGAAGGTTGAGATCCAGGCATAGGCAGCATGTCCACTTTGAATCTCTATAGAAATATAGTCCAATGTCAACTATTGGGTTCTCCTCAACTGTGGCCCGGTTTTCCTCACGTTTGGCAATGGCTGATCAACAACTTCTGTGCTCAGCTTTGCTGAGTCTAATCCAATTCCAGTCTAATTTGTTTGGCAGGTAGTGGCCTGTTGATTTTTCTGTGGTGTCTGCACAGCCACAGATATGACATGGTTCCCCTGTCATCTATGATTTGCTTGCTCATAGAAGTTTCCTTTCCTCTCACAAGACCACACAACCACATGCAGTTTATTTATGTGGGTTTGGTGTGCCCCTACTGTCTTGTAAATACCTAGGCAGGATAGCATAGGGTGCACCGCTGTTCTATTTTTAAATCCACCCAGAGATGATAAAAGTGATCTGACAAGATGTCAGATGTCCCAGTCACATCAAAGTGACCAGAAATCAGGAGACAAGTCTGGTAGCAAATTCCCAGGGTCTGGGTGAACAACTAACTTCTGGCTGTGCCCTGCTTTAGAATTCTTGAACTCCTTGCTCTAGAACTGGTCAGGGCTTTCGCCTTGCACTGGTTCCCTGTTTTGAATTAGGCAAGGGCTTTCGCTCAGCTCCTTTTTGGTATTGCTCAGAACCTCTGCCCTGCTCCTGTCTTCTTCCACAGTCCTGCCACAGTGGGAAAGTCTCTCGGTTCCTGACAAAAGTCAACCTGACCTTGGACATCAGCATTAACAAACTTACATAACCAGCCACACATATTTGATATGCTACTGTCCTGCTTTTATGTCTGGAGGAGAGACATCACAGCTGCACAAGAGTCTGAGTCTGAAAGGTTGATCTGAAACTGTGATGATTGCTTCAGCCATCAATTGTGACCAATATCTGCTTTTCTGATTTGAGTTCCATGTAAATCATTAGGTAGAATGTACCATTTCTTCTAGGGTTCATCTTTTTTTTAAAACTTGCGGCTCATAGACTGTGGGTTCTAGAAGTGAGGCCTTATGAAAAGCATCTGGAATGAAATTCCCAGGGCACAATCTTGTATTTTATGCAGTTGTAAAAGACTCTTGCAGCCAACAAATATGCAAATACATATAAGACGACAGTCTTTGCCTTGATTGTTTTAAGTTGATTTGATGGGAGAGGCATCGCTCGTTAGGAGTGAGAACCGTTTCCCTTAATACATGAGAAAGCACATGCAGTAATCCAGAACACAGAAGTCCTCTTATTGACGTGAGAACAGTACTAAATTGTCCTGATGACACACAGCAGTCTGAAATGAATTGACAACACAAGGTGCTACTGGGTCAGCTTCCTCTGATTGGAAAATATGATTAAAAAACAAACTGTTTGGACCACATCAATTTGTCTACTATGGACTACAATACGTTTAACTGGTACACTATCAAGTATATTTTAGGCAGTTATCTGATGTTGGTGAGCATGCAGAACTCTGAAAGACTCTGAGTTTTTTCTTCACTGCCTGGATTTAACAATATTATTGAGTCTGTTCACTATAAACAGGCAATATTTCTTACAGAACAGTCATCATCTGATCTCTACTGAAGGTCTATGAGCCACGGACATTCCCTTTTGATCTTTGAGCTTTGATCTTCATATTTTCTTACAGCCCATTTTAGGAAGATCAAATCTAATATCCTGCTAATATTTTGTTACAGCTGAATACAGATTAGAAAGGGGTTTCTTTTAACTGCTTCTCTGAATATCCCATTTTGTGGAACTCTCTTGTTCTAGTATATCATTTTGAAGTCACTCTCTAGAATGCTTAAGAAAGTGGCAAACAAACAGGTTGGTCGATTACTCACAGAAGTAAGCATCAAGTCATGGATTACTTTGGAGGAAAAGACAAGCTGAAGACTAGCAAGTATTAAATGTAGCATTACATATATTCAGAATATGTGGAAAAAGAGATATCTGATATGTGAATTTCATTTATTAGTCAGCTAATTGAGACACAATGTTGCACTACACCATCTAAATTATTGACAGAATACAAAACATTATTAATACTCTTTCGGCATGCCAAAATCATTATCAAAAACATATTTCTGACTTTGTCTGAAATCATCAATGTGGATTTGTAAGCTCATTATAGTAGCTAAATGAAAAACATATTCCTCACTTTATGAAATGTTGGCCTAACACAGAAGAAATTCAATTAATCAATAAATAATCAAATGTATGATATTTGTACCAGACATTTCAGAAACAATATTGACAAGTGGCAAATGCTGACCATGTGTGACCAATTATCCCACTATTGGTCTACCACTGGTAAAGTAATGTTTCTTCTAATTTTGCCAAAAGCAAGTGAGCACTTTTTCGAACATTGTTGAGTTTGGCCACAATCTGTTTACACCTACCAAGGTAAAGATGGTAAATTATTCACTACTGATTGTAATATTAATAATGTAGTTTGTTCTTGCTTAGAAAATGCCCTCCATGGATAAATGGCTAGAAGAAGTTCTTAAAACCAGAAAGGGTGGGACTGCTGAGGGCCTTGAGATCAAATAAATGGCACAAATAAAAACAGAATTATATGTATATAAATAAAAGAGATTATTCATCTTGGTAAGATCTAGAACTTCTCAATCTGAATTTACATAGTGGTCCCAAAATGGGAGCTGATTAAACAGAATCCAATATTTGTTTGTGCCAAACTACATAGAATGTTTAAGTACCTGCTCTGGCCGCATGTGATCTCTACCAGTATCACATGACCATTCCAATTGAAAAAAATGAATGCTAAAACAGGAAAAAGTTACCCACATCCCCTTGATTCAGTAAGTATATCCCCATCCTAGAAGACGTGAATGCATCCGTTATTCAGCTCAGATCTAAGGAGGAAAATAAAGATCGATTGATGTTTCCTCATACAAATATGAAACTATCTATGTGGAATGCACATTTATTTTGAAATCAGATGCAGCAGCATCTTATCTCCATACCAAGAAGATGTGACAGCCCTAACCAAAATCTACACAGCCATCCAAACCTGGATGGCTGCCAACGGCCTCTGCTTAAACAGGGATAAAACCGAGATCTTCATAGTAGGGACCAGCGAAACTCTCAACAAACTCCCCCCACAATACAAATCCTTTAACATCGATAACTCCATCATCACAGTCTCCAAGACTGTCAAAACCCTAGGTGTTCACCTAGATGCCTCACCAGCGCCTTGGTGTAAAGCGCTCTATAAATAAATAAATAAATAAATAAATACATAAATCACTATCCATCTCCCGCCAGGTCAACGCCATAGCCTCCTCCTCAGCGCTCACCACTAAGGTGATCAACACAGTCAAGCCTTTTCTCTCTACCAAAAACTGCATATCCATTGCCAGAGCCACAATAGGTACCGAATTGGACTACTGCAATGCCCTTTTTCTAGGCACCTCTGTCAACAACCTAAAAAAACTCCAAATCACGCTAAATAACGCGCTCCAGGCAGCGCTGACCATTCCCAAAAGGGAACACATCTTTCAAGCTAGGAAAGAAGCCCACTGGCTACCGGTAAAGGAACGCATACTTTTTAAAGCCATAGCTATCACACATAGATGCCTTACATCAGATACCCCACCCTATCTCTCGGAAAGAATCACCCTTAACACCTCCAATAGACCCACCAGAGCACACCGCGCCAACCTGATCTATGTTACCACGTTCAAAAGAACTAGAGCTGGAGGGTCTAGCTTCCAACACCTCACACCTAAAAACTGGAATGCCCTGCCAACCTCCCTAAGGAATGAAAAATCATACACCACCTTTCGCAAAAACCAAAAAACCTTTCTATTCCGCTAATGTTTTTTAACTAACATGTACAGTTAAGCTTGCACTGTAACCATAGCAAAGCATAACCGTTTGGACCCTCTCGGTCGCCTACCACCTGTCATTGTACTACTGCTACCGACTGTTACATCCTACCTATGTTAAGCTCAAGCCTTGTGTAACAGCGCCACAATGCCTCAGGGCAGCTCTGTGCACTTTATAAATGCAAATAAATAAAAAAATAAACAAATAAATAAATACCGAGGCATGTGCAGAAGCATTTGACTTCATTTATAGCAATAAATTGAGTGTGACCAAAAAGCAAGTTGTGCCTCGGAAACAAATGATTATCTAAGAATAAAACTAATGCAGGAGCTGAACAAAATCTATCACCACATGGTAAGATGCCACTTTTTGCATTACTCAAATCACTTAGAGAGCAAACTACATTCTGTTACTGATCCATCTAGCCACTATGCAGCTGATGGATATTAATTCCAACACCCTATACATTTAGAAGAATACAAAACACAGGTGTCAGTGTTACAAGGTATGTATTAAGGTAAGGCACGGGGTGTCTCACTGCTTGATATGAAACGGCATACATGGGTGCCTAACTGAATAAAATGGAACATTTGCAACTGTTTATTGACACAAATTGCAAATGTAATACCCAAACATATCCGTGGCACAAGGAGGGTGTACCAGATGTATTTTGAGACAATGTGGAAAATTCTTGCACTAAACAGTGGTTAACAATCCTGGGCAACCTCCTGGGCAACAGAATTGTTTAGGAGTGTTATTTTGTCAATTGTGCAGTGCCTATCATTTGCCACATGGCTCTTTATGTAAATACTTAGACATCTGGAGTCATTCAAATATGATTAATGCAAATATGAGCTACAGCTCATATAATGACTGAATATTTTTTGATTCGATTGTGTTGGCTATGTGCATTCAGTGGCTTAAAATGAAATGGAAATCATCAAACAGAATCCCCAATCTTACATTCTGTACTGTACATCTGGCCACAAAACACAGGCTATATCACTCTAAAAAAAATCTTCCAAATGTACTTCTTCAAAGCTGCTGTGTTGGTTTATTGGGAGCCAGGTGGGCAGTCCTTGATGTAAGAAGCTGAGATGAAGCGCATGCTCACTCCTGAAAACCATTCAGAAAAGAGTACACTTGAGTTCCTACTATCATTTCTTATGCACTAGATCTATTATAATATCAGAGATCAAGATGATTTTTGTAGGCATGACCATAAGATATTATATGCAATCAGCCTCTATTGTGTTATGATTGTCCATGTAAGACAGCGGGGAAGTTATGTTTCTCTCAGTTGGAATGCCAGGCTAGTTGACTTATTACGAAACATACTTTGTGGAGAAATTGATATCTGTGAATTGGGTAGAGAAACTGTATTTTACTGGTGAGGATTGCTCTTTAATATCATTCATAATCTGGATGATCATCAGTAGGTGCTTAAAATCGTTGTATGGTGTGCTGTTATTGATGTATTTATTGTTTTGTGTAGCTGACAGTTTTGCACATTTGGATAAAAAGAAAAACAAAGTGAATATGAGTTGTTGCTAGTGTCTTCCAAGCTGCTAGAGCTATATCATTGAGGATGATGCCCTCACTTCAGTTAGTCATTTTATTTGAAAAGTTAGCTAAATGCATTGATCGTCTCAAAGGCTAAATGCCAAGTAACTAAGAATCCCAGTGGCAAACAAATATATTACAATGGGTATTATACCAAAATGTCACCCTCATTTTTGCGCCCCCACAGTCACTGCGACTTTGGAGGCGCACAAAATGAGGGCGCCATTTACTGCTCCCAATCAGAGTGGGAATTGCAGGTGAGTCTCTCGCTCTACTTGGGCGCAGTAACGGGAGTCAGCGGTTGTGAAGGTATCCCCCGCTTACCATTTTGGAAAGCTGGGGACACGTAAGAAAAAAAAGAAAAGTGCAGCTCTAACCCACGTTAGAGGGAAGAGCTGATGCTGCAGGGGTCGCAGAGTGCAGGCGGCACACGCAGAAGTGTGCCGCCCTAAAGGTAAGTGGGGTATGGGGGTTGGGAGAGGTAATGCTGGCTGGGGAAGCGGGCACAGTGATCGATATGATCACTGTGCACGCCGTAACTGGCGTTGGCATTTTCGGCTGTCGCAGTTATGGGTGGCGGAGTGATCACATAGATCCCTACAATGTTTGTATTATGTCTCACTGAGGTCCCACAATAGGTTAGGGAATGTGTGAAATACAAACACATGTGGATGATTATGTGTTTCCTACACTGCTACTTGTCTAAACAAGCTATGGAGAAAGTTGTTAAAAACAAACGCCTGTCATACTTATGAAGATCATAAAGTTCTCTCCATCATAGGTTATTTTTAATAATTGGTTAAATCATAATGTTGACATTCCCAACGTTTAAAGAGTTAATTATTTTAAAGACACTAACCTTAACCTTTTTTAACAAAGAATGCTCCACTCATTTATTTATTTTTCAAGGGAACAATGTGAAGGTGATGGATTAAAAAGATTGTAAAGTGTTCGTGGGCTATCAAGGTTGTGAAATAATAATGTTGGTATCTTTTATTTGTATTCTACAGCTATGCAATGCATACTTTGATATACAGTACTATAGACACATACATAATCTATACCCATATCACTTAATAAAAATGTTAACAATCTGATTAATTCACAAGCAAATACAATCGTATTATAATCAACTTGTATTATACATTTTAACATTCATTCAACCCTATACCATAGAGAAATAGCATGATGCATCATGTCAAGTTAATTGTCTGTCATTGTTGTTCTCCACAGCTGTTCTCTATCCCCTTGCATATTTTCCGTCATAAATGCTCATATGTATTTCTTAATGTATTTTTTAGGTACATGGCTTAGCTTAGGAAAAAGATGTTTAATGATTACCAACTTTATTTCTCTGCATATAGGACATGTCCTATTATCCATAGTAATTCTAGCCCATACCCCAATGGCCTCAAATGTCGGCAAATAAATTAATTTGAGCAACATATAATCACACATTGTAGCATGATTAGTGAATTTTAGCACAGAATTACGGACATATTTCACAATGGCACATATTTCCAACGATGGGATTTTGTGGCAATATTAATCATGTTTTGTTTTGAGCCAGCATCTTAATGTTCCTTTTGATTGCACATATGGGTATTATTTAACTCAATGTGATTAATGATGTTTTGCTGGTACTTGCAGATGTTTTTGAAAATAATCAGAGTATCAGCTTTTTGTAGGTTGGTGTGTTATTGTATGCATACTATTCTGTAAATAATATGTCTACATGTGTACTAAAAAGTATGTTATGTACGTGTTTGGATTTGTGATGATGTTGTGATATACCATTAGTGAATTTTGGCAAGCTCAGGAGGTAGTCACGTTTTCCTAGTGATCATGATTAAGAAAGGTTTGTACAAATTGGGTTCAATCCTGGCACCATGTTTGTTTTGAGTACCAAGGTTATGGTTACCCGCACACTATTTATCTGTGTATTGTTTCGTTGTTGGGTGTGCATTGTATTTTTGTAATGATCCAAGCTGTGTTTTCTGCAACATACCATGGAAGGGTTTGGAGTTTGTGATGATATGTATTTTTGGGAGTCACAAGCAGAGAACAACATCACATGTGTGGCTATTGCAAAAGGTAAACTTACAAGTAGTTATATCCTATATATATATCCAGGGATATGTGTTAATAATCAGCCGAGGGATACCCCACATGAAGATCAATTAAGAACAAAGCAGTATACAGTCTTATCGCAAGCACGCATTATAAAAGCTCAATTTTATAAATTCACTTTAATGGCGGTAATCGTCTATTATAAACAAAAGTTAACGCCTGTTATTTTAAATGGTATGGAAGCAAAAAATTGGAAATCTTACGAATACTGGTCCAAAATAGAAGGCCATTATTGAAAAAATGTTTTGAATGTACTGATATCTGAACCAATGCCCATTATAAGATATGAATTGGGTTTAATTTCGTTGTATGCACTATATGAATGGAAAGTGTGTTCGCTTTATCGAAAATGTATTAGGGGTCAAGCAGAGAATGGTCTCCTGAAAATAATGTCTGGCTATTTATTAACATTATTGGACTTCTTTCCTAAAAAGTGGCAAACGAAAGCGCAGAAAATTATGGGCTTTGCGGGCATCACTTGTCAAATGTGAAATTATATCATGCCCCCTATTTGCAATGAATATATGTATATTGGCCTACGCCAAGCTGCTTGTAAGTCACTTGCGAAGAAATCCGTGTTGCAAGGTCCTGACCTTAAAATCAATGTAGGCCGCCATTTTAGGTCAATCCGCCATTTTAGGTTTGCTTTGTAAAGTCACCCTGTGAGCTAAAATGGTGGACGATGTCATTCCGAAATACAACATGGCCGTCTTAACCTCTGTGTGTAATTAATATATACCTTGCCTGCAGGCCACTTGTTGAGGTCGTGAACTGAGACCTTGTCCTTCATTGACCTGTGTGTAAAGGATTACTCGTGCAATGAAACTAATCCACAAGCATATGTTAAGAACAATTTATTCAAATACTGAACTGAGAACACTTGTTTTACTGCATTGTATTAATGTTTGAGAAGACCTGCATGGAAATCCAAAAACACACAGTTGCCGTGTAGGCTTGTTGACGTATGTATTAAAGGCAAACTAGTCACATGTGGATATGCGAACTCGGCATGAACCCTAGATCAGTAATGTATTAGAGGAATATTAACCCGAAGTAGGGTTGAACATCCTGTTCGCAAATAGCATAAAAGAGCAATGAATTCTAATGTACAGCGTCTCTCACTGAACACACTGTACCACGCTGGAGTTTGTTGTGTTGTACTGAGGGCCGATAGCTATCTGTTTCTTTTCTTGGAAAACTGTTCAGTGTAAAATAAAGTACTTTATATGTTCCTTTGTAACCCGTGTTCAGTGTATTTCCTTTTGGGATACTCAGCCCTGATATTTTGATTTTGTTTTCACAGTTGGCGCCCGAATAGGGACCCTCAAGAATGATGCTGGATTATCGAAGGTTGACCCTCGCTATCGGACCGGGATCGGACGGTGTGACAAAAAGGGGCCCCACTAAACGAGACGCGACACCTCAGCAGAGCTGCATGACCCGATCCCTGGACGAATAGCTTGTGGTCCGAGAACGGCATCTTGACGAGGGTCCACTTATCGAGACAGGCAGATTTGCCGAAATCACCACACACGAGGTAAGATTAGTTAGGTAAGATTCTTTGAAATCCGATCGGACCTCCTTAGGCTTGATCAGGTGAGTTGTGACCGGACTCTTAATATAATCCTGATAATTTGGATGTTGGCGTATTGTATCTGCAGACACAATTATTGACCAGGTAACAGCAATAATTTGATATGCCTGGGAAATTGTCTACCTGCTTCAGGGTGTTATTCCGCAGCAATAGACAATCTTTGGAATTTAGCCGTCCTCCACCACAGGAAGGGTCGCCGGCATGTACTATGTACTGTAAGCATGGCATTGGAAGTATAGTATTTAATGATATTTGGCACAGACAAACCAGACATGCCTCCGAACTTCAGTGGCCAATCAATGGTAGTTTTGAAATCCCTCGTATTGAGCATTTAGAGTCAATTCTATTAAAGAAAAAGGCTAGACCTGCAGCATTTGATGTTTTGCAGAATTGAAAAAAAGAAGCGTTGCAGCAACTTAAAAGTAGAGAAAAACATGCGCGCTGTCATAAGACAAACACTGAAAAAGCATTATTGTATGACCAAGATAAACATTCTGAATCGACTAGGAATATGGTTAGGGCTTTCTCACTTGGAATACAGAAAATGTATCCTTCTAAAGACCTTCGTGTTTCCGACGAATTCATAGACAAATTGTTAAATGAACGAAGGCCTGGTGCCTCTGCACCGCCTCCGTATGTTCCTCTTCCTGCTGCTTTGCCTCTTCCTGCTGCTATTCCTGCGCTACCAGCTGTTTTTCCTGTTGTTCCTGCTCCTTCTAATGCTCCTCTTCCTCTAGTTACTGTCCCTCCACCCATTCCTCCACCCCTTCTTATTACGCCAGTAACAGTACTTCCATTGAATTTGCCTGCTCCCCCTCTTCCAAGTGGTCTTGTGCCGCCTGTAGTCGATCAAGGTGTGGGGTCGAAGGGTGTCACTCGCAATACTGTACCACCAGAGAAGAAACGTGATTAGATTGCATGGGCTAAGCATTGTATGGAGAGGGATGATCAAGCTAATTTTTTTGCCACACTTTATAATATGGATCATTTTCCTAAGAAAAATGTTTTTATTGAAGGTTTAGGGATTCATTTATGTGTAATGTGGGGCAAATGCAGATCTCCCGCAAGGGTTAAGGGATCTAAACACTTAAGCGTTTTCAAGAGACACTGTGGAGAAAGTAAACGAGCATGTCGGAAGGTTATTTGAGTATAGAAAGGAGTTGGAAAGGTTACAGAATGAGGATGACGAGGGGGAAAGTATGTATGTACAGAAATGGTTCCTCCCTTGTCGAAAATCGATATCTGAGGAAGTACGAATGTTTACAAAGGACGCGCTTAGATAGATTTCAGATATGTCGATAACTCCAGTTGAAGTATATGACACATATAGTCAGTATACCCCAGAAATGCAGAGGAAAGTGATACAGGTAATGATAGAGTACTTACAGGATGATTGTGTAAAAAGAAAGATCAGTTGTCCCACAGAGTTATTGTGTATTTATAAGAGAGCTTTTTCACTTGACACTTCTTCGACTGCTTTAGCGCTCGACTTAGCTCTGTTGCTTAGTAAGCGTTCGGAGTCACCTACTTCTCAGTTGCCTATGAGAGAGGTTCCTCCGACATTGTCCCGAAGGTTGAGGTTGCGGCCGATGCTGCACAGGGTATAGTTGCTGTGAACATTCCTGCACATTATATATCACTGTTTGTTCACATTCCGTTCTCAAGACAAGAAGTGAATACTATTAGACAATATATTCCTAATATTAGGAAAAATACAACAGGATTCTATAAAGAAATAGAGTTCATCTTGCAGTCCTCAGTGTTCACCTTAGGCAATATTGATTTGTTATTTCCTGTACTCCTGCCGTAGATTTGTGGAAACAAGTTAGAACTATAGACGACGTGCCAGGGTTGGGAGATACATGGGCGAATATAACTAGATTCGATGCAGATAGGCCAGCTGGTGAAAGGCCGCCCCAGGTGATACTGACTTTGCCTGATAGAAATATTGCAAAATTTTTATTTGGGACAAATTTACGACCTGTGTCCAAGGGAAGTCTGAGGGTGCTACCGAGTTCTTTAATCAGTTCGAAAAGGTATTCTCGGATTTCAGCGGACAAGACCTAGGCACAGAGTCTGGGAAAAGGTTATTTGTGGACAAATTTGTGCGTGGATTGCTGCCTGACATCCAGTCACAGATTATGTCCTCTGAGTGCGCTTGGCAGGCGAAGTCCCAATCAGAAGTACTGCATATGGCTCAGTACTACGAGAATCGTGTCAATAATGAAAAAGATGGAGTTGAAAAACGAAAAGGTGATTTAAAGACTAAAGTACAATTACAGCAAATTGTTAGAGGCCCCAGAGGGGTCATTTGCAGGTTAGAGGTCAGTATGTCCCGCAAGGGAATGTGCCCTTGCGTCCTGTGAACATTAACCAGTGTGCCTATTGTTGACAAGAGGGTCATTGGCGTGCACAATGCCCCGTCCTTCGACAGAGGTCGAATAACACATTTGGGAATATGGGCAGACGATCCAGAGGTCGCCCGGGTGTAGGGGGCTCTGGTAGAGGTCAGTTTGCACAGGATCCTCAGCAACCTTTTTCATAGGATAACCAGACTTCGAGTGCGGACACTAGGAACATATTTGATCATCCTTCTGCTGCATATTTATCTGAAGAGCTTCCTTTTGATGATATTCTCTTTCGTTAGGATTGCCCGAAGCAGGGTTTGGAACCTACACCTATTCCCGTCAATCAGAAAGGTCCCTACTTTGAAATGGTGGTGGGAAATAGGAAACATCAGTTTTTGATAGATACTGGAGCACAGAAGTGTTCCATTGATCAGTCACAGGTTCCAAACATTCCACTGTCAGGGCAAACCAATGTTTCTGTAGGGTTTTCTGGCACACCAGTTGGTTGTCCATTTTCTTTGCCGGTACCCATTTCTTTGTGTCCCTTTACGGACCATTGTCCATTTCTGTTGACTTTGAATTGTGGGGAGAATTTGCTGGGGTTGAACCTGTTAGAAGAATTAAATGCAGTGATTTACTGTTCTTCTGATGGAGTGCGCTTGACGATTTCACCACAGCAATTTTCTGTCTCGCAATTCTTGACTAGACCTTTGCCGCCAGAATTCATTGATGTACCAGAGAGCTTATGGGCTGTTCACGACAACAATGTCAGTGTTTTACAGATTGACCCTGTTAAGATAGTTTTGAAACATGGAATTGAGCTGCCACGCATTCCCCAGTATAAGATTTCAGTTGAGGGCGAGCGAGCTTTGAAATGCATTGTTTCTGATTTTGTGCATCGCGGGGTGATTGAGGAAATTTCAGGAAGTTTGTGCACTAGTCCGATTTTACCCGTGTACAAGAAAGGCGATAATGCAATTCCATTCCGTTTCATAATTGATTTACATGCCATTAATAAAGTCGTCGCTCCGCAATTTCCAATTGTGCCTGATGTGACGACAATATTAACCATGATTCCTGCTCCAGCTACTTACTTTAGTGTTGTGGATCTAAAGAATGCTTTCTTTAGTATTCCCATACACAGGTATGGTAGATACTTGTTCGCGTTCACCTTAGGGGGACGCTCGTTCACATTCACTCGTGCACCTCAAGGGTACACAGAGAGTCCTAGTATCTATTGTAGGGCTTTGAAAGAGCAGCTTGATACCCTTGAATTGCCCTCTTCTTGTACATTGCTTCAATATGTTGACGACTTGCTTTTAGCTGCTGACTCTGAGAGTGCCTGTAAGGAGGGCACTGTGTTATTGCTTATTCATCTAGCTAAGCATGGTCACAAAGCTTCACTTAAAAAGTTTCAATATTGTTGCCAGGATGTCGCCGATTTAGGCTATCTCCTGTCAAAGGAGGGAAGAAGATTGACACCTGAACATATAAAACACATTTCTGGCATGTCTGTCCCAAATACACAGAAGGAAGTTAGAGCCTTGATAGGTATGGCTTCTCACTGTAGGTTGTGGATCCCAAATTTTTCACTAGTGATCAAACCGATGTTGGCTTTGACAAAGAAGGGCATTTGTTCGCCATTGCCGTGGAACACGGAACACCAGCAATCGTTTGACTTGCTCAAGACTGCATTATGCTCTGCACCAGTTTTGGGCACACCAAACTATGAAAAGGCCTTTGTGTTGTTTCTGCATGAATGTGATGGATGTGCTTTGGCTGTATTAACGCAGGAACATGGAGGGAAGAATAGGCCGTGCGGTTACTTTTCTTCCGCCCTTGACCCTGTAGCATGCGCTTTGCCAAGATGTTTGCGAGCTGTCGCTGCTGCTGCTGCGTCTGTAAAACAGAGTGAGGGAATGGTCCTAGGCCATGATCTAACCCTGATGGTGCCTCACTCTGTAGATTTTCTACTGAACCGAACCCAAACGCAACACCTCACTTCCGCACGGTTAACGAGATATGAATTGATCTTGTTTGCTCCTCACATCCAAATTAGGAGGTGTTGTGTTCTTAATCCGGCTGAACTCTTACCTTTCCCACAAGATACTACTTGCGGCGATGAAGAGCCACATGACTGTCTGTATACTACCGAACAAGAGACAAAGGGTAGAATTGATTTGAAAGACACTCCTTTGGATAATCCGCAAGGAGAGCTGTTTTGTGATGGCTCCTGCTTTAAACTTCTGGATGGTACATCCACAGCTGCTTATGCAATCACCACATTAAGCACGGTTGTGGAAACCAAGAGAATCACGCATAACTCTGCACAGGCCACAGAGATTATAGCATTGACCCGAGCTTGTGAACTTTCCGAAGGGCTTGCAGTAAACATATATAATGATAGCCAGTATGCCTTTGGGGTGGTTCACAACTTTGGGAGACTTTGGTCAGAGAGAGGGTTCTTAACTTCACATGGCACTAAGATCCAAAATGGGTCCCTAATAGTACTACTACTCTCAGCGCTTGCGCTCCCTACTCAGTTAGCTGTTATGAAATGTGCAGCGCATCGAAAGATTACAGATGACATAGGAAAAGGGAATGCTTTCGCTGATCAGATAGCTAGACAAACTGCTACCGATCTCCATACGGAGATGTATGTTTCAAGGGAGACTGTAAATGCCTATGCAAAGGACGAGGGTGTTGGGTCTGTACAGGATATCCAAGCTGATGCCACATTAGAAGAATCCAAGAGGTGGGCTGAAGGCTTGGGGAAACTTGATGATGATGGGTGTTGGGTGGACATAGTTGAAGGGAAATGGCTACTCCCTGACGCGTATGTAATGATGATGGTCATCATGGCCCATGGTCCTACGCATGTATGTGCCCAGAAAGTAACGAAAATGTTAGAGAAAGTTTGGGTAAATGACAAAATTTCGAAACCTGCCCAACGCTATGTCCAGGATTGCATGATTTGCCTACAACACAATGTAGGAAAGGGGACAGCAACTCCAAGGGGAAGTTTGGGCCACCATCTGTCCCCTTTGAAGTTATCCACTTTGATTTTATTGAAATGGAACGATGCAACAATAAGAAGTACTTACTAGTGGTCATCTGTGCTTTTAGTAAATGGGTTGAGGCTTTCCCTGTCAAAGATGCTACAGCCATGACTACTGCGAAAACCATGTTAAAGGAGTACTTCCCACGGTTCGGGCTACCAAGAGTCATCTGGTTGGACAATGGTCCACATTTTGTCGCTGCTGTAATTCTGCAGATATGTGCAGCATTACAGATCGACAAATGGTTCCATTCGGCCAGACACGCTCAGAGCGCCAGACTAGAAGAAAGACACAATGGTATCATCAAGAACAAGCTCGCTAAGACATGTGCCGGCACTAAATTAAAATGGACGGACGCCTTACCGATCCTGTTATTATCCATGCGTACAACCCTTCAAACTAAGACTGGGCTCTCTCCATTTGAGGTGGTAATGGGGAGACCTGCCAATATCTGGAACCTTCCTAAATGTAGCTCTTCAAGAAATGTTGAAAATGTATTACTTTCAGATTATTGCAGCCAGTTGACTAAAAACCTGTATTTGATTTATCACCATGTGCGAGAGGCTTTACCTGTGCGATACGATGGCCCGGGCCACAGCATACGGCCTGGAAGCTGGGTGCTCATCAAGGCATTTGAGTGCTCTTCCTGCCTTGCACCTCGCTGGCGGGGCCCGTTCCAAGTCCTGTTGGTCACCCAAACAGCAGTGCAGGTTTCTGGAAGAAAGAATTGGATCCACGCGTCGCACGTCAAGAAACTTCCTCACCCAGTGCCACACGATACAGAAGAAACAGAGCCCCTCGCTAACGCTGCAACCAATGATCCCAAAGCAGTAGATAGCGCGGAGAGTGTATCAGAGAATCTTTCTGAGCCCGTGAGGCTTGAGAAGCCTGCCATTTTGTCTCTACACTCTCCAAAAGTTTTGCTTCTGGAAACTGCTGTTTCAAATTCGGAATCTTCACTTGTCTCTGATACGTTGCTTCCAACGGGAAGTGATGATACATTGTTTCCAGATCAATCAGTACCAGGAAAAGCAAGGTACAATCTGCGTCCAAGAAAATAGACTTACGGCACGGTTTTGCTCTGCATCTGATAGACTTACGGCACGGTTTTGCTGTGCATTTTAGAGACTTACGGCACGGTTTTGCTGTGCATCTGATAGACTTATGGCACAGTTCGGCTGTGCATTCGAAGAAGGAAAGGATAATCCAGGGCTTGTTTTTGCCCAAATTTGAGAAAGGGGATTCTGTTGGCTAGGGTTGTGGAAGGACTAAGAAGAAGCACTGCCGGGAGGTCGCCAGCTAATAACATTGGAGTATCGTTTGAAGACTACAATGCCTGCCACCGCTACCGCTCGTATGGGACTTGTAAAATGATTGTGTGACCAATCGGGACAATGGACAATGCACCTAGGCCCCAAAAACGTATTGCTGTGTTTTTATAATAATATTTGGTTTTATAATAGTCACTGTCTTAGGCTTGTGGTACCTCAAGGAAACGCGTCCTTGTTACCAACTGAAAATGTACCTACTGTTCCTACTCCCTTTGTGCATTTACATACTCTGTCCCCTAGGGACTCCCAGCAGAGACAAAGGTACCACAATAATACTCTGCTACTTATCATGAATGCTATGCATGCCATTTTTAATAAGTCTAACTGTTGGGTCTGCTCACATTTACCGCAACACGGGGATAAGGGGCTAGGTTGGTATATCATCCTTTCCTTTGACAACTGCTTGTTATGCTTCTCTTAGAGCACTGTTCTTTCTGAGCACTGAACGATAGCATCTCGGGGAACATTGATGGCACTAATTTGAATAGCTTTGAGAAACGTGTTTGACTCCCCTGGGATGGTCGCTTTTCACAAATAGGAGTAAGCCTAACCTTGCTTCTACTAGGCCTTCGGATAGACTGTCTCATCCTTTCCAATCCTTGATTTCCTTTAAGATGGCTCCGATAGGCAATAAATATGCCATGCCTCCTTCTTACACTGTTAACCATAGCCCCGATTCAGTTTCTTTTTGCATACAGAGGAATGGTACTCAGTCAATGGGAGATTTTAAAGGTTGTGCCAAGGTTGCAAATTTGACTGAGGAAGACAGACCTTTGTATGTAGGCGAACCTATCTACTTTGTTTGCAGTAATATAGCATTTCCATGGTTGCCCAGGGATTGTCAGGGAACCTGTTATTTAGGGATCCTGTTACCTGGGGTGTTTATAGCTAGTACAATAGGAGTTTCACCCGTCGAAGCCCCTGAAAGTCCCTCTTTGCAGCGGTACGCTCTTTGGACCTTGTTGGACTTATTGGATTTACTCGCCTTTTCCTAACTACAGCCTCCATAAGGTGAACAAGGTGAACAAAGACTCCAAGGAGCTTAATGACTGTTGTTATTGATGTAAACAGATACTTACATCCTTGTTTTCTTTTGTTTAGACATTGCAACCAACTGAAGCCCCTGAAAGTCCCGCTTTGCCGCTTTGCCGCGGCGTTGGGGCGTATGGGGAAGGTTATTATAATTTTTTTTTTAAATTGCAGAATTTCTTCTGTTATGTTATTCTCTGCACGTTTTTATTATCTATTATTTTTTATATTTTATTTCAAGTGTTTTAATGTGTAAAATATTTCTGCTTTTTTTTCTCTTCTAATTATTAAGTTGAAACATGGCAATGTTGTAAACCGTTATTCTGCTTGAATTGCTAAACAGCACACGAATAATAGCAAAAACGCTTATATTATAATTTATTACATTTTTTAACATATTTTTGATCATGACTGATAAAAGGGGAAAGATCTATAACATACGCACGGACATGCCATGTCCATCGCGATTACGTGCGTTATGTGACTCTTCACATAAAGTTAACCCCTTCTTAACTCCGAAATCAGCTCGCCCTATTACAAAAGGACATCAACCGGATAAACGAGCTGGGAGGAAACGTTCCCGCTCTAATACTCCGGCTGGTGATATCCGAGACTTTGGATTTAGAGCATTGCATGTGAGTCGTTTGATGGCGAAAATGCCTGAATTAGCCAACTTAAGCGTCTCTAATGTAGAGGCTCAACCTTTACTTGATAATCAAGAATGCTTAGCTAATAAACAACCTTTAATGAGCTCCCCCACAGCACTAGACTCTAATGTCAGTAATAAAGGTTGTGAGCAACCATGCAATATTTCCTTATCAGACACCATGATACTGCAAAATGCCCGTACAGGCAATGTTCCAAACACATTGAATACATCAAAAAGTATCATCAATGATGTGGATGATGCTGTAATTGATCTTTATTCATCACACTCATGCTTCTCGGCCAAGGAAGATAGTCATGATCTTTCCAAATCTCCTGCCTTATTTCGGAATCAAAGTACTTCTGAAATTGAAACTTCTATCTCATTTATACCTCTGACCCCAAGAAGGCCGGATCGAGCTAACTCTGCTATGAGCAGAGAGTCGCTCTTGAAAAAATCTCCAATAATAACATTAGAAATGATGAATATTGCCATAACATCTCTTGCAAAATTATTTGAAGTTCTTGATACCAAAGTAAACTCGATTTTGGACAATTCTAAAAACAATGCTATTTGGCAAAAACCGATTGCTGACTCTTTGGCTCAGATTGCAGATGTTTGAGGAAAAAGCTGCTTTGTTAGCATTTAATCAAATACCTAAGCTTATAACTACACTCAAAAGGGTCACGGATCAATATGGTTCTCAATGCAGTCGATGCTTAACCGATAAACTTGTACCAACTTTAAAAACTGCTGTCCCATTTGTAGAGGGCATTATTCAAGTAATTCCACTGAAGGTTCCGGCTGTAGTTCCCTCGCTGCTTACGAAATCCATCGAAGAATTACCTTTGATGCTCTCTCCTAAAGCACTTCCCATAGTAACAACTACTGATGAATCGTGCATACTATCTTCTGTTAAGATACTTCCTACTGCTGAAAGCGCACAAGTACATAAAGAAGCTTATATGATTTTTGACAGAAATTCTAAGAAACAAAAATCTGAACCCATTATAAATGTAAAGAAAACAAAAAATCAAAAATCTAAAAAGGTATCATTAAATGGTCAGACCAAACAATTTATTAAGTCACTCTCCGAACCAGCGAGTGGATTAAGATTGGCCTCTAATGCTATAACTAAAAAATACACTAATTTGGTACAGGAGAAAAAAAGATCTATCAATGACAAGATGAGGGACTCTCAGGCAGACCTAAATCATTCTCCATTAGACGAATTGGTAAAGGCGGTGGAAGGATGTGACAATGAGTGTGCAGACTTACCTGCTGAGGAGCATCTAATAGAACCAAATAAGTCTGACATAGAAAACAACTCTGATCGCCAAGGATCTTTACTCACTTGTGTGGAACTTAGGAAAGCTGTGGATGATTATATGTGTCAATATCGACCAAATCCGGTTTTGTCACATCCGTTGATGAAATCCAATCCTGTCCTGAATAAAAGTCTAACACAGAGTTCTGAAATTGTTGGCTATCCACTTGCCTTGCCACTTCGAGGTGGTGAAGTTGGCATAGGTACAAAGAATCCTTCTGACATTCCAACAGTACCGGCATTACAGGCAAATGTGCAAACTGATATTTTATCTTCGATTAGGGATTGCTTAGTGGCCCTAACCATAGAACAAAAGACACTTAAATCTGCCATGAAAATGTCTACCTGTGGTTATAATTCCGATCCCTCATTAACTGCAGATCAGAAAGCTAATGTTAGAAATGTTTCATTTCAGCTCCCAGCTGCTATTGAGAAAACAAACTCTATACAAGAAGCCCCACGCACAAAGAAAACGGTCCTAATGACTTCGGGTAGTGGAAATAAAAAATCCCCTCATTTACATTCAATATTTCTTAGTTGTCGAGGTGGTTCCTTCCCGAAATATACTATGAACAGAGGGGGTATCATGGAAATATTCTCTGATATCCCAATGTTGGAGAGTCTTGCCTCAGGAGATATTGATAGGATTGAATTCCCTGATGAAAATGATTTAACTGTCTCATGTCTGTGGATTAGATCTCGGGCCATTTTTAACATCATATGGTCTGCGAGATTGGCGCATTTTGAATTAGGATTCAAATTAATCCCTACTAATGGTGAAAATCATCCAACTGAAGACATGCAATCTACAGAAAGAATAGGAGCTGCGGGACCAACTCCTGCAACTCTGCCAAAAGAAAGCACATCTTCTGTAATCCAATCGAATAGCTGTTGTTGTTGCAAAAATGCATAACTAGTATTTGATGAGTCATGCCCTCTTACACACAAAATTAGAATCTTGAGTTGGAACACCAGAGGGCATAAGCACTTATTGAACAACCCAAAATGTATACTAACAAATTTTGATATAGTGCTTCTACAAGAGACCTGGTTAACGATTTCACCATCATGGGACAATCATCATATTTATCTGGTCCCTGCGATTAAAGGCCAGAAAGGTAGACCAATGTCTGGTCTAACAATAATTTCTGATATGTCAACTATAACCAATGTAACTGATTGCCCCTCTCCGAATTCCTACATGCAATGGTCTGTAATTTTAATTCAGAACATAAAAATCGCAATCATTAATTTATATTGGAATTCTGTAGCTATTCTAACCTCTATTTTTCTAAAGGATCTCAATGCCATCATGGAAAGCATTGCTGCTACTCCTAACATCATGCATATTATTCTGGCTGGAGATTTGAATATTCATCTCCTTATGACGTCTAAAAAAGGGAATTCGGAACGGGCCTCTCAGTGGCTTTCTTTTGTAGAAACTTGGGATTTGTTAAAGTTGAATGGTGCATTTAAAACTGATATTCCACCTTCTTACACTTGGTCAAGTGGACAACACAAAGCAATTATCGACTATGTGTATGTAGACAGAGTACTATTCAGTCAGATATCCAAGTTTCTTGTTTTACCCTCCTTGGATAGCGATCATCTGATGTTGACGATTGAATTCTCTATCCATACTCAGAGTAATTTGCAGGTCTGTCAACAGCAACTAAAAAATTTGAATATCAACACACAGCTGAATAGGCTACATTGGACGAACCCTGACTTAGAAGCGCTTGGCGAAAATTTGATTAATGATTATCATCTTCTCTCAGAGAAAGCAATTACTTCATTAGAATATCATGATAAAATGCATCTCTTTGCCTCTTCTAGCACAATTGCTCTTAAAACGAATAATAATATTCGTCCTACCCATGCATTTGATCAGTCAATTAGAGATAGAAAATCTTTATTTCGGAAACAAAAAAGATAATCCTTGCTTTTACCGCAGAAATATCGCGACTCAGCTCTACGTAGAATAAAAACTTTACTATAAAAATTGGATAAGAATGTATAAAGCAAGCATGTATCAAAAAGATGGTGAACAGTGGCTTCGAGTAGCTCAGACAAAAAATACTTCTCAGATCTGGAAATAAATTAACTCTGGCAAAACATATTCACAATTATCATCTCAAACTAATGGTGTATCAGAGCAATGCTGGGTTGAATATTTCACGAACATGTATGACTTATCATCAAATAACAGCGAACAAGAGCTACCGAGATTTGATGGTTCCCCATTCTCTTTAAAGTTTGATCTGGACGATATACTGTTTTATATTAATAAGGCAAGTTCATCTAGAGCTCCGGGCCCTGACAGTCTGTCGAATTACACTCTAAAACAGAATCCGACTCTATGGGCCAAAGTTTTACACGCTGTTTTTCTTTCTATTCAGGTAAAACAAAGCATTCCTCCATCTTGGTGCAAAGCTGTGATAGTCCCCATTTACAAAAAGGGGGATCGCACAAGCCCAGCAAGCTATCGCCCAATAGCATTGCTAGACGCACCTGGGAAAATCTTCTCCAGAATTATTTTGAGAGACCTTAATATTTGGCTACATAATGAAAACAGATGTGACCCTTTTCAGACGGGCTTTGTAGCGGGGTTAGGTACTGCTATCAATATAACTACACTTAATGCTATTAAAGCAGCATATGCAATGAAACAACAATCTCTCTACTTGGCATTTGTCGACTTTCGAGTCGCCTTTGATTCTGTTGATCGACAATTATTATTTAATAAGATGTCGAATTTTGGTTGCCCGACATCACTCATTTCGTTAATAAAACTATTACACTCTGATACAACAATGCAAGTCAAATTGAACCTAGACGGGTTGTTATCTAAAACCATTCATACTAAACGCGGCCTAAAGCAAGGCTGCATTCTTGCTTCAACCCTGTTTAATATGTTTATTTTTGACCTGGGCATAGATTTTTTTAAGGTAATTAATGATGCACCTAAACTCGGCAAGCAATCCATCGCATGGCTTTTTTATGCGGATGACTTAGTCCTTATTTCACAAACACCGAGTGGACTTCAGTTACTTCTTAATCAGCTAGAATGCTTTGTTGTCAAGAATAATCTTACACTTAAATTGGAAAAAACCCAAGTTATGGAACTAAGAAATAATCATCTGAAACTTCGGAAACACAATGATTGGGTCTTGTATAAACAAAAATTAATGATAGTTGATGAATATAAATATCTTGGTGTAATGTTCAGCAACTCCACTGCAGATAAATCAGAACAAAGTAGTTTGAGTACGAAACTATTATCTTTAATCTCAAAGGCTAAAATACCTTTAGCTAAATTTGGTAAATTCTCTTGTTCTCATGTTCTTACATTTGACCTACAAAAGGTAATTCCCATTATGACATATGGGGCTGAAACTTGGACACCCCAAAAACGAGAATATTGGGACAGAATCGAAGCTCAATTTTGGAAAAAAAACCTTAATCTACCGAGCTCGACACCAAATGCTCTTCTGCGGTTTGAATTGGGCACTCTCTCGATGCATATTCAAGCAGCCTGGAAATGATGCAATCTTTTATGAAAATGTCTTCTAGGACTAACTGCAAACAGTGTGCTAGCAGTACTGGCAGACTATTTGTAACTTTCACAACATCCATTTCCAAGAAATTGGAGAACTACTGTGTTTGATAATTTAAGTGAAGCAAATATACCACTGGAATTGTTATTGTATACTCCAAACAGGGCAAAATTGAAATTGTATATGTTTGACTGGCAATGTTCACAACAAAAATGTTTAGCATTAAAAGATTTTGATAGAGCACTATTCGGTCATAAGAAATTCCGACAGGTGGCTGACTATCTATTGAAATGCCCATCAGCCATACTGAGAAATCAGATCTTAAGATTTCGGTTAAATTTGTGGCCAACAAATCAAATACTGTTGAGAAGAGGTCTAATTAAAGCAGAAGTTGCACATTGCCGATTTTGTAAACTTGTTGAGATGGAAGAGACTCTTAAACACTTACTGATTGTATGTGCTGGTCTAAAAACACAAAGAGAAATGATTATCCATAAATTTACTCAATCACATTAAATATCTCGTTCTGCCGATGAGTTATGGTATGAATTGTTTGCCACACCAAAAATTTCAATAAGAATAGCTACTATGCAGTTTTTAAAATCAATACTGCACCCAGCTGAATCTATAATTAGTCCTTAATACCGAAAAATTGTGTTATAATAATGCGAACTCGGTTAAAATTGAATTTTATGGTGTGTGGCTTTTGATTTTTGAACTGAATAATTATTACTATTGTGAATGTAACTATTGATGATTATTTCTTAGTTCCATAACTTGGGTTTTTTCCACATTAAGTGTAAGATTGTAAGAACCAAAATTCGACATTTTATTAAATAATAATTGTCGATCAACAGAATCAAAGGCGACTCGAAAGTCGACAAATGCCAAGTAGAGAGATTGTTGTTTCATTGCATACGCTGCTTTAATAGCATTAAGTGTAGTTATATTGATAGCAGTACCTAACCCCGCTACAAAGCCCGTCTGAAAAGGGTCACGTCTGTTTTCATTATGTAGCCAAATATTAAGGTCTCTCAAAATAATTCTGGAGAAGATTTTCCCAGGTGCGTCTAGCCATGCTATTGGGCGATAGCTTGCTGGGCTTGTGTGATCCCCCTTTTTGTAAATGGGGACTATCACAGCTTTGCACCAAGATGGAGGAATGCTTTGTTTTACCCGAATAGAAAGAAAAACAGCGTGTAAAACTTTGGCCCATAAAGTCGGATTCTGTTTTAGAGTGTAATTCGACAGACTGTCAGGGCCCGGAGCTCTAGATGAACTGCCTTATTAATATAAAACAGTATATCGTCCAGATCAACCTTTAAGAGAATGGGGAACCATCAAATCTCGGTAGCTCTTGTTCGCTGTTCTTTGATGGTAAGTCATACATGTTCGTGAAATATTCAACCCAGCATTGCTCCGATACACCATTAGTTTGAGATGATAATTGTGAACATGTTGTGCCAGAGTTAATTAATTTCCAGATCTGAGAAGTATTTTTTGTCTGAGCTACTCAAAGCCACTGTTCACCATCTTTTTGATACATGCTTGCTTTATACGCTCTTATCCAATTTTTATAGTCAGTTTTTATTCTACGTAGAGCTGAGTCGCGATATTTCTGCGGTAAAAGCAAGGATTGTCTTTTTTGTTTCCGAAATAAAGATTTTCTATCTCTAATTGACTGATCAAATGCATGGGTAGAACGAATATTATTATTCGTTTTAAGAGCAATTGTGCTAGAAGAGGCAAAGAGATGCATTTTATCATGGTATTCTAATGAAGTAATTGCTTTCTCTGAGAGAAGATGATAATCATTAATCACATTTTCGCCAAACGCTTCTAAGTCAGGATTCGTCCAATGTAGCCTATTCAGCTGTGTGTTGATATTCAAATTTTTTAGTTGCTGTTCACAGACCTGCAAATTACTCTGAGTATGGATAGAGAATTCAATCGTCAACATCAGATGATCGCTATCCAAGGAGGGTAAAACAAGAAACTTGGATATCTGACTGAATAGTACTCTGTCTACATAAACATAGTCGATAATTGCTTTGTGTTGTCCACTTGACCAAGTGTAAGAAGGTGGAATATCAGTTTTAAATGCACCATTCAACATTAACAAATCCCAAGTTTCTACAAAAGAAAGCCACTGAGAGGCCCGTTCCGAATTCCCTTTTTTAGACGTCATAAGGAGATGAATATTCAAATCTCCAGCCAGAATAATATGCATGATGTTAGGAGTAGCAGCAATGCTTTCCATGATGGCATTGAGATCCTTTAGAAAAATAGAGGTTAGAATAGCTACAGGATTCCAATATAAATTAATTATTGCGATTTTTATGTTCTGAATTAAAATTACAGACCATTGCATGTAGGAATTCGGAGAGGGGCAATCAGTTACATTGGTTATAGTTGACATATCAGAAATTATTGTTAGACCAGACATATACTAGGTAGACACTGAATACAACAACATATGAACAACAGAATTCCCAAAATGATCAGTAAGATCGAAAGTACCTTCCAACCCCAAGATCGCAAGAAGTCCCAGAACCAAGCGCTAAGATCTTTCCTTTGTAGGTAACAAATATAGACGTAGCCTTATGAATTTATCACAATGGTATCTTGAGGGGAATTTTGTTAGATATTTTGCTAATTGGTGCTAACCCCGACTTTCACATTCTAATTTGAGACTCATTTTCAATTTTCCTCTCTGCGAAATTGTATTCATCCAGTCGCAGTACTTCAGTTTTTTCTTCACGGCACAGGGATTATCGTGTAGTAACTTGAGTGTTGCACCTATATGTGAAATCTGTTCAGCACTTTCTCTGACCAATCTTTTATTAAGCCTTCATATTGATTTCCAAGGATTTCTTTTAGAATGTCGTACTGAGGAGCTGAATCTGACATAATTAACTTTCTTAACAGAGACATAGGGCCTGATTCATGGAAGTGTTTTATAATGGCACAATCGCATAGGAAAATGTTCCGTGAATCAGGGCTATAGTCTCCCACAACACTATTGACTCAAGGTACTGTAGTCCTAATTCATATCTGATGGCACTCACTGAAGTGTTTTGTGGAAGCCCCAGTACGCGTTTCCAAAACTGACCCTGCAACAGTGGCCATATCTTGTTGTCCAAATTAAAACCAGCTTCACTGCCAAAAGTAATAGCTGCTACCACTTTTTGGCGATAGAACATTATGATTGGAATAAGAGTAAATTTACCATACTCTCGGTGAAGCTTAGTGCCTTGAAGTTTTAACTATTCATTTTTGATTTTTAAGTCTTCCCACCACTGTTGTTCTCGTATCAAGGTATTGAATGATACCGGATATCGGATATTCTGCGTTTTTTC
Organism: Ambystoma mexicanum; assembly: GCF_040938575.1. NCBI lineage: Eukaryota > Metazoa > Chordata > Amphibia > Caudata > Ambystomatidae > Ambystoma > Ambystoma mexicanum. Next base: position 1,141,263,909 of record NC_090931.1, on the reverse strand, counting down.
TAATTCTTGTTGTGCCACAAACCATTCAAACTTTCTTCCCTTTGGCCCTTGATTAGGTCCAAATGTTACTATTTTGGATTTGCCTGCATTAATTTCCATATTATTTTTTTGTAGATAAGTCTCAAGTTCTGTTAGCAGTCACTGTAATCCAATTGGGATAGTATCCACTAAGACTAGATCGTCTGCATATGTAGCCCTGTGGGATGTATTGACCCACTTTTGCTCTGCTATGCTGCATCACTCTGTCATGGTGGTGCCAGAAACAGCAAAATGGCTGCAAAACCCTTGTGCGCACAAAAAGATGGCTGCCCAATCTGCCACGCATGTTGTCAGTGGTGGAACAGAGCTCTCACTACTGAAATGTGTCACTGGGCTCCACAACAATTGAAAGTGGAATGCAGAAGGAAAAAGCAGTGCTTCGCTATATGAAACTCCGAATATTGCGTTAAATCACCTTTTCTTTGCTGCTGAAACTTCAGAATGCCGGTACAGAACACCTCCCAAATATTCAAAATTCTCACTGGGTGCTAAAATTCACTTAGTTTAAGGAATCACTGTGAACTCACAAGGTCCTTAAAGGCTAAGAGCAAAGCGAGATCTCCACAGCAAAAGTGGCCTGCCTGTGGATCAGTAAAAAAATCTCTGTGCAGCAGAGGGCTACCTGTGATGACAGCTGCCAGGGGCCTTCTGATTAAACTTTAACATGTTATAAACTGAAAGTCAAATGTTTGCAATATAAGAGGCCTGTTACTGATAGTAACCCATATTGTAGTTGTTTTTGATCCCATAGGTTTAAAATCTTGAATGAGAATTATATCTGTTATTTGATCCAACAAGTTTGTTTTGTGATAAAGTAAAGCCAAAAGAATTTAACAATTAAATTAAACCTGGCTGAGCTGCAAGAACTGGAAAAGCAGGTTTCTCCCAGAAGGAGGGACTTCCTCTCAGATGAAAGTCTCTAAACAATGGACATCGTCCAACCCAGGATATTGAAGGTGTGAAGGGTCGTAAAACTGCTGCAGCCCAGGAAACTCCTGGCTGACAGAAGAAAATTCCAAAGGAGGGGGCGGCCACATGCTTCAAGGAGTGACCAATACTGACCATGTGGTGTTAACAGGATATGTAATGGACATTTTAGAAGGTGTATAACTTATTATCAGAAGGGATGCAAAATCTGAAAATGGCAGATTAATTAATCAAATTTTTAGCACTACCTTTGAAAACTTAGTACCACCGTGTAGCTTATTATGAACAGGAATGGCAATAAATGTGGGTTTATGGGGACTGTATTTCATCTAGAATTGTGAAACGTTATACCCACATTCCCAAGGTAAACGTGCATATTTGTGGAAAGTTACAGAAATATTGGAACCTGTTCTCATTACAAAATTGACAAAATTCTGCAGAAAGGCAAAACAAAGTCGCAGAGCTTTGGGATTTTGAGGAGCAGATACTCCATAAAATATGCAATCTGTGTATGTGATTTTTATAGAGGTTGCACATGTTTAAAAAGGTATTTTGCCAAAATTAGTCTTTGTGTTCCAGTGGCTAAGTGTGGATTATCAGCATCATAAAATTATACCATAAGGATGACACTCTGTTTCTCTCCTCCTATCAAGGCAGAGAGTAGACTCTGACCCAATCACCTTTCACAGGAGCAAGCTTAGCTAAGCCACCCATACACCCCCTTTGTGATGTCATTTTATATAACATATAGGGACAGCTGACAACACATAGGGACTTCTGCAACTCACTCTCCTGACTGCTGGCGGAGCGCTCTGCTGCTGAAATCCACATCTTCCTTGTTCTAGACTCCAGAAACTTGGCAAAGCAAAGGCCTATGCATAGCTGAACCATTCTCATGAAGGTCTCAAATTCTAGAAAAGAATCCCAAAAGCCTAGGGGAAGCAGCATAATACAGCCGGGTGTGCTGTTAATGCTTGCCTGCTGAATAGAAATATCCTCAGAACAAAGAAGGGCAGATCCCGTGCAGTCCTGTGCCGTGCTGTGACCAGAGAGCCTTGCTGACCCTGTCCAGTCCGATGTGCCCAGCTGTCAGTCCCTGATAGATCCGATTCAATGGTCCAGAATCCTGACGGTCCGAAATCTTAAATCCAATTGTTTTGTAATTATTTACAAGAAGCTAGAAACTGTTGATTCCAGTGCATTATCTTGTCCCCTCCTAACCTCTGAACTATCCGTACTGCCATAATCAGTAACTTTGTCTAAATACGTAGTGAATTCTTAGTCTGTCTATCTGTAAAAGCATCCTTTTCCTAGCCATTTTGTCAACTTTGATCTATTAATTTCATTCGAGTGACCAGCCTAGTGCTCCAAGGTGGACAGCGAGGAAGCAGGACTGAGTCGTGATCCACTCCTGACTCTTACGTTGTGCCATCCTGGTTGCTTAGCTTGGATGCTCTAGTCCATAGTCAATATTTTTCTGATTTTAAAACTGAAGCCTCCTTCCATTCTCCCGCATAGCTCGCAAAAACAACCTTTACTAAAACCTCCCTCAGTTTTTGTGATAGAAACGAAATTTCAACTCCTACTTGTACCTAACATCCATAGCTATCCATAGAACCCAAAACAGATCCTCCCGTTATCGCGAATATCACTCAAAGAAAGGTTTGCCGCAAATTCCCATTTTGAGAAATGTTTACACGTGTGAAATAGCTTCCATTTGTTTCTGACCTGTACTTTAAGATTTCATATGTTTTCTTTTGACTAAATCATTGCTGGTGATTATGTGCAACTGTTCAAAGCGGCTCCTGTAGATATTTGTAATCATTTAAGCATTTTTTCACGCATTTAGAGTTCTTGCTCAGCCACTTTAAAAGTGATTCTGACAGTTGAAAAGCCCACTTCATTTTTCTCTTTCTGTTTAAGGGGAAAGGGGGAAGTGAAACACAGTTTGATCTGTGCTATTTCTGTATACCTGCTCTCTCCTCCCATCTCTTTACATTGCCTATTGGGGGTTGAGGAGTGTTGCAGGGGGAATTTCCAACCATAGTGCTATCTGATCTGAAACCAACACATAGGTATTATTTTCTGTGCTGCATTTGTTTTGCTCATTGCTTAGTCCTAGTGCATTAAAGATATTATTCAGTGTTCTGTCACCCCATTGGTGATTGTTGTTTACCTATTAAAATATATATTGTGATTTTGATCTTCAATAAATAAATAAATAATACCTTTTACAAACCAGCCTGATTCCTGGTACAGCGTGACCTGGGGTATTTTTAAGTAAGGGGTGTGATACGAGTGGTACATCTTTCAAATAATTGAATCTATATATCAAACAGGTTTTCCATTGCGCTGTACACTAGGCCGAGAGCAGAGTGAATCGCCTGATTGAAATCCTTAACAAATCAGCTGATATGATGGTCATTTATTTTCGGCGGAAAGATGTTTAAATTTCTAATGGCCTCCGGCAGGTCTGCTATATACAGTTTGAAGATGGGTGCTGCTAGGGGACAGCCTTGCTTCACACCCCTTTTTGTTGGAATGCTTGCAGATAGTTTTCCTTCAACATTCAACCTGATTTTTATAGAAGTACTTGTTGTTTTATCATCTGAAGAAGATCCTCAGGGCATTTCCACTTGCGCAACTTCCCCCAAAGAGTTTCTCTAGTTACCCTATCGAAAGCTTGACGCATGTCGATAAAGCCCAAATAAAGGTTTCTCTTGTTCTTTAGTGCCTATAGTTTTAAAAAATTGAGCAGAGTTAGATTCAGCTCTACTCTGACACCTTTAGTAAAATCTGTTTGTCTTGGGTCTATAATATTGGCGGCTACTGCCCATTTTGCGAGTCGCTTTTGCAAAAACATTGAAAAGATTTTCCCGATCATGTCTAATGGTGCAATCGGCCGCTCGTTGGCAGGATCTGCACAATCACCTTTCTTAAATATTGGCACAACTACCACCGATTGCCAGGAACTTGGGATCATCTTCAATTGCAAGATTTTTTTTTAATAGTACCTCAATGAAGCTGGCCCAACTGGATTTGTGTTTCTTTAGCGTCAGGTTAGATATCCCATTGGGACCGGCTGCTTCCGAGTTTTTTAACTTTGCAATTACATCTTCAATTTCGTCTTTAGTGTGGGGAAGTTTCCACAAGACATCCACTACTCTGTCATGTGTTTTTAAATGTCCCATTGTTGTTTGAAATACAGCAGAGAAATGCGTTATCCAGGCTGACTCACTTACCCCATTTTCCATATTAGCTTTTTGTGATTAAGACCCAGCATTTTTAATTGCCCAAGTTTCTTGGCTCTTCCTACCACAAATCAATTTTAGCATTGATTACGCTTGTTCTTGACTTCGCATTTGCTTGAGGTTTGACAGCCAGTTTCTATAATTCTGTTTACATTTTTTTTTTTAAATGATTTGTTAGGAAGTTTGGATTTTAAACGCTTAAGATCGTCCATCAAAGCTTTTTTTGCAACGGCAATTTCTTTGCTAAACGGGTGTTCTGATTTAAAGCCACTCTTTGTTGACTTATAAAGGACTAGCAGTGCATCATAATCGGAAGTATTCACATTCTCGATGTTATAAACAGATATTTTTTCTGTCAAATCCACAATTTCTGCCGGGTTCAATCTAAGTCGATTTAGACCTTGGTTTATTTCCAATATTGGCCAATAAATTTCGTTAGTCTCAGTTGTTAATGGACTTTCTTCCCAAGAAAGTATCACAGCATCATGATCACTGTTTCACATTTTCTTTATCTTTAATTTTGTGATCTCTTCTCTGAAAGTGCGTTTATGAGTAGTATGCAATTGTGACCAGTGATAAATTGTGGGATCTGTTATTCCACACTAATAGAAAATCTGTAAAATATGCCATAATTAATTATTTGGGGATTCTAGTTCTAAAAGAGATATGAGGACTAGACTGAGGAAGAGTTATTGGCAAAATCCCACAAAGGGAATATATAATTATATTATATTCTATATTTCTAGATCTTAGGTTGTTTTATACTATTTTTATTCTATTGCACTTGATTTGTGAAATAATAATGGAATCAAGACTAGGTTCTTCTTATGTTTGCAAGGGAAAATAAGTATTGCATTTAAATTGTAATCATTGTTATGAATGATATGTACATTTTGTAGTTGTTAAATTGTATTACTGTATCCTTTTTGTTTGGTTTTAAGTGTATGAATATTTGTATAAAAAATGTTTATCTTGAAAGGTCAAGATTAATCTTGACCAAATAAACTAAATAAAAATTATTCAATGAGGGCACTTGATGTTTCTTTTTATGTTTTTGACTGTGTATGTGGGTACATTATTGTGGAAGTATGCTTAACATAAATCGAATTATGTATTTTTGGGGTGAAACATTATTTTGAAACAGTAGAGCATGAACGTAATGTTTTCATTTAAATAAGGTGGTGGTAACTATTAGAAATGATAACAAGATTAAATGGAAAGCTTTGTTAGTCTTGACATCTTTTTTTATCAGGGTCATTTGTTGAAATATGACACAGGAAGCATTTGTTTGTTTATAAAAATGTATATTCCATTTATTTAAGTTATAGATAGGTTTTCTATTTTTTAGTTCTCTTGTAATCATTTTTTTCCTTTGCTCATTGTCCATTTCAGCCACACAGTGCTATAAAGAAACAATAGGCAATATATTCTTACATCTTTATATTCTTTTTGAATTGTGAAGTGTGTCCTTGGGAGGATGGATGGCTTACTAACACAGGGTTTAAAAATTGTCTGTTTCTTTGTGGATTGTTTTTACGATTGTTTTTCGTGTTTATTGAGGGGTTTTAAGTAGACTTAGGGGTCGATTCATGGAATTAATGTGCGCCGAAAATTCCCGCGCAGAGGTGCCAAAACGTGCGAATCGCAGGAAAAGTGCGAAAATCGCAGTGCAAGTGCGAAAATCGCAGGAAAACCAGCGCACAGCGATTCATGGAAGTCCGTGCGCGAGAAAAACATTGGATGTGCGCTAAAAATGTGCGCCGTGCACGCCGGCGCACAGGTCATCCAACAGCATGCACCACAGCCACCGCGAAATCGCACATAGCGCGGCGCACATCACAAAAGTAGGCGGAACGCCCACACGCTCGCTTACAACCCGTATTCATGGAATCGAATAGGGCAAACCAGCGCACGGTCAAAGACGCGCACAGGGCCAAACAAGTACGCCACAAGAAATCAGGCAGTAGCGCCCCTGCGACTGAAAAAAATGTGCGCCAAAATGTGCGCTAACAAAAAGCACCCATATACAGCCATGATGAATGGCCCATACAGTGGCCCTCTAGGACAAATGAGGTGCAAAGGGGCCCCGACAAACACGGACAGCCGCTGTGTGAAAAATAGCATGTGCGCGTGTTCCTGGGTGCGCGGGAAGTTCCACACGCGATTAGCCTGGATACGTGTACTTCGGGGTGCGCGGGAAGTTCCACACGCGATTAGCCTGGGTAGGTGGGGGTGCGTGGGAAGTTCCACACGCGATTTGCCTGGGTTCGTGTACTACGGGGTGCGCGGGAAGTTCCACACGCAATTGGCCTGGCTAGGTGGGGGTGCGCGGGAAGTTCCACACGCGATTGGCCTGGGTACGTGTATTCCGATGTGCACGGAAGATTCACACGCGATTTCTGCCGGGTACGTGTATTTCGGTGGTGCCGGGGAATGCTACACGTGATTTGGCCATGTGGGTCCCCCCAGGTGTTCCCTCTACACCCTCCACGGCCCCTACAGGCAGCCCACACCACAGGGTACTACCCTGCACCCCTGCTCATGTCCCACAGGCAACCCATCCACCATGGCCATGCCCACCAGCCAACCCACATGTCACCTTGCACTAGTGATCACCAACACATGTCTCCCACCACCCCCAGCCACCAGGGGCAGCCTCCACCAGGCCCCCACTCATGTCCCCTATTACCCCCTCCCCCCAGCAGTGCAGGGGCAGCCTCCACCAGGCCCCCACTCATGTCTCCCACCACCCCCATCCCACAGTCACCAGGGGCAGCCTCCACCAGGCCCCCACTCATGTCTCCCACCACCCCCACCCCCCAGCCACCAGGGGCAGCCTCCACCAGGCCCCCACTCATGTCTCCCACCACCCCACCCCCCAGCAGTGCAGGGGCAGCCTCCACCAGGCCCCCACTCATGTCTCCCACCACCCCCACCCCCCAGCCACCAGGGGCAGCCTCCACCAGGCCCCCACTCATGTCTCCCACCACCCCCACCCCACAGCAGTGCAGGAGCAGCCTCCACCAGGACACCACTCATGTCTCCCACAACCCCCACCCCCCAGCCACCAGGGGCAGCCTCCACCAGGCCCCCACTCATGTCTCCCACCACCCCCACCCCCAGCCACCAGGGGCAGCCTCCACAAGGCCCCCACTCATGTCTCCCACCACCTCCATCCCCCAGCAGTGCAGGGGCAGCCTCCACCAGGCCCCCACTCATGTCTCCCACCACCCCCACCCCCCAGCCACCAGGGGCAGCCTCCACCAGGCCCCCACTCATGTCTCCAACCACCCCCACCCCCCAGCCACCAGGGGCAGCCTCCACCAGGCCCCCACTCATGTCTCCCACCACCCCCACCCCCCAGCAGTGCAGGGGCAGCCTCCACCAGGCCCCCACTCATGTCTCCCACCACCCCCACCCCCCAGCAACCAGGGGCAGCCTCCACCAGGCCCCCACTCATGTCCCCTATTACACCCACCCCCCGCAGTGCAGGGGCAGCCTCCACCAGGCCCCCACTCATGTCTCCCACCACCCCCACCCCCCAGCCACCAGGGGCAGCCTCCACCAGGCCCCCACTCATGTCCAACTCATGTCTCCCACCACCCTCACCCCCCAGCCACCAGGGGTAGCCTCCACCAGGCCCCCACTCATGTCTCCCACCACCCCCACCCCCCAGCCACCAGAGGCAGCCACCACCAGGCCCCCACTCATGTCTCCCACCACTCCCACCCCCCAGCCACCAGGGGCAGCCTCCACCAGGCCCCCACTCATGTCCCCTATTACCCCCCCCGCAGTGCAGGGGCACCCTCCACCAGGCCCCCACTCATGTCTCCCACCACCCCCAGCCACCAGGGGCAGCCTCCACCAGGCCCCCACTCATGTCTCCCACCACCCCCACCCCCCAGCCACCAGGGGCAGCCTCCACCAGGCCCCCACTCATGTCCAACTCATGTCTCCCACCACCCTCACCACCCAGCCACCAGGGGCGGCCTCCACCAGGCCCCCACTCATGTCTCCCACCACCCCCACCCCCCAGCCACCAGGGGCAGCCTCCACCAGGCCCCCACTCTTGTCTCCCACCACCCCCACCCCCCAGCAGTGCAGGGGCAGCCTCCACCAGGCCCCCACTCATGTCTCCCACCACCCCCACCCCCCAGCCATCAGGGGCAGCCTCCACCAGGCCCCCACTCATGTCTCACACCACCCCCACCCCCCAGCCACCAGGGGCAGCCTCCACCAGGCCCCCTCTCATGTCCAACTCATGTCTCCCACCACCCTCACCCCCCAGCAGTCAGGGGCACCCTCCACCAGGCCCCCACCCATGTCTACCACCACCCCCACCCCCCAGCCACCAGGGGCAGCCTCCACCAGGCCCCCACTCATGTCTCCCACCACCACCACCCCCCAGCCACCAGGGGCAGCCTCCACCAGGCCCCCAATCATGTCACCCACCACCCCCACCCCCCAGCAGTGCAGGGGCAGCCTCCACCAGGCCCCCACTCATGTCTCCCACCACCCCCACCCCCCAGCCACCAGGGGCAGCCTCCACCAGGCCCTCACTCATGTCTACCACCACCCCCACCCCCCAGCCACCAGAGGCAGCCTCCACCAGGCCCCCACTCATGTCTCCCACCACCCCCACCCCCCAGCCACCAGGGGCAGCCTCCACCAGGCCCCCACTCATGTCCCCTATTACCCCCACCCCCGCCGCAGTGCAGGGGCACCCTCCACCAGGCCCCCACTCATGTCTCCCACCACCCCCACCCCCCAGCAGTGCAGGGGCAGCCTCCACCAGGCCCACACTCATGTCTACCACCACCCCCAACCCCAGCCAACAGGGGCAGCCTCCACCAGGCCCCCACTCATGTCCCCTATTACTCCCACCCCCCAGCAGTGCAGGGGCAGCCTCCACCAGGCCCCCACTCATGTCTCCCACCACCCCATCCCACAGCCACCAGGGGCAGCCTCCACCAGGCCCCCACTCATGTCTCCCACCACCCCCATCCCCCAGCCACCAGGGGCAGCCTCCACCAGGCCCCCACTCATGTCCCCTATTACCCCCACCCCCGCAGTGCAGGGGCAGCCTCCACCAGGCCCCCACTCATGTCCAACTCATGTCTCCCACCACCCTCACCCCCCAGCAGTGCAGGGGCAGCCTCCACCAGGCCCCCACTCATGTCTCCCACCACCCCCACCCCCCAGCCACCAGGGGCAGCCTCCACCAGGCCCCCACTCATGTCTCCCACCACCCCCACCCCCCAGCCACCAGAGGCAGCCTCCACCAGGCCCCCACTCATGTCTCCCACCACTCCCACTCCCCAGCCACCAGGGGCAGCCTCCACCAGGCCCCCACTCATGTCCCCTATTACCCCCACCCCCGCCGCAGTGCAGGGGCACCCTCCACCAGGCCCCCACTCATGTCTCCCACCACCCCCACCCCCAGCCACCAGGGGCAGCCTCCAGCAGGCCCCCACTCATGTCTCCCACCACCCCCACCCCCCAGCCACCAGGGGCAGCCTCCACCAGGCCCCCACTCATGTCCAACTCATGTCTCCCACCACCCTCACCCCCCAGCCACCAGGGGCAGCCTCCACCAGGCCCCCACTCATGTCTCCCACAACCCCCACCCCCCAGCCACCAGGGGCAGCCTCCACCAGGCCCCCACTCATGTCTCCCACCACCCCACCCCCCAGCCCTGCAATTTGCCTGGATATGTGTACTTCGGGGTGCGCGGGAAGTTCCACACGCGATTGGCCTGGGTATGTGTACCTCGGGTTGCGCGGGAAGTTCCACACGCGATTAGCCTGGGTACGTGTAATTCGGGGTGCGCGTGAACTTCCACGCGCGATTTGCCTGGGTACGTGTACTACGGGGTGCGCGGGAAGTTCCACACGCGATTGTACGTGTACTTCGGGGTGCGCGGGAAGTCCCACACGCGATTGGCCTGGGTATTTGTACTTCGGGGTGCGCGTGATCTTCCACACGCGATTGGGCCTGTGAGAGTGGGTTACATGTATTCCAGGGGTGGGCGGAAACATTTACCCGCGACTGTGCCTGTGAGAGCGTGCTACGTGTATTCCTGGGGTGGGCGGGAAGATTCACACGTTTGCCTACGACGTGCCGAAAAATGGTCCAATCCTGAGACACGTACACCAGCATGAAGCAGGCGTACGTCGATCCGCGCAGCATAAAAGTGCACGCAAACAACAAACAAGCTCATACGCCAGGATGAATATACCATTCCTAGCAGCAGTGGCCGTGGGTTACCAAAGGAGGAGGAGGATAGTGAGAGCCCGAATTTTCACTCCCAGAACCAGCCTTTTTGGGATGCCTGATGACCAGGTGTATGGGAGGTACAGGTTTCCCCCACACATAACACTGAACCTGGTCAGTGAGTGGGAGGATGACCTCACATCACCCACCCTGTGCTCCCAAGCACTCAGCCCCCTGGAGAAGGGCCTCAATGTACTGCACTTCTTGGCCACAGGATCATTTCAGCGGACAAGTGCCATAGTGGGTGGGGTGTCACAGGCCACGCAGTCACGCTACCTACACCAGGTCTTGAACATCATCACTGCACGCCCATCAGTCCATAGGCACATATACCTGCCCAGGACACCTGCAGAAAGGAAGGCTGCCACCCTCGATTTCTACGGTGTGGCACAATTTCCAAAAGTGCTAGGTGCCATTGACTGCACCCATGTGGCACTACGTCCCTCCAGGGCATCTGAGCACATCTATAGGAACCGCAAGCACTGGCATTCCATCAACGTGCAGGTAGTATGTAATGCTAAGTGAATCATCACCTCAGTATATGCCAACTATCCAGGGTCCACCCACGACAGCTTCATTTACCAAATGTCTTCCCTAAGCCGGGACCTAGAAGCTGGGCGGCATGGCGATACATGGCTGCTTGGTGAGTATGAATGCCACTGCACATGCATGCATGTCAGATGCAGAGTTATGTCACTACCCCACTAATGATACCCATCACCTCCTCACCAGGGGACAGTGCCTACCTTCTGAGCACCCACATTATGACGCCAATTTGGAACCCGATCACGCCTCCAGAGGTAAGATACAACACAGCCCATATTGCAACCCGGGGCATAGTGGAGCGCATATTCAGAGTGCTCAAGTCACGCTTTCGCTCCCTTGACCGTTCTGGCGGGCAGCTGTTATATGCACCCCAGTAGTGTGCAGTATCATAGTGGCAGCATGTGTCCAGCACAATGTTGCAACACGCCAGGGCCTGGCCGTGGACATGGTAGCACCCCGACGTTCCCAACCACATGCACGCCCGCTGCGCATGGGAGGGGAGAGGGCACGGGGTGAGGCAACCCATACGCAGCTGATGGCTAATTACTTCACATAGAAATCACACCCCAGTGGAGTGCACACAGGCCTGGCACATACCATCTGATAAGCAATGATGACTCGACCTGACAATTAGGACGAACAAAAGGACTGTCAACTGTCAGAACCATAGCAGCCTATTGTTCATGTGGAAGTGTCACAATGTGTGCATCCCTACCTACACAAACAGCACCAATGCAGTGTCATGAAAAGACACTTCCATGCTGCAGAAATGAATACCCACTTGCAAAATACTACATGAAAACAGTGCCATGTCACCCACCCCCTCCCCGGCACGGCCACACAACACACCATGGCATGTCATGCAATGTGAGAGGAAAGAAATGAATCCCCACAACATGCCCCAAGTGTCAGCAGCTACAGTGTCCCTTATGAAAACATGTCCACACATGAAATGCTCACAGTAATGCAGGACCTACAACCCACATTACCAAATACTTACCAAGAATACCAATCACCTACACAACCTCCAACCTACCTTAAACATGACATTACAGACTTAAAAATTAGCTAGCCTCACCACCTGATGATGACAGCCCTCCGAACACTTGCAAGTATACAGTGTTAGCGCCACGCAAGAGTGTAGGTGCACTGCTTACAACATGGACTCCAGTTCCAGGGTGGACCGCATTGTGAAGACATGAGGAATGGACCTGCAAATATGGAGGATGAGATGGATGCAGAGGCACATATCAATACACCACGCAGTGTACAATACAACAACAATATGCACTATGAATGTATACACAGTATTGACTACAGACTGCCCACACAGCTCATGGGAGTCCAATGTCACCATGTACGTCAATGTCACTTGGGCACACCCTTTGCAAGCCCATGGAAACGGGAAGCAGGAGGGGTGTGTGTGACAAAAACCAAAGCATCTAAACCAAATCCATGACAAGCCTGCATGTGCCCAGCCACAATGCAGCGTATGCCCATGGGAGCCACACAAGGCAACACACTGTCCCAAAAAAAAAGAAAAAAAAAAAATCAAAAATGGCCATTAATGGGCCCGGGGGGGGGGGGTTGGGGAGGCCACCCAGGAGGTCCGAGGACAGGGTGCACACCAAAACCCACCTGTGTGGATCTTGCGAAAAAAAACACCTCCATGGGCTCATGGCCTACACGGCTACCCTATTGTGGGAGTATCACTGCTGTCGCTATTCTCACCCTCTGCAGCTGCATCCGGAGGTGGTGGCACTATGGGAGGCAGCCCACGCAAAGCCCTAGTCTGTTCCTCCATGGCTGCAAGCATGCGGGTGTGGTAGGTCTCGTTCTGGAGGATGAGTGTGCGGAGGTCCCCATGCAACAACTCACAGGATGCCCGGACCTCCGCCCTAGTTGCCTGCATCTCAGCTGAGAGCGTACGGGTGAGATGCTCCAGCTGCTGTTCTGTCCTTCGGTTTGTTGAAGCCTCAAGCTCAACAAGAGTTGTCCTGAGGTGAAGGAGTTCCAGCCTCAGGGCTTCCCTGTGGCCCTGGGACTCTATGGAGATGGCTTCCTGCAGAGTCACCAGTGCCGCCCGCCTGTCCCTGTCGGACGCCAACATGTCCTCCCTGTGTGACTGGCAGATGGAGTCGGTTGCCTGCTGTAGTCGCTCCATCAGCCTTTCGGGGAGACAATGGAAGTGGCCACCCTATCCATGGCCTGAGCCCTCATCTCTGATGATGCTGCCTGTTGGGTTGCCATACCGTAAATGGATTGCTCCCATGCGGTATTGCCAGGTGGCGTACGGCCACCACGTCGGCGGGCACCACACCTGTCTGGGGCAAGGCGAACTGCGCCTTGCTGTGCCGGCACTGCCTGAGGCTGCAGGACTGCTTTCCCCCTCTGATCTGCTGGCCCAGGAACAGGATCAGATGTCGCGGAGTGTGACCCTGCATCCGTAACCACCAAAGGAGTACCTGCCAACACTGACATCCCCATTGAGGGTTCTAACCCTGGTGCAGGTGGGTCGGACAGAACAGAATCCCTCCCAGGAACACTCACCTGCGACGGCACATAGGTCTCTTCATCCGAATCAACACCTGAGTACAGCTCGGGGGAGGTGCAGCCAGAGACACCCCTTGAGAGCACGACCTGAAGCAGTTGTGGGTTCTCACCCACCACCACACCACGTCCCTCACTGGTGGTCGGTCGGCCCTCAGACCCCTCCACCCCAGCAGTACTTGATTGACATGTCCCACATGACTAAAACACTCCCACGCATGCACCGTCACTGCGTGTGATGGGGAGGCAGATGGCACACATTGATGACACCAAGATGGAAGATGAACACATTTGCTGCATGCTGCCTAGCAGTGGCATCACACATTGGCCAGTGATAGGCAGGTCAAATACACATGCCATCACACAGATGGCATGTACCCTAGCCATGAAGTGAAGAGGGAGAGGAGGTCACCAATTGTTCATTCAGTCCAGTTTGTTCATATGATTGATTATTTTCATTGTAATGGTTCAAATGTTTAACATGCAGCTGCCAGTCAAAAATGGTCCTATAGCACAGGGACATGTCCAAACTAATCATGTCCATGAAACTGAGCCAGTCCACTGTACCATAGCCATGTCAGACATGTGACAATAGGACTGAGAAATCCCGAGTAAAAGTGGTGGTATGCAAACAATCTGCCTGAATAAACAGAGGTAAATAAGCAACAGTGTAGTGGCAAGATGACACTCCAAGGGCAACTGGCGTGGTGTTGGGCTGGATGTCTAATGTTGGTCGAAGGGATGCTGCTATACCCAAATGCTGTTGCCAAGAATGTTTAAGAAGAGGCACATGGGTGAGCCGAACCACTCAGGCACACACACCCTCCCCTGGCACCCAAACAGAAGCCCTCCCACACACACCATGCACATGGATGGCACACACATGCATGTGCACTCACCGGACAATGCCTCGTAATCTGCCACTTCTCCCACGCCTTGGATCTGTTCCTCCGTGACGTAGGTCCCAGCAATCTGCTCATGTGGAGTGAGTTCTATGTCGTCTGCTGGAGAACCACCTCCAGATACTCGAGTTGCGGCATGACTTGAGGTTAGCTTATTCTTTGCCCTGCGCTTCAGGTCATTCCAGCGCTTGTAGCATTCATTAGCTGTGCGCCTCACGATTCCAAGGGCACTTACGATGTCCGCAATGGTCTGCCAGTGTGCCTGACGTTGTGCAGGTGTGGTCTTGGATCCTGCAACAATCACCATTTCGCGGTCATGTGCGGACACATACTCTACAAGTGCATTCAGTTCGGCCTCATTGAAGCTGGGCTTCCTTGACGGGCCGGACTGTGTAGCCGTGTCTGGGGCATCAGCCTCTACTGGACGAGCACTCTTGCTCTTCCGCTTGGAAGGTGGTGGGGATCCGGAGTGTCCTGCGCCGCTCTGGATACTAGGGGCAGGAGCGTGGGATTGCACACTCAGCATGGGAGTTGGTGCAGGCATTATCTCAAGTGTGATGGTGTCAGGGGGAATGTCAGCATGATGGACTTGGACCGACACTGTCCTGGATGGGTGTGTGAGAGGTGGGGTGGATGGAGCCGCAGCTGCCCCTGCAGCCTCCCCAGCCTGCCTACGCGGGGCAGCAGATGACCTAGCTGCCCCTGATCCACGTGGCCTGATGACACCAACGTTCACCGGCGCACGTGGCCTAGACCTGCTGACCTGGAAGTCAGCCATGGAGTCACCCTGTGCCAGGTCTGGTTCCACAGTGGGCTGGTCCAAAAAGGGCTGAGCATGGATGGTGTCAGCCACGGTAACCTCAACCAGGGGGGGGGCATGGGTGTCCCTGACTGCTCCTCCACACATGGGGGGCTAGGGGCACCCTGCAGGTCACGGCCACGTCCCCTACCGGATCCACCACGGCCACCACTTGGGGCTCGGCCACCTTTGCCACCCTTACGGCTTGTTCACCTCCCAGCCATGGCACTGATGTTATTGTGCATATGGGCGTCGATGTGAACTATTTTCCTGGGCAATTGGGGGTCAAAGGGGTTGGGTACCAGATGGTAATCGTACCCTAGTGCTCTAGCAAGGCTGTATGTCACCCCTGGGGAAAGATGACGGGTCACGCAATGCACAGGCACCCCAAAAAAGCGAATTAAGGTGCACGCAACCCCTCCTAGACCACGAGCGTGGAAAAATAAACCTGCACTACGCTGTGGCACCCAGGAACACAAGAATGAACGTATGCGTGTCACACGCAGCCTAGAATGACCTCTGAAGGGGTACGCGACACACGGGGCAAGCACAGATGTTAGATACGTGCGCGACTCACCGTCCGCCAGGAACAAAAGCGTGAAAAATATGCGCGTGTGCACGTTGGCAACACCCCCGCCAAAAGAAGAATTGTACTCTGTCTGAGGAGACAGGACAACAGTAGTAGGGAAGCTGTTTGAGGAAACAGGCCCAGGAAAAAGAGGAAATGAGAAAAAGCTGTCAGAGGTAACAGGGATTACGAACTGGAAACGCTATGAAGTAAATCGCGTGTGAACCGACAAGAAGTACAGATTTCACCCACTCGCTCTCCACGAAAAGCACGTACAAGGAAATGGCGTTCTACATGTACCTTTTATACACACGTCACAGACGCGCATACTCAATGAGGCCATTTCCACCAATTACGCGCTTTGACACTCGGATGTGTATCTCTTCATTTTTACACGCGCCATTCTCTACGGCCATGCGCGTGACATCACAGCTGCGCATGGTGGCCTTTGGGCCAATGAAATCCGATATGTGAGCACACGTGGTAAAACTGCACGTCCGAGTGTCATCGCGTGTAATCGGAGGGAAGTGAGCGTACACGCGATTGGCCTGGGTACGTGTATTTCTGGGGTGCGCAGGAAGTTCCACACGCGATTGGTGGAAATCCACGTGTGCTCTGTCATCACGTGTAATGAGGGAAACACACACCAGTGCGCCTCACGTCACAGACGCGCTCACGCGCTAAGGGCCTTTGGTCCAATGAAATCGCATATGCGTGCTGACGTGCATACGCGCTAAGGGCCTTTCCTCGATTTACACGCAGACGTGCAGGATTTTCACGTGCCAAATCACTCCGTATCAAGCTGGCCACGCGTAAGCACACGGAAGACCACGCTCCTGCCCAGAAGGCCGAACTACTGCCCCCCAGAGCCCTGAGCACGCTCCCACCTGCCATCTGCTGCTGCCTGACTGCCTGCTGCCCACGTGCCCTGCCATTTGCTGCCTGCACATCAGCCAGGGGTGCTGTTGCTGTGACCACCCCTGCTGGAACCGAAGACTCCCGACTGGGATTCCATCGCTCCACAGCCCAGCCCCAGGACCCAGTTGCCCACCCACTCCTGCCTCTGGGGTTGTCATGTCAGGGCAAACACCATCTGAGACCACTGACAACCCCCGGCCAGAGAGGCAGAGGGGCACCAGCTTCAGTGCCACCGAAGTTGGTGTCCTGGTGGAGCAAGTCCTGGGGCAGTATGATGCCCTCTTCGGAAGTTCCCGCGCCGACAAGGAAGGACGGACTCAGATCTGGACTGACATCGTGACTGCCATCAACGCAGAGGGGGTGGCAGTCCGCGACTTACAACATGTCCAGGACCCTGAACAAGGCCCGGCGCCTCTTGAAGGCAGCGGATGCCAAGGGGCGCCGGGGCCACTTGTCGGAAGAACAGATGAGGGTCCTGGAACGCATATCCCCAGTGCTCCACGTCCAGGTCCTTGAGAGGCAGACCCGTCTGGAGTCGAGCGGTAAGTGTACATGCATCCTGATTGTGAGCTGTGCGTGTGGTGATTTTTCAGTAGTGTGCAGGTTGCACATCTGTTTGTATGGGGTCGAGTATGGGTGAGGGTGTACAGGGCCATGGGGCTAACACATGCGTGGGCTGGAATGTGTGAGACATGGATGGTGCTTGTGTGTGTAGGCTTGCATGCCAAATGCAGTTGTGTGGGCACACATGTTTGGATGAATGTGTATGTAAGTAGACATGTCCGTGATGTCACACATGTATGTTGTTTTCAGCTGCATGTATCAGCACTGTGTACATGTGCATGTGTGTGTATTTGACAAGGGTGCAACAGTGATGCAACATGGATGCATGTGACAGCGGTATGTGGAAGCCTGATGGGCAGATGTGACATGGATGCCCATCTGAACACTGCGACACTTGGCAGAGGTGTACACATGCATGCAAGTGTGGTGGTGTGTGTACATGTGTGGTGCACTTCCTGTGTTGCATGTGATGTCTGGCTCACCTTTGCCTGCTCATGCTGTTGTATGTGTATGGATGGTTCTGGCAGTTGCGATATGGCTGTGCTATGGCTCATGTGTGCGAGTTGTAATGACATGTGTGTTGGGGATTGTGATGACATGTCTGAGGTTTGCCAATGCCACTCATGTACAACTGTCATGTGTGTATGTGTCCATTGTACAGTGCCCTGATGCCTGTGTATTTCTCCCTGTCTGCAGCATCAACTGATGAAGAGGGCGGAGAAGGTGCTGTGGAACAGAGCGGCGGGGATCCCACCGCCAGCCGGAGACGCAAGGCCCGGCTCCCCTCCCATGTTGTCATCTCGTCGGGGAGTGAGGAGTCCGGTGCCGCTTCCCAGGCCGCAGCTGCCGGGGGGAGGTCCAAGAGGCGGAGGTTGGAGTTAGACTCCTCGGCAGCAGAAGGGGCAGCTGGGACCCCACAGGGCCCAACGGGGGAAGATGGCACGGAGTCATCCAGGTTGGTGGGGGGTTTGGTGGAGGAGGAGGCCGTGCAAGCAGCAGAGATGGGGTCTGGAGGTGGGGATCCCAATGGTGCTAGTGGTGCAGTGCAGGACCAGGGACAGGAGGCAGCACAGGCCGCCGCAGAGGTGCCTGTGTGCAATCCTGTCCCTGATCCTGTCCCTGCATCATCTTGCACCAGCAGGGATGCCTACGTCCAGACCCGTTTTCAGGCAGGGGATGAGCTCACGACAACTGGCCTTCCTCTGCCTGCGGACGTGGCTATCCGGGTCCGGGTTGAGCCTGTTCTGAGTGGTGTGGCGTTGCGTCAACGGGCCATGCGAGGTGGCCTGCAGTCTTTTCATGAGGAGACTACACGTCAGCTCGAATGGCTCGTTGACCACGTCAGCCTGCTGGTACAGGTCACCCAGGCCGGATTTCTCCGTATGATGGGGCTTGCTACGTCCCCCTCCTCAACTGAACCCCCTACGCGCCAGTCGTCCTCCGTGCCATCTTCCCACCCATCAGTCACCTGGGTGCCCTGTGGAGCTGCCTCTGACGGTGCGGCCAGGCTGGTGGAGGAGGCATCCCTGCCACAGTCGGGAGTCGGACGTCCAGCAGGGGTGGCCACATCAACGACTGCACCCCAGCCGGCGGAGGATGTGCAGGCAGCAGGAAGCAGTGCACGGGCAGAGGCACAGCAGCAGCAGCAACGTGGTGGGAGCCATGAAGGCTCGGGGCCTTCAACATCGGAGGGGCAGGCATCGGCCGGAGGGCAGGAGGACCCAGGACAGAGAGTGTCTTCCGTGTGGCAGCGGTTGGGCCACGCCATAGATGCGGAGCGGCAGCGGGCGGAAGAGGCACGGCTCACAATGGTCAGGGTGGAGAACTCCATGCGGAGGGCCCTGAGGCGGGCCCAGTGCCTCGAGGCAATCTGCAGGGGTTTGGAGGTGGACACGTCGACGGCCCTGCGGACCCTCGGGGCCTTGGAGGAGGACTGCCTACGGGACATTGAGCAGGAGTTCGATGATGCCCTGGCCCGGGACATCCACAAGTGAGCCATCAAACTAGCCCGCTGCCCTTGTACATAGTTATGTAGGTAGTGTTAGGTTTCATTTTTTTTAGGATTTATTTTGGACCTTTTGGACATTGGCCACATTTTTGTATATAGTTTATTTTATTAGTCAGTGTAGTTAGATAGGTTTCCTTTCTTTTGTTGGGATAATGGACCCTGGCTTGTTCGTATGTACATAGTTCACTGTTGGATTGTATTTTTCTTTCACATTTTAACCATGGAGCAATGGCTTTCTATTTTATTTCCCATTGGATTTTGTTTTCTGGACAGTGACTTTGGATGCCATTACTTTGCATTTTGATTTTTGGTTTTGCTTTTTTTCACGGACATGCTTCTTTTCATTTTTGTACATTCCCAATTCTGTTTCTTTATTTCTGATTCTATTTATGTTTCCTTCAATACATATTTTTATATCAAACTTCAATGTGTGGTATCTCATTGGTTTCATGCATTTCATGATATGGGTTTTGAGATTCACTGACACCCATTGGGTGTATGTGAGGGAAATGTGTTTGTTTCGGAACTTGCAATTGGTGTTCTGTCATGTAATTGCCAATTATGAGTGGGTGGATGCAATACTCGGGTGGGTGTTTTGCATTTGGAGGCTGACCATAGGGACCAGGGATCTAGATTGTGATGACATGTTGGCTGGGGAACATGAGTTGGACATGGGTGGGGGCCTGCTGGCAGGTGCCCCACAGTGCTGGGGGGTGGGGGTGCAGGGGGACATGAGTTGGACATGAGTGGGGGCCTGCTGGCAGGTGTCCCACAGTGCTGGGGTGTGGGGGTGGTGGTAGACATGGGTGGGGGCCTGGTGGAGGGTGCCCCTGCACTGCTGGGGGGTGGGGGTGCAGGGGGACATGAGTGGGGGCCTGGTGGAGGCTGCCCCTGCACTGCTGGGGGGTGGGGTGGTGGGAGACATGAGTGGGGGCCTGGTGGAGGCTGCCCCTGGTGGCTGGGGGGTGGGGGTGGTGGTAGACATGGGTGGGGGCCTGGTGGAGGGTGCCCCTGACTTCTGGGGGCTAGGGGGTGGTGGGAGACATGGGTGGGGGCCTGGTGGAGGCTGCCCCTGCACTGCTGGGGGGTGGGGGTGCAGGGGGACATGAGTGGGGGCCTGGTGGAGGCTGCCCCTGGTGGCTGGGGGGTGGGGGTGGTGGTAGACATGAGTGGGGGCCTGGTGGAGGCTGCCCCTGCACTGCTGGGGGGTCGGGTGCAGGGGGACATGAGTGGGGGCCTGGTGGAGGCTGCCCCTGCACTGCTGGGGGATGGGGGTGCAGGGGGACATGAGTGGGGGCCTGGTGGAGGCTGCCCCTGCACTGCTGGGGGGTGGGGGTGGTGGAAGACATGAGTGGGGGCCTGGTGGAGGCTGCCCCTGGTGGCTGGGGGGTGGGGGTGGTGGTAGACATGGGTGGGGGCCTGGTGGAGGCTGCCCTGCACTGCTGGGGGTGGGGGTGGTGGTAGACATGGGTGGGGGCCTGGTGGAGGGTGCCCCTGACTGCTGGGGGGTAGGGGATGGTGGGAGACATGGGTGGGGGCCTGGTGGAGGCTGCCCCTGCACTGCTGGGGGATGGGGGTGCAGGGGGACATGAGTGGGGGCCTGGTGGAGGCTGCCCCTGGTGGCTGGGGGGTGGGGGTGGTGGTAGACATGGGTGGGGGCCTGGTGGAGGGTGCCCCTGACTGCTGGGGGGTAGGGGGTGGTGGGAGACATGGGTGGGGGCCTGGTGGAGGCTGCCCCTGCACTGCTGGGGGGTGGGGTGGTGGGAGACATGGGTGGGGGCCTGGTGGAGGCTGCCCCTGGTGGCTGGGGGGTGGGGGTGGTGGTAGACATGGGTGGGGGCCTGGTGGAGGGTGCCCCTGACTGCTGGGGGGTAGGGGGTGGTGGGAGACATGGGTGGGGGCCTGGTGGAGGCTGCTCCTGCACTGCTGGGGGGTGGGGGTGCAGGGGGACATGAGTGGGGGCCTGATGGAGGCTGCCCCTGCACTGCTGGGGGGTGGGGGTGCAGGGGGACATGAGTGGGGGCCTGGTGGAGGCTGCCCCTGCACTGCTGGGGGGTGGGGGTGGTGGGAGACATGAGTGGGGGCCTGGTGGAGGCTGCCCCTGGTGGCTGGGGGGTGGGGGTGGTGGTAGACATGGGTGGGGGCCTGGTGGAGGCTGCCCCTGCACTGCTGAGGGGTGGGGGTGGTGGGAGACATGAGTGGGGGCCTGGTGGAGGCTGCCCCTGGTGGCTGGGGGGTGGGGGCGGTGGTAGACATGGTTGGGGGCCTGGTGGAGGCTGCCCCTGCACTGCTGGGGGGTGGAGGTGGTGGGAGACATGCATTGTTGATCAGTAGTGCAAGGTGACATGTGGGTTGGCTGGGGGGCATGCCCATGGTGGATGGGCTGCCTGCGGGACATGAGCAGGGGTGCAGGGTAGTCCCTCGTGGTGTGGGCTGCCTGCAGGGGCCGTGGAGGTTGTAGAGCGAACACCTGGGAGGACCCACACGGCCAATTCACGTGTAGTACTCCCCAGAACCCCTGCAATACACGTACCCTGCTGAAATCGCGTTTGGAACTTCCCGCGCACCCCTGGAATACACGTACCCTGCTCGCACGGGGCCAATCGCGTGTGGAACCTCCCGCGCACCCCTGAAATACACGTACCCTGATGGAATCGCGTGTGGAACTTCCCGCGCACCCCTGAACTACACGTACCCTGCTGAAATCGCGTGTGGAACTTCCCGCGCACCCCTGAAATACACATACCCTGTTCGCACGGGGCCAATCGCGTGTGGAACTTCCCACGCACCCCTGAAATACATGTACCCTGATGGAATCGCGTGTGGAACTTCCCGCGCACCCCTCAAATACACGTACCCTGCTGAAACCACGTGTGGAACTTCCCGCGCACCCCTGAAATACATGTACCCTGCTGATTTTGCGTGTGGAACTTCCCGCGCACCCCTGATGCACACGTACACAGGACAATCGCGTGTGGAACTTCCCGCGAACCACTGAAATACACGTTCCCCGCTTGGCGTTTGCTGTTTGCCAGCCCTGTGAACTGATCCAGGGTTAGCGCAGCCCTTTGCGATTATTTGGGGATTTTGAAGGCTTTTCCTTGCGCAAGGGCGTTCTTGGGGGCGTAACTGGCGCTGCTGCAGGGTCGCTGCGCCACGCTGCGCCACGGCTGGTTTTGGATGCGAAAATCCATGAATACACTGTGCGCGGAAATCGATTTTAGCGCACGCGGCTGGTGAACATTCGCACGGGCATGCTGTGTGCCAGTCGCGTGCGCCACTTTTGTGCGAATTTCTATGAATTACCCTGTTAGAGTCTATTTTCGGGGTGAATGCCTGTTTGCCTTGTCCTGTGATGGTTATTGTTGGCAGGATGGTATGTGTGTCTGTTATTTGTAGTTTTAATGATGGATGTTTATCAGTGGGAGGGGTTGGTGAGCCAGACTTTTGCCAAGAGCACTTGCAGGTACATTACATTAGAGTGATATATGTTCTATTTTTGGGATTATATGTTTTATTTGCTTGTGGGTTTTTATTAAAACAATTAATTCTACTTACTGTGGTCTTCCTCAGATGAAGATGTGGCCTTCGGTGCAGCACACTGGCTCATTGGTACCTCCATGGCTTCTAAATGTGCTTTACTTCCAGCACTGCAATGCACGAATCATGATCGATCTGGAAGGAGGTATTTGAATGGTATGATGTTTTGGTATCTATTCTTTTTTTTTTTTTGTGTTTATCAAATTTCTTTGATTTTACAAAGTGCTGCAAAGTCGGTGGGGAAGCTCTTCGTTCCTTGATACCAGATGCTTGTTGTTCTGCAGATGTAAGCGTTTGACTTTCGGGTGCTGGGTGTGAATATGTGGTTATTCACCTATCAGGCTTTCTAGATGGTTTTCTTCTTTACGGAATTTTGCAAGGGCTGGGTCTAGAATCTTTGCTGCCGCGATTGTCCATGAGGTTTTATTTCCACTTATAAGTCGGTTCCACCAGACTTCTTCTTCGCGTAAGTCAAATGGTTTTAATAGCGGGAGTAAAAAGGCTTGCCTTAGGTCGATTGTTTTTGTACAGTGTGTTAGAAGATGGCGTATTGTTTCAGTTTGTGTGGGATCTTTGCACAATCTGCAGGTGCTCGTGTTGGTCAGGCCTCTCAATGCTCTGATTTCGTTTGTTGGTAATAGGTTTAGTCGTGCCCTTAAGAAGGATTGCCTTAGGGTTTTGTCAGGGAATCTTCTTACGATTAATGGATGGTCGTTCAGTTTTTTGTTTTGTTGTGGCAGATGGGCAAGGATTTTATTGGATGCTGCTTTTTCTTGCGTGAGTATCCAATCTTGTAGATCCATTTTCTTCTTGATTTTGTTGGGGGTAAGGAAGAGCTCTTCTTTGGTGTAGCCGAGTTCTGCCAGGGTATTTTCATTTTTTGTAGCCCAGGCTAATAGTGGTTTGCAGTTTCCTCTTTGGATTTCTTGGTTGAATTTCTCTTTGGATTTCTATGGATCTTTGGATCTCTTTGGCATCTATTTTTGGTAGGCTTTTATATGTAGTCAAAATTGCACTGTATCAATTTTAATGTGGCTATGGCATGATTTTCGGTGTGTGTGTTGATAGTTGCAAGTATGGTATGTCGTTTTAAACTTCACATGAGTCAAACAAACAGACTTTGGTTTAAAATGTTGTTTTTGGATTGTTTGTGTGTTCTATGGAGGTGGCTGTCCGGATACCGTGCAATCAGGTAATGTGTGACAGATATGTGTGTTTTTTATGCACAATTTGGTTTTGCATATCTTGTTGCTCTGTATTTTCAGATACGGTGTGATACTGTGTCATGTGTCTTTTGAAATTGCTCCTTAGGTGATGTTTGTGGGATGCTCCAAAGTGCTGGTTGATCATTGGTCGATACTGATGTATGCTTTTTAAAAGTGCACAGTTATTGAATTTAGTCAGACAATGATGTCTTTGCTGGGAGGTTATTCAGCACTAAAAAGTGGTGGATCTTTTTATTCCCTGCCATTAGATAACGGTTGAATTGACATTTACTTGATGTTCTGTAAATGTAAATATTTTCTTTCATTATATTTATTGTTTAGGACTTGAATGCACACATTATGTCGTCAGGCTTTATAATGGTCATTCAGGAATAGGATAGGGTTAATGCGTGTGATTGAGAATGATTGCATGCAGTGGTGTTATGTTAATGGGATTTATACTATGCACTGCTGCCATTTGCATGGTCTCCAGGCACTCAGGCAAATGTGAACAAAAGAGGAATGGGTGGGTTTGCTAGTCGGAGGAGAGGAAGAGCGTTTGAGGGCTTTTGGTGTTTTGTAGGTAGTTTCTAATTTTATTCTATTCTAATGGGTTTTTATATGGTGCCAACACGCCCATAGGCCTCAGGGCTCTCACTGAACATACAGGCAGTTAACATAGAAAGATCAAGGCAGTGTGTACGTTTAGCTTTCCTAGCTTCCACCCCATCAAAAAGATAGGTCTTCAATGCTTTTTTAAACTGTGCAACTGAATGGCGCTGCCTGAGTGACTGTGGGGTATTCCAAATGCTTGGAACCCAGGAGTTGAATCTGGCACATCAAAACCTTACAAATAGAAAGCGAGGTTGTATTAGTAATGCTTCTTTATTAGATCGCAATGTGTGTCAAAAAGGCAGTCTTATAATCCTTGAGCCAAGGTAGACGGGAGCTTCACCAGATAAGCATTTATAGATAACATTTTATCTGAATTTTCAGTTCTGAATAACCTGTCAATGTGAGTGGGCTTGCTTCTAGGTAATAATGGCGAGGGGCTGGGTTAGTACTTGAGTCCTTTTTCGAGGCTGTATGTGCCTGTGAAGTAGGGTGCATTGACTTGGTTGCGATTATGGGAGTCATTGGAGGAGGTGTGGATTTTAGTCATTTGGTGTCAGTACAGGTGCAGTTTGTTGTGGTTGCCGTGTGATGATGGTGCAGTTGGTCGGTGTGTGGTGTGTTGGCAGGAGAAACAAGGGTTTAAGTAGGGTCAGTGGGGGATCAGAGGATTGCCCTCATACCTGGGTATAGGGTTGAATCATTGTTGTGTTTGTTGTTTGTTAAGTAAACTCAAACCCGTTGTGCAGTGGTTAATGATGTTGGGCCTCTCTTTCACTGGTAGGTCAATCCGCTCGGGCCACGGGAGTTAGGAATGTGAGCCAAGAACTTGTACTTCAAGCCATACCTCTTTGCATTAAATATGTGTGCTGCTCCTTCAACCATCTGCAATAGTTTGGTGAGTTAGGTCAGTAAGTTAATGAACCATGTTTTGTGCTTTCCTATTGTGCATAACCTGTTTGGGGGGGCATTGCAGACCTTTGTTGAAATGTTTGAAAAGACTGATCCACCGAATTTCATTTCAGAATGTTGTTTGGTTTCAGGATGTAGATGGACATGTTTTCTTGAAGGAATTCTGCTCCTTGGCAGTGAATTGCTCTGTGAACAATACAAAGTGTTTTGAAATAGATCCTTGTCTTGACTGGCAGTCAGTGTAGGGATGTTAGTGCTGGTGTGATGTGTTCTCTCTTCTGCAAGTCTTAGGAATAGTCTTGCTGATGTGTGCTGGATTGGTTGCAGTTTTTTGGTGAGTTAATCAGGTAATCCAAGGTAGATATTGTTAGTGTAGCCTACTAATGACGAGAGAGATGATGGCAAGTGTTCTGTGTGGGTAGGTGAGAAAAGGTAATATACACTTGATAATACAAAGGCGAAAGAAGCAATTCTTTACTAATATGCTGACATGAGATTCCAGTTTCAGGTCCATCAAAATTCAGATATGTTTAACTACTTTGGATGTTTCAGGTCTGGTTCTCATTGCAGTAGTCCATGGTATATACAGTTGTTTAGAGAAGTTGTTGGATACGATCATGATTTCAGATTTGTCCATGTTGAGTTTAAGGCTGTTGTTGCTCATTCATGAGTTCATTTGTGAGCAGCTGTTGACAAGGGTTTAGTTCTTGTCCACTCTGGTATATATTTTGTAGATGATCTGAGAATCATCTGCATAGTTGTAACAGGCGAGTCTGTGTGCCTTGATGAGCTTCATGGCCATGGTCATGTAAATGTCAAAGAGTATCAGTGAGAGGGATGAGTCTTGTGGAACCCAAACAGGAGAGTGGGCTTCAGCTAGAGGGTGTTAAAAGTTCTTTTTGTCAGGAAGGATTGAATCCACTGTAGTGCAGTGTTTCTTATCCCTGGTTCTTGCATGCTTCAAATGAAAGTTGTATGGTTGACTTTGTCAAAAGCAGCTGTAAGGTCTAATAGTATCAGAGCAGAAGTCTGAGTTTATTTCTAGGTCATCCCATATGGAGCATAGCACTGATTCGGGTTCTCTCATAGGCCTGATGCCAATTTATGCCTGGTCCTGTAGGTGATTGGTTTCCACTTGCATCAGGAATTGTCCATACATGTAGTTTTCTAGCAGTTTGGCCGGGTTAGGGATGTTTGATTTAGGTTGGTAGTTGATGAGGCTGGATACATGGTGCAAGAGGGGTAGATGAATAAATGCCAATATGAGGATCAGTGCCAATATGAGGATCAGGGAATGTGATGGAGGGAAGCTTTGTGAATCAATGATTATGGAGATGGATGAATGAGTAGGTGTATGGTACTGTTGAGCTTAATAGTCCACTTTAAAGATGGATAAATGAATGGAAGTTCAAGGTCAGATGATACATTTGCGATGCATGTAGGTATACATGCACAGGTGTGTTATGGATGAATGGACTATTGAGAGGTGTGTAGGGATTAATGCATATTTCTGGGTATGGCAAAATGAGAGAGATTGTGGGGATGCATGAATGAGTGAGTGAGAGGACAACACTGTAAAGGTCACAGCAAATCCTTGTCATGTGATTCCACTTTTTACTAAGCAGCAGCCAAGACATTTGAGAATGCATGACACAGCGGTCAAGGGTATGCAAATAATGGCACAGGAGCTAACTAAAGGAATGCCGGGACGCATGATAGAATGCATGCAGGTCTTGATTCAGTCCTGATGTTTTAATTTGTTTTTATACTCGTCTTTTATGGATGCAGGAAAAAGTACCAGAAATGAACACTGGCAAATGTGTGCAGTGTTTATTGTTTGCAGATTACATGTTGAATACACAGGTTGTACGTGCATTTACACATACACAAACAGAAACAATCTACTGTATAGTTTCTCAATGAACTCACACACAACTCCAAAACCTTAACCAAAAGTGGCATTCAGCACAAGCTATCTTCCTGTCACTCACATCACCAGCTGTTGAAACCTGATAGCAATAGAACCCCTTGTAATAAGGTACAAGCACCTTGCAAAAAGCCAAGAAAGGTAGCCAAAAGTTAAGTGCATATTTCAATAGTGATGTCAGAGTATAGATGCAGCATTGTGATTATAAATGTGTGTGTGTGTGTGTGTGCGCATGTGTGTGTGTGTGTGTGTGTGTGCGTGAGAGAGAGAGAGATTAAAATGTATTTGAAAATTGATTGTTTGACTGTTCAAACCTTATTTTAGAGGTGGTAGTGTCCTTCATGTTAATGGGATGCTGTATAGTGTAAAATTAGAGGGGGGTCATTACCAATGTGGAGTGCAATGTAAAGCATTCTGTGACTTTGTCCACACTCCCGCATGCTTGATGACTTTCCTGCATGCTAAGAATGTCTATTGAGCACATTCTGAATTTGAGTTTTCCAACAAGGTGTTCAGCACGATGTGGTAAATCTTCAAACCGCTCTGCAGGACAAGCTTTCTGCTGCCTGGGGAGAGGCTAGATTGCTATGAACTGAACTGGCATTGTTAGCACCCACTAAAAAGCAATCACTGTATCTAAGGATCTATAGAAATTATGGCTGCCATGCTTTCCATTTGAACTCACCACATGGATGATTAACAAGCACAGAAAACCAGTTAACACCCGGATTCCCATGCCTGACGCTGCTTCATGCAGTTAATCAGGAGCATAGTTGCAGGATGCTAAGGTACAATGAGAATGAGGATGATTGTCTCTCTTCCTTATCACAGTCCATATCTAATGAGGTTATGCCAAGCAGAACTTTGGGATTGGGTGGAATCATCCCTTTCTGTAAAAGCAACTCATCACCAAAGTACAAAGCCTTCTTCTTAATCTAGTTTAAGGGACATGCAGTGAGAAAGGCTCCTTAGTCTGTGGGAATGCCAGAGAACGTCATGACATCACAGTGGAAAACATCAGGAAACCAGAAACAAGCTTTCTGCCAGACAACTTAAACCTTTGAAAATATCAAACTACTTGAAACTCATTCTGTGGAGCAGGAGTTGACACCACCCTGCCATATTCAGGAAGGATGGTTTGAGGAAGATGGATCAGTATTACTTCTTGTGGGAAAGAAGCTGGGATTGAGATCAGAAGCTTACTCTAAATTCCCCCCCCAGGTGTGTACCATTGCTCTCCTCTGCAAAGTCAAACCTGTCATCGATGTCCTGAGTTTCATCTCCCACCTTGAAGTTGAAAATTCCCTGCATGCAGAAGTACCAGATACCACCTTAAGCCCTCTGAAGGCCATTCGGCATGCTGTAAAATGTCGCATTATGAAGCCAAGAAAATTACATCACATCTACCCCAAATTCTATAAGTTACACAGGCTTCCCCTTAAAGTTTGCATCATGTCCAAGAGATCCTGCCTCACCTACAAAGCAGTCACAACCAAAACACAACTTTACCTGGCTGAAAGACTCAACATCCTTGGAGACCAGTGCCAAAACATTTCCAGACTGGAAATACATAGCTGCAAGAGGGAATGAACAAGTAAAACACTATTATCTTGTTGCCGCCTTGTCTTGGAAAAGGTTTACCAACACCAATAAGACTGGCTTTCTCCACCCCTATTCTTGAAAGAACATCTCAGCATTTGCTGACCACTCCACTGAACCCAACTTCGCTCCTTGAAAAGTCCTACCCTCCCCTGATATCTCTACCCATTCCAGCTCTGTTGCTACCACTGTAGCCTATCTAGCCTGCCCTAGGTGTGTGGTCTATGAACAAGGTTCCAATGTTTCCCAGCTAGGTTCACACTTTATAATCCAACTAGAGGTACCCGGCATATCATAGACCAAT
Source organism: Ambystoma mexicanum (assembly GCF_040938575.1). NCBI lineage: Eukaryota > Metazoa > Chordata > Amphibia > Caudata > Ambystomatidae > Ambystoma > Ambystoma mexicanum. The sequence goes on along the minus strand of NC_090931.1, from coordinate 1,141,234,465 downwards.
ATAGCACCCTCTCGGTTCTCTCTGTCGCTTGCTCTCTGTGCTCTCTTTCATTCCACCTCTTTCCCCTTGTCTTGCTTTCTCTCTCTGTCTCACTCTATGCCACTGTATCATTCTATGCGTATGAGATTAGCATAGTCAGGAACACATTTCCTAGAGAAAACTCATCATTGCTAGAAGCAGTACAACCTGAGAAAAAAACAGATAGCTTGCTGGGATGTAGATTAAAATATCATAGTCGAAAAGCTCAAATTGCAAAATATTGAGACCCACCCATTTTATACCTATGCTGAATGCGGAAAAACGGTATCTACGACCTTTTAAATACGATATTTTCGGTTGATACCATCTTGCAGGTGGGGGCCAGCTGTGTATTTTTCAAAAACAAGCTATTAAAACAAACCATGCCAAGGATAACAGTTTTGGCTTTTGTGTAGGAATAGGATAGGCAATGGCCAGGCACTGCCATAACAGTACTACCTGGCCATAAAATGGCATCCCTGGGCATATTATAGCATCACCTGGCAAATGGCTAACGTATGGACACACGTGAACAGTGTTAGCATTGTCATGTTTGTTTTTAACATAATTTTAGTGCAAGGAAAAGATAAATCAAGTGCCGGAGTCACACTTGGTTAAGGCATTTTTTATCGCAACAGTAACACATGAGGTGCAACAGTAACCCTCAGCAGGCTACTTAGGTATAATGCTGGCTGCTATTTTGATGTTACCACTTGATAGGGCTAAGTCAAAGAGATCCCCAGAGGATGTGTTTTGTGTGAGGAAAACATCCAGAAGCTGTGTGTCCCTCCTCACATCATACACATCCTTGCTGTACTCCAATGCAATAGTTTCAGTTTATAGGTTACACGAAAGCAAAACCTAATAGCTCAAACTAAAAAATAAATTGTTTAGGCATACTAACATTGCTTATGTGACTCTTTGCAATATTTATTACTTTTCTTACTGATATACTACATCATAAAAACCAAGAATGCCCACATAAATTATTTTCAGATACAAGCTTATCATTTGATGATGGACACTCTGATATACACCCATTGCAGTCTTTCAAAATAGCCCCATGTGAAAGAGAAAGAGAACAAATACCACCATTCAGGATTCCAGACTGTTTTGCATAAAATCAGAGAACATTTTGGGAACATAAAAGTGAACACAAATCTTTCAATATGACAAATATCTCTGTAATAAAAGGGTTGCACGCTCGAATTCCTAAGTGCATAACTCGCACTAGTCTTGGTGCTCAGTTCTTGTTCTTGTTCCTTAACCTTAAAACGTATGTAACATTGACGTATGCATACTGATTCGGACAGCTGCAGGATTTGGATGTGAGGATACAATAACTGCAATATCTGTTGAAATCAAAGAATAAGAGGCAATCAAGTGTGCTTGCTAGCAGCAGAATGTTCAATGGGTCACAAAGTAAGAGCTACGGTGACCTAACCCAGTTTCCAATGTATAGACATCAACACTAAATGATAGATATGTATATAAGATACATACATCACAAACATATTCCATTGTAGGAAAAGAAGCTTCACTGGAACGGTCTTCTGAGCTGCATCTGCTTGTTCTGAGCAAGAAATGCTTCCTGGTTACAGATACTGACAGAGGATAAAACATTAACTCGCATCATATCATAGGAAATGTTTGAACACTGCTGTACCTGTTTCAGATCCCAGTCAGACCCCTTCTTCAAAGCTACCACGAACTCTTAGATACCGCTCAGCAAGAAAGAAGTATAGTGCAGTAGTTCATTTTGGTGAGGGTTCCACATAAGTAGAGGGGGTAGCATTTTCTTACACGACTGATGAATAACAGAAAGAACAGGATAGTAATGAGACCACATTGAAGGATTCAGGTCAGATTCAAACCTGGTATAGGGAATATTTTAGATCAGTAACTAAGAGCAGATGCTTTCCTGCCCCCAAGGATCCTGCAAAATGTGATTCCTTCTTTTTAAATTAAAAAGAAAAACATGTTATTAGGCAGTAATAAGCACAGCAGAGCAGAGTCACTACACAAATATGACAAGCTTTAATTAAACTATACGTTTTTAGTCTATAGAGATGTGAACATTATGGAATACAACATGAGGGAATCAACAAGGCAAGAGCAAACAAACGCAAAGATAATTAGTATTAAATGAAGGACACCTGGTGATTACTCTGTAGCTATCTACATCACCTTTTTGACCTTTTATGGCGTAAATGGCATGGGCCTTTTTTGTTCTACATGAACCTGCTGACAAGGATGGAAGATCTTGGATCCAACCCTTGCATAGCGGACTGTTGGTGGGATTCCAATATTTCAAAACTTCATTCTTAGCCAGGATTTACGCCCATTAGTACCATTAGTACCCGGCAGAAGGGGGCAGCCTCCCATCCAATTAAGAGGCTCGGAAGGGGACCACATGGTAATAATCCCCCTGCTCTGAGCCTCCTCACGGCTGGAAGCTGCCATTTTACCCCCGGGGATTCAGGTAAGGGATCTGCTCCCCTCAACCCTTCTCCTCCCAAATTCCACCACCCGCTTTCATCCACTTAACTGCTTTTTTTCTCCTCTTCGGGGGCAGATGCACTGGAAACACTTCTGCATCCAGCGCATCCACTACCGATCTGCGGCAGGCTGCAATGGAAAGGAAGAAGGGACTACACTAAGTCCCTTCTCTCCTTTTCATGGTGGCCACTTTTTTTGTTTACTTTTTTCCTATTTTATGATTGGCCACCATGGAAAGGGAGAAGGGACTACGTGTAGTTTCATCTCCCTTTCCATGGTCTCCATTGTGTTTGTTTACTTTTTATAATTGTTTTCAGTGGCCGCCATTGGAAAGGGAAAATGGACTTTGATTTCCCTTCCCTGGCAGCCATTTGTGTTTCTTCCTTTCCGAAATGCCAGAACGTTTTAAAATGGAAGAAACAAGCTATTAGTACCCAGATCCAATGGGCCGGGGTACTAATAGCAATAATCCACTCACTGGGGGGGGCATTCCAGAGTCAGGTAATTTTATGGGGTCTTCGTTAAAGTCCTTGCTACACCTGGGCCTGTAACTATGGGCTCTGGGGCGTTACCTGACTCAGTAACACCCCCCACTCCGGCGCAGGGATTATTGCTTAAGAAACCCTACAATACACCGTTCTTTGATATGCACAAGTCTTGCAGAAACAGCCCACGGACCAGCAACAGCAGACCTTGAGGTATATAGCAGCCAGTAAATAAGACAACACCAAAAATCTACTAAAAAGACTTCAGGACCAAAATATGTGGGCAAAGTTTATTTTAGTCTTCATTCTGTGTAAGCATGTGTTCGAGTCTAACAGTTTGAACTGGTGCATAGATACAGGTGATGCATGTAAATTGGAGACAGTCCTCTGTTGGAGACATATGTTGAGGCTTGACTTCATGGTTCGTATCTTGACGCAGGCATTGGGTCACATTGGGTTTTTGGTATTTTGGACCATTATTCAGACCACTGTTCACAGACCTTGCCCAGTCCATCCTCCTCACTCCCTCCCCCCTAACAACATTTTGAGTATCGAAGATACTGAGAAAGGAAAGTGATGTGGCTGGGAATGGAGGGTCGCAGGGCAACTCAGGGAAACATTGTGGACGTGAAGAAGGAGGTCCAGGATTTAAGCTAGGATGGTGTTCCACTAAAGGAACAGTGGCAGTTCAAACAAGGCAAAAGAATATTGTAGCTATGGGCATCTCCTGTTTGATAGCCATCATTTCCAGAGGCTATGCGGACTTTACATTTTGGGAAAGTACCTATATGACATCTTGTTTACATTCTCCTGTAACATGGGTTATGTCTGCTCCATTACTTACCCTCTCTGGAGACCAATGCAGCAACATCCCCAGACTGGAATTAAATAGCTGCAAGATGGAATGAACAAGGAAACAGTCCTTCACTGCTGTCCACCCTACCACGAAATAAGTTATCAACACAGATAGGATAGGCTCCCTCCATTTACCATATCAGGAAGTACATGAAGGCGCTATTCTTGAAAGAATGCCTCTGTGCCATTGTTATGTCCAAAGGCATACTGGCAAACTGGGGTGGGGACTGGAGCAGATGCTGGAACAGGATTAAGATGGAATACCGTTCTCTAATGGTAATGTGAATGATTTCGCCTGAGCCTACTTCCAGCCCTGCGCTCGCAGGAAGGAGGGGAAGAGTATCCTTAGAAAACACAATATGATGTCTCTTGGCAGTATTCTTTCTTACAGGATCTATAACACAGAAGTTCTCTCTCTTTACATGCTTCATGTAAATAAAGGAATGCAATTTGCCTCCTGAGCTACTCACTGTGATGGATTTCCATCTGGCAAGAGTATAGAAGCCCTGGCTTTTAGAATTGTTAATACATTAATAAAATGATACAGGTGATTTCAACCCAGGAAGGGACATCTACTAACCATAGTCTTCATAAGCTCCATGTCAAAAGCATAGTGTACACTTTTACCCGTCTGGATCACTATCCTGATCTGCAGCGCCTGCTCTCCAGTGGCACAGAACAAGTTCAGAGGTCACATGTGCCCATCTGACAGATGCAGTGACAGCCACGTCGCTACCGTGCTGGGCCTGCCTCTAAGATATACACCTCTGTTCCAGATGCCCAAAATGATGAGTCTACTTCCTTGGTATTAGGTTCAACTTTAAATATATAAGCCATACCCGAGTTAAAGTATGTTGGATGGTAGTTCTCTTACTTTTTCATTATCATTTGCTTTATTCGCCAGTAATGTCAAATAGCAGCATCATAGCACAATTCATTCATCACATAAAAGGAACCACAGATTTCAATGTTTTAATTTAACAAATTGATAAAATGGACATAGTATATAAAGCACATTTCAAGAACAATTTTTTTAAACTTACACAAAACGATTTAAATACACGGGGCATGTTCGACGTAAAGGAACACAATAGGACATTACTGTGAAACATTATATAATCTATGAAATCATCATGAATAGCATGTTAGTTGGTTTATACAGTTACCAAGGGATGTAGGTGCAATCTATACTTAAAAGGATTGCATTGCATTTAGCAGATTTGTGTCATAGCATTATTAGCCAGGCTCTGTATATAAATGTGAACACTGCGTATAAAACGAAATCAGTTTCACTAGCTTTACATAGGGCTATTGCAACTGATACATTTCAGATTCCAAATTTTGGTAAAAGAGGATTAAATAAATGCCTCTCAAATACTTGTACTTTTAGCAAAACAACAAAAAATGCTCCATATACTCGCTATTCTTCGCTCACATTGGGCACATATTGCCCATGCATCCTGCAAGTATGCTAAAGGCTGGATGTCTGGTTGTATACGAGTTGTTCTTTTTACAATTGCTTGAATTACAATTGACCTTTTCACAATTTACCGAATTGTGAAGGTCAATTGTAACATATATATGGGGGAAACCCCCCGCAACCCTCCACCCAACGCAAAACCCCCCAAAACCCCATATATATATTACACGGCCACGGTAGTGGCCATGTAGTTATGGTTAAGTTGCTGTTTCCATAGGAAGAGCACTTTTTGACGACTTATAAGTTTGCTCCCCCTGGACGAATCCTCACCAAACTTTGCAAAAAAAAGTATATGGCCCACTCTGAATTTTTTTTGCAAAGTTTGGTGAGGTTTGGTAAAGGGGGGGGGAAAGTTATAGGGGGTGTCCCAAAACGTCTTTTTTCCCATAGACATAATGGGAAAAAACTTTGCTCACGCCTACAGCCCAAACCGTTGGACGGATTTACACCAAATTTACGGCAGGAGCAGCGGCTTGGTCCCGAAAGCGTGCTTTTGTTAATTTGATGTAAATCCGTCTAGTAATTTTCTTTAAAATGACCAAAACGTAAGGCACAAAAATGAGTGATATCTATGTCCGCTGCGGGGACACACTTCCCTGTTCGCTCCGCAAACAGGACACGGATTGGCCAAGCGGCTTGCGTGATGTCCGCGGACATATAGCGTTCTCTCCGATTGGCTGGGGTGAAGCGTGAAGTGCGTCAGATTTTTGGAGACGACCGCCATCTTGGATTCCCGTCTGGTGTCCACGGACATTGCGGCAAAACATATTAAAGAAAACAACATTGCACTTGTCAAACTAATCAAATAATGATTGGGAAGGTGAGGGGTGATGAGGATGGGATGGAATATAGCTGCAAGAAGCACAAAAATGTGTTAACTAAACAACATCCGTACGTGAAGAAAGCATGTAGCGGTGTAGACCACGCCCACACAGTAAAGCGCATGGGCAGAACTACTTCACCCGCTCTTGACATATAAGGCGCCAGTCAAAATGTGCACACGCTTTCTTTTTCAAACTCGCACGTGCGCCTCATCAGAACACGGACACACGTTGAAGAAAATGCGCAGAAATGATGTCCGCACCCAAGCGTTAACGGAAAACACGTAGCAGTCAAAACCACGCACACGCGCTGTAGAAAACACATACCTGCAAAGACTGCACACACGCTATGTACATAACACGTAGCTGCGAAGACCACGCACACGCGCTGGCACTGTACGTAACACGTAGCTGCGAAGACCACGCACATGCACTGTACATAACACGTAGCTGCGAAGACCACGCACATGCACTGTACATAACACGTAGCTGCGAAGACCACGCACACGCGCTGGCGCAGTACATAACACATAGCTGCAAAGAGCACGCACACGCGTTGTAGAAAACACGTAGCAACACTACATTGCGTAATGAACTAGGTAGTGTATTACACATCTCCCGATAATCCCTGATACTTTTTTGACAACATTACATTCACAACCCCTTGTATGAAATGTAAATGCACATGTGATGTCATCAGTGATATCATCAATGATATTTGTGATGTCATCTTTGATGTCCTGGATGTTAGTCTTAGCAGTGCACTGTGGTGGCGCGAGTTATGGTTGCTTAGCTTACCATAACTGGCGAATTTCAGGGGTTTTTCGATTTTACTTGTAACCATAACGTCCCCTTAACAAAGTTTTTTTTACTGAATTGCATAGGTTTTTAGTAGTGCAACTTAACCATAACGTCCCTTTAACATATATATAATATATATATATATATGTATATATATATATATATATATATAATATATATATGGTCAATTGTGAAAAGGTCAATAATTGTGACCCTTTGAAATCGGTCAATTGTAAACGAACAATTTGGGTAATACCGGATGCCTAGGCATAATCTTACATACAGCGAGCGTATGGAGTGTGTACTAAACAAGTCTGGGTCTCTCTCCTGTCCAAAATGTTTCTTACTTGCCCTGTACACTGCTCCCGGGGCACCCCCTCCCAAACATGAATGACACTGCGTCCCTGGTACAACACAATAACACTTTGCTCAGCAAGATTAGTGACCTTCTGGCATCTCTCAAGTCCTGGAAATCAAAAAATGCCCATCAGCTCAATTTCTGGTTGACCCCAGAGCTCACGGACACTTGTGCAAAAAAAATAATAACAGCATAAGCGGTCTGGCACAAAGATCCCACTCCTACCAACAAAGCTAATTTCACCATGAGGTCCTGCAACTACAGACAAACCATCCACGCTGCCATAGCGGCCGCATATAACAGAATTACCAAGGCATCCTCCATCTCCTGTGAACTATTTGCCATCCTCAGAGAGCTGGAAACCCCCTTGCTCCCTCCCACCACCATCATTAAAGACAAGTCCTGGTGCAACACTGTCCAAGATAACCCTCACCAACAAAATCGCACTACTGCAAGCAAAGATCACTGCCAAATGCTCTACTGTTGCCACAGCCCTGCCCTGCAGCCCACCACCTGAAGCTTCTAGATACATCCTGCCTTTGGTGTTTCAACCCATATGTGTCTCCACTCTTGGCAACATTTTCAAAGGCCTTAAACCTTCTTGTTGTAAACGCAACACCTGCCCAGCCGCCATTGTGAAAGACTGTGCAGAAACACTTCTCCCTCTCATCACCGCCATAATCAACTCCTCTTTCACCTCCTGCTTTGTCCCACTTTTTCTCAAAGAATTATGTCACTAATAAAAACATCCCTCAACCGTTCCATACCAACCAACTACCGACCTATCAGTACAGTCCCATACCTCTTGACAATTATTGACTGAGTCACCTAACTACAAATCCAGGAATTCTTCGGAGCACACCATATTCTGGGTATTCAGCAATACGAATTAAGCCCAAAGGATGGAACCGAAACAGCCCTCCTGGACCTCAAGAATCAGCTCGAAAAGACGAACGATCGAAACAACCTTTCTCTTCTCTAACTCCTGGACCTATCTGTGGCATTCAACCTGGTCGACCACCAAATGCTATAACAACACTTCACATCTTCAGCTCATTTCTCCTCAGGTGCTAAAAAGTGGATTGCATCCTTCCCAGCTGACAGAACTTCTTTGGTTTTCACCGGTGAAGCTTCTGTGTGCCCCACTCCTGCCCCCTGTGCAGTGCAACAAGGTTCATGTGTCTCCCCACCCTATACAATATATATACTAAACCATGTTTTGACCACAGGCCTCATTAGGCATCTCATATACCAACTAGGCCAACCACACGCAGATTCTCAATCCCCTTTCCAGCAACCACACACAAGACTCCCTTATGGTGAATACTATTTACAAATGTAAGGTGGTTTTCTGTAGGGGTGGGGGAAAGAGCAGCAAACTGTAAAGAGTGCTCAGCCAGGGATACTACACCTTACTGCACAACATATAGAGAAATATCATATAGAAAAACAAAACAATCCATAATACATCATATATATCTATCTGTAAAATTCATCTGGAGAATTAAAAATCACATCAAACAAAAAACAGAGTATTAAAATACAAATTCCCACACAAGAAAAGAAAAGAAGATTACATAGCCAAATTCATTTGTTCTAAGTCTTTAGCTATAACCTGCAAAAGTGCATTCAATGCCACGATTAGAAATATATTTAGACCTCACTTACATCTATTCCAGAATAGATTCACAGAAAACTCTGAATCTTTCCTATACCTAACTTTAAAAGTCAGGGCATGTATCGGCTCAAAGTGCAAACACTCGAGCACCAAATGCTTAAGTGACTCTGGAGAGTTAGCATCCCTGCAAAAGCGACACCTCACGTCTTGGAATTCCAACCTAAGAACCCTGGTCTAATCCCAATGGATTGTCCTCTCTAGGGTCGGTAGCTGGTTGAGTCTAAAACGCATATAACTCATTCTTCCCTTCTTACAGGGAAACGTCTGCAAATACAGGGGCAAACATTCCCTTGCATGACAAGAATTAGAATAATCTTTGTAGGAGCCATATGAATTAACACTCTCAACCGTTTCCACCCAATCAGCCCTAAGAATAAACTTCTTCACCAGTCCTGGCCGTTGTATAAGATCCTCTATGGTAAATTCTAATGATAAAAGTATTTTATTCATTCCCACACAGAACTTTATCATAGAGGGAACTTTTCCGGCTATGGCCACCTCTTTTAAAGTCTCATACAGTGAGTTTTTGGGAGGATCACTTATTTTCCTATACAGGGAAAGTTGTTTCCAATGATACCTCGTTTTAAGAGATATTAAACACAGCTCGTGGCAAATAACTGCGTTAAGCACAGCCATCGATAGATCTAGTAGCTCTTTCCACAACTTTCCCTGGATTGTATTAAGTGATAAACTCATTTCATGAGTACAAATATCGAGGCCGTAGAGCAAAATAGGCTCACATTTCTCTAAGTAATAGCGCCTTATGGGAATCAGGGAAAATCTGCAGACCCTTACTCTCAAAAATTTAATCTGGGACTTAAGTCTGCAGATCTTCTCTTCAAGACTCTGTTTCCATTGCTTCATACTGACCCTATTTGTTAGGAAATACCCCAGGTATGTAATGGCCTGTACCTGTCCTACTTGTTCTTCACCCATGAACCACTTATGTGCTTGGATCTTTCTTTTTTGTGTGAAGACTAGAATCTGCGATTTTGATGCATTGGGCATGAGGTTATTGCCCATGGCGTAGTGGTAGAAAAGATGCATTTTCTTCCTAAGACCCCCAGGGGTACGATTGAAAAGGAGGAAATCATCAGCAAAGGCCATCCACTCTATTGCCATCCTCCCCAATCTAGCCGCTGCGATCAGAGGACCCTGCCACACTCCCTCCACATCGCACACGTACAGATTGAAAAGAATAGGCACCAGTGAACAGCCCTGCTTGACCCCACACAGGTGGCTATTTCTCCAGAAAGGGCACCCTCCCTGGTCAGGCGGACCCTGATGGAAGTCCGTGTATGGAGCAATGCAAGAAGTTGAACTATCGTGCAAGGGATCTTTAAGGCCAACATCTTAGACCACAGTCTTGATCTAATTACTCCATTGAAAGGATTAGAGTGGTCCAAAGATGCTATAAACACATCTACAATATTGGCTTAATGGACAGAGTCTCTAAGGTGAGCCAGAATCGCTGCATTCAAATTAGTTCCTAGCCCCTCCCTAAATCCGACTTGGAATTTACTGAGATGTGAATTATGTCTAACCACTCTATTGAGGTCCTCTAAAAGCAGGATTGAAAAGACTTTACTTGCCACATCAATCAGCACTATAGGTCTATAGTTACTTGGATTCAGGACCTCCCCCTTTTTATAAATGGGACCAATGATAGATCGAACCCAAGAAGAGGGTATAGTGTGGGCCTCAAAAATGAAGTCAAATACAGGTTTTAGAAGAGTAGCCCATAGCTCTGGGGTGGCCTTGATAACAAAAGGCAGGATGCCATCAGGGCCCGGCGCTCTAGAGGGCTTCAGTTTGTGTATAGCCCATATAATATCCTCATTATCCCAGAAACATGCTCTCTTAACCGGAGGTCCCAAATCCAAGTTAGACTCTTTTTCAAATTTTGCAGGAAGAGCAAATCTGTTGGAATAGAAAGTAATCCAATTCATGGGTTGGATGGGACAATCTAACTTATCCTTGGAAGGGACTAATGTTCTGTTAACAATATACCAAAATGTGCCATCCATACCTTTGCAGAGGCTTTCTATCATCATCTGGTGGAATGATCCATTCTAAGTGATTTCACAAAATGTTTGTGTTTCATTATCAACTTTTTCTTTAGAACCATAAACTCCCTTAATGACAGACCTTGTTTCTTGAGTGCCACCAGTTCCCTTCCCTTATTGATTTTTGAAGTATGGATTCTATCATCCCAACTAAAATGATATGGTTTATTGGTGGTTATGTTACCCACTTTACTGAGCACAGGTAAGCATAATGTTATTATAAACATTGCCTCCACCAGCAAGTAGGCTATCCCTGTTCTCACAATCCACTGCTTCTGATAAGTAATCTGTGAGAAGTATGTTAAATCTCTTAATAGTATTAGGGTTCCCATTCATTGATCTCCCTTGATTTGCCAATGAGAGACCCATAAGGATTGGTCTTGCTTCTATTGCCGGGAGGACCAAGGTCAAGGTGAATGCTAAGGGGATATGGTCTCCCAAATCTGTTTTAATGTGATTCAGGTTCCCACAAATTGCTTTTAGACCATTTGACACATAAATAAAATTAATCCTAGAATTATAGGAACCCCTTCTCCAAGTGTACTTAGGGTCTGTCATTGCAGAAGGGTGGTCTAACATGCCCAAGTCACACCCTTCCAAAAGAGTAGCCCATTGTATCCCCCTCGCAAGGTTAGGGTAGAGGGTCTTTGGAATAGCTTCCCTATCATTCCATTTCGTACCTTCTGCACACAATGAATTAAAATTGCCTCCCAACACAATGCGATGTCCTAGCCCTTTCTCACAACATTCCCCCTATTTCACTAAGGGACTCCTCCACATCTCAATGGATACCTTTAGAGGGTTCCGGTAAAGGTTCAACACCAGTAGCGGGTCAGAGAATTTAACGGCATCCAACACAATACCCAAGAGCCAATCCATGCTATATAGCACCTTACAATTAAACCCCAGGTTGGAGTCAATGGCTATCATCAGTACCCCACTAGGACGTCCACAAGTATCCCTGGACGCAAGATAGGAAAATGTGTGAAAACCCCCAATGCTCGGATGATCAGGCATCATTGTTTCCTGGAATAGGTAGATATAAGGGCAAGTGTTATTTAAGTTCATACCCAAAAATTGATTTAAGTTTGTGCTACCAAACGTATTATAGGCAATCACTTCTATCTTAATCATGTCACGCACTTCTCGAACCCTGTCTTAAAGTTTCTATCGTTTTAAGGGCTGGCTGGAGCCAGGACCAGTCCTGGCCACTACTCAAAAAACTAGTTAATAAAGACAGAACGGGTGCCGAAGTTATAGCAGGGTTAGAGCCGAAATTTACCATAGGTCCAACTGGATTCACAACTGGTTCCTTATATGTAAGAAATGTATCAGCCGCCTTGGTATTAGCAAGAGTACATAAGTTAAATCCCAGGGATTCCAGATTTTTTTCTTGGGCTCTGACCATGTCGGCCACCATCTCCGAATGGAAGTTACACACCATACAGAGATTATTATGAGCCGGAAGCAAGATGTCATCTATATCATCCGTGGTGATAGGGCGCAATAAGGGGATTTGTTTAAAAATGTTTAGAAGATGGGTTCTATTTAAGTTAGCTACTTGATCTGTTTTATTATTATTTATCCTGCCGATAATTTTTCCAGTCTTAATCATGGCTTGGCCTGTCTAGGCCTAGAGTCCCCTTGTTCCTATCCATTATTGGACGTAGATGGGGGTTCCCCCGAGATCATAAATTCTAAGAGGGTATTAAGTTTTGCATCCATCATAGACAGCCTAATATTTTCTTCAACCCTCCGTCTTTCCACCTCTCTCAAATTAGTATCACTCTTATCTTTTCCCTCTACAAGTCCCTCCAGAAAGGCCAGACGTAAGGTTAATTTGTTGAAGGCCGTTTGTTGTCCCATTAGGGCAACACCTTTTCTTGAGTCTCACTCAGGGTTTTAAGTGCTAAATTTAAACTAATATGGAGATTGGCAAGAAGAGGAAACATATTATCCATAGTACCTCTGTTATCAAAGTGATTTTTCACAATTATGTTCTTATTAGGGGATATAGGTTTGGTAGAAATCAACTCAGGTTCTAGGAACCTAGCCCCTTTCTTGATCTGTGCTTCAAAACCCTCCCATGGCTCCGTTTGAATACCAGCTTCTTTAGCTCCACTGGGGGGGCAACCTTTTCAGCATCATCAGTATTCTCTATAAATGATAGACATGTGTCTTCATTTGTCCCCTTATCTCCAAGATCTGTAACAGTTTTAGTTTTAACATTTTTAGGGAGATTTACAATAGCAGCCCCCTCTGAGAGGCTCCTTGATCCCTTGCGACTTGGTTGTGTAAATCTTATAGGCATCTCTAAATCAATCATTTCTTTAAGTAGATCTCCAGTTGCATCAGCCATTTGTATAAAAGAATCATCTTTGTCCTCCCCGGTCTCTCTAAATTTGGAACCCCCAACATAGGGTACATTTTGTCCAGTATTGCCTTTGTGGTTGCCAAATATAAACACTGTGGCTGAGTTCTTGGTGGTAGAAGTTTAATCTTCAGTCTGGTAACCTGTAGTTCCTGCCACACCCCCCCCACTAAAGGAGTCGAAACGTGGCAAAAATGTCCCCTTCATATTTCCTCTTGGATTTCCCTCTATGAGAGGTATAGATGCATGGAAGAGTACCACCCTCCTAATACCGGGAACACATTCCTGTAGACATTCTGTGTCAGTCAACTCATGTCTACTAATAGAGAGGCCATCATTACCCCTGCACAGCCTCCTTAACTAGGATACTCAATTTTCTCGGGAGTATATGACCCTCATTCAAATCTAATACAGTTGCAGCAGTAGTATAAGAGGGGGACATCCCTACCTCTGTCTGTTTAGATGTTCCGCTAATATTATGTTCTCAACCCCTACCTAAATTTGGCTTTAGGAGGAAGGGGCAGCAGGCCCACCATCTTTGGGTAACTCAACCATTCCCACAGCCCTGGATGATACAACCTGTTGTATATCCCGTCCCTTTATTGTTTGTTCCTCAAAGGTGCCAAAGCCACTTCTCAAAGCTGGCACACTTCTACTACGGACACCCCAAAAAAGATCAATTTGAGAGCCCCACTCCGTATTTGAGAGCACCACTCCGTATCCCTTGAGATATAATGGATAAAAGCCTTAAAAGGTGTATGTAGGTGGTATATGCAAAAAATACCTCTTCCAAAATTAAGTGTATCCTAAAACGTAGCTTGGTCTTTAGACATAAGCAGGTGACTAACTATTTATTAAAAATCAGACACAATATTAAAATTTAGAATATAGTGAAACAAATCATATTAGTGTATCTATTCACCGGAGATAAAAACCAACCACTAAGGATCACAACATAGAAGGTTAAATAATAACCATTCAGGGAGAGGAACCCTCGCAACCCCTATAATAAATGTAAAGATTAGAATGTAGTCCAAATCACAAATGAAGCCCACTTGGAGATAAAGTAACGTGCAGAGTAGGTTGCCGTCCGGGGAATGCCCGATGGCTTGGGGAGCAGCCTTAGTCCATCTCTCCCCGCCTCTGGACCAGCAAAAGTCAAGAAACTAACGTCAAGAAGGTGTCCAATCCGAGTTGGGGCTTTCCTCCAGTTCAATACAGAATGTCAAAGTTCTAGCCGCTAATCACTCTGAAATGTCACAGCTCTACAGTTACGACTAGCCAGTTAAAAAAAGAACGTTTTCAGCTTTTTAATACAGCTTTGTCTTAAACATTAGTGAAAGCCCGCTTTGCTGTTCTAAAGAGTATTTACAACTCTGAAAAGGATCAAAGGAGCCGAACTCCCGCAGTTCCTCTAAATTGTTTCATCAAGCGGAAGAGGATGTTAATAAAGGCGGTTGCCTTACCGTCTCCTCATCTAAGTGTAGACTGGATGGGGTGCTGTTAAAAGCTAATATGTGGTGCTATCCCTATGCACCCCAGCACAAACAGCAAGAACAGCGTTGCAGCTCACACGCCCTTGTCTCCACTCACGGGCTTCTCGCCACAAGGACCGCTGGGTAGCTGTTTGTCCAGTGCTTCCTGGTGGTGTGTCTCTCCCCACTAGCCTCCTTAAAGGTGCAGTGCCGTGCCTGTAAATGTAAAGGCACACGCGTAGCGCTGGCAAAGTCTGTATTCAAATAAATAATTAAACAGCAAAAACAGAGTTGCAGCTCACACGCCCTTGTCTCCACTCACGGGCTTCTCGCCACAAGGGTCGCTGAGTAGCTTTTTGTCCAGTGCTTCCTGGAGGTGTGTCTCTCCCCACGAGCCTCCTTAAAGGTGCAGTTCCATGCCTGTAAATGTAAAGGCACAAACGTAGTGCTGGCAAAGTCTGTATCCAAATAAATAATTAAACAGCAAAAACAGCATTGCAGCTCACACGCACTTGTCTCCACTCACAAGCTTCTCCCTATTGACAGCCCAGCCCTTGTGGCTAGCCGTCCTATGGTTTCCCCAGTTTAAATAAACAGACACAGCCTCAGGTGAGTTGGATAGAGAAAAACTCCTTATTTATGTAACAGTAATTGGACCAACAGATCTGCTCCTCGGTATGCCAGAGTAATATGGCTTTTACAATGTCCTCCGTTCAATAGATGCACACAAATTTAGGATTCATTCTCTAATTTCCTCCAATAGTTCTAGTTCTCTCTAACCCCAGTGAGGTCGCTGGGGGGGCAAGACCAGTTAAGGTGGATAAAACAATCAACAAATATTATGTGGTTACACTTATACTTAGATCAGTCTCATTTGATAACTACATAACCGTTTTCCATTTGGTGGGAGTACCTTAGAGCATCATCCTTCACATATGGTAAGTAACTAACTGTTTCACAGGAATGTGAAACCTTTGCGAGTAAGCTTATTCACTTTTGATACTTAAATAACCCCTTCCTCCATGGGAGGGCATTTGTGAGCAGGATTATACACAGTTGCTAAATAAACAACTCTTTCACCTCAATGGGAGCATTTGCAAGCGAGATTCTGTCACCTTTAATAAATAAACAATCTTCCATTTCATGAGGGGCATTTGTGAGCAGGATTGGTCACATTAGATAAACACTCTGTCACTTCATGAGGGACATTTGCGAGCGGGATTGGTCACATTTGATAAATAAACCCTCTGGCACTTCGTGAGGGGCATTGGCTAGCGGGATTGGTCACATTTGATAAATAAACCCTCTGGCACTTCGTGAGGGGCATTGGCTAGCGGGATTGGTCACATTTGATAAATAAACCCTCTGGCACTTCGTGAGGGGCATTGGCTAGCGGGATTGGTCACATTTGATAAATAAACCCTCTGGCACTTCGTGAGGGGCATTGGCTAGCGGGATTGGTCACATTTGATAAATAAACCCTCTGGCACTTCGTGAGGGGCATTTTGGTGCTCTGACACTTCCCATCAGATTCCTGCTAACATCTGTGCCCCCTCACTCTGGGCGGAACACCCATTGAGTATTCCCCTGAGTCCAGAGAGAACACCTCCCTCATTAAAGCCCTTTGTTGAGCCAGGCCAATATTGGCGTTACCTAGATACCCCCTGAAACACCCGCAATGAGCGTGACTCCCGTCTTGGGAGCTCAGTGATGTGGGGCTAAGGAGAAAAGTCCGGCAGAGTTCCTTGACGCTAGCTCTTATCTAATATGAGCTGCCAGCCTAGGTTTGCATCCAGATTTCAGCCGTAAAGCATAGAGAGACCTATACAGAATCCCCTACCCATGAGGTTATCTCTAATTTTCTCCCTTTCTCCTGCTCTGCTCACTAGAACACTCTGCTGACTGTAGTATCAGCAATGCCCTGCAAATCCATAACCGCCTTTCACTCTCCTTCTTTCTCTTCATTATGATATGAAAGAAAACTGACATTTACAGTTCCAACAGGCGGTACTATATGGACGGCTCTGAAAACCTTTCCACTCCTACCCCCTGTCACAGAGTGGGGAAGGGCCGACTCACATCCGCTACCGACTGTCCCATGGAGTGGTGCAAACACACAGGCTCTACCAGCCCACGTTGGGCTGCCAACCTAATCCGCTGCTTGCTTCCTTAACCCTGGATGAAGGGAGAGGGCAACCAGGCCCTGGTTCACCCCTCAGTGGAATCTCTTCAGCACAGAGGGCCCGGATGCCTTGCGTGGTCAGGAAGATGACACCCTCTCTTTCTCTTTACGCAGCCAGCTGCCGCTATTTACAATGCATGGTCCTGTTCACCTGTTCCCCAGGGCGGGGAGAGAGTGACAGGATTTTTCATAAAATCACCTCATCCACGCTCCTATTTCCCCTGCAGGTGGGCCTTACCAAGTCCCCAGGATCTAGGAAAAGAGACCTGCAGAAATAAAAACAGGACTAATATTACGTACGTAATCTACTCTCCATACATTACAATGAAACTCCCACACTGTCAAGTGGGGGTTTACACGAAACTATACAATTCTGGATGGCCATACACAGCCTATGCCTTAACGATGAAAGTACAGAGCTCCTCCTCAACGCCTCCCACAGCCCACCTAGACAAACATCATAAAGCCTTTACCTTCAACGGCCATAACATCACTGTGGCCACCTCAGTGAAAACCCTTGGCATGTATCTGGACTCCTTGCTAAACATAACTCGCCAGGTAAATCATATTGCCTTTACATGGGGATACACCACACAGCTCTTCACCGCCAGCAGACCTTTCCTGACTGTAAAGAACAGGCTTGAAGTAACCCGTGTTCTCGACTGTTCAAAACTCGACTATTGCAACTCACTGCTCAGGGGCACATCCAGCAAAAACTTGAGCAAGCTTCAAACAGTACAGAACAATGCACTGCAAGCGGCCCGAGACATTGGCAAGCACAAACACATCTCAGAGGTGATAAAATCCACTAATTGGCTCCTGGTCAAGGACAGGGCCAATTTCAAGAGCCTCTCCATTACTCACTGTTGTCTAGCCAACAATGCACCATCCTACATCGTACAAAAACTCAGAAAACACTCCCTACCGAGAACTTTAAGATCTGTCTACAAACACTCATCACCCTGAGAATTAACTGCAAAAGATCGGGCGGTTCAGCTTCCCAGTCCAGGCTGTCTCTATTTGGAACAAGCTCCCTTCCCACCTGCATTATGAACCATCATACAGCAGCTTGAGGAAAAAGCTAAAAACTCACCTTTTCAACTCACAATCTGCCATTGTTGTTTTCTCCCATGTTTCCCCTTCCTTCTCCACTGTAACCAGTTCCTAGATGCCTACGGGCTTGATCCACTTTATAAATGCCTAAGTAAAATAAAATAATAAATAAATAAACTAGAAGCAGTGATGTTCATTAGCACTTGTTCCTTCATCTGCATGAAGCGTACCTTTTTTATCTCAAGCTATTTATTGCCTACAATACCTATAATATTGGCCCATATCTATTCCATTGCCAACGTGGTCAGCTTAGTCCTGACATGCTTACACCATGATAGTGATTGCCCTCTCCCCTGCACTATCAGAATGATCATCGCATCTCGAGAGGATAGCTCAGCTGCAACGTGTTCACCTTGGAAGCAAAACGACACAAAGCAACACAGCTTCAATCCTCGGGTCCGTGCTTAGAAACCTCAGGGTGTTTAAGCGCGTTATAAATACGCAACTAAGACAAAAAAAACAATTACATAACTGCAAAACAAACTATTCCTATTCCTATAACAGCCTCAATGGCCGGGGGCTGGGTGAGTGCTTTAAAAATGCAGATAAAATAAATACATCTCTATATTTCCCTAAATGCAGTGATGCCCACAACTGAGCCAATGGTCTTAATGTAATGATATCTGCAATGTGTTCAAGGTTGATTTTGATTTGTTTTTTTTAAACCTTTATTTATTTGATTTGACAACACACAGGTAAACAGAGACGCTGACAGCGTAGCAACAAGACATATCTTTACACAAGCATACTTTACAGTACCGTGTTGGCATTTCATGTCCAATTAGGATGAACGGGGTCGAGGCAGTGTCACAGATACAGGATTCAAGAGACACAATTCATGGGATGACATGGGGTGGGGGCAAAGGTAGAGGATTCCGTGTCCGAATTCAAGGTACCGGCAGGCATATAGCTGCGAAATTTCTGCCAAATGTCTCTCGGTCTAGAGTGCGGATGCTGCAAGCAACCCCAGGCCTCCTCAGTATCATGTGCCCATGTGACTGCTCTGAGCCACTGTGCATACGTAGGTGCTCAAGGCCGAAGCCAGTTCACCAAGATGCAACGTACAGCTAGTACCATGCAGAGTCCAGCTAGCTTCTTTGAGTTGGGACCCAACTGGGGGAAGTCGTGGAAGAGGCATCGCAGCGGGGATGGGTCTATGGCGTGATCTAGTATGGCAGATAATGTGGAACATATTTCAGACCAAAATTGTGACAGTCGTGGGCAGCACCAGATCATGTTGATGTAGAGAGCTTGGTCTGTACCACATCTAAGGCAGATGGAGGGGAGTTCACTGAACATATGATGTAGTCTCCCCAGGGTATGATGAAATCTGTGTAACACCTTAAATTGTATTAATTTAAACCTAGAGTTGTATGATACGTTGTGGGTGTGGGCACACATTCGGGACCAGCGTTCATCAGTAATCTCAACTCCGAGATCCTCCTCCCACCTGTGTCTCAGTCAGTGAAGGGGGGGCAGTTCTAGTCTGCAGTAGAGAATAAAGCCTTGGTACCTTCCCCCTAAAGGAATTGAAGGAGCATAGCTCCGCAATTATGGGCTTGTCAGGTGGCATTGTAGGGAAGTTGGGGTATTTGGCTTTGAGATTTCTCCGTAGAGAGGAGTATTGCAGCTATGCTGAAGGTTTCCGCCTGAGAGGAGGTGGAATGTCTGCCCATTTGAGAAAGTTGCCCTGTTCAAAGACATCCTGGAGTGCCAAGAAGCCTGCGTCAGCCCAACAAGATACAGTGGATTGTGGGATGTGTGGGACATCAGGGAAGACATTCCAAAGCGGGAGGTCTCCGTGGAAGGGGTAAGGTGTGTCTACCAGTTTCCAAATCTTAGTTAGAGCCAGGGATGTACTTGTAACCGGGTCCGCTGAGTCAGGGTCAGCTGGGGCGGGTTTGAGAATAAGAGAGCCAATTACTCGATCGCTGACCGTAAGTTTCTCTAATCAGATATGAGGTGGGGGGGTCGGCGGTGTTAAACCAGTGGGAGGCGAATTGGGACTGGGCTACCAACCAATACTTGGTGAAGTCGGGGGCGCTAAACCCGCCATGTTCCATAGGAGTGGTCAATGTTGTTAATTTGAGTCGGACTGTGCCGTAGTGCCATAGGAAGGTGTTGGTTATTTGGCGTAGCGTCCGGAACAAGTCATCGCCTGGCCACAATGGTAGATTAGTGAATCGGTAGAGCAGTTGGGGTAGTACAACCATTTTAAGCATCCCTATCCGACCAGCTAAGGAAATAGGGAGTCTAGCCCAGCCAGCGGTTTTGGTGGCCAGATTTGTGAGGTAATTACGATAGTTGTCCTAACGCAGCTCTGCCGTGTGCCAGAAAACCACCACCCCCAGGTACGTGAAGTTAGATTGGGACCATGTGAATCCCCTTAGGTCAGAGGGGGGCTGTGTGCAGTCTGTAAGTGGAAATAGGACAGATTTAGAGCAGTTTACCCTAAGCCCGGAAATGTGTCCAAACCGAACCACATCCTCTAAGATCGTGGCCAGATTGTTTTCAGGGGAGCGGATATAAAGGAGGGCATCGTCGGCGTACAGGGAGACAATATCGAACTGGCCCGCAGTTTGCAAGACTCTATGGGAATGTGAGTGGCGCATCATGTCAGCAAAGGGTTTCATGACTATAGCGAATATTAGCAGGGAAAAAGGGCAGCCCTGTCTTGTTCCTCTGGCTATCTGAAAGGGAGTGGAGCACCAATCCTCAGTGTGGACTTTAGCCGATGGAACGTGTAGAGCAGCTTAACCCAGGTTCAAAAGTTGGGACCAAATTTGCATTTCACTAGGACTCGCCACAAATATTCCCACGACACTGAGTCAAATGCCTTCTGCATATCTAGGGTGGCAGCCACTGCCTGCACCTCCGGGCCGATCCTACTTATCACATTGAAGAGTCTTCTCAGGTTGAGGGAGGTGGATCTGCCTGGGATAAATCCTGCTTGATCAGGGTGAATGATGTGGGGCATGAATGAGGCTAGTCAGATGGCTAATAGTTTAGCATATATTTTGACGTTGCAGTTGATTAGCGAAAGGGGACGTATGAGCAGCATTGGGTGGGGGGTTTGCCAGGTTTGAGAAGGACCGTTATCATTGCCTCACGGAGTGTGGGGGGGAGTATGCCTCTCCCATAGAGCCAGTAGATGTGGAACCAGGAGGGATTTGTATCGTTTATAAAAGTCAATGGGGAGGCCGTCTGGGCCTGGGGCCTTGCCCGATGCCAACGATTCAATGGCCTCAGCAAGTTCTTCAAGAGTGAGCAGTCTTTCCAGGGTAATGCTGGTGTCAGCAGAGAGGACCGAGAGAGGGAGGCTTTCTAAATAGGAATCTATTTCTGATATCTGGGCGCCATCGGTTTTCGAATATAGGGAAGTACAGAATGCTAGAAATTCAGCGTTAATGTCTTGTGGTGATGTCGCCAGTGTTCCATCGGGTCTCTCTATCGCCGGTATGTTGATGGCTCCAAACTCTCAGCGTATCAACCTGGCCAACAATCGGCCTGGCTGTTCTCCCATGCCATATTTCCTTACTGAATGGGGGCTGTCCAGGAATTTGACTTCACGTTCGACTAGATTTCGGAATGTGTCTAGTTCAGTCCCTGGTTGCGCTAATGTTTCAGGGGAGTGATCTAGGGCATATTGGGTCTCGAGGGTAGCTAGGGTCGATTCGCTGCTGGCAATATCCAAGCGGATTCCTTTCAGAATACCACTCCCTTTGGAGATGGCAATGCCCCTAATGTGTGCCTTAAAGGATTCCCAGAGAGTGGCCTGTGATGGCACAGAATTGGTATTAACCTCAGAAAATTCCTCGATGGAGGATTCAAGTTCAGAAGCGAAGACCTGATCAAGTAGGGCATGAGGCCTAATTTTCCACTGTCTCTCTCTATTGTAGTCTTGACCCCAGTTCAAGGAGATGATCACTGGCGTGTGGTCGGATATGGTTCTAGGGAGGATCGCTAGATGAGATAGGCATCTGATCAAAGTGTCTGATATGAGCCATCTATCTATTCTGGAGTGTGAGTTGTGCACTGAGGAATAATAGGAGTAAGTGCGGGAGTCTGGGTACAAGAGCCGCCAAGGGTCCACAACTACCAAACGGGGGAGCGTTTTCAGGATAGTGTAGGCCGCTCTGGAAAGCTAGCGGGGTCTGGAGCCCGACCTGTCCAGGTTGATGTCTAGTATTGTATTAAAGTCGCCACCCCATATAATCGGGACCAGGGGATAACTCTCCAACAAAGAGGCCAGATGCAGGTAAAACTCTGTTTCATCGATGTTCGGGCGTAGATATTCAAAATGGTTACCTCTTGATTTTGCCGCCCGCCAAGGATTACTACTTACCTCCCCTGCGGGTCTATATGTGAGTGGCCGCAAGTGAATTTAAGACTCCTGTGTATCACAGTGAGGACACCTCAACGTTGGGTGGAATAGTTGGTATAATACCTCTGGGGTCCCCATTGTTTAGCAAACTTTTCGCATTGTTCAGAGCAGGCATGAGTCTCCTGTAAGCATAGGATTTTAACGCCATGGCGTTCAGCATAAAGTTGTATCTGCCGCATCTTTTTGTGGATACCCAGACCCCTTACATTCCAGCTCATGAATGCCAAGTTACTATCCATCATTTGTGTGGGGATGTTGGCTGAGAACCGGTCTACGGAGTAGCATTGGCCAGTGCCAACCCAACTGGGGTGGACACATCACCCTATCCGTATGCCTGTGACCTAATACTGCAGCATGTGTGGCATCTCTTATGGTTGTCAAGACTTTTTTAACATAACTCCCACACCCCTTCCCCCCCACCCACGTCCCCCCCCAAACAGAGGAATGATAACCCAACCTAACCATTACAACAGCCAACTCATTGGCAACAACATCTGGGGGCCTGTTAGCTGGCTTGGCGGTGTTGCCCCTCACCGGGGAAAGTGTAAGGACATTTTCAATACCGGACAATTCACCAGTATAATTGGAATGAACCTGGTAAGTGGAGGATCAACAGTTCAGTAGAAGAACAAGATCAAACTGTTAATGAGAACCTGTGGGACACTACCACAACTGAATATGCGGCCTTCGATGGGCCTGTTTCCAGACAAGGACTTGGTGTACAATGACTGGGCCACAGTGGTTCCATCGTGGCGGCAGAGGATCAGCCAGGGAAATGTTTGTCAATTAATTTTGAGGCCTCCTCCGGGATCGTAAAGAAGAAGGTCTGATTAGAGTGTTCAATCCGTATTTTGGCGGGAAATAACATGGAGTATTTAACCCCTAGAACTCAGAGCCTTTTTTCAACTGTCGAAAAGGACCTTGCGCTTCTGTTGTACCACCACAGAGAAATCAGGGTAAAGATAGATCCTAGCCGGACCCAGTCGCAGTTCACCCTTGACTCTGGCCGCTCTGAGGAGAGCATTGCGGTCCCGCAAATTTAAGATTCTGGCTATGATGGGGTGCGGGGATGCGCCAGGCTTAGGCTTTGCCATTAAGGAACGATGGGCTCTTTCAACTGCGAACTGTGGAGAGAGTTTTGGTGAGTCTAGCACTGTCAGCAACATGTGCTCCACAAAGTCTTCCATGGGCTCGTTGGTATTGTCCTCAGGCACTCCGATTATGCGCATGTTGTTGCGTCTCAAGCGAGATTCTAGGTCATCGTTCTTTTTTTCAACCGCCAGCATCCGAGTAGAGAGTGAGGAGACCGTGGCCCGTAGAGAACCCAGTTCATCTTCGGTGGTACCTACCCTTGTTTCAAACTCGGTCCCGGCCATCAGTCTTCTCGATGTGTGCCTTAATAGATGAGATAGTGCCATTCATGTCATTGAGTTTGGTGTGTAGGGTGGTAAACCCCTCGCGGATAAACTCTAGCATCTTCTGCGAGTCATCAGGGGTCAGAGTGGCCGATGTTGCAGGGGCCTCATCCTGTGCCTCAGCAGTTGATTTGGCTGGGGTTCTTGTGAACATGTTTAGGGAGCTTTGTTTTTTTCCCGGTGCCTACTCCTTTGGTCATGGTGTCAGCGGAGGGGGGTTCTGAGTATATGGGCATGTATGGGTGGCTAGATATGTCAATGTTACATTGCCACAATGTGAGTAGCAGGCTATTCAAGACCGCTCTGGTTGGATTGCCAAGAGCTCTGCTTTGGGTCCATTCAGGTAGGTTAAGCCCCCGGCTCCTCCAGGGGGTCAGCGAGTATGCTACAGCGGATTTTGTGCCTTCTACCTATCTGTTGAGAGGTTCACGCCAGGTGCTGGGGTTTAAGGAGTCCCGCTTAACTGTGTGCAGTGTAGGCGGTTAATCCGATATAGAGCAGGACCAGTAGGAGGGGCTCAGCCCGCGGCAGACTCCTGTAGGGTGTTGGGTCAGGGGCTTGATTTATTTGATGAGGTATCAGAGTTCCAGTCCTTAGGGCAGTTTGCTCACGGTGTCGGCGGATGTTAAATGCTGGGGGGGCCTCCCCCAACCCAGTAGTAGGGCTGACCACTGCGAGGCGGGGCTGCTCCAGCGGCGTGCGCAGGGGGCGAGTAATGGCTGCCAATATTTTTGGTGGATTGTCAATAGCCCCTCTAACAGGTATACAGGTGCAGGTATGGGAGCCATCACCGCAAGGGCTTACCACACAGGGCCTCGCTATGCCAGGCAATCCCCCAGCTCCTTACCATGTCCCCCAGTGAGTGGGGCTCCTCTGTCAACCAGCGAGTTGGGGGGGGCCGGGAGGCCAGCGCGGCTACCACCACACGCCGCTATCTCCCAGCGGGTCATCAGCCAGGCCTGCTCCCACCCGCCGGGCCACCCACGAGTAGCTGGATCGAGGCTAGTGTATGGAGCGTAACGGGCGTCCGACCGCCACCTCCATGGTTCCGTGGGGACAACTCAAGCCCAGACCAGGTCTCCCTCGCTGCTTCCAGTAGTCCGCCGGTAGAAAGGCCTGCAATGAAGGGCAAGTCGCCCCTCCCCCTCTCAGGCCGCCACGCCGCAGGTCACAGCAATTGGGCAGACCACGCCCCCTGGAGCCGGAGAGCGGGGAGAGCCAGGAAGCTCCCCCGGTGGTGTCAGGATCTGCCGTATCTCCACAGTCTTGGGATACCAGGCTCTGTGGATCAGTAAGGATCGACTATGGGAGTATGTCCCCAGGATTCAGGTAGATGAAAGAGGATTATTGGCGTAAAGACGGTAATATTTTGAAGGAAAATTGCCTCGGTCCGGAGCTCGCACCATCACACGCAACAGCGCCCCCCCTTTCCATTTGTAACATTATGTTTGGAGTGCTTTGCGGCAAGCTCAACAAGTTTTTCACAAAAGTATTTTCCACAATAGATATCCTCAATGTCTTTATAAAGCCCAATTTTCCAGCTCCATATGTTGCAGCCACTTTCACTTGTATTTTATACACATTAAGGTGCAAATTCAAAGGCAGCATTACTAGCCCTATCTAATGTTAGTGTCAATTTTTCCAGCTGTTCCAACCAGCTACCATTACACTTAATTCGAATGCCCAAGTATTCATAACTACTGGCCTGTGAAATTGAATGACCATTTAACTCTGGGTGTAATCTGGGAGGCTTCTTGTCTGGTGGATGTAAATCCATTGATTTTGTGAACTTGGTTAACTATGGGATTTTGTCAGATCCCCACAAAGGAGCATCTGACTGTAGTGTAATTAATGCATCAATCATCCTATTTATAACAATACAAAATAGTGTGGCACAGGAATACACTGTTGTCTCATGCGCCTTTGGATATAAAAGAATAGAGTGGTTTCCCCATTAAGGTTCCACTGCACCTTTGCTGTGTTTTTGTTTTAAAGACGTAATCACAGAAGGCTTGTTTACTTCTCTCAGCACTTCCCAAAGTTTTAGTCTGGGCACCCCAAACACATCAAACCGGTATCACACATGTTTCAGGTGTGAGCCCAGCTCTGTTGTGGATGGATTCCGTATATTCCCCACTGCCAGGCTGTCTTTGCTTCTCTTAGCAAAACAGTAGCCCTGTTGGTTGACTCTCTGTGTTCCTTTGTGAGGGCAGGTAACACACTCCTCAAAGAGACAGCCACTCCACAGGAAGCTGCCCCAGGAACAGGAATTAAAGGGCACACCCATTCACAATTGATTAACCTCACAACAGGGTGCTACATTCCAAAGAGGCCTTCAATTCTATTGAGAAGGGAAGGGGACTGGGTTAGTGTAGACAGAGCTCAGGCCAGCAGGAGGAAGGTTCCACCATCGTGTTTATCTCTGCCTCTATCTTTTCTTCCTGTCCCTCCCCCACTTCCATTAGAAAATATGAAAAGGAGTCACATATCAGCTCTTAGGATAGTGCTGCTGAATACCAGGTCACTGTTAAAACATGCACTAGAAGTAGTCACATATATCACTGACTGTAATGTTGATATTTGTGCACTCACTGAGACCTGGTGCTACAAAGCAGCGGGTCCCACTTTGGGCTAACCATTCCAACTGGGTACACTATAATGCGGCAGGACAGATCAGAAGGGTGAGGTAGCAGATTTGCCTTGATCTTGAATTCAAGCTTGCAAATATGGGAGGTAGATTTTCCTGGTATTATTAGTACTGAGTTAAAACACACTAAGATTACTATTAATGGGAAACCACCCTCAACATGCTCGTGGTATACAGACCTCCTAATCCGGGGGTAGACTGACCCACACAATTTTGTAATCTTTCAATAGCTTAGGTCAAACCGAATACCACCTTTATGGTTTTGGTGACTTTAACTACTGGCTGGGATGCAATACAGATATATCAACCACCATGTTGGAAGGCTCTTTGAATAATATGGATTTCGAGCAATTTGTCAGAGTCCCGACTCATAGTAAGGGGAACACATTAGAATGGGTGGCTACTCACAACATTAAAACAATAGACCTAGAAGTCCTGCCTTGCCCCAGATCAGATCACTCTTTTGTTCATTTTACAATAGTGAGTGATAAGCCTAAAAGGACCAGAGTAAAAGAGAAGAACAATGGACCTCATTATGAGACAGGTATCATTATTTTTTTCTGGCGCATGCGAATGGCAATTACTGGGTCATTACGGCCCGCCAGACCCGGTAATTTCCCATTCGCGGTGGCGGAACAAAATGCTCCTCGTTCCCATTGAGCCCCATAGGTCTCAATGGGAATGGGGAGGTTGGATGCACCAGCAACATTTTTGAATGGTGCCGGGGCATCCGACATGCTCTGCTCACGGGTGTCGGTTCCCCCACCAGGTCAGCTTGCAAGTGGACTGGAGGGTGTATCAGGGACCTGTGAGACTCCGAGGTAGACCAGGCAGCCAGTTGGCAAGCTGTAAAGAAGAGGAGGGATAGAGGAAGAGGGAAGGAAGAGGAGAATAGAAAGGTGTTGAGCAGTTTCTGGAACTTTAGAAGATCAGGCTCAAGACGGAGGGCGGCAGGGAGGCTATTCTCAAGGGAGGCACCTGCTGATGATGGGGCTCTCCCTCCAAATCTATGCTTGGAGAACCGGCTCACTCGCAGAATTTTGGAGGTAGATGAGCAGAGGGCTCATGAGGGACAGTGTTTAGGTAGGTAGTGTTGCATGTAGGTAGGTCCCAGGCCCCAGAAAGCCTTGTGAATAATGCAGAAGGTCTTGAACTTGATCCTTGCAGCCACGGTGAGCCAGTGAAGGGATTTCAGCACCACAGAGATGCGATCCCTGGGCTTGAGGCCAAGGATAAGTCTTGCCGTTCTGTCCTGCATGAGTTGCAGAGAGTGCAGGGCAGAAGAAGGGAGGTTGAGGAAGGGAAGAGGCTGTTGCAATATTCCAGCCTAGAGAGAACCAGGGCTCTTGAGACAGTGAGACACTGGGGGAAGGTGAGAATGCCTCCTTTGCAGAAAATCGTGTGCCAGGGGGGCTTAAGAATGCATGGATCACACCATTATTAAAGAGACCTGGACTGTCTCCTAAATCGGCAGCCAATTACCGGTCTATCAACAACTCTCCATTTCTTTTAAAAATGTTAGTTTTCCTGGCTTACATCCATATATCTGCTCATTTACATGAACACATGATTTTAAACAAATGGCAATCAAGTTTTAGGCAGGGTCATGGAACGGACCTTAAATCCAGGCTCCTAGACTCCATGGATAAAGGTCAAACCACCTTGCTCATTTGGTTGAATCTGTCTGCAGCTTTCGACCTGGTGGAACATGCATTAGTGGTCACTAGGTTGAAGGAAGTCGCTCACTTCTCAGATAACACTGCTCTCTGGATCACCTCTTTTCTGAGTGACAGAGTGTGCGGTAAGGACACTGAAGCTATACCAATGCCTTTACTACACAGTGTACCACAGGGTACTTGTCACCCTGCCTATACAATTACTTTACTGTTCCTTTTTTTAACATTCTCAAATTGTGTGGCTTTTACTAATTATGCTGATGGCACTTAATGTGTCATTCCGCTAACAGGTATATTTCAGGAGGATGAAAGTACCATTAACAAGGTCTATGACCTTATACAGACATGGATGATACAGAATGGGCTAGCACTTAACAAAGAAAAAACAGAGCTGATGGTAGTAGGGACTGAGAATAAAATAAGGAATTTAGGGCCTGACTATGAGTGTTTTTCTATCGCAGGGTGTGATACCATGACAAAGAAGAAAGAAAAAAATGAGGTGTCGTACTAGACCAGAATTTGAACATGAAAGCTCATGTGAGCAGCTAGCTTCTTCATCAGCCTACTATATTTGCAAAAGAATAATAGCAAGGTCTATTGTGGGGTCAAAGATAGACTACTGCAATAGTCTGCTATTTGGCATCCCCAAATCAGAATGCAGCCTCCTCCAAGTCATTCAAAATAGAGCAGTGAGAGTTGTCACCGGACTTAAATAGAAAGATCACATCTCGGACAACATACATGGTTTACACTTGCTCCGAGTGGAGGCCAGGATTCATTATCGTCTACTTTTAATTACCCACAAGTGCCGTGCCGGATCCATGCCAGTTTATCTGAGTGAGGCATTATCTGAGAAACATAGGGCTAGGCTCCTCAGGTCTAACAATACCAATCAGCTAAAGATGCCAGCCTGCAAATCCAGCAAGGCTATGACCTGTGCATTTGCTATAGCTGCACCCAGGGCATGGAATGCCCTTTCCGCCCGACCTTAGAGAAATGAGCTCAACAGAAGTTTTCAGAAAGAGGCTTAACACCTTGTTTTTTTTATGACTGCTAAGAACCTAAAATCCAGGATCAGTGTATATAGACAGTGTACCTCGCTCTCCACGGGAATGTTCCTCTTTTTTGTCTGTCTTGTGTGCTCTGTCTCAGTTTATGTGGGCCCGTAAACCTCAGGGTTCTTGGTGTGCATTACAAATAGAATAAAGTAAAGTAATATAAAAAGCACTTTAGGTGTTATATCAAGGGGCAAAGTAAACTCATTCCAAGGACCCTTAAAGCAGGCTTGCTTTTGACCAATGGCATGTAGTCCATTGCCATTTAGAAACAATCACCTATAGACTATTGATCCCCACTCCTTCTTTGATTCAATCTTGAGCAAAAACCTGAGGAAGAATTAATTGGACCTCTGTTGGGAAAGTTGATCTTTTCAAAGCCCTCCCCTAATGAGGTGAGGGCATAGTATCCAAGGCAGAGGTGAGCGCTGTCTAGTATCCATCCCCCGGGCGCATTGTGGGAGAACTGTTGCTGGGACAAGACTTGCCAGTCACAATGCCAATCACAATGCCATTCACAATGGTACCCAGGACGTCACTATGTTGAAGGACACCTGCAGTTGTGTGCCAGTCTCCCCCTTGTTTGGAAGACAGAGACTAATGTTATACTTGAGTCCCTGAATTGAGACTCGCTGCAACCTGAGAATCAAGATAACCAAGATCTCTATATTTTGGCCATCAAACCAATTCGAACTGTGAGCATTTTTGACTGCATCGAATCAACAGGCCCATCCGGTACTGCCTTTGACACTCACCCACTCTTTTAATGGCTGAGCTGCACATTCAAACCTGTTAGCCACGCAACCCACTAGCTGAGCGTGTCATTGCCTTTACTTGAACTACAAGCTCTTTGTTGCATCTGCTGCCTTCGAACCACTGCTCGCCCCATCATCCATCTTGACTAGCAATCAACATTGCCAGTTGAACCTGCCATAGTGGATCATCAAGCCCTGACCATCACATGCCACATTGAACCGCTCAGACCTAACAGCGCAGCCAGCCTCCACAATCTTTGCAGTCAAGCCGATACTGGAGGCTCTCATGATTGGCAGCACCTTGAGTGCTTCGTCAAACCAGTGTTGTAGAGCAGCACATCCAGTCACCAGCATGTTCACAGTTCAACCAACTGTTGAACCGACCCTGGTGGACCTCACAATTCACACTTCTTCAAGAATAGGGATCTTGAACTAAAAAATAAGGACCTTGAACTCAAGAACCAGGACACTGAATGTCAGAGAATCCAGCTAGAGAAAGATAGAGTGGAGACTTCAGCGAAACCCAGTGAGAGTGTCAGGTCCCCAGCAACTACATTTATGAAAGATTTGGTTGGTGTGTTTGTGGAGGGTTCTGATATCCTCCAATGGATTGAAGCGTTTGAAATGGCTTGTGCAACATGATGTTGACAAAAGAGATTGGGCTAAGTGTTTGTTAAGCAGAGTGCCTCAAACTGGGTATGCCTGTATTCTGAAGCTGAGTGTGGAAGAAAGGGGTCAGTATGAGTGTATGAAGTCTGCTTTGATTGCCTTTTGGCAAGACACCTACCCAATACCTTAAAAGGTTCAGGGATTTTAAGAAAATAGGGAATGTGTCTTGGGCTGACTGGGTGAGTGCTGCACACATGAACATGATGGGGTGTATTGATGGTTACAAGGTGAAAACGTTTGTTGAATTGTCCCACCTGTTGTTTTTTGAGCATTTTTCTGAAGCCTGTTCACCGGAGCTGCATCAGTATGTTGCTGACCAAAACCTTTTGGATCCTTTTAAGCTGGCTAGGCTGGCTGACAAGTGGGTCTCCCACTGGGTGTCCCCTAAGGACTCCAGTGGGAAGGACAAGGACAAAGAAAAGGGGGCCTCTCAGAAAGCTGAGGAGTCCTAGAAGCAATCACGGTCGGGTAAACCTAAACCCTCCTCTCCTAAAACCCAAAAATCTAGCGGGGATAAGTCATCTGTGGGTGGGAATAAGAGTAGTGGTCCACCGGCTGCAAAGCAGGCTCCCAGTGGTTCCAGTACCATACCCCGCACTCCCGGCACTTGTTGGGATTGTGGGGCTCTGGATCACAAGAGGGGTGACTCCAAGTGTAAAGGTAAGGCACTTGGAGTACAGGCGGTCAACCTGACCTACCCTTACCCCATGTCTGAGGTGGAGGCCACTGTCCTCCCCTCCTCTACAGGGATCACATTTGGTGCTCCTGTAGAGATTTCCTTAGTGTCCCTTGGGACCTGGGACCAGTACGCGGAAGTACTGGTGACTATCCCACAGAACACCCATAGATTTTTGAGAAGTGACCTCCTGAATGGCCAGCCTTCTACTGGTTTGAGAGGCACTTGGGCAAGCATGTTAGTGGTGGATAGGACCCTGCTCAAGCCAGAGGACTATGTAGGTGCGCCTCTGAGAACCACCAGGTTAGCTGGTGGGCCTCCCAAATTATCGACTGTAGCCTTAGTCACACTCATAATTGGAGACAAGACAGCAAAGCTTCCTGTCCTGGTTCAGGACAATGTCCCTGCTAACATTCTGTTAGGTAATGATCTAGTAGAGTTGGGGTTGTTCTCGGATGGTCTTCACATGACTGCTGCTGCGGTCACTAGGTCACAGGTGACAGAGGGTCTGGCTGTGAGTCAGGTACCAGAGCCAAAGTCGAGGCCTAAGGCAAGACGAAGGAAGAACAAGAAAGTCGCCTCTGTGGAGGGAGCTCCTTCTCTTCCTACTGCTCCTACAGCACCCATTGGGATCCATGCTCCGGACGGGCTGGGTCCATTGGTAAACCCTGTCTCAACTGCTGTGGGAGAAGAGCCAGAAGACTCTCCTGTGGGAGAGGTTCTTAACCCGCAGGATCATCCCGATCTTCAATGCTTGTTAGCTGAAGGCTGACCCTCCCGGGCAGACTTCTGTAAGGGACAGAGAGAGTGCCACTCTCTCGAGGGTCTGAGGAAACAGGCTCTGTCCCAGGCACAAGGAGAAGTGCCTAGGACATTCTGGATTTATTGGGAGGGTGAGCTCCTTGTTATTGAGCCCACTAAGCCTGAACCTGGTGCCCTCAAGAGGTTGGTGGTACCCCAGGTTTACAGGCCCTTCCTACTGCAGTTGGCGCATGAGGTGCACTTAGCTGGTCATCTTGGTACCAAGAAGACTACGAAGAGGCTCTCTGCCCCTTTCTACTGGCCTCGGATGGGAGTAGAAGTGGAGTCCCACTGCAGGACCTGCCCAACTTGTAAGTTGTCTGGCAAGAATGGAGGCAGTGTCATTGCCCCACTGCAGCCATTACCAGTGGTCGGCACACCATTTGAGAGGGTGGGCATTGACATTGTCGGTCCCCTGGACCCTCCCACTTCAGGTGGACATCGGTTCATCCTGGTCTTGGTAAATCATGCCACCAGGTACCTTGAGGCTATACCCCTTCGGACTGTAACTGCCAAGGTGGTTGCCAGGGCTCTCCTGGGCATTTTCACCCGTGTTGGATTCCCTAAGGAGGTTGTCTCTGACAGAGGATCCAACTTCATGTCTAGTTACATGAAAACCATGTGGCAAGAGTGCGGAGTAACCTACAAGTTCTCCTCCTCTTACCATCCCCAGACCAATGGTCTGGTTGAGAGATTTAATAAAACTCTCAATGGCATGATAGGTGCTTTGGAAGAGCCCCTAAGGAGGAAATGGGATCTCCTCGTGCCATGCCTGCTGTTTGCTTACAGAGAGGTACCTCAAGAGGGTGTTGGTTTCAGCCCCTTTGAGTTACTCTTTGGACATCCTGTGAGGGGGCCCCTTGCCTTGATCTGAGAAGGTTTGGAAGCCACCCCTCCCGGTCCCACCAAGCAAGTGGGGGACTATGTGCTAGGCCTCAGAAGGAGGATGACACAGATGATGGGTCAGGCAACAGCGAATCTCAAGGCCAGCCAGGAACTGAACAAGTACTGGCATGACCTTAAAGCGTCACAAGTGGATTGTACTCCGGGACAGGAGATCCTCGTGATGGAGCCCACCAAGCCTCGGGCATTGGCAGATAAATGGACTGGACCCTTCAGGATAATCTCCAAGAGGGAGCCTCTGGGGTAGCCCCCCATGTATTCCATGTTAACAGGCTCAAGCCTTTCCACCGGCGAGCAGACGTCCCATGTCTCTTGCTAGCTTCAGAGCAAGAAGAGGATGAGAGTGAGCCCCTTCCTGATTTTCTGTATAGCAACCCTCAGGATGGCTCAGTGGAGGGAGTGCATCTCTCTCCCTAGATTTGACAACAGAGCAGCAGGGGGCCTGCAGGGCTTTGCTTCAGCAGTATGCCTCTCTGTTTTCACTGACACCAGGCCTTGGTGTAAGCACGAGATTGACACTGGTGACAGCGTGCCTGTCAAAATCAAGAGCTACCGTATGTCAGATACTGTTAAGAACCACATCCAGGCTGAGGTCGCCAAGATGTTGGATCTGGGTGTTATTGAACCCTCAACCAGTTCCTGGTCCAGTCCCGTGGTCCTTGTCCCCAAGGCAAGTTCCCAGGCAGGTACCAAGGATTGGAGGTTCTGTGTGGACTACAGCGGGGTCAATGCCGTCACCAAAACTGATGCACACCCATTGCCCCGGGCTGATGAGCTTGTGGACACCATAGGTGCTGCCAAATTTGTGAGCACCTTTGACCTTACCTCAGGCTGTTGGCAAATAGCTCTGATGGACCATGCCAAGGAAAAGACAGCGTTCTCAACACCAGAGGGACTCTACCAGTTTAGGGTCATGCCTTTTGGGCTGAAGAATGCCCCTGCCACCTTGCAGAGATTGGTCAACCATGCGCTCAGTGGGCTGGAAGCCTTTTGTGTGGCTTACTTAGACAACATTGCCGTCTACAGTTCCACTTGGGAAGAGCATTTGACACATCTGGGTAAGGTGTTGAAGGCCTTGAAAAGAGCTAACCTCACTATCAAGGCCACCAAGTGCCAGATAGCTCAGGGGAAAGTCACATATCTTGGTCATGAGGTAGAAGGGGGGGGGGTCGAATCCAACCACTCCCCAGTAAGGTACAGGATGTACAGGACTGGGAGACTCCCACTACTCAAACCCAGGTGAGAGCCTTTTTGGGCCTCACTGAGTATTATCGCAATTTCATGGCGGACTATGGAACCATAGCTGCACCACTGACAGCTCTAACTTCACCCAAACACCTAGGAAGGTTAATTGGACTGAAGGATAGCTCGAGCAGCAACGTGCTCGCCTTGGAAACAAGACGACATGAAGCAACACAGGTTCGATCCCCGTGTCCGCGCTTAGAAACCTCTGGTTATTAAGCGCGATATAAATACACAACTAAGACATATTCCTGTAACAGCGCCTCTATGCCCCCGGGCTGTGTGAGCGCTTTAAAAATTCAAATAAATAAAAATAAATGAAGACTGTCAGAGGGCCTTTGATGGCTTGAAAGAAAGTCTGTGTAGGGCACCTGTGTTGTGTGCACACCTGACTACAGCCACCCTTTATCGTCCAGACGGATGCCTGCGACACTGGAATTGGAGTGTCTTGTCCCAGTTAGATGACAAAGGGAGGGAACATCCTATCATCTTCATCAGTAGACAACTCAAGGGTAGAGAATTTAGGTGCACTACTGTTCAGAAGGAATGTTTCAGTACTGTTTGAAGCCTTAGGCGTTTTAAGCCCTACCTTAGGGGGTCTACCTTCAAGGTCCAAACAGATCATAAGCCCCTGAAGTGGCTTATGCAGATGAAGGGTGAAAACCCAAAACTCCTCAGGCGGTCCATTAGTCTGCAAGGGCTAGACTTCACCATAGAGCACAGACCAGGGAAGAGTCACAATAATGCAGATGGCCTTTCCAGAAGGTATGTTGACTGTCTGGATGAGGGTATCTATCCCGTGGGAGATTAGGCACCCTCCACCTCAATCTGGGGGGGCGACTGTGATGCTGGAAATGCATCAGAGGGACAGGGCCTCCGTATCCTTGTCCTTTACTGCCTTTTTATCATGTGTTCTGTCATGTTTTCCACACAGGAGTTCATGTGGGACTCCTGGCGGTGCAGCTCTCTCTCTTTTGGTTTGGTGAACAGACCCATGGGATACCCTTACAGCACCCATGGGTGGGGTGTACAACCCTGTACCCCTAGTGTATGTTCTTGGGCACCTGTGGGTGGTCCGCAGAGCAGGGTATGGGCTGGTGGCAGCTCCATGCTGAATTTGACAGGTGCTCTGAGTATCCTCCGTTTGGGATACCCAGGCCCTGCCATTGGAATCAGTTGATTCCTGATGGAAAACAAGATGGCCCCTGTGGCCTCTTGCTTTCTGTTGCCGGTTACCTTGTTTTCCCAAAGTCATGGGAAGCCCTGACTCTGTCCCTTCCCCCTGACTGGCTGTTGGGTGGAAGTTCCATATATGGTGTTGTTGTGAAGTCCAGTATAGACTGGCTGGAGCCTTCCCAGTGACTGTATGTTGTGGGTACGCCCTGTGGGCGGGACCTGGGTGAATGGAGTGTGTGACCAATATGCACTTCTTGTTGTGGCTGTCTGGTTTCTGGTATGAGATCAAAGACTTAGACAGCCCTGCCCGAAACTGGCCTGAATGCAGTGTGTAGTGTTGAATGGCTGGGTACTTGTCCCAATCCACATTCCTTGTTGTGAGTGTATGAGAGGGAGGAGGATGGCCTGAATGCACTGTGTGCCTGATTGGCTGACTGACTGCATGAATGCCCTTCTGTATGATTGGCTGCTGCGTGTGACCCAGCAGTGTGGATGAGAGACAGGATAGTATATCTGGGGACCTCTCACCACTGGAAATTGTTCAGAAGCTGTGTCTACACTTGAAGAGTAACTGGAACTCCTGATCCTCGATGCCCAGCTGGAAGAAGAAGACTTGCTGTTGCATTTGCTTTGACCTGATCTGAAAGCTGCCGAATTCGTCAAAGACTGATCTGAGAGAGGACCTGGTAAGGCGCCCTCTTCCCGTGCTCCGAGGGACCATCGAGCACCGCTAACCTTTGCCGAAGCTCCGTGGAAGTCAGACCCTCGAAAGGCTGCCGACCCGAGACAGGACCGCTGAGGAGAACGAAGCAAAGCACCCGGACTTCGCCGCTGTCGAAGTCTATTGCCATTGAACTTCGCTACTGTCGAAGTCTATTGCCGTCGACCAGGGTTCGCAGGTTTGTGTAACCGCTGGAGACCCATCGAAGTTGTGTTGCCCAGCCGTGGGGACCACTTAACGCCGTGCCTCCGACGACCAGAGCCGTCCGCTCCTTTGCCTAAGAACATTTGAATCGAAGGACTCCCTTGTCCGCAACGTCGACTGCTTTGTCCCGCCAGAGAAAATCGAGGACGACCAACGCGCCGAGGAGAATCCGCTAGTGGGTTTCCCACCATCTGAAGGCCACAAAGACTTAGACAACTCGACCCCTTGCTGGGCCAGAGTCCTTCTGAAACTCTTTGCGGTCCTGTACAATCAATCGCTGAGGTGCCCCGCACACCTCATCCTCGCAGGACGTCGCTGACGAGCACCGCCTGGATCGACGCCGTGGTCTCAGCACCCTTGAACTTCTCATTGCCACCGTCGACGACAAGTTCACCATCTTCGACGTCTCTCGACGATCCGTGGCTCCTGCTTTAAAGGAAGTCACTCAAGAAGGATCCTTCGACGCGTCTTCGAAGAACTCTACTCCACCAGGTACATTGGGGGGTAAAACATTATAGGAGAGAACAAGACTATTGAGCAATATATGGACTGGGCTTGTGCTATTTATCTTTATTTTACAGGTTGCCCTGGTTGGGGGATCTCCACACAGAACTTTGTCTATCGGTAGGGGCCAGTATTCTGCCTATTGTTTCAACCATCTTGCTTTCCTTCCTATCTCTATTGCTGGTTTCCTCGTTATTGGTCTGTGTGAAATTTTAACCGTACAGTTGATGCACTTTAATGAGATTTGATAACATTGGTGGTACCACTTTAGAATTGTATATATTTGTCAATGTTGTTTTCCGAGTACAAAGTGCGTTATTGTGATCGTGTACATACCTTTGAATATTAATTATATAAAGACTGTGTTTTCAGTAATACAGTGTGTGGACATTCCTTTGTGGGGGTTCGGGGACTACACTGTACTTAAGAACCAGCCTGCATCACCTCCTGAGAAGCTAGGCCTTGATTGCTCGTCCATTGCTACCACAATAGAGAATCTTGGCTGGGTTCCTCTGTCCCTCTCCTCTACCATATAGAGAGCAGAAGTACAGGCACCCCCCACTGGTATCTTTACACCAGTAAAGGGGCAATAGGCTTGACTAGCTAAGGAGCAAAAGGCTCTGATGGGGCAAAGAAGGGAATAGCATTCATCAGCAGAGATAGCCCTTCTTCGGTATTAGTGTGAATATAGGAGGAGGGAGTGTGAGGAAGGTCAGGAGAAAGTCTATAATTTGGGTAATGATTGCAGCAAAGTATTCAGCGAGAGATTAACTGTGAGAGTGGAGTTGATAGTCATAAGCTTAGGAGGAGCGTGGAGTGAGTCTAGAGTGCCCTGTAGCCAGCGAGGATGGTTGGAGTGAGAATAACTGAGGGTGCAGTAGAAATCTGTTTTTCTCTTTCAAGAGAGGACTTGAGCGAGTTCAGGGCACAGAGATAGAGTTACAGGTCCTCCTGCAAGTGGATATGACTCCATTTGAACAGCAGTCGACGCATGTCTGAACGGAGACAGCGTATGAATGGGGTGACCCTTGGTTGAGGATACTGAGACTTAGGGTTAAAGGTTAGCAGTGGCCAGTGAAAGGAGAATGAGTCATATAGTAGGGACTGAAAGCTGTTTATGTTTATCTTTATGTTTATGTGCCCGCTTGGGGGTCCTGCTGTGAAATGGGGTGGTTTCATATGTGCCCCACCCTAATGCTACTCTACTTAAATAGGCAGAATGTGGCTACTAGTCAATGCCTTCTTGTGCTCAACAAGCAGCATTGCTACATTAGATATAAATAAATAAGTCAACATAAAAATACTTTATTATTAAAACATTAAACCATACAAATGCT
The DNA here is from genome assembly GCF_040938575.1 of Ambystoma mexicanum. NCBI lineage: Eukaryota > Metazoa > Chordata > Amphibia > Caudata > Ambystomatidae > Ambystoma > Ambystoma mexicanum. The sequence continues at coordinate 1,141,196,098 of NC_090931.1, read as the reverse complement.
GGTTTTCTCATATTTTCTATTAAAAAAATAGAGCCCGTTTCTTTGGTACATAAATCAATAAAGTTCGTCATTTGACGCATTTTTTTTAAAGCATTGGGTAAGAAACGTTCATAACCTAAGGCCCCTTACACATGTTCCTGCCTCTGTAAAACGTTTCCCGTTTTCTGTGCAGCAGCTTCCTCGTTTGAAGTGAAAGATCTGAATTCAGAACCCCTCCCCATATATCGCAGTTATTTTGAGCTCAAACCAGATGCTTGTAAAGTTAACGGGCTGCATTGAAGGGTAGCAGCTATTTCGGTGATTTATTCAGAGCATGAACAGTGCCATCGTGTCTGCAACAGCGAAACAAGTCATTGTGACGGAGATGCAGCATGGCAGTCTATGAACTCTCTCGGGGCTTCAACAATCCCTGGCAGCTTCCCAAAGTGCAAAGCATTCCCAGCTCGCACTTCTCATGGCCCTGTCTTCAGTGGCTAAAAGTGGACTAGTCCATTTCCACACAGCCGCCGAGTGAACGGTTCCTATGGCGACAAGAGAGTTCGAGGGAAACTACGAGAAGCCTCCCTGGCGAGACCCAAATCACACATTGCAATAAAATATTGTAATTCCAACACATCGCAATCAAAAATAACAAATACGTAAAATAATCAGTTAGATAAGAGAAACAAATAAATATACAATAAATGGACACAAAGAGACCAATGAAAACATTATTTTTATTTTGTTATTCTGCCTCAAGGATAAAAAGTCAATATAATGTATTTGGGTCTTTTGCAGCATTTCGTTTGCTTTAGAGGGACTTTAGGCGATGCACAAGATAAAGCTGAGTGTGCGTCACCTCATTGAAGTCCCAGGATATTGGCCCTCATTATAGGTTACCGGCAAACTGACCTACGATTTCGGGCGCCTTATATCCTGTAATTTCCGGGATGTTACAGGTGGCAGAAAGGGCGGTAAATCCCCATTGCATGGAGTCCTATGGGACTCCATGCAGGGGATTGCCGGCATTAGGCATTACCGGTGCCGGTAATACCAGCAGTTTTCTGCCGTTGGGGGCCTGATTTACCTCCATTCTCAAGGCTGGAGGTAAATGAGTGACCCTCACTGGCAAACGTGTAGTCTTGTGGTGTGGTAAAAGTGCCAGTCACGGAATAGCCAGCACTTTTACCGCCATTTTTTTCACAAACCGCAAAACTCATGATTAGGCCCAAAGTTAAAATGGTGGAAATGGGACAAAACACCCACTTCCCAAGAAGCTGTATATCCCTAAGCCATGAAATATCCCTTCCCGTCAGTCTGAATGAGATGACAGGACCAATGTGATTTTTATGATTGGTTATTTATAACGCACTTAATACCCAGCGGTTTCTAAGCGCGACCTGGGATCGAATCTGTGTTGCTTCGTGTCGTCTTGTTTCCAAGGCGAGCACGTTGCCGCTGAGCTATCCTCCCAGATATTTTGCGACATCTACATAAGACAGTGAATGAAAGAACCTCTCTGCCATGACCCACGTGCATTGGTATCAGGTAAAAATGTACCCATACATAATATCCCCATACATAATGTCACCGGGAAAAGCCATTTGCGACATTATATTTGGTGACATTATGGATGGGGATGGCCTCTGCTCCCTTTGAAAAAAGAAAAAAAAATTAGGGGTTGCGGGGGTGTTCCCCGCATGTTCAATGTAATAATGTCTCCGGATAAAACGGCAAAATTTTTGTCAGGAGACATTTTTGTGGGGATATTAATACATGGAACCCGTGCATTGAAGCTGGATCACCCCTGTCTCACATGACTTCTAAGACTGGCGCCTTGCCAATGAGCTAATTAATTGTACATAACATTTAGGTACAAAATACAGTGATAAACCATATAGATTAAGGTAGGCAGGTATTTAGTAGGGGTGTACCGAAGAGTGTATTTAAGTATTCGACCGAACACTGAATAGTTAGACAAGTATTCAGCCGAAGCCGAATATGAAGCCGAATAGGTGCCTTTTTAATAAATAAAGTTATACAGACAAGAAAAATACTTCATAAATTAAAAACATACTTTAAAATATGTATATGCAGTCTTTATTAAATTTCTTTTATTTGTCTATGGAAGATGTTTGTACAAATCTTGAAAGAAATACATTATCAGAAAATAAACTTTGTATTTTTGTGCATTCCTAGTTGTCGCCTCTTGGGCAGGGCCCAAGAAAGACTAGCCCAAACGTACAGTATGCATGTATGCAATCACTGTGAGGGGAGACTGGCACCTTTTGGGTCTGTCCCTCTTTAGCCTTCTGACTCCAGCAAGGCACTGAAACACAAAAGGAGTGATTATATCAGTTAGCACCCTGATGACTGCTAGGGTGCTACTGAATACAAACCTTTGGGATGCTAAAGCCATGCTGTCTGCCTATGGTACTGAGTGGGGATGAGGCATGTGAAAAATGTATTTTAAATTAATAGTATTTTTCTTTCTTTTTCAGGTGAGGTATGTTCATAGTGTTTTGGGGCATGGTAAAAGACACTAGACACAAATATATAGGGAACAAGGAATCCTCAATGTTTCTCAGCTGACCTTATAGGGAAGGATCAATGCTGATTTTCAGATCTTTAATTGACATGTGTGTGTTAACTTTACTGATTTGTTTCACTTGTACATCCATTTGGTTAATGTTTCTGAAATGTAAACTTGTGTCTCCTTGGGCCTCATCACGACCCTGGCGGTAAGTTACCGCCAGGGCCGTGACTTTACCGCCATGGCGCAAACTACGTTTACGCCATGGCGGTAAGGGGATTTACCGCCCCATTCCGACCTTGGCGGGGCGGTAAATCCCCAATCCCCATTTACCCTTCCCCATTCCAATTTTTGCCCCATAGGGCATAATGGGAGTGGGGATGGCGTTAATTACGCCACCGTAAATTACGGTGGCGTAATTAACACCAAGTTCCCTTACCGCCATGGTTTTTTACACCCGCTAAAAGCAGGTGTAAAAACCGCCATGGCGGAAAGGGAACTCGTAATTGGCGGAAAGGGGTTGGCGCAGCTAACGCTGCCGCAAACCCCTTTCCGCCAGGGTCGTAATGAGGCCGTGTCTTTATTAGACAAATATCCCTCTTTTTTTGTGTTGGTGCTTTTTGGTAGCATGAGCCACCAAACCTCGTCACAACATTGCCACAAGAAGAAAGGGCTGCCAAGAAGCAGTCTTATGGTTGGCATGACAACTGGAAATGCTGTGCCATACAATTGTCAATTCACAAAGTGTTAATTTTGTTGTGCTACTGGGATGTAATCCAATAGTGGCTTGGTTAACGTATTTTCTCCCAATCAGGAGTACTGTCACATGTCACGTGTCTGTGTGACTCTGGAAGCTGAAACTGCATAGCGATCTGATCTCTTTTCAAGACACAGGACAGCCTCCTTGCGACTGAGGGTGGCCAGCGAGCTTGTCATTCTCCGTGAGATGTTTCCCGTGCCCTTTGTTTACTTTTTATGTCCTTGTGGAAGGGTGATATATTGTAGCTGCTGGTAGCCTTAAACAAAGGTGTGCGCTTGCTTGCTCGGCGTAACAAAGCCTTTCCCCAGCAAGGGTTGCAGCATCAGTCCAGGCATCAGCTGTGGGCTGTGGGTTGGGTTCCAGGCTTTGCTCTTGCCAGCGCCTCTGCGCTGGAATCTGAGAGAGAGCGCAGCCTGTTGCAATCAGCCAGCCAAGTGGTTACAATTGTGTTGCTGTAATAGGATTTCAGAACGGTAAATCAGTGTGCCAGTTAGTGAGAGATAGGGAGCAGGCACTACAGTACCATTGCAAGCTCCATTTGACTTGGAGGAAGACCCTCTTCCCCGAATCGCAACTTGATTTCCCTGTATTTTCTTTTTCCCCAGCTCCTCCCCCATTCGTTCCCACACTCAAGTCACTGTCTAATGATGACACCTCTTATTTCGACGGACCGGTGAAAAATGTGCGGGTGTTATCCTCACTGTGACAGCTGCGCCCTCCATGTTTTTCGGGCCGAGTTTTGCCATTTGTTTTTTTTTTTTGTTTAGCGAGGCTTTGGGGACCCTATTTCTGTTTAACTTTTATGAAAGCTGTCACTGGTTGGGGGAAGGTAATGTGGTACCACTGGCCTTCCTGCTTGTTTTTGGAGGAGCTGCTTGTGTCAGTACATGTGTTCTCTCGCTCGGCTGAAGCTCTACGTTTTACATTGAGTTTAGTATTCCGCAAACATATTTACACATTTCTTTATCCTTTCAACTGCAGTGAAATCAAAATGGTGATTTTGGATTGTGGTGGTATCTGTGTTGTAATCTGAGTGCCAACTGAGGGGCCGGAATGCAGGGAAGTGGAGAAGGAGAGCACATGGGCAGTCACTGTGCACCTTAAGGCAGGTGCATCTGTGCTGGAGATTGTACCCGGGCAGGCAATTGTATCGGTATTTTTTTATTTATTTTTTTATTTGTTTTTTTACAAACCTTTAAAAAGAAGACAGATTTACAGAACTTTCAATACAAAAAAAAGGAAAAGAAAAACACAACCCACATCTCTTAGAATCTTAGTACATGTGTTTGGTCCCCGCACACGTCAACAGGACCAAATCTCAAGCCGTCTTGCCCGTCTGAGCAGCCAACGTGGCATGTAGACAATCTTTAACTGCCCGAAGAAAGGAGACCAAAGCATACAACACAGGTCTATTTCACCCGTCAAACAGGGCTTTCCACCAATCGTCTCGGGTTAAGAATTGAAAGTTCTTTTTGACTGTGCCAAAAATGCTATTTCTTTCTTGCTCTAGACCGGAGCATGACATTGTCAGATGTTTGAGCGTTTCGTTTGAGGTGTTACAAAAGCGACAATTAAGGTCTGACTCAGATGATTAGGACCAATAGCAGAGCCGTTCCTTAGTCGGCAGAACATTTAGCCTAAACTGCAAGTATAATGATCGCATCCACTTGTCCGGGAAGCAAGACAAGTATGCCGGAACGCAGCCATAGGCTCTTGCCTCTCCAGGGGCTTCTTGCGTAGTTCTTGATGTTGCTCTTTGGTTACAGGTGTTAATCCAATCGTTTCTCCAGAGCTTCAATTTAGCAGCATCAGGATTTTCGAGCAACATTTGTGTCGTGATGTCGTATGAGGTGAGAACCGCATGACATAGCTCATTCCATTGATACAGGATTGTAGGCGCTTTCTCGGTCTCTGTATTATGGAGAATTGCAATTTGGGGCGTCGGATTCGTTAGTTTTAGTTTCCTAAAGAGATTTAGAAGATTCCAGGCAACCCTCGCTTGCATAGAAATGTACCCAAGCTCATATCTAACACAGGCCGTTGAAGTACCTTTGGGAAGGTGTAGGACTTTAGACCAAAAGATGTTTTCGAGCGAGTTCCACACTTCATTCCCGCAACCAAAAGCATTTTCACCGGCGTAGATCAGTGAGGGAACCACCTTCTGCTGGAAAAAATTTAGCATCGGTTTTAGGGAAAATGTTCCAAATTTTTTGTTAATTAGAGACGCTTGACATGCCAGTTGTCGGCATTTTCTTTTTACTGCTTCAACCCATGGTGCGTCATTTCGGCTCGCACTTATTCGCATCCCTAAGTAGCAGGTGTTTAGCACACGCCCAATGGGTTCTTTATCCAGGTACCATTTGAATTTTTGCCTATTTGTTTTCGGGCCTTGCAGTTTTTCAAAGACGATGATTTCGCATTTCCCCCTGTTATTCAGGCCGTTCTCTGTTAGATATTTTTCAACAGCAATTAGTTTACGTTGTAGACCTATAGGTGTTGAGTCTAACAGAATGATGTCATCCGCGTAAACTAGATAGTCAACATGAGAACCATGAATTTTGGGTGGAAACGTGCGTAAGCCATCAAAGACGTCTTTGATATCTGATATAAACAGATTGAAAATACTTGCTGCTAAAGGGCAGCCTTGTTTTACGCCTCTAGAGGTGTCAATAGGAGCTGATAAATTGCCCTTTTGGTCCAGTCGAACTCTGATTGAGGTGTTTGTGTGAAGTTCGCGGATGGCAGCCAACAGGCTAGATGGACAGTTCCATTTGGACATTTTTCCCCATAGTAGCTCTATGTTTATACTATCAAACGCCTGGGATAAGTCTATCAGCGCAAGATAGATCTTAGAGTTTGATCGAAGGGCTTCCATCTTCATTAGGTTTAACAAAAGGAGATTAACGCAGCAGCCCACACCCTTAACAAAACCTGTCTGTCTGGGATCTACCCGATGGCTATTTGTAGACCACTCCAGCAGTTTTTGTTGGAGAAGGGTGGCATACACCTTTCCCAGCACATCAAGGAGTGCGATTGGTCTGTAGTTCTTAGGGTTTCTGCGATCTCCTTTTTTAAATATTGGAATAATCACTCCAGATTTCCATGAGTTACGGGTCTTACAGCACTCAATAATCCTGTTAAACAGCAATTCACAGAAGGCGGCCCATTGTTCTGGCTGGTGCTTAATCGTAAAGTTTGTTAGCCCGTCTGGGCCTGGAGCTCTAGAGTCATGCACATTCTTAATGACTCTCCGATGTCCTCATATTCAAATGCGAGATCCCAGTGTGATAGGTTTGGAGGTTCCCAGTCGTAAGTGTGGTTACCCTTGCGAAAGAGATCAGCATAAAAGGCTATCCACTCGGACTCAAGCACCAGATTGGCCTGAAGGGCGTGTTGTGGAGCAAGATTGTCATTTATGAGTCTCCAATAATCTGCTGAATTAGAGGACTCCATTTTTGACAGCATAAGCTCTGCATCGTTTTGCATCATAATTGCCTTGTGAGACTTGAGCCAGTTCTTATAGCCCTGTTTAAACTTTCGTGCTTGAATGCTGTCATCTATGGGGGATTGTTTTCGTGCCATTCTCAGCTGCCAGCGTAGATGGCGTTTTCGTTGTTGCACCTTTAGATCGAATTTGTGTTTAGGTATGAATTGGTCATTTCTTAAATTGTTCTTCTGTTCTTGGTATTGCGTCAGAAGATGAACATACTCCAGAGATTCGAAGGACTGAAAGCCCGTCAAGATGTGACTCACCTCACTTGAGTCAAGATTTAGACGAATCCGGCCAGTTCCTGTTCTAACGGAATAGGCCCATCGATCCTGGGAAGGTCGAACGTTTGAAGCAAATTTTAGAACCACCATGTCGTGATCGCTGTGGTTCATTTTTGTAACAGCGAAACTGTTGGTTCTCATGTGGATCTTTCCAGATACAAGAATGTAGTCAAGTGTGGAACTTTGTTCCCCTCTTCTCCAGGTCGGAGCCGCCGGAATATCTCCCGGAGTTTGGCCATTTAACATCGTCAGCTCACGTAACTCCATTTCCAGGCACCACTGAGTTGTCAGTTGATGTTCCAGGTTGTTGACTCTTTTCTTATTGCCAGGTAAGTTTAAATGGCTAAAACAGTCGATGTTAAGGTCACCACAGATGATCAGGTCGTGTTGCAGGCCGGATTCCATGAGGTTGTCAAGCGCCATTGTAACTTCATCTATGAAGTGTTTAGCTTCGGTGGCCCCATGGTTCCAGTAAAGGTTAAAGATGCAAAGATTTAAAGCCCAGCCATCGACTGCCCCTCCAATACCAACCTTTACCACTTGGATAAAGGGGGAGATGTTGGCAGAACTCAAAATCCGGAGGCCTGAGTTGATCTTGACTGCCACCAGGAGACCAGCCATAGGTCTGCCCTTGGTCTGTTTAATTGCAGGGTTATGGGCAATTTCAAAGCCCTCCAGAATTGGTCTTTCACACAGCCACGTCTCCTGTAGGCAAACACGATCCAATTCAGCAGTCCAGGCAGTATTAAACAGGTGTCTGAAACCCCTGGTGTTCCACGATCCTAGAGTGTAATTTTTGCATGAGGTAGGGGCCTGATGTTAGCATGACTGACCGTTGTTTAAAGTTTCTGCAACCCAGGACCAGTCATTTTCATTCGCTGTTTGCGGCAAGCAATGGTCGATCGACTCTGCTTTGGAGGGTGCTGGATTTGCTCCTTGGATTGTTATCCTTATACTATTATTACTAGTTGGCTCAAACGGTGTCTTCTAGTTGTTAAATGCAAGACATTGTGAGTTTGCGAGGGAAGTTGGTTTAGTAAATTCGCTCGTCCTTAACATATAAACTGCCATATTGTGCACTTCTTTCATTACACTAGTTGAAGCACGAGTCGGTGCTAGGGAGATGTCAAAACCCAGCGACAATAGCACCGGACCAGCTTGAAGAAGTGTATCAACTATGAGTTTGGACTGAACTTGTAAAATGACTGCATCGTTTTTGGTGTCGTTGAAGAATTCCACGATTTTTAAGTCTCCAGATTCTATTGCTCTGAGGCTTGGTACAAGATGGCATAGCCACAAGACGTTGTGGCGGTTCATGATTAGATTGTCTGCAGAGTCAATACGTTCCAAAAGCACTTGGTGGAGCAACGATTCTTTTTTTTTGGAGTGACTGATAGTGTTCGAGTCGTTTGGTGGATTCTTTCTAATTGTCGGTCTTGTTGGTAGACTCCCATTTGACTTGGGTTGCAAGGACGTGGGCACTAGAGGGTCCTTTGAGTGTTTGTTTGAGGAGTCCAACATGGCAGACACAAACAGTGGCAGCTTTCCATGACAGTCCAACACTGTCTGAGCCCTGGGCTCATCAAGTTGGCAAGTCAAGTTTTTGGATAGTGTTGACATCTTGCAACGTTTTTCATCCAACGTCATGAACATCTTCTTTTGGCAATCCGAGCCGTCTGATGAGGCCGTTGTGGGCTGCTTGACTTCGCACAATGTTACCACTCTGTTTGATAGCTGAGATGGTGCGTAAGAGTGAGGCATGTTTGGGCATGGGGGTTTTGCAACAGGAACAACGTTGCTGTCCGCGTTTGGACAAGCTGGTGCCAGGGGAACAGAGATGTTGTCAACAAGCTCGGCCACTTTAGCGGGGCTGCCATGCTGGGGGTTTGTTTCTCCTACCCCACCCACGTCTTCAGCCACTACGTCCTCATATACTGACATGTTCAGCAGGTCTTCAGGTATGTCGCATGAGTTGGTTTTCGATCCAGTCGATTGGTCCAGCTCGATGACAACTTCTTTAGTCTGGAGTTCCGACTCACCACTTATTTCTTTCATAAAGGTTTTGTTGACAGTTACATTAACTGTTTTTAGGTTTCTCAGGAATTTCCTTGAATCATTGCCTCGTTTCGTTTTTTTCAAGGGCATATTTTTTGATTTTTTCTGCTTGTTGCCTCTACAATTTTCTGCTCTGGGTCCAGCTGTTGGAACGTTCTTAGAAGATTTAAAAATGTCGAAGACTGCTGAGGCAGCACTGATCACCTCTTTGTGTGCAGGTTCGAGCTCCTCACCAACCAAATCTGGATTTTGAATCTGGGCCGAGGAGGAAGCCGTTTGAGGATCTAAGAGAGCCAGGTTTCCTGCAGCTTGACTTGCCGAAAGAATATCATGGAAATGTGTGGGATTGCTTTTGTTTAATCCGGCCGACATTGGAGGATCATCGATTATTTGGGCTCCAGATTGGCTGACAGCATTGTCAGACACCGAGGAGGGCAGATCTTGAAGGCGTGAAGAGAAAGCTTTTTCAGCTGTGACCGGCAAAACATCATTGTTACTGTGTGCAGTTGCAGTGGCCGCCAAAGGCAGAGCGCAAGAGGCCTCAGCCAAGCAACTTTGGGGACCAGATATCGACTGATGTAGGTCACAAGAGACCCCGTTTCCTCTAACATCCAGGGCACCATTGCAAGGGCAATTTACTGGCTTTTGTTGAAAAAGGTTAAGCGCTTGTTTCGCCACCTCTGCCAATAATTTCTTGTCCAAGTTGGCGTTTTTGTTACAGTCCATTAGAGACCCCATTGCCAGCTCAGCCTTGTTATTGGTATTCAGTATTGTGTCCATGTGGGTCATATGCGTGTTATCAAGAGCCACAATCTTTGCATTCAAGCCGGAAACTACGGCTGTCAGATCTTTTAGGCTTTCATTCAAGTGTTCGTACATTTTAAGAAAGGGTGCCAACGACATTGTCGTTGAGGACATGATGATAGTCTGGAGGTCTTTCATATTTGGGATTTGGCGTGCATTGGAGTTAAACTCTGTTATGAGTCCCACTTGGCGCTTTCTGCCCAAAGGGAGGCGTCTGATTTTTGGAAAAGGTTGCTCCATTAAGGATGAGTCCGAGGATGAAGAGTCAGTCGTGGATTCAGTACACATGTCATCAACTGAGAGCCCAACCTCATCCTGATGTAAGGCATTCAATAGGCAGTTTTTGGGTTGAGTTGAAACCACCAAACCTGTTTTAGATAGCTTCCTCTGTGAGCATTGAACGCTCGGTGATATACTCGAGTGAACTCTTCTTCTTCTCACCAAGTTATCTTTGAGGGGGCTCTGTGGTTGACCTTGACTTGCCAGTGCATGTGGGTTTGTGCTGGCCAGCGGTTCAAGTACATCCTCCATTGGTTCCGAGGCTCCCATCAATGTGTCCTTTGTAGTTGAATTAGTAAGTCTGCCTTTGTTTATCTCCTTGAGACCTATTAGCAGCTTGTTAACAACATCCAGAGAATTTCTACGATTAGTGACACGCTTGTCTTTCAGTTTCTTCGATGTTTCCCATACTACTCTTGCAGGTAAGGGACAGTTAAAGGTCTCTAAGCAAGGATCAAGGCCAGGCTCCACAACATCCCTGCAAGTGAAAGCAGCACTATAAGAGTCTGCAGCCTGAGACGTATTAGGGGATATCACAGGTGAAGGTAACAGTTTGTCATACGCGCTATAGAATCTTGGTCGGGGCGACCCCATGCTTGTTTCTTCATATGATATAGTGTGTGTTGTGTCCAGCACACATGTGCTTGTGTTGGGGAATTGGTCGCCAATGGTTAAACAAGTGGACACTGGCGTCAGGTCATTCCCAGGTCACGGTTCACACTGGTCGCTTGATGAAATACGGGCAGGAGACTTAATGGGGCCGTGACCTGTAGCCGTGTTTATAGTACTTTTGCGGGCTTCATTTTGGGTAGCATTTCCATTTAGCAGAGAGGCAGATGGAACCTCTTGCGTAGCACAGCTTTTAGGAGAGCATGTTTGGAGAGGTAGAACAAGAGCGGCGTTTGATGTAGTTCGCATGACAAAAGCAGATTGATCTACTGCAAACTCACGGCTCAAGCCCCCAGACGATCCCCCAGTACAGTCAAGCATTACTGAAGCTAGTGTAGATGGTGTAGGCGCACAAACACTTACTTTGGTGTTGTTCGCGGGTGTCCATTTCGATGCCAGCTGCATCAGTCGTTCCACTTTCGAGACGGGACCACACTCGGCTGGGAACGGAGCCAGAACAGGCTCACATGATTCCTCGGGGGCCGCCCACAGGGAAGCTTCAGGAGCTTCAGGAGATTCCGCAGAGAGCTAAGAGCGTTCCGAGTCAGGGCACGGTGAGTCCCGTGCTCGCTTCTTTTGGGCACGTGTCTTTATAGACGTACTCGCTGTCTTTCCTTTGGCAACAGCGGCAATGACGTTTACTAGCATCGTTGCGGCAGAGCGCGGTAAGCTGAATTGGGAGACAGAAGAGTCCAGAGAGGAGTCCGGGATTCCACAGACTTCCTCGGACTCCTCAGACTCTGCCAGACTCCGCCCCCGCTCCGCGGGGATAAACAGTTTTTAAAGGCACTCCAAAAGGCACTCCCACAATGGAAATAGTAGAGTTACTGGCAGTCAATGGTAACTCCTCAGACTCTGCCAGACTCCGCCGGTATTGGTATTGGAAAAGAGCTTTATGCGGCCCGATTTCTGGAATTCTCAGGATGGTCCATGCTATAAATCTAGTTTATTAGCATGGCCGTAGGAAGGTTCTTGGTATTGTAAACATTTTTGAAACTACAAGCCAGCCAGGCGTTCCAGCCACTGTGGGCCTCTGCACTCCCATCGTCAAAGTAGCATCAGATAAAGTAGCGAGAAAGACAGCAGTGCTGTATTCAAGTGCATCAGTTTAAGTGTAGGCTCTGCTTCAGGTCTAGATTGGTGTGCATTAATAGAACTATTCAGTGGCCAAGTTCAAAAAAATCATTACAATTGGAAGTTCGGAAATCATTTTTATTTCTTCCCAGAACAAGAAAAGCAGGACAGTCGTTCAGGCCTGAGGTCCATTGGCCAGTGTCTGTTTACAGTGCTGGAATATAGCAGCATGTAAACCAGTCAGACTTTTTTTTAGCATATAAAACATTCTGTTCCCAGGCTCAGAGCAAGAGTAAAACGAAATTGCATATTCAACGACAATTTACAAGCTAGTAGGCATGGGAAGGCTGCAGGGTTGTATTAGCCAGGGAGGGAAGGTAGAGCTGGAAAAGAGCTCACCAACGTTTTATACGTGGGGGTTCTCTTCTTTTTCCTGTCCCCTACATTTCATGCAAGCAAGGCACTCTAGATGTAATGTCATTGGTTTGTACACTGGAATCATTTAGGTGTTATGCTTCAGCTATATTGGCTCTTTCTTCAGAGCACCCTTTCTGGCTTTGGTGCATTATGGTGGCTATTGCCCTATTCTCCTTCCTTCTTATTGTCTTGCACACTCGTGCCCCTATCGCATCCTCCTTTGAAACTTTACATCCTCCTCCTTGCACCACCTATCAATGTATTATGCAAAGGACAACAGTAAACACCAAAATTATTGCCATTGACAATGCTTGCTAATTTTCTAATGTTGGGACAAATATTTCTGCTGTAAACACACCGGGGCATTTTGGTTGATAAAACATAGCCATGTTCTTTAGGAACATCTGTCACTTTTACTCCACTCCAAGGGACTCCTTTTGGCAACATGATAATGTTGGAGTGCAGGAATTTCAACCTACATTTTGATATAATCACATCTCTGCCATAGGCAAATTTCCCGCTGAGCTATCTTACTTACTTTATAATCTTGGCCTGGAGGCTGAATACAATTCTTTGCTGCAGGCACAATGTTGGGATGGAAATTAGCCTATGCCGCTCCCCTAGGTGCTTCCAAATAAGGAAAACACCATATGAGGTGAAATAACATACAAGGGGGGAGCAATCCACATTATCAGACAACCTTTAGAGGCCCTGCAGCGCTTGGAAGTAGGTACTTGGCACTAGAAAAGCTCATAGCCCTCGACTCCATTTTGTATTAGGCCCAGAGGGATAAAGCTGCAGGCTCGCACTGTTCGCGTCCCCGGTTCACAAGGCTGAATTTCTATAGACACACTGGCTGCGCATGAGCCCTGTTCCCACGGAGTCAATTTCCTTTTGTCCCTCCAGTGTTGTGAATATTTAGTATCTTCTTAAAGAATGTGCCCTACAACAGGGTTACACAACACCAAGCTCTGCGCTGCGTCCATTTATCTCCACTAAATTGCCATTAGGCCTCTAACTCCCACCCAGCCAGGGCGGAGCTGGCCTCACACCACTGACTAAACACCCACACCTTTGCATTCCTCGATAAACAAGAGACCCCTAGGTCCCAACCCCCATCAAGCATCCACAGAAGATCTAAGCATGCACAACTGTATTTCTTCCTAGCAGCAACAGATATCCCTTGTAACACGAGGTACCAGGAGGTATATATTAAAGATTAAACCCCAGGGGGGAGACCTTGAGTGTGAGAACTGTGGTATCAATGAAGTCCTGAATGTGTGGGTCAGCACAACTGTATTCTATTCTCCTTTCTCCCTGGCACCATTTCCCATGCTGCAGAGGCTCTCAGAAGAATTTGAACATGTGAGTATAGCCTGCAAGGAATATCAATGTTCGGGAGGGGATGTAGATCAGCGTGAAACTGGTGAACACACAGTGAATGAAAGCAAAAGCATAGTTTGACTTGGTGATTTTGAAAGTTCTTTTTTCACCACCTTTATTCATTTTGTATGTTTACAATATATTGAAGATAAGGAAAAGGAAATAAGGGAGACTCCCCGAGTGAGGGGAGAAGGTGGCACCACAGTGCACTGTCTCAACCAGTGCAGGAGATAAATGCAAGAGTACATTTAGGAGCTCCATATAATTAGAACGCTCGGGAAAAGTTGTAGTTGTTTTAGTTTGTTTACTTTTAAACTCATTGCACTCATTGAGGCTCTGTGGGCTTCTAAGTGATGCTCTGTAACCCTTTATTCAGACTCTGCCTACGTCACCACAATGATGCATGCAGGTCTGTCATGCTGGAGAAGGAGTGGGTTCAGAAGAGCAGACGACTCCCCAGTGCAACACTCAGATGTACTGAACACATTGATTTCGGCCCTCAAAGAGTCTTCTGTGGTAGTGGTTGTTAAATGCTTAGCCCATACACACAACACAAATAAAATCTCCTTAGGGAACGCGGCTGCCGATGGAGCAGCAAAGAAAGCGGCTTACCTCCCAGTTCCTATATCGGCAGAACATGTTGTGGCCATGTCCACTGCAGAACAATGCCCAGATGCATATACAGCCCTCCCTATAGCACAAATGATCAAACTGCAGCGCAGGGCACCCGCAGAAGAACAAGATCTATGGCTCAAATGTGTGTGCCTCCAATCATTCACGGATCTCTTGTGGTGACAACACATGACAGAGAAAGTAGGAATGCCGGTGGATTTGTTATAGATGACATTAGAACAGTTACATTTCCCATCTCTGAGAAAACAAAAATTGGAATCCTATGTTGTTGCGCTTTCACTATGGTTACAGTACAAGATGACAGTATTGGCAAATGTGGTCTTTGTACTCTTGATATTTTATTACCTACTAATATAATACATTTGAAACTGTTTCTGTATTTCATTCATACAGTTCTTGGCTTCCTTGAGAGTTCAATTAGTTGAATTGATAGTCATTGGATGACTCCCTTACTTGTTTTGATATTGTGGTTTTCCAATCCAGTTGTTATATTTCCTCAAATTAATTTAATTCAAGGTTGTGTATCTTTGTTGTTTATTTCTAATATTTTGAGCTATTGTTTTATACTGTCTCTTCAGGTTGGTTTGCGTTGATGTTATTGTTCCTTTTATAGTTTGCTCTCCTTGTTGAAATGCTGCTCTTTATTTGGTTTAGCTTGGCTTAGCTTTGTCATTTGCTTCCTTGTTTTTGGCTTTATTGTTTGTTCCCCGACACGTGTTTCCTCGCCTGTGTTGGTGGCGGTTCCTCAGGAGGTGCAAAAAGGGATTTTTGTGGTTGATTCCTTTATTGCCTTAATGGATAAAACAAAAGACCGGGTGTGCAATTGTGCAAGTACATTGCGATACAATATGTTTAAAAAATTGAAATACGCATTTATAGCTAGTTGTCATACTTACTGGGATTCTACTCTTGACTGTATATTGATTATATATGGTTATATAACATTCTTCCATAATGCTGTTTTCCTTGTTTGTCTGTTATGTATGGTTCGGTCTGTTGACCTTATCTTAATATGAAGCCAAGTTCGTTTTGCGTGAAAAAGTCAATGTACCTGTGAGGTAAAGTCAATTGATTTGGTAAGTATCTTTTATATCTTACTTGTCAAACACATATGCCATGCACGGCCAATAATATTGGCTCTTACAAGTTTAAACATGTGACATCATATATAAAAAATAGGTGGTTACCTTGTAGAGTGATTTGGTCATATTGTTTTGAAGGCAGAGGTTTTTATAATACTCGGCATTCTGTGTTTCCATAAGGTTGTGGTTTTTACGGTTCACCTCTGTTTTCTACTCGTGGTTGCGTTTCACTTCCTGTTAAAAAAAAGGACGAAATACCGCTTTTAAGATATAGCCCCTTCATAAGGTGATTCGAAAATGTTTGGAAGAATGCCGATAATAATAAAGGCAGCAAAGAAGAAAAGTCAAAGGATTGAGAAATTACCTTTTGCTTCAGTAGTTACGAAATGTGTTGCTTCCCATTTGGTTCGTGGTTTGATTGCTGTATCTTTGTGTTGACGCATCCATGTTTAATAGAGCGCGTGGACGTCATAGCGTATACATGTATGCGGTGATGTCATGTGCTGATAGTGCGCCATTTTACTTTGGGAAAAAGGTAGGTCTTGTCAAAGTTATTGTGAATCTTTGTATTTGATGATACCGGTTTTAGCAATATTGGTTTAGGAGGCACTATATTTCCTTATGTATAGCTCTGTGAGGGTGTGCTAGTGAAATTACTATAAGGTACCTTCTAAAGATTTTTTACTGAATTGTGATGGGATGATGAAAGGCCCCGTTTAATGGTTTTTGCATAAGTGATGTATGTTTTAAAGAAAGTGATGCAGTTCCTGATCTGAATTTAGACCTGTATGGCAGGTGTCCATATTGTTAATCCAATATGCTTCTCTTTTTCTGAGAATTTTTTCTAAGTCACCTCCTCTTGCTGGTGGTCTGAGTTTTTCTATAACATAGAATTTAAGTTGTTCTAGATCTTCTATATTGTGGTTTGTTAGAAAGTGCATAGCTAATGGTGATCTGAGATCTTGGTTCTTGATTGCCCTGACATGTTCCCCTATACGTGCTTTGAACAGTCTAATAGAGCTCCCAATGTAGAGTTGGTAACATTGGCACTTGATGGCATAAATTACGAACTTACAATTGATCAATTGTTTGATGGGTATTTGTGTGCCATTGGGCATGAGTATGGTATTCTTGGAATTTTCTGAAAAACTACACATTTGGCATTGGCCACATTTGAAATTACCTTTTATTGGTGGAGTTAACCAACTTGAAGGTGTTACTGATGATGCTGGTTGTCTTGTGGTTATTTTTTTGATGAAGGTGCGAGGGATTTAGCATGTCTTTAAGATTTCTGCATTTCCGAAACGTGACGCTTGGCTGGTCATCTAATATACTTGTTAGGTCTGAATCTCCTTTGAGAATGTTCCAGTTTTTCTTTCGCATCTCCAGTTCCAAGCAAAACATTGCAACAGACCTTCAGGAAAATTGGTTTATCCCAAATTCACAGGACCACCTGTCGAAGATGGTGGTCTAATGCACAAGCCGTCAAGTATTCAACACAGGAATGACACTGAGAGCTCTGAGGGGGACACTACCCTGCCCTGTGGGCCCCTTCTGTGAGCTGTACATTGACTATGCAGACATGGAGATAAAGATGCAATGGGGCACGAAATCTGATTGTGGCAGTGTGTCGTTGAAGCTGGTCCATGTGCCAACCCAGATGCCAAATGTGCCACAAAATGTCTAGTGAGGGAGGTCTTCCCCCAATGGGGAGTGTGCAATGTTCTGTGATGAGACAATGGGACACACTTTTTCAATGAACTCTTCAAAGAGGTAACTACCCTATTGGGAATTAAACACAACATGTGTTCTATTTACCAACCACAAGTGAACGGGATGGTGGAGAAAATAAACAGACTCCTTAAAGGTAAAGTTTCTAAATTGTGCAACACCCTAAAAAATAATTAGGTGTACTGCCTGCCCCTGGCACTGTTCCATTTGCATACACAGCCCAGTAAGGACCACCATCTTTCCCCCCATGATATAGTGACTGGTTGACACATGAAAACCACCCTGTCACCAGTAAGAAGAGCATCAGATGTGCATAGAGCAGCCACAATTCTGGGCCCCCTTCTGTGAGCTGTGCATTGACTATACAGACATGGGAGAAAGATGCAATGGGGAACGATATCTGATTGTGGCAGTGTGTCAATTTTCTTAGTGGGTTGAAGCTGGCCCATGTGCCCACCCAGATGCCAAATGTGCCACAAAATGTCTAGTGAGAGAGGTCTTCCTCCAATGGGGAGTGTGCAATGTTCTGTGATCAGACAATGGGACACTATTTTTCAATGAACTCTTCAAAGAGGTAAATACCCTATTGGGAATTAAACACAAAATGTGTTCCATTTACCACCCACAAGTGAACGGAATGGTTGAGAAAATAAACAGACTCCTTAAAAGTAGAGTTTCTAAATTGCGCAACACCCTGAAAAAGAATTAGGCGTACTGCCTGCCCCTGTTCCACTTGCATACACAGCTCAGTAATGATATAGTGACTGGTTGACTCATGAAAACCACCCTGTCACGAGTAAGAAGAGCATCAGATGTTCATAGAGCAGCCACAATTCTAGGTGAAGAGTTTAAGCAGTACCTAACCCAAATTACATGTGTGATTAGATGCATTTTCGAAACCGATTGCACCACTCCACACAGAAGACAGGGAAACTACAACGACCTCACTGGCTGACACTGCCTCAGCACAACACTTGTTGCCCAGGGAATGGATATATGTCAGAAGTTTTGTTTGTAAGTGGAACGCTCCCAGGTTCCATGGACCCTATGAAGTAGTGTTTTCCACCCCTCTTGCAATAAAGGTAAAGGGGCTGAAATATTGGACACACCTCTCAGATGTTCGTAGGGCACCACAGAACACCACACCAGATGTACAGACTGAAAACAATTACCTACACAGTAGCTCTACGCTGACCATATCTGTGCATATGAAAATCAAAACAGTACATGCATTGCTGCTAGAGCATTAGCTACAGAAACTGAAACCTCTCTCCCTTTCTCTCTCTTCCTTTTTTCCACATCCCTTACCCCTTTTTACCCCTCCCCATTTTTCCTCTTTCCACAGATGCAATGAAGATGGAGATGACACCATTAAGAGATTCTTCAAATGTAGAAAGCGGTAGGAGTAGAATTAGTTTCACTAGAGCCTACAGCTACGACTGTGGGCTCCACTTTACAGATATTTTGTTTACAATTTGCAGGTTCAAATTAGGCATTTATTGGGAGACATCTTTTATATGGGCTGGCCATCTAAAACGAAGGTGGGGAGGGGGTAAATGGACTTGGGATGGATACAAATGGACTTGGAATGGGAGTATACCCTTGAACATCACAAGCCTACATCGGAATAAAACAAACCTGTTGTTAAATATTACTACATCGCCCTCAAATGTAACCATAGTGCCACCCATTGCATCCAGTTCTATCCTTATGCACTCCAAGAGACCAATATCATCCATACCCCTGCCTCCCATCTGGATATAATAACAAATGTTAGCCCACATTTGAACATGAATGAAACTACACCAGTAACGGAACCTGAACTACTCACCCTGCCAACTAGTGGAACAATGTACAATGGCACAAATGCAACCTGTCAGGTGTAAAACAGTCTCTGTGCAATACCAACATCACAAGAGATGCAATGCCAATGGGAAGAAAGCCCACGTTGCGCAGTGACTGGAGGAAAAGTCAGACACGCCAACATAAATATGATACGTCTCATGCTTTAGGATTAGATGCAGTGGAAGACCTTTGTTTCGTTATCCTGAACACTCCAATAGTTGGTACTCCGACATGAGTGCAATGGGAAGGCGAATGACTAACAGGAGTTGCTACGTTTGTTCCTTAGGGGGAACCTTCCCCGATGAAGAACAGACAGTGCCCCTAACCACAGAAGTAATGCCTAACATGCCACCTCCAGACTTCCGTATCCTCCCTGAAAAGGAGTGCCATGATAAGCTGAGGAGAAAGGAATGGTCCTCCTATTACTTATCTATCCCAAGAATCATCCGACCTACACGCACAGATACCAGACGAATACAAGCTTCATAACTCAGCAGAGACATTTTTTGCATCCCTCATACCCAGCATCCAGACTCGAGCAAATGCAAAATGGCTCCAGATAGTTCTGTGGGAACTGATCCAGCTGGCAAACAATACTGAAAAAGGGTTCAATGTCATACAAGTGGAACTTAGGGCCCTAAGACTGATGACTATACAAAATAGGTATGTGTTGGACCTCCTGACAGCAATGGAGGATGGTGTTTTTAAAAAGATCGGGAGTTCATGTTGCACATTCGTACCTTCTGAAGATGCTGAAAATGGGACACTGTCCCACATCATTGTAGCAGTATATGAACTTGGGGTGAAAATGAAAAAGGAAGAAGGTCAAGGAAGAAGATTGGTTCACCATGGCCTTCAGCTGGGTCCTTTCACGGATTGGAACACTGGTAAAGGTGTTGGTCCTCATTTTAGCGGTTATCCTGGCAATCTTCTGCACGTGCCAATTGGGTCTCCAGTGTTGTGCATAATCTGTACCTAATAGTGCAATGATGATGGTGACAATTGGGAATAGTAATAACAATACAACACCACAAGATAAACGGGAGTAGACATGCAAACTGAACACAATGATGTCCCTGCACACTGCATGGTTTCCCTCCCTCTTGATGATCTGGTTGACACCTTGTACCACACAACCATTGTCAATCCTCCAGATCCAGAAAACTATAAGGAGATGTGGGTGGATTTGGCGGGAGATGGGGGATGTATATATATGACCTACACACCTGAGCAGTATGCACAACATGGGGAAAGTTTGAGACATGTGTGCAGGGCATGGATGCCCATAAAAAAAACATCTGTGTGGGTCAAAGGGGAGAGGCGTGCCAATGAGCAGCAATATGGGGGGACGGATTTGTTACTGTTGAAGTAACAAAAGGGGGAATGTTGGGATAGCAATGAGCCTATCCCACTCCCCTAGGTGCTTCCAAATAAGGTGAACATCATATGAGGTGATATAACATACAAGAGGGGAGCAATCTGCATTATCAGACAACATGTAGAGGCCCTGCAGCACTTAGAAGTAGGTGCTTGGCACTAGAAAAGCTCATAGACCTCAATTTCATTTTGTAAAAGCACCAGAGGGATAAAGCTGCAGGCCTACACGGTTTGTGTCCCCGGTTCACAAGGCCCAATTTCTGTAGAACATACTGACTCCACATGAGCCTTGCTCCCACGGAAGTCAATTTCCTTTCATCCCTCCAGCATTGCAAATATTTACTATGTGCCCTGCAACACTGTGAGACAACACCAAGTTCTGCGCTATGTCCATTTATCTCCACTAAACTGCCGTTAGGCTTCTAAACCCCCATCCAGCCAGGCCAGAGCCAGCCTCACACCACTGACTCAACCCCCACACCTTTGCATTCCTCGATAAGCAAGAGACCCTCAGGTCCCAACACCCATCAAGCGTCCACAGAAGATCGAAGCATGCACAACTGTATTTCTTCCTAGCAGCAACACATGTCCCTTGTAACACGAGGTACCAGGAGGCTTAAATTGAAGATCAAACCCCATGAGGGAGATCTTGAGTGTCAGAACTGCGGTATAAATGAAGTCCTGAATGTGTGTGTCAGCAAAGCCGTATTTTATTCTCCCTTCTCCCTGGCATCATTTACTGTGCTGCCCAGGTGCCTGCCACAATGAATTAATATCCAGTCTTAGCGTGTTTAGCTTAGATAGGAACAATGTATGTTATGCATGTCCCGACCTTCACTGCGAGGATGAGCCCAGCTGACGAACGTGGATCCAGACCAACTGGGAGAAACCAGCTAATTACTGATTGGCATCCCCTATGGAGCAAGCTGATGTGTAGGTGTCTCCAATCAGTGGCCCCAATTGGCACTATATGGGGTGACACGTTTTTGATTGTACTAGTTAGAGAGCTCTCGAGCAGCAGAGTCCTTTGCTGATATTTGTATTCTGTACGAATAAACCTTGTTATCCTTGCAACGCTATCTCCTAGCCTATTTCCCTAGCGGGTTGTCTTCATTCCGGAGTGTGCGTAAAAAGGGTCTTGCCTTAACACATGACCTTCTGAGCTATTTTACTCAGAGTTTGGAACTTATTGAGATCTCTGCAACAGCTATATTAATCCGCTAAATTACATTATTTGGATAGAGAATTGGTGGGATTTTAACCTGTAACTTTCAGATTCCTCACACAGGTCATCAGCAAATCAATAAGTGCCTACAGAAAATACAATTTTCAATAGAGGCTTCACAAACTACTGCCCCAGCTCAGTGGTTATTATCTGCAAATTACAGGGGAACAGAGATACATTGAAAATAGTGTTGGTTTTACTTCTGCTCATTCCTCCCCAGCCAGTCACCAAATTAAAGTCTGTCCAGCACATGAAGGGCAGCGACTTGGTTTGAACTTTCACACCTCTGTTCTGCCTGTACTCAATCAAAAAGTGACAGCAGCATTTGTTGAATGATCGATATAAAATACTAAACATGACACGCCTGAATGATTCCAGGAACACAGTAAAAGCAGCACTCAATGTATTATGTAGGGGACGCTATTTGGCTTCGAGTAATAAATATTAAAGTATTCGGCCGAAGCCAGATATCTAATTTTCAGCCGAAATTCGGCCAAATAGTTACTTGCAGCCAAATTTCAGTACACCCCTAGTATTTAGTAATATACTTCGCAAAGTGTGAAAATCTAATTGGTTGGACTAATCAAGACTTAATGACATATTCTCTGGGATGGTATCCACTCAGAAGGTAAACAATCACGTTTTAGCTCACAGTGCCTTCCCATTGGAGTGTGGATGAGTAGTTGCGAAACGGCATACTCAGCCCCACACTTCTTCAAACCAACAGTGATCCCACTCATAAAGGTAAAACAGGCACAATTAAGAGATATACCTTCTCCACTTTTGCGATAACATGGGCAGAGGGAAGTCTATACTCTCAAGAGGGGTGTGAATGAGATCCAGTAGCAACCAAAACAGCAAAGTACCACTGTTGCATATTAAAGAATGTCTGATCAAGGCTCTATAAATATATATCTTTTTAATTACACAAAACAATTGTACATTCAGCTATCAAAAGCAATATAAAAATCCACACTGGTAAAGGTAAGACAAAGAAATTTAGAATGTAATGATTCAGCACTTTAGGTTTTCAGTAGGGAGGAAAAGCAGGCAATAATGCAACAAGGAATTCAAAAGGATATATTCTTAGTGAAAATAGGTGCAAAAGGGAATTGTCCAGTCTCTAGGACCCCAAAGAGTGGACCTGGGGGACAGGGTCAGTTCAAAGTACCTTAACCCAATGTTCAGCGGTTAGACAGCATCCAACTAGCCTTCAAACTGTGCTGAGGTGCAGGTCAAACCAGGTTCAGTTTCAGGGAGGCATGATAATCCATCTAGTTGGTCCAAAGTGAGAGCTTCGTGCAGCTCGAGTGCAGAGTTCAGTTTGTGCAGTTCATATGACTCGCCAGGGTGAGTTTGGGTGCTGAGTCAGATCGAGACATTGATAACTGCCGGTTTGCATCAATGAGTGACATTGTTCGATGCAGTGACCTTGGAGAGCCTAAGCAGTGTTTGAAGAGTTGCCGGTTTGATTTTGTCTGCAGCAGCGATCTGGTTTTTCAAGCCAATCGAGTGACACTCTTTGCTTGGCACGATGAAGCGGGGAGCCGGTTTGACAAATGCAAAGCAGCAGTGGTTCAAAGTTCACTATGTTAAATGCAGCACTAGCAGTTCCCTCTGGTTCAAGGCCAGTGAGCATGGTTCAAATGCAGTCCATACGGGTCAATGCTGTACAACAGGCATCCTGGTGGCCCACCAGATGCTCTAAGACCCACAGCAGGGGCTCTAGGAGAGGCTCTCTCATCCCATCCTAGGGAGAATTGGTGCAAAGTGTCTGGTCCTGGTCCCCTGCTAGAGTCAATCCAGTGAGCTCTAGGTGTGCATAGGGCACACAGCCTGCCTCTGGTGCTGTGCACTCATTCACCTCAATGGGTAAGGGCTTTTGAAAGATCATCCCTCACAAAACAAGTGCAAATAAATGTTCCTTTATGTCCTAGATAGTCCAAAAGTGAATCCCAGAAGTGATAAGAAATACCCTCTTTTATAGACTAAAGTCTATAGGTGATTGGAGAAAAGCAAGCACCCTTTAATGGGTCAGATACATTCCCTTGATACAAGTGATCTGTGCCTTCTTTCATCATGTCCAAAGTGCTTTAAGCTAATGGAAGTGGAGGGGACAAGAAGGAAGGAGAGGTGAAAAGAGAAACATGATGGTGGAATCCTTCACCAAATGTGCAATGCTGCCTCTGATTACACAGACCTCACCCCTTTCTCAGACCCACAGCATCAGAGGACTTTGGTATGCAACACCCTGGTGTGAGGCTAGTCCCTTTTTCTAGGGAGTACCCTTTGATTTCTGTTTCCCAGGTTAACTCCTGCTGAGGGGCTTTCCTGCTGGAGAGATGTTTTATATGACCACACAAAGGATCAAAAGAGAGGCTTAGTCTTTCAGTCTCTTGTCCTGCTCACTGGTAGAGACAGGCTGTCTGACTAGACTGCACACAACCCGTTCAAAGCTGCTCTGGCTTACAGTGTTGACACATGTATGATACAGATCAGATATCAAACCCAGGTATGGCTTATGTTTAAACTACCACCAGGATAGTAATTCCTCATATGTATGTGGGTTTGGAATGGAGGTACAGGTTTTAAATGCAGCCTCCACACTCAGTGACTTGGCTGTGACAGCAGCTGTGAAAAGTGCACCTGTGACTATTGAACCAATGCTGTGTTGCTGTCGAGCAGGTTCGGCAGATCAGAAGGCACATGTGCCATTATGTGTTAGGCAGAGAAATGTATAAAAGGGAGACCTTAATAGCAGACCACAATTTCTGAGATGGAATTACCCACATCACTTTAGAAAATAATAACAATAAAAAAAATCCTGAGCTTTTACACCCTTGCTAGATGGCAATTCCTCACACTTTGATTTCCTCTGAACCAGAGTACCAATAGCAAGCCCAGGCATGTGTTTATGCCTTTTTGGCCATCATACTCGGATGTGGCTTTATAGCTCTGTGTCTTTAAGCAAAGAAAGCATGAGGTCCACATCTGAAGTAACTTCGCTAACTTAGGGTGAATGTGCACATGTTTCAACATTTGCCCAAAATGTGTAGGTACTGCTGTTGAGAATAAAAAAGGCTGAATGGCCTGTTCTATCAGCTCTGGAAGTTCTGAAATCCAGTTTTAGCTCAATGTGACTTACCAGATGGGAAATAGCAATTTCCATATTTTGACCTACTTAGGAAAAACTGGAGGTGTGGTAGCAGTCATCTATAAAATAGACTGGCCCTGCATGGTAATCCCAAACCCAAACATAGCTCCTTTGAATCCCTGTCATTCCAGATCTCCATCTCAAACAATGACTCAGTTACATTCCACCTTATGTACCTCAAGGGAGTTGTAACTTCATTGATAGCCTTCCTAAAATTATCTCCTCTGCAGCAGTTTCCTACTCTAATAATATCATCCTTGGAGATTTCAACATCCCTGAGTCCCAACCAGCAAAAGACTTATGTGACTTTCTATTCTCTATGACTGAATCCATGGACCATAAACAGATTGGACCCTCCCCATGCATGTGAAAGGTCACACGCGCGACATAGGCTTCACATCCTTCTCGATCCTCTCATGCTTAAGTACCAGTACTCGACTGGCCCAACGACGCCCCAATCTTCATTCTCATGTCACACACAAGGCTTCCCCACAAAGGTCAGCCAAACGCCCTGTTATTAAGCACTGATTCTACAAGAATTTCCCACTAAAGACAGTAGCGGCAATGTTCACAATATTCCCTACCACAGGGAATGCCTAGTCTTTCTGGATAGATTTAAGCAACCTGCCAAGGAACTAGTGGATGCCCACTTACCTCTAAAGTCTAGTCGCACCACAGTCAAAGTGTTTGTAGCCTAGTACACCAAAGCTCACCTTTAAAAAAATGCTCTATCATATCCCTTGAAAATCAGTGATGCAAGGAACACAGCCTAGAGAATCTCTCATCCCTCAAATCCCTGCGTACTCAATGCACACACATGATCTCTGAGGCTAAGTCGGCTTACTACACTTCCACCATTGAGGCAGCCTCTGACAGGAGCAAAGCCTTATTAGAAATAGTCAAGCAATGCTCCAAGCCCACACCTGTCCCCAGCGTGCTGGTGTCACAAATGCAATGGCATAAACACCTTCTTCATTAACAAAATTGATCAAATCAGCGGTCGCATTGATGCCTCAAAACCAGACAGAGCAATGCTATCCATGCCCCCCGCAGGCACTTCCCTCCTTGACAGATGTCATCCTCCTCTCTCTTAACTATCTCCCAGGCACAGCTGCTTCACTCAAACTCACTACTTACATGGTTGACTTGTTCCAATCCTCCCCCATTAAACAACTTTGGCGTAGGACTTTACGCACTCGGTATTGTGAACACCTCCCTCCGTGAAGGTGCATTCCCAAACATGTTAAAGACAGGTCTCATAAATCCATTATTAAAAAAATCCTTGATTGACTGAGAGGACCTAGCCATCACAAGCCTCCCATTCATCGGAACGCTTATCGAGTAAGTAGTTAGGACCCAACCACTTGCAAAAATCGACCAGCTTGACCTCCTAAACAATTGCCTGTCTGGGTATTGTCTGGGTACTGCACCCAATACAGCACTGAGTCTGCAACCACCCAAGTGGTGGACTATGCACTCAGAATCACTGGAAAATGGACACAGTTTAACACCAAATACTCCACTTTCCCCTCGCTGACAGAATGGGCTTCTCTGGAACTGTCCTAAAATGGTTCCCATCCTACTTATCCGGTAGGCACCAGGTAGCACAGAAGGAATCATTCAGATGCAATCGACTCCCAGTCATGTGTGGGGTCACCCAAGGTTCCAATTTCTACCCAATCTTTTTCAATATATACATTGTGATGAATTTGGCGCCTAGGGACAGCCACCCCCTTTGAGGCTAGGGAGGTGAGTTGGCTCAGCAAAACCCTCCTTAGGGTTTGGGAAAGCTGGCCATCACTGATAGTGACTCACCTTTAGTGGACAAGGACTCCTATTCCCTGGGGAACTCCCTAGAAACAAGGTACTATCTTCTTACATGGGAGTAGGAAATACTGACATTACCTCTTTGTGTTTGGCTCAAGGTAATGTGGACCATACCATCTGTGTGTTTGGCTCAAGGTAATGCTGACAATATATCTATGTGTCTGGCTCAAGGTAATGCACAACTTTCCACATGCTTGGCAATCTCTGGTGAACAATACACACCTTTTGAATAATGGAGCAAGAATAAAGGGCCAACAACCCTTGAATTGAGGAGGAGAAACTATACATCGAAGTGTAGTTCATATGTGAGAACATCAGCAGGAAGTGGTGCGACAAAACAACTTTCAGGGTACCAGTGGTCCAGTGGTGAATATCGGTTTCTAAACCATCAATCATGCCCACACATCTAGTACACCAGAAGGCATCCTAAAGATTGGAGTAACAAAAAAATTATAAAACTACTTGTCCAATTTTGGTAATGTGGATGGGACAGCAGGCTTATCTACGAAAGGTCATGGATCGCTGGTATTTGCAACACATTGAAAATACAGTTATTATCCAATGATAAAAGGACTGTCCAGTCAAGGTTGCATCAAAAATATATACTTTATTTATATCACAACAGACAGTTCTAGCAGTACTACAAAATGCAACCCACCCTGTAAATGAATGCAGAGGACAGTTTCAGAGAAGGAAAAGGGATGCACTCTGGATACTGACAGGATGGTACTGTGTATTGAAGAGGGAAAATCGAGATCAAACCCATGCCCCCTCATCCCAGGCGCATATACAGAAGAACAGCAGGAAGAACAAGGAGCGCACTTATCATTTGAACCAGGCCCCAGCGCACCCATGGGTGACAAATACGCTGAAACACACCCACTTCACCAACAGTGCAACTTCCATGCTACATTAGAATCAATGCTGCAATATCAGAATCTACAAACACAAAAATCCCTGTTTAAAGGCTTGCAAATGCCTATATGAATTAACATGGTCTAATTGCACAGTGTAAAGCCATGTTTCAGGAAAATTACAGCCAAGTTCATTTCTCTCACTGAACACTGGCTGCAGAAGCCTTCAGCAATGCTCCTCGCAAAACCCACGAGCAGCCAAGTTTGCGCATTCAAGATAAGATTGCTTTCTGCAGACAAACATTTTTAATTCTCCACAAATGCGAGTAAGCCACGGCAAACCAGTGTGTTTTTTTCTTTTCTTTCTGGGAAAGAAAGACATTTTCGCAAAGACTCGCACAACATTTGAAACATAATTGTAACAAGAATGGCTCAGCCCAGCCAATGAGCGCTCAGAGCTCAGGTGCGAAATGCTTGCTTCAGCTAAAAAGTTATGGGAACAAAGTCATAATGCAACAAGTTAGAATTAGGTAATGGGGGGCTGGCACAGCTAAACCAACCCACTGACGCAAAAGGCTAACATCCAATTGTCAGGCTCTCTATAAGGGCTACATAGGTAACCTATCACTTAGCAGCCAATAGCAGGAGGAGATAGGTTTCTGGGAGCTGATCCAATTCTGTGAGGTCAGCCTGCAGTGTGATTACAAAGCTGGCTTGCAAGCCAGCCCCGGGGGAGACGGCGCCAGAACTCTCGATGTGCACGATGCTCGGCGTGTTTTTTTTCTTTTTTGCTGCCCAGGAATAAACACAGTTCAACAGGCTCATTGCTCATTGTAACATGGGTGAATGAGCACTGCCTGCGCAAGCCCTGCGTTGAACTGCACTCCCTGCCGCTGACTCAAGGAAGCTGTGGGGCCCGCGCCTGCACCTGAAGACCACCGGAAAACGCGTAACCGGCTAAAGGCATCAGGGGCCACTTGGAAATACCCCGCTTGAGGGCAGGTGAGAGCTCTGCAGGAGAAGGGGTCCGGTGAAGCGCCTTGAGGGGGTGTCCAGCAGCAGAGCAAGTGCCAGTGCAGCATAGGAAATGTAAGTCAACCAGCAACATGGGCTTTGAGGGGGGGAAATGTTTAAAGTATTATGATGCATTGTTGATCAGTATGTTGCAGAAATGTTAAGTTCTTTTGTTTGGGTAGAAACTGGGGGAGGCATTGTAAATTGGGTGGTGGGTGATTGTACATTGTCGCAAAATTCGGCGCATTGGTGGTGATCGGCATGTGAATTGTTGGGACTGGAGCGGAGGCAGTTGTCCCATCTTGTGTTTATGAGGATTTTGGGTGGGGTAGTGAATCCCCACATATAGAAAGGAGTGCCGCGCTGGTTGGTTTGGATGACGATTTCATGTGCGGGGGTGTGGATTTCCTATGAATTGACGTTATAGATCAATGAGTAGATGAGGTTCCCTGCTAATTGAGCATTTTAGTTCAGTGAGTGGATGATGTTTCCCTGCAGGAGGTAGCTAGATTGTTCCTGAGTGCGGAAGATAATTGACTGGTTAAGCTCCCCTGGTGAGGGGCGTGTCACACCTGAGGCGACGCAGCGTGCGTAGTCCAATTATAAGAGTTGTTATTGTGGTTTACCTTGTTCCAGTTGAGACAGGAAGACAGCTGTGGGGATTGTGGGGTTTTATTTTGGGATTTTTGTGGGGTTGGGAGAAATGGGTTATTGTTCTGTGTATGCACATTTGCCTGTTCATTTGCACTGTGTTTTTAGTTTGGTGACGTCACCTTCAGATTGATGCATAGGACACAGAGTTTTGATGGTGAGGAGATAGAGGTGTGGTTTTGGATTTGGAGAATAGGCGACCCAGAGGCGGTGTGTGGAAGACACATGCGCAAGATTGTGGGGGTGTGCCAGAGAAGGCAATGGTTTGGTGAAGATGGGCTGCACGTGGAGTGCACTGGCTAAGGTGCGGAGCCAAGAAGGCTCACAGAAGTTGAAAAATGTTCAATTATCTTCTAACTTTTGCTCCCTGAACAGCGGACTATCGAAATTTTCAAATTGAATAGAGGTAAAATGTATCACACAATACAGAAATGACTCCCCTTCACCTGTTGTGTAGCACACAGCTTCCATGCCGAAATAAGTCAGTAAAACATAGTGTGCAAAGATTCAAAAGTACTGAAGGTAAATAAATGAGACCATGGCTGCCCATAGGCAGCTTCTCCAGAAGCGTGCAGCAATCGCTAATGACACACATGCATAGCACTTACACAGGAAAGAAGCTGGGGAAAAAGCACCTGGCTACAGCTGAACGGTGTGCACGAAGGGAAGGGAAGTGGCGAGGCGTCAGCAGACGCTGAACCAGCACGAGCAGAGGGAAGAGGGGACTCACCCTTCTGCACCTCCAGGAGTGTAATATTTGATGACACAGATGGTAAGAAAGGAATGAATTGCATGAGAGAACTGAAAACAGCAGAAGGACATTTAAACACCACACACACAATCACAATACACTAAAGAGAACAAACAGGAAGGTGCAGAACAACCCACTAGCAGCACAGGAGCGAGCAAGGGAGGGCTGCAGTGCATGGAAGCAGATTTGAAGGCACATGTACAGAGGAATTAAATTTAAAGGGAAGATGACGGGGGAGGTGCAAGGAGTAACAATAGCAACAGAGAGGGGGAACTGAAAAGGGAAGAAAGGGATTGGAGGAGGAGAGAAGGACTGAACGAGACAGCACAGCCAAACATGATAGAGGATCAGTAAGGGGTGGTGCAGCATGCATGGGGTTATGGAAGGGAGGAAGGATAGCACGCTAGACATTGACTGTGTGCATTGTAGATTGTGGCAAGAGAACAGTGGAGGCAGAGAAAGGCAGATGAGGACAAGCAGGCACAAAATAAATTGTTAAAGTATGCAATGGGAGGGGCAGTTAAAAACAGCCTCAACACACACGCACAAGCATCACAATAGCAGTGTCAACAACCACCACAATATGCACCACCCATGTGGGGAGGATACATGGGGCAGGACGGGATCATTTCAGCAGACACCACAAGCACCAACGCAGGCACTGTCACCACTACATGTACAGACACAACAAATGACAGCACCACTACACCAGGACTGACAAGAATACCAACCCAGGGGCACTGCACAGCAGTAAGCACCCATACAGAACACTGACACAATAGCAACAGTACTAGTTACATGACTGGGAGGGGTCTTCCTGATGGGGAACAAACCTTTCAAAGGACATAGATTGACATTATACACCTAATAGGACAGCCCAAGACAAACTTGATTTGACTTACTCTGCCACACACACTCATGCTCCACCTCCCCGACAGAGCGGGCGAAACGCACGCCGACACACACACTCACGCACACTCAATAATGCAGAGGACAATTGCATAGGGGTGGTGATAGGTATCAAAACATTTTCTTTTTTGGGTGACAGTGGGGCGACTAGGCCATGCATTAGGGAAGAGACATTTGTGACATCATGAGCGATGTGGATATGACCACCTTATTAACAGAGAAATCCATAACTTGTTAAACACCAGGCATACACATGTTGAAAGTAAGGAAGATTGTTTAAGCATAATGGGAGTGCACGGTACAGAGGGGGGTGCATAATGATAGCGCATCACAAGAGAGTACATTTAGCTACATTTTGAGCACACATCTTTCAGCGAGGAGACTGGGCTCATGAATACACGAATAACACAGAACAATTAAATGAGACACACAAGGTGGAGGAAGGTGCACTTGAGGGGGGGGCGTACATTTCATTGACAGTTCACCACGGGAGGAGAGAAATAGAGGTAAAGGGTGGATGATCAATGTTCCCAACATACTCAATTTGGCGACTAAATAATACAGTGCAAGTAGTAATGCCACTAGCGCTTTGAACACAGACAGCACTGTCACAAATGTATTAGCCAACACACATAGGGAAAGAGGTCATTGCTGCATGAACTGGAGAATAATGGTTGTATTAAAATTTGAGAGCAGATATTGGGGGGAGAAATATATTGTTTAAATGTAACAGTAATTACAGTAGTGGAGTAATAAAATACTAGACGAAATGAGTAATTAACAGAGTAGGTAGGGTTTAAAAAGTGGACATTGGGTGGGATAGAGAGAATGGGAGTACATTGTGAGGGTTGGGTTTGAAAGAAAAGAGGAAATAAATAAATAAATAAATAAATAAATAAATACAAAGAGGGGGAGGGACAGGTAGTGAATAATTGGTAGCGAATTTCATTAGTACCAGCTTAAAGTGCCTGCAGTTCACTGTGAGACACGCCGTGAGAAGTTGAGAGAGGAGCCATAGAAAAAAAGATTTAAAAACCCTGCGATTATCTTAACTAAGTAACATGGTCCACTTAATTTAGAAACACAGCCACCCTATATGACAAATTTACCACCCTGATGTTTCCCTGTTTAGCTTGTCAGTGCCTGATGCCCCACGGGACAAAGGCACGCACTATAAATAGCTTACAACAAAAGCACAGTAAATATAAAGATCCAAAGGCCCATTTGAACACTAGCACCTAAATTGCGTATATATGATCCAAGGGTGTAATGAGTGTCTACATATAAATTAAGTGCCTACCCATTTTCTGGGTACATTTCGAATAGCGCAACAAGTTACGGTCAGACCGTCATTGAACGCCACCAGGTGGTGACAGGATGGTGCATAAATGTACCATTGGCTCCTCCCACTAGGACACTGAATAGTGCAAGAGTAGTGCAGAGAGGTTAGGTCAAGAAATTAAAGAATTTGTAAATGCTCAGGTCTCAAGCGCTTCCATTTAATTTCTCGCCAGATATAAAGGACCCAGGGCAGGCCTGAAGACAACGGACAACCAACACCCAATGGCTATGGACTACAGTGGGACATTTTCCCCTCCTGACAGACTTTGTTAGATGTGTGAGGCGTCAAGCCCTACAAAGCGGTGGCCACCCTGGCAATGAGGGGGCAACGATCAACAGGGCCAACACAAGAGATTTTCATGAACTGCAAAATAGCACGAACACTCCCGAGTTAGGGAAACATGGCCATCCTATGGTCCAACGCACACTAGCAACTAGAATAGGGACAGACACACGCATGTCCAAAGTTTAATTGAGTTTCATATTACATTTTGTGCACCTACAGCTGTAACACTGTTGTGTTCCTTCTCTTTTCCCCGCACATGCAGGTTGTTGCGTATGTATGCTGTTAGAAATGTGTAGGAAATTTCCTTAATGTTATCTTCCATTAGTAACACTGAGGACTACTAATTAAACCATCGTGAAGCATTCCCCACTCAATTGCCCACCCTATCAGGAACCTCAGACCCCTTAGAGCACGTTACCCTGAAGTATATTTCCTTGCTTCCATTGAATAAACAGCCCAAGATTTTCCCTACCCATATTCAGAAATTTTGAAAACACGAAATGTCCAGGGGGAGGTTTCATTTTTGCCCTTAGTTATTGTTTAGTTCGCGGAGCTTGAGGTTACTAACAAGTACTAACGTATTAACGCCTTTCTTGCGATTTTCAGGCGGGCAACTTTATCATCTCATCAGCTGCAAGGACCCAGCAGCGTAAGTGGTTATGGGCACGCAAATAAGGACTTTTACCTTCACGATGGGTCTATTAATGATGAACGAAATAATGGGGGTGGTAATTTGAAAATTATATGTAATAGTGAGCATTACCGCTGTATTCCCTGATAACATTCCCTAACCTAAGCAGGAAGAGTTACGGCGTCAGTGGGTGAGGAAAAGCTGCTGCTAAAGTAAGGAGAGGTAAGGGCAGACACAAAGGGAGTAAAACATACACATAACACACATAGCAGAAGTGACCAACAACATGCACACATGTACAAAATTGGTAGGGACACCACTGGAGAGAGCTGTCCTGACTGCTCTTTAACAAATGCCGTGAGAGAATTGATTACAACAGAAATTACTACAGCAGAGCACGACGCCCGTGTATCCCAAGGTGTGAAGAAGATTGCAAGGGAAGACAGCAACATTGAGATTGATAAAAAAAAAGAGGGGGTAATCCCCTATGGAAGATGATTACATAAAGCAGCTAATTGGAGAACAACTGTATGTGGAAAGTGACCAGAGAGAGAGAAGAAACAACAAGCAAATGCACAAGTGAGCAAGCTGCAAGAGAAAAAAAACAAAAGAAAAAATAAATAAATAAATAATAAAAGAAGAAAGAAAAACAAAAAGAGAAGAAAATAAAATAGACAAAAATATGATAAGTGCCTAACGGAGTGAGACAAAAGAGCGAAGATAGTCACTTGGGTGGAGAATGAAGAAGGACGTATACTGTTAAGGTACCAGCCTTATGTTACCAGCACAA
This sequence comes from Ambystoma mexicanum, assembly GCF_040938575.1. Classification (NCBI taxonomy): domain Eukaryota; kingdom Metazoa; phylum Chordata; class Amphibia; order Caudata; family Ambystomatidae; genus Ambystoma; species Ambystoma mexicanum. The sequence goes on along the minus strand of NC_090931.1, from coordinate 1,141,162,273 downwards.
CAGTGACAAGAAGTGGACAATCATGCTGGATGCAAGAAGGTTGAGAGAAGTTGCGAGATGAGAGCAGGAACATCACTGCTTATGGACTACTATTGAGCACATGCATCTAAAGATCAAGAGAAACTACCACTGAATTGGGGAGGAGAGTGTTCATTGATGCGCATCAGCATGCCCTTGTTGGTGATGACCAAGGAAGATGTGAAGAATGACACATTCATCAAGATGGAAAACAACGGAAGAAGAGAAACAGACAGAGGAGTAAAAAGAGGGGGGAATTACTTCTCGAGCGAGACAGAAGAATGATTGGGTGAAGTACCTGCATACTAAAGAATGATCAGCAAAAAATGCATCTGAAAAGAGAAAGCAAAGAACTAGCTAGTGCTTGCATGGTAATGGATGACATCATGACTGCCTGGTTGATTGAAGGTGATAACGGAAGGACTAGTACCGAGCACAGCATCTTTGTGCAAGATAGAGATACATTGCAAGATGTAAGAGAACAACAGAAGAAGACATCGGAATGCAAATAAGAGACATGGTGAAAGGAAGAGCCGGATTAAGGGAGAGGATAGCGGTGTGTGACATGGTTCCAGCAGTAATAAAGGTGGCCACTCCCTGTGATCAGAGGAAGTACGAAGGGAAGTGAGTGTGGTGGAACACAGAAGGAGAACACTCCTATATGTACTGTTCATCAACAACAATGCAAAAAATTATGGACACTTCAAGGAATTGACAAAGATATGCAGACCGGAAGGAGGTGAATGTTGCTTGGTGGTGTGGTCGACAAAGTCGACCAGAGGGGGGACTGAAGAGGGAAAAGCGAGATCAAACCCATGCCCCCTCAACCCAGGCGCATATACAGAAGAACAGCAGGAAGAACAAGGAGCGCACTTATCATTTGAACCAGGCCCCAGCGCACCCATGGGTGACAAATATGCTGAAACACACCCACTTCACCAACAGTGCAACTTCCATGCTACATTAGAATCATTGCTGCAATATCAGAATCTACAAACACAAAAATCCCTGTTTAAAGGCTTGCAAATGCCTATATGAATTAACATTGTCTAATTGCACAGTGTAAAGCCATGTTTCAGGAAAATTACAGCCAAGTTCATTTCTCTCACTGAACACTGGCTGCAGAAGCCTTCAGCAATGCTCCTCGCAAAACCCACGAGCAGCCAAGTTTGCGCATTCAAGATAAGATTGCTTTCTGCAGACAAACATTTTTAATTCTCCACAAATGCGAGTAAGCCACGGCAACCCAGTGTGTTTTTTTCTTTTCTTTCTGGGAAAGAAAGACATTTTTGCAAAGACTCGCACAACATTTGAAACATAATTGTAACAAGAATGGCTCAGCCCAGCCAATGAGCACTCAGAGCTCAGGTGCGAAATGCTTGCTTCAGCTGAAAAGTTATGGGAACAAAGTCATAATGCAACAAGTTAGAATTAGGTAATGGGGGCTGGCACAGCTAAACCAACCCACTGACGCAAAAGGCTAACATCCAATTGTCAGGCTCTCTATAAGGGCTACATAGGTAACCTATCACTTAGCAGCCAATAGCAGGAGGAGATAGGTTTCTGGGAGCTGATCCAATTCTGTGAGGTCAGCCTACAGTGTGATTACAAAGCTGGCTTGCAAGCCAGCCCCGGGGGAGACGGCGCCAGAACTCTCGATGTGCACGATGCTCTGCGTGTTTTTTGTCTTTTTTGCTGCCCTGGAATAAACGCAGTTTGGAACATGTGGCTGCCTGCTGGGGTCCCTGTTGCATTTCTGGGGGCCATATGGGAGGTGTTGGGGTCTCCCATAGATGGTGAGGGTATGGCTGCTGGCCCCCCACTGCCCTGGTGGGGGTCCAGCTTCTCCCCAACAGTATGATTAATAGCATGACAGTTTAAGTTTACTTGGCTTCAGCACAAAGGAAACAATGGGTCTTAATATGTCTCTAGGGGCCTTCTGGGAAGGAACAGGGGGGCAGAACTACAAAATACCTTGTGCTGTACGTGTTCTTGGTGCCCGACAGGGTCGAGTTAGTTTCAGGTCACTTTGCAGGCTTGTGTGACAGAGTTTGCGATGGGAGTGAGCTGCAGGTATCAGGCGGCAATACGGTTCGGTGAGCAAAGCTGGATAAACGGCTGCAGGCTGGCCTACAAGCCTGCTCCAGATCAGGAATTGTTGCATTGTTGCATCAATGCCAATCAGCGGTTCTGAAGCACTGGTCGAGATGTCTCAGATGTCTTTAATTGACTGAATCTTGACAACAGTCAGCGTTGCCATCGGTTGCAGATCACAGAGTTCGACTGGCTCAAAAATGTCCTTTAAGGGGGAGGCCGGTAGATGCTTGTCGAGGAACTTCTCCCAGCTTCTTAAATGGGCTTGTGTCATCCTTTAAGGTGGACTGCCTAAAGCTGTGGAGTGTTCCTTGTCCTTGGTTGCAGTTTCAGGGGCCTTCTGGCACTTCCTATCCATGAAGCTTGCTGACGCGCCTAGCAGGGCACGCTGTGTGCTGGCTGGGTACCAGGTCTGGAGTGGCTGGAGGGTTCTCTGAGTTCTTTATCTCCCTCTTTTACCTGTGAGATGTTTAGCAGGGGGATCTTTCTTCCCTCTTTGGAAATCCTGATCTTCCTTCACTGGCAGAAGATGTAAGGCAGACTGTACCTTCAGCCAGGGTACAAGATTGAAGTCTTCTCTGTTACTTCTGGTAAGGTCATCAGATGATCTGTCAAAAGAGGGATTGGAGGAATGAGCCAATCCTGAGGCCCCTACCAACAATCTCCTGTATGTATGAGGTCATAACCAGAGTGTGCTTCAGCAGGAAAGGTAAAGGGGTAAAAACATGTGATACTAAGTGCCACCCATCTTCCTGTCTGTTGTTGATCAAAGAGTCTCCCTGGTTAATGGATCTCTCTGTGGTTCCCAATTAAAGCAACAGGTCTCCCTTGAAGCTGTGGTGAGAGCAAACCACATTCTCATACATACTGGGAAGGCCTACTGTAAACACACAGTTCCAGACATGAAAGCTCACTGTTAATGAAACCGAGGGCGAGAGCTGGCTTCAGGTTGACAGAGTTGCATATGAAAGGTTGTTGGGGTTTCCTGCCTCCTTTGTTAACCACTGTAACCACTTTATTAGTATGTTAATCACTGTCACCAGCTGCAGGGCCAAACAAAAGAACAGGGGACGGATCCATGGAGCCTTTCTTAGTTAATCAGGCTAGCCATGGCAGAGGGAAGGTTGGTCCTCACACTTTCTGGAGATGACATAGTGTACTGCTGCCTGTCATATCACAACAGAATATGACAGGGCAACTGTGCCTGTAGGCTGTGTCCACCCAGATTACAGTCTATGTGTTTGTCATAGTGGGAGCATACAAAAATATGTGTGGTTTAGCCCCAGATATTTTCCTGAGGTTGGTCTGTCTACCATCATTCCATTTAATACAAAAATGTAACACCCACCATGCGGATGGTCGAAATTTGTTACAGGTGAAGCCATGCAGACCAGTGGAGCTGACTGAAACATAGAAGGAAGCAGACACCCAAGGGAGATGCTGTATACCAGACAAAGAAGCATGCTAGGTCTGTGTGGCAGAAGCAGTGCAAAACGAAAGGGACCATACAGGATGTTGTGGTGCTTGAGCCTGCAAACAGACACTGAGTCCAGGGACAAAGGGAGGACTAGGTCCTTCATTCTCAGATTGCAAGCCAACCAGAGAGAGAGAAAACAATGAGCAGAACATGAATACCACTAGTATCCAGTGTGGAAGAGTAGCAGGCCATGGAGAACACTGCCCTCACTTACGAGACAGACTCTCACTGGAGCAAGCACTGCAAAACAGCAGGTATTCAGATTGCCCGGTTGGAGGGAGCAGAAGTGAAGAGAGAGACAGGGGTGAAGAGGCAAGGACTACGCTAGCACCCTCAAAGGGTCACAGGAACCCAAGAACAGGTAGAGCACAAGACAAGAAGAAGGGTTCCGTGAGGCGTGAGAAACCTGAGCACCATAAACCTTGGGAAGGGTCAGAGGCACCAAAAAAAAACAAGAAAGCCAGAAGCAGAGAGGGGCCATACGAAGCCTGAAGGACTAAGTGAGATATTATGTCAGAGGACCCCAAAGGAATCCCAGGTGCATAATAATCAGAGTAACAAGAGGGAATGTGGCAAGACAGGGTTATGGGAGCCCGAGAAACCCAAACAGTACAAACCTCCAGAAGGGTCACAGGGACACATGAAAGTTAAGAGAGTCAGAGGAAGAGAGGGGTCACAGGTACCCTTAAGAAGTAAGTGAGATATCAGGTCAGAGGACCCCAAAAGAGTCACAGGGGCACAATATCTGATTATTGGTCGGAGAGTGGAGACATCAACCAAGTTGGTGGAAAGGGATCATGGGAAAAACACTTCACCTAAAGAAATGTGGACATTTTGTTTTTCCAGGAACTTGAGACTTTTTGTTCGAATTTTGGGGAACTTTGAGGAACTTTTCATAGACTGACAAGAACTCTTTTCTTAGAGTAGAACTGTTATTTACTTCTAACCAATGGATCCAGGCACAGGAGGGATTCCTGGGAAAACCAGAGGTCGATTTGTGAAGAACCAAGAGTGCAGGGTATTCAATCTATTTTCTTTTCCATTTTGCTAAGTGATAGGGCCAGTTTAGTGGATACATTTGAACTGAGAACTATTTTATTTGTGACTATAGACAGTTTACTTTGCTTTCTAATGGAACTCCCTTTTAGTAATAGGGTAAGTGGTGCATTATCTTTTAATTTAAATAAAACTATGTGCAAACATGTCCTCTGGTCCAAGTCCTTCTTCAATCAATCAATCGGGTTCTTATAAAGTGCAAAATGTACCAAAGGCATGCAACAAGAATGAAGACCATGGGAGAAACTGGGAAAATTAATTGAACAGAAAGGTTTTTAAACATTGCCTAAACGTGCCTAAACTTGGTGAAATCTGGAATCTGGTGGAGAGCCGCTGGCAAGGAATTCCACAACTTCGGGTCAGCCACAGAAAAGACCCAGCCACCACACCGCTCCAAGCAACAGCGCGGGACTACCAGCTAGGCCAACAAAGCCGAGCATAAGGGCCTAGAAGGACGATGGGGCTTGATTTTTTCCTGAAGCACCATACAGCTCTCCTTTGCAGAGCCTGATGAATCAGGCTCAGAGATTTTAAGTGGACAAATGCCACCACTGGCAGACAGTGCAGCTTGCATGCGCTGACACAAGCTTACCATGAGGGATGTCTGTAATTAATCGGACGACCGCATTTTGGTGTACCTGTAGATGTTTCATCAAATAGCCTAGCTGAGAAAGCAATAACAGTTTGCAGAAGTCTAGGCTGCCATTAAGGACCGCTCCAACTGACGTGATTCTCATAACCCGAACCTCCAGAGCCTTGCCTCAACCCCCAGGGGAATGTCCATGACCACTCCAGCAGGGACTGTGGTTGGTTAAGGGGTAGGGAAAAGCATTTACCTGTCACTGTGCAACAGTAATGAGAGCAGGCAACAACCCATGCAGTAGGAGGCTGCTCTCAATTGCCAATATAGGTTTACCGATGGCACACATATTTTTATTGATAGTCCATTGCTCACACCATTCATTAACCCTTGGTGTGTGTTAAAAGACATGTACCTTGTAGAACACATGAATACAAAGTAGTTTAAGTAGATGCCCCGCACTTATCAATAATAAATAAAGTCATTTGATATCACTCAGTAATGAACATTCAACGAATGTGTCTTTGACTCTCATTTAAAATAATCTTTTATTATGAGAAACATGTAATAAATAAACATCATCATTATTATCAGCACTATACACAACACACTTAAAATGCAATAAACCATTAAGGAAAATTTGAACCATTGTCTTTTGCCTCTACCTCAAATCAAGACTAAGACTGATCAACCTTCTCCAAGAAATCAAATTCACCTTAAAAGCCAACTATCTGCCTCACCAGGTCGTGTTAAGCAACCTCACAGAACATGCTAGGCAATCTAGCACCTGCCTCACCAAATCATGATAGGCAATCTCATAGAGGCATCTGCCTCAATCAATAATCAGTGCCTCAATACCTTTCCCAATGTGACATCAAACGCAAGGTAAACAAGGCCTTGTCATACTCACTAATGTTAGAAGGTAGGGAGCTGGAGAGGAAAAATCCCATAATTCAAAACAAAATGGAAAAATTGAAAATGAAATAATTGGAAAAAAAATCCCAAAAGACACCTATTGATGCCATACAGGCTTTTTGTCAGAAATGCATAATATTGGGATTGAATGCTTCAAAAAGAATCAAATGTCCTTTGGATGTAATGTTGCTCAGCATATTATCAATCCAGAATAAAGTGTCTGCTCTTGGGCCCTTGGGCTGTGAGCTCAAGTGAGCTGGAGGGACTTGGGGGAGAAACAATGGAAGCAAGCCGTTCAAAATGTAGCTCAAAATGAAACAAGTTCTGCTAAAAAAAAATCGAAATAGCCAGGGTCCAGGTTAAGGCTTCAAATCTGCAGAAAAAGATTCAGGAGTGGGTTGAACCCTCCCATCTAGGTAGCCTTTTCTGCTTTTTATCTCCATCCAGACATCTGCATTTGCCCCGTCTTCCTGCCAGCTCAATTGCTCTGAACAGCAATGGCCACTTGCTGAGCTTACACTGTTATATACCCTCTCGGCCTTCCTTATTTTCATGTCCTCCATGCCTACTGTGTGTCCTTCAGAGGCCACTAAGGTTTTTGCTAACAATTACATTTCAGCTGACAACATCATTCTCTTGCAAAGACTAGCCAAGGACATGGTCCTGTCCTTCAGAGGTTACTAGGGATTTTGCCAACAATTGCATTAAAGCTGACAACATCTTTCTCTGTAAAAGACTAGCCAAGGAGATGGTCCTGTCTTTCACAGGCCACTAGGGATTTTGCCAACAATAGTTTTTAGCTGACATCCTTGTGCACATACAAAGCATAGACCAGGACATGCGGCTGTCCATAGCGGCCATTAGGAACTTTGCCAACAATTGTATTTTTAGCTGAAAGCACCTTTCTTATGCACAGATGGCTAAAGTCATGGCTCTGCCCTTCAAAATAGAACTATAGAAGGCATGCATTTTGTAGTTTGTAGTTTTTGCCACTATCTATGTTTTGTGTTTTGTGGGTATATTGACTTAATTCCCGGAAAGGGCCTCCATAGCAGTTAACGGGCATTGTTTACACAATCAGAAGGTGCTGTACAAGGCTAAAGATAGTTGGCTCACAGCCCAGACTTTTAGAAAAAGCTCTAATGTGCTTCATTGTAACGTGGAAAAGCAAATCCTGCAGCTTGCCTTTCACTAAATATAAACCTGTTTACATTGCGCTGTGCATTGTAGCAAGGGGCCTACATTTCACTCAATATTAAACAGTTTTTATCGCACTGTGTAGACCTGGTCTGCGACAGAGATGACAGGCCATATTAAGCATCGCTAATATGGGCAGGCATAGAAAATACATCCTACCCCCCCATGAGGCGTAGAACAGGCCTGGAGGTTACCTAATTATCATGGTAAGATACAATGAGTATGTAAAGCATTGCATACTGCGTATCTGCTAAAATGTGTTCACTTAGAATATTCACAATTTACTAAATGTTAAAACATAAAAATGTCTTCTTGAGATGAGACAGGTGCAGCAAGAACTGGTCAGCAGACAATCTTCAGCCACTGATAATCACTGACGAATTAGAGATCAGTAGATGTTCGCCATACAAACAGTTCCAAACAGTTTTCTTCTGTTAGTCTGGATACAGTTATGGAGCAAGGACAAGTTCACTGCTACTTGACATGATGAATCATATGTGACAAGCAGGATCAGGATGAACCCATCTATAAGGATGTAGAGCACAGGTGTGATCGCTGTGCCTAAATTTCGAAAGAAGTCAAAATAACATTTCAATGGACTGAAGAAAACAACTGTATTCGCCAGCCAGTATTTGGAGCTCAGTAAGGAGCCCCCATTAGCTGGAGCAGATCTTTCAAACTAGACATGAATCTTCTTTCATCCATTCTGGTATTCTTCCAGTAGGACTTTGGCCAACTGCAGTGCTCTCCTTGATGCTTCTATGAATGTCACTGTTGTGCTAGTGCTGTGTATTTACAAACTCATGAGATATGCCAGGTGTGGGACCTTCAGTGGTTATAGCTTCACATCAGACCATAGAACTGCAACAGTCCACCGTGTTTGAGACAGTGATCAAGCTGACAATCCCCACAGGCACACCATATCATGAAGTATTGAACTGCACAATGTATGATCCATTCGGTAGAAGTATTTATTTGCCAAGGCAGTTCCACAATCGAATTGCACTCAGCATGCACACGGTTGAGGTTGGATTCTGCTCACACAGGATAATTTTGATGAATGTCCTGACATCTTATATGGGGTGTACCCACGCAGCTCTTCAGAGATTGCAGTTGTACTATAGAGTCCTCACAATTCACTCATGTATGGTTATAGGGCACCTCATAGGGAGTTTGCATCCATTACTTCTTTACTTGTTGCATGGTGCTCCAGGACTGCAGTTCTTCACACAACAGAGGTGTTACTGCTGGCATGGAAATATTCAGGATCCCACGCAATGTCCATGACAATAAGTCATTGTACCACAATGTTCTCTTGAATACACTCAGCAAAGTGTACATGGACTCTGAATAGCCTGTCTCTGAGCTTGTATTGATAGATTCAGTTCTGTCAGCTGCTCTGGCCATTGTTTCACCAGACTGGAACACCTGTAGAGAGTGTGTTCAGGAAGTCTGTGATCTTCAGAAGTTCAACAATTGCTTGTTGTTCATCCGGTAAAGGTTATAAGCCCTCTTGCATGAAATGCACCATATTCACTACCACATGCCCTCAGCCTGTAGATTTCCTGCTGCAATGCTGTAATGAAATGAATTTGTCTTTGGGCTGCAGTTCACTCACTTTGATTTGCCGGCTAGCCAGTCCTTGCATTCTCAGGACGATTGTCTTCGAGGTAGGTTCAGCTTATTTCACCTGCTTCTTTTCCCTAGCGTTTTCTATATGACTTATCCTGACTAGGATAGATGTCTACCTGATGTCTACCTGACTTTCCCCATGTGTCTATTACATGTGTCTATTACACTAGCAATCTCATGTAAGGGGGCTTGCTTTGCCATCAGTTGGCATGCATTGCCCATTGAAATGGTTTGTGAAATGTTTTGTGAAGTCTGAGCTGTGTAAGGTCCTACGTTTAAAATCTTGTGTTTTATGTACTATGCACATTTTTGCCTTGCATTGTTGCTTAGTCAAGCTATTTACCTGCCCACCAAATGCCAACCCTCCTTGGCCTCCCTATTGGATACGTGGGTAAAAGGGTTGGACTGCACATTAACACAAAATGAGTGTGATTGAGAAAACATCAAATGTGGATATCTACATGCTACATGTAGCGTGTCTGTTCCACACACTTGCCAAGAGTCACGCCCATTACGTGTTAACAGGGACTGTTTCTTGTCATGTATTCCCTGTAGTTGTGGCATAGAATGTGGCATCATATACCAGCATAGGCCACATAAACTGCCCATCTATAGGATGTGGGGGGAAAATATATGCATTTTGCGCTATACGCTTTTGCTTCACTTGAGGTTTTGGTATGTAAGGGAAGTGTGTCGCAAACTCTAGTGATGAGTACATAAGAGGAACACGACAATGCTCCCGGAAGGTTGTATCTAACCACTGCACAGATTTCCGCTTATAGCAAAGGAAGGTTTTGAAATATTTTACAACACATTCATGGTCTGCCATGTCATCTAGTTTTTCTAGCTCATCTTCAGGATCTAACAATTCTCCTTGAGCAAATGCTTCTAACTTGGATCTCAACAGGTCCCTATAAGTGTCTGTGATGCTTATCATAGGGGTCACTAGCCTAGATGCATCTATCATCAATAGTGTATGTACTTGGAGTTGCATACTAGGCCCACAGTAGGGTTATACAGGCTTGTCCTGAAGTGTACTAACTCCAGAGGTCATATTGATTGATTGATTGATTGATTGAATGATTGATTGATTGATTTGCTATTTATTATGCGCCCCTATACACAAGTGTTTCAAGGTACAACCAGGCAAGGGAGAGGGAACAAAGGGAAGGCAAGGCAAACAATCTTACTAGGCCTAGTGTCATTTAAATTGTGCAAATGCACAACAAGAAGTGCAGGGGAGGGGAGACAGGGGAAGTGGAACCAGAGCAGCAGGCCATTCTTATGTGTGCTGTATGCTTATTTGTGTAGAGACTCCTCCCACATCAGCCTGCACCTCCCTCTTATGTATTGGGTTTGGAGTGCATGCTATTTCCAAGGTTGAAATGTTCAACTGTTGCTGATCATTGGGATCTCCAGTGGAATTATAAATGTCTCAAAGTCAAAAAGACAAAATAGGTGATCATGCTTACCCACAGCAAAAATGTAAAAAATTATCACTGTTCCAACAAAAAGGTTTGTAAGTTTCTGTGCACTTTACATGTATAGAGAAGCAGCTGAATGCCTCCGCAGGAAGTGCCGCCCATATTCTGCCTGTATGTTGGAAACCAGAAATTCCAACATGTGCAACTCCAGTAATTGTGCCTATTACACGAAGAGCCTTTGATACAAGGTATCCACTTAGAAAACCTTATATGATGGGGTACCAGTTTACGTGCTGCTAGAGAATCAAAGGTTCCAGAAAGGTACAAGTGTGCCAACCAATTACAGGATGCCACATAACAAAGGGCTTTATAGTTTGAGAGTCAATAGTGTACCATGTTTCTAATAACTGTTGAAGATGACTTGCAGGAAGGGAGGGCATGAGTTGCCCACCTGACTATAGAGATCCAATCACAATCCAATGCCTTATAGAAAGTATACTTAGATGTTCCCCTTAGTCCAATCACAATCCCATGTAGTTTTTCTTAGTTTGCCACGTAGTATGATGTCACATATGACAAATTGTTGCTATAAAAGTAGTTTTTTATTAAATGATTCGAGATCATGCTGTGCGACCTCTGTTGATTCCGTTGTACTCGCTGTTTTAGATAATTGAGAATAAAACAGTGACCGTTTGCCAACTTCCTGAGTCAGTCTTAATGCTTGGTGTGAGAGTTATTCTCCATCCCATCCAACGTTTAATGTGTTACCTCAATTGAAAGGACCATTAGTGTTCACTTGGTAGCATGTCGGATGGTTTAATACCCACCGACCAGTAGACTCCTGTACTTTGGAAAATCGGGCACCCTCCGGAAGATCACAAGGTTTCCTGTGGAGAGCGGCCTATATAGAATTCTTGCAAGAAAAATCGAGACAGGTGAGATGGGTCTCTCTTTGACCAAATCTCTCCTTGTTTCCACAGGCACTTTGAGGACGGAAGGTGAAAGTAGTCGATTGGAGGGGGGAGTTGATATCGAAGGCCTCGAGCTGAACGAGCAAATGGGGAGTAGAGTAAGGGGAATGGCAAACTGAGGGAATGGGATTGTCGTAGTTTAAAAGTAACAGGGAAAAGTAATGGGTAGTTTAAAAGTAATAGGGAAAAGTAATGAGCAATTTTTATTGTGTGTAGCGATAAAGAAGGCCCCAGTGTCCTAACCCCAGGGGGTTCAGAAGAGATTATCTCACACTCCAGTCGGAGTAAAGTAGGCGGCATACAGGACAGGTCCGTATAATGAGATAATCTAAATCCAGTGATTAGGGTATTATTAGGGGCAGAAATAAATAGTGAGCGCTAAGGATTAATGTGAAGAGTCGACTAGTCTGTCTGTTTGTGTATTTGTGATAAGTTAAGGTGTCGAAGAGTGACAATTGTGTAAGGAAAGCTAAGAAAAGTTCAAGAAGACAAATAGTGTCTAGTTAGAGATACTGTCTGTACGGATTTAGAGCTAGACTGAGATTATTGAAAAATAGAGGTTTTGAGAGGTGATTGTTGGAGCGCGCTCACATTTGCTGTTTTCGCAAAGATATTTTTGTAAACACTGGTAAATATTGACAGTCAATTGAGACTATCACAATGGGAGATATTACTACTCTGATGCATTTATGTAAGACATTGCCAAAACACATGCCCAAGCTCAAACAGTACAGTGCAGAATGGGTGAAAGGCACGGCGGATAAGATGTTCATGCCATGGCTACCGTGGGATCATTGTTGAAAGCAGTATTGCAACACATGACCTCATACTTGCATGCTGGAAACACGGGAAAGAAATTGGAAAAACGTAGGATTCTATCCGTTAAAGGAACTAAAAGCGGCAGTGGGGTATAGTAATCCAATATATGAACCGCCTGCTAATAATAGTGATGATAGTCCAGAAGAGACTACGAGAACAGAGGAGATCGTTAAGGTCTTACAAAACAAGGAAGAGAGAAGTGAGCCATCGAATGTATCGACAGACATAGAACGAGAAATCAAGAGATGGAAAGGAGAGAGGGATAAAGCTGACGAAGTAACGCTCATACAGAACCAATGGATGGGAGGACAGACATCGCTCAAACTAGATGGGAAGAGTATCGAGGAATTCAAACAAAGGGAAGATCAAGACGAACAGGAAAGGTAAGACAGGGAATGAGAAAAGAGATTAAAGACGATGAGCAGAAAAGGAAAAGCAGGCAATGGTGAGAACAGATGTATCAGGAGGAGCAACAAAAGAAAGAAGAACGGGCAGAAGAGCAAAGGAAATATGATAACATACAGTGAGCAATAGAAGAACTGGATAGACAAGAAAGGAAAACAGAAGAGGAGGAAGCGCAGAAATTAGGAGATAAAAGGATACAGAGACGAAAAGAAGAGGAAAGACTCAGATGGGAAGCAAAAAAGTGAAGAGAAGTAGATGAAGAATTAGAAAGAAAAAGGAGACAGCGGGAGCGCGAAATTGACCGCATTCAGAATGAATTAATGGAACCAAGTCCAGTAATTCAATGGGGCAGTATAGAAGACTTCCTCCTGTTACAGGGAGCAACATCAGGGCCATCTAGAGTAACCCTAGATGAGGACTTTGAAATAGGAAGCATCAGAGATAGGAGTGATAAAGCCTATCAGGACTTAAGTTAAGGCGGTAAATCAGGAAGCAGAGGGAAGGGAAATGAAACCCTAGTCTTCCAATCAGGAAGTAAAGAAGATAATCCATTTAGTCTTGAGCATAGAGCCTTGTCTTTAAGCAGAATATCCTTAGATAAGGGCAAAAAGGATGAGAGTCACAGTATTTGGGTACTAGATATATCAGCCGAGGAGAGAGAATCCTTCAGTGGAGAAGGAAGAAGTGTATGTGCTCCTGAGGGAGGCCTGCAGGCAGACAAGGAAGTAAGATGGTCTGATCTAGAACAAACTAAGGCTAGGATGCCAGATAATATAGCATGTCCAGAGTGCACTAAATACGATCATGTAGCGAGAGGGGAGAATCTCTGCCATATGTACATCGTTAAGGTCACTGCCAGGAAGAAGGCGATCAGAAACCATTGTCCCTGCTATGGATAGGCAGACGATGGGAGCCAATTGCGGATTAGGATTTAAGCAGTTTCCCTTATTCGGAAAAGGAGGAGCAAGACCACATTATATTCCATGGCCACAGATGGATAAGGATAATTTAAGGTGTAAACCCCCCAGTTTTACGGTGGATGTGGGAAAATTGATTTATGAGCTAGAGAAAATGACAGGAGGAAATACCTTAGCAATAGGAGATATTAAAGGCCTGCTAGCAGCCATTCATTCGGAACGAGCTGATGGCATGTGGACGAGAGCAGGTTATACAAGTGTCACGGCACAACACACAGCACATAATGGAGCGCCATTTAATAATTGTAGGGCAGACATTAGGAGAGCGCTCAGAGTACAGTATCCCGATGTATCAGACATGGGTGCGATTATGACGTGTAAAAGAAAAGAGGATGATGATCCGCGTGCTTACATTTAGGACATTCAGGAGCGGTGGACTCTTGAAACGCGTGAGCCGTGGGGAAAATAGTGGCAGTATTTTACCACATTCTGTGTCAGGGATTGCCTGAACAGGTACAAAGGCAACTCAAGAAGCAAGTGGGAATGGAAGCAAAACCATAGCATGAGATGCAGTTGACTACATTACATTACTGTCAGCTGGTACAGGAAAGAACAAGAAGAAAGATGATGCTAGAAAATTGAGGAAGCCAAGTTAGTTCTGATTTTTTTTTCAAAATATGCCATAGAAGGGACAAGCGGAGAAGGGCTACAAGTACCGCAAACAGAAGGTACATCACAGGCGAATAATGTATGCTGATGGATCAAGGAGGAAATATGATTATACCACAGGATAGAGGTATGGGCGATAGAGGAAGGGGTGGATTTCAAAATAATCAAAGTAGGTTTCAGAACACAAAGAATGAGAGTCAGAATGTGCAAGGAGAGTTTACCAAGCGGGACTAGTTAGACGGGGTCCTCCTGTGTGTTGAACATGTGGGATGACAGTGCACATTGTGTGCACGTGTGGGAGCCAAAGATATGTACAAAATGGCCGATTCTCAAGAGGGGGACAGCTTATCCTCCAGCATGTAGCTCACAAGCTAGGGAAGGGTTCACCATGGTCAGATAGTGTATCAGGCACAAGCACCGCAAATACAACAGCCACAGCAACCACAGCAATTCCTATTGAATCCACCACAAGGGCAGTCACATCATGCCCCATGCAGAAACAGCAGTATGCAAACACAGGGCAATTAATGACACCTAGAATAGGGGATGTCACTGTACTAGGAGGGAATCCTTTCACAGGTACAGGGGTATTCATGTATCCACAATAGGACAGCTCATAGGGCAACTTGATTTGTTCAATACTATCTGTGACACCAGACCCCCAAAAGGAACCAAGGGTTTATGTGAAGATAGGAGGCAAATCTTTTTCGTTTCTAGTAGACACTGGTGCAACTCATGTATACTAGAGGGAAAATATCCAATGTCGGAAATTGCCATGAATGGTCAGGGATTCTGTGGAGCTATAAGTGGAGTTCCTTTTAGTGATGAATTACCAGTCTCCTTTGGAGAGTGTGACATGTCTGTATCATTGCTGTATTCATGACAGAACCAGTTAATATCTTGGGAAGAGACTCGATGACAAAACTTAACATGACGATTTCTTTTACTGTCAAAGGTATAGTATGCTCCACTCCTAGGATACACTATATGAGTGTGGGACAGTTTATGTTGGTATTTACAGGGCAAATGGCTCAGCAAGGTGTGCTGATAGAACCAGAAGTTTTCCTTTATGGGGTGAGCATTCTGCTAACATGGTTTCCTGGCTTAGTGGGAAAGGCTATGAGAATACCTGATGAATTTCTTTTCAGACCACAGATACCAATGGACGAAGAGGGGGGACAGACCATCCCCTTAGATTTAGATGCAGCCATAGTGCGAGGGGAAATGGCAATGCTTGAAGGAAGGGATGATGAGGGTAGGCCATGGAGAACATTAATTGCCATTGGGGAAGGGTGCAGATTGACTGACATCACTGACAATGACATGTTTAGGGATGACCCAATAGATGATGAAGTGGTGTTCTTTATGAGCATTACATATTGGATGAGAATAGAGAAAATAGAAATCCCACAGCGTATGGCGATAGTGCGGCAGAGCTCAGCCTTTTTTGACGAAGATTTGGAGAAAGTGCCAAGCGCTTTATGGACCACAGGTCCTTATGATGTAGGCCTATTGAAGGGAATAGGGGAGGTTAAAATAAAGTTGAAACCAGGAGCAATTTGACCTCGAGCAAGGCAGTACCCAATGTCTCAAGAGGCAGATGAGGGAATTTATGAGCCCATTTCAGCACTGATGGAGCAAGGGATTCTGGTACTGTCAGAATCATTGTGCAATATATTAGTGTACCCTGTGAAGAAATCAAAGGGAGGGTTGTGGAGATTCATGCAAGATATGAGACCCATTAACCAGATTATAGAGGGGCAGAATTTCCTTTAGTTCCTAATCCAGTGACGATACTATGCAGTATACGAGTAGAAGTGCAAAATTTTACTGAGATTGATTTAAAGAATTCATTTTTCTCAATCCCGTTGCATAATGATTCACAAGATTTGACTTCATTTACGTTCTGTTAAATCCACCTGAAACATACTTGTTTGCCTGAAGGGTACTGTGAGTCTCCATCGATCTTTAATGGAGTCCTGCATTTGGACCTAGGCAATATTGATTTGAAAAGCACTGTGATACAGTACGTAGATGACATTCTGATTTGTAGCACAACAGAAGATGAATGTAGACAAGATTCGATTCAGCTAATGACTATTCTAACAGACAAGGGATACACAGTAGACAAAGAGAAGTTACAGTATGTCAAGAAGAAGTGTTGTACACGGATCAACTCACATGAGGTAAAGAGGGTAACGCCTGAAAGAGCTGAAGCGATCATGAAAAATGCAAAACCGCACACAGTGAAACAGACGCAACAGTTTTGGGGATTATGTAATTATGTTTGACTATAGTTCATACACAAGACCCGTTTTGCAGGCTTTAAAGAAAGCACAGTTGAATAAAGAGAAAATAGAATGGACTGAGGAAATGGATCAAGGGTATGAAGAATTAAAGGTGTATTTTATATGTATAAGACAAGAAGAATTTCATTGTGTGCAGACTCGTTCGATGACAAAGAAGAAGGACGATACACCAACAAAATGACTAATAAATACAGATTAGCATTTGTACTGTGGCTCTCCCTAGACATTCCTTATAGATATTATAGCAAGTGTGCAAACTCATTTCTTGAGCCACAGAGTTCTTTAAAAATGAACTTTAGAAAGTTGTTGATGCATGCAAATATTCCTGGACTAGATTTTGAATTTGGTTTCGATAACTGGAAGCAGGAGCAATAATACCCTGATTAGTTTCTTACTGAATATTTGTTCAACTGAGTTTATGGTTCTTCCCCAAATAAATGTGCACCACATTGTACTTGCTATTTTTGTGTTTATTCTTCAAGCTTATCCTGCCTTGTTAGGAGAAGGTGTGGATATCCACACGTTTTTACAGGATCCTAAAAATTGCCCTGTAATAGGGAGGCTGCTTATGGCAATTGTAGAGGAGCTACTACAGATACCAAATATGCTACAGTTTCCGGAGTAGTGTTTTTCTTGCTTAAATTGAGTAGAGCAAAAATGAGAAATGTTGAAAGTGGCACGGATTGAGAGAATGAGCAAGCTCAATTAAGTCCAGAATGTCGAAACTGGTGGGGATGGATATTTTGGTTTATGATATATGTATGTGCTACCATACTCAGTGTCTTTCTGTTTCTTTTGTTTAGCATTCCCTATTACACCAACGCTCCTGTTGAGATAGGGACTACTATGATTCCTCCTACTACAAGTACTGCTCTTGATTTATTCACTTCCACTAAGGTAGAGACTCCTATAGTTCTTCCCAGAGAGAGAACTCTTTATGATATACTTCATGATTATTATTTGAGCACTGATTTGGTAGTAGTGAGATGTAGGAGAAATGCAGAGGAAGATAATGAAGGGATAAACACATATCTGGACAGTACAGCATACTTGGGTAATAACATGTGGTGTCAGCACATGAAAAGGTGGGAGAGAAGACATCTAAGGAGAGTTGCTATGTCTGCACATTCATGCCCTATGCCATGGAATCAACATGAACTTTCATTTCTAGAGAAATTGCGCAGTACAATGCCAGATGTCTTGTTCATCTTGCAGCATGCATGACAAGAGGCCTAGTCAGGTGAGCTAGGCCACTTTGTGATGGAGATCGAAATGGTCATTTCCATTCCAGGATCATTATATCAAGACTACACAGATGGAAAAGAAACCTGTGTGGAAACGCAAGATACTTACATATCCTGAGAAAGGACATGAAGATGTGGTAGTTGCAGAGATGAAGAGACGGAATTGCCCTGACAGAGCAGAAGTAGCAGGATTGCCTAGATGTTGGGAACAAGCACATGTTTTAGTTTATGGACAAGTAAAATCCACAAAAGGATGGGAAGGAGGTCTGATGTCCTTCACAGCTCATTTATTGAAGTCAGAATATTTGCCAGAATTACATAGAATGAACGATGCTTGTTTAAAGTCATGGGCTAACTACACAAGACTGTTGAGATGGGTAGAAAATGAATCGGGCCTGATGATGGTGGTTGCATTGATAAATGCGACATTGTGCTTTCAAAGAAAGGGAAAGAATTATGTGGGACGAAATAAAGGCTGCAAGACAACAATCAACGTCATTAGAATGTGAGAAGGCAAAGCCGTCCTGAAGGATGGATATTGGGCTTGTGGTTCCAGAGCTTACATAAAGCTGCCCATGGATTGGGGGGCACGTGTTCCTTGGTACTCAAACATGTTCCAGGGTTAGTGATTTCTTAAAGTGACCTGAACATTACATAGTTTCCAAAAGCAGATGCCATTTGAGAGAAGATCACTAGAATTCCTGCAACCGGGCAAGGAGGGAGAATTACTTTTCAGCAAAATCAAAAGAAGCCTTCGATATCATTCCATATGAGCACAAGTTGTTCAGCCAGAATTCAGCAATATTCATGACTATCTTTATGCCGGGGATACAGATGATGACCAATGCCAAATAGCTACAGATTACCAGAATTCCTGCAGACGATCAATACTACCATAAAGAGATTCAATGCGATCAAGGAATAATTAAGGACCATAAGGCTGATAACCCTCCAGAACAGATATGTCCTTAATATGATCACAGAAATGGATGGAGATGTTTGTGTCAAAATCGGGCCATCATGTTGCACGTTCATACCTTCTCATGATGACGAGAATGGGACCTTGACAGAGGCATAACGCTGTTGATGAACCTGCGCAAGAAGATAGAAGATGAGACAGAAAATATTGCAGATAATAGCTTGTTCGCATCTATCTTCTCGTGGGTTCCGCAATCAATGGCAAACATCTTCAGATTTCTTGGAGCAGTATTGGTGATGATGATGTTTGGATTCTGGGTGATAAGAATAATGATTACATGGTGTATGAAGACAGCAAATAAGGCAGTGGGATAGGAAGCATCAGAGATAGGATGCCGTAACGCAAGTAGACTAAGTTATCGTGAAGGCTGGCTATATGTAGTGAATAGACTACAGGCGGTGCTACCAATATATATATATGTATATAGAAATCTGGAAATTCAATGTCACAATTTTGGTAAGCTCAACCCATCGAGAAAGGAGGATTGATAGCTGTGTGTGTGTTGCAGCAAAGAAATATGCCGAAGCTTGAAGATGGACCAAAGGAAAACTGCTTGGCCTGGTGTCCAAGGCTAAGGCAGCCAAAACTGGTTATCAGACCCTGAAGAACAACGAATATGAGAACGCTGAGGGATCCCTTGTTAAGTTGCAAAGAGAGAACACTATGATTGCCAAGTTCCTTTATTCAAGGCAATTAAATGCTATGAAATGGGTCGATTCACTGGGCCTCATTCTGAGTTTGCCAGTCTGGGGACTATGGTACCGGTAAACTTGCCCGTACCGTAGTTCCCGGACCGGCAAACTATGATTTGTGCTCACTGATGCCTTTCTGCCCACCAGGTGTGACCTGGCGGGCAGAGTTGTACCCACGAGCACAGCATGTCACATGCACCGGCTTCGTTTATAATGGTGCCGGTGCATCCAACCTCCACATTCCCATTGAGCCCTATGTGGCTCAAAAGGGAATGGGGAGCATTCCGTTCTGGAGCCCGCGAAAGGGAAATTACGGGTCCGGTAGGGCCATGATGACCCGGTAATTGCCCATTTGCCAGAAATTTGGGAAGTTTGGCGGCAGGCTGCTGGTTTTACCGACAAGGCTACCGCCAAACTACTAATGAGGCCCTCTGTCTCTGATCACGTGAACCCAAGATGAAAATAGAAGTGGGCATGCAGACCTGAACATTGATAAGAATATGCTCACACTCCCTTATATACCCAGAGACAAAAAGCAACTCCAAGGCCAAGTTCAAAGACAATCTGAATGGCAGACGGCATGAGCGATGAGAGAGATGGGGCTAATTGGGTGGGAAGGTCCGTTCAAGTTCGCCCACAAGAACCTGGGGTACCAGCTTACCTGCTGCTAGAGAATGGAATGTTCCAGAAGGGTTCAAGTGTGCCAACCAATTGTAGGAGGCCACATAACAAAGGGATTTATAGTTTGAGAGCCAATAGTGTACTGTGTTTCTAATAACTGTTGAAGATGACTTGCATGAAGGGAGCTCATGAATTGCCCACCTGACTATAGAGATCCAATCACAATCCAATCCCTTATAGAAAGTATACTGATATGTCCCCCTTAGTCCAATCACAATCCCATGTAGGTTTTCTTAGTTTGCCACGTAGTATGATGTCACATATGACACATTTTTGCTATAAAAGTACTGTTTTTTATGAAATGCTTTGAGATCATGCTGTGCGACGTCCGTTGATGTCCGTTGTACTCCCTGTTTTAGATAATTGAGAATAAAAAACAGACCTTTTGCCAAATTCCTGAGTCAGTCTTATTGCTTGGTGTGAGATTTATTCTCCATCCCATCCAACGCATGATGTGTTACCTCGATTGAAAGGACTATCAGGATTCAAATGGTTAATAATCTTCATATTCACGATGGACCTCACACTTGGCTTTGTTTCTAGCCTTGTTTCTGGCTCTTTGTTTCCCAGATAAACAGACATGTTGTCATGTGATTATGGAGGTTTCTGGAGTTTTCAACTATTCTTGCCTACTTTTCAGGTTGTTCAAGAAAGTGAATCTCCTCTCTGGGGAACAGGGGCAAAACTATCTGGAGCTGGCTTAAGGTGGTTGACTGACACTTGTTGAGTACTTTACTCAAGAGGCATGGCTGGTAGGACTGCTGTTCTTGAGCTTTCATGTTTCAGTACCTTCACAGGAGGTCAGTAGCATAGTCCAAGTGCTTCTTTGTCATGAATCTTCTCTAGAACTTAGTCCCCAGTTTCAGGGTCAGTCAGTGTGTGACTTCTCGTTATCTTGATGCCGTGGTGCTTTTTCACCATTGATGAAGTTCCCTAGGAGATTTATGAAGAGCAGCTGGTCTGGCCTGTGGAGAGAATTGTGTAAATCAGGCATATACATTGGAGAGCCAAACAGCAACTCAAAAAGTTGTTTACCCTCACATTGAGAAAGGCATGGTAGATTCCTTATACTGCACTGCACTATAGGAATGTAGCTCAACCAATTAACACCAGCATAAAGCATGCATTTAGTCAAGACTTGCCTTTCTATCCCATTGGCTCTCTCTCTGACACCATTAGCTTGTGAGCAAAAATGGGTTTAGTGATTGCAGAGTACAGCCCCAGATTAACAAAAAAGACTTGCCCATTGTCAGCTTGGAGCGAATTATGTGCTGTCATAGCTACTAAGGACAAAAAAACCTTCATGACCTCATTAAAATCAACTTATTTCTGAAAATTAGTCAAGTGAACCTTGTGCACTAGTCCACCAAGACAAACAATTATTCATACTTGTTAACAGGTGTCAGTGGACCTATGTTGTCTATATAATTGCATTCAAAAGGAACTGTTGCCCCTGCTAATGTGCTCACTGGTGGCTTGCACAAATTCTTCATTGTTATCTGATAACAATTCACTATGAACAGTCATAACTCCTTACTAAGCCCTCGTTTCCAGTGTTTATTCTGTAAGATTCGTTTAGTAGCTGAAATCCCAAAGCGAGTTGAGGCTACACTTGCATTTTAACTGATCCTGCTTTATCGGTAGCCCCCTGTCAACAGGGCCTCTTCCTACCTAGGTATAGTGATTATCAATGTATGTAAGCTTACAGCATATATGTATGTAGCTTACTCACAGTAAGTAGTGCGGAATCCTTGAGGGTTAGGACTATTTGTACCTAGCCATGCTTTTATGTCCTCCTCAATGAATGTGGCTGAGCATGTTAATGCCGCTTGTACAGTCCACCGTCATGCAAACTGAACAGCAAGCGCATTGCCTGCACTGTGCACAGAATCAGTTATGTGTGCTGTGAAGGCATCATGAAGCAGACACAGATAACAGGTTCAAGATTGGTCCTCAATAGGTGTATTATCTAAAAAGGCAGGACAGAGTAAGGACTAACTTACCCTATTCTAAAATGGGATGTCCCTACCTAAAGAAAACTAAGGATGGTCTGTGTCAGGAAGTCCAGATCAAATGTCTGTGTGTGTCCAAAACATATGCTTTCCCTCACAACTAACTTATAAAATGTGTAGGGATGTCAGCATCAAAATGAATAGTGTTCAGCATAAAGTTCAGAGCTTCTTCCATCTCTCGGCTTGAAATCCGCTTCCCCTTCCCCAAGTTCAAAACAGTTCACAAGATATCAGGGTTCCCTTCCCCAGGAGTTAACATCTTGCAGCTTTTCAAAACAAAACAATTCCTTGGGACACTTTGCAGCTCTTTTAACATCAATACTTTTCACTGGTTCACATACGTAGTTCTGTTTCTTGACTGCAGAATCCCATACGCGGTTGTAGCAAAACACAAGCTTCTTTAAGGATACTTTCTTTGACTTTTCCATAAAAGGGGCACTCAGTCTAGGCGCAGTTGTCGAACCACACAGTCCACTCATTACAGGTCACACAAACGATACGCCTTCTTGACTGCTTTCCATCAACAATTGTCCACTGCTTTCCTTTGACAGTGAAGCTTGTTTCTTTCATAAGTGTCGCACTCTTCTAACACTTTACCACGGCATGGTTGGCCACCATGTACTTTGTTACACTTTCTGTATTCTTCTGGCTCTTGCCAAAACAGGTTTCCTCTTAACCTGCAGTTCCTTGAACTCTTTTAGCTTCATCAATACTTGGTTTCTCAACTCATGCCCTTCTTGGTATTCTCTTGGCTTTGCCAACCCGTGTGTCTCAGACGATTCATTCCGTGGTATCTGCTGCATGCACCACCTTTCTTTCACTGCACTCATAAGTGCTTAAAACGTACTTTTTCTCTGTGCGGCATTCAAAAGTGCTTACAATGTCTTTCAATTAGTTTGGTATTCAAAAGTACTTGTTTCGGCACTCAAAAGTACTTACAATAATATTCTGTTTGTTATTTGTTTTGGCCTTCGAAAGTGCGTATAACAACTTTAAGTTTGATTGGTATTTAAAAGTGCATGTTTCAAGTTCCCGGAACGCCCGGTATGAGTGTTTCCATATTTCCACTCCCTGGTTGCACACAGCAGCTCACTTTGGTTCTTTTCCACTCCTCGCCCTGCATTCCAGCTTCCAATAGCTCCACTCTTACCTTGCGACAACCACATAGAGCACTGTTCGCTCTCCTGCTGTCCTATGGCGGCTGAAGTGCTTCGATGCCCCATAGCTCCCGCTGTGTGCACCCGACAAGGAGGGCAGCAGGCATTACAGATCCTCTCACGGCCAGCTTCAGCCTCTGCATCCCTCTCTCCTGCTCGACATGGCTCCCAGCTCCTATGTCTCCAGCTCCTTTCTCTCCAGCCCGTCTCTCCTTGTGCTGCGCGGCAAGGATATTTATACCGATTGGGATTGTTAAATGAGTGTAGGACTGTGGGTCATTGAGTCCAATCGCCTGGCTATGGCAAAACCCATTAGCTGGATGTGCCTTGCTGTCACGTTGCTACACCTCCATAGCCCTCTTCTTTGTCTCAGTAACAGAGTGGTATTTGGGGCTGTCTGAATTAATACAGGAAGTGTGTATAACTCTGTATTGTCTCCTCCTCATCTTGGTACCTGACTGATGTGTGTCTGCATTAACAATATAAGGCTGATATGTCTTTATCTCACCCAAATGAGGATATGTCCTCCTACTTGGTCTCTTCCTCATCCCAGTTTTGAGTTGGTGTTTCTGGGGGACATTTTGGAGGGAGAAAAAGGGAAAAAGGCTGACAGCAGTCTTCAAATGCTTGAAGGATAGAGGGTTCATTCTGAAAAGGGAATGGGGATACCATGTCTCACCAAAGAACGTCCTCTCACTCTCCCCAAGGTCCCTTCACCCAAGTGATTTTCCCACGCATATCCTGTGGGGTAAATTGACCAGCCCAGCAGAACTCCCATACCTCACTGAACTACATCTCAGCAGTCTCCAGCAGAATGGCTGCACTGGCTCTGTTGAGCACTATCGACTTGCATTAAAACTGCACTTTGCACTCTCTAAAATGATGGCTGCGCCGTTTTACCAGCCACACATGGGGCAAGATAAAACACAGAACACCCCGAGAATTGCTGCCAGAATTTTCTTCAATTGCACCAAAGAAAATAATTCAAAGGCAACACTGCTATGCTGCCAGCTCAAACCTGTTTCACTGAGAAAGAAAATATTCTGCCTTTTGAAATGACTGCACCCTAATGCTCTTTTTCATCTGTTCAACGGTACACAATTCGGGTCCAGTGAAACCCAGCTAGGTCCCTCCATATTCAGGTTGTGCTCCAGCAAAAAGGGCTCATGTCTCATTGAATGACAGACATGCAAGATCTGTGAAATAACAAAGAAACTTCACTTCAAGCCATACGCAGAACGCTTTCCTTTTTGCAACAAAATGACACAGATAAACCCTTCATAAGAAGCTTTCTCTCTCTTTGCTCATGTCAGTTTCATTGGACCCTTGCTTTGAACAGATTCCTGTGTAGTAGGAATTGATTATGGCCATAGAAATGCTTATAATAAAGATACCAGGAAAAACCGCATTTGAAAGTGACAGCAAAGGAAAAATGAACCATGTGTAAATTGGTGCTTTTTAAAAACAATAAAAGATCTGTTTAAAAGTGAAATGTTGAATGAAGGCCCTGTCCGTGCATAGAAATGTGATGGGGGTTTGTGTTAAAACATATATAGGATGTTTAATGCCAACAGACTTACTTTCTGGTTCAGGAAAGAAAATAAGTAAATAAACAAAGTTACTGTGAAACCAGCAGGACAGGTTTTAGGCACTGGCTTCAAAGGACTGAATCTACCTTCCCTCAAGTGTACCAGCATTTGGGGCATATGAATAGGCAGGGGTGAAGCATTTCACGCCCCCTCATCAGACTCTGTGGCAGTGCTCCAGCCGGGTACAAAGGATTTCTGGGGCACGTAGATGTGTCTTTTTAAGCAGCACCTCCCCTCAACTTAAACAGGGAGGCTTCAAAGACATATCCATGGTGTACAGGGCTAATGTCTGACAGTTGGATGTGGGTTGAAAAAAAAATGCATGTATTTGGAAGACAATGCTGGCCATTTGGGGCAAAAGACTGTTCTGAATTAATAAACTTTAAGACTTATATTTCTACAACCGGTAAACAGAGGAATGCAAAAGTTTAACAGTTTAAATGTCATTTTTGTGGTGTTAAAACAATATATTGTGGCTTTCCCTAGCATGTAGGAGACCCAAATGGCAGGAAAATGTAAATTGTGGTTAAATCATACTTGGTGCAACTTTAAAATGTAATGCAAACATGCTGTATGATAATAGGTACACATATAAACAATTGTAGAATTTTAGATGAAGTATTTCCCACTAAAAAGTATGAAAGATTATTAGGAGGGCGAAATGACAAAGTACAGACTTGGGAGTCAGAATGCCATGCTGTGTATGAAATGTGTAATTTGCCTATGTGCTTTTCAAAAATGCCATAACTGTAAAAATGTGTAATTTATGTCATAACTGATTTTTGGCAAAAATGACTGTGGGAGGGCATGGACACATTAAGCTCACACCATGAAACTGATGTCATGTTCTTGAATCCCACTGGTTGACAGGAAGGCGGTAATAGTAAACGTTGACCAATCCAGTTATTAGAGGCATGTCAAGCCAAAAGCCTGCCCCCATGGTAAATCCTGTGATGACACCCACCTTATAAATGGGGGAGACTCAAAGAGACAAAGGAGACTATCTTCAGAATTTTCCAGCTCCTGCACATCCAGAGATTCCATCTTCACTCTGCAAGATTCCAGATTCCACTGCCAGGCCAGAGCATAGCTGACCCTGTCCAGGCAGGACCATTGAATCAGAAAAACTCCACTAAAAATATCCCAAGAGATTCAGGGAGAAAGGGAAAAGGTGGCTGAATCCTCAGTGGGATTATCCCATGCTGCCTGCTTGCCCTGCTATCTGCTCTATCCAGCTGTGGCACCGCTGTGCCGTGACCAGACCTTTGTCCAGCTGTTTTCTTCTGGGAGAGCTCACCGTTGTGACCAGTGACCAGATATTGCCTTGCTGTCCAGAAACCCGGTGCCCTGTCCACAATACCCCATTCAAGTGCTTGTTGTAAGTATTCCCTTCCCCCAAATCTAAAAACTGCATCCTTTGCTCTGTACCTTGCATTAGGTTCCACCCCATAGAAATCCCATAACTGCCTTAGCAGAAATCCTTACAACTGTCAGAATCCACTGTGCATCCTGTCTGTGATCTCCAAGTATTATTACCATTCTTCTACTCATTTCTGTCTTGTGTAAATTCTTAGTTCTATTTTGAATAAACTAATTAATTCCCACATAAAGAGCCACACAGAGCAAAGGGGTTACACTTGAAAAGTAACCTGTGTCGCGGGCGGCGTTTCTCTATTCTAGCCACTAAAATATAGTTTCTGTAAATTTTGTCCTTTCCTTTTTAAACCAATTTTTCCCTGTCCACTGCTTTTATTTTTAAAACCGAATTTCCTTTCTCATTAAAAATCTCATCCATTCATCCATTTAGAGTCACTCTTTCACTTGCATATTATCCCTGTGATGTGCATCTGTCATTCAGCATAAAAGCCACATTCCGATTCTGTCTATTTCACCCGTTTATCAAACCGTTTTGACATTTAAGCCTGTATAAATTAGCAAATGCAATGTCTATGTGTGTGATTTGGCTGCACTGTGTTGTTACTTCAAAGTAGAATTTTGAACTGTATGCCCGTTGTTGGTTCTTTGCATTGTAGTTGCTAGCGTTCTTTCATCCCTGATTCTGCTATAACTCATATTTACATCATTCATTTAACTGCACATTTGAATTATATATTTAGTAATTCCGAGTGCTGTTTTATGCAATTGCAAAGGTTTTAAAATCCACGGGGGAAGGTTGGATTTTAATTCTGTTTGCTGCATAGTATATGTCACTCCTTGCTGCTCCTTTCTATCCACTCAAAATTCAATTAAGGGGTTTGAAGGAGCATTGCAGGGGGAAATCTTAACTTGGGTGCTATCTACCGGAACAGTAAAATTGCTCCCATTCATTTGTGCTTTGGATATGTTATAGTATAAGGTCAAACAAAGTGTATTTCATCAATGTACCTTGTAATTATCACTCCATTGGTAATTGCTGCCAATATTAAATTTGTGTTATTTTCTTTGAATTTAAAATAAATAAATATTGTACTACCACCCACTGTGCTATTTAAGCGTTAGGAAGGATCCAGTTTCTGGGAACACCACCCTCAGGGATCACAAGGCAATAGGAAGAGCAACAGAGGAACGAGTGGTGACCCTATGACCTTGAAACCACGGTAAGGTGAATGCTGTGTCTGTCGTTAGAGAAAACGACTACTAAAACATGTGTTAAGTCTTTACAAAATGTTGAGTATAAAAGTAATACTCAACTGGTCTGGAGTGGAAAGCACTAACAATCTTCAAAGGCCCTTAGCACAAATCTTTGGAAAAGACAACCACTTAATAATAACAAAACACATTTCTTTTGTTAATCATGCTAAAATCAATCTAAAAATTCCGTTAAAAAGGAAAGAGATTACCCACTATGACTGCAGCAAATAATTTTTTGTTAAAGCTGAATAGTCTAAAATGCACAAAATTTTTTGCGGGGTTAGTACGTGAACAACAAGAGGTATTGTGTGAGCACTCAATGTGCGACATCAAACAATAAGAGGTAGAGCATTTTTTGATTGAGCTAGCACTATCACAAGAAAAAGAAACCTATTAGATATCTTAGGTTTGGGTTTGTGGGAGTCCACATATGTTTCGGCTAATAACACCAAAAGAAATCAGGCATTGCACAAAAACGTTGTCTGCTCATGCAAGTATAGCCGTCTTCAGGACAAAAGGAACAGGACAATATGGCGATTTGATAGTGCTGAGTACTTCTTAGTCGTCATACTTTTTTATATAAACACGGAACCCACTACAAGATAAACAAAAATAAACGTGTCAATAAAAGGTTGAGAAAAATTATTAAAGTGGTTGGAAACAAAAGTTTAAAACATTAGCAATGTAATAGAGGCAGAATCCGCAATGACAGTACACATCATTATTATCATCACTGACTGTGGCCAAGGTCAAAACACAGAAAATGTAGTACTAAATTTACCATGTAATATGTCGGGAGGCATGTGTGTTTAAACCTTCCGACACTTAAGTTAATATACAAAGTATCTTATGAGGGCATGTTTATTTATAACAGCCTAGGGTGGAAGAACTCACCTATGTGCAAAGTGCGGACAAGAAACGCAGCAATTTGCTTCACAAAAGGTCAACAGGGGTCAAATATCTTTTTGATCTTGGTGGACAGTCGAAACCTGACAAGAAAAAACACCTGAAAATCAGTGTAATTTTTCACAAGGTGAGGAACTCATACTCTTGCATTTATTGTTAGGCAGCATATTTAAATGCCAAGATCATCTAATAATGTACATATGAAAAGGCTCACCGGTATTAAACATGAGCAATATTTGTATGTTGTAACCGCATGGGGCGTCTCTGAATCGTCTTTGGTCCAGGAACGCGGTTTTAGTAGTGCTTCCAACTCCAGACCAGTTGAGTATTACTTTTATACTTAACATTTTGTAAAGACTTAACACATGTTTTAGTAGTCGTTTTCTCTAACAACAGACACATCATTCACCTTACCGTGGTTTCAAGGTCATAGGGTCAACACTCCTCCCTCTGTTGCTCTTCCTATTACCACCCACTGGCCTGGTTCATGGTCCATTGTGACCTGGGGTATTTGTAAAAGGGGGTGTGAACTGGGTTGGGTGCCAGCTCAATCCGAATTCTAGGAAATTAAGTAAAAGTGTTTTAATTGTTCACTGCATCCTAGGTTAGTGGCAAGAGTCCTCGTCTGGTGTGTGACGCCCGATTAGAATCCTTAACAATCCAACCCCACAGTCAGGATCTAAAAGCGATGGCCTTTCTCTGGCACCTGAGATGAGGATACAGGGGGAAAAGAAGTGAGGGCGCCCTCAGGTTCCTCACACACCTTTTCACTATGCAGGATGCATCTATTTCTTTCAAAAGGGCACTGTTAGAGGAAGTCGACATTTCCCTGATCTCAACCCTTCCAGTGTTCCACTGTGAAACAATATGGCTGAAGGTCCAAGAACCAATGCATAATTCTCAGGTTTGACTCTTTTCATTGGCTGATCCACACTAAAGAAAAATGATTGGTAATAAGTCTGAATTTGCGACCCATAGGTAATATTTGAAATGGAGTATGGCCCACTTGATTGACAGGGCCTCATGTTCAATAACTTAATAATTCTTCTCCCTGGGAAACAACCTCCTAATTATGTAGAGTATGGGGTATTCTAGTCCATCATGATCTTGAGAGAGGACTGTATAAGAGAGCCTGCGAGTAGCCTTTCGCAAGGTCTATGGAAGAGAGATAGACAGCATTACCCAGCAGGTCAATGGGGTCATAAATACACGGCATGGGGTATGCGTTGAAGGAAGATATGACATAATATTATATTACTGATGTCAATACAAAATCTCCAGCTTCCATCAGATTTTGCCTCCAACACGATGGGGGAAGACCAGGGGCTAGTAGATAGTTCAATAATATTAGCTTGAAGCATCTGCTTGACTTTCTGGGTGATGGTTTCTTTTCTGGATTCAGATAGTGCGGGTATGATGTGTGAGAAACCTGAGGGTATTCTCACTTCACTCCCTTAGGTTCTTCTGCACCGGTTAATCAGGCTTGGTGTTCTCCATGGTATTTTCATCATTAACATTTTTTAAGTTTACGTTTTCTTGTATATTTTTAAGTTTACGTTTTCTTGTATATTTGAAGAGGTCAATGTGTGCATTTGTGTGGCTGGCCTTCTTGGTTGGTGCAAATGATAGTCCCTTGTTTTACATTGATTATTCAAATGGCGAGAGTAGGTATTTGGACCGGGTCAGTACCAAACTCAGTGGCGTTTCTCCCTCTGTTATAATTCTGTCCTTGACCTTGTGAGTCTTAGAACTCCTTATTGGTCTGTGCTTGTGCTTAGTGTGAGAAACCATAAGGTGTCTCACTCGCTAGTCCCCCGGGGATCTGTAACCAGGAGGCCAGGACACAGCCATTGCTTTTGGATCCAGTTCCTGGGGGTGGACCAGTACGGGAGGATCACCTGGGCGTGGGGTCTTCGGGGAGTGGGACACCAGAAGGTTAGACGCGGTATTCCCTTCCCTGTAACACCTTTAACCTATCCTACCCGGTAGGATACTTAGGAACTCTACCCCTGCCACTTTTACAACACAAACAGTTTCTAACTGACAGCCCACTCTAAGGGAAAACAGACTAACACCTGAGCAGTGTACCTGACATGTCCCAATACTATGGTCCGGCAAAGTCAGGCACTTATTGACAGTCAGTCACACCTGACTTCCATTACACTTCCCCACACGGATAAAAAGCAGAGCATGAGAGCACACTCTGAGCGAGGCAAAGAACACAAGGAAACAGCAGTTCCAAGATGGCAGTTTAACGAGAGGAGAAAGACGCGAAACAGAAGGAGGTTGCAAGGTGGGGAAGTTCCCTTGACCTTTTTGACAAGGAACCGTTACTTTCACGAAACCTCAAGAACGGAAATCGTAAAACCAGGAAACCTGGCTGAGGAATCCTGCATTATGTGTCGGAGTTACCCGGGGCCCTCCTGAATCAATAATCAAGGCGGGAAGAAGCACAAGCTTCCGTGACACTTCAAGTATCAAATCTGGTAGCACATCAGGAATTTAATAGCCTTGAAAAAGACATTGGGCCTCATTACGAGTTAGCCGGTCTGGATCTAACGGTGCCGGTACAACCGTACCGGCACCGTTTTCCAGACCGGCTAACTCCAAGTTATGTGGCCGTGTGGTGTTACACCCGCCAGGTCTGACCTAGCGGACGTAATGCCACCGGCAGCACACGGACGTGGAAACACTGGCACCATTACAACATGGTAGTAACAGAATGCCCGCTCCGGAAATACCAAACCACCGGGGCTGTAATGCCCTGGTGATTCCGGCAAGTCCAGAGCCGGTAAATCCCCATGAGTCTGGCGGCAGCCTGTTGGTTTTATGGCACGGCTATAGTATTGTTCACGAAACCTGATTGTTCCTGGAGGTTTAGCATAGACGTCCAACAGGTCAATGCCATCTCCGACTTCGATGCCTATCCCATGCCATGCATTGATGAATTGATTGATACATTTGGAAATGTCACCTTCCTATCACCCCAAGACCTAACCAAAGGGTACTGGCAGGTCCCAGTACATGGAACTGATAAGGAAAAGACAGCTTTCTCAATGCCCCTAGCACTATACCAGTTCAAAGTCCTCCCTTTTGTCTTACACAGGGTCCTTGCTACTTTCCAATGGCTTATGAACAGGATATTACAGCCCTACTCCGATTTCTGTGGGGCTTATATTGATAACATAGTAATTTATAGTAAGACTTGGGAAGACCATCTTTTCCATCTCTTTACTATTATTAGAACCCTCAGGGAAGCTGGCTTAGCTACCAATCCATCCAAATGTAAGCTGACTCAATTAGCCGTGAATTACCTCAGCTTCTTTGTAGGGAATGGCAGTGTCCAGCATCAACGTGAAAAAGTGAAAGCCGTCCTAGATACTCCCACGCATAAAATCAAGAGAGACCTCAGAGCGTTATGCTATGATATGATATGGCATTTATAACATGCCTATACACATGTGTTTCAAGGCGCGACGAGGCAAGGGAGGGGGAACAGAGGAAAGACAGAGACAGCGATTTTACTAGGCCAGGTGACATTGAGATCACGCAAGTGCAGGGGAGGGGGAAAGTGAAAAGTGCAAGGGGTAAGGGGATGGGGTAGTGCAGTACATAGGATAACAGTAACATCAATAACAACAAAAAACAATAAATACAATAAATAAATGCAGCCAACAGGTGTCGGGTGCTGATGGGGGCGGGGGAGCTGTAGGGATACAGAAGTAGTCCCCGAGTGCAGGAGGTTGTCAGGGGGAAAATGCAGGTGTGCAACTGGCGGGAGGGGACCTTGTGACCAGTGCAATTACAGTTTCAGCCAGGAGTCCAGCAGGGGAGAGGAGGAGAGAAAGCAGATTCAAAGAGGAAGGTCTTGAGTTGCTTCCGGAACCAGAGTTGGTTTTCGTCGAGTTTCAGAGAGGCAGAGAGGCTGTTCCAGAGGGAGGCCCCAGACGAAGAAAAAGATCTACCACCAACTTGTTGCAATGAGAAGCAACTGATCCTGAGGGAGTTGGAGGCTTAGAAGAGAAGGGCTCAAGAAGGAAGATATTTATGAAGGGAGAGTTGAAGGTATTGAAGCCACAGAGGATTTGTGGACAATTCAGAGGGATTTGAACTTAATCCTCACCGGCACTGGGAGCCAGTGCAGAGATTTCAGTCCTGGAGAGATACGATCCCTGGGCTTGAGGCCATGGACAAGTCTCGCAGTCCTGTTTTGGATGAGGTGAATAGGGTGGACAGTAGAGGCAGGCAAATTTAGAAAGAGGCTGTTGCAGTAGTCCAGCCTAGAGAGAGCCAGATCTCTGGAGACAGTGAGCTTCTGGGGGAAGGAAAGGAAAGGAAGAATACCTCTGAGGAGGTGCAGCTGGTAGTGTGACTTCTTAGAGACATCAGCGATGTGAGGAGAGAAGGAGAGTGTGGAGTCAAAGATGAACCCAAGGTTTTTAGCCTCAGAGGTGGGAGCAGGAAGAGGTTAAATTGGTTATTACCATAGGTTTATCCCTAATTTCCTAGACAGCCCAGCTAGGTTGACAGAAAATTAAAGAATGCCGAACCCCAGAAGATTAATTGGCCTGACAAGGACAATTTATGTTGGAACCGCCTAAAACAAACCCTGTGCCAGAATCCGATCCTAAAGGTAGTTGATTTTTCCAAAGAGTTTGTGTTACAAACTGACGCCTCTCTTACAGGGTTAGGAGCAGTTTTGTCACAAGTTTGTGCTGGATTAGAGCACCCTATCCTATTCACTAGTTGAAAACTCTTCCCACATAAAAAAAAACTCTGTGTTAGATTTAGAGGCCCTGGCCATCAAATGTGCCATCACCCATCAAATATACTTTCTCCTAAGAAGGAAGTTCACACTCATCACAGATCATTGTCCACTATTGTGGATAAGCCAAGGAAAAGACTGTAAGCCCTGAGTCATGCGATGGTACCTGGACCTGCAACCCTATTGTTTCTCTGTGGAGCAATGAAAAGGTAAAGACCAGGGGAACGTCGATTTCTTTTCTTGGTTTCCCTGTGAAACAGATGTCGCTACATTGCATAGTGGAAGGGCCTGTGAGAAACCAGAAGGTGTCTCACCCACTAGTCCCCGGGGATCTGTCATCCAGGTGGCCAGGACATGGCCATTGCTTTTGATCTAGTTCCCTTGACATTTTCAACAAGGAACCATTACGTTCACGAAACCTCAAGAACAGATAGCGTAAGACCAGGAAACCAGGCTGAAGAATCCTGCATTGTGTGTCAGAGGTACCCGGCACCCTCCTGCGTCAATAATCAAGGCGGGAAGATGCACCAGCTTCCATGGTATAGTCCTTGGCTGCAAGAACAAAGCAGTGTCAGTGAAATCAACACAGCCTTTGAGTTGGGGAGACCGATACAAGACCAGTCTGTGTTGAAGCCAAGGTTCCAAGCAGCAACATTGTATGGCAAGCATGGGAATGAACTTTGTTAAAACGTGTGTGATAAGAGATGCAAATTAAGTTAAACTGCTGATGAGTGATTGAACTTTAAAGCACGTTACAATACTTTTGACAGACTGGTCCGGCACCACGTGGGTGCTCAATCGAAGGTCCCTGTAAGGTACCCAGCTGAGAAGTGATAAAAGTAGATAAAGTTGGTCCAAGACCGGCAGAGGCAGATCAATTGGAAGAGAACTAATAAATGTGAATCGAAGTGATCCTGCGATGGGTCAAGTCAAGTCCTACGCACAGTTGAAAGTCTATGATTTTGATGAAGTACAGAAAGTTTGGAAAAGCCCATGGATTTGGTCCGAGCCCGACAGAGGGAGATCAATTGAAAGCTTTGTGTTAAAGTGGATCTGACCCCACGCGAAGGGGGCACGGGGTGAATTGAAAATCATTCAAAAGATTGTACATCAGAAATGACATTTTGAATGTTTGTTTGTCGCATCAGGCCCTCTGAAGTAAGAGACTTTGAACGGCAAAGAGACTTTGACATAGAAGGCCCAGATACTGAGATTTGAACTCTATCCTTGTGATAGAGAAGACAGAGACTGTGCTAAGCTTGAGTGTGCCACCTTGTTCCATGCTGAAAATGTGAGGAAGCGAGGTCAACGACATGAATATCCTGAAACATCATTTCTTGAACACTTCTTTTCTTTTGCATACCATTGTTTCCCACACTATTTTGTATTTAGAAGTAAGGATAGGCAATAGGTTTATTTGTACATGCCCCTTTTATGTTGACAGACTCATCTAGGATTGTTTTATTATTGTTTGATGGTCATAGCTTGCTCCCATCTTTAGATTTAGGATTAGATTGAAGTTCAGTAAACACCATTGAACTGTGATCACTTGTGTTTGTCTTACTGTTTGATACCATGCTTTCCTTACATTAGCAACACCTCCTCTCTTGCCTCTGGTCTTCCTCTGTTTGTTGTGATATCTGCCTCTAGTGGGTCCTGGAAACATACTTATTTCACTTTGTAATTCCGATTCCCTTTTTTGTAGAGTTTGATTTGATCTAAAAAACAGGAGGATGAGGAGGTTGTGGGGCTGGTAGCAATGGTAGGTGCCTGTTCGGGCATCCGTTTGCTTAGTATGGAGGTTATTTGTGTTGCATTGACAGTGTCAGATTCGACTATCTACATCTCAGCTGCCTGGTGATGTGTTGGGTGTGGTCTCTCTTGATGAGCTCTTGTAGTGGTCGTCAAATTTTGGCTGGAAGGTAAGTCTCTTTCATCTCTAGAATGTTTCCTGGATTAACTAAGTTTGACCTCGTCCTGATGTTTGTGTAGGATCTCACAAATTGTTTTGTAGTTTCTCTCTTTTGTGATTACTGGACCATTGTATTTTTTGTGCAGACTGCCAGTTAACACTCTACGCCCCAGTCCAAGCACACAACGTTACCAATGGGACTGTTGATAAACTTACCACTCCTCCTGTCGACAAACGACCACAGTCAGACACTTAACACATTCCACTCTATGTTTACCCCAAAGGTTTTCCCAAACGGAGGCTCTACTTTAGAGCACTATACCTATTAACCCAATCTGCTGCACACATACCTACGGTAAGGACGTACCGCACACCCTTCCTTGTCCCTACTCACCTTCCACACCAACAGTCTCTAATCAGTCTTTTCTTTCCTTCCCTTCTCCTTCCCTGGTGCTTCTGATTTTTTATCTCAAATGTATTGTGATTTTGACATTTGTTTTGTACTCACCTGTACCATACGAATCCCCATGACAATCAATATGTTTATACTTGTATTAAACAAACCGTTATAAAACGCCATGAGATCCTCATCATTCAACCTGTGATACTATGTAAATCACAATGTCCAACGCAAATACTGCTGTAACAAACCTACATGTTCCTAGCTTTGCTACTAATTATGAACACCTTGACACTATGGCATATCACATTGTTAAATGTCACCTAACTGCCCAACATTGAACCACACTCTACACAATGTCACTAACCTGGTCACCTGGTTACACTATCTGGGTGGGCTACTAAACCATTTTGCACAACACTGCTTTTACTGTATGTCTCACACTGCATCTACTTATGTCTGTCAGAGGCTTGGAAAAGACCCTTGTTAGGTCAAAACACCTGTTGACTAAACCGTGCAATTAAAAATCACCAAAATATACAACAACATTGAGCGTTTGAACTTATTACAGTACTCTACAATGTTTTAACCCAAAGGAAACTGCCAGCCAACCAGGCACCATTATGACGCAGGTTCTATACCACACTGTCTAAACAACTAAACGAGATGAAAGGGCATCATCTCACAAGAACCCAGTCATCGGCAGCAGAGTCCCACTTACTGTTGCATGGATCTAATGTGATGACCTGCAAATTCTAGTGCCCTACCCTCCTCTAATTGAAAAATAACAACAGAGTTACTTACACGCAAAGTTTGAGCATTACTGAATGCTGAACAGAAAAAACAATGTTTAAACAATAACTCTGCCCATTTGTGAAAATGATATATTACAACAAGGCTAATTGAAAATAACAACACAGTTACTTACATGCAAAGGTTGAAGCATTATTAAATACCAAACGGAAAAAACAATGTTCAAACAATAAATCTGCACATTTTTTAATACCGCACTGAAAGAAAACCATTACTTATTAAGAAGCTAAGAGAAATAAAGGTTTTTCCACATAACTCAATACACTGTCTGCTAATTCTTAAAGTGAATGAAATTTACATTGCAAGCAATGTTCATATATATTAGTTTTACAGAACAATTAAGTTTTGCTTCAAAGAAACTAATGCTTAATGAACTCTAAGGTGAATACAACTTTAACAAGGTCAGCAAATCCAATGTGTATTCCAACCCAAAGTGAATGGAACTCTTGGAAATGAACTTTAAAAGGTGAATTTAACTGAAATGACATTTTTTAAAGAACAGCTATGTACAGAGGGCTCAAGTGCGGCACAGAACATTAAGAACATTGCAAAACTCTATCATATTAAAATCTCATTGAAATGATATATTGGTGAAGGAATCCCTAAGGTTGGAACTGCTTATTGTCTTGAGGATAGAGTCTCAGGATATTGTGTGTTTTGAACTGTGTTTTGGAACTTGGAGAAGGGAACCATGAGTATTGGTCAATCCTATAGTGAGTTGGAACTCAAGGCAATCCTAAGAATTTTATTAGAACTGCTTTATACTGCAAGCTGGACCAAGCTCCGAACTTTATGCTAAATACTTTTTTTTTGTTGCTGACATCCCTATACGTTGTATAAGATTAGTTGTGAGGGCAAGTACAGGTTTTGGACACAGACATATTCTCTCCACTGGCTCCCGGTTGCTGCAAGGATCAAATTTAAATCCCTCCGCATCATCCATAAGGCTGTATGGGGCCAGGGAACATGCTATCTGCAATTTGCTCTCACCAAATACTCTCCTTCCAGATCCCTCTGATCTTCCAGCTCCATCTCTCTGCTTATCAAGCGCTTCTCTAAGCAGAGAGTGGGTGGCCGGTCCCTTTCTTCGGCTGGCTCCCTTCTCTGGAATAGCATCCCCCTCTCTGCGTCATGAGCTGTATCTCCTCAAGTTCCGCAAATGCCTCAAGACTTTCTTCTTCTCCACCTCCTTCCCCTCTCTCCCTCCCTTAATAAACACCACAGTCACTCTGATTGGTGGCCTGGGCCCTTATGTGTCCTTATAGGCCCTGGCCTGCTGTCCGATCACCCACAGCATCCCCCGCCCCTCTGCACTTGCCTTTGGGCTACCTGGCCTGTGCTGCCTCACAGGCCTGCACTTATGTTATGGGCTCGTGACCCCTTTCTTCCATCTTGTGTTCACTGCCTGGGACCTACCTGTTGCCTGCGCAACTGGTGCTTTTACTTAGCTGTTGCCTTGCAATGGCCTACATGGCTCTTCACACCTCTGTGGAATGTCTAGCACTTACCTCCTCACCTGTCCTTTCTCTCTCTCTCTGCACGTGCACGATCCCAATGTTAACAAGGTCTACTAGGAACACTTCTGTATTTTGCATTTCCATTGTCTTGCTGTCTCCATTGTTCCCTTCCCTTTGCCATGCGGCCGCTTTGAAACACAATTCAATTGATGTATTAGCCCTTTCCAAATGCCCAATAAAATAAAATAAATTAGGTTGAACTTGTGGATTTTGACTTTCCTTAGTTTTGGTTTGGCAGGGAAATCCCACCAAAGTATAGGGCAAGATAGGCGTTTATCCATCCTGACATTTAAGTTAATAAAAGTGTTTGTTTTGAACTTTGAATCTGTTGTCTGTGTCGCACTTCAAGATGCCCTCATAAATGGTGTCAGAAGTGGGATGCGACTCAACTGATACAAGTTGACGTACCCGAATGTGGCTAATAGTTCAGCAAACTTCAAGGAAGGCTACAATTGTAAAGGTACATGGTCACAAGCGTATCCTGGACATAAAATAAAATCTTGTTCAACATTTGCAAATACCTATTACCCACCAAGATCTGTCTTTTATGTCCGAACTTCTCTTAAGAAGTTGACAGCATAGCATTTAAAACACGAGGACAAAATCTACCTGACAATTAGAGCGCTATTACCTTATAGCTGACCCAGAACCTTAGACCCTATAAGAACAAGGCAAGAGATTTTTACCATCTCTCTTTCCTCCTTCATCATAGAGCCAACAAGAGAGGATCTGGAGAGAAAATCTGATACCACTGAGGATAAAGAATTTGTTTCTGGATCTGATTGTGATGGCGGGTAAAGTGATACCATATCCTTTCCTGGCAACATAGCATCCAAAGAGGAGGTATCAGCCCAATTAGCCAAACACCAGATTGAGGCGGAACACAGATTACAAACCGGGTTGGAAGACGTATAGCCACCCAAGAAAAACCTAATATTGCCCAGGGGTTTTACAGCCTTACAAAGACAGAGACGATTTGGGAAATATTTTCCTGAACTTTAAGAGGCTAGCTTACCAATTCCATTGAGGAAATTAGTTGAAAATCTGCTATTTACACCCTCTTTTGAAAGGAGAATCACAGTCATCATACCAACTGTTAAATCTCCCGGGAACTGCATGCTTTGATGAAATGAAAGAGGGCATACTACAACGGGTAGGTTAAAATGGTAATTTCTACCACCTAAAATTGAGAATTTTAAAATTAGGCCCCAGAGAAACACCAGAACTCGAGAATAGGTCAAAAACACCTTATTCCTATGGTTAGGAAGGAAAACCATGTCTAAAGTACTAGGAGCATTACATTTGTAACAGTTTACTAATTATTTGCCCCCTTCACTCCAGCAGACATTCTTGCGATTAAACAGACCTACTGTCTCTCTAGCGATTGACCACTCCAAATATTTCTGATGCTAACAAATATTTTCACTCTTTTCACAAACCGTAGGAGAGGAGAGAAAGTAAAGGACTGTCTTATCCATCCTTTATCCCCAAAGAAAGAGTGCAACTTCCCTCTCGGTCCTGGGATTTACATAATGGGGAAAAAGCAAGAATAGAGAAGAGACCTGAATTCAAACCCGGGAAGAACTGAAAAGGGACAAGAATAACACAGCCAAACCCCAAATGGTGGCCTGCTTCTCTTGTAGAGAAACAGGACACCTAACTCAAAATTGCACCCTAAATAGAAAAGAAGGACCTACGGAGATCAGGAGTATGGTGGGAGAAGAATGGGACTTCTTGGAAAATAATGAGGAGATCGAAGTCCAAAATAATTTCTTTTGTGGTACCATAACTCAGTCCACGTAAGGACCGGTAGTGGTTAATGGAATCCCAGTACAGACCCGAGACTACTGGAGTAAACAAACTGCCATTAGGGCTTACTTAGTACCTCCTGAAGGGTTAAAGGGAGCTTTCCTAGTGAAAATAGTATGTTTACATGGGGATCAGGAAATCTACCATAAAGTGAAACATCCCATTCAAGTAAAAGGGATAACTACCACCTTTCCTTCTGCCATTATCCCTGGGCTACCGGAAGAAAACATTTTAGAACCAAAGTCTCATATTTTTCATCATTATTGCATGAAGTAAGTCCCTCTAAGGTCTCCTTTTCTTCCTCTAGACATTGGTAAAAGGATACATCTGAATTAAATAACAATGCATGGGACTGGAATGACATCCAAAAAGATTTCAATATGAAATACCACCTCAAGACCTGGTAGCATCAGTCCCTTGTGTGGGAGGCCATTCTCATAGGGGAAGGCTATGTGAGAAACGTGACGGTATTCTCAATTCCTTAGGATCTTCTGCACAGGTGGCCAGGGAATGGCCGGCACTCTTAGATCATGACCCTCGGGGTGGACAACCGAGGGAGGATCATCTTGGTGGAGGATCTTTGGGGATCTTTGGGGATTGGAAGTGGAGTGCTTTTGAACAAGATGTGGTATTCCCCACCTCCTGTCAGGGAGAAACCTTTATTCCAGGGGTGGCAATATGGTATTGCTATTCATGTTGCATTGACCAGAAAAAGGATAGATGTTCTCAATTCGGACGTAATAGGATGAAGACCAAAAGTGCTAAATATAAGAGGGGAAGAGCGTCTTTGAGAATTAGGAGTAGGATGCCCTTGGAAGAGACATGGTATCCCCCTTTTCCCAAAAATGAACAGACCTACCCTTTCCCCATCTTCAGGGTATATTACAAATCAACTCCCCTGACATCCTCAAACATGACAACAAAAAGTACTGAGATGAGAAAGAGGCAATGGATAATGAAGACTAGTTGCTTTCACCGCTTAGGTACTGGGATGAGGAGGAGGCATGCTGAGAGCATTAGAGGTCAGGCATGTCCCCGTAATGATGGTCAGGCAGGGCTAATTTTGAACTTGCACCTGCAGCCTATTAAAGGGCTGCAGGTGTATTAAAAGCCCCAACAAATGAGAGCGAGTGAGTGAGAAGGTGGTGACAGGAGCAGTGGCAGTGAAATTGTAGCAGCACCAAAGAGGCCTTGAATAACAGCAAGGGGCTGTTAATTTGCAGAATGCTTATGGCTCAGGGAAGAGTGGCCTGGGAGCTGTGTGTCTGTGGAACCAAAAGAGGCGTGAAAGGGGAGCTGTGCCAGAAGGTCATCCCTTTTTCGCATGCTCGAGGTGCTTGTTCTTCTGGGGCCAGAAACCAACCCAGGAGTGCCAGAAGGCTGGAAGATCTGCGCTGCAGGGACTCGCAACAAAGCAACCAGTACGTTTCTAAGCAATTAGAAACCCAGTATGCAGATACTTGATCCTACGCGCAAGGATTTTTTGTATCGAGTGGTTGCGTGAGTGGTTAGACACGTTTTTGAAGGTCTAGGAGTCAAATCCATGCAAACCAGCAAACAATAAAACTTTTTAACTTTGAAATAAGAGTCAATACTTTGTTACGGAGAGATCGTGTGCAAGTGAAAGCACATTTGCGAAGGTCTATGCAAAGCCAATTGAACAGAGTTACTTACACGCAACCCTTGAAGCATTATTGAATGCCGAACAGAAAAAAACGATGTTTAAACAATAATACTTCCCATTTTTGAAAATGATATATTGCAACAAGGCTAATTGAAAATAACAACAGAGTTACTTAGATGCAAAGTTTGAAGAATTATTGAATGCCAAATGGAAAAACAATGTTTAAACAATGAATCTGCCAGGAGTGTTGCTAGGTCTAGAAAAGATATGGGGCTATGCAAATGTCAGGACCGTTGGAACTCTGGGCTAGCTAGC
Organism: Ambystoma mexicanum; assembly: GCF_040938575.1. Taxonomy (NCBI): domain Eukaryota; kingdom Metazoa; phylum Chordata; class Amphibia; order Caudata; family Ambystomatidae; genus Ambystoma; species Ambystoma mexicanum. The sequence goes on along the minus strand of NC_090931.1, from coordinate 1,141,120,744 downwards.
CTTTTGGTTGTATGCCCTGAGCTTCCATCCGGGACTACAACCAAAAGACCCGGGGCTATAACCCCATCAGGCCCCCCCACCCCCTAGCAACGCCTCTGGAATCTGCACATTTTTTAATACCGCACTGAAAGAAAACCATGAAGATGCTAATAGAAATGAAGCTTTTCCACATTACTCAATACACTCTTAAAGAGAATGAAATTTACATTGCAAGCAATGTTCATATATATTAGTTTTACAGAACAATTAAGTGTTGCTTCAAATGCTTAATGAAACTCCAAAGTGAATACAACTTTAACAAGGTCAGCAAATCCAATGTGTATTTGAACCCAAAGTGAATGGAACTCTTGGAAATGAACTTTAAAAGGTGAATTTAACTGAACTGCCATTTTCAAAGAGCAGCTATATGCGGAGGGTGCAAGTATGGCACAGAACTTTAAGAACAATGAAAAACACCATCATATTGAAAATATCATTGAAATCCTATCTTGGCAAAGGAATCCCTAAGGTTGGAATTACTTATTGTCTTGAGGACAGAGCCTCAGGATGTTGTGTATTTTGAACTGTGTTCTGGAACTTGGGGAAGGGAAGCACGAGTATTGGTCAATCCTATAGTGATTTGGAATTCAAGGCAATCCTAAGACTTTTGTCAGAACTGCTATATAGTTGGGTAATGGAGGTGCTAGCTGGACCAACATCCGAACTTTATGCTGAATACTATTTTGTTTGTTGCTGACATCCCTACACATTGTATAAGATTAGTTGTGAGGGCAAGTATAGGTTTTAGACACAGGCAGAATCCTACATTGAACTTGTGGACTTTGACTTTCCTTAGTTTTGGTTTGGTAGGGAAATCCCACCATAGTGTAGGGCAAGACAGGTGTTTTTCCAACCTGACATTTAATTAATAAAAGTGTTTGTTTTGAATCTGTTGTCTGTGTCGCACTCCAAGATGCCTTCATAGATTGTTTTGAACTTTTGAATCTGTTGTCTGTGTCTTACTTCATGATGCACTCAAAGATGGTAGATATATGTTTCTCTCCCGATTGCACTGTGAATACATCAGTTAACTGGAAATTGAGTTTATATAGATCTTGCTTTTGGTTATTACTAAGTTCGGGTGGAATCAGAACTTTGTTATCAGAATTGCCAGGTAACAAACAGGAAAGAATGATGGCATTATCCTCTGAAGGATGATACTCCCTCTCATATCCACCCCCAAAGTCAGGATCCAAAAGCTATGGCCTTTGCCTGACCACGTGAGAGAAGGATACAGGGGTAAAAGAAGTGAGGACGCTGTGAGGTTCCTCACAGTGCTTAACCTAGATGAGAGGTCTAGCCTTCCAGATGTCCCATATTATTTGCCAAATATGTTTTGACAAGATTGGCTTGCTTTTAGAATGTCTGAGTTTGCTTGCCGGCAAAAAACACAAGGAGGTTGAGGGGAGAAGGGAAAGTCACAAATAGACCCTCACATAAAGGGCAGAACCCTTGTAAAAAAACAAACAAACTTATGACTCCAAACAGGTACCGCTACCTTACCAGGGTGAATATGAACCAACTTTCATGCTCTGATCACCGATACCACATCAGCAAGCAGAAAAAGCTCAGTAAACTCGGACCCAGAATCAATATCTTTTACATAAGATGCGAGATTTATTTCAAACGCATGTGCATTATATCAGTTTGATACAAAAACAATTCATACAACCCCTCTTAAATTTAATCAGGAGAGAGGGAGCATTATACAAAAGTTTTCAATACAAAAAATGTTTTTGTTAAAACACCAATCGTGTAGAAAAGCCACACTATGCAAACCCGAGAAAGCGTATTTCCGCAAATGGATCTCGTGCATGCAAAAAAGATCTAAAAACTTACGGACCTATACATAAGTGATCACATAAAAAATGTATTTTTTTCACTGTTCACCCACTCTTGACAATCATACCAATCATACTCACTCATGAGAACTTTATTCATTCATACATACAAAAAAGATTTTTTTTAAAAAAGTTTTTTTTAAACATTAACCTAAACAAGCCCACTGTCAAAGACTAAAGTTATATATATATATTGTATTGCATAGTCTGAATCAGACATCATTAGAGTGGGCTTCTCTGGATCAATGTGTTTTAATGCAAGGAGTAGGCCATGTATGAAACCAACTTTAGCTGATGTATACCCTATTTTTTGGTTGGTGTACAATCTCATTTTCCTGAGTGAATCACCCTTTTGCAACAGCATAGGCCGTGAAATACTTGGAATATATCCCGATTGCTGGAACCGCAGCCTCTTCATAATATAGCATGTTTGCAAACATCCAAAGCAGGATGTCTGGTACTGCTGCTTCTATGTTAGATCGTAGAGACCATTCCAGTGCATACATTTTTTTGCAGCTATTCTGGTTTATAATGATATGCTATATCTGGTACTGTTTGCGTTGCTTCGGCACTATCTATTGTACCGCAACCAGAATCTTTTCTTCTAGAGCAAGGTGTAGCTCAGAAACTGTATAGACATGTGAACGGTATGCTATGAGTTTTGTCTCTCCATAATTATATATTACATATCTAAACATATTGGGCTAGGAAAATAGTGCATTAATACATCCTTGTTTGTGTTCCTATCCTGAAGAGAACTACATCGGGTCATCTGTGGGAGACTTGGTGTAGGATGAGTGTGTGCTCTCCCTCCCAGTCTGTTGGATGGAAGTCATGTTTCAACTAGCCATATAGTGGTTATACAAATGCTGTATGGTCTGCCACCTATGATTGCCCAAAGTTAACTAGACCAATTATGGACTGTAACTGCTTAAGCGTACTTGGGCTTTGCAAGTGTATACATTTCTTTAGGAATTGTGGAGCAAGTCTCCTTCCTTATTTCGGTAATGCAGAATATTGATTTCTCTATCGTCTATCTAAGACTTCTTGGTTCTGAAAGATGCAGCCTTTAGATGCTAGTGTCCTAATGATTATGTCCACCTTCCCAAAAGGTGTACATTTAAGATATCATGTGTACCGACCATGTCATCTACATGTGTCCAGCACATCAGCATGTCTGTATGCCTTCTAAGAGGGATTGTATTCTACTAGAGAATAGCCCAGGCATATTTTGTACCCCTGTGGGAATCTAGTGTTGCATGTTATTGCCTTTAACAGGTATAACTGTGTATGCATAACTCTCTGAATCCAGAGGTGGTGTGGTATTAGCATTCAAGATCCTATAACCTATCACAAATCAGTATGAATCATCTGATGTGGATATGAGGATTCATTCTGTAATGTAGAGGCTTGCCTGTTGTATCAAAAACCGCTGTTCCAATAACTGTTTCACAAGTACTTTCCAATGTGTTATAGCATTGTGCTTTGATTGTATATTGTGTTTGAGGCTTTGGTGTTGCAAGCACTGTGCATTGTATGTAGAGAGTTATCAGGGTCATGTCCTACATTATCTTTGTTTCACTGTGCTGCACCTGGAACAGCCCACCAGGCTGCATAGGAGCTCACTACATTTCCCTTGTTTTATCTATAAAAACAGGTTTAACTACTTCTTCACCTCTAGGGATTTCCCTAACATATAGCCTTGGCCAATTATATTCCGCTAACTCACCATCTTGTGTTGTATGCGAATCAGACCAAATGAGTGCCTCAATTTCCTTTGGCTATTCCATTTCAAGGTGAAATGCAACTATATACACGTCATTGTCCTCAACCACTTCTCCTGTGGGAGTAGTCACCTCTATATTTTGATTGGTAGGAATGTGTTTTAATAGTTTATTGTGTCTCCCTTTGAATATGGAGACCTGTGCACCAGAATCCAATTGTACCACAAACCAAACCCTTGGATCTTTAATCTCTGGTAGTGAGTCTGGTGTAGAGTTTCTAACATTTTTGCCATTGTCCATTCTCAAAGCTGTAGTTTGCTACCTTTCTCTTGGCAGGTTTCGGCTCTCCTTTCGGTGCCGAGCCCTAAAGTACAGTCTACATCTCTGTATCTTTGTGGCTGCCTAAGCTATGCCCTTTCCTTCAATTTATAGGTACATTTTCCACCACCTTTACCCTCAAAGGGTCTTCTATTCCAATCAGCTTTCTACCTGGGACTTGAACTATCACTTTATACAGATAGTGTTCTGCTACAAAAGGTCTCCCTTTCTTCTTTGGCAGGGGGCATACTGGAAGCCCTTGTGCTTCCCTTTCTGCCTCTAGCTGAGAAGGTATGCTTATTTCCTGTCTGGTATCAGTGGTACTAGTACGTGGTGCTCTAATGGAGTGTTTATCCTCATCTTAATCCCTTCCGTCGCCTTTCTCAGGGTTTATTACACAGGTGATCCCTGCCTAGGGAACTATAAGTAGCTGTATCCAAACTGGAATTTCCTTTCTTGGTCACTGGGCAATGTTACTAGAGTCTGACAACTTCTAGTATTGCTGACATCACATCTTATAAGGGGCATAAGTAGCCCTTCTACCATGCAATAATTGCCCCGGGCGATTGCCATCCCTAAACTCATGGCTACTTCTGTTCCCGGAGAGTGCTTTCAGAATAGATTTTTTTTTTACTTATTTATATATTGTATTGGTTTTTTTTATAACACGCCTAATACCGCACGTGAGTTTGGGTTTTAAGCGCGGATCCATGATTCAAACCTCTGTTGCTCTGCATGGTCTTGCTTCCAAGACCAGGGCGTTGCCCCAGTGCTATAACTGAAGGAGTCCCAATTACATGAAGGTGCATTCAAACATACACTGAAACTCAACTATTACAGTGTTCCATTGGTGGATTACTACCTGTTGGTATTGTGTTTACTAGCGCACTCCGCCTCTTCTGAGGATTGATATAAGGGTAAGCTGCCTCCAGCTTACTCAGTTCACTGGAATACCATCTAGAGATGTCCTTGTGCCCTGTGGGGGCAATGCCCAGTAAGGCTTGTAGGGTCTGGAAAGGAAGTGTTCCTTCCTTCCCTACTACTGCTGCTGGAGCAGCTCCCAAGACTCTATATTCTACAGCTTGAACGCAGACAGCATCAACAGATTAAATGGGCTGGATGGAGTAAAGACATGTACCTTGTATAACACATCAATATACTGTAATTTAAATAGATGCCCCACAATTATTAATCACGTTCAGAGTCATCTGATATTACTCAGTAATGAACACTCAATTAATGTGTGATACACTCTCATATAAAAAAATACATCTTTTTAATTATGAGAAATATGGGAAATGGCGCAAAATGTCACCCTCACAATTGTGACAGCCTAAAAGCTAGACTTTTTTTTAAACACCCCCTTTAAACCACATATATATGTGTGGGGGGGGTATGGGATATTATAGTAATATGAAGGGTGGCGGGGGGTCTCCCCCCGCATATCTATGTGATGTAAAGATACATTTTTTTTTAAGTCGGCATTTTTGGCCGTCACAATTATGTGTGGTCACAGTGATCACATAGATCCGAAATATGTAATAAAGAAACAACATCATTATTATCATCACTATATACAGCACACTTAAAATGCAATAAACCATAAAGGGAAAAATGTAATGATTGTCAAATCAAGACTGAGACTGATCAACCTTCTCCAACGAAATCAAAGTCACCTTAAAAGCCAACTGCCTGCCTCACCAGGTCGTGATAGCCTACCTCACAGAACATGCTAGGCAATCTAGCACCTGCCTCAGCAAATGATGATATGCAATCTCATAGTGGCATCTGCCTCAATCAATAATCAATATGTCAATACATTTCTCAATGTGATATCAAATGCAAGGTAAAAAAGGCCTCATCATACTCACTAACATTAGAAGGTAGAGAGTTGAAGAGAGCTGGAAGAAAAGAATGGATGCCTGGAAAAAACCCATAATTCAAAACAAAAAGTTAAAATGGAATACATGAAATAATTGGAAACAATCCAAAAAGACACTTATTGCTGCACTATGGGCTTTTCAGCATAAAGTAGGATTGAATGTTTCAAAATTAATTAAATGTCCTTTAGACGTAATGGTGCTCAGCAAATTGCCAATTCAGAATAAGGTGTGTGCTCGTAGGCGCTTAGGCTGTGAGCACAAGTGAGCTGAAGTGCTTTGGGGAAAAATAAGAGATCATTCCTCAAGCAGCTCAAAATGTAGTTCAAAATCAAATGGGTTCTGCTCAAAATGTTTCAAAATAGCCAGGGTCCAGCTTTAGACTTCACATCTCCAGAAAAAAGATTGAGCAGTGGGTTGACTCCTCCAATCTGAGAAGTCTTTTCTGCTCTTTATCTCCGTCCAGCCATCTGTGTCTGACACTGTCTTCCTGCCAATTCCATCTCCCCGAACAGCGATGGCCAGGGGGTGAGCTTACTCTGTTATATACCCTCTGTGTCTTCCCTATTTTCATGCCCTCCACGCCTATTGCCTGTCCTTCAGTGGCCTCTAAGAATGTTGCTAAAAATTACATTTCAGCTGCCAACATCTTTCTCTTGTAAAGACTAGCCAAGGACATGGTCCTGTCCTTCAGAGGCCACTAGGAATGTTTCCAACAATTGTATTGCAGCTCACACCATCTTTCTCTTGTAAAGACTAGCCAAGGACATGGTCCTGTCCTTCAGAGGCCACTAGGAATGTTTCCAACAATTGTATTGCAGCTCACACCATCTTTCTCTTGCAAAGACTAGCCATGGACATGGTTCTGTCCTTTAGAGGCCCCTAGGGAATTTGCCAACAATTGTTTTTAGCTCACATTCTCGTTCACATACACCGCATGGAAAAGGCCATTAGGGTTTTTTCCAACAATTGTATTTGTAGCTGAAAGCAACTTTCTTGTGCACAGCAGGGCTAAAGGCATGGCTCTGTCCTTCATAATATAACCACAGTAGACCTGCATTTTGTAGTTTGTAGTTTTCACCGCTATCTATGTTTTGTGAGTACATTTGTTTCTTTCCTGGAACGGGCCTCCATAGCAGTTAACGGACATTGTTTACACAACCAGAAGGTGCTGTACCAGGCTCAAGGTAATTGGCTCACAGCCCAGACGTTTAGGAAAAACATTTATGTACTTCATCGCAACATGGAAAAGCACATTTTGGGGCTTTTATTTCACTAAATATAAACGTATTTACATTGTGCTGTGCATTATAGCAAGGAAACCTGCCTTTCACTCAATATTACACTGTTTTTGTCGCTCAGTGTAGAAGGCCTGGTCTGCAGATCAGATCACAGACCATATTAAGCATGGCTAATATGGGCAGACATAGAAAATACATGTCACAACAACTTGTGCGTGAAGCTCAGCAGCGACAATGGGCAGGACTTTCTTTAGTTTTTTTTTTAATTTGCCACATCATGGAACTCTCTGGGACTCTTGTAAATGACCCCGACATAGCCATCCATCAGTACACTAATGACACTCATCTGTACCTTAAGGTCATTGGCCCCCAGGACATTGCTCACCTCCAGGAATGCCTGGCTACTATCCACACAAGGATGTCAAACGTTTACGTTAACTGAACCTGACCAAGACTGAATTTGTCCTCATAGGTCCCCCACCAAACACTAACTCCTTTAACAATGGCTGGATGACATGTGCGTGGGAGGATTCACCCTCAGCTGTCACACTCTGCGGAATCCTTGGGCTTCCTTGTTGACAGTAGCCTTTCCTTCCAAAAACACATAGCCAAAAAGGCACAAACCACAACGGTACTGATTCACACACTCTGCAAAATCAAACCCTTCATTTCCCCAAGATAATTTCATGTGGTGGTCCAAGCCCTTGTTATGTCACACATAAATGTCCTTCTTACTGGACTTCTAGCCACATGCCTGCCCCCTCAAAGCAGCACACAATGCTGCCGCCTGCCTCACTTGCATATTTGACCGTACCTCTCCAACAATGTACATGCTTTACTGGCTCCCTCTCTCTGCCAGGATCATATTAAAAACTGCATGTATCATCTACAAAGCAGTCTCAGCAGAACACCACAGTACTTGGAGGCTAAACTCCACACATCTGGAGGCTCTGGTACCTTGTATAGTAAAGCTATCAAAATGTTGGAGTCCAAGCTAGCATGCAAAGAAAAGACTAACAAGCAGTCCCTCTCCTGCCATGACCAACCATTTTGAACTCAATCCGGGTAGAGGCACAAAATGCCCCTACCATCCTCTAGTTCCACAAAATGCAAAAAATGTGTTTCTTCAACAATACCTGTTGGACGAATAGAAATCCCTCTCTGCCTCCACCATCAGTACTGCGTTACAATATAAAATGCCAATTTCAGTTCTGGCACAATCTGTCATGATTCGACGTTTCAGTCCCTTTTGGACTACGTGGTCCATAAAACACTGCTACATCCCTTCCAAAGTATATCCAACATGGCCGACGCTAGTGCATCACTACAGCTCTAATGTTTCCAGGAGTTCGCCAGTCCCTTGAAAAGAGATAGGCCCCCGCGGCGCTGAACATCTCAACGCTAACTTCCCGAACTTCGGCAAGTGTGGTCGTACTTTCCTTTGTGCTTAGTACCTTCTCCATTCCAGGCTTTGTTCAAGCCCCCTTCTCTCCCTTAGCTTACTTACTAGCGCTTCTCCTTCCTGGGGTCTTTCCACCTGTAGCGCTTATCTCTTACCGCCTTAGTACGTGTCCTGGTTCCTTCCTGGCTTCCCTCCTCCCGAGACCTTGCAAAATCTTCCTCATCCTCCCTGGAGTTGAATGCATACTCACCTCGGTCGGATTTCACCTGCACGCTGGCGACGGAGGACACGCAACCGTGTCTCTACAAGACCCAAGCCGTCCAGAAGAAGGAAAAACCCCAGACCAAGACTTTGAAAGATAAACAGGTGAGATTCCAGGCAAAGTGTGAAACAATCCTGATGTTAACCGCTCCACTGCTCCTGAGCTAGGTTCATGCTATAATCAATAAAATAAAAATACATTCAGGAATATACTGCTGGCAGCTTTGTAGAGCAAAATCTCAGCTCATAAATGCTGGCTTTTTATTTCTTATTGTATTGCTTAAAGCCTAGAGCAGTGGAGTTCTGTACATGATGTGGGTAGCCAGGGTTTGGGCTGGCATCTTTTAGCAGTAGTCCAGTACTGCATTTGCAGTATGTTTTTCAGTCTGTACATCTATTGGGATTTGTCCTTTGTCAGGTGTGAGAGAGATTTTCTGAAATGGAAAATTGTGGGGGAATTCTGAGCCATTACAGGGATTAAGTTCCAAAGGGTTGGTGCATGAGAAGACAAGGATTGTTTGTGGATCCACTCTCTGCGGATGAGTTGTGATTCGAGCCGGATGATCGATTTCCTGCGTGAGGAGCATGTGCCAACAGATATGTGGAGCTTAGCCACTAGGTATGCTGGTTTGCTATCCGTGACTGCTTTGTAGATAATACACGCATTCTTGAAACGTTTCCTGGCAGGAGGAGAGAGCCAATGTAGTTCTCTCATATTTCCACACACCCTTAATAAGACATGCTGCAGCACGGGGGACTGTTTTTAAGGGAGACAACCCAGCAGCTAAGAGCCCCACCAGGAAGGCATTTTTCCCAAAAATGTGTGAAACGACAGTGGCCTGCGCTATGATCCTGAACTCCTGCAGCGGGATCAAGGCTTTGATTTGGAACCAGGCCATGTGGACCTTCTTAGCCATTTGTTTCTGGAAGGACAGGCAGCTGTCAGTGGGGAAGCCTAAAGATGTTGCTGAATTCATGAGTTGCAGATCAAATCCTTCTAGGCACATATAACTAAGCCACTGTTGAACACATTTTTGTTTATCAGGGGAACGTGCATTGCTTGGCAACAGAAGCTTAGCAAAAACTGCCACATACACCGAAATTGGCAGACGCCACACATACAGCAAAATAGATGTCAATCTTTGTACAAGAAGACATTAAAATGTGCATGCATGTGCAGTCTCCCGAGGATAGCTCAAGGGCAATGTGCTCGGAAGCAAGAGGACACAGAGCAACACAGGTTTGATCCCCGGGTCAGCGCTGAGAAACCTCCGGTATTAAGCCCGTTATAAATAACCTATCGTATCATATCATGTCATTCTCCTTACCACATTGTCTTTACAACTACTCCACTTTCCGTAGACTAGACATGCAGATCCAACACGGAGAGTAACATTTGGGATCACACTAACACAGAAAACGTACATAGGTACCATACATAGAGACAAATGCCCCAAATTACACCGTTGTAACAGGTGATTCAATGACTGCATTGCCAAATTTACCTTCCTATTTTGCTGAGGAGGTGAGATGTTGGGCTGTGCAATCTTTTTGTAAGCATGAAGCACACAGACATTTTACTGAAGCTTTGCACACAAGGATGATTGTCATAGTGGAAAATGTTCATGTAGATTCATTTTGCGCAAGGAAATCCAGACCCAAAAGATAATGGTTGGCTATAGTCCAATCCCCAAGCCTCATAACCCCAGAAAAACCATGGAAAAAATACAAAGACTGAAAACATGTGAAGTAGAACAACCTTCTACACAATAACTAACCAGGATTCTCCATAGACAATCTACTTTGCCTCAGACAAGGAGTTCATCTTGAGGATGGACATAGATTTTATATAGTCAGAGATCATACGGCTATGGTTCAATTTTTTATGAAGCAGAGGCTCGGAAGAGGTGCATTAGAAATGCACACTTTTCCCCTCCCTCTGGGAATCCTGATGCAGGAATGTATCTTCTGTATTCGTGGGAAGCTATTGTGCTTTCCTTTAGTACTGACAGAAAAAACCTTCGGAAGACCATGAACAATTTTTACTTCAAGTGATTTTGTGATTAAGTGATTTTCTTCTTCTTGCATGAATAACAATAATCAGAGAGGGAACACAGCCTACCCGGTGTTAATTCCCATCTTGCTTAATTTGCTTAATTTGCTCACTAATGTTAAGAGATCCAACAACTAGAAATCATTGTGAAACCTAAGTAGTCCAACCTTAAGGCCTGCATCTGGCCCACAGGTCATATGTTGTACAACATTGAATTTCACTAACTTGCACAAGCAATTTGTCAGTGAAAATGTTCTTCTATTTTAGATGGCAGAACTGTGTTGCCTATCATTCAAGTTTCAGATTAATGTTTTCAAAGACATGTGAATCACTAACTGGCTAGAAACAGTATTACAGAGCTGAAACGGACGCAATTCCAAGATTGAGCCTGTGAAAATACTACTTCAGTTAGGAGGCAAATGCCCAATGGCAAGTACTCGATGCCTGATCACAGAGCTGATCCATATGAAATGGAACCTGTGTATTATATTATTTGACAATATTCCATCATATTATATTACTTAACCACACTAACAGTGGGGCCCCCAACAAAATAAAAGGCAGGTTATGCTCCAAAAAACAAAACCCAAATCAATAATGTACCAATCCGCACAAATATCAACAATAATGAAAAAGAACAATGTATTCCAGCACATCGGTATACAAAAAGATGTGCCGATCAGCATAGAAACCAAATAAGGTTTTAAAATCAATATCTGGCAAATCTCTCCATAACTTTAACAGTCCTATTTGTTTCTACAAAATGACTGACAGTATAACATGCCCTTGCCCAGCATCACGGATAAGCTAATTGACTTCAGGTCCCCTCTAAATTGTATCTTAGAGAACTCTGACACAGAGCTACATTTATTTGTAGTCCTACATAATAGTATGCATCTTCAAGAGTTCTAACATAGAGCTAAACATATCTCTAGAAAAAAAATAATAATGTGGTAATAACTAGAGGCATTGAAGGCAGATGTACACTAAACATTGACAGCCTGATTCATGGAATTATTTGCGGGAAAAACGCAGATTTGGGAGCCTTTGTGCCCGAAAATCCCTGTTTGAAGTGAGGGGATTTTTGGGCAGAAAGGTGCGCAAATCTGCGTTTTTCACACAAATAAGTCCATGAATCAGGAGTCTTGACTATGGTGACTGCTCTCATCAATGCAGAGCATGACTACATTGTGGCAGTGGGATTTTTATTTTACTTAAAACATCCGAGCGAAGTTGTGATCATAGAAAAGCATATAATACCTTTAATGAAAGTGAATGCATATGTTAATATTATGCAATAGGAACATGTGGCCGGCGCATGTTACTGAATGTGATCACTGTAAACTAGTCCTACTCCGGAGGCATGATCAACAGAGTTGAAAGGCATGGCTGAAGTGTAATTTTGTATGTTGACAAAAGTAGTCAATCAGTCCATTAATATTGTTTGCTAAAAGTGGCTTTTCATGCTGTTTTTGTATAAAAGCTCACAAACTCACACAACTATTAAATACAATCAACAAACGTATTATTGCAAAATACGTTGCAATGTACTTCTCATGCAGTGATCTCTACGCACTGATATTTGGAATTATAGTAGTTATTTTACATGAAATGAAGATGTTAAAGAAGACTGATAATTTGCAATGTAATATTGGAGAAAATATGTTCTTATCCCAGAGAACTGGATAGGACCACGTTATGCTTTGTGCCCATCTGTTTGTACGTTATGTTTCTTTAAAATGATCATTTTGAAAAAAAATGTAATTTTTGTAAGCGATTTTTTGTAAGTTCACCTAAGAGTAAAAGCCAATGCGGTTTACAGAACGGCCAAAACAAATCATCTCAAAATAAGCTCAAATCAGACAGTTTGTCTCAAGAAATGTATTTTAATATCTCAAAAACCTTACAGGTCGTTCACTTCTGATATCTGGATAAGTCCAGCCTTAATGCATTTGCAATCATTTACAAACGTGCCTTCAGTGTGTCTTTCGTTTGCACTGCAGTTGTGTTATCTACGGATGTACATGGTTTGTTTGTTTGTTTTATTATTTATATTGCGCACCAGACCCAGGGGTATTCGGGCGCGAGGGCATAATGAGGGTTGTTCATTTTATGTTTAGGTTAGAGGTTATACACGGAGAAATACAGCTGTGGTTACAATGCTGTATACATGTACAGTAAAAGGTTTATATACAATGAAATTACACAAATGCAAGAGTGGTACATAAATAAAGCAGAGCAAATATACAAAAGATCCCAGAGGGCTGTCAGTGGGGTATGGTTAGGCGTCATGTTCTTTTAGCCAGTGAATGAGACTGGTTCTGAATTGAAGGTAGGGGAGATCTTCCCTTAAGGCAGGGGGAAGGGAGTTCCAATATTGTGCTGCTTTAACAGGGAAGCTGGTCCCACCGGATTTAGTGAGTTTAAATCTCGGTACTAGCAAGAGGTTGGAATTGGCTTTTCTTAGGGGGCGAGAAGCTGTTTGTCTGGTGAATCTGTCTATGAGGTATTGTGGGGCTGCGTGGTCAAGGCATTTCTGTGTTAGGGATGCAGTTTTGAGGAGGATTTTGTCTTTTGTGGAGAGCCGATTGGTGGATCTCCTGACGTCTGATATATGGGCGTTTTTAGGGAAGTTTAGGGCGGCTCTCAGGGCATTGTTTTGAAGGGTCTGAATTTTGGAGGTGATGTATTTATTACTGCCTATGTAGAGGGTGTTGCAGTAGTCTAGTTTAGACAGGATAAGTGCTCTTGCTAGAGGGACACAGTTGTTGGGTGAGAGGAAGGGCTTGGCTGCTCTAATTAACTTGCAGGTATAGGAGGTGGCTGAGGCCATGGCATTTACTTGTTTACCAAAGTTAAGCGTGGAGTCTATGTAGAAACCCAGGGTTTTGACTACCTTGGCCACAGTAATGATGTTGTTGTCAATTATGAAGGAGTCATAATTGGGGCCTAATTTTTTGATGTTGAAAGATGTGCCTAGAATGAGGAGTTCAGTTTTGTCATCATTCAGGCATAGTCCATGGGAGGCCATCCATGCCTCGATGATGAGGTAGACTCTTTTCACAAAGGCCAAATCCTTATCATAGTCTCCCGTCAACGGGATGAGGATCTTTGTATCATCTGCATAATTAGTGTAGGTGATACCTAGACCGTCTAGATCAGGCTTGTCCAACCTTTTTGAATGTGGGGCCGAAGCATTCACTTTTTGTCACCCGGAGGGCCGACGAGCCAAAAGTGAACACCCTCACCCAAAGCAATATATTCAAAAGCGATGGTGCGTGACCTTTCACACAATAGCATCAAAGGCATAGCGATGCAGTCCCAAAGATAGCTTTTAGTGTCGGGGGCAGTGATGAAAGGTTAGTTTCTTGTGATTTCTTCCAGTGTGTGTGTGTTGATATTTCTCGGAAATAGTGGGGGCGACCGAGCGTAGAGAGGGAGCTATAACAATATAGGGGGGGTTTGGAGGGGGTCTCCCCCCCAAGATTTTTTTTCCAAATATGGGGCTGAAAATGTGCATTTTACAGCAGGAAAAGTGACCAAAAAGCCATACGTTGACAATCAGTTCTAAAGGGGAACATGTACATTCCATGTCACTAACAGCAGACAAGAACATTGTAGAACACAACACATTTTAATGATCAATGTGTCCACAGTGTAAGACAGCACTGTCACTGATGTAACACATTGACATGCTGGTTGTGCCCAAAATATGCCTCTGTAGCAACATGTCTGTGCTGGCTGTTACCAATTTAGGCCAGCATTGTCCTCTACAAGGCATGATTGATGCTGCCTGAGCATGTGCAGTGTGCCCAATACATATGCCAGCTTATCTCTGTAATACACATTCATTACTTCTGTGGTAATGAAAGAAGCATAATCCAATTCCAGGGGGCACCTGAGGTAGTAAAAGTCCTCCGCCACGGCCCGGTTTATTGGTCGGACCCAACATTGCAGAAATCAATTAATTAATCGTGTCCACGGACCCGACAAACATTGAATAAATAAATCGGGCAGGGGAGCCGACTTATGAATTTCCCGGGTGGTGCCCAAATATAGGAAGTGACATAACCACCAATTATATGACCGCATTTGCACGTAGTCGCCAACTTGGTGCTAGGGGGGCGGAGGGGGTGCAGAACAGTGGAAACATTGGCTAGCATGTATTGCATATACTAAAGGCAAGTAAGAAGGAGGTTTAAGCCTTCCAGTTGCATCCCAGTAGGCCAATACTGCCCCTACTCCATACCTCTATAATCATCCAGGCTGTAGTAGCCCTCAAAAGGCAGAGCAACACAACTAGGATAGGAGAACGAAATGCCATCCCATCCTGTGAGTGTGTCAAACATCAGAGCAAAGACTGTGCGTGTGCCTTGGAGCACAATCTCACTAATTTGGTGCAATTCGCGAAAGTGGGTGCATGGGAATGCCATGCGTGTGTGTGGGCTGCATACCCCGGATCACTTGCTCTCTTCTTCACTGTGAAACTCTGTCCAAGGCAGTACTGTCCCAATGGTGAGAAGTGTCATATTTTCACATTAACTATGCTTAAGCACTTTGGGTTATTGAATAGTGCTGCTACATTTGGAGTAATTCCATCCCTTTAAATATATTAGCTCTTGTATAACCACAACAGTGTTGATTTATTCTGATGATGATGAAGATGATGTTAGACTTGCTCAATAGTTCTGGTTCTGTATCATTAAATCTACTTCAGATCTTCGGAGTCTCGGGAGGATAGCTCAGGAGCAACACAGGTTCGAT
Source organism: Ambystoma mexicanum (assembly GCF_040938575.1). Lineage (NCBI taxonomy): Eukaryota > Metazoa > Chordata > Amphibia > Caudata > Ambystomatidae > Ambystoma > Ambystoma mexicanum. The sequence goes on along the minus strand of NC_090931.1, from coordinate 1,141,105,221 downwards.
CCCGCTGGGTACATTATACCTCTACATCTGTGCACCTCTCTTACCAAGAGGGGTGCACAGAGGGGTGCACAGATGTACAAATACACCCAACCCAAAACGATTTTTAGAAATTGAGGGACAGACTTGCTTTGAATCTGTGCCTCCATTTCTAAAAATCGTTTTGGGTTGGGTGTACCTCTACATCTGTGCACCCCTCTTTTCAAGAGGGGTGCACAGATGTACAAATACACCCAACCCAAAACGATTTTTTAGAAATTGGGGGACAGACTTGCTATGCATCTGTGCCTCCATTTCTAAAAATCGTTTTGGGCTGGGTGTACTTCTACATCCGTGCACCCCTCCTGCCAAGCGGGGTGCACAGATGTACAAATACACCCAACCCAAAACGATTTTTTAGAAATTGGGGGACAGACTTGCTTTGAATCTGTGCTTCCATTTCTAAAAATCGTTTTGGGTTGGGTGTACCTCTACATCTGTGCACCCCTCTTGCCAAGCGGGGTGCACAGATGTACAAATACATCCAACCCAAAACGATTTTTAGAAATTGGGGGACAGACTTGCTTTGCATCTGTGCCTCCATTTATAAAAATCGTTTTGGGTTGGGTGTACCTCTACATCCGTGCACCCCCCTTGCCAAGCGGGGTGCACAGATGTACAAATACATCCAACCCAAAACGATTTTTAGAAATTGAGGGACAGACTTGCTTTGCATCTGTGACTCCATTTCTAAAAATCGTTTTGGGTTGGGTGTACTTCTACATCCGTGCACACAGATGTAGAAGTATACCCGAACCAAAACAATTTTTAGAAATTGCGGGACAGATGCAAAACAAGAGCATCTTGCTTTGCATCCGTCCCACAATTTTTAAACATTGTTTTTTACCCGGCTTTTACCCGGGCCGCCAGAGAGAGACACAGTATGGATGGAACAAAGGACCATCCATACTGCGTCTCTTCTCTCCGGCCTGGGGGGCCGGAGCACCCGCATACTCTGCGCCCCTGAAACTGGGCCGTGGCCTGTAACTGCCTCTGGTGCTGGGGGCACCAGAGGCAGTTACAGACCACGGCCCGGTTTATTTATTTATTTGTTCAATGATTGTCGGGTCCGTGGACCCGATTAATTTATTTATGCAGAAATAAATAAATTAATCGGGTCCATGGACCCGACAAACATTGAACAAATAAATAAATAAACCGGGCCGTGGCAGAGACAGTAACAGTCCTCTGCCATGGCCTGGTTTATTTATTTATTTGTTCAATGTTTGCCGGGTCCGTGGACCCGATTAATTTATTTATTTCTGCACTGCAGAAATAAATAAATTAATACCAAGTGGTGGTCAGACTAGGGCTGGGGTATTATGGAAGTGATAGTGGTTGGGCAGTTATGTTCGGCAATCCAATCAAAGGTCCTTCCTTTGATATGTGTGGGTTCTGTAATCTTTTGGGTAAATCCTAGTTCCTCAAGGGAGCTGTTGATTTGTAAAGCATTAGGGTCTCGTGAGTCATTAAATCCAAGGTTGAAGTCACCTAGGATGATGCATTGAGTAGAGTTTTTTAAATTGTCAGATAATAAGTTCATGAGGTCTTCCTCAAAGGAGACTAGGGGACCTGGTGGTCGGTATATCAGGTGAATGATGATAGTTTGATTGTTGGCTATGGTGAGTTTGGCTGTGAGGGATTCACAGGAGTTGGTATTGTGGGGTGTGGAAAGTCTTAGCGTTAGGTTATTTTTAACAATTATAGCAAAGCCGCCGCCTCTAGACGTGGTGTGATCCAGGCGTATAAGGGTGTAATTGTCTGGAATGGTTAGCATGATAGCTGGTCCTGCTGTGGGGTGGAGCCAGGATTCGGTGATTGCCAGGAGATCTATGTTTTCGTTTTGGATTGTGTCTGCTATTTCAGTGGCATGGGCTACCATAGAGCGGGCGTTTATTAAGGCGCCTTTTATTCTGAATAGGGTGGGTGGAGCAGAGGGTGGTTGATCTTTGTGTTGGCATTTTGGGGGGAGGTGGAATGTCTAAAGAGTTGACAGTTAAGTTGTAGTGGGTGTTGGCCATAGTTATCTATGTGAGGTGGAGTATTGGTAGTGTGCATGGTGTGCCTAAGGTGATTTTTGGCGGGGTGGACTTTAGTTAGCGGATCGTAAATTCTTGGGAGTCTAGCACAAAGTTTTAAGTTTCATTGTTGGTGGTTGCAAGGTTTAGTGGCCATGTTGGCTGGCTCAGGGGGTACACTTCCGTAAGGTAGCTGGATCTGTGGCTGGGACATGTACATGTTATGAAGGGTGATCAAATTGAGGATAGTTCTAAATAGAACCGTGTAGAGTAGTGGTAGATACATAGTATGCTTATTTGAGTGACTTGGAAAGCTGGCAACCTAGATGGAGCTTTGCTAATACAGGCAAAGATAGGTAAGCATTGGCTGGTAGCTAGTGGACATGTATAGGCAGCCTAAATGCAGATTTGCTAATGGGGCAAGAATAGGTAGACACTTGCTGGTAGCTAGTGGCCATGTACAGGCAGCCTAAATGCAAATTAGCTAAAAGAGTAGTACAGGCAACCTAAATGCCATTTTGCTAAAACAGTAGTATAGGCAACCTAAATGCCACTTTGCTAAAACAGAAGTATAGGCAACCTAAATGCCACTTTGCTAAAACAGAAGTATAGGCAACCTAAATGAAGATTAGCTGAAACAGAAGTATAGGCAACCTAAATGCAGATTAGCTGAAACAGTAGTATAGGCAACCTAAATGCAGATTTATGTAATGTTATGTAATGTTAAATAATTAGGCTTTTATACTGTGCTAAGTCCCCACAATAGTAATCCCAGAGGGTCTATGCTTGTGCATAGGTCGGTGTCTGTGCCCCCACCAGTGGAATACTGAACTTAGTCTGTGGCAGGAAAGGGAGCAGGGGAAAGAGGGAATAGGTGCCGCACAGAGAAAGAAGAAAGGGAAGCAGCGAGGGCATGTTGTAGAAAAAATAGGTATGTCCTAAAGTGTATGTGATCACTTGGACTGTGTTACAGCCCAGATTTATAGAAAAAGTATTACTATGGTATGCAATATTTGGGTGCATGAGGGTCTAGATATGAACTTGGCAATCCTATACATTTTGGTGGATTATTTCCCTGGGGATACTTTTAACTTACTTTAACCATAGCTCAAAGTCGAGCCTGGCTCCTTGAAAGTTTATTGTTAGGTAATTGAGTGCTCAACAAATACTAGACATTGCTCCCAATGAGGACACCTGAAGAAGGATGGCTGGTGGGAATTCCTGATGCCTGGCTGCAGTGAGGAGAGAAACCTGATTCACTGTTGATGGCAAGCAGAAGAGGTTTACAGGTGCCTGTGACTGCATAATCCACAGGGTAACATATTTGTCATTTTAGCCTAAGAGGAGGAGGTCAGAGGGAGAGGGAGGCCATGGATAGATGAGAGTGGCGAGTAGAGTTATGGGAAAGGCACTAAAGTTCCTGGAGGCCAGGGTTTCCTACATTGGAGAGGTTACTAGTCCAGCAACTTTGATCTTTGGCTGTTACTGAGCCCATGGAATAATCCAGTCCAGGAGAAGCTAAGGCCCTCATGGGGTAGATAGCATGAGAGAAGAAGGTATGTCATGCTGGCTGTCCAATACAGGGAGAAAGGTTATGCCTGTTGATACCCCCAAAATATTACTAAGGATTCTGTTAATTTAGACAGATATAAAATGTAAAGCAGATAGGTGATTATTTTGATATTGAGCCCTGAGAGAGGTGTTGAATGCACTTTGTGCACACTCAGATTGCTCATTAAAGAGATAGGAAGAAGGGTTGATAACAATGTAAGTAGGTCAAACACGGCCTGCTTTGCCAAGGCATGATTATCTTTGATTGGTGTACAAAGTTATATATGGAAATTAAATCACAAGCAAGATCCTTAATGAAAGTCAAACTGAGCACCAATTAGGGGAACAAAGGATACACCTCATTCCATAAAGGTCAGAAAAGGGTTAATTACCTACCATCAGCATGTTCTTGGCTGCTATGATGGCGAAAGTGGATGTCAACTAGTGCCTTGAATGAAAACACAGTCATCATGACAAAACTGCAGAAGCAAGCAAAAGTCCTATTATGGAGGTCTTCATGGCACCCACTAAAAAAATCCAGCTCATCGTAATCAATGGCATCAGAGTCTACAACAGAACAAAATCCAGTGGGACATGGCAAACAACAGGAAGGTGCACCAATCATGAAGGAACAACTGGTTGAAACATTGCGAAGATTGAAAGATGATCGAAAGGAAAAATGTATATCTGAAATGGCCACTAATAGAGTGGGTCTATCGGGGCAGTGGCAAGAAACACAAAGGCAATTGTTTCACTGGGTGAAAGAGTAGGTATAATGGAGAATGCTGTGACAATGGTACATTCTAAAGTTCCACAACTTACAGAAGAAGCACAAAAACACTCATTGATGTAATGGCTGATCAATAACTTGCAAAGTAGGCTTTTGAAAAGTGTACAAGAAGGGAATTAGAGTCTTAAAGGAAGGGTCAGAAACTGAGTAATAAATGAATGTGTGCCCTCATTATTTTGAAAGGGCTTTCAAGAGGAATCCCCCACAGATACTACTATAGATATAGCACATAGAATTGGGCCAAACAAGCAAGATAAACAATAAGATACTTTGCTGTATCGTTATTAGAATGCTGACAAGGGAGGCAGTTTTCTCTGCTGAACGTAAAATGATAATACCAATCTCATTCCTTGACAGTGCAGTTCAGATGTTTCACGATATGGTTCCAGCCACTCTTAATATAAGAAGATCAATGAAACCTGTTCTGAAGAACCCAATAAAAAGTATATTAGTTAAAAGTAGAATTACCCTTAAGGACTTTCATTTTTTCTGGATGGCAGACTGAGAGTCACATTCACCCATAATGTGGGGCAAGAATTCGGAATAGTCAGTTTCCATTATCATCAGATATGGATAAATGTTGTAGTCAGAAAAGGCAATGTAAAGAAACAAATTGGTACTAGGGCAAGTGACAAAGTCGTGTAATATGAAAAGGAAAACAACAAGAGGGAATGGTAATGTGATAAACTGGATTTGTTTGAACTTTAGCCTCTCGTGAGTTCGACTAATTGGTACAGTTTTGCCAGAGAAGATGAATCTATTCATTGAATTTATAAGCCTAAAATTAAAAATACTATTTCAGTTTAATGGGAGCTTATTATGTTTCAACACTTGTTACATATGTAATTAACAAGTTGGGGCTGTATGGGCTCCAATTGTGTGATGTTGGGAAGGGGAAAGTACTAGGCTGATGTCGGCTGAAGCAAGGCTTTCGCTCTGTTGCAAAGTTCTTCGTGTTAGGGTCCCAATGGCCTGCTTAATATGAAGGTGCCTTGTCATCTAGAGACTAGTTGAAATCCATGACAGGGGTGGGGTAGATAATCCAACAGAAAGCAAAAGAAAAGTTGATATATGGAGGGCTACTGAGTCGGGTAGGAATGTTTATGAATTAGGATTTCTGGGCAAAGTTAGTACAATGCTGGTATGTGACAATATTTTAGATTTCAATGTCCTATTATGCAAAATGGTTACCAATGTAATTTGAAAAATGTATAAAAGAGATGTTTAACAGGTTAAGGTTCATGTACAATTGTTCACAACCAGTAACTTATAAAGTATGGTTGTTAAACGTGAAAGGGCTCAATGACCAGAATAGAAAGTCCCAGATTCTCATCTTTCTATGTATATACATCAAGATAATGTTGCAATAATACAATAAACTCAACTCAAGAAGGCAGATCAAAAGAGGCTCCACTATGGCGAAAAATTTCACTCACTTTACAAAGTGAATAGTTTGAGTGTGACCCTCCTATGCCATAAGAATTTTCGCTCCAAAGTTGAGGCCTACAATAATTATAAGGAACAATGATATATCATGGTGCAGGAATTAGTGAAGATGTAAAATGTACCTCTGCAATCTTTTACAATCTAATAAAGGGCAAGAAACATTCATGCTGAATTTGTGGAAGCCCTTAAATAATTTGCTAAAGAAGAGTGTGTAGTAGCAACTGTCATGAACCTGGTTATAGATGTGTCACTAGATAGACCAGCTCATAATAAAATGGCCAGGACATGGGAGATATCCTGACAAAAAAGAAAATCAAATTAAACTATCTGATAGACACCTGGGGGTATACTCATGTGCAGAAAAGAACTTCACAAATTACTATCATGTACACTGATTGCATTTCAGAATTGTTTATATATTTTCTTCAAGGGGGTGTTGAAGTCACTCTAACACTCAGATAAAATTCTGACCACTTAAACTGATCATTGCATTGTACAAACCTATCCAGTCATGGGAATGAATCATTTATTTATTTAGTTATTTATTTGTTTTTGTAAAGTGTACTAACAGCCCACAGGCATCGAGGCGATGTTGCAGAAATTGTCTTGTTTGCACATATTTGTCTTAGTTTTTGTCTTAGTTCCGTAGGTATACTTGGCTCATGGTTACAGTGGGCATGAACATAAAATTGCATTGGTTGCGTATGGAGATCTTAATACAGGAACATGATTTCGCTCTTGGTTACAGTGAGCGTGATATATTTCTAGTGTACAGAACAACAGAAGGCTGATATGAGAAACAGCTACATTCATGGGGTGAGGACCTTGGGTGAACAGCAGGGTTTTGATTACTTTCCTAAAAGCAAAGTGTATTCAAACTTTCTGGCTTGAGGAGGGAGGGCATTCCAATCTGTTGCTGCCAGTACTGGAAAGCTGGTTCCTCCTGGAAAAGAGATCATGTTGGCATAGGCCATTCTGCTGGGTCTGGTGGGTACCGGCTTGACAACTCTTTGAGCCAGGTATAGGGGTGCACGGTTGTTAACACATTTGTGTGTTAGGGCAAGGGCTTTAAAGACTATCCTCTCTTTAATGGGGAGCCAGTGAGCTTGCTTTCTGGTATCAGAAATGTATTCCCTTTTGGAGATGCCAGTGGCTGCCCTAAGGGAGTTATTCTGCAATGTCTGAATTTTGGAGAGGTTTTTGTTGGAAGTCCCGAGGAAGAGGGCATTACAGTAATCTAATCTGGATCCGATTATGGCTCATGCAATGGTGTGGGAAGGAATTTATATTCAGCTATACTTAAAGCTCTGGCCTATAGCGGAGAGGTAAAGGAAAATAATAAAGATTACTTTCTGCAGAACTCTCCATCCAAGACCGCAGTAATCCACTGTTATGCCTCAAAAGCCATCATCCAAGTAGCACTAACTTCACTGACAAAGTAATTGATTAGCATTAGCAACAAAGAGGAGGAATTCCTCCTAGAGACTTGAAATTACCATAATACATTTTTAAAAGATAGCCATTTGCGAAAGGCGTTTAAAAAACAAGAAATGATAAGGGGATCAATTGAATATCAACAGAACTAATATAATCGAAAAACACCTATTAAGGTCTACGCAAATAGGGCTTCAGAAGGGGCTAGCTCCTATCATATTGGGTAAAAGCCTTGGAAAATAGATCCTTACTAGAAGATACAATTGATGGTAAGGGGAAAGAGGATAGCAAAGAACAACACACAAGGTCAGGCCTTTGTGGATTTCTACAAAAATTGTGTAGATCAGAGCGTATCATTAAGGAACGGCAATGCCATTACATGCTTGGTATTCCACATATCCTCCTCAGAAACTACCTGAGAGAAATCCTTAAATCTCTGGTTGCAACTGCAATAGTAATGGAGTTAGTAAAAAAACTGAAGACTAATGCATATCGTGACTCATGTAAGAAAGAGGCTTAAAGATCCCAATGCGAAAGAACGGCTTCCGAGAAGAAACAAATGCACTTTTGTATGAAAAGTACGTTTATTGCATGCTAACAATTGGGAGGGGCTAGCCAATTCTTTGGAGCTGAACATGAACCCGATCAAATCCGAATGCCAATAAGGTTTCAGCATATATACACACTTAGACAATTTACATAATCACAAATATTTTGTTACAAAGTCATTGCCCAACCTGCCATTGGCTAACTCTACTACAAAGTAATTTATTTATTTACTTATTTATTTCACATATATTTCAGCACACAAAACCCTGAGACATCTAGGCGCTAGTTACAGAAAGTTCATGTTCGCATTTGGTAGTTACAAGTAGGTGAAATCCAGGTACAGTGCATGGCTGTGATTGTCAAATTTGGTAGTTACAGGTAAGTATGGTTCAGGTAAAGCGCAGGACTGTGATTGTCACATTTGGAAGTTAGAGGTAGGTAAAATACCGGTACAGTGCAGGGCTGTGATTGTCACATTTGGTAATTACAGGTAAGTAAAATTCAGGTACAGCGCAGGGCTGTGATTGTCACATTTGTTAGTTACCGGTAGGTATAATTCAGGTACAGTGCAGGGCTGTGATTGTCACATTTGGTAATTACAGGTAAGTAAAATTCAGGTACAGTGCAGGGCTGTGATTGTCACATTTTTTAGTTGCAGGTAGATAAAAAATCAGGCATGTGGAGGAGGAGGATCGATGAAGTTAGTAGATGGAACTGACGTGCTGAGAAAAAGATAGATGGTCCATTGATGTCGAGTGTCAGAGTGAGTGGAGTTCTCGTTAACCACATATTTTTCGAGTAGGGTGTAAAGGAGCACCCTCAGACCCAACCAGTCCATGGACAGGAAGCGGATAGGGTCTTGAGGTGTGGGCCTTGGGGAAGGGAGCCGACTTCTCGCCTGTCTGCGTCTTGTTGCATGGGAAATAGAGTAACTTAATCTCTCTAGCTCTGAAAAACCCATTGGACACAATTACAAAGTACAACCCCTTTGACGTGTGATCTTCTTTCATAGTCAGTTATGACATGCTCCACATAATACATTTATTATTCATGAATTCATGAGAACTCTGTTTATTATTCAGACCATGTGACCGAAACCCATTAACCCAGATTGTGAATGTGCAAGGTTTTCCATGAACACTTTAAGGCAAGGGGAGAGAGAGAAATATAAAAGTAGTCCTTTGAAGCAGCAGTAAAATCCTTATCCTCCCAGATGCTCTGGCGTCCCAATGTATTTTTCCTGCATTTCTCCTATTTGCGGCTGCCATCTCAAGTCTTATAGCCTTAGGCATACATGCTACTTATTTTCCTGAAAACCCATAAACCATAATCTCTCAATGTAACCCTCATGTAAGCTGACCTTTCTGGTTATCAAAAAACAAGCCTTCATGCTGCCAGGGAATTTATTCTTTGCATCTAAAAACCCAATCTGGCCATAAAAATATAACAAATGGCTTTCCAGTCTGTTCTCACTTCAGCTCTTTGTGATGTTATCACAACTGTCCATATGTGGTTCGCGTCCTACTCCCTTCCATCACGTCGGTCACCAGGCAAACACACATTCCTGCGAATCCAGAGACTCTGCAACCAACTAAAACTCCAAGTAAGTGAAATCTGCTTTCTGTGATGTCTCCATGTGCCCACAATGAACCCGTATTTCCTAGTGCCCTAAATGTGTCTGCAATCAAAATCATTGTTGAATTCACACATGCAGTTTCCCCATTAATGAACACCTCTATTGCATGCATAAAGCTCACCACTGCATACTTCTCAGCGCTACAAACACTACATTGCAAAATACATTGTATCCATGCTACTGCTAACGGCCTTCTGTGACTCTAAAATGTATCCAACTAAAACACAAAGTAACACTCATTTCAATTCTTCTAACTACATTGAACAGATATTTATTTGCAATATCGCATCTAACCCAGGCACACAATGGCCTAGTGTAGTTTACGTAGTGTGAACATCTTTCCCATGTTGGGACCTTAATGTCTACCCCAACACTCAGATGGCTCAATAGTAGCATTTTATAAGGCTATGGATAGATAAGTCAATGGATGATTTATTTTACGTTTTACACTGAGAGAGGAATACATGCTATTAGAGGAAGGGAGCAGCCGGGATTAAGGGATGTGGGTGGCACACCAGTGGGAGTCTATCTGTTGAAGTGAGTGAATGAGACATGAGTCATTGAGTGACACTTGGGAGGGAGGGCAGCTTTTGATAGAGTTGCACTCACCTAATCTTTGCCTGAAGGAACAGCAGAGGTTTGGGGACCAAGCCTGACACATTAGCCATTGAGTGTCTTACACGTTTGGAGCAACATGTCTGCATCCAAATGAGCTGGAGACAGAGAGGGATTGGTGTTCCTAGTATTTTCTCTCCTGCAGCAGCACTTGGTGTCTATACTACAGATGCCAGATTTGCACATGGTCAATTGAAGTTATTATCGAAATAATGTTTCACATCCTCCAGCACAAGTTGCGATGTTGTAAATGCCCGAGCACAGATTAACGTAGAGATATTATACCATGATGATGAACGCCCAGCAAGACTTGAAGAGAGTATTGGACTTTCAGTTTCGTCCACTAGCTGAGGGGAAGAAGCAGAAGGTGTTCAGTATTAATCTACCACAGATCAGCGAAGAGAAACACATGGTTTAGTTGAACAATTGAAGGAGACTGAACATATCCCGTGTGAGATAAGCATGGCATCAAGAGATTGACAAAGGCAACAGAAATGTAGGTTTCAAAACATTTATTTGAATTGTCAGGTGGTGTAACTAACTCTGGTCTGTTCAGTTCAAAATGAAATGCTGTCTGTGTCAAAAATCTATGTTTGCACTAAAATAGTGTTTAACATAAAGTCTGCAGCTGTCTCTAGCCTCTCTTTGAAAGTTCAGGATACTGTTCTTTCTCAGTGTCAGCTTTTCAAATATTCCTTCTGGAAGTATCAGGTTACGAAACAATATTTCACAGAAGCTCAGGGGTTCCCTTCCACAAGCATCAAATATTCTGACACAAAAATAAATGTTCCCAAAGAAGCTCAAGGGTTCCCTTACCCAAGCTTCAGGCACTGTTTTGCCAAACACTATTCTCAAAGGTGCTCAGGGGTTCCCATCCCCAAGCTTCCTGCCTTCTTGACAATTTAACAACTATTTGCAAGTTCAACAGTCACAGGTTCATCTTCTTAACCCTCTGTAGGCTTTTTGTTTACAAACTTTCACTTCTACTTTTCAATATTGCTCATTCAGCATTTTGCTCACTTTTCACTTTGCTCACTTTTCACTTTGCTCACTTTTCCCTGGCTCTCTCGGAATTCTTAGTCACTTCTTTAATTCTTTTTCTATGTGTAGAGGCTTTCGAAAATGTGCTATCTGCACACGACCACTCCACTACTCTGTATTACTTCCTTTCACACGCGCACCAGGTTTCTCTCAGACTTTGAAACTCATTGGTAAAGCGTTCGTCGTTCTCGCTTCCTTGCTGTCGTCTGCCCTGCATATATCCCCAGACTGTTGCTTTAATTCGGGGGGGCAAGCATCTGTCGGTCACAGAACAGGGACTGCCTGATTCCAAGGATTCCTCACTCTCCGACTCCCTGGAGACACGGCTCCCTCGCCACGCAAAGGCACTTGGCTCCAGTGTGTCTTCCTCCTGCTTCTCGGCGTCCCGTTCTCTGCCGGTTTCTCTGAGAGTGTGCTGACCTTTCTGCTCCTTTCTCTTCAGTTCACTGTGCTGGAGATTCCCACACCTGTGAGCACAATATGGCCCACTTTCCTTGGGCCCCACAAGTCTCCTTGGATCTCTGCCGGCTACGTGGCTCTGGTGTCAGTGGCAACATGGCTAGCGCCACACAAAAAGGGATCCTCTGCTGGACTCAGCCATGCAGTCTCCCTGTTGCTCTCCTAGCTGCTCACTGACTCTCTGTTGCGTGCTCCACCTTTTATACACCTGGGCCCTGTCATGGGGTTTCAGATGTTAGTCCTTGGCCTTCTCTGCCTGACTTACCTTTCTTCAATTACACCAATTATTCGGACATGCCTGACCTACAGCTCTGCAGACTTCAGGACCCCTCTTCTTCATCCCAGTACTAAAGTGGTGTTTTCTATGTGTAATCTGAATTACTCTAGGAGTTGTCTTCCTCAGTACTTGGTCGGATTTCAAGGGAAAAGGTAGGATAGGCAAAACGATATCCTACAAGAGCTGAGGGAGGGTTAGGTAAGTCGCAATTGTAAAATGGGGATACCATGTCTCGCCATTAGGAATCCTCTTCCCACCCCCTAAGTACTTCCCACTCAGGTCTGCCTCCAGGGTCGGGATCCAAAAGCGACGGCCCTTCCCTGGCCACCTGAGCAAAGGATCCCAGGGGAGTAAATGTGAGGACACCATCAGGTTTCTCACACCCGTCGTTGCCCCCATTCAATATAAAGGCAAACTTTAATAACGATGATTAAGACCAGAGGTATGCAACATGCGGCTCTCCAGATGTTTAGGATTAAACTCCCATGATCATTCATCATTGATAATTCTGGCCAGGGCTGATGGGAGTTAGTCCAAAACAGCTTGAGAGTCAAAGGCTGCAGACCCCGGATCAAGGCAATGATTATGATCCATCCAGTGTAGTTGGGTACCTGCATTGCTGCTGAAAAACATTGATAGTGTGGAGAATGAGAATGATACCATAGATACAGAGGTTGTAGTATTAATTGAAGCTCACCCCCACCTGTCACAGATCAGAACACTAACCCCATCATAATGTGGATTCCAAAACATCAATTGTGTGTTGTTAGCTCATTATGAAAGTCACATTTGTGGCAGTGCTTCATGTAGAATCAACAGACACGGGTAACTTGCACACTCTGCTGTAAAATAGTGTGCTTAATGAAGGCAGGGTCTAACTTGGGTACACATGCTGTGGCAAAATGCACAGACATGAAAATAAGTCAAACAATCTGCAAAGCAGCCCTCTCCATGACATCTGAAAAGTGGCAAACCTCTGCCAGTCTGCACAGTTTCTCCTAAAAATACTGAAACAGTGTCAGCCCAGAGGCCCACCAAAAGTTAAGGTTTAGCTCAGGCTCATAGTACCAGACCCATAAGGTATGATTACAGTGCTAGAAAATAGAGTAATAATTAACAGTTATATAATGTAACTTGCAGCATATTTATTAAACAGGAGTGTAATACCAAAACTTTAAAAATACAGATCAAACCAGGAGCACAGGCTAAAATCACATTATTTTGTAGGAAATTGCACATTCCTTATGGGGACTGTGACAAATTTAGGGAATTTGTCTGATCTCCCAAAGAGGGTGTCCAGCCCCCCTGTGAGGTTAGGGAGGTGAGCCTGTTCCACAATACCCTCCCTAGGGGCAGCGGCTAGTGGGACCTCACCGGGAGCGATTCCCCCTTAAGGGACAAGTACTACCATTCCTGTGAAGGAAATAATTATTATGGCCGGCGTGAGGTGTTTTACAATACCAGACCATGTGACATACCAGGACTGGGATGAAGAAACCACAATACTAGACTGTGTGAAATACTAAGACTGAGATGAAGAAACCACAATACCAGAAACTACCAAGTATCAAAACTGGGACGAAGAAATGGTTAATAGATACTGTCATCTTGTAAGAAAAGGTCATGTCCCTTTAAATCAGGATGCCCATTTTACTGAGATGAATGAGAAGGAGAGAAAGAGAACCATGTACGTCAGCTGTGGAAGGCCCAAAGCTATGTCAACCTTGATGGAGTAGTAAACCCAGAAGCCCGCGAGTTTCACACTTGCTTAACTTTGCAATACAGTACGCAGGAGCTATGGCGAACCCAAAGCAAGAGGAAATGGAAGGGCTGGAGACCAGTAGAAGGTGGGGGCGGGACCACGCATGTGAATCTGAGGTGGGCAGCAGGTCTAGGCAACATCGCTGATACCACCAGCACGAGAAGACTGCAGGGTGTACGGTCATGTCATCCGCCGTCACGGCCATTGCCATAATTGGCGGTTGTATCCGTGTTGGAGCTGGAGACACAGAGGTAGGGTGTTATAGTCCTTTCTCTGTGTTCTTGCTACCAGCCCCAGTTACGTGATGCAGTGCCGCTGGAAGTATTTAAACTACCCGCCTCCTGGCAGACGCTGCGTTGCAACCCACTTTGGACACTTCCTGTTTCTGGGTTTCCTCGCTCCGATCCTCTGCCGTTCTCCTGCTTCGGATCTGCCAGAGGGTTCTCCTGTTTTCTCCTGTGTTCCTGTTTCTTTCCTCGGAACGCTACTATTTACTTCCGCTGCTCCGGGCGGTACTCCGGTGTGCTTATTTCTGTTTCTCTCTCTCTTCTGATTTCGGGAATCCTTCCCGTTCTCTCTTCTTGTTGGGCTCCTCTGAGCTGGCTTGCTGCATACCTATTTTTCCTCTTTCTGGAACCAGTGCCATTTCTTCTAACTGCTACAAGGAGCCTCCATCTCCCCTGACTCTACTACTACATGGTTTAGACGGCTGGGCTTCTTCTACTCTGCTATCCGCCTCGCTCCATTGCTCTCATCAGCGACTATTCTGTCATCCGGATTGTAGAGTCTACACTGCTCCGCAGGGTTTTTTCCCTCTCAGGTTTTTCCCTGATTCCGGCTTGGTTCCGGAAAGGGAGTCACAGGACAGCTGTCTATCCAGCGGTCACTGTGGCTTCCCTCCGTGACAAGCACATTCATCATAAGAAGGGAAGAGACTACCTTGCACGACGACGTCTACAAGAGACCGCCAACTCAGACAGCTCAGGTGAGGAGAGTGTGCTTGCGGGGGAGAAGGAGTTTGAATTGCACCACTCATCACAGATTGCAACGCCAAAAGCTTCAAAGAAGTCTGCTGAGGATCAGGTTCAAGAACTGTGGAAGGCTTTTCAAGCAATGTCTCAGGAGCTACAAGGAGTAAAGACCGAGAATGCTCTGCTTAAACAGAAGGTATCAGCTAGAGAACCTGCCCCCCCCGGAATTACCACCCATGGCGCTGTCCTCTGGGAAATTTGATGGATCTCCCAAAAAGGTGAAGGAGTTTCTGGAAGCATGCATGGTCTATTTCACCTTTAGGCCTCGTACCTTCGCTACAGATCAAGCCCGGGTGGGTTTCCTAATTTCAAATATGACAGGTAACGCACTGTCCTGGGCTACACCATTGGTGGATTTTCCAGGTTTTCAAAATTTACTGAAACAGACTTTTGAACGACCAGAGCTGTCCTTTACCGCCTGCGAAGATTTACTGGATGTCAAACAAGGTTCTCTAGATGTATTGTCTTACATCCCCTCTTTCAAAACCTTGGCAGCTGGAGCGGGGTGGCCTGAGACAGCACAATATGCCTGTGAACGGGAGGAAAGGGAGGAACGGGAAGAAGAGGAGAAATGGTGGAATCACCACTGTGAGAGGGAACAGCGGCAACACTTTCCCGGACTAAACCCAGCAGCACTGGGAACCGAGGAAACAGGCAGTGACAGCCTGGCGGTTCCCGCTCCCTTATCGTGTGGAGCCGAGCTGGAAACAAACAATAAATACCCGACGGGTCCCAAACTCTTCATTCACAGAGGGTCATTCTATAAGGAGGACACAGCTAACGAGAAGCCTTCACATGTGACCGCAGGCTCCACATAGAGAAAGAGTCGGGCAGGCGGTCACGGTCTCTTGCACATTCCCGTCTCCCCTGCAGCCATGCGCCACGCGGCTTTCCCCAAAGATGCCGTCACTAAGTTACACATATCCGAGTCCGCATTTCCCAATCATAGCTCACCTGCCAGTGGGAAGTACAACATTACGGAAGCGTTAATAACATCATCTGACAGGCAGACAGAGGTACCCCGCAAAACTCCAGTGTTGACAGGAGAGGCTACATGGCAAACCACAGGCAAAGAGAAAGGGGGCGGAGCTTGGGGGCCTATTTATAGAAAAAGAGGCCAGAACAGCCCTGATTGGTCCACACAGCCCCAACCCCTATATAAAGATGAAACAGATGAAGGAGTGTGTGTGTTTTTCCGCTTCTCTTGCAGAACACCGGGGAAGAGAGAGAGAGAACTGCACCTGAAACGCTCTGTTCGTATGAAGACTAGGCGTCACCTTTCCTTGGTTCATCCTTATCACAGAAGAAGAAAGAACTCTATTCAAGAACTTTGAACAATCATTTTCTTTTTTTTTTTTCTTCTTTGTGAACCTGAATAAAGGCAATATAAGTTCCTTCAAGCCAGCTGCTGCCTGCCTCATCCTTACAAATTTGGTGGCAGCGGTGGGATCCTGAAGCACCCCATGTAGGGAATTATTAAAACTCTAGCCGAAGGACAACAGCAGCTCCAACAGATTATCCAGGTCCAGACTCACCAGGCACAGACAGACCGTCAAACCATACAACAAGCGCTCCAGCTCCAGGCTGCCAGTCACGATGCACTGAAGAAAGTCACAGATGCCATGGCCACAAGCAGAGGGTCCCCCATGACCCCTACGGCAGTGTTACAGAAATTCCAACTTGGTGAAGATCTATGCTATTTCTTCACCAACTTTGAAAGAGTCGCTCACAATGCTCAATGGCCCGTTGACAAATGGGGACACTTTATAGCCCCCTTGCTGACTGGAACTATGCAAGGGGCCTACCAAGCCGCCAACCCAACAGGTGACACAGCGTATGCCGAAATAAAAAGAACCATGCTGGAACGCATGGGTATGGATGATGAAGCATATCGGATCAGGCTCCGAGAGACTAAACTGAAACCAGGGGAGACCCCCAGACAATTATACTATTGTGTCCAAGACCTGACCGAAAAATGGCTTAAACCATCCAGTAGCAGTATCCAAGACATAATGGATAAAGTAAAGTTGGAACAGTTCACATAAGCCCTACCATCTTCAATGCAACGGTGGGTTCGACAACATCATCGACCCACGCTGGCGGAAGCCATTGATATTGCTTCTGCTTTTTAGAAGGCGGGGTCAGTTCGCGTGACTCCCACTGACCTCCCGCTTTCAAGAATCTCCACTCTAAAAACTCAGGTGGCAGGGGAACAAAGGACAAGAATGGACTCCAAGGGTACACCATGGCCAAGCTTAAGCCGACAGTCACAGCGTTTCGATTGTGGAGACTGGGGGCATATAGCCAGGTTTTGCCGCAAGAAACCTAAACCTGCGGAACCAATGGAAATCGGATTCATCCAAGGAAGAGAGTACCGGAGGAGTCGAGACCCTTATTTTCTAGACGTCCATGTGGATGGTACTCCCCGATGCGCCCTACTCGACAGTGGGAGTGAACAAACGGCAGTCAGACCGGAAGTAAGTGGGGAATGGCTTGGGTTGGAAACTACTATACCTATAAAATGTGTTCATGGGGACACAAAGGCGTACCCGTCCAAAGAGGTTACCATAGAAGTAAAAGGGGTCGAGACCAAGATGAAGGTCGCCATTATGCCTCACTTGCCAACACCGGTACTGCTAGTGACAGACCTCCCTTCCTTTCAGGACCTTGTAAAGGATGCAGAATGGCTTAAGACAGCTCCCTTTTCGCAAATAGAATTCAATAATTTAGTATCCTGGTCTCCAAGGAAAAGTAGGAGTGAAGTGAAAAGGGAAAAGAGAAAATGGGCAGAAGAGAAAAGGTTTGCGGGGTACATAGACTGGTTACCAGATGATAAAAAGCCTACTTTCCGAAGTGAATTAAGCATAAATCCCCCACTAAGGGTTGCCTGGGACCAGGCCTTAGTCCCTCCAGAAAAGGGTACCTCTTATCCCTGGTTTAAGTCATCAAGGGGTCTTCTGTACCGGGTAACCAAAGACAAAGGAAACCATGAAATTGAACAATTATTAGTACCCCTGAGTTTCAGACCTACCATAGTGAAATTGGCACATGATGATAAGACAGGGGGACATTTGGCAAGAGACAAAACTCAAGAAAAAGTCATAAAAAGGTTCTATTGGCCAGGAGTCTATCGGGATGTGACAAAATATTGTGAAGAATGTAAAGTCTGCCAGAAAACCAATCCACGAATACCCCTCAAAGCACCTTTACAACCTTTACCCCTTATAAAAGAACCCTTTTTCCGTATCGGAGTGGATATAGTTGGACCTTTGGAACCTAATAGCCATGGACATCAATACATCCTAGTCATTGTGGACTATGCCACGAGATACCCTGAAGCCTTCCCCATGAGAGGTATAAGCTCAAAACAAGTCTGTAACCTGCTTGTACCCTTTTTCGCCCGTGTGGGCATACCATCCGAAATAATTACCGACCAGGGAAGAAATTTTGTATCTGGTGTGATGCAGAGGGTATGCCAACAGTTGAACATAAAACAGATACGTACCACGATTTATCACCAACAGACAGATGGCCTGGTGGAACTATATAATAAAACCACTAAACAGATGTTAAAAAAAGTGACGGAGCCTACAGGCACTAATTGGGACCAAGTGTTATCATGGGTACTTATGGTTTTAAGAGACACAGCTCAGTCCTCCACTGGGTTCTTGCCGTTTGAACTGTTGTTCGGACACAAACCTGAAACAGTTCTGGATATAGCTCGAAGTGAGTGGCAAGACCAGGAGGAAGAGACCCAACTCACAGACTATGTCATTAATCTTCGAGACAACTTAACCAAGTTACGGGAGTTGGCAAGGGAGAATCTGGGCTGCTCACAGATAAATCAGGAAAAATATTACAATCGATCTGCACGGGTACGAACTTTCCAGAAAGGGGATAAAGTACTGGTCTTGTTACCCACATCAATCAATAAAATGTTGGCCCAATGGAGAGGTCCATATACAGTGGTAGCTGTGCTTGGTCCTATGAATTACTTAATAGAACAGCCAGACAGGAGAGAAAAACAAAAAAACTACCACGTCAACCTCCTGAAAGCATGGAAGGAGCCAAATAAAGCACTAACAGGGATGAACGCATTATCAAGGGACGAACGAAACAGAGAATCAGAACCAATCGCTCTACAAGCCGTCCAGTGGG
Organism: Ambystoma mexicanum; assembly: GCF_040938575.1. Lineage (NCBI taxonomy): Eukaryota > Metazoa > Chordata > Amphibia > Caudata > Ambystomatidae > Ambystoma > Ambystoma mexicanum. Next base: position 1,141,086,418 of record NC_090931.1, on the reverse strand, counting down.
GTACTGGCTTAACGGAAGAGAAGAAGAAATAATTAATGGAAATCCTTAACCCTTTAAGTGGGGTTTTTTCTTTCTACCCTGGAAGAACCTCTCTTGTAGAACATCGAATAGAGACATTACCAAACCAATACGTCAGAATTAGACCATACCGACTTCCGGAAACAAAAAAGGGCGACAGTACAGGCAGAAGTTGAAGAGATGTTGAAACTGGGAGTAATAGAAAAATCAACCAGTCATTGGTCTTCCCCGATAGTGCTGGTCCCTAAACCGGATGGTTCCACCCGGTTTTGTATGGATTATCGAAAACTAAATGAGATTTCTACATACCAAGCCTATCCCATGCCTCGTGTAGATGAATTGTTGGAAAGGCTGGGAGCAGCACAATATCTCACGACTATAGACCTTACCAAGGGTTATTGGCAGATACCTTTAAGAGAAGAAGACAAGATCAAAACCGCTTTCTCCACACCATCGGGACTATACCAGTTTACAGTTTTGCCTTTTGGACTCCATGGGGCCCCGGCCACGTTCCAGTCACTGATGAACCAGGTGCTGAGAACTCATGGTGCCTATTGTTCGGCCTACTTAGATGACATTATAGTATTCAGCAATAGTTGGAAAGAACATCTTATTCATCTTCAAAATGTCATCAAAGAGTTGGACGGAGCAGGCTTAAAAATCAACCCAAATAAAAAACAACCATAGGTGCCCAGCAAACCCGGTATCTAGGATAACTAGTTGGGGTGGAAAAATACGTCCTCAACTAGACAAAGTGGAAGCCATTACGAAGTTACCAATGCCAAACAACAGGAATCAGATCAGGGCATTTTTGGGTTTTGTGGGATACTATAGGAGGTTTATTCCCATGTTTTCAACAGTAGCGGCACCATTGACCGAAGCTTTGAAAAGTACCTACACCAAGTCCATCCACATGGACCAGGAAGCGTTTAAAGCCTTTAACCACCTAAAGGAAGCCATTTCAGTACTCCCGGAGTTACGTTGCCCTGATTTCAAGAAAGAATTCGTCCTTCAAACTGACGCCTCAGGAGTTGGGTTAGGTGCCGTTCTCTCCCAGTGAGTGGAGGAAGATCTTTACCCGGTGGCGTTTATCAGCTGAAAACTACTACCACATGAAGAGTCTTATTCCACTCTGGAAAAAGAGTGTTTGGCTATTAAGTGGTCTGTGGAAACTCTGAGATATTATCTCTTAGGTCGGACATTTACTGTATTTACCGACCATGCGCCACTACAGTGGTTAGCGATACATAAGGATTCAAACCAGCGTGTTCTAAGATGGTTCCTTACTCTACAGGCTTTTTGCTTCAGGACTGTACATAAACCCGCGTCATTCCAGGTGGTCCCGGATTATCTCTCCAGAAGCATGGATCGACCCGAACGGCTCGATTCTTCGGGGGGGGTTTGTGAACGGGAGGAAAGGGAGGAACGGGAAGAAGGGGAGAAATGGTGGAATCATCACCGTGAGAGGGAACAGCGGCAATACTTTCCCGGACTAAACCCAGCAGCGCTGGGAACCGAGGAAACAGGCAGTGACAGCCTGGCGGTTCCCGCTCCCTTATCGTGTGGAGCCGAACTGGAAATGAACAATAAAGACCCGGCAGGTCCCAAACTCTTCATTCACAGAGGGTCATTACATAAGGAGGACACAGCTAACGAGAAGCATTCACATGTGACCGCAGGCTCCACACAGAGAAAGAATCGGGCAGGCGGTCACGGTCTCTTGCACATTCCCGTCTCCCCTGCAGCCATGCGATATGCGGCTTTACCCACAGATGCCATCACTAAGTTACACATATCCGAGTCCGCATTTCCCAATCATAGCTCACCTGCCGGTGGGAAGTACAACGCTACGGAAGCATTAATAACATCATCTGACAGGCAGACAGAGGTACCCCGCAAAACTCCAGTGTTGACGGGAGAGGCTGCATGGCAAACCACGGTCAAAGAGAAAGGGGGCGGAGCTTGGGGGCCTATTTATAGAAAAGGGGGCCAGAACAGCCCTGATTGGTCCACACAGCCCCAACCCCTATATAAGGATGAAACTGATGAAGGACTGTGTGTGTTTTTCCGCTTCTCTTGCAGAACACCGGGGAAGAGAGAGAGAGAACTGCACCTGAAACGCTCTGGGGGTATGAAGACTAGGCGTCACCTTTCCTTGGTTCATCCTTATCACAGAAGAAGAAAGAACTCTATTCAAGAACTTTGAACAATCATTTTTTTTTATTTTTATTTTTCTTCTTTGTGAACCTGAATAAAGGCAATTTAAGTTCCTTCAAGCCAGCTGCTGTCTGCCTCATCCTTACAATGCCATATTCAGGAGAGGATTGAAGGAAGAAATCAAAGATGAACTGGCCAGGTCTCCTCGTTCACCCACTTTTTCAGATCTGCTGCGGGAGCTCTTCACATAGAGTATCGCTTACAGGAAAGAAGGGCGGCAGCGTTGCAAACAAAGAAGCCCTGGTTATCCTTCAGAACCCTCTGCACACTCACTCCCTGGGCGCTCTACTGCTGCTTCTTCCGAAGAACCAATGCAGATCCGCGCCACCAGAGCACCGTTATCAGCTGCTGAAAGACGTCGCAGAAGAGAAAAAGGATTATGTGCCTACTGTGGTTCAGACCAACATCTTCTCAAAGACAGCACAGAATTACCAAACAAGAGATCGGGAAACAAATACCCTCGGCGTCAGTAGGGACAAACGACTGGGGGTCTCCCAACATTTCTCACCGTCCCTATGTCTCTCTTTCAGTTGCATCTTCCGAGTCTAAAGAGGACTCCAGACTCATGGTGATTCCTGTACATCTTGACCTAGAGAACAGACAAGTTAAGACCCTAGCCCTACTGGATTGTGGAGCGGCGGGTAACTTTGTTGACACCCTGTGGGCAGACAAGGTGGGTCTCCGACGAATACCATGGAAGGAAGGTCAGAAGGTTGAAGGAGTGGATGGGACACCATTGTCTTCTGGTCCTATTACCTATACTACGGAAGAACTTTCTTTGACGATAGACCAACACAAGGAAGTCTTATGTTTTGACATCATCAGGGCCGCCCATTTTCCCATCATATTGGGCCTCACATGGCTCCGTAGACAAAATCCATTGATAAACTGGTCTGAGAATCAGCTAAGCTTCAATTCCCCATATTGCACTACCAACTGTTTTCGGTTAGAGTGTAGGGGAGATCTAAAGCCGGTCAAGACTTTTTCCAACAATCACGTGGGAGTCCATGCATTGCCCAGTTTTTGCTCAGGGTTTTCAGAAGTGTTTCAAGAGTGCCTTCATGCCAAATTGCCGCCTCATCGGCCAGAGGACTGTACCATCGACTTGGAACCCAATGCCCTGGTTCCGTTTGGTCGGATGTTCTCTCTCACGCAGACGGAGAAACAGGTTTTTCGGAAATACTTAGATACCAATTTGCAGAATGGCCTGATACAACCTTCAGAATCACCTGCAGGAGCCCCTTTATTTTTCATTAAGAAGAGAGACTCCACCGATCTTATACCCTGCATAGACTACCGGGGTTTAAATAAGGTTACCATTCGTGATAGGTATCCGATGCCCCTTTTCACTGACATCATTGAGGCTGTACAAGGGGCTAGAGTATTTACCAAGCTTGATCTTCGAAGCGCATACCATCTGTTACGGATTGCCCAAGGAGACGAATGGAAGACAGCATTCCGTACCCCTCTGGGTTTGTTTGAATATAATGTAATGCCGTTTGGATTGGTTAATGCACCAGCGGTATTCCAGAGATTTATGGATCGGATGTTTTCCGACATGCTTTCGATATCAGTCATCATTTATCTGGATGATATCTTGATTTTTTCATCTAACTTGGAGGAACACATCGAACAAGTCAAGCAAGTTCTGAATCGCCTACAAAATAACAATCTACTGGTCAAGGCAGAAAAATGCAAATTTGCTGTTCCTTCGGTGCAATATTTGGGATATGTACTCTCTGAGGAGGGGATCGCCATGGACCCAGTCAAGGTACACGCCATTCTCGACTGGTCAGCCCCTACTTCTGTTTGGGAGGTGCAGCGATTCTTGGGTCTCTCAAATTATTATAGGAGATTTATTCCAAACTTTTCAGAAGTGGTGTATCCCATTACCCGATTGCACAAGAAGGAGGCCTACCCGTTTTCCTGGTCCACTGAGGCGGAGGAGAGCTTCTGTCATCTGAAAAGCCTTTTCTGCTCAGCCCCGATTCTACAACATCTGGATCAGACTCTACCATTTATTCTTGAGACGGACGCTTCTGCCATTGCTGTTGGGGCCGTGTTGCTTCAGACCTTTCAGGATGTAGAACACCCGGTCGCATACCTATCTAAGACTCTCTCCCCCAGCCAACTCAATTATTCTGTTCTTGAAAAGGAGTTACTGGCGATGAAATTGGCTTGTGAAGAATGGCGGCACCTCCTCATGGGTGCCCGCCGTCAGTTCCTCATCCGCACAGATCACAAGAATCTGAAGGCCTTACAAGAGATGGAATGTTCAAACTCTAGACAGGCAAGATGGGCTTATCTGTTTTCACAGTACGACTTCCAGATCACATACATTCCGGGGTCGCTCAATCGTCTAGCTGACGCTTTGTCTTAAGGACTCCCATACTGAAACAGTGTCAGTCAAGACCAAGCCCATGTTCCACCAAAACCAGATCCTAGCAGTGGTGGGTTCTTTTCTTCAAGAGGTGAAGGCGGCTGTCACGCAAGAATTGCCACAAATCTCCTTCTTTTCCGATTCCCCCTTTCAAGTAAAGGATGGATGGGTGTTTTATAAGAAGTGGTATATCCCAGAAGGACCGCTACGCAGGAAGATCCTGAGATGGTGTCATGACTCACGCATGGTGGGCCACAGAAGTGTAGACGCCACCTTAGAACTCATCTCAAGGTCTTTTCTCTGGCCCAACATAAGAAAGGAGGTGTTTGAATACGTGAAATCTTGTCCAATTTGTGCCAAGGCCAAGTATGCCTCGGGCAAACCTCTAGGACTCCTCACTCAGGTGGAAAAGCCGACTCGCCCATGGGGACTCATCTCCATGGACTTTATAGTGGATCTACCGGAGTCCGAATCATGTACTTGTATCATGGTGACGGTGGATGCTTTTTCCAAATTGGCACATTTCTCGCCCCTTCCGAGATTACCTACCGCAACCAAGATGCGGAGACCTTTGCCCGAGACATTTTCAAATTACATGGTCTCCCTGACAAGATAATTTCTGATCGGGGAAGTCAGTACATTTCAAAATTCTGGACAGCCTTGTGTAACCGATTAGGAGTAGAAAGAGCCCTTTCTTCCGGTTTCCATCCGCAATCAAATGGCCAAACCACGCGTCTCAACGCCACTCTAGAACAATATCTGAGATGTTTCGTTTCTCAACACCAAGACAATTGGGTCTCTTTACTTCCCACGGCAGAGTTCTCCTACAATAATTCCAAACACTCCGCCACAGGTCTTTCTCCATTTTTTTGTACTTACGGAGTTCACCCAAGATTTCTAATACCAGAGGTACCCATTTTTCCAACTCACCAGCCGCTGAAGAGGTTTTGAGAAATATTCAAGAGGCACAGACCAACGCATTGCAAGGATTGCAAGATAGCAGAAGAAGGAATAAGGTTGGAGCTGACAAGCACCGTAGAGAATGCCCTTCATGGAAGCCAGGAGACAAGGTGTGGTTGTCTACAAAGTACCTTCCCCGATGGACAAGACCTTCCAAACTGTCTCCACGCTTCTTGGGGCCTTTTTCCATTCTCTCCAAGATCAATCCTGTGACCTATCGTCTTCAACTCACCCCTTCTCTTAAACGCATTCACCCTGTTTTTCATTCCTCTCTCCTCAAAACTTACTATCCAGATCCCCATCACAGGTCTCTCTCCCGACAAATTCCTGTGCCTACATCCACCCAGGATGAGTATGAGGTTTCTGCGGTTAGAGATTCTAGGTTTTACCGTGGTAGGTTGGAATACCTTTTGTCATGGAAGGGTTACCCGGAGTCGGAGGACTCCTGGGAACCGGCTTCCCAGGTACATGCCTCCCGGTTGCTTGCCAGATTCCACCGTTTGCACCCGGGGAAGCCGGGGTGCTTGCGGTCTAAGGAGGGGCATACTGTCATCCGCCGTCACGGCCATTGCCGTAATTGGCGGTTGTATCCGCGTTGGAGCTGGAGACATAGAGGTAGGGTGTTATAGTCCTTTCTCTGTGTTCTTGCTACCAGCCCCAGTTACGTGACGCAGTGCCACTGGAAGTATTTAAACTCCCCGCCTCCTGGCAGATGCTGCGTTGCAACCCACTTTGGACACTTCCTGTTTCCGTGTTTCCTCGCTCCGATCCTCTGCTGTTCTCCTGCTTCGGATCTGCCAGAGGGTTGTCCTGTTTTCTCCTGTGTTCCTGTTTCTTTCCTCGGAACGCTACTATTTACTTCCGCTGCTCCGGGCGGTACTCCGGTGTGCTTATCTACTATTTACTTCCGCTCCTCCGGGCGGTACTCTGGTGTGCTTATTTCCGTTTCTCTCTCTCTTCTGATTTCGGGAATCCTTCCCGTTCTCTCTTCCTGTTGGGCTCCTCTGAGCTGGCTTGCTGCATACCTATTTTTCCTCTTTCTAGAACCAGTGCCATTTCTTCTAACTGCCACAAGGAGCCTCCCTCTCCCCTGACTCTACTACTACATGGTTTAGACGGTTGGACTTCTTCTACTCTGCTATCCGTCTCGCTCCATTGCTCTCATCAGCAACTATTCTGTCATCCAGATTGTAGAGTCTACACTGCTCCGCAGAGTTTTTTCCCTTTCGGGTTTTTCACTGATTCCTGCTTGGTTCCGGAAAGGGAGTAACGGGACAGCTGTCTATCCAGCGGTCACTGTGGCTTCCCTCCGTGACAAGCACATCCATCATAAGAAGGGAAGAGACTACCTTGCATGACGACGTCTACAAGAGACCGCCAACTCAGACAGCTCAGGTGAGGAGAGTGTGCTTGCGGGGGAGAAAGAGTTTGAATTGCACCACTCGTCACAGGTCATGCAAAGGAGGACCAGGACACAGTGAAGAGAAAGGAAACCGCAAGGAGAGCGACACAGATGAAGAAAAGGTGTCAGTGGTACATGAACCGAAAAAGGGTCTCCAGGACCCAAGGTGATAATTATAGTGTACAGTTAACTCATCCAGTAGAAAATCTGAAACAGAGTTCAACTTGAAACAAAGGTAGTGCAAGTCTTGTAACTGACAAAGAACTGTTGAACAGCTAAATAATGAGAGAGGAAAAGAATGGATACAAATACCCTAGGAAAGGGGGACAATAACTCAATATCCTGTGCAAAACCAATGTAAGCTTGAAAAGGAACCAAGATATGGAAAAGAGCTTAGAGAAAATAGGCAATTGAACCACATGTCAAGTAAAGCCCAACAAAGCTCATATAACTTTCAAGGATACGCTGAAAACCATAGACAAGAAAGGAGAACTAATAAGACAAACCCAAGAGGGATTTCCAAAGAGAAGAGAAATCCCAAGAACCCAATTCAGGAACTGAAGAGTTTGATCCAAGAAGTCACAAGAGGCTATTTGCGGATTATGTACTAAAAAGACTGGTAATAGAAGTACCCTCAGGAGATGGGACTCATTCTACAGACCTAAGTTAGTTTTCATAGTGGTAGGATCAGAAAAGGGTAGTTTTGGACAGTGTGCTTATTCCTGTTGAACATTAACAACTGACTGACGAGCACCTTAGTTAATAACCTAGTAAGGGCCACCCATCATGATACGCTTTATCCTTTTACTTTAATAAAACATTGGACACCATGTCATCAGTGAGTCTGTGTTCTTCTCCTGACTCGCCCCAGAAGCCAGGAAAAATGGCAGTGTTCAGGCAAGTACCTTTGAGAGTCATTTAGGTACAGTTTTACTGGGCAGAAAATGTTCCCCATAGGTTAAAATGGGCAGATTCTGAAGGCACTGCCATGGCTATAGGTGCAGAGAAAGCAGCAAACTACATTCATGAACTCGTTATTAGAATGCTGACAAAGGAGGCAGTTTTCTCTGCTGAACGTAAAATGATAATACCAATCTCATTCCTTGACAGTGCAGTTCAGATGTTTCACGATATGGTTCCAGCCACTCTTAATATAAGAAGATCAATGAAACCTGTTCTGAAGAACCCAATAAAAAGTATATTAGTTACAAGTAGAATTACCCTTAAGGACTTTCATTTTTTCTGGATGGCAGACTGAGAGTCACATTCACCCATAATGTGGGGCAAGAATTCTGAATAGTCAGTTTCCATTATCATCAGATATGGATAAATGTTGTAGTCAGAAAAGGCAATGTAAAGAAACAAATTGGTACTAGGGCAAGTGACAAAGTCGTGTAATATGAAAAGGAAAACAACATGAGGGAATGGTAATGTGATAAACTGGATTTGTTTGAACTTTAGCCTCTCGTGAGTTCGACTAATTGGTACAGTTTTGCCAGAGAAGACAAATCTATCCATTGAATTTATAAGCCTAAACCATGGCTATAGGTGCAGAGAAAGCAGCAAACTACATTCATGAACTCCAGAGGATACCCTTAAAATGTCTTTTTATGTGAAATGTCCGAGAACTTGAGCGCACGTCCGTTGATGATGTCCGTTGTAACTCCCTGTTTTAGACAATTGATATTAAAACAGTAAACTTTGCCATCTTCCTGAGTTGGTTTGATTATTTGGTGTTAGAGTTATTCTGCATCCCCACCCATTGCATCCACAATACCCAAATGGCCCTACGCTCCTGTGGTAGCAATGAGGATGATTAAACGATCCAAACTCGTTTTTCCCCAGTCTTTCGGATGATCAAGCATCCTCCGCCATTAGATGGAAGGTCGCAGGGTTTCCTGTGGAGAATGGCAGATAGAAATAAACTTACAAGAAGAACCGAGATGGTAGGCTGGTCCCCCTTTGACAAAATCCATGCCTGATTTTCAGGGGCGTGCTGTGGACAGAAGGCAAAGTGGCCAGATTGGAGGAGGAATCGATACTGAAGGCCTCGAAAGGACGGGAGAGAAAAAAGTGATCACAGTGTTTATTGATGTGTAAAGTCGGCTAGTCTGTATATTGTTTGTTGAGTAGAAATATCGAAGAGCGATAGAAGTTGTGAAGTAATTGGAAAAAGTTGAGGAAGCTATAGTGACTACCCTAGCAAAGTGGTTGGTACCAATCCAAAGGTAGAGATAGCTAACTAAGAAATTAGAGGCTTGAGAAGCGTTTGATGTTGCACACTCATATTTGTTGTTTTTAAGATGTTGAAAAAGTGATGATTTACACAAAAGTATACAGTCAATTGTGAATTGTCATTTTGGGAGATACTCATCTGAAGCACTTATATAAGTCACTGCCAAAGCACATGCCCAAGCTCAAACGGTATAGTGCGGAATGGGTGAAAGGCATGGCAGATAACATTTTCATGCCATGGCCACAAGGGGTATCGCCGTCAAAAGCGGTATTGCAACACATGACTACATACTTGCACACTGCATACACCGGGATACAATTAAAGAAAAGATTAGCAATTTAGAGCTCTGGAAAATATATCAGGAGGAGAGGGAAGATTGACCACCTGAGAAGTGGATGCTTAGTTAGCGAAAAGAGGAAGGTGTTGAGCCATCAGCTCCGCTTACCTTGCACAAAGAAAAAGGTGCTAGTATGGAAGAAATGGGGTTATATCCTTTAAAGGAGTTGAAAGCAGTGACGTGGTATATTAATCCGATATATGAACCCCCAGCCTACTGTGATGGTAGTCCAGAGGAGAGTAAGAGAAGAGATCCATAAGATCATACAAAACAAAGAAGAAAAGATTGAGCAATCAAATCTGTCAACAGAAATAGGCAGGGATGGAAAGCCGAGAAGGATAAAGCTGACGAGGTAACGCTTGTGCAGAATGAATAGATGGGAGGACAGATATTACTCAACTTAGATGGCAAAAACATTCAGGAAGTTAGGCAAATAGAAGATAAGGACGAACAAGATAGTAAGGACAAGGAATGAGAGAAGACTTTGAAAGAAAACAAGCAGAAAAGGAAGAGAAGGGAGCGATGAGAACAGATGTATCAGGAGGAGCAAGAGAAAAAAGAAGAACAGGCAGAAGAACAAAGAAAATATGACAATAGGCAGAGAGCGATAGAAGATAGGGATAGAAGAGAAGGAAGAGGGAAGAGGAGGAAGCACAAAGACGAAGGGACAAAACAATACAGATACAAAGGGAAGAAGAGGAAAGAAGGGAAGGAGTAAGGAGAGAAGAACAAAGGTAATAGGATGAAAGAATTAGAAGGGAGACAAGAAAGCAAAGAGAATTAGATGAAGAAATAGAATGGAGAAGAAGACAGCAGGGTCTTGATACCAATTTTGTTCATAAAGAACCAGTAGACCAGTAGGGCTAAGCCCAGCAATATGATGGGACAGAATGGAAGAAAAAGGAAGCAGCATCAGGGGCATCTAGAGTAGTATTGGAAGAAGAAAACTTTGATACAGTGAGCATTGGAGACAGGATCGATAGGGTCTATCAAGAATTAAAAGAAGCTAGCAAGTATGGAAGTCGTGGAAAGGAGATCAATCCGTAGCATTTCAATCAGTGAGCGAAGAAGAAATTCCGCTCAGTCACAGACGTAGAGCATTCCCATTAAGCAGACTGAACCTAGACAAAGGAGAAGGGGATGATAGTCAAACTAGTTGGGGACAAGACATATCAGACGAAGAAAGAGAGTCCATCCTCGAGGTAGGAGGAGGGAGCGCGGGTGCCACTGAGGGAAGCCTGAAAAGAGATGAAGAAGTAAGATGGTCCAATCTGGAACAAACTAAGGATAGGACGCCAGATCCCATACCATATCCAGAGCATCGCTGAGGACGATCATATAGTGAGAAGGGAGAATCACTGCTATATGTGAGCAGATTAAGGTCGCTAACGGCATGGAGACAGATAGGAATGATCGTCCCTACCATGGATAGACTTATGATGGGAACCGACTTTGGGTTGGGGTTTCCGCAGTTTCCCTCATTGGAAAAAGGAGGAGCAAGACCAAAGTATATTCCATGACCACAGATGGATAAAGACAATTGAAGGTGTAAGCGCCTGAGTTTGACTTCGGACGCTGAGAAATGGATCTACAAATTAGAAAAAATGACAGGAGGAAACGCGCTGGCTATAGGGGACATAAAAATTCTCCTGGCAGCTGTTCTTGGGGAGAGAGATGATGATATATGGAGGAGAGCGGGGTATTCAAGTGTGACAGCACAAAACACAGCGCATGACGGAGTGCAGTTTAATAATTGCAGAGCAGATGTGTGGCAGGCTCTCAGGGTACAGTATCCTGACACGTATTATGAAGATAGATGTAGACCCTATTGCTTCATTCAGGATATTCAAGAGAAATGGCAACTTGAAACTCACGAGCCGTGGGAAAAAACAGAGGCATTATTTTACCACATTTTTTGTCAGGGGTTGCCTCATCCAGTACAGAGACAGGTGAAGAAACAAGTGGGGATGGAAGCGAAACCGTGGGCTGAGATACAGCTGATGATAGTGCATCACTGTCGGTTGTTGCAAGAGAAAAATAGGAAGAAAGATGAGACTAGGACAATCGAGGAAGCCAAGTTAGATCAGAAAAAATTGTCAAAATTTGCCATAGAAGAGGTGGTATTGACAAGCGGAGAAGGATTGGAATGCAGGAAATAATGGGTATATCGCAGGAGAATAATCAGCACCCGATGGACCAAGGTGGATATGGGTTTGTGCCACGAGGCAGAGGTATGAGCTATAGAGGGAGAGGATTTCAAAACAATCAAGGTTGGTTTTAGAATACACAGAATGAGAATCAGAATAGACAGGCATGAAGGGGCACATTGCACGCGTATGTGGGAGCCAAGGGAATGTACAAAATGGCCACTTTTCAAGAGAGGGGACAACTTATTTTCCACCATATAGCGCACAAACTAGAGAGAGGTTCACCCAAGATCACACTGTATGTTAGATACAAGCGCCGCGAGTGCAGCAGGTACAGCAGCAAGAGCGAGTGAAAATAAATCCACCACAAGGGAAGTTGCAACAAGCCCCCATGCAGACACAGCAGTATGCAAACACAAGACAAGGGCTGACACCCAGAATAGGAGGTGTGAGTGTGGTAGGAGGAAATCCTTTCACATGGACGGGGATGAGCCTGAACCCCCAATATGACAGCCCACAGGGTGACACCAGACCCCCAAGAGGAACCAAGGGCTGATGTGACGATAGGAGGCAAAACATTTTCTTTTCTATTGGACACTGGAGCTACTTGTTCAAATATACGAGAGGGAAAATATCCAATGTTGGGAATCGCCATGAATTCTCAAGGGTTCTCTGAGGCTACGAGTCGAATTCCTTTTACTAATGCACTGCCAGTCTCTATAGGAAAGTGTGACATGTTTGTTCCTTTGTTGTATTCACGACAGACCCCGTTTAATATTTTGGGAAGAGATTTGATGACAATGCTAAACATGATGATTTAATTTACTGATCAAGGAGTAGTGTGTTCCACTCCAGGAATGCACTATTTAAACATGGGCAAATTGATACTGGTGTTCACAGGACAAGTGGCTCTGTGAGGCGTTCCAGTAGATCCAGAGGTTTTTCTATATGGAGTGAGAATTCTATTGACATGGCTACCTGGCTTAGTGGTAAAAATTGTGAGGATACTAATGAGTTTTTGTTTAGACAGCGACTGCCTATGGACGTAAAGGGGGGACAGACTATCCCTATAGAATTAGAAGCAGCCATAGTACGAAGGGAAATGGCAATGCTCGAAGGAGTAAATGATGAGAGTAGATAATGGTGGAAGAGTAATAGCTCTCGTGGAAGGGTACAGATTGACTGACATCACTGACGACAGGTTTAGGAAAGACCAAACAGACGATGAAGTGGTGTTCTTTATGAGCCTCACATACTGGATAAGGAAAGAAAAGAGGGAACTCCCACAGCGAATGGCGATAATGCGGTACCATGCAGCATGTTTTCAAGAAGACTTGGAGAAGGTGCCAAGTGTCCTTTGGACCACAGGCCCTTATGACGTAGGTTTATTAAAAAGAATAGGGGAAGTTAAGATAAAGCTGAAGCCAGGAGCGTTTTTACCTTGGCACTGATGAAACAAGGGATTCCGGTGCCATCGGAATCATCGTGTAATACCACCAAAAAATGTAAAGGAGGCTTGTGGAGATTAATACAAGTTATGAGATCTATTAACCATATTTTAGAGGCAGAGTTTGCTCTAGTTCCCAAATCGGCAACGATACTGTGCAGTATCCCAGTGGAAGCTTGATATTTCACTGTGATCGATTTGAAAAATGTGTTTTTCTCGATCCCATTGCATAAGGACTCACAAAACTTGACTTCCTTTACATTCTGCCTAACTCAACTGAAACACACTTGTTTGCCCCAGGTGTACTGTGAGTCCCCATCAATCTTTAACAGTGTCCTGCAGATGGAATTAGGCAATATTGATGGTAAGGGTGCAGTGATACAATACGTTGATGACATTTTAATTTGTAGCACCACAGAAGGTGCGTGCAAACAAGATTCTATTTAGTTAATGACTATTCTAGCAGACAAGGTATTTAAGGTAGACAAGGAGAAGTTACAATACTGCCAAGAAGAGTTGTTATACATAGGGCAGCTGATTTCACATGAGGGAAAGAAGGTGACACCTGAAAGAGCTGAGGCGATTATGAAAACCACAAAGCCAAATACAGTGTAACAGATTCAACAGTTTCTGGGGTTATGATTACAGTTCATACACAAGACCCCTTTTGCAATCTTCATAGAAAGCACAAGTGGAAAAAGTAAAAATAGAATGGACTGAGGAAATGGAGGAAGGTTTTGAGGAGCTGAAAAAAGCAATGTGTACAGGTCCTGTTTTAGGCATTTCCAATTATGTTGGGGAATTTAATTTGTTTTTCACACACAATGGGACAGTTATGACAGCATTGCTTAGACAGTGAACTACATTGGGGTATTACAGTAGGATTTTAGAGCCAGTTATGAGAGAACACTTCCCTTGTGAAGAGACATTGGCAGCTGCCGCTTTCAAAATGGAGAAGTCTACAAGTATTGTCATGTGCTGCTCTGTGACCCTTTTTCGTGGAGCATGCGCCGTTTTCCATTATAGAGAAACGTAAAGGCACGACAATTTCTAATCCTACAATTAAGATTGTAAGATGCTAAATAGTGAATCCTGCCACGTTTATAGCTGAGCCAGTAAAAGAAGCCGATCGTGTGCATGACTGCGCTAATTATGTTGAATTTTATGATGAAATACCCTAAATAGTAAAGGAAAATGCTCTGGCGGGAGGGGAAATTCTCTTCATAGATGGTTCTTCGAATATATATCAGACTAGTGGAGAAAAGCATTCAGGCACAGCAGTAGTGAGACATAAATTAAACGGAAAATGTGAAATTGTAGCAAGTGCAAGACTACGTCTCACTTTTCAGTGTAAGCAGCAGAATTAGTAGGTCTTATTGTTGCACTTGAAAAACACAAAGGGCAGGAAGTGACGGTGTACGTGACATCAACCATACACGCAGGATTAGCACGTTGGAAAATGAGGACCTACCTCCGTGTGGACGACACTACAGTGAGGCACGCATCCTCATTGGACAGGCCTATTAAAGCACTACAATTACCAGTGGCCATAGCGGTCGTTAAATGCACAGCTCACACTAAGCAAACAGATTTTATCTCTTGTGGGAACAAAGCCGCAGACAAAGAAGCTAAAGGGATAGCATATTCTCCAGATATTTTGAGTTTTGATACTGAGAATTTTAAAGAAAAAGTAGTTGCAAATATGTTAGATCAAGAAGGGTTTACTAAATTATGGATAACCCAATTAATGGAGATTCAAGGGAGTGTGCCACAGGACGAGCAGGAATTGTGGAAATGAAGGGGGTGTACTTTATCCCCCACAGAAGAATTATGCTGACAAGTTAGCACTGGAAAGCCGGTGATGCCAGTAGCATTATCAAAATTTTCACTTAAACAGCTGCATTACCCCGGCATTTAACTAGGGAGAGTCTTGCTGCTACGATTGGGAAGACTGGTTATTTCCAAATTGTTGGATCATGTTGCACTATTTATGATAAACTGCTTCATGTGTCAAAGGTTTACTGCTGTGCATATACTGAAAACAATAATAGGGGTAATACCTTGACGACCGAATGGTCCATTTCAGCATTTACATATCGATTTGGTTGATATGCTGCAGGTGTGTAATTAATATAGGTATCTACTAGTGGTGGTGTGTCCCTTTTCTAGGTGGATCAAGGCAGGTCCATGTACACACCCTGATGCCACTGTGCAGCAAAGTTTTTAGTGCACAAAGTCTTTCCGAGATGGGGTGTGCGTGACGTGCTGAAATCCGACAATGGGCCACATTTTGGTAATGAGTTATTTGAACAAATAGGGCTTCTACTGAATACAAAACAAAGGTTTTCTTCTGCTTATCACCCCCAAGTGAATGGCTTATGTGAGAAACTCAATGGCCTCCTTAAAGAAAGGATTGCCAAGATTAAAATGATGTTGAAGAAGGGATGGTTATATTGCCTAACATTAGATCTATATCCCCTTCGGAATCAGCCAGGATCAAACCATCACCTCACCCCTCACGGGTTAGAGATGGGGTGGTGAATGAGAACGCCACTTACACCTCCATCTAGGAGGAGAAGTGATGCCCAGAAAGTAGCTAAAACTTTAGGTGATGAATTGCATGATTATTTTACATGTATGACCTCCAGTATCTCTATCATTTCAGATCAACTCAAGCACCAGGGGGGCTGGTCTCATAACACAGATGACGACAATTCAACAACCAAGCCAACTAAACTTCTATTGGCACCTAAATTATATGTTGATGACCTTATCCTGATTAAAATGAGCCACGTTTTAATAGTCCCTTTTTGTGTTGAAAATATAACCCCTTCAGCTGTAAAGGTTCAAGGAAGACGAGCTTGGCTTCACTTGGGCGATGTAAAGGCCTACAAAGATGAGACCCTCCCTCCCACCGTTGCCTATCCAGAAGCAAGGCAAGTAGAAGAATTTCAGTTTGTGCAGACTCGATCGATGATGAAGGAGAAGGATGACAAAGCAACGACTTGTGAATGATCCAGATTTAGCTTGGACTATCATTCGGAGGACACTCCTTATAGATATTTTAGCAGGAGTGCAAATACTTGCTGAGAATTTTAGTAAACCAAAGAGTAACTTTAGAAACACATTGAAGCATCAAAGTTATGTCTAAACGTCGGTTCTTGAACAGAAAGTGGAAACAAGATCAGTATCCAGATTAATTTCATGGTACATACCTGTTCTAAGCAGTTAACCCTATGGTACTTATTGATAGTGATGTGCATCAGCTTGTGCTTGCTGTGTTTGAATGTATACTTCAATCTTATCCTGCGCTTGTCAGAAGAGCCGTTGATATTCACACTTTTTTCCAGGATCCTAAGAATGGCCCTGTGATTAGAAGACAGTTAATTGCAATTATTCAATACATTTTACAATTGCAGGTGTATAGAAATGTTATATTTGTATTAAAGATGAGATATTTGGAAGCTAGCATGGTTCTAGAGAATGAACAAGTGCAACGAGTACCAAGATGGTGCAAAAGGTGGATGTCAATGTTTAGGTGCTTACTATATGCCTGCACAATTGCACTCTTTGTCTTTCTATTCCTTCTTTTTCACTATGTCTATCGTACTAATACTCCCACTGAGGCAGAGGCCTCTATGATTCCCCCCACTACGGCAACTGCTTTTGATGTGCTTACTTCCACTGAGGTAGAGGCTCCGATTGTTCACCCCACATCGAGAACTGTTTTTGATTTGCTTCATAAATATTATTCAAACACTGACTTTGTGAGACATAAGAGAAGTGCAGAGGAAGATAATGAGTGGCTAAATACCTATCTAGACAATGCAGCATTCTTGGGTAATAACATGTGGTATCACCACATTAGAAAGGTGGGAGAGAGAACATCTCAGGAGAGTTGCTACGTCTGCGCTCTCATACCCTATGCCATGAATACAGTGCAAACTTTCATTTACAGAAACATGCTAGAACATGATGCCAGGTGTCTCGTTCATCGTGCAGAATGCATGACCAGAAGCCAATTTCAGGGAAGTTGGGCCACTTTGCGATGGAGATCAAAATGGTTGTTTCCATACCAGGATGATTATATCAAGACTATACAGATGGAAAAGTAACCTGAATGAAAGAGCAAGATGCTTACATATCCTGTGACAGGACAGGAAGAGGTAGTCATAAAAGAGATGAAGAGAATGAACTTCCCTGATAGAACAGAAGTAGCTCAATGGCCTGGATGTTGGGAACAAACTCAAGTCTTAGTCTATGGTTGAGTGAAATCCAAAAAGGGATGAGAAAAAGGACTTATGTCCTGCACAGCTCATCTACTAAAGTCAGAATATGTACAAGAGGTGCAGAGAGTGAACAACGGGTGTCTGAAGCCATGGACTCAGCATACCAAACTACTGACATGGGGAGAAGATGAATCAGGTCCAATGGTTGTGATCCCATTGGCGAATGCTACATTGTGCTTCCGAAGACATGGAAAGAATCATGTGGGAGACAACATAGGTTGCAAAACTACAGTTGATGTTTCCAGGATGGGAGCAGGCACAGTTGTCCTAATGGATCAATATTGGGGTTGTGGGTCTAGGGTCTACATGAAGCTGTCCAAGGATTTGGGAAGGAACGTGTTCCTTGGTGCTCATCCATGTTCCAGCATTAGTGATTCCTCAGAATGACCTGAACATTGGAGAATTTCCCAAAGTGGATTTCAAAAGGAATTTGAAAAAGTTGTGGTTTTAATTAAGTTCTGCAGTGACAGATGTAATTCGACTCTGGTCATCTCAAGCAACCTGAGTTACTAAGGGAATTCAGACGTGGACCCCTTGCTCACTAATTTAGAGAGGCAAAGCTCCACCCTAATAATGAGGTCCAACCAGATCAGAACACGTGTCTGGGGTTGTTGTTGGTACTCTTGTTCCAAGGAGAATTGCCTAGCATTTCGGTGCTGGACTGCCCCAGGGCAGGATAAAGACTGATATGTTTTGGATATTTCTCCTCTGTGAAAGATAGTGAGCTAAAGACTCTGGCTAAGGCTCTTGTAACCGGGACTAATGTCTGGCAGAGGGACTCCCAGGACCCCCCTTGTCTTTTGCTCAAGCAACAGGCATTATGGCATTATGACATCACAATCCAACTGTATTAACTGATGCCAGAGCAGGAGTGATGTCATTTTCCTAATACGGTAGCAGTAGTGATGTCATTTTCCTAACACAGGTCAGCAGTGATGGCACAACTAGCTGGTAATAAGACCATGATGTACAGGCTTGCGTATTGCAGGATGACCTGTATCGTAAATCTCATATATACAATATCTATAGGGCAAGTTGCTCAAATTGGACCTAGAGACCTCTGCAAATCACTAGCTCCCTCTTAAACTCTACATTTCAAAATCGAAATGGGTAAAACAAACTATAGTAGGTGCCATTGAAGGCTTCTCAATTACATCTTCCCACCAACTCACATCCAAGTTTAAGTAATCTGGTTTCAATTCACCCCAAAACTGCACTGCTCACTGTTCATACAACGTCATCAGGGGTGGACTGGCCTACGGGAAAGTCTGGGGATTTCCTGGTGGACCACTGCATCTGGGTCTCTTTTGTGTGGTTACCTATTTTATATCCAAATGTTCTT
Organism: Ambystoma mexicanum; assembly: GCF_040938575.1. NCBI lineage: Eukaryota > Metazoa > Chordata > Amphibia > Caudata > Ambystomatidae > Ambystoma > Ambystoma mexicanum. The sequence continues at coordinate 1,141,067,643 of NC_090931.1, read as the reverse complement.
AGGCAAAGGGGGCTGGCTTTGCTCACACTGTGCATATGGGGCTACTTTGAAAAACATTTCCATGGGCTCGTTTTCCTCACATTCCACCCCTGATCGTTATAGCGGTCCTACAAAAGATTTTGCAGCTGGCAAACCGCAATGATTCATGTGAAAAATGATATGCACATACATGGTGTGCATAGAGCATGTGCAGTAGTAGCGTGTGCCTGGTCTATTATCATGACATCACCATGACTAAGAGCTGTCTTCTCCTGATTTGGAGCATACTAACGTGTGTCCCCAACCCCTTGAACACCACCAGTCTCGCTTTCAGTTTGTTTACAAATATGGGTACTCCAAAGACACCGCCTATCACAGTACAAAACGTGGCCGATACCTTCGATTCTGAACTGGCCAAATTAGCACAGCTGTTACGAGCTGTGGAAAATTGGTCGAATTCTTCTGCTCCTGTACTTCCTGATAAAAGTTGTAACTGTTCAGGTGGTGGCCCTACGTGAAATGTACTACTACAACAGTTTACACATGGGGTTTACTGAAATGAACAATTAACCATTTACAAAATGTACAGAGCCCAGCAATGCAAATGATAATGTTAAGAGACAGCGCTGGACCAGGCAAGAATATCCTCCATTGGCTCTATATCAAAGACAGAGTCATCTCTCCCTGGTTTGACAAGTGATCTGAAATAAGGGCCAACCTCCATCTCCACTGAGCTCAACCAGTATAAGCCTTCAAGAAATCTCACATGCACCTAGACCAGCCACATCAAGATACTGCAATTCAGCCAGAACAGGAAAGTGGGCACCTGAATGTGTCTGTTTCGACCCATGAACTGGGATAATCTCCCAAACACCGAGAGAGTGCAAGATGTGTTTCAAATCAAAACTAAAAAACCTACTCATGTACAAGTCCCTTTCATTGTAACCTGGAGTGATCCAACATTGTTGTGCCGCCCACAGATGCCAGGAGATTAACTTCCTCTTCTCCACTCACCTCTCTGTTTCCTACCACAATAGAGATCTGAATCGGTTCCTATTTTCTGCTGGCTGAGCTTTAAAAAACCTCTGAATAAATAAACATATCACAGTAAACATTAATGTGCACATTCTACGGGCTAAGGTTTCTTTTGTGGGCAAAGCTGCAACAAAACGTTGTGGTGAACTGGCTGCAAAAGTGTTCATATTAAAATAAATATTCTCTGCTCCTTGGAGCAGACCCGTTCAATATCAATCACCTAGGATCAAATCTTGATAAATATGATTCTTAGTTATATTGTGTTAGCTAAATTGATCAGTCACTCGTTCTACACAACAGGGTTTTTCAAAAAAAAGAAGTCGAACCATTTTAAACATTTGGCAAGCATGCCGTGGGAACAATTTGAGAAGAATGTGTGTTCCTTCAAGGCAAGTTTGAGAGTTTACGCAAATATGTATTAGTCACTGAGTTCAGGAGAGTAATTGTAGATGTAGAGATAAGAAAAGCAGTGATGTATCAACTGTCTAGGGAACAGTTTCCTTGCAGCAAGAATTTTGCAAGACAATTTGAACAACCAGACAATCATTGTTATTTCTGCATGTTGCCTCAAAGTTTTATTCAAGCAGTTCCTCTTCGGCTCTATTGAGATGATAGGATAATGCACAGTACACCTGTGACTTACTTGTAAGAGTGACAAAAATGAAAAAGGCAGTTCTATCTCTTGTACAATCAGTTGCTAAATCCTGTTTGATTATATTTAGCTTGTAAAATGCCCCCTTTTGTAACTAGACAACGAGTTGATGGATGAAGGTTGTATGTGCTATGCCAGGATATAGTGAATTGATGAAAGGAGATCTCCCTAGGGGGGCACTGTTGAGCAGCCATGAAGATGGCTGCCAAGGATGGGAGGCTCTGGTGGCCCGTTGAAAATCCTTCCAACATCCTGCTCCTCTGGGGCCCCAGGACGCACTTGGGAATACAAGTGCCACAAGATGCCTTTAGCCACCTCTGGAAGGCAGTTTGCTGATGTACAATCACTCTTGCTACACAGCGAGTCGCCAGGCGGCTCCTCAAGCTACAGGGTCACTGCTGTGGCCGCAGCTGCCTGAAACTGTCTCCTCTGTTGCGGCAGGGGACTGAACCACTTGTCGCCTGACTGTCGCAGACTTTTGCCACCCTGGATGTGCATGGATGGCAACTCGGGAGCTGAGACTGGCGGACAAAGGCTGTGTTTTGGTGGTCCAGCGGGCCTCCGCACACTGATCTGGTGCACCTGCACCTGGCATCACTGCCATCCAGCATTTCACAGCGGTCCTCCCAGGGCCTGGCCGTGACTGGAATCACTGCTAGTGCACCCAGTCCCACGGTCCAGCATACCCAACAAACAGGAATAGACAGGGAGACGTAGTTGGAGGACACACAGCTGCAGTGACTGTGGGCTTGGAGGTACGCCTGGTGGCGGTACAGGGACCTGGCTCTACGGGGCTGGTGTTGAGCCAAAGCCAAAGTTATCTAGGGTTATCCAGTCGTGGGCCCCTTGCTCACTGTGCTCAGAGAGGCACAGCTCCATCTCACTGATGAGGCGGACTAGGCTAAAACACGTGTCTGGGGTTGCTTTTGGTAATCATGTTCAAAGGAGGATTGCCTAGCATTTCGGTGCTGGGCTGCTCAAGTGGGTGGGACAAAGACTGATATGCAAATGGATATTCCTCCTTTGTGAAAGGTACAGTGAGCTAAAACATGTGGCTGCAGACTCGGGTGGGTACATTCCCCAGAACAGGTTATCATGCTGTGTTCATTCTTGCAGAAGGGTGGCCTGAGCTCTGTTTGAATGTAAAAGGAACTTGGGTTGGTCACTTTAAGCTACCCAGGGTTATGCAGACATGGACCCCTTTCTCACTGTGCTCAGAGAGGCACAGTTCCACCTCACTGATGAGGCCAACTAGTCCGAAACACCCGTCTGGGGTTGCTGTTGTTACTCTTGTTCAAAGGAGGATTGCCTAGCATTTGGGTGCTGGACTGTTCAAGTGGGTGGGAAAAAGGGCCTCATTACGACCCTGGAGCTAAGTGAAAAACGATGGCGGTAAATGGTTACCGCCATTGTTTTCTGCCAGGTCCGATCATGACCCGTGACCTTTAACTACGATGCCATTAGCGGCATCGTAGTTAACGCTGCTGCTAACTGCGCTAAGGGTGCACGCACGCGACCGCCCACACCGTACTTAGCGCCATGGCGGAAAGGTACGCAAATGCCGACCCAAGCGGACATGCACCTAACGCCATCACCCAGCCCGTTAAGTACCTTACCGCCATGGTGCTAATAACGCCATCGTCAACCAACCGTAAAGGGCCATGTTAAGTGAATGCAGCTGCCACAGGTGCACAGAAATAGCACAGGTGAAGGCAATACAGACTCAGGAAGTACAAAAAGAGCACACCCCACCCCTTCCCACACCCAGTCACACTCCACAATGATACCAATACGACTAGCAATGTTGGGGCTGGAGGACCTGATAGCAATGCATGTGCTACAACAGCAACTACAACAACAACAACAACAACAACAGGCAGCACAGAGGAGACGCAGGAGGAGAAGGAGGGCAAGGCAGGCCCAGCAAGCCCCACCAGCACAGCCAGTGCCACCACGCAGGCAGCCCCCAATCCCACGCATCAGAGCCAATCCATTCAACCTCACTGCTCAGCAGATCCACACCCTGTACCGTTTGGACCGGGACACCATCACCGCCATCGTAGACATGACACACAACAACATCGTCAGCATGATAGAAACTCCAACCGCCATCCCCCCCTACTGAAGGTAGTGTCTGTACTCCACTTCCTGGCCACAGGCACCTACCAGCACACAGTGGGGCACCTGCATGGCATTTCACAACCATTATTCTCACGAACACTCATCCAAGTGCTCGATGCCCTCCTCAAGCACACAGACGACCACATCTCATTACCACGGACTGGCCAGGAGATTGCAAACACCAAAGTGGGTTTCCATGCACTAGCCGGCATACCCGGTTGCATTGGTGCCATCGACTGCACCCATGTGGAATTGGTGGTTCCACGTGCCATGGAGGTACCGTACCGCAACCGGAAACAGTTCCACTCAATCAACGTGCAAATGGTCTGTGACTCCAACAAGATCATCACACATTGTTGTGCCCGATTCCCCGGATCAACCCATGATTCTATGGTCCTGAGGAACTCCACAATACCATGCTACATGGAGCGACATGCAGGGCCAAGATCCTGGCTACTCGGTGAGTCCAATGTCATGGAAGTGGGCAGGTGAATGACGTACCGATGCATACTCCACCTGGCTGAAAGGGGGGGATGCATACTCCACCTGGCTGAAAGGGGGGGATGCATACTCCACCTGGCTGAAAGGGGGGATGCATACTCCACCTGGCTGAAAGGGGGGGGGGGATGCATACTCCACCTGGCTGAAGGGGGGGGATGCATACTCCACCTGGCTGAAAGGGGGGGGATGCATACTCCACCTGGCTGAAAGGGGGGGATGCATACTCCACCTGGCTGAAAGGGGGGGATGCATACTCCACCTGGCTGAAAGGGGGGGGATGCATACTCAACCTGGCTGAAAGGGGGGGATGCATACTCCACCTGGCTGAAAGGGGGGGGATGCATACTCCACCTGGCTGAAAGGGGGGGGATGCATACTCCACCTGGCTGAAAGGGGGGGGGATGCATAATCCACCTGGCTGTGAGTAACACAGAGAACGGAGACAGAGGACGGGCACTCACAATGCACACAACCCCTCTGCATACATTGGGTGATGGCATGCAAAACAGGCCATGGGAGCCATGAGCATATAGTGGTAGCATTGTGTTAATCAATTAGTGCATGTAGAAGTAAGTCAAAGTAACAGTTGGATGCAAGCCATGGTGGAACATCATGTTCTTGATCAGACAACATGACTGACACATACATTCTCGCCTACATACAGGTGATGCAGGCTATCCCCTGAAGAGGTGGCTCCTTACACCAGTCCGGAACCCGCAGAACCAGCATGAGGAGGACTTCAACCGTGCACATACACATACTCGTGTGGTCATAGAGCAGACATTCGGCCTATTGAAGGCACGGTTCCGAAGCCTCAGCAGGTCTGGTGGGGCACTCCTGTATGGCCATGAGAAGGTGGCAAAGATCGTCATGCCATGTGTCATGCTACACAATATGTGCGTCAGACGGAATGTGCCCCTGCCCCCTGACGCAGAACTGCAACCACCTGACGATGAGGATGAGGAGGGTGCAGATGGGGCGGCACCCCATGGAGGAGGCGATGCACAGGAGGGGCGTGCAATGCACCAAAGTATCATCGACCACTGCTTCTAGCACACACGGCTGGTGTGTATCACATGGTGACTGCACTTGGGGCACTGTGTGGCTCTGGGACATGCACACTGTGGACTGTACACCAATAAAGCACACATATGCAATGAAAATGTCCACACAATTCTTTTTCGGAAAGAAAAAAGTGTATTCAAACTATGAAACATCGTGACACACCCCCTCCCACCTCCCCCCTGCACACCCCAACACACCCCCCCCCCACCTCCCCCCTGCACACCCCCCCACCTCCCCCCTGCACACCCCAACACACCCCCCACCTCCCCCCTGCACACCCCAAAACACCCCCCCACCTCCCCCCTGCACACCCCAACACACCCCCCCACTCCCCCCCTGCACACCCCAACACACCCCATGTAGGTGTCAACAGATGCCTGTGACAGTGGCCACAGGCTGTTACAAGCCCCCTCTCCCGGCCCCCGGGGCACCCCTGGCTGTGGAGCGCAGGTTACGTCCGGCACGTCGCACGGGGCTGCTCTGTGCAGAACTGGCAGTGGAGGATGTCCCTGCCTGCCCCCGTGCATGCACGTCCTGTAGGGTGTGGGTGTGCTCAGTGAGCGCACGACGCAAGGCGGCAAGTTCAGCACAGATGTCCCTGGATATGGCCTGCATGGCATCCCTCAGGGTGGCAGTGCTCTGCGCTACTTCGGCCCTTAGGGTCTCTGTGGCCTGTTCAATGGTTGCCCTAGCCCCCACACATTCCGCGGCATGCTCAGTCAGCATCGTGGACAGTTGTTGCTGCCGTTCTGTGATGTCCTCGAGGGACTGCTGCCCCTGCTGGCCCATGGCCAGTGCTGGTGGTGTGATGGAGGGGCTGCTCCCCTCCTGTGGAGTGAGGACTGGGCATGGGGTGGAAGGCCACTCCTCTACCTCTGTGTGCCCCTGTGTGTGATCCTCATGGGGGCTGGCGTCTGAGAAACCGGGGGAATGTAGTAGGTCAGTGGGGCTTCTGACCTCGTGCTCCATGTCTGAGTCTGAACATGCAGCTATTGCAGCTGTCTCACCGATGTTGCTGCTGGCCGCTGACCCGGTGCCTTCTGTGGCAGGCAATGTCGGTAGAGGTGGAGCAGCTGCTGCTGGCCTGCTGCCTACAGGGGTGCTTGCCGGTGGGACGTCCGGTATGCTCGCAGTGGGTCCTGCTTGTTGTGGGGTCTGCCTCACTGCAGCTGAGGTTGAGGGTGCGGGGACGGTATTGATGGCCTTCTTGGCTCTCTTCGTCGCAGGGGTGTCCTGGTCCTCGGGGTGTGAATCTGTGCCTGTGGTGGAGCAAAGGAGGGAGGGCGTTATTGATGGGTCTGCGGACTTTGGAATGACAATGATTGACATTATTCTGGTCAGTAGATGAGGCAGATTTCAGGCAGGGCCATGCAGGCTGTCTCCTTTTAGTGTGGAATGTGGATGCAGGTATGCGGGTGCCAGCAGTGTATACAGGGTGGTGCTCGCATGTGGCTATGGGCAGTGTTGAAATGTGTTGCATTTACACTGTAGGGCAACCTTGTGCTACACATGAATGGACTGCAGTGACTATGGCATGTCTTGTTTGAGGCACCTACCTTCATCGCCTGATGTCGGAGCTCCCCTTTCCATCCCTCCAACGCCTTCAATGGATTCCATGCCAATCGTGGTTGCACAGATCTCCTCCCACGGTTGGAGTTTTAGTGGGGATTCCGACCCTCCACCGGTACCCAGGGCAAGGTTGCGGTTTGCAGAGATGACGGCTCTGACCCGTATGCGTAGGTCATCCCAGCGCTTCCTGCACTGCTGTGGGGTGCGGGGTACGGTCCCCACTGCGCTGACGCGCTCGGCCACCAGGGCCCAGATGGCCTTCTTCTTCGCTATCGCTGTCCTGGTCATTTCCGGGGAGAAAACGACACCTGCGTTGTCTTGCAGGGTCTCCGCAAGCATGCAGAGTTCCTCCCGGCTGAATCTCTCCTGGCGCTGGCGGTCACATGCCTTCTTTACAACTTTTGCCATTTTCGGGTACTTGGATGGGTGGCTGATTGGTTAGGACAGGTGTCAGGGTTGGGTCTGGTGTTGTTCGGTAGGATGGCAATGGATTGTGTTTTTAAAGATGGCCGACGTGCTGTTTCCCGTTCCGGCGCGATGACGCTATTTCCGGTTCAGCTTTTTACGGCCACCGCAAATTACGGTGGCCGCTAATTACGGTGGCCGCTAATTACGGTGGCCGAGGTGCACCTTGCTCGCTTTACGATGCCGGTAGGGGCCTTTTCCGCCATGGCGTTAATTGCATTACCGCCATGGCGTAATGCTCGTGCGCGATGGGTCGTAATGTGGCGCTCTTTACGCCATCGGCCCACGGCGTAAACGCTCATTACGCCATGGCGGTAATGACGGAAGATTACCGCCTGGGTCGTAATGAGGCCCAAAGACTGATATGCAAATGGATACTCCTCCTTTGTCAAAGGTACAGTGAGCTAAAACATGTAGCTGGGGACTCTGAGTGGGTACATTCCCCAGAACAGGTTATCATGAAGCGTTCCTTCATGCAGAGGGGCACCCTGACCTATTTATGAATGTAAAAGGAACTTGGGGTTGGCCACCCTAAATTATGGTTATACAGACGTGGACCCTTTGCTCACTGCGCTCAGAGAGGCACAGCTCCACCTCACTAATGAGGTGCGACTAGGCCGAAACACATGTCTGGAGTTGCTGTTGGTACTCATATTCAAAGGAGGATTACCTAGCATTTCGGTGCTGGACTGCTCAAGTGGGTTGGACAAAGAGTTATATGCAAATGATTATTCCTCCTTTGTGAAAACTACAGTGAGCTAAAACATGTGGCTGTTGACTCTTAGTGGATACATTCCCACAGAATAGGTTATCATGCAGTGTTCTTTCTTACAGAGGGGAGCCTCACCTCTTTTTGAATGCATCAAATACGATTTGCCCTTAATGCTACTAAAACAATGCCATCTCACAGTAAGAAACACCCAGGCTGTCTGCGCCAATATGTTACCCACCCTGACCTCAATCTCTCCACCACATAATAATAGTAATCACGTTGGCTTTGCCCAAAAATACCTAAAATACATGTCATGTAAGAAAATAAATGTCCATGATCCCTGCACAACTGCTCCCCAACTCAAATTACTTTTGAACTGACTCAACCATTTTTCAGATTTTTTAGCTGCTGCTTTGAGACTCACCACTGTTTTCTAACCACTTCAATTCATTAAGCTGCTGCCTCGATCATTGCCTACCTGCTCTCCAATTGCCTTTGAGCCAATCTCTGCTCCATAAACATATCACAGCACCAGGGCCTCCTTAAACTGACTTGACTGTTTCAAGCTGCCAACTGGATAATTGCCTGCCTGTTTTTCAGCCAATTCGAACCGATCACTGCTATTGGACTAGACAGCATTGCTAGATGGCATCAAATCAACAAGACCATCGTGATGCTAGCTCGAATCATTGGGAGTATGCTGATCACCTTTCTCGACTACGACTTAACCCATTGGAAGATGAAGGTACTTCTATTGGTTCTGTCCCACTGACCTGGTTTTAGGGGCCCTAGAGACATTGAACACCCTAATATTGACCTTTGAAATACATATCCTTTGAATCTGAACATTTCTTCACAGACTATTACCTGCCTTACACTGTCTTCCGACCCAGAGTGCCTCTTTCATCTTAAATTCAGCGTATTCTGTGTCTTCCTTCACAGGGGTTGGGTATGTGTGTTTTTATTAGTGTGTTTGCATTGTTCATTTAACTAAAGACCTCAATTTTGTATAGAACCTTGAATGGACATTTCCTTTGTCTTTCTAATTCTGTTCTATTGTTGTCTGGATGCTTCTTTGCTAGTTCACACCCCTCCTGAAGAGTGCAGCATGCCTTAATACTATGCTATCATAAGAGCCAACATAGGTATACCTTATCAGTTGTGCATGTTTCTCCTATATGATTAAGATCATTGCTGGTTTAGTAGTAGTTTGGGACTGAGTTGGAGTTGTATCCACTGCTTATGCCTGTACTACTGCAGAGCAGTAGTCATTTCATCACAACATTCATTTTCTTCAGGTTAATTACACCTTACCTGTAGCACACAATGCTGTGGTTACAAATCTGCGATATTGACACACTTTACACACTTTCTATTCTTCTGTCCTACATTTAGATAATTAAGGAGGACATTAAACATGCCTTTAAGGGGCAGCACATTTAGACAATGTAAAAATACTAAAAAAATATGTATTAGCTCTTTCAAATAGATGTATTGTTTTAAGGTGGGTTTCCAAAATCAACCCTGCGGGTGGAATTTGGGAGGCCATCCTATTATAAGGAACAGGAAAGACATTGAAGCCTAGCCATACCCAATCAAGGTAGGTAGCATATCTGTAGGGCTTAGACTTATGAGGGGGCGTGAGAGTGGTCTAGGGCTACAATGGGCCCACACAGAGCAACATTTTAATTCCAGTTAGACAGGTACAAAAATATACAATGATTTCCTGGGTCTTTAAAACCTACACTAAGCAATGACATCTCTAACATTTAGTAAGTATTCAAATGCATAACACACAGAAGAAACCCTTTAGAGCAACACTATAATAATGACCTAGCACTTTGTAAGTCCAGCCCTAAAATGGATTGTGATTGGATGATGCCAGTGTTTGTGAGTCAAGTGTTCCAAAAGTTAAGGAAAGTTCATGTAAGTAACTCTCTTAATGGTTCCATGTCCCTTTGCTGACATCCTTTTTTTCGAAGTAATTCTTAATGAACAAATGACTTAGAAAAACAAATCGATTAAAAAAAGAAATTGGGGAGTATCCCCAAGCCCCATCTTTCCATATACTACTACCACTACCCCAAACCTCTAACCACCACTTTTAACCACTTAACCCCTAAATATTTCGATGAATTTTTCGAAAGTAATTTTTTCTTTGAAAATGACTTTGAAAAAACAGGTGTCGGTAAAACAACGGAATACCATCTCAATTCCACTACACGAGGGTAGGCCCAGGAGGGGCTCCTTGACCAGATCACAACCAATGTTAGTCAGGAAAGAGAGCGATAGGGAAAGGAATTTATGCCCATGTAACTGCATGGAGGTTAGTAGGGGTAGGATGAAATGAAGAAGACTTCTGTGGAACAGGCAGCCGCAGGACAAGGGGGTTAGGAAGATGGGTTGCAATGAGAGACAGCATGATCAGGGGTTGCAATGGGAGACAGCATGATCAGGCGGTGACAGGCGATTTTCTATGGGGGAACAAAGGAGAAAACTCTTGGAATTAGAAGCCTAAAAATGTAGGAGCTGTGGATTTGTAGTGCACGTTGATGATACTCCAAGTTCCAAGGATGCGCTTAGAATGGGGATGGTTGCATCAAGGTAGACCAGGAGAGAGCTGGTCAGTCCACCTGTTGGTCCAGGGACACTTCCAAAGGGGTTGAGACTGGTTGTTCCGACTGGTCCAGGGGTCAAATCACTGATGAGGGTGCTCTTGAGATCAGGCAGAGGAGCAGGGCTTCACCAGGGCTTCACTGTGGTTAATGCTGATCAGCTGCAGAGGATGTCCTCTGGTCATCATAGGCTGAATTTCTTCACAGGGTTTCAACATTAATCTGTAGAATGGCTGCAGGTATCATCCTTCTATCCAAGATTTGGACTGGGAGCTCACCCAGGTCCACCAATGGTAAGGATGTGCACCATTGAAAGTGGCAGCAGCTAGCAAATCATGTATGGCAACTGGCCACAAAATCTGCCCAGCAACAGTCATTGAGGCACCTCGATGTGGACTGGGACCAGATAGTCCCTGTCCCCAAATCCGGCCATACACACAGACCATCCCTGTGCTTGGGAAAGCAGCAGCTTTCCTTGGGAAAGGGCATTCATACATGGCAATTGATGATGATCGTCACATCTTGGTTTGGCGCAAGCTGGATTAGCAGCAGGAGCAGCTAGATCATCAGCACTTCATTCTCATTGTAAATGTTTATGCACATTAGCTTAACTGTATACAAGTCCCCCACACACTCATTTGCACACTTGTCTGGTTGGCAGGGGAATTTATCACAAGTGGCTATTACTCACTTCTCACTAGATGTATTTTTATAGAATAAGAAATACATGGATGCTTAAGGAAACATTCTAATATCTCAAAAAAAACAATTATACAAGATCATCAGAGTGTGTGTACAAAATTGAAATAAATACTAAAACTTGGTTCATCCTCAGTTTTGCAACCATCAATGATGCCAAGACAGATTCAGGCAGACAATAAAATAAAGTTCCAACAGTTATTAAGAGACAATTTCTAAAAAGGTTAATTTAACAAAGTGAGCATGAATTAAAAACAGCAGTGAATTTCTTAAAATGCAAAGAGTTGTGTCTTCCTGTGTAATGCTTGCTTCAGAAACATCAGAAGAGTCCAGCTCCCCTTGGGATAGTTTGCCCACCAATAATTCAATAAAGCTGGTCAACATTGGATAAAACCGGCCTCTCTCAAAAGAGGCTTGAATGTATGACTCCTGATGAGTATGTAGGCTGGGCAGAACAAGAAAAAGTGAGTTAGGTCTTCTAGTGGAGCTGTGCATAATTGGCAACTGGACTCTTTCGCAAAATGCTGCCAGATGCAGGTCTTCGACCTTAGTGAAAGGCAGTTGAATCTTGCCCTCGTTATTAATATCCTTAGAGTCAGGTCATTCACCCACATCTGATATTTTTGGATGCCCCTGATGAAATTAAAGTATGATTCTGATTGGAGGGTTTTGACAATTCAACAGATTCCTTGTTCGCCTCCATTTGGGCCCTAACCTTGTTCTTCATTAAAGTGGCTGTGCTTCTATCCATCAGAGAGACTTCACTAAAACAGGACTGGGCATTAATGGTACTTAGTTGGTTATGAACATGGTTGAACCAAGAAATGTCAGATGCATTCGTTTTCATTAGCAATGCTTTTATAAGCGTCTGGGTAAGGGAGGCTCTCTTATTTCTCCAGACACGTAGCCAATGTAACATAGGTTGAGTTACTAACTCATCCTCTAAGAAAGTAGACACACACTCAAGATCATTGTGCCATTCCTAAAACCATTTTTTTGTTTTTTTGTTTTATTGGTTAAAAAAGACAAATGTAACCTTTAACAACACCATACACATTTACAGAGAAACACAAACAAAACAATCAGAATCCAAAAACTGAATAAAACTACATGAAATAGCAAAATATTAACCTGGTCATAGAGCTGAATCATAAATCTTAATATCCATACTGAATTATCTAAAGAATGTTACGATTGCAACAACGATGGATGTAGTCTATCAGTTAAACATGTACTAAACATGCTTTCAAAGTTAATACATGTTGACATGTGTTTCTTAAAAGCATACCATCGTATGCCCATTATGCCTAAACAATGTAACAGAAAATGCTGTAATGATTCCTGTTGTTCTATATCATCACAAAATCTACACGATAGCAGCTGTTCATCTAACAGTCCATATCTCAGTAAAATCTCTTTGGTATGAATTCAATTCCAGCGAAATCGCAAAAACGAGCCGACGAGTGCATTTATCAGGGTAAATTGACAAAAAGGGCGCCAATGTTCCTCGCTTTTATGGTCACCTCTCAAATGGTGCTTTGAAGCGTAATGATGGAATTCCTCCACTGTATTGGCCCAATCCCATTTGTATAAGGCTCCTTTTACTCTGCATGGATTACCAATCAGTTCTGCCTCCTTTCAGCATCAAATTGGTCCATAGGGCCACCAGTTCTCTAGGTGTTGGCAGGCCATTTATTTTCGAACAGATGGCTTCCAAGTCTTCATACATTGAGTTCCTGCAAAGAACCAATATTTTCCTATAAAGGGACAAATATTACCAAAAAGCTCTGGCTTTTCGAGAAACCAGGTCAAGTTCATATTGCGTTACTGCGTGTGGAATAGAGCCAGGAATGAGAAAGACTCTTCTCCAGATGAGGGCATCTAAAACTGGTAAATAGCCAACAATAGAGATATCATATACTTCAATGCTGTACATGATTTTAGGAACACATTTCCCTTTGTAATAGAGGATAGCCGGTATAAGAGGACATTTGCTGTATATGGCACCTACTCTGGACAGTTGGTTTGCTAAGTTCACTTCTTTAGTTCGACAACAGTACTGAATGTTATTTCTAGACTTTCTAGAAGAAATAAAGAAACCAAGATACAGGAGAGAGCCAGTCAACTGTACATTCTTCGTTCCAATATACCATTTGAAAGGTACTTTTTTCTTTTTATTTGTGTGTTGCATCACCTTGGTTTTACTTGTATTGATGGCCAGGGAATGGCCTGTCACAAAATTGGAAAGTCCCTCCAGAAGATGTTGTAGACCTATGGGGGTCTTATCGAAGACTGCAAGGTCATCCGCGTATGCTAACCAAAGCGGTCTTATGTTATGAAGATTCAGCGTCACTAGGGCCATGGGTTTTAGATCATCACCTACATCTGCCATGTACAGATTGAAGAGGCTTGGGGCTAAAACGCACCCCTACCTTACCCCTCTAATGGTTGTAATGGGTTGTGAGAGCAGACTTTGTTGGTTTAAAGAAAGTTGAAAAGAGGAGTGGTTGAAGAACCCCGCTATCAGCCCCAGTAATCCTGCTGGGATACCCCAGCCCTGCAGTTTACACCATAGTAGATTCCTATCTACAGCATCAAAAACTTCAGAGAGGTCCACCAAGGCTAAGTAAATAGGGGTATTCCCCTTTCCCCAGGCTGAGTACTGAATGCATTTCATCATGATCCCATTCAAACCTGTACCGAGGGTCTTCCAAAATCCAGTCTGCCACTTTGAAATGAGCCCGGTTTTACCGGCCCACACCTCTAGGTGCTGAAGGGGGATGGTGGCAAAAACCTTACTGTCAGCATCCAGAATTGCAATGGGCGGGTAATTACGCGGGTCCGAATGGACACCTTTTTTATGTATGTGAATTATGTGGGCCTAAGCCCATGTAACAGGAAATGTTGCCATTGACACTATCTGAGTGAATGGAGTTGAAAGCACTCTTGACCAAATTTCAGGATCAGACCTGAATAAGAAGGTCGATAGCCTGTTTGGGCCAGGGGCAGAGAGGAACTGAGATATTTTATCACCTCTGAAATTGCCTCAGTACCAACATCAACAAGAAGCGGGTCATTACCTACATAGGAGGGGGAGGGCTAGTTTTTATTACATAGGGCTGATAGCATAAGTTCTGCATCTTGTTGAAGCCTATGCGATCGAGATGTCGTCAGCCAATTTTTGTATTGTTGGGGTACTCTCTGTGAGTGCTCAGTTTTTTTGGAAAAAGTAAACAGATTGTTCTTTTGTATTATCCTAATTTGAGCCCACAAGGCTCTTTTCTGTTGGACTAAGTATTTGTTATATGAATGGCTGTGGGTCCTTGAGCCATGCCCGTGTGCGCCCTTGTTCAAAGCGTGAGATTTGATAATGTCCATGACAAAACCCTCAAAGTTATCAACTGAGAAGGTTTGAGTCTGGAACTCACTAGGTGTAGAGACAATATAATTATACATTGATTCATTGATTCAATAAGCCAAGGCCAGGAACCATGTTATTTGGTTACCTCTATTGTTCAAATGAATTGCTCTTCGACCCTCAGAATACTCACCATTTTGAATACACCCTTCAATTGCCCCAGAAAGTCTGTCTAAATGATTTCAAATCTCAGGCATTTCTCATAGAACTCACTCCCAGGAAAAATATTGTCAAAGGTAGAGCTGTTTTGATCATTCGTCCATGTTGCCACCACACATGGAACCATTCAAAGGCTGAAGTCGCAGCCCTCTTAGGAACTCCCACCCACTACTTCCCATTAGCCACTTTCTGAGTGTTCCTCTCACACCCCATCCCGTTCTCAGACAAGACTATTGGGCTCACCACGGGTCTCCCAGAACCCCAGTGGGATACCGCCAGGGAAAATAGCGTTAACGCTACCCGATGCAGCGCTATTTGTGCTGGATCATGAGTTGCGGAGTAACGGTTATTCCCTATTCCCCATATGTCCGCAATAGGCCAGGGTGCTATTAACGCCAGCACTAATAGCGCTGAAAATGCCCATTCTGCCGGCACGTTTACCTCAAGCTCTGAGCTGGAGGTAGATGTGGCCGTACTTGGGATTGGCAGCCCCTTAAATGCAGCAGTGATAGAGTTACCACTGCATTTGAGGGCTACCGACCAACCCGTAATCAGGCCCTATACCTTGTATACAATCTGAGTTCAGATCGCCCAACAGATGTACATGTCCCCCAGGGTAATTATCAGACCAATCAATGATCCATGTTGTTATTCGATCTAACTGTTCACCCAGGGGCAAATACCTTGGTGCCAATATGCATTTGTGACCAGGATGTTGATAGTTGCTGTCATCTGAATTAGTATGTGAGTGGTCATAACAACAAAGGAAACATCAAGGTTTAGTATTTAGTATTTGCTAATACTCTTACCACTGGGGATACCTGGACCATGGTCATTAGGCCCCCATAAGGCCGTCCCTGCGGGCCCTTCTGGGCTGCCTGTAAAAGTGCACTAGAGCCATCAAAACAGGGGGTGGACTTAAGCCAGGATTCCTGGAAAGCAACAATTGTATTAGCCCTCGATAAATAAGACAACTAGATGTTATTAAATAGTTGATTGTTCCCTGTTAGGCAGAATCATATGCAGTACCCTTTGGGAACACCACACACAATTAAGACTACAAGTGCAAGTACATATTCACCTTTGGTACAAGCCTGTACTACACAGTAAAGTGCTAGCGATGGCTGAGCAGCCAGACTTATCTCAAGAGTAAAGTGAGCAGTATCAGAAGTTACACAAAGGACAGCAATTACTATGGTTCAAAGAAACACTAACTAAGGATTTCTGAGTAAAAGAATATATGTTTATTTACACCATCAGTTATACAACAGTTCATTAATATAAAGCTGCAGAAATTGACAATCTTAATACACTACACAACACCCAATCAATTCTGGACAAGTTAAGCTCAAAATGAAGTGTGAGCAAAATGGCACTGCAGCAATTTAAATGGGAGGGAAAAGACAAGGTTAACAAAAATTAACAACACCAACAAGTGATAGGCAGGGTAGTCTAGAAAAGGCTTACTACAACTAGGATTGAAATCAATAGGCCTGGGCCAATGTTAATGGTACAGAGTTTTTGCAGTGGATCATACAGTTCAGAGTAGTTTGCGGTTAAGTCTTTGCTAAGAGTTCAAAACAAAGTTGGTCGGAGGAAAAGTTATTCAAAAGAGTAGAGAAGGACAAACCTTCAGAGAGGCGAAAGAATTAAAACACTTTCACCGCGGTCGGACGGAACGAACAACTGGATTTGAACAGTACCTTAGATGAAGAAGAATGCTGTAGCTGAGGCGGTAGTTCCTGGCAGTTCCTGCAGGCTCACAGTTCTTGAAGCGACTGTCGGACTGACAAAAAGGAGGAAGACTGGAGGGTCCTGCACTGCCCAGGAAAGAAACCAGCAGCAGAGCAAAGCGACGAATAAAAGGTGCGCTCCTTAAAAGCACGAAGGGACTCTCTCAAGCTGGCTATCTGGTATCCTGTAGCACAGCTAATTTGACCAGGCTGAAGGGGGAGGTCCAGGGGCTTTGTGAGCTGGTTGGTCCCACCAGGCTCAAGGGAAGATGACTCCTTGTGGATCTCCTCTGTCGATTAAGTTCAGGCGATTCTTCACCGGGATGTCCAGTAGTTGCAGCAGTCATCTTCCTTCAGCTTCTCGTTGGCTCTCTCGATCCAGTGACGACTCCACCGTCCAAGTCCCAGGGACCTGCTTTTAAGCAGTTTTCCCCCATTCACACAGCCTGGCTGTCAATCACACAGCAGGGTGGCTGTCCTGGCAGGACAGTCACCTAGCCAATCAAACTGGAGTGTGACTTGGGTCTCCAAGTAGACCCTGTGAAGGGGGCCTCAAATCCCTCCCTCACATCCTGTCCAACCAGACACTCAGTCACCTAAGGAGGGCTTCTGTGCAGAAGCCCGCCAAAGGACGGCGAACAAAGGAACCAAACCTTGTTTGGCAGGCATAGTAAAACACAAGAAAGACCTTTTCTTTTTTATGAAAAGTTGTTAAATAGTTTGATTAACAAACTTTTATAACATACATACATCTTCATAGTAATTAAAAGACACAAAAGAAAAAACTATACATATTTCAGTTAAAAATGACAAACCGAAAATATCATAGCTTCCTATTTGTATACGTTTTCTAAAGGATTTCAACTAATCTTTTAAATCATACTTCAATTCATGTATTTAGGCATCATGAGGTGGAGAGAGCTATATACAATTTCATTTTTAAACAAGAACACATTTGTCTCTTTACAGGTTTTATATCTATCTTTTTCTGAAACTCCTAAGTGACAAATATTATTCGTCCACCAACATTGTCAAAAATGCTGTTAGTGCCAGTATAGTTTTAACAGAAACTCCCCACATCATGTTCATCCAGGACCATTCTCTGGCACTCAAAGAGGTTCCCATTATTGGCACTCCATCGAGGTCCAACCGCACTAATTCAAAATAATTTCAGTATATTACAAGGTGTTTCAGAGACTCTCTTTGTGACTGCTCATTACAAAAGCGGCATGAAGGCTCTGTAACAGTTTCTGTTCCTTTGTCTCACCTTATTGTTATCTCCAGGGTGTGTAGCTGGTTTAGCTTGAACCTCATATATAAGTCTCTAATCTTACAGCAGGGTAATTGCGCTAAGTACATTTTGCATGGAATTCTTGTGGTAACAAACTAATACGTCTCATAATACTGAGACTTAGAATTCATTGCATTTATTGTTTTTGCCCAGTCTTGCTCAAAAAGGCGTTTTTTTTACATAAATGATTCTATATTCTAGATCTTCAGGGCTTAGGGCCATTTCATCAGGTAAGTTATGGATTGAGTTGCAAAAGTCCATTGCTGATCGGGGGTTGGAATCAGAAATCATTGTTCTAAAGTCTTCATAGAGTGAGTTGTCTGGGGGATACAACATTCTTGACAAATTCAATAATTTCCGCCATTGGTACCTAGCAGATAGTGCAGTTAGCCCCAATTCCTAACGCAGTACACAATTGGAAAGAAATTGTGCTAAACGTAAAGTGCTCGTCCACAATTTTCCTTGAAACTGATCATGGATACCATGAATGTTCAACAAACACATATCCAACCCATACAGTATTGAACCTTCTACTTTGAGCGTGTAGAAATCGAATAAGGGACTCAACGAGAATTTACAAAATCTTTTATAGATCATCTTCATTTGAGTCCCCAGGTCTACAATATTAGCATTCAACCCCTCCTCCCATCTTAATTTAGAGTTGGTATCGGTAATATCATATCCAAGATATTTTGATGAAGTATCTAGGGGAACTGCAATGCTGTCTATTGTCCATTTCATGATCTGCACTTTCTTTTTTAGATTTTTCAATATAAAGATTTTTGATTTATGTACGTTCAATTGCAGGTTATGCCTATATAAATAGTCCACAAATATATTAAGCTTGAGTTGTAAGCCATAGGGAGTTCTATTGAATATTAAGATGCTGTCTGCGAAGGCCAGCCATTGGATTTTTAATTGACCAAGACTTGCCGGATAAAACATCTCATTCATCCATATTTCATCAATATCGCACAGGTAGAGGTTAAGTAGGGTTGGTGCCAGGTTGCATCCCTGCTTGACCCCCACCTCTGTCGGTATCGGCTGCGTGGTTGCACCCCAGCTACAAATCCTCACTAGATATGAGGTGCCAAGAAGTAATCTGGCTATTAAAGCTATTAGATGCGAGAGAATTCCCTTCCGTGCCATTTTTTCCCAAAGCATGGACCTTACCACTCCGTCGAAAGCAGCTGATAGATCTACCGAAGCCATCTATAACGGTCCTGTATTTGGTGTTTTGGTTTTAGCAAGAAGATGCGCCAGTATAGATGCATTTAAGGCAGTGCCCATATGGGCCCAAAAACCAATTTGTATTCGGGACAGTACTTTGAATTCACGTAAGTAAAACTGAAGGTCTTGGAGAATTAGAATTGTGAACACTTTTGCCCCTGCATCAATGAGGGCAATTGGTCTGAAGTTTAATGGATCTGTTGTATTTCCTTTCTTATGAATCGGTGCTATTATAGCTATAAACCATGATTGTGAGACTGACTGAGTCTAATTGTCTCTTGAATTTGAGTGTCTATTATTGTTGCCTATAGAGAAGGATGTCTTTTAATAGCACAGGGTGGAATACAGTCAGGCCCAGGAGCTTTGGAGTTGTTTAGCTTGCTAATTACTGTTGTAATATCGGCAAGGGTCCAACCTTTGAAACTTCCCAAATTACCAGAAAGAGATTTCAAAATTGTATTGGGAAATCTTTCAGGCAATTGAAATTTTGATTTATAAAATTGTATCCAAACCTCTTCAGAAATGTTAGAGGTTTGTTACCACTTAGCTCTTGTTAGATCATCACACAAGGTGGCCCAGGTGGATCACCTATTGCTGCGGCACAAACTAATCATCATTGACTGATTAACGATATGGTAATTGCAAACTCTGTAATTTTTACACCTGTTTCTATATTGGTTGCATATGTGGCTTTTTTGTGCCTTAAATTCCACTTTACATAAGTCCAGATTTTTGAGATGTCTGATCTCTGCATTTTTTATTCTTTTTGCCACTTGGATTTCTCTATTGAAAGTAGGTAAATCATGTGTTCTTTCAGTTTCCATTCTTTGCTTGTTAATAAGCTTTTTGATTGCTCCAATTATGAAAGTAAGATACAGTTCTAGTCATAGCTGGGAATCATTATTTAAAGTTCGAGTTGATAAAAAACTATCCATATCGTCACCAATCAAGGCGTCAATGTGTCACAGGTATAGGCACTCCATTTTAGGGAGGCCCCAGGGCGATCACTCACTAATAAAGCTTGCAAAGAGTCTTTCCTCAATTGTGAGTTTTCAAATTCTAGGGTTAAGTACAAGATGTTGTGTTCACTGTAACCCGGGGCTGAAATTTCCACATCGTTACAGTGACCACTAACTCCTGTGGACACTGCAAAATAATCAATACAGGATTTAATTTGATTGCATTCCCACGTGATCGCAGATTCTTTGTCCTTAAAAGGCACCAAATAGATCTCCCAATTTGCTAGAAAACAGTACCATAGCGCCCCACGCCTGGTGGATGCTGTGTTTTTAGGGGGATTATCTATAGGTGCCTTAGGGTATAATTGCCACATGCAATCTGCATTAAAGTCACCTCCAAAAATCACATTACATTGCGGCGACAGAGAATATACCTCATCAAATATCATCATAATTTTCTCCATAGTATATTGAATCGTCATACTGCAAGGGTTATGATACAATGAAATCACCAAAAAACACTCCTTTGCATTCGTACCCATTTCAATTACCATCACCACAAAGGAGTGTTCTTTGTATATCTTGAGGGTCGCATAACATAAATCATTATTAAGAAAGATTGCGATACCCCCCGAAGGCCTTCCTTGAACTCCATGTATTGCCTCCATATGAATAGCTCTGAAACCTTTTACCTGAAATGACGTTGAACTCATTGTTTCCTGACAAAGGATGATGTCCACCTTCTCCTGGGGATTCATCGTAGTTGCCCAAAGTAAGAGATTTCTGGTCCCACAAGAGTTCCAGGACATCAACCTACGTGAGGTTTTTAATGCTATGTAGTTGTCCGATTCTTCACTTCCTTCAAAGCGGCCAATAGCGCCGACAGCCAAGACCAATCTCTGCTATTCGCGGCGATGGCTGCTAGTTGTGCTATGACCGCGGCTTCAGGCAGTTGGACCAATTGATTACCTAGAATGGGATTTGAGGGAGATGTTTCAGTTACCAAGGGCTTCTCCTTAAATTATATTGCTTCCTCAATGGATTGTAAAAAATGCGGGGCTAGGCCTATCATGTTAAATTCCCTTCTATGCGTCCAAATTAATTCTGCAATTATTGTGGATTGCACTTGAAACACCATCCTATAGTTATTAATAGGTGGGAGAGTTATCCATTCAATGTCTCTCGATGCAAGCGTTCTTAGAGCTGGAATTTTCTGAAATGCTTGGAGCATAAAGGAACAATTTAAACTCTTCTCTGAGTTGATCTCAGGAGAACTGACCCATCCCAGTATGCAGTAAACCCGGGAGGAGGGCAGCAAGTTCTCCTCCCACTGGCAAACACATCTATCCTGTGTCTCAGTTTTTTATGGTCTGTGATCACCAGGCAGATCACCATTTTGAATTTGACCTTTAGGGCGATATTTCACAACATTTGAAGGAGGGGGAAGATGATTTCCACCCACAGGGTGAAGCTTTTCAGTGCCAGCAGTGTCGTCATTTGATAATGAAACCATTATTTTTTGTTCCACTGGCACGGTCTGCAACTCTTCAATTCTCTGGGTCTCACCATTACTGCATGTTCGTTTTTCACTGTAGTCTGCAAATGACTAATAGGACCCCCCCTTATCAACCACAGCTTTCCCCACATTAGTTTTTTTTATTTGGAATTGGTTTATAATAGGTGGATAATAGGGCTTGTTGAGGCAAATTCAATTTGTTTTTCAATAATTATTTCAGCCCTATCATTCGAGGGTTTCTTACCTGCCACCACACCTTGACTTGGTGTGGGGGTAAGACTGGGCTTGATACATCTCTTTGTGTCAAGCTGGAGGGCTGCTCTACTTTCCATAGAGAGTTCCTCCACATCAATTCCAAGAACAGAGGTTTCCTCAGAAGTGACCATGTTAGCAGTTACGTCATTCTTCATGACTTCCCTTTTTCCACTCTTGTTTTCTTTTTTGGCATCATTTTTGGTGTTAGTACCTGTTGTTATCGTTTTATTTGCCTCAGTTTGTCCAACCTTACAAAGTTGGAGTCTTTTGAGTGCCCGTATATATGACCGTTTTTCTTTTCCTGGGGCAAAATGTTTGACGTGGGGGTTCTGAGTGGAAGTATCACTGGCAGAAACACAATCGGCTTGAATCTTCTTAAGCTTCTTTTTGTCTTCAATCACCACTATAACAGCAGAGAGGCTATCTGGATGTTCAAAGTTCCCTGCATTGGGGCAAGCACCCTCATTAGAGGAGTCCACTGCTATTTCCCCTTCATTAGGCTGATTAAAAATAGTAGTTGATCAATTTTCTCAGAGTGAGCTGTTGCCATCTGACACAATTGAGCATGCGTGTATATTTGGATCACATTGTCAGATTTAACTGCATTAACTGTTTGGGCAAAATATTGGGGAAAGGTAAAAGAAGGTGGCCCCCTTGTGTGTTTATTGTCAAGTGGAGGTTCTTGTTCTGTTGGCAACGTTGTTTGGGTAGCAATCAAATTTTTACAGATGATATTATACTGGGGAAATTTGCACACCCCTTCGCGTTTATAATTTTCAGCAAAGATGAAGCCCTCCAATTTGTTTAGTTTTGATAAATTCTGTGCCAGTGCAGTTTGAGTGTCCCTCAGCTCATAATGTGTGTAATCATGGCCTTTATCTAGAAGATTTAAAATTCTAGATATAACCAAATAGTTAGATTCCAGCGCTTGCATCTCTTCAGCTGGAGACGGTGTGTCAGGTCCTAAGGAGGAGGAGTGCTCTAGGTGCGGTGGTTTTAAAGGCTTGGCAAACCCCACCTCTGGGAAAGAGTCCTCATGAACATATGGATTCAATGATTTTTCTGGGAGGGTCTCACATGAATCCGATGACTGAATCAGGGACTGCTCACAGGCATCCTTATAATTATTCAATGTAGACAAAGGTGGAATTGGCTCACTCATGTGTAGATGAACGTTAGCAATACGCCCTGAAGGTGCGTTAACATGGGTGGAGGGACTGCCTGATAGCTCTACCCTTTTTTCAAGTTCCTTGAGCACAGCAGGTGCCAGGAACGAGATATCTGAGGGAGGGTAATAAGTAATAACCCCTGGCTTAGATGTGTTAGCCGCTTCCTCCATGCCCCGCATACTCAAGAAACTTTTTCTTGAGTTGCCCATTCGCCCGTTTTCCATGTTGAGGGATGGTGAGTCAATATGGGATGGAAAAAGAGCATTAAGGGAAGCTTTCAAATATGCAAATGCAACTTCATGAGATATTGTTTGGGCATTAAAAAGTTCATCGTTATGGGTTTTGCTCTCTAAGTGAGTTGGCGTTGGTAATTTTTGTAAAATGATAGACTGAGAAGGTGTGTTAGTTTTAGGGTACCTAGAACGTTTTCCCAGTAATTGGCACCTTGTTGCTGCTTCAGTGAAGGTTGCCCTCTACGTGCCCCTAAGCAGCTGTGCTATCATAATATGTAAACTGTGTGTCTCAGTTATAACACTTAAATTTTCAGTTGTCAGTAAACCCAAACAAAGAGACACTTTCAGTAGTAGCTAACACACATCACCAGATCGCCGAAACTCGTGCACCCACCCCTGAACAGTGAAATCCTAAACAGTTTGATCAAGTGACACGTTTAAGTACATTACTGTACATTGTCCCCCGCCACACCGCTCACCCGCACCGCCTAACAGCCCAACATCCATTTCTGATGGCACTTCGCGATGCACGTGCACCTCGCTGTTATAGGCGGTGACGTGAAAAAGAGGGCGGGCAGCGGTGCATGGCGTTCAGAGGGAGTGTAGGGCAGGAGCTGTAAGGGAAACAAAACACGTATGAAGGTACGTAAAGGGAACACTGGTAGAAGGCAATACGAACCGCGGTAGAACCGCAGTGATATTGATTAAGAGACCAGGAAATAGAAAAGTCCAACAGAATATGGATTATTACTTGTCAAAATCAGTCCGTATTACGGCTGTAGAGAATACTTGAGCTTCCACTTGCAGATGGCGTTGTTCAGGTAGTCCAAGGAACAAGAAGAGGTAGCGAGAGGAACAAACGCTCAGCCTTCCCAGCCCAACAGCCACTGATGGCACTTCACGATGCAGATACCAAACTTTGCCGGATACAAGATCTCATTCATCCATATTTCGTCAATATCGCAGAGGTAGAGGTTAAACAGGGTCGCTGCCAGTTTGCATCCCTGCTTGACCCCCACCTCTGTCTAGAAAGACCTTTACAAAAAGAAATGGCGAATAAACCCAACCGGAACCAAATTAAATTAAAAGGGGTCCAATGGATTAAAGTTTGAGGCTACCACCATAGCCTCTAACAGTACTGAGGCTATTTTCATAGCTTGCGGTAAAATAAAAAGGGTAGATACCACTGCCACCAGCCAAGTCTTAGAGAAAGGGGAACGAAATCATGTTCCATGAGAAACAGACAAAAAGGGATAACTATTAACCCTTCCAGTACTCTATGGAAGATAGTTTGTACTGGGTCTGTAAATTTAAAAAGACTAGTAAAGTCAATGGCAACTTTACATGTTCTGGGAGACAGTAGTCAGATCCAGAAAATGGAGTTTAAAGTGGGAAGTCTAAAAAGGCAACCCTGTGTCACTGAACTAAAGGTGCTGTGTGACACACAGTAAAATTATGATGCCTATGGAGTAGGTGAGACTCTATAGCCCATGAGCACAAAATAATATAACACACAGCAAAACACATGTACAAGTGGGAAAAAAGGCTCACACTCTTACCTGGTGAAAAAAATAAATCCTAGAAATCCAGCAAAGCTGCCGAGGGACTCAGTAGGTAAGGGAAATCAGACATTCTGGAGAATTCTCCCTAACATTCCCCCTCGTATTGCAAGAGACTATAGATAAGTCACCTGGTTTATCTGTCTCAATACTTGGGAAACGAGACTGGAGGATCTAATGTGACGCTTTAGCCAGCAGCCAGGACCAGTCCGGACTTTCTTCTCAGCATCAACACCTGCTCCTCCACTACATCTTCACCCCCACTCGTACTTGCTAACTTTGTATGTTTATGTGCATTATTAGACCCATCCCCTCCCACTCCCTGGATAGTTCTGTCAATGAATGGGAGGAGATAAAAGCCCAATTTACGTATGTTGTCTCATTCAGAAGAATGGCATACAGAATTCTCAAATTCAAATAGATTACGGCTCGGCCTTCACAAGCTTGCTCAATAAAGAACATTCTGTCCAAATCTTTAGAGCTGACATTCAGCAAGGTGGGAATCTCTCGTAGGAGCAGCTGTATGTTCGTGCAATTTAAGACAATAGTAGAGGTGTCTGGAATAACGGTTTCAATCATAAAAGTTAGTGACTTTGTTGACAGTTGCTCCCTCTGAAATTGTTGCTGTAACTTTGGAACATATATGGCACTCGGACCCACCAGAAAATGAGAGAGCCCACGAAATTGCTGAGAACCTCCATTAAGTGGCAATATTAACAGCCCTTTGATCTGAAGTCCAAGCTTTGCTGCACCAGTTGGTGGATTGCCTGGGGTGACGGCCCTAGAAGGCAGCTGTCTGATGATTGGGCTGGCATGATTCCGCTGTCATTATTGCTTTTTAATGAAGTGACTGAGGGGGGGGACTGCCCCTTGCCGCTTACATTTCTCCAATATGGCATGTGTGCTGCAAAGGAGTAGGTTTAAGGATAGAGGCTTCCGAAGGACGGACTCTTTGTTTTATTCTATCATCCACCATTGCGACCATTTTGCCGCTGTGAGTAGGGGAGGCGACTAGGGCAATGAGCTGCATTGGGGCGGGGGTTATTGCTGTTCCCCTGATCATGTAGGGGCTAATTTGTTTAATGCCAACTTGACCTTTGCCTTGGAGAAAAGAAAATGTAAAAACATTTGGATAGACTATTTTTTGGCTTCTGTCGGGTGCAGTTTTTCAATTTCTTCTTTTGCTCCCCCATTAATCGTTTGCACCTTTCTGGTTTCATTACAGCTGCCCTCAGCACAAACTTTAGTATTGTTGGCACCTCCAGGAATGATTTTTCCGCTGCCATTGTGCTGTCCGCTGCGCTGGGAGACGCTGAATGAGTACTCACTTGGTTGTCTATTTCAATTACATGATGTTATGAGGTTTCTCTCCCATACAGTATACGAGCAGTTGTTTACTCATGGTCTTGCCAAGATGCAGGGTTGCAAAGTTATTTTTTTGTCAGAGTTCTCCTTTGGCTTTTTCTACCAATTGTAGGCAAAATTACAACATTGTCGGCAACTTCAGGAAGATAACCATCTTTGCGACCTCTTAGATCTAACTTTTGGGCCTGACCTGGGTCTACTTTTTTAAGTTACACATTTCCCAACTTGTGGACAAAGAGAAGCTCCTTGGCTGGCATTTATAGATTCATATGGTCAAGCTTGAACAATAATGACTCTAGCAACACAGTATTGGCCTTAGTGTCACCCTGGACTGCCTCGCATAATGAAACCAGTATACAAAGCACTTGATTTGTTTCAGCAAGCAAGTCATCTCAAGTCTCTCTTGGATCTTCCTCCATTCTCTGCATTATTGCCAAGAGAGGCAAGTGGGTGGGCGACAGAGCAAACGATAATGAGAAAAAGTCAGAACCAGAATTCATGTGGCCATTTCTTGTTGTTATCTGGTTTGTTGTAACTGAGCTTGTGTGTCGGGCACCCTACTATTGCTCATATATGTGTTACTCATAAAGTTGGACCTTTTAGCCCCTGGTCTTGTGTTGTTTTCTGTGTAGTAGCAGATTCGCTATTCTGATTTCATGCTGGGGGAAAAAGGGAGGTAATCAAGTTAGACCGCCGAGTTTTCTGTTCAGTCTCTCTTCATGGAAGTCCGTTCACAGTTTGTTGTTGCTCCAATATCAAAGTAAGATTGCCCAGAGAGAGAGGCAGGAGTAAACTCATTGCTGCACCCATCTCAGTGTCCATAATGTGAGAGAGGGTCAAGGATCCATTTGACCCCCACTCCCAAGCCCGTACATGCGGCTTGTCAACGGCTGCTTTCCTTCCAATGGGGCTTACCCGATTCGTCTTCCTGCCCATAAATGTCAGTACAGATTTCAGTCTGCAAAACATTGGACAGCAATAATAAAGACTGTCTCTTCGCATACAATACTTCACGTAACCTGCAAACAGGCAGACACGTCTTAGAGCGAGTCTTAGGTGGAGCAGGGAGTATTACAAGCACCCCTAAAGATGGAAGTCACTCACTGTGGAGTTTAAGATGTTGTTGACAAAGCCAGAGACTCAGTCGGAATGTTGGTCCAACTCCAAGACTCCATGCACTCCAACACTCACAACACACAGCATTACACACCACACGCGCTCTACACCGGTGGTGATGTTTTATAAATGCAGCTTCTCCTTTCCAGTAAACAGTGTAACAAGACTCCATGAAATTCCAAACCACTCTGCAAATACTGTAGCCTCACAACACACAGCGTTGCACAATGCGCGCACTGCGCGCTAGTGGTGATGTTTCATAATTGCAGCTCCTCCTTTCCAGTAAACAGTGTAACAAGACTCCATGAATTTCAGACCGCTCTACAGATACTGTAGCTTCACAACACACAGCATCTCACACCACAATTTCTTTTTAAGAAAATAGTTTTTAACAACTTTGAGCTCTGGGGCCTTCACAAAACCCCATAACAAGGGCCCATTCTTTGGCTACTGCTCCTGCTTTTGATATATAGACTTTCTTAATCAAGTCAATGGGTTTGGATTTAGACATGTGCATACGTCTAGAGACTCCACCCAAAGCTTGCTTAAATCTGTGCTTGTTTTATTTTATTATTATTATTATTATTATTATTATTATTATTATTATTATTATTATTATTATTATTATTATTATTATTATTGTATTTATTGAGTGCTGACCTAGCTTCAAGAGGCAACAGAGCACTTTATAGAGGTATACATCCATACAGATACATAACAGAATGCTTTATAGTGATGTACAACATTACAGAAGCATAACAGAGCGCTTTTCAGTGGTAACGAAAGAAAAGATATACAACAGGGGTAGGATACAGAGGAGCACAGAGGAAGGGTACAGCTGTACCAGGTGGTGAGGAGGAGAAGGGCAGGTGCCAACTAGTGAGTCAGGTGATGTGAGGGGTGATGCGATGGCCTAGGTGTTGAAGAGGAGAGACTACTTGAAGAGGTGGGTCTTAAATTCTTTTCTGAATTGTAGGAGTGTGGGGGCAAGTCTGATGCTATCAGGGAGGAGGTTCCATAGTCTTGGGTCATATGCAAAGATGGCTTGTTTTCTGGTCCTTTCCTTTTTGCAGCAGCGGATTTCATGTCTGCACGTGTCCTGGCTTCTGGTGGTGCACTCTCTATCAGAGATGCTAGGTTTCTCTGTGACATAGCTGGCTGACTTGAGGGTGACTGCCTTATAGATGATGCAGTAAGACATGAAGGAGATTTGTGCGTGCAGCGGGAACCAGTGAAGGTCAATGAGGGCCAGGGTGATGTTGTCGTATCTGAATAGACCCTTGATGAGACGTGCGGCCGCATTCAGGGGCACAAGGGGCACAAGGAGTATGACGTGAGGCCTTCGAGGAGTGCATTGCCCCCATCCAGGTGGGATAGGACCAGTGCTTGAACAGTGGATCTAAAGTTGTCCAGAGGGAGGAAGGGCTTGACTTTTAACAGGAGTGAGAGCTGAAACCAAGCTGTCTGAGTTTTCTTAGCTATGTGAGTCTTGAAGGAGAGGTGTTTGTCAATGTGGAAGCCGAGGGACTTGACACAGGAGGTGAGCTCAGCTGTGAAGCCCTCAGAGTTCATGGTTGATTGCCAGGTCTGTATGTCTGGGTGTTCGGTGTTGTTGGTGAGGAGTAGGAATTCAGTCCTTGAGGGGTTGAGCTTCACGTATACGCTAGACATCGAAGACTAGATCAGCGAGAGGCAGGTTTTGTGCCTATGAATGTCCTTGATGGAGTCGATCTTGAGGTATAGTTGTGTGTCATCGGCATATTGGTGGATGTGGATGTTGTGTGTGGCTAGGAGGTTCTCTCAGAGGCTCCATGTATAGATTGAATTTCACTAGGAGAGGATGGAACCTTGCAGGACTCCACAGGTGACGGGTAGCAATGGCGATCGAGTGAAGTCCATCTGAACAAACTGCTTGCGTTTGGCAATGTAGGACTTGAACCAGTGTAGGACAGGGTTGCTGATCCCCATGTGTTGATGTAGGGTGTTCGTAATCCCTGGTGGTCTATTGTGTAGAATTAATCTGAGAGTCAAGAAGGACCAGGAGGCAGGGGTGGCCATCCTCAAGGATGTTGAGGGTGTTGTCGACCACCTGTATGGTTTTTGTCTCCATGCTATATCTGGGTCTGAATCTGTATTGGTAGGTTTAATGGAGACTGTTGGTGTCGATGTGTTGCTGCAGTTGTGCAGCTACTGCTTTCTCGATGATCTTACCTACGAGATGGGGCGATAGTGTCAGTAGCGCTCTTGCCCTCGTAGTGTAGCCGAGGAATTCTTCTCGCCAATCTACCGAACTAGTCAGTACAATCAACAAACAGAACAGTTGATTGGCGGAAAGATGGAATGTCAACGAAGAATCCAGAACCCGATAGAACAGGATACTGGAACGGGATGTCTTCTCGAGGTGTACTGGCAAGACCCCCAGACAACTGCACTAAGAGCAATAATCACATAGATGCGATAGTATGCAAAATAAATGCAGATATCAGAATAGAAATCCACCACTAACCTGTGTAGTTCTTCAGAATCTCCGATTCTCCGAATATTCCCATGGAAGGAATAAGAAGTAAGGTAGAGGCCAACCCAAGATCAAGAACCAGAATAGAAGGCAAAGCAAGAAGCAGGAGAAAATCCAAGCTGACTGTCCAAGGAGCAAAACCTAACCCGACGGCACGAGGACGCCTAAAAGGTACAATAAGGAAGTCTCTAGTCCATGTACCAAAGGTGACGAGTTCCAATGCAGGTGGACAATCCTAGCAGGGTAGGACCGTGGAAGATACGAGGTCGAAGAGCAGGGCTGGCAGCAAAAGTAAAAGGAGTAACCAAAGCAGGTCCGTGGATGATCCGAGGTCGAAGAGCAGGGCTGGCAGCAAAAGTACAAAGGAGTAATCAAAGCAGGTCCGTGGACGATCCGAGGTCGAAGAGCAGGGCTGGCAGCAAAGTACAAAGGAGTAATCAAAGCAGGTCCGTGGACGATCCGAGGTCGAAGAACAGGAAGACAAGGCAAGGGGGAACAAGAAGCTGGATACAAGAGAAAGCAAGCCGCTAGAATACAAGATTCAGAAGCGCCAGCAAAACGAACAGGCGTGGCTTATATAACAGTCACATGATCAGTATACGTCAACTTAACGTGTAGAGGGAAAAGTGACAGACGTGAGAGGACGCCATCGTCTCCATGCCAACTTCCAAGATCCCGGCAGACGAGATCTTAAAGGGAACGTAACCACCGTTCGTTGACGAATACGAGAGCCACAAGTATTAGTTCTCGTGGAAGCCGGATAACCATGGCGTCCCAACACAGATGATCTCTGCCGATACTTGACAGATAGTTACTTTGGTTGTTGGGATCTAGAGTGGGTTCCTTTAGTAAAGGGAGCATTTGTCCTGTTTTTAGGGTTGATGGGAAGGGGCCTTGAGTTAGGGAGCTGTTGATGATCTCGAGGTTAGGGAAAGAGATCTTTAGCTGGGAGGGTCCTGAGGATGGATGCTGGGAGGATGTCATCTGTATATGATGTGGCTTTGAGGGCAGACAGGGTTTCTAGCAGGTCCTCTGTCGAGAGTGTCTTCAATGTTGTCCATGGTGTGGAGACTTTGAAAGGAGGGACCGGAGGTGGGGTGTTTGGATGAAGATCTGGTGTCTATGTGCTGGTGAATCTTTCTGCTTTTGTCGATGAAGGTGTTTTTGGCAGTGAGGTGCTCCTGAGAATTTAGATGCAAACTGAAACGATTTTAAACGCTATTTTTAGATGTTTAAGCGCCTTACAAATGACCAATAAATACTAATAAATACTGAATCGTCATGTAATCAAATTCCATGCAAACAGGGATTCTAGAATTGTTACTACATGTGGGTGGGACTGCTATCGCCAATAGTCCAACTGACAGACCATAACAGTTGATTTATCTGCATTCTGCATTGTCCCTCTTTGCCACTCCTTACATATGCTATCATGTCCTGATGTATCATGTGCAGTACTTTCATAATTTTCATCAAGTAAATTTATTTATTTATTTCATTTATAAAGTGCACAGACATAAAGTATATAAGGGGGATCCTGACTAGGCAAACAATCATGTTTTGAGGGAGCTCTGAAATACCCAGTGAGAAGTTTCAGCTCTCAGAGTGGGAGGGAGAGTTCCACTGTTTGGCTGCGATATAGGGGAAACTCAAGCCTCCAGCTTTAGAGGGTCTGAATTTAGGCTGGTGAAGGCGGTGAGCATGGGGGATCCTGGTTGGCCTTGACAAGTGGGTTTTAGAGATTTTCTGGGATACGTAGGATGGGGGTAGTGTTGGAGAGGCGCGTGTGAGTGATGGACATGGTTTTAAAGGTAATCCGTTCGTGAATCGGTAGCTAGTGTGCTGCTCTCCTGACATCAGAGATGTGCTCCCATTTGAGAATGTTGAGTGCCACTCAGCGAGCATTAGTCTGTATGACTTGCAGCTTCTGAAGGTTTTGGGACGAGGTGCCCACAAAGAGGATGTTACAATATTCAATCCTGGAGCCAATGACTGCTTGGGCAATGGTTAAGCAACTGTCTGGGGATAGAAAGGGTCTGGATCTATTTGTCAGATTGGTCATGTAGAAACAAAGAGGTGATGGCTGGAAGGTTTAGAATAAATCTTAACCACTGGCAATGCTCTGGGCAACCCTCCAGACCATCGTTCTTCGCCTGCCAAGCCATTTCAGAAGGGGAAAGACCATATGCAAATCAGGCTTGGTGCCACCCCAAAAGGGGCAGTTCAGCCTGAACTGCTAGGTCACATCCCTTCTGCTCGAGACCACAAGCATCCCCAAACATGTTTCGACCTTGTTGGGCCTCATCAGTGAGGAGTAGCTTGGGTCTCTAGGTTAGATTGGTCATGTAGGCCACAGTGGAGGCGATCATGTTCACTTGGAAGGTCAATGAGAGTGTGTCGTCAACGTAGAAACCTAATTTCTTCACGTCAATTTTGAATGCTGTGTGTTGGTCGTCGGGCTTTTTTAACACTGCAGGGGGCCCTACCAGCAGGATTCCTGTCTTATCACCATTAAGGCAGAGGCGGTTGGTCACCATCCAGGCCTGGTGGCTGAGTAAGCAGCATTAAAGGTGTTCCAGTCTTCAGCATAATTAACAGAGAGCGGGAGGAGTATTTGTGTATCGTCTGCAGAGTTGGTGTCTGCTGTGCAGATGGAGCCCAGAACATCTGATAAAGATGTGATAGAGCATAGGGGATATGCAAGATGGGGGCTAGGTGCTGGTGGGGCACTGGCGTTCTCAGCAAACATTCTCATGACTCTCCCCTCTAGAAAGAAGCCAATCCATGTTGTGGATTCAGGAGAGAGTTAGTCGAGGTTGTAAGGTAGTGGCAGAGGATTCTGTGGTCAACCATGTCAAACGCTGCCAACAGATCCAGGAGGAGAAGAAGGGCAGGCTTCCCCTCATCCCTGATCCCATCCATCTGTTTTTCTTAAGTGCAGAAGCACTGATCGTGTTCCATGAGCTGGCCAGAAACCAGATTGGGGCATTCCCGGGATATGGTTAGTTTCCAAATAGTGCTGAATTTGTATGCATGCCACTCTGTCTATGTTTTTCAGTAGGAATGGGACAGTAGTGATAGGCCTGTAGTTATTAGGAACCGCTGGGTCTAAGGAAGATTTTTTTTAGTAAAGGAACTACACAGCCTTCATTGAGGCTAGATGGTACTATTCTTGCAGAAAATGAGACATCGATCATTGATGAAAGTGGTGATGAATGGTGCAAGGACTTTTGAACAGTATTTGATGAAGGTGGCAGGACATACCTCACCTTTGCACCTGGAGGGCTTTAGACTCTTAAGGATGGATAAGACTTCCAGCTCTGGGATCTCTTTGAAGTAAAACAGCAGGGAGATGAGGCTAGAGGTTGTGGTAGTGGTGGCAGTAGCTGAAGAGAAGGGAGGTAAATGAAGACTGGCTTGTTTGGTCAGGATTCTTTTGTTTAGTGGGTCAATTTTGTTAAGCATTGCGGTTTGAATATTGGTGCACCAGGCTTCATCCTTGCTAGTATGTTGCCATTTCCCGCTGAGAAGGTGTCAAACGACCTTATGGGGAGGCAGTCTTGTGCTAAAAGAGCAACCCCTCCTTCTCTAGCATTGAGTCGGTCCTGCCGGTAAATAATATAGCCGTATGGGATAGCTAAGGATAGCGTCGGACCGGATGCTTCATGAAGCCATGATTATGAAACAGCTAGGGCAACTAGGTTACGAGAAGTGAGTCATTGATGTCTAAGGCATGGGCAGGTAAGAAGTGAGCCTTGATTAATGCCCAGTTCATCAATGAGGCCTTTGCTATTGGGTTGGTACGGTGGTCACTGGTCCTGATAGTGTTAGGTGTGTCTACAGATATCCTATCAGGTGGAACATGTTGGCTGCCTGACAGTGCGGCTGGGGACATGAGGGTAATATGTGCCTTGTGGACTGGGTTAACTGCCAGCAATACAGTTCAGGCTGCATAATTTATAGAGCTGGATGCCTGTCACACATGGCTGTCTAATGGCAGTTCAGAAGAAGATAACTCCTTAGCAGGACTGACGACATAAAGTACAAGGCAGTTTGACAACAATACAGTGCAGGAAGCATCATGGGGAAGGCAAGGTATATTTTCCACAGGGCTATCTCTCAGAAGTGCAGGGCAAGATGCCTCCATAGAAGGACTGGTGACATTAGGTACAGGGCAGGTTTTACAACAATACAGTGCAGGAAGCATCATGGGGAGGACGAGGGACATTCTCCACAGGGCTATCTCTGAACAGTAGAGGGCAAGATGCAAATTAACGACCTGAGCACGGCCCACACCTTCAGATGATTAACCTTGTGAAATGCCTTATTCAGGTCCATACATGCCTAGAAGATTATCTCCTTTTTTACGTACAGATAATTTGTGATTAAGAGGTATATGTTTAGGGCCCGTTCCCGTGTGCCAATGCCAGGACAAAATCCTAGTTGGACACTGGAGAGGATGTAATTTTTTGTAACTATTCCTCTAATTTTTCCAGCAACGCACAGCCACTCGTTTAAAAATGGAGTCAAGTAAGGGGCCTATAGGGCTTAGGGTCTTGCGAATCACCTTTTTTGTAAATCGGTTGGATTATGGCCGATTTCCATGACTTGGCAATCTTTTTAGAGATTATAATGCCATTAAAAGCAATAGTTAGAAGTGATTCCCCTTGTAATTATTTTTAAACAACAGACTTTCCAGGCACTTTGTATGTGGCAGATGCAGAGAGATCTATATGTCTGGGCAGGCTACTCACCTATCTGGATCTGGGAAGATTTCACAAGTTAGACTACTAGGACTTTTATTAGACATGTTCCCAGTGCACCACATCTGCAGACATGCCAGCATTCCAGGACTCCAAAAAGCAAGTCAGAATGTAATAATACGTTTTGTCTGTGTTTTATTTTGTACATACATCTTATTTCCTGCAACCTTCAAGATGCAGTTCTATCAGAAATAAGTTGGGAGCATGCATTAGTAGGTCCACATGCTTTGCACATCCGTGTGGTTGCAGCTCCAGCAAGAGATTGCCTCTGATGGTTTAGAATACATGTTATATATATAGGCAAATGATGGAGCAAAGTCTAAGCTAAGAGGCCATAATCCCGAATACCCGTTCCAAATGCTGCAGCGGTAGATATAATGCGGGAGTTGGGTCTCATTAAAAGTTCTAAGGGAATGGTAAAACAGGAAGTACTCACAAATCGTGCCTGAGTTTACCTAATGCGGTAACAGCATGTGTGTATTGGGTCAAATGAATTCATGCAGTAACACTGAATACGATTAATATGGAGAGCAGAAATCATGACAACTGAATGTAGTAAATACTGCATGATTATGTGCCCAAAAATCACCAAAATAAATGCCACTAATACCTCCATCATTTACCTCCTGTGAAAAGGTGGCAGCAATGACTACCTGGTGAGCCTAGGGGATACACAGGTGCAGCCCTCAACCCCCACAAGGATAGAAACATCCGACCAAGCCTTCCAACACAGCTAAAGATCATTATGCAGCCAGGTGAAGTCATGTCTCTGCACAATGCTGACCAAATGCTCTTTTCTAAGGAAAAAGGGTGTGAAATAAGTCTGTGACACAGCAGAAAATAATGGCACTGATATGCAAATTGACACTATTGACAAAAGGCAAAATCAGAAGCCTGAAGACCAATAGCAGGAGGGATGGTAACTTGAGACTACAGACGTTTTTCGTGACTGTAAGAGGTCTTTGTGTGCTTTCTTACAGCTCTCCCTGTCATACATTTCATTATATGTCTAAAACATTAGCATCTCCAAACCCATCAGATTGTAGCACATATTGTCACACACGAAATATTCCGGTTAGCATTTACAGAGCCTCATTTCACAAATATGTAGTCCCACTATTGACTTTGCCTCCATGCTCCTTTCATGCACAAATGGAAATGTACACAACATTACGGAAACTTTTCAGAATGCATTATGCGGTTAATACATTTACTGGAAATCTAAAATCTTGTTGGATTTGGAAAACATATTCATTTGTTCTATGCGTCAGGTACAAGATAAGAGATTGCCTAAGCAACAGCGCTTTAAAGAGCACGTAGTAACTTGCATGCACTATAAGTTAAAAATAGAAGCAGAGAGCACAATGAATTCAAAAACATATTCACACTATTGTATGTTTACGTAAACAAAAAGAACACAAGTCTTTGCCAACATATATAAAACACTAATCACGGTTGAATGCTTAATTAAAACATACTGACATTCGAAAATGTTATGGATGTTATGAAAAAAAGATAGAACTGACATCTATTTTATCATTTGGCAAATATTCCATCTTGTTGAAACGCGCCAGGCAATACGCAAGTGACGGTAACAACATGTTTGGCATCAATTCAAATCCCTCCTTTCAAATCCTTCCTGTCTCTCTAACTCTCATGCTATAGCTCAGCTAGGTACTAGAACATACCTATTTAGCTGTCACAGTGCTGTTCTACCTCTTGCGAACCTTAGGTCGGAAGAGCTAAGTAGATGGTAAGATGGTAAATTAACATAGGCTATACATGGCCGGCCTTGTGGTGAAGCTTCCTAGAGAAATGTCCACAGTGCTCTGCGCAGATTTGGGGCTGGGTCTCATTCTTGATTCCCGAGCTTTTGACTTGTCGAGTTTCTACTGCTGTGATCAATATGATTCTCTCCATTTGGATTTCGAGTGGAGTTTGGTTCTTTTAAACGGCTGTCAATCTGGAAAGGGACTGTGTTGGTACTTTAACCATTGCTTTGCAGGCTTGCAGCTTGTTCGTTGATGCTCTGAGATTTAAAGGTACTTTGGCATTGGCTTTCCAAAAGGGTGTCACTTAGCTTCTATTATTTGGGTAGTTCTAAGTCTTGTCAGGTAGTCTTGACCTGGGGCTTCCATCGACTCGCATAGGTTCATGATACTGGGCCTCATTACAAGGTTGCCGGTCCGGATACAACGGTACCGGTAAGCTTACCGGTACCGTTGTATCCGGACCAGCAAACTCTGAGTTTTGCCACGGGTGCCCTTCATTCCGCCAGGTCTGACCTGGCGGAATGAAAGGCCCATGCGAGCACAGCATACCTGTAGTACCGGCACGGTAATGCACTGTTCCAGTGCTACAGGCATTCCCATTGAGCCTTATTGGGCTCAAATGGGAATGGGGATATACTGGCTCTGGCACCTGAAAAAGGGCAATTACCGGTTCCGGAGGGGCCAGAATACCCCGGTAATTGCACATTCGCGGGTGCCGGATTTTCTTGCCGGTTTGGAGGTAGCCTTGTAGGTTTTACCGGCAAGGCTACATCCATCCTTGTAATGAAGCCCACTGTCTCTTTTGGTAAATTTCTTTGAGAATGTATACAATGCAGGGCATGAATTGATCCCCTGTTGTTTAGAGGGCTCTGAAAAAGGCAGACGACACAGGGTGGGTTAATAGAAATAATTTAACCGGTCTGTAGCCGGTCAAGTGCTCTACTCACTGTGCCACTTCACTGTAGCCGGTCAAGTGGCACAGCGAGTAGAGCGCTCGCTTTGATATCCGTGCACAGCTTGCTAACGCAGGTTCGAGTCCCGGCACAGCCAAACTCAGCCTTTCATCCTTCTGTGGTCGATAAATGAGCACCACACACCGTGGGTAATAATAAGCAGCGCTGAGATACCTGAAGGTTCTTAGCACTATATAAATGCAAAAATATTAATATTTTATTATTAACATACTCCGTTGCACTATCTTCACTAGCAAATAGTTTCACGCCCTAATAAATAAAATGAATATTTTTTAATAAAGATCGGCTGGTGAGACTATTTTATGTTTTTTGCCCCATTTTGCCAATGTCGCGATTTTCAGACTCCAGCGGATGGATTTTTCAACTGCCAGGTGCAGCTCCATGTAAGCAACTTCATGACCCTCACCATTTTATGGGACAATCGCCAAGGACCAATATGCCCTTACGCAATACTAGCGGCTAGAAGCAACATACCAACCATTATGGTGGTCTAATGCCTCGTTGTTGGAGCAACCTTCCGATTATCAGTGCAACCATTTACTGCTTTTATCATAAACCAACAGCCTATCTACTGCAAAGGAACAGCGCGTGGCTACAAATAAACTTTTGCTGATCGACAGCAGAGACAATTGCAAATCGCTGAATATTCACTAAACATTTCATGTGAAATAAATGTACTTTACCAAATGAACAATCCTGCTGTTTACTTTTAAACCACAGTTTCATATTCCGAATTGTGGCGCATTGTGTTCTAAGCTGATCTAACACCCTCTGTGCCGCAAAGGAACATCGCGTGGCTAAACATGAACTTTTGCCGATCGACAACAAAGACATTTGCAAATCGCTGAATATTCTCTAAACATTTGATGTCAAATAAATGTACTTTACAAAATTTACATCTTGCTGTTTGCTTTTAAATCACAGTTTCATATTCCGAATTGTGGGGCGCTGTGTTGTGACATAATGTGTGTTGTCTTCCGTGTTCTGTGTAAAGTCGCGTAGGACTGGAGACGACTGGGCGTGTTTGATGACGCACCCTGTAACGTCACGGAGAGAGGCGGGGAATATGAATGCTTTCATAATGTCAGGCTTAGGGGCGGGAGATATGATTTAGTGTCGCAAAAGCAAGTCAGCCAGGTCAGTAGCGCCAGTCATAGGATTATCACATAATGTTGGCGCACACCAGCCTGATTTATCGTTTCTTTAGTGGACAAAAAGTTGGGTGAGGCCCATAGGAAATTGTACTATCAGCGGACAAAAGGAGGGTTCGTAGAACACTTTCAACCTGACAACGAACAATACAAACAACGTTCTCAGAACACCCCCATTTTGTGTAATTGCAACCATTTCGGGACAACGCGAGTGTTCTTAGAATACATTCAACTTGACAGATTACAATATGGACAGCGTCCTCGGGACACCGCCAGTTTGTGTATTTACGAACATTTAAATACACCGCGAGTGTTTTTAGCTCAATTTTACCTTCCTTGCGAAAAAAAGGACACATACTCCATACTCTGAACACCCCACCATCTAGTTTATTTACAAAAGGTCAGAACAGCCGTGTTCACCGCGGACAAATAGAACACAACAAAAGCGTATAGCACATAAAAAAAAAACATTGAACCTATCTCATACTCCCCCACCCCCCCAAACACTCTTACACACCAACACACTCCACTAAATACAATTTTTAATCCAAGTTTCACTGCGCTGTACGCGGTCGACGGCGAATACAAGATGGCGGGCGCCACATAAAATCTCCCGCGCTCCACGCCCTACGCCATCCAATCAGCGAACAGGGAAGTCCGTCTGCGAAGCGAACACAGATATCACTAATTTTTTTGCCTTACATTTTGGTCATTTTTAAAAAAAACTATGGACCGATTTACACCAAATTTGCAAAAGCACGCTTTCGGGACCAAGTCGCCGCTCCTGCCGCAAA
Source organism: Ambystoma mexicanum (assembly GCF_040938575.1). Classification (NCBI taxonomy): domain Eukaryota; kingdom Metazoa; phylum Chordata; class Amphibia; order Caudata; family Ambystomatidae; genus Ambystoma; species Ambystoma mexicanum. The sequence continues at coordinate 1,141,028,258 of NC_090931.1, read as the reverse complement.
TTTGGTGTAAATCCGTCCAGCTGTTCGGGCTGTAGCCGTGCGCAAAGTTTTTTCCCATTATGTCTATAGGAAAAAACAAAAGTTTTGGGACCCCCCTATAACTTTTCCCCCCCTGGACGAATCCTCACCAAACTTTGCAAAATAATTCAGAGTGGGCCATATACTTTTTTGCAAAGTTTGGTGAGGATTCGTCCAGAGGAAGCGAAGTTATAAGCCACCCAAAAAGTGCTCTTCCTATGGAAACACCAACTTAACCATAACTACCATAACTACATGGACGCTACCGCGTCCATGTAATATATATATATATATATATTCAGTGAAAAAACTTTGTTAAAGGGACGTTATGGTTAAGTTGCGCTACTAAAAACCTATGAAATTCAGTGAAAAAACTTTGTCAAAGGGACGTTATGGTTCCAAGTAAAACCGAAAAACCCTTGAAATTCGCCAGTTATGGTAAGCTAAGCAACCACAACTCGCGCCACCACCGTGCACTGCTAAGACTAACACCCAGGACATCAAAGATGACATCACAAATGTTTTTCGGTTTTACTTGGAACCATAACGTCCCTTTGACAAAGTTTTTTCACTGAATTTCATAGGTTTTTAGTCGCGCAACTTAACCATAACGTCCCTTTAACAACGTTTTTTCACTGAATTTCATAGGTTTTTAGTAGCGCAACTTAACCATAACGTCCCTTTAACAAAGTTTTTTCACTGAATTTCATAGGTTTTTAGTAGCGCAACTTAACCATAACGTCGCTTTAACAATATTTTTTCATTAAATTTCGTAGGTTTTTAGTAGTGCAACTTAACAATAATGACTTTCACTTTATATACATATCATATGGAACTGACTGAATCTCTTCTACTGTACTTGATGTCCGCGAACTCATTTAATGTTCGCGGACATGTTTGAAGAACAGTACCACTACCTAAAAAACTCTGGGGGGGTATGTTTGATTGTTATATCATAACATAGGAACATTTAACAAATTCAAAAAAAAGCACACAAACACATTATATGTACTAATACATAATAAATGTAACCCATATATACAACAAACTAACCATTCATTTAAATGCACTATGTTCTAAAATGGAATATACCACAAGAAAATAAATTGGCTTCCAACATAATTACCTCACAAACACAACAGAACTGAGAACAAGAGCAGACCCACTGAGTACATAGGACATATCTTACCTGAAATAGTAAGTGTACTTAATTTTATTCATATATTTATAAACTTTCTGTATTAGATAAAAAAATATGTTATCTTTTTTTTTCTCTCACAGAAATGTCTAGTACTCTGGAATGGCTAGAGGAACATTTCCCACAGGAAGAAATGTCACAAGAAAGTGAAACTAATGGTAAACACTTTATAATATAAACCATTTTAATATTATTATTTTGTATACATTTAACATATATATTTTTTTTTTGTACAGAGCATAACAAAATAGAAACTACCTCTGAAGAAGCTGTTATGGAAAACACGCTTCACAACTTAAAAAGAAAAAATTGATTTATTGTTGACCAATTTTAATAATTTGAAAACTTTTTTTGAAGATCATTTTAAAACAAAAACGTCATACCATTGCCCCACATGTACTTGTCCCCCCTCACCATATCCCAGTCAATTATCCCCAAAACCCCTCCATAACCCAAAACGTTTTGATGAGACTTCCATCCCTTCATCACCTAATAACAATCATGATGAAACCCCTAATTCTCCTGTTTTTGTTTCTGTTTCTGCCTCACCTTCTCTGTCATAAATTATTAATATATGTTAAATAAAGTTTAATTTTTATATTGTGTTGTAAATAGTTTCGTTTTTTTTTTAAAACAATGTAGGTGTCTGCCGACAGTGCAGGTGTTCTAAAATGTTCGTAAATAAACGAAAATGGAGGTGTCCTGAAGAACACTATACCTGTTCGTACTGTTCGCTAGCAAGATGAAACTATTCTAAGAACACACGCGGTGTCCTGAAATGTTCGTAAAAAAAAAAAATTAAAGTGTCCTAAAGAACACTATATCTGTCTGTAGTGTTCGCTAGGAAGTTCAAACTGTTCTAAGAACACACGCGGTGTCCTGAATTGTTCTTATTTAAACGAAAATGGAGGTGTCTTAAAGAACACTATACCTGTCCGTACTGTTCGCTAGCAACTTGAAAATGTTCTAAGAACACAATTGGTGTCCTGAAATGTTCGTACATAAACGAAATTGAACGTGTCCTGAAGAACAGTATATCTGTCCTTACTGTTCGCTAGCAAATTTAAACTGTTCTAAGAATACACGCAGTGTCCTGAAATGTTCGTTTCACGTGTGACGCAATTTTAATTAGTTCAGGACCCGGACAGTGTCCGTAGAACATCAACGCGCATGCGCTAGCCAATCTCCGTGCATTTGGTGTCCTGCGGACATGCGCTTCTTTTGCGGACTTGTTCGCGAACGGATCATATGACCGCGCCCACGCTGATCGCGTGTTCTGAATGCGGACACTGTTCGGGTCCCCGAACAAATTAAAAGTACATTTTCAATTAATCCATAATATTTTTCAATAAAATCTCACCATGGCACAAGTCCCACATAGTAATCCTGAGTTTCTACATACCTAACCACCTTCCAAGATGGCGGCACGAATCTCTGTTCCCTTTGTGCCTACCCACCACAGCCCCTGCTGCAGCGTGATTGGTCTCTGGCCTGCTGTTAAGGGCCAATCCGACGCCGGCAGGTGGACGCCGGCCCCCCTCCCCAAGGCCCACCTTTGTAAGGCCCTGTTTGTCACCCTGTGACTCCATTCCTCTCCCCCCTTCTCTGCATCTCCTTCACCCTCTCCTGGGGACTCCATCATCAGACGAGGCTGCGTTTGGACATGGGTGACTCATGCTGCTGAAATGGACACGAGCATGCGGTGCCTGGAGCAGGCCGACATTATTCACTCGAAAACATCGCTAATTGCAGAACTGCGCTCTCCCACTCGACAGGCATATTACAACTTTGCCGGTGAGTGCGCACTACGGATTAATGGGACTTTGTCTGTTGTTATGGTGCACTGCCTCACCAGGGCCATATGCTACTAACCACCTTCCAAGATGGCGGCACGAATCTCTGTTCCCTTTGTGCCTACCCACCACAGCCCCTGCTGCAGCGTGATTGGTCTCTGGCCTGCTGTTAAGGGCCAATCCGACGCCGGCAGGTGGACGCCGGCCCCCCTCCCCAAGGCCCACCTTTGTAAGGCCCTGTTTGTCACCCTGTGACTCCATTCCTCTCCCCCCTTCTCTGCATCTCCTTCACCCTCTCCTGGGGACTCCATCATCAGACGAGGCTGCGTTTGGACATGGGTGACTCATGCTGCTGAAATGGACACGAGCATGCGGTGCCTGGAGCAGGCCGACATTATTCACTCGAAAACATCGCTAATTGCAGAACTGCGCTCTCCCACTCGACAGGCATTTTACAACTTTGCCGGTGAGTGCGCACTACGGATTAATGGGACTTTGTCTGTTGTTATGGTGCACTGCCTCACCAGGGCCATATGCTACTAACCACCTTCCAAGATGGCGGCACGAATCTCTGTTCCCTTTGTGCCTACCCACCATAGCCCCTGCTGCAGCGTGATTGGTCTCTGGCCTGCTGTTAAGGGCCAATCCGACGCCGGCAGGTGGACGCCGGCCCCCCTCCCCAAGGCCCACCTTTGTAAGGCCCTGTTTGTCACCCTGTTCGTTGCCCGGTTCGTAAGGTGAGCCCCCTCCTCTCCCCTTAGTATGCCTGCGACCCCGCTCCCCTTAGTATGCCTGCGACCCCGCTCCCCACACCCCGCTCCCCTTAGTATGCCTGCGACCCCGCTCCCCTTAGTATGCCTGCGACCCCCCTCCCCACACCCCGCTCCCCTTAGTATGCCTGCGACCCCCCTCCCCTTAGTATGCCTGCGACCCCCCTCCCCTTAGTATGCCTGCGACCCCGCTCCCCTTAGTATGCCTGCGACCCCCCTCCCCACACCCCGCTCCCCTTAGTATGCCTGCGACCCCCCTCCCCACACCCCGCTCCCCTTAGTATGCCTGCGACCCCCCTCCCCACACCCCGCTCCCCTTAGTATGCCTGCGACCCCCCTCCCCTTAGTATGCCTGCGACCCCGCTCCCCACACCCCGCTCCCCTTAGTATGCCTGCGACCCCGCTCCCCTTAGTATGCCTGCGACCCCCCTCCCCACACCCCGCTCCCCTTAGTATGCCTGCGACCCCCCTCCCCTTAGTATGCCTGCGACCCCCTCCCCTTAGTATGCCTGCGACCCCGCTCCCCTTAGTATGCCTGCGACCCCCCTCCCCACACCCCGCTCCCCTTAGTATGCCTGCGACCCCCCTCCCCACACCCCGCTCCCCTTAGTATGCCTGCGACCCCCCTCCCCTTAGTATGCCTGCGACCCCCCTCCCCACACCCCGCTCCCCTTAGTATGCCTGCGGCCCCCCTCCCCACACCCCGCTCCCCTTAGTATGCCTGCGACCCCCCTCCCCTTAGTATGCCTGCGACCCCCCTCCCCTTAGTATGCCTGCGACCCCGCTCCCCTTAGTATGCCTGCGACCCCCCTCCCCTCACCCCGCTCCCCTTAGTATGCCTGCGACCCCCCTCCCCTTAGTATGCCTGCAACCCCCCTCCCCTTAGTATGCCTGCGACCCCGCTCCCCTTAGTATGCCTGCGACCCCCCTCCCCACACCCCGCTCCCCTTAGTATGCCTGCGACCCCCCTCCCCACACCCCGCTCCCCTTAGTATGCCTGCGACCCCCCTCCCCCCCCAGTTTACCTGCGATTTCCCCTCCCCTCCCTCCGCTCCCCCTCTGTGTCCCACCCCCCCTTCCTGCCCCTTCCCTCCCCCCTCGTTCACTTCCACCCTCTCTACTACCTTTCCCTCCCCCCTCCTACTCTGCTCCTCTTCTGACACCCCCTCCTAGCACTTACTGCTATCACCTGTGCCCTCAACTCTTGATAGCAGCATGTCTGTCCCCCTCCTCCCCCCTTGTACTCTCCCTCCCCCCTCCCCTACTTATCAAATTGTCACCAACTTTTTGCTTTGTAGCGTGCCTTGTTTCTCCTTCCCTCTCCGTCCCATTACCCCCCCCTCCCTCCCCTCCTCCTGTTACCACCTGCACTGCGTAAATTGTCGTCAGACTTAGTAATGTTACTGCTTGCTCTGTTTCTCCTTCCTTTCCATTACCTCTTGCCCTACTTGTTTATGCACTTGCACTATCAGAAATGTCGACAGGCCTATTATGATAGTTATTTCCACATTCTGTACTGTTTCAAGGGCTTCTCAGAATGTAACTGTATTTTCCTATGTCCCCTCCCCCCCTTGAAGCGCTTTGAAACACATTGTGTATAGGCGCTATATAAATAAACTATCATATCATATCATACCTTTTGAAACTTTTAAAACTTTTTTTTGTGTTCAATCTGTCCACGGACAGCGCGCATGTCCGCGGACCGTGCACAAGCACCCCTATAAAAGACCACGCCCTAGAGCTTATTCTCATTGTGTTTCTGGCTATTCTTCGAAACACAGCGATTTTTGCTGCCAACTGCAGATTTCCATCGCATCTTTGATGGCATCCCTGGCTGCTGAACTGCCACCTGGTGCTGCACCTGCTTCAGCACCACCCCCACTCCCTGCACCACACCACCTCCCCAAGGGCCTGAAGAGGGGAACAGGAGTGAGGATGCAGAGGAGGAAGAAAAGGATGATGAGAATGAGGTAGAGGAAAACCCTACCACCCGCACTAGGCGTGAGTCTTGGGTGTTGCGGTTATTTACCATTCATGGTAATGTTCCTAAGGCTCGTGCGAACCGTGCTACCTGCAATGAGTGCAAAACGATACTCAGTCGTGGGAAGCACGGTAAGTACAGCTTTGGGACCACTACTATGAAGCGGCACCTGAGGTCATTTCACTCTGGGGCTATTCGCAGGGTTGTACCTTGCGAAGAACTTAGCAGGTTGATTTCCTCTACTTCATCCTCTGTTTCTGATCCTGTCACTACAAGGACCACCTCTGTGGGACAGCATCTTCCTCAAGCTGCCTCACAGGCCATACAGAATGCTGATGACCTTTACTTTTCGAGGGTCACAGTTGTATGCATGTACTGTGACACAGTACTCTGCAGGGGGGAGCGACTTTGTAGTGCTTTTGAGACTATCGTCTCAGAGCACGAGAAGATCTGCTCACTACCCAAATATAACCCACTCTACATCTTCCTCTCTCAGCTCGCCCTTTCTTATCCCTGTGGTTGGTGTCCCCCCTTTACCTTCCTTTCCCCTCCTCTCCTAGTGTGTCGTGTATAAAAAACCAGAAGTGAAAATAAATGAAGCAGGGCCCATTGTGTTTTTTAGAAGTCCGCGGACAGTTCGTGAACATTTAAAAAATTGGGTTGCTACCCCATCACAAACATTGCAATTTTCTCTGGGAAGAAGTGGGGGCTCTGAAAAGAGCCTTTGGGTGGTGTTTGTAAGTCAAAAATTATAAATGCTTAACACCTACTTCAAAATGGTTGTTGTAATTCCAAAAAAGGTCGCAATGCATTTTGTACATTTCTCAGAAAAATTTGATTGCCAGCATAAGTAAGATGGACTCCATCTCTGCGAAAAATGTATGTACTACGAAACATAATATTTTCATTGTGAAAAGAGGATATGCCAAAATCTCTTAGAAAGTGTCAGGGCTGGAGTCAATGGTAGAGTTGTGGGGGGCCTGGGAGGAGTGAAGGAGGCCTGGTGTTGTGCCAGCAGCTTCTCCAGGCGAGTTCTCCATCCTTTTTTCAGAAAGAAGGCCCAGGGATGGAGAACCGCCCGGAAACTACATCTCCCAGCAGGCCGTGTGCTTCACAGACCTGCTGGGAGCAATCGGATCCCACGCGCACAACTGCGCATGCGCGAGCCGCGCCCAGGGAGCTCCGCTCGCAATCCTGGTCTCCGGCAAGAGAGGACGTGTTCTTCCCGAGCTCCAGGAGGCACGCCTACGCGGGGCACCGCCCGCCTGCCACATCCCCGGCCCCGCGTACAAGAAAAAGCTAAGTACACGTTTAACTTCTGTCGGAGTGAGACGCGCTGAGTGAGTCGCGCTACGCGCGGCAGGATCTAAGTTCCTAGGCTGAATTGAAGCACAGGAAACTCGATTACTAGTTGCATGCAGAGCATGATTACTAACCCCAAGTTGGAGTGGGCTAGGCGGTGAAGTAACCGCACTAATTAACAATCTTGCAATCCCGCAGGGAACGTTCTAAAGGAACGACTTTTCGCACGGACGTGCATTGACTTTGTTTTACTGTTCACAGCCTGTAGTTGCATCGGACCAGGTGAGAAGTTTCACAGCCCATCAACACAGAAAGGCCCAAGGACCTCGAACTCACGCTGAAGCCAGAGCTAAGTGTTTAGCACTTGTTTGCATGTTATTGTTGGTTGCCTACACATGGGGTACATTTGGGGTACTTGTGATTGCACATCTTTTAAGATATCTTGGGCAAGCATTACAAAAGTGACACCAGAGCACAAGGTGATCATTGGTTAGAGGCTCCAATACAAAAGCCTTCCAAGAAATAATCTCTGAGTTGAATATGTGGTACTAGATGTGCATGTATGAGAGGGCGGTGTATCTCAACTGAATACCTGCAAGATCGGCACAGGAGTCGAGGAGTACGTTACCCCTATTTCCCCCCAACCCATCCACTGTTCATTCCTAAACCTCTTTCCGGTCATCCTGAACTCCCTCTACCTATCCACTCCATGGACCCTAACCCTCTTTCCCCAGAGGGTTGCGGTGGCCTGTGGTGTCCATTTCCCAGGTGCCAAAACCCAATGGGAAGGGAGGCGTTTGTGCTGCTTCTGAGGAGTGAGGATCTGACAGAAAGGCACAAACAGCCTTATTAACATTGCGCATTGCTTTTTCCATTTGTGGACCAAATGAAGAAGAACGAAGCCACATTTGTCTCTGTGCAATCCGTGAAAATATCACTTGAGAATTAGGAAACGTGTCCATGACTTTCCCAAGTCCTTCTTTCATAGCAAATTGCAAAAAAAAAAATCCAGTCACATGTCCTAAACTGTTCCCTCCACAATGAATTACAATCATGTCTGGATGTTGCTCTGTCTCCAAAGTAGCACATAGAGGTAGCAAGTCCAACCACTTCATTCCACGTACTCCATGCCAGTGTACTTCCACATGTGGGAATCCAAGATCTACAGCTACTCCACAGCTTTCTGCATGCACCTTCAACCAATGTATCCACGAATCTCCCAAAATCCAAACAATCTGTTTTCTGAAACACACAGCCATAGCTATCTTTTGTTCTCTCAGCAAAAAGAGTATCTGAGAAACTCTCTCCTGGCACAACACACCCACTAAACTTTCCTGACCAATCCCTTTCAATGCTTATTCTCATTTGCATGACTTCTGAACCCAAAAATCCCCAGATGTAACTCCCGATGTCCGCGAACTACCGCCATGTCCGCGGGCATATCGTAACATGAACAGCCCTTCTACCATTTTCACTTCACTCTCTCTGCCATTCCCTCATTGGATGTAGCTAAAAAATCACATGACCATGCACCAATCACATTCAACACCTCTAGATCTAACTGCATCATCATAGATCAGCACTGCAAATGTACTGTGAATCTCTCTGAGATCAAGTGTCATATCATTGGCAAGCACCATCTACCAGAAATACTGTACAAGTCTCCAAGATTTCTACTTGCAGCTCCATGCATATCCATATGCATGAACACAAACTTCAGGTATGCATATTTTCTCTACGTAGATGAACACATTTTCAAACATACTTTTAGCTTGTGTAATCTGTAAAATGAATTTACTGTATTTTTTTCAATATCCTAAAATCAACTATCACTTATAAACCTTTATACTATTTAGTTTCTTTATTCACACACACTCAAATCATGTTAAACTAACATTTTTTAAATGAAATATATAGACTACATATTGTCAAACAAAATTGCATGCAAGCACAATCTATGTTTAAATCTTTAAAAAAAATACTTACACAATTTCATATTTTTTGTTTTTATTTATTTATTTACTTAATTACTTTAATTTAGACATGACATGGAGGCACTATTACCTAGAACAGTTTACTTACAGAAATAGTAGTATTCACTGGTATATTACAATTTTCACAAGACATAGTAAAGATATTTCATATGTACTGAACTGATGCAATGTATCTTATGTAAATAGTTTAATGGTTTCAAGGAAGGCACTGAGGATTTCAATTAAAAAAATCAATATCTAAATTAAAAACAGCGCTATATACAAACAAAGTTACTAATTTGAAGCTTTTACAATTGCAGTGAAGACCAGTCTACTGAAAAGAAGCAGCCGAATTCGAAGAACAAAGAAGAACTAAGAAGTTACCTGTTCATTTAAGAAAAAAAGTAAGTAGAATATCACCATAATATTTGTATTATTAATCAAACATACTATAACATTAATACAAGCTATTTTGGTGCCTAAAAATAGAGATTGTGTACCATTTTGTCCAAAAATCTCCATGTCTTAAACAGCGATTTACAGCCAGAATGGCCCACAAATTCCTTTTTTTTGGACACACAAATTACCCAACTGAACCTCTACAATTTTCATATTATAGAACACACAGCTATTTCAATTGTATACATTAGATTTACTATTTGTACTTTTCCACACCAGTAGCTTACTTTTTTTTTGTCATCTGAACCCCAGTTACGTAACACATAAATTCAAGAATACCTATCCCTACTAGTTGTAGTTCCCAATGCACAATCACACACCATTACATACATCTTTATCATCTTACTCAAACACTCATGCACACAGCACACATACATTCCAGAACACCCCAACCCATATCTTCTTTATTTTTTTCAACAGACCCTAAAGAATGCCTACCAAAAGTCAAGTCCGTAGAAAGCAACGCAAAAGTAGAGCAAATGAAAATAAAAGTGTCCAACATAAGCATCCATCTCTAGCAGAATTTGTAAAAAAAGATGAAACAAAACAGCTAATACAGTCATTTAGTGAAACACAAGAAGTTTCAAGTACAAAAACTTTGCCTCCTCTATCAAAATGTAAAACAAACCAAATAACAATTAACAGAAAATCAGCTATCACTACAGATACAACTACTTCTTCAAATTTTAATATAGTGCAAAGTAAGCATACCAAGAAAAGTATTTTAGCCAAAATGTATCGTCACAAAGTCCTTCAAAATCTTATAAAAACAGGAGAGAAATCAGGTTCAATGCTTAAAACCTATCATAGGAAATTAATCTTAGTAGCGTTGATGGACTGTGCAATTCTTCTGAAAAGAAAGTTATTTATTTTACTGTTAAACAAAATGAAACCACTAACAAAACTAATAACTAAATTACAAAAAAGACTTCTCAATAAGCGAAATGTCAACAGAAAGAACTTCTTAAGTATCTGCGGAGGTGAATGGAATCACACTACGAGCACAAAACCATATTTTAATGAAGAAGCGTACAAACAAAAGCAAACAAATACAATTGCCATACATAGCAGTGGTCGAGGTTATGAAAAAGTGAATAATACCATAATGGAACAAGAAGTACTCCTTACAAAAATATGCCCTGAAAACTTAGAGTTACCCCTCCATTCAACTGAATCAGAACGTCTAGTGTACAAATGGCCATGCACGTCAATGTGTAACATTCCCAAACAATGTTTCAAATCTTTACGCCAATTCCTCAATAAATATGTAAAAAGCAAAGACAAAATCAAAATTAAATTACTGCAAAATTTGGATACCTGTCCAGTGTGCAAGTACACAGGACTGCAAAGACATTCATTGGCCTGCATTACAGGACCTACTTGTAAAACCACTTTCCATGATATCAAAAGGATATCAACCCATCATTCAACTATAAGAAATCTAGTTTATAAACTGTACTATGCTAAATGTCCTGCTTTAGCACTAGCAAAGTTAAATAACATCCTTCTACATGGTACAGCAAAAGACCTACTTGAAGAAATTCACTATATACAGAAAAAATATTTTGGAAGTGAAAGCCATTTACAGAATGAAATAGCTTTAAACCAATTAAGCAACAATTCTACACATGGCAACTTTTTGCTAAACACATACAAAAAAGAAATACTAAAATTTAAAAGTACATCAGCTGAAGTACCAAACCATGTATGTGTATGTTGCCATAGAACTTTTTATAAAAGTAACACAAAAACTGTAGACCTATCATACAAAATAGAAGACAATGAAGATTCTAAATGGTTTGAATTAGCTCTCTACCTTGTAGCAGAAAACAAATATGAAATAACTGAGCCCTTAATATTTTGCAGTTACTGCACTACAACACTTGACAACAACCAAACTCCTTTACGTGCTATCACAAATAATTTCGAATTATACCCAGTACCAAAACCCCTACAACAACTTAATTTATATGAGAGCATCATAATTCAAACAGTACACCCATTTCAAGCAATAAAACGCCTTCAACCAAAAACAGCAAAATTACCTCCTTCTGAATTGGTAAAAGACATTCGTGGAAAAGTAGTTTATTTACCATTAGATCTAAAAGAAAATGTGCATACTCTAGGAGTGCAACGTCCAATGCAGCAATCTTTAATTATCTTAGTAAATGGAGTACCTACAAAAGACAAAAAAATATGTCAACAGCTGGTAGATTTATATAAAGTTAGACAAGCCTTCCAATATCTTAAAGAGAATAATGAATATTACAAAGAAATTCATATTGAAGAAAACTTGAAAGATACAACTGAAATAATTCAAGAAACACAAGAAGCTGGTCAATTTGAGCATCTAGATCCTGCTACAATATCAAATACTTTAGACCATTATACAATTCATCCTTTGCACTGTAATGACACCGTAGAAGATGCACTGGAAACTTACCAAATGCGTCAAACAAAAGGATCGCCAATCACCATATGGGAAAAAAGTATAGAAGCACGTGCTTTTCCTCTACTCTTTCCTACTGGCAAAGGAGGAAGGTATGATGATAGACCTATTCAAATATCAGCTTCAGAATACCACTCATTACGGATGTATTCTGAAGATCCCAGATTTAGACAAAATGTGGAATACATATTCTACCTACTCTTTGAAAGTGAACTAGCAACTTTATGTTACGGAGTTGCACACATATTAAAATCAGGATCACACTTTCAAAATATGACAGCTACACAATTATTAGAAAAAGTGCAACAAAAGGATGAGGTTTTACAATCAAATATTACAAATCTATTAGCAAATATGCGTGGTACTAAAGAGTACTGGTTTCGACGTCATGGAGATGTACGTTGTATGATCAAAAACCTTGGCCCACCCACTTGGTTTGTTACATTAAGTTGTGCAGAATATGCATGGGAAGATTTACATGATTTCCTACGCATATCAAATAAAAACAAAACAAACATAGATATACTAACACCTGGAGAACTTTGTTCTTTGGATCCTGTTAATGTTTCAAGATATTTTCACCATCGCTTTATTGCTATGCTACATTTTATTTGTAATAAAACTGTTCCTCCCCTTGGAGAAGTGCAACACTTCTTTTGGAGAAAAGAATACCAAGCCAGAGGAGCACCACATATCCACATGCTTTTATGGATTAAAGATGCTCCTAAATTTGGTCAAGACAGTGATGCCACTGTTTTACAGTTTATTGAAAAATATGTCACTTGTGAAATTCCATCAGAAGCCACAAATAGTGATCTTCATGTAAAAATGTTACAATTTCAAAGACACAAATGTGGAAAATATTGTCGTCGCAAATACAAAAACAAAGGGAAATACTACACCAAATGCCGATTTGGTTTCCCTAGACGAGTTACAAATGCAGGTCAAGTGAACAACCTCATGTCTTCAGTTAGACATAGTGTTAAAGGTAAGTCACCTAAAAATACATATTACATAAAAAGAAAAGAAGAAGAAAAATATATCAATGATTATAATGCAATCATTGCCCACTTATGGAAAGAAAACATAGATGTGCAGTACATTGCAGACAATTCTACTGCAGTTGCACGATATGTCACAGCATACTTAACTAAAGCAGAAAAGACAGAGCTCCAAGACCTCTGGAATGACCTGTCATCAGATAAAACAGTATCTCAGAAATGATACAGCTTGGGCATAAAAATGCTCACCCATAGAGAATGTGGATCATATGAAGCAGCTGATCGTTTAACTGATACTGCATTGTATGGTAAATCTGAAAATATAGTATGGCTAAGTCTTGCTCCAGCTAAATCTAGAAAAAGAGTTCTAAAATCATATGAAGATATAGAAACAATAGCCAAACATGATCCCAACAGCCAAGACATTTTAAAAAACAATTTATTGGACACATACTACCCAAACAGAAGTAATACTTTGGAAAACATGTGTCTATACCACATAGCCCAAAACTACACATAAAAAAATTAATATGAAACCTGATTAAAAAAAAGGTAAATATAGAGTGACAAACTGTGAAGGCAGCTTAGTTAAACTCACTAAACCAAATTTAATTAATCATATCAAATTGTCATTAAAGACTCCTCAACATAAAGAAGTATATTACATGTCCCTGCTACAACTCTTCAAACCATGGAGAAAAGAAAAACAATTACTAGATAACTATGACTCATATGAGGATGCTTTTAAAGCAGATGAAAGCACTATAACTGATGTAAACTTTACACAGTACAAAACAATGTTGCACAATGAACAGCAACACGAAGAAGAACTCCAAGCCCAACTAGATAAGGACACTCCTGACAGTAGTCAACCTTCTGTAACAGGAAGCCAAGAACCACTGGGAGAACACTAATAATAAATGAGGCAGAATTAGCTGTGATAGAAGTAGAAAACACCATGTGGCAGTATGAAGATAAGGAAGACTTAACTACACTACAATCAAAATTAAACAATGAGCAAAGTAGCATTTTTCAAGAAGTAACAGAACAAATTGCACATGGTGTAAAACATGAAAATAAAGAATGTTTCTGCCATAATTATAAACCTATACTACTGTACGTCAGTGGTGAAGCTGGTTCTGGCAAAACATTCCTAATCAAAATCATTAGTAAGTTCCTTCAACAATTGACAAACAACAAACTGTCAGCTGTTGTCACTGCCCCCACAGGATTAGCTGCCTACGACATAGGTGGTGTTACATTACACCGATTACTACTATTACCAGTAGAACACCAGAACAAATTATACTATTACAAACTTTCTGCAGAAGCTGCAATGGAATTACGCAGAGTATTAAAACAAATGAAAATGCTACTAATAGATGAAGTGAGCATGGTCTCCAACCTGATGTTAGCTCTGATTCACCTCATATTACAAGAAGTACTCAAAACAGAGTATGAAGAGCTCTTTTGAGGAAAACACATTATTGTTTTTGGAGATCTACTTCAATTAACACCAGTAAAAGGTGAGCCTATTTTTAAAACATTAGGACACAAACTCTGCCGTAAAACTGTTGGCAGCATTGGAAATGTCAATCTTTGGCAACATTTCCAATACAGAGTATTAACAGAAAACATGCGGCAATCTGCAGATCTCACTTATGCCAACATTTTAAAAAGTATCAGAGTTGGTATACTTTCTAAAGAAGCAGAAGGAATATTGAAAACCCGGCACATTAATGCACTTTATGGCGATAATGCATGTGCTACAGATGTTATGGAACAATTAGCCCGCAAAAATCTCAATTGCATGGCCTTAATGCCAACTCTTGCAAGCTGTTTCAAATTCAATGAAATCATGCTAAGTAAAGAAATGCAACCAATCATGGAAATTAGCGCCACAGACAAACTAGATGTACATGGTATGAAACTACCCATGTGTGACCAAGCCACAACAAGACTAAATAGTTTAGAAAAATCAATCTCAAACACAGCAGGCTTAGAAAAGATATTAAAATTATCCTTAAATTGCAGAGTAATGCTTAAACGTAACCTTGACGTGGACCAAGGACTAGTTAATGGAGCACTTGGTACAGTTGTTGGCTTTCAAACATACCCACGCAACAACAACATTCAGTTTGTCAATATACTCTTTGACAAACTTTCAGAAGTAAAAAGGATAGGACTCTCAACAGCTAGATTCCTTCTCTTCAAAGATATGTATGTACGCAGAGAACAATTTTCTCTAACTCTTGCATACGCAGTCACGATTCATAAATCACAAGGTCTTACCCTAGACAAAGCAATGATCGATATTGGTAACACAGTCTTTAAAGAAGGCATGAGCTATGTAGCACTATCACGCTTACGTACACTTGACGGTCTATTTCTAATCAACTTTGATGCAAGTAAAATAAACGCTGATATTCCTTGCATTTTAGAATACAAAAGACTTTGCTCACTGTACACTCCCCACCTAAACACATATTCTGTTCCACAAAAAGTAAAACGTTATAAAAGAAAAATAAATCAAACAGAAATGCAACAGGATGTCACTGCAAATCCTCCAAAGAGAGTAAAAGAAACTAATACTTCATCAAGTACCAAAAGCAAAAAAGAATCAATTAGGGAAAGTAAACCAAGTACTTCTTTAAAGAAGGAAGACAAACTCCAAAAAAAGCAGTTAGATACAGAACTACCTGGACCATTTAAATTCTCAAATATAGTTGGTGTAAGTTGCTACGCAAATGTAGCAATGAATATTCTATTTCAATTACCACCAATTGTTGACAACATTTACTTACACAGTACAGACCCATTGTGTTTGCAAATGTTAGTACTTCACAGAAATGCAGCAAACAATCCTGACAACACGTATAGTGTTTTTGAAATAAGACAACAATTGGATTACTGTGCTGGAATGGTGAAATTCACTATATATTCACAGGAAGATCCACAAGAATTTCTAATGTATTTACTACAAGTACTGGAAAACAAAAACATACCTATAAATGAAATCTTTCAGATTTCATACATGTGGAAACATACATGCACTCTCTGCAACAATGTGACACAAGAAGAAATCCCCAATGAACGCTTATATATCGGTATGGTTATTACATGGCCACGGTAGTGGCCATGTAGTTATGGATAAGTT
Organism: Ambystoma mexicanum; assembly: GCF_040938575.1. Taxonomy (NCBI): domain Eukaryota; kingdom Metazoa; phylum Chordata; class Amphibia; order Caudata; family Ambystomatidae; genus Ambystoma; species Ambystoma mexicanum. The sequence continues at coordinate 1,141,012,157 of NC_090931.1, read as the reverse complement.
GCTGTTTCCATAGGAAGAACACTTTTTGGGCGGCTTACAACTTCGCTCCCCCTCGACGAATCCTCACCAAACTTTGCAAAAAAAGTATATGGCCCACTCTGAATTATTTTGCAAAGTTTGGTGAGGATTCGTGGAGGTAGGGAAAAGTTATAGGGGGGGGGGTCCAAAATTTCTTTCTTTCCCATAGACTGAATGGGATTTTTTTTTTGCTCTCTCCTACAGCCCAAACCGCTGGACGGATTTTCACCAGATTTGGAACAGGAGCAGCGGCTTGGTCCCGAAAGCGTGCTTTTGCAAATTTGGTGAAAATCCGTCCAGTAGTTTTTTTTTTAAATGACCAAAAAGTAGGTCCAAAAAAATTAGCGATATCTGTGTTCGCTTCGCGGACACACTTCCCTGTTCGCTCCGCGGACAGGACAGGGATTGGGCAAGCGGGTTGCGTGATGTCCGCGGACATCTGACATGCTCTCTCATTGGATGTGGTGAAAGCGTGCAGTGCGTCGTGGCTTCAGAGACGCCCGCCATCTTTCTTTCTCGCATGAGAGGCTTTAGGCTTTGTCAGGTCAGCAGGAGCTGGATCTGCCGCCTGCACAGTAAGTCCCCCACCCCTGCTCATGCCTGTGTCTGCCTCCTGTTCCTCCCACCCCCCCCTCATGCCCTGTGTCTGCCCTATTCTGCCCCACCCCCCGCTCATGCTCCGTGTCTCCCCTGTTCCTCCAGCCCCCGCTCACGCCATCGGCACACAGTGGTCAGCGGAGGGCCGAGGAGCGGGATCTGCCGCCTGCACACAAACTCATGTCCGTGTTTTTGTCTGTCTCCCCTTCCCCCCACCACCCGCTCATGCCCCGTGTGTCTCTCCCCTTCCTCCACCCCCCGCTCATGCCCCGTGTGTCTCTCCCCTTCCCCCCACCCCCCGTTCACACCTCCTGTGTCTCTCCCCTTTCCCCCACCCCCCCATGCCCCATGTGTCTCTCCCCTTCCCCCCACACCCCGCTCATGCCCCGTGTATCTCTTCCCTTCCCCCACCCCTGCTCATGCCCTGCGTCTCTCTCCCCTTCCCCCCCACCCCCTGCCCCGTGTGTCTCTCCCCTCCCCCCACCCCCCGCTCACACCCCGTGTGTCTCTCCCCTCCCCCCACCCCCCGCTCATGCCCCGTGTGTCTCTCCCCTCCCCCCACCCCCCGCTCATGCCCCGTGTGTCTCTCACCTCCCCCCACCCCCGCTCATGCCCCGTGTGTCTCTCCCCCTCCCCCCATCCCCCCGCTCATGCCCCGTGTGTCTCTCCCCTTACCCCACCCCGCTCATGCCCTGTGTCTCCTCTGTTCCCCCCCACCCCCGTTCATGCCCTGTATCTCCCTCCTTTCCCCCCACCCCCCGCTCATGTCCCGTGTCTCCCTCCTTTCCCACCCCCCGCTCATGCCCCGTGTGTGCCCTGTTCCCCCCCACCCCTCGCTCATGTCCCATGTGTGCCCTGTTCCCCCCCACCCCTCGCTCATGTCCCATGTGTGCCCTGTTTCCCCCACCCCCCGCTCATGCCCCGTGTCTCCCTTGTGTTCCCCCACCCCCTGCTCATGCCCCGTGCCTCCCTCCTTTCCCCCCACCCCCGCTCATGCCCCGTGTCTCCCATCTTTCCCCCCACCCCCCGCTCATGCCCTGTGTCTCCATTCTTCCCCCCACCCCCCGCTCATGCCCTGTGTCTTCCTTCTTTCCCCCCACCCCCTGCTCATGCCCTGTGTCTTCCTTCTCCCCTCGCTCATGCCCCGTGTCTCCCTTCTTTCCCCCCACCCCCCACTCATGCCCCGTGTCTCCCTTCTTCCCCCCACCCCCGCTCATGCCCTGTGTCTTCCTTCTTCCCCACCACCCCCTGTTCATGCCCCGTGTCTCCCTTCTTCCCACCCACCCCCGCTCATGCCCCGTGTCTGTCCTGTTGGAACAGGGCAGACACGGGGCATGAGCGGGGGGGTGGGGGCCCCACCCCCTGCTCAAACCCTACCCCCCACTCAGGCCCCACCCCCCGCTCATGCCCCGTGTCTCCCTTCTTCCCCCCACCCCCGTTCATGCCCCGTGTCTCCCTTCTTCCCCCCACCCCCCGCTCATGCCCCGTGTCTCCCTCCCCCCCCCACCCCCCGCTCATGCCCCGTGTCTCCCTTCTACCCCCCACCCCTTGCTCATGCCCCATGTCACCCTTCTTTCCCTCCACCCCCCGCTCATGCCCCATGTCTCCCTTCTTTCCACCCCCACCCCCCGCTCATGCCCCGTGTTTCCCTCCTGTACCCCCCACCCCCTCTCATGCCCCGTGTCTTCCTTTTTTCCCCCCGCTCATGCCCAGTGTCTCCCTTCTTCCCCCCTGATCCCCTGCTCATGCCCGTGTCTTCCTTCTTCCCCCCCACCCCCCGCTCATGCGCTGTGTCTCCCTTCTTCCCCCCCACCCCCCGCTCATGCCCCGTGTCTCCCTTCTTACCCCCCCACCCCCCGCTCATGACCCGTGTCTCCCTTCTTCCCCCCCACCCCCCACTCATGCCCCGTGTCTCCCTTCTTCCCACCCCACTCCCTGCTCATGCCCCGTGTCTCCCTTCTTCCCACCTCACTCCCCGCTCAATCCCCGTGTCTCCCTTCTTCCCCCCCACCCCCCGCTCATGCCCCATGTCTCCCTTCTTTCCCGCTCATGCCCCGTGTCTCCCTTCTTTCCACCCCCTGCTCATGCCCCGTGTCTCCCTTCTTTCCCCCACCCCCTGCTCATGCCTCGTGTCTCCCTTCTTTCCACCCCCTGCTCATGCCCCGTGTCTCCCTTCTTTCCCCCCAAACCCCGCTCATGCCCCGTGTCTCCCTTCTTTCCCCCCCACCCCCTTCTCATGCCCCGTGTCTGCACTGTTGGAACAGGGCAGATACGGGGCATGAGCGGGGGTGGGGGCCCCACCTTGCCCTACCCCCGCTAATGCCCCGTGTCTCTCCTGTTCAGCCCCACCCCCGCTCATGCTCCGTGTCTGTCTCCCTCCTTTTCCCCCGCTCATGGCCCGTGGCTCCCCTATTCACCCCCACCCCCCACTCATGCCCCGTGTCTCCCTTCTTCCCCCCACCCCCGCTCATGCGCCGTGTCTCCCTTCTTCCCCCCCACCCCCGCTCATGCCCCGTGTCTCCCTTCTTCCTTCCCCCACCCCCCGCTCATGCCCCGTGTCTCCCTTCTTACCCCCCCAACCCCCGCTCATGACCCGTGTCTCCCTTCTTCCCCCCCACCCCCCGCTCATGCCCCGTGTCTCCCTTCTTCCCACCCCAGTCCCTGCTAATGCCCCGTGTCTCCCTTCTTCCCACCTCACCCCCGCTCATGCCCCGTGTCTCCCTTCTTCCCCCCGCTCATGCCCTGTGTCTCCCTTCTTCCCCCCCACCCCCCGCTCATGCCCCGTGTCTCCCTTCTTTCCCCCCCACTCCCCGCTCTTGCGCCGTGTCTTCCTTTTCCCCCCACTCCCCGCTCAATCCCCGTGTCTCCCTTCTTCCCCCCCAACCCCCGCTCATGCCCCGTGTCTCCCTTCTTTTCCGCTCATGCCCCGTGTCTCCCTTCTTTCCACCCCCTTCTCATGCCCCGTGTCTCCCTTCTTCCCCCCACCCCCTGCTCATGCCCCGTGTCTCCCTTCTTTCCACCCCCTGCTCATGCCCTGTGTCTCCCTTCTTTCCCCCCACCCCCGCTCATGCCTCGTGTCTCCCTTCTCCCCCCCACCCCCTGCTCATGCCCCATGTCTGCACTGTTGGAACAGGGCAGATACGGGGCATGAGCGGGGGTGGGGGCCCCACCTTGCCCTACCCCCGCTCATGCCCCGTGTCTCTCCTGTTCAGCCCCACCCCCGCTCATGCTCCGTGTCTGTCTCCCTCCTTTTCCCCCCGCTCATGGCCCGTGTCTCCCCTGTTCACCCCCACCCCCCGCTCATGCCCCGTGTATCCCTTCTTCCCCCCCACCCCCCGCTCATGCCCCATGTCTCCCTTCTTTCCCGCTCATGCCCCGTGTCTCCCTTCATTCCACCCCCCACCCCCTGCTCATGCCCCATGTCTCCCTTCTTCCCCCCACCCCCTGCTCATGCCCCGTGTCTCCCTTCTTTCCACCCCGCGCTCATGCCCCGTGTCTCCCTTCTGACCCCCCACCCCCCGCTCATGCCCCATGTCTCCCTTCTTCCCCCAACCCCCTGCTGATGCCCCGTGTCTCCCTTGTTCCCCCCCACCCCCCGCTCATGACCCGTGTCTCCCTTCTTTCCCCTCCCCACCCCCCGTTCATGCCCCGTGTCTCCCTTCTTTCCTCCCTACCCCCGCTCATGCCCCGTGTCTTCCGTCTTCCTTTTCCCCACCCCCGCTCATGTGCCGTGTCTCCCTTCTTCCCCCCCACCCCCGCTCATGCCCCGTGTCTCCCTTCTTCCTTCCCCCACCCCCCGCTCATGCCCCGTGTCTCCCTTCTTTCCCCCCCACTCCCCGCTCTTGCGCCGTGTCTTCCTTTTTCCCCCCACTCCCCGCTCAATCCCCGTGTCTCCCTTCTTCCCCCCCACCCCCCGCTCATGCCCCGTGTCTCCCTTCTTCCTTCCCCCACCCCCCGCTCATGCCCCGTGTCTCCCTTCTTACCCCCCCACCCCCCGCTCATGACCCGTGTCTCCCTTCTTCCCCCCCACCCCCCGCTCATGCCCCGTGTCTCCCTTCTTCCCACCCCAGTCCCTGCTAATGCCCCGTGTCTCCCTTCTTCCCACCTCACCCCCGCTCATGCCCCGTGTCTCCCTTCTTCCCCCCGCTCATGCCCCGTGTCTCCCTTCTTCCCCCCACCCCCCGCTCATGCCCCGTGTCTCCCTTCTTTCCCCCCCACTCCCCGCTCTTGCGCCGTGTCTTCCTTTTTCCCCCCACTCCCCGCTCAATCCCTGTGTCTCCCTTCTTCCCCCTCACCCCCCGCTCATGCCCCGTGTCTCCCTTCTTTTCCGCTCATGCCCCGTGTCTCCCTTCTTTCCACCCCCTTCTCATGCCCTGTGTCTCCCTTCTTCCCCCCACCCCCTGCTCATGCCCCGTGTCTCCCTTCTTTCCACCCCCTGCTCATGCCCTGTGTCTCCCTTCTTTCCCCCCACCCCCGCTCATGCCTCGTGTCTCCCTTCTCCCCCCCACCCCCTGCTCATGCCCCGTGTCTGCACTGTTGAACTCTCGCGTTGTCCTGAAATGTTCGAACGTAAACAAAATGGTGGTGTGTTCTAAGAACACACGTGTTGTCCTGAAGTGTTCTAAGAACTCTCACGGTGTCCTGAAATGTTCGTAGGGGGTATCCTGAAGACGCTATAACAACACTCAGGGTGTCCTGAAATGTTAACAAATAAACAAAATGGGGGTGTTCTGGGGACGCTGTCCATATTGTTCGATGGCAAGTTGAAAGTGTTCTAAGAACACTCGGGGTGTCCAGAAATGTTCGCAAATAAACAAAATGGGGGTGTTCTGAGGACGCTGCCTGCATTGTTCGTTGTTAAGTTCAAAGTGTTCTAGGAACTCTCGCGTTGTCCTGAAATGTTCGAACATAAACAAAATGGTGGTGTGTTCTAAGAACACACGTGTTGTCCTGAAGTGTTCTAAGAACTCTCACAGTGTCCTGAAATGTTCGTAGGGGGTGTCCTGAAGACGCAATAAGAACACTAAGGGTGTCCTGAAATGTTCACAAATAAACAAAATGGGGGTGTTCTGAGGATGCTGTCCGTACTGTTCATTGTCAAGTTGAATGTGTTCTAAGAACACTCGTGGTGTCCGGAAATGTTTGTAAATAAAAAAATGGGGGTGTTCTGATGACGCTGTCCGTATTGTTCGTTGTCAAGTTGAAAGTGTTCTAAGAACTCTCGCGTTGTCCTGAAATGTTCGTAGGGGGTGTCCTAAAGACGCTGTCCGTATTGTTCTATGGCAAGTTGAAAGTTTTCTAAGAACTGTCTCGGTGTCCTGAAATGTTCGCAGGGGGTGTCCTGAAGACGCTGTCCGTATTGTTCCATGGCAAGTTGAAAGTGTTCTAAGAACACTCGGGGTGTCCTGAAATGTTCGCAAATAAACAAAATGGGGGTGTTCTTAGGACGCTGTCCGTATTGTTCGTTGTCAATTTGAAAGTGTTCTAAGAACTCTCGCGTTGTCCTGAAATGTTTGTACATAAACAAAATGGAGGTGTGTTCTATGAACACACGCGTTGTCCTAAAGTGTTCTAAGAACTCTTGCGGTGTCCTGAAATGTTCGTAGGGGGTGTCCTGAAGACGCTCCAAGAACAGTCGCGGTGTCCTGAAATGTTCGCAAAAAATAAACAAAATGGGGGTGTTCTGAGGACGCTGCCTGTAATGTTCGTTGTCAAGTTGAAAGTGTTCTAAGAACTCTCGCGTTGTCCTGAAATGTTTGCACATAAACAAAATGGGGGTGTGTTCTAAGAACACACGCGTTGTCCTGAAGTGTTCTACGAACTGTTGCGGTGTCCTGAAATGTTTGTAGGGGGTGTCCTGAGGACGCTGTCCGTATTGTTCAATGGCAAGTTGAAAGTGTTCTAAGAACTGTCTCAGTGTCCTGAAATGTTCGTAAATAAACAAAATGGGAGGATGTTCTAAGAACTCACGCGTTGTCCTGAAACGTTCGTAGGGGTTGTCCTGAAGACGAGTCCGGATTGTTCGATGGCAAGTTGCAAATTGTTCTAAGGACTGTTTGGGTGTCCTGAAATGTTCGCAAATAAACAAAATGGGGGTGTGTTCTAAGAACACACGCGTTGTCCTGAAATGTTCGTAGGGGGTGTCCTGAGGACGCTGTCCGTATTGTTCGTTGTCGAGGTGAAAGTATTCTAAGAACTCTCGTGGTGTCCTGAAATGTTCGCAGGGGGTGTTCTGAGGATGCTGTCCGTATTGTTCGTTGTCAAGTTGAAATTGTTCTAAGAACTCTCGCGTTGTCCTGAAATGTTCGCACATAAAGAAAATGGGGGTGTGTTCTAAGAACACACACGTTGTCCTGAAATGTTCGTAGGGGGTGTCCTGAGGACGCTGTCCGTATTGTTCGTTGTCGAGTTGAAAGTGTTCTAAGAACTTTCGTGTTGTCCTGAAATGTTCGTAGGGGTTGTTCTGAAGACGCTGTCCAAATTGTTCGCTGGCATATTGAAAGTGTTCTAAGAACACTGGTAATGTCCGCAGACATGAAAAGTTTCCACAGGCCATAGTTGAAATGTTTTACTCTATGGGTGTGATATGCTGCGGTGGTTGTGGCCAGGGCATAGAGTGTTGGGTGCATGGCCATTTGGCCATGCACCCAACTCTCTATGCCCTGGCCACAACCACCGCAGCATATCACATTTATAGTTGCTTATGACTTTGGGTCAAAAACAAATTTATAAGGAACAAAGTTATATGATACTATGGGTGTGATTTGCTGTGATGGTTGTGGCTAGGGCATAGAGTGTATAATATACTTACTGTTTGGTTTAGTAACTGGAGTACATGTATTTCTTGTTAATTTCTGTGATAAAAGAAAATAGCATGTTATTATTAGTATTTTGTAATGACTTTTTACATTGTATAATCAACATTTTTTTTTGGACCCTCATATTTAGTAGATTACAAACCAGAGTACTGTGCAATTTGCTCAGTTTCTGTGTTCGTTGCAAAAATCATTGGGTCTGTGGGAGAAAAAAGAATCCATGTTGGATTAAAAAAAAAACCTTTTTCTGTTATGCTACAGCTTATTTGTTTGTTTGTTTTCAGTGTTCATTTGTTGTTTTTGGCTAATGCTTTATACATTGGGTTGTTGCATTTTTTTTGGAGCAGTAACATATTATTTATTTGTTTGGATATTATGAAATTTTGGAGCAGTTAGATACCAGTAGGCGTATTCTAACTGTCTATTTTCTGATATACTTTACTGGTATTGATTCATCTGTTTGGATATTGTTAAATTTTGGGACAGTTAGATACCAATTGGCGTATTCTAACTGTCTATTATTTGATATATTTTAGTGGTATTGATTTATCTGTTTGGATATTGTTAAATTTTGGGACAGTTAGATACCAATTGGCGTATTGTAATTGTCTTTTTTTTGCTCTAATTTAGTGGTATTCATTTATGTGATTAATTGTTGTAGAATCTTTGGGCAGTTAGATAGCTTTTGGAATATTTTAACAGTTTATATTTTTTACTACAAGTTTACTTGAGGTTTAAGTACAGTTAAGTTATCAAATTTTGGTTTTAAGAACATTAAATAAGCGTTTGTAAGATTTGCTGGTAATCTCTGCTTTAGAGTAATGGTACTATCATTACATTGAAACCATCCACATTTCTTTTTTATATATGCAGTGTAGTGCCCTGAATTGGTTGTGGCTCCTGCGTGGTAGATTATACCTATTGTTGTGAAGGTTTTCTTACCAAGTGATATTTGACCATATGTGAATCCAGTCAGCTTGCAGTTGTTTTTGGTACCATCTGCATTGTAACGTAGAAGCATTAGTATTACGTATTTACGATGTGTTTGTGTTACTAACGTGGAGCGATTATCTGAATTGCAGGTAGAACATAATCTACCATGGTTTGCATTTTGTACAAGTTGCTGAAATGGAATGGATTCACAATTAGGTATTGATATAAATACAAAGCGTTCATTGGGGATTTCTTCTTGTGTCACATTGTTGCAGAGAGTGCATGTATGTTTCCACATGTATGAAATCTGGAAGATTTCATTTATAGGTATGTTTTTGTTTTCCAGTACTTGTAGTAAGTACATTAGAAATTCTTGTGGATCTTCCAGTGAGTTTATAGTGAATTTCACCATTCCAGCACAGTAGTCCAATTGTTGTCTTATTCCATAAACACTATACGTGTTGTCAGGATTGTTTGTTGCGTTTCTATGAAGTACTAACATTTGCAAACACAATGGGTCTGTACTGTGTAAGTAAATGTTCTCAACAATTGGTGGAAATTGAAATAGAATATTCATTGCTACATTTGCGTAGCAACTTACACCAACTATATTTGAGAGTTTAAATGGACCAGGTAGTTCTGTTTCTGACTGTTTTTTTTGGAGTTTGTCTACCTTCTTTGAAGAAGTACCTGGTTTATTTTCCCTAATTGATTCTTTTTTGCTTGTGGTACTTGATGAAGTATTACTTTCTTTTACTGTCTTTCTAGGATTTGCAGTGACATCCTGTTGCTTTTCTGTTTGATTTATTTTTCTTTTATAATGTTTTACTTTTTGTGGAACAGAATATGTGTTTAGATGGGGAGTGTATAGTGAGCAAAGTCTATTGTATTCTAAAATGCAAGGAATATCAGCGTTTATTTTACTTGCATCAAAGTTGATTAGAAATAGACTGTCAAGTGTACGTAAGCGTGATAGTGCTACGTAGCTCAAGCCTTCTTTAAAGACTGTGTTACCAATATCTATCATTGCTTTGTCTAGGGTAAGACCTTGTGATTTATGAATCGTGACTGCGTATGCAAGAGTTAGAGAAAATTGTTCTCTGCGTACATACATGTCTTTGAAGAGAAGGAATCGAGCTGTTGAGCGTCCTATCTTTTTAACTTTTGAAAGTTTGTCAAAGAGCATATTGACAAACTGAATTTTGTTGTCACATGGGTATGTTTGAAAGCCAACAACTGTACCCAGTGTTCCATTAGCTAGTCCTTAGTCCATGTCAAGAGTACGTGTAAGCATTACTCTGCAATTTAAGGATAATTTGAATATCTTTTTTAAGCCTGCTGTGTTTGAGATTGATTTTTCTAAACTATTTAGTCTTGTTGTGTCTTGGTCACACATAGGTAGTGTCATACCATGTACATCTAGTTTGTCTGTGGCGCTAATTTCCATTATTGGTTGCATTTCTTTACTTAACATTATTTCATTGAATTTGAAACAGCTTGCAAGAGTTGGCATTAAGGCCATACAATTGACATTTTTGTGGGCTAATTGTTCCATAACATCTGTAGCACATGCATTATCGCCATAAAGTGCATTAATTTGCCGGGTTTTCAATATTGTTTCTGCTTCTTTAGAGAGTATACCAACTCTGATACTTTTTAAGATGTTGGCATAAGTGAGATCTGCAGATTGCCGCATGTTTTCTGTGAATTCTCTGTATTGGAAATGTTGCCAAAGGTTGACATTTCCAATGCTGCCAACAGTTTTACGGCAGAGTTTGTGTCCTAATGTTTTAACAATAGGCTCACCTTTTACTGGTGTCAATTGAAGAAGATCTCCGAAAACAATAATGTGCTTTCCAGCAAAGAGCTCTTCATAGTTTGTTTTCAGTACTTCTTGTAATCTCAGGGGAATCAAAGCCAACATTAGGTTGGAGACCATGCTCACTTCATCTATTAGTAGCATTTTCATTTGTTTTAAGACTCTGCGTAGTTCCATTGCAGCTTCTGCAGAATGTTTGTAATAGTCTAATTTGTTCTGGTGTTCTACTGGCAATAGTAGTAATCGGTGTAAAGTGACACCACCTATGTTGTAGGCAACTAAACCTGTGGGCAGTGACAACAGCTGACAGTTTGTTGTTTGTCAATTGTTGAAAGAATTTACTGATGATTTTGATTAGGAATGTTTTGCCAGAACCAGCTTCACCACTCAGGTACAGTAGTATAGGTTTGTAATTATGGCAGGAACATTCTTTATTTTCATGTTGTACACCATCTGCAATTTGTTTTGTTACTTCTTCAAAAATGCTACTTTGTTGTTTAGTTTTGATTGTAGTATAGTTAAGTCTTCTTTATCTTCATACTGACACATGGTGTTTTCTACTTCTATCATAGCTAATTCTGCCTCTTCATTATTAGTGGTTCTCCCAGTGGTTATTGGCTTCCTGTTACAGAAGGTTGACTACTGTCAGGAGTGTCTTTATCTAGTTGGGCCTGGAGTTCTTCTTCGTGTTGCTGTTCATTGTGCAACTTGTTTTGTATTGTGTAAAGTTTACATCAGTTATAGTGCTTTCATTTGCTTTGAAAGCATCTTCATATGAGTCATAGTTTTCTAGTATTTCTTCTTCTTTACTCCATGATTTAAAAAGTTGTAGCAGGGACATGTAATATATTTCTTTATGTTGAGGAGTCTTCAATGACAATTTGATATGATTAATTAAATTTGGTTTAGTGAGTTTAACTAAACTGCCTTCACAGTTTGTCACTCTGTATTTACCTTTGTTTTCATCAGGTTTTATATTATTTTTGTATGTGTAGTTTTGGGTTATGTGGTATAGACACATGGTTTCCAAAGTATTACTTCTTTTTGGGTAGCATGTATCCAATAAATTGTTTTTTAAAATGTCTTGGCTGTTGGGATCATGTTTGGCTATTGCTTCTATATCTTTGTATGTTTTTAGAACTCTTTTTCTAGATTTAGCTGGACCAAGACTTAGCCATACTATATTTTCAGATTTACCATACAATGCAGTACCAGTTAAACAATCAGCTACTTCATATGATCCACATTCTCTATGGGAGAGCATTTTTATGCCCAAACTGTGTAATTTCTGCGACACTGTTTTATCTGATGACAGGTCATTCCAGAGGTCTTGGAGCTCTGTCTTTTCTGCTTTGGTTAAGTATGCTGTGACATATCGTGCAACTGCAGTAGAATTGTCTGCAATGTACTGCACATCTATGTTTGCATTCCATAAGTGGGCAATGATTGCATTGTAATCATTGATATATTTTTCTTCTTCTTTTCTTTTTATGTAATATGTATTTTTAGGTGACTTACCTTTAACACTATGTCTAACTGAAGACATGAGGTTGTTCACTTGACCTGTATTTGTAACTGGTCTAGGGAAACTAAATCGGCATTTGGTGTAGTATTTCCCTTTGTTTTTGTATTTGCGACGACAATATTTGCCACATTTATGTCTTTGAAATTGTAAAATTTGTGCATGAAGATCACTATTTGTGGATTCTGATGGAATTTCAAAAGTGAGATATTTTTCAATAAACTGTAAAACAGTGGCATCACTGTCTTGACCAAATTTAGGAGCATCTTTAATCCATAAAAGCATGTGGATATGTGGTGCTCCTCTGGCTTGGTATTCTTTTTTCCAATAGAAGTGTTGCACTTCTCCAAGGAGAGGAACAGTTTTATTACAAATAAAATGTAGCATAGCAATGAAGCGATGGTGAAAATATCTTGAAACATTAACAGGATCCAAAGAACAAAGTTCTCCTGGTGTTAGTATATCTATGTTTGTTTTGTTTTTATTTGATATGCTTAGGAAATCATGTAAATCTTCCCATGCATATTCTGCACTACTTAATGTAACAAACCAAGTGGGTGGGCCAAGGTTTCTGATCATACAACGTACATCTCGTGACGTCTAAACCAGTACTCTTTAGTACCCCGCATATTTGCTAATAGATTTGTAATATTTGATTGTAAAACGTCATCCTTTTGTTGCACTTTTTGTAATAATTGTGTAGCTGTCATATTTTGAAAGTGAGATCCTGATTTTAATATGTGTGCAACTCCGTAACATAAAGTTGCTAGTTCACTTTCAAAGAGTAGGTGGAATATGTATTCCACATTTTGTCTAAATCTGGGATCTTCAGAATACATCCGTAATGAGCGGTATTCTGAAGCTGATATTTGAATAGGTCTATCATCATACCTTCCTCCTTTGCCAGTAGGAAAGAGTAAAGGAAAAGCACGTGTTTCTATACTTTTTTCTCATATCCTGATTGGTGATCCTTTTGTTTGACGCATTTGGTATGTTTCCAGTGCATCTTCTATGGTGTCATTAGAGTGCAAAGGATTAATTGTATAATGGTCTAAAGTATTTGATATTGTAGCAGGATCTAGTAGCTCAAATTGACCAGCTTCTTGTGTTTCTTGAATTATTTCAGTTGTATCTTTCAAGTTTTCTTCAATATTAATTTCTTTGTAATATTCATTATTCTTTTTAAGATATTGTAAGGCTTGTCTAACTTTATGTAAATCTACCAGCTGTTGCCATATTTTTGTGTCTTTTGTAGGTACTCCATTTACTAAGATAATTAAAGATTGCTGCATTGCACGTTGCACTCCTATAGTATGCACATTTTCTTTTAGATCTAATGGTAAATAAACTACTTTTCCACAAATTCCTTTTACCAATTCAGAGGGAGGTACATTTGCTGTTTTTGGTTGAAGGCGTATTATTGCTTGAAATGGGTGTACTGTTTGAATTATGATGCTCTCATATAAATTAAGTTGTTGTAGGGGTTTTGGTAGTGGGTATAATTCCAAATTATTTGTGATAGCACGTGAAGGAGTTTGGTTGTTGTCAAGTTTTGGTGTGCAGTAACTGCAAAGTATTAAGGGGTCACTTATTTCGTATTTGTTTTCTGCTACAAGGTAGAGAGCTAATTCAAACCATTTAGAATCTTCATTGTCTTCTATTTTATAGGATAAGTCTACAGTTTTCGTTTTTACGTTTATAAAAAGTTCTGCAGCAACATACACATACATGGTTTGGTACTTCAGCTGATGTACTTTTAAATTTTAGTATTTCTTTTTTGTATGTGTTTAGCAAAAGGTTGCCATGTGTAGAATTGTTGCTAATTTGGTTTAAAGCTATTTAATTCTGTAAATGGCTTTCACTTCCAAAATATTTTTTCTGGATATAGTCAACTTCTTGAAGTAGGTCTCTTGCTGTACCATGTAGAAGAATGTTATTTAAATTTCCTAGTGCTAAAGCAGGACTTTTAGCATAGTACAGTTAATAGACTAGATTTCTTATAGTTGAATGGTGTGTTGATATTCTTTTGATATCATGGAAGGTGGTTTTACAAGTAGGTCCTGTAATGCAGGCCAATGAATGTCCTTGTAGTCCTGTGAATTTGCGCACTGGACAGGTATCCATATTTCGCAGTAGTTTAATTTTGATTTTGTCTTTGCTTTTTACATATTGATTGAGGAATTGGCATAAAGACTTGAAAAATTGTTTAGGAATGTTACATATTGACGTGCATGGCCATTTATACACTAGACGTTCTCATTCAGTTGAATGGAGGGGTAATTCTAAGTTTTCAGGGCATATTTTTGTAAGGAGTACTTCTTGTTCCATTATGGTATTATTTACTTTTTCATAACCTCGACCACTGCTATGTATGGCAATTGTATTTGTTTGTTTTTGTTTGTACACTTCTTCATTAAAGTATGGTTCTGTGACTCCATTCACCTCTGCAGATACTTAAGAATTTCTTTCTGTTGACATTTCGTTTATTGAGAAGTCTTTTTTGTAATTTAGTTATTAGTTTTGTTAGTGGTTTCATTTTGTTTAACACTAAAATAAATTACTTTCTTTTGAGAAGAATTGCACTATCTATCAATGTTTCTAAAATTAATTTCCTACGATAGGTTTTAAGCATTGACCTGATTTCTCTCCTGTTTTTATAAGATTTTGAAGGACTTTGTGACGGAACATTTTGGCTAAAATACTTTTCTTGGTATGCTTACTCTGCACTATATTAAAATTTAAAGAAGTAGTTTTATCTGTAGTGATAACTGATTTTCTGTTAATTGTTTTTCGGTTTGTTTTACATTTTGATAGAGAAGGCAACGTTTTTGTACTTGAAACTTCTTGTGTTTCACTAAATGACTGTATTAGCTGTTTTGTTTCAACTTTTTTTTACAAATTCTGCTAGAGATGGATGCTTATGTTGGACACTTTTATTTTCATTTGCTCTACTTCTGCGTTGCTTTCGTACGGACCTGACTTTTGGTAGGCATTCTTTAGGGTCTGTTAATAAAATAAAGAAGGTATGGGTTGGGGTGTTCTTAATGTATGTGTGCTATGTGCATGAGTGTGTGAGTAAGATGATGTATGTAATGGTGTCTGATTGTGCATTGGGAACTACAACTAGTAGGGATGTGTATTCTTCAATTAATATGTTACTAAACTCAGGTTCAGATGACAGAAAAAAATAAGCTAGTGGTGTGGAGAAGTACAAATAGTAAATCTAATGTATACAATAAAAACAGTTGTTTGTTCTATAATACGAAAATTCTAGCGGTTGAGTTGGGTAATTTGTGTGTCCAAAAGTAGGAATTTGTGCGCCATTCTGGCTGTAAATCGGTGTTTAAAACATGGGGATTTTCGGACAGAATGGTGCACAATCTCTATTTTTAGGCACAGAAATAGCATGAATTAACTTTACAGTATGTTTGAGTAATAATGCAAATATTATGGTGATATTCTACTTACTTTTTTTCGAAGTTTTCTTAGTTCTTTGTTCTTCAAATTCGGCTGCTTCTTTTCAGGAGAATGGTCTTCACTGCAATTGTAAAAGAAACAAATTAGTAATTTTGTTTGTATATAGCATTGTTTTTAATTTAGATATTGATTTTTTTAATTAAAATCCTTAGCGCCTTCCTTAAAACCATTAAAACTATCTTAATCACATAAGATATGTCGCACCAGTTCAATACATATGATATGTTCTTAATGAACAAATTGTATTGCAATGAGTATCTGTAACAAACAACACATCTTTAGTATGTCTTGTGAAATTCATAATGTACCACTGAATACCACCATTTCTGTAACTAAGCTGTTCTAGGTAATAGTGCCTTAATGTCATGCTTAAATTAAAGTAATCAAATAAATAAATAAATTAATACATAAATGTAATTGTATAAGTATTATTTTTTGAGATTGGAACATAGAGTGTGCATGCATGCAATTTTATTTCAATATATGTAGTCTATAAATTTCATTTAAAAAATGTTAGTTTAACATGATTTGATAGTGTGTGTATTAAGAAACTAAATATGATAAAGGTTTATAAGTGATAGTTGATTTTAGGAAATTGGAAAAAAGACAGTAGATTCATTTTACAGATTACACAAGCTAAAGGTCAGTTTGAAAATGTGTTCATGTACTGTACAGAAAATATGCATACCTGTAGTTTGTGTTCATGCATATGGATATGCATGGAGCTGCAAGTAGAAATCTTTGAGACTTGTACAGTATTTCTTGTAGATGGTGCTTGCCAATGATATGACACTTGTACTCAGAGAGATTCACAGTATATTTGCAGTGCTGGTCTATGATGATGCAGTTAGATGTAGAGGTCTTGAATGTGATTGGTGCATGGTCATGTGATGTATTAGCTACATCCAATGAGGGAATGGCACAGAGAGTGAAGTGGAAATGGTAGAAGGGCTGTTCATGTTACAATATGTTCGCGGACATGGCGGTAGTTCGCGGACATCGGGAGTTACATCCGGGGATTTTTGGGTTCAGAAATCATGCAAATGAGAATCAGCAGTGAAAGGGATTGGTCAGGAAAGTTTAGTGGGTGTGTTGTGCCAGGAGAGAGTTTCTCAGATACTCTTTTTGCTGAGAGAACAACAGATAGCTATGGCTGTGTGTTTCAGAAAACAGATTGTTTGGATTTTGGGAGATTCGTGGATACATTGGTTCAAGGTGCATGCACAAAGCTGTGGAGTAGCTGTAGATCTTGGATTTCCACATGTGGAAGTACACTGGCATGGAGTACGTGGAATGAAGTAGTTGGACTTGCTACCTCTCTTTGCTACTTTGGAAACAAAGCAACATCCAGATATAGTTGTAATTCATTGTGGAGGGAACAGTTTAGGACATGTGTCTGGAATTTCTTTGCAATTTGCTAAGAAAGAAGGACTTGGGAAAGTCATGGACACGTTTCCTAATTCTCAAGTAATATTTTCACGGATTGCGCAGAGACAAATGTGGCTTCGTTCTTCTTCATTTGGTCCACAAATGGAAAAAGCAAGGCGCAATGTTAATAAGGCTTTTTGTGCATTTCTAAGAGATTTTTGCATGTCCTCTTTTCACAATGAAAATATTATGTTTCGTAGTACATACATTTTTCGCAGAGATGGAGTCCATCTTACTTATGCTGGCAATCAGATTTTTCTGAGAAATGTACAAAATGCACTGCGACCTTTTTTAGAAATACAGCATCCATTTTGAAGTAGGTGTTAAGTATTTATAATTTTTGACATACAAACACCTCCCAAAAGCTCTTTTCAGAGCCACCACTTCCTCCCAGAGAAAAATGCAATGGTTACAATAGGGTAGCACCCCAATTTTTTTAATGTTCACGAACTGTCCGCAGACTTTTAAGAAATACAAAGGGCCCTGCTTTATTTATCTTCACTTCTATTTTTTAACTGTGAAAGGTGGCTCTGAAAAGAGCCTCATGTTTTTTGATTTTTGTAATTTTATATTTTTTTTGGTTTTTTAGACACGACACACTAGGAGAGGAGAGGAAAGGAGGGTAAAGGGGGGTACACCAACCACAGGGATAAGAAAGGGCAAGCTGAGAGAGGAAGATGTAGAGTGGGTTTTATTTTGGTAGTGAGCGGGTCTTCTCGTGCTCTGAGACGATAGTCTCAAAAGCACTCTGAAGTCGCTCCCCCCTGCAGAGTACTGTGTCACAGTACATACATACAACTGTGACCCTCGAAAGGTAAGGGTCATCAGAATTCTGTATAGCCTGTGAGGCAGCTTGAGGAAGACGCTGTCCCACAGAGGTGGTCACTGTGGTGACAGGATCAGAAACAGAGGATGAAGTAGAGGAAATCAACCTACTACATTCTTCCAAGGTACAACCTTGCGAATAGCCCCAGAGTGAAATGACCTCAGGTGTCGCTTCCTGGTCGTGGTCCCAAAGCTGTATGAACCGTGCGTCCCTCGACTGAGAATCATTTTGCACTCATTGCAGATAACACGGTTCGCACGAGCCTTAGGACCATTCCCATAAATGGAAAATAACCGCCACACCCAAGACTCACGTCTAGTGCGGGTAGTAGGGATTTTGTCTACCTCATTCTCGTCATCCTCTTCTTCCTCCTCTGCATCCTCACTCCTGTTCCCCTCTTCAGGCCCTTGGGAAGGTGGTGGTGGTGGAGGGGGTGGGGGTGGTGCTGAAGCAGGTGCAGCACCATGTGGCAGTTCTGCAGCCAGGGATGCCATCTCGATGGTGGAATCAGCAAGTTGCTGGAGAAATAGCTGTGCTCTGAAGAATAGCCAGAAACACAATGAGAATAAGCTCTAGGGCGTGGTCTTTTATAGGGGTGCTTGTGCACGGTTCGCGGACATGCGCTCTGTCCGCGGACAGATCGAACACAAAAAAGGGTTTAAAAAGTTTCAAAAGATATGTAGAAACTCAGGATTACTATGTGGGACTTCTGCCATGATGAGTTTTTATGGAAAAATATTGTGGATTACTCGAAAATGTACTTTTAAATTGTTCGGGGACACGAACAGTGTCCGCATTCAGAACATGGGATCAGCATGGGCGCGGTCACATGATCCCTTCGCGAACAGGTCCGTGAAGGAAGCTCCTGTCTGCAGGACACCAAATGCACGGACATTGGTTTGCGCATGCGCGTTGATGTTCTACGGACAGTGTTCGGGTCATGAATTAATTAAAAGTGCATCACACATCAAACGAACATTTCTGGACATCACGTATGTTCTAGAACAGTTTAAACTTGCTAGCGAACACTACGGACAGATATCGTGTTCTTTAGGACACTTCCATTTACGTTTGATTACAAACTTTTCAGTACATCAATTGAGTTCTTCGAACATTTAACTTGCTATCGAACATTACGGACAGGTATAGCGTTCTTTAGGACACCTCCATTTTCGTTTAATTACGAACATTTCAGGACACCAATTGGGTTCTTAGAAAAGTTTGAACTTGCTAGCGAACAGTACGGACAGGTATAGTGCTCTTTAGGACACCTCCATTTTCGTTTAATTACGAACATTTCAAGACACTGCTTGTGTTCTTAGAACAGTTTCAACTTGGTAGCGAACAGTACGGACAGGTATAGTGTTTTTTATTAGGACACCTCCATTTTCGTTTAATTACGAACATTTCAGGACACCAATTGGGTTCTTAGAACAGTTTCAACTTGCTAGCGAACAATACGGACAGGTATAGTGTCCGCGGGCATCTACAGTGTTTTAAAAAAATAAAAAATGGGAAGTTTATGAATATTGCACCTCCATCATGTATGCTGCACACAATGCCTATGTTTCTACATGAGCACCTTACTATACTGGACGGACGAATTAGCACTTGATATTTATTCCAATAGTCCTTGACACTTTTATTTATTAACATTACAATAAGAAACCCTTGTACAGACTTTTCATGAAAGATAAATGCACATGTGATGTCATCAGTGATGTCATCAATGACATTTGTGATGTCATCTTTGATGTCCTTTGTGTTAGTCTTAGCAGTGCACGGTGGTGGCGCGAGTTATGGTTGCTTAGCTTACCATAACTGGCGAATTTCAAGGGTTTTTCGGTTTTACTTGGAACCATAACGTCCCTTTAACAAAGTTTTTTCACTGAATTTCATAGGTTTTTAGTAGCGCAAGTTAACCATAACGTCCCTTTAACAAAGTTTTTTTCACTGAATATATATATATATATTACATGGCCACAGTAGTGGCCATGTAGTTATGGTTAAGTTGGTGTTTCCATAGGAAGAGCACTTTTTGGGCGGCTTATAACTTCGCTCCCCCTGGACGAATCCACACCAATCTTTGCAAAAAAAAGTATATGGCCCACTCTGAATTTTTTTGTAAAGTTTGGTGAGGATTCGTCCAGGGGGGGAAAAATTATAGGGGTGTCCCAAAATGTCTTTTTTTTCCCATAGACTGAATGGGAAAATGTATTTGCTCGCACCTACAGCCCAAACCGCTGGACGGATTTTCAC
Organism: Ambystoma mexicanum; assembly: GCF_040938575.1. Taxonomy (NCBI): domain Eukaryota; kingdom Metazoa; phylum Chordata; class Amphibia; order Caudata; family Ambystomatidae; genus Ambystoma; species Ambystoma mexicanum. Next base: position 1,140,992,463 of record NC_090931.1, on the reverse strand, counting down.
CAAATTTGGACCAGGAGCAGCGACTTGGACCCGAAAGCGTGCTTTTGCAAATTTGGTGAAAATTGGTCTAGTAGTTTTTATTTAAAATGACCAAAAAGTAGGTAAAAAAAATTAGTGATATCTGTGTTCGGTCCGCGGACACACTTCCCTGTTCGCTCCGCGGACAGTGTCCTGATTGGCCAAGTGGCTTACGTCATGTCTGCGGACATATGGCGTGTTCGCTGATTGGACGGTGTTAAGTGTGAAGCTGACGATGGGAGGGTATGAGATAGGTTAAATGTTGTGCTTTTATATGTGGTAGATGTTCTTTTTGTGTTCGATTTGTCTGCGGACATCACGGGTGTTCTGAAATGTTCTAAATAAACTGAATGGGGGTGTTCTGAGGACTCAATATGTGTCCATTTTGTTCGCAAGCAAGCTGAAACTGTTCTAAGAACACTCGCGGTGTCCTGAAATGTTTGCAAATAAACAAAATGGGGGTGTTCTGGGGACGCTGTCCGTATTGTTCTGTGGCAAGTTGAATGTGTTCTAAGAACACTCGGGGTGTCCTGAAATGTTCACAAATAAACAAAATGGGGGTGTTCTGGAGACGCTGTCCGTATTGTTCTGTGGCAAGTTGAATGTGTTCTAAGAACACTCGGGGTGTCCTGAAATGTTCGCAAATAAACAAAATGGGGGTGTTCTGAGGACTCTGTCCGTATTGTTCGTTGTCAAGTTGAAAGTGTTCTAAGAACTCTCGCGTTGTCCTGAAATGTTCGTAAATAAACAAAATGGGGGTGTGTTCTAAGAACTCATGCGGTGTCCTGAAATGTTCATAGGGGGTGTCCTGAAGACGCTGTCCATATTGTTCGATGGCAAGTTGAAAGTGTTCTAAGAACTGTCTCGGTGTCCTGAAATGTTCGCAAATAAACAAAATGGGGGTGTGTTCTAAGAACACACGCGTTGTCCTGAAATGTTCGTAGGTGGTGTCCTGAAGACGCTGTCCGTATTGTTCGTTGTCGAGTTGAAAGTGTTCTAAGAACTCTCGTGGTGTCCTGAAATGTTCGCAGGGGGTGTCCTGAAGACGCTGTCCGTATTGTTTGATGGCAAGTTGAAAGTGTTCTAAGAACACTCGGAGTGTCCTGAAATGTTCACAAATAAACAAAATGGGGGTGTTCTGAGGACGCTGTCTGTATTGTTCGTTGTCAAGTTGAAAGTGTTCTAAGAACTCTCGCGTTGTCCTTAAATGTTCGCACATAAACAAAATGAGGGTGTGTTCTAAGAACACACGCGTTGTCCTGAAATGTTCGTAGGGGGTGTACTGAGGACGCTGTCCGTATTGTTCGTTGTCGAGTTGAAAGTGTTCTAAGAACTCTTGCGGTGTCCTGAAATGTTTGTAGGGGTGTCCTGAAGACGCTGTCCGTATTGTTCGATGGCAAGTTGAAAATGTTCTAAGAACTCTCGCATTGTCCTGAAATGTTCGTAGGAGGTGTTCTGAAGACGCTGTCCGTATTTGTTCGCTGGCAAATTGAAAGTGTTCTAAGAACACTGGTAATGTCCGCGGACATTAAAAGTTTCCATAGGCTACAGTTGAAATGTTTGACTCTATGGGTGTGATATGCTGCGGTGGTTGTGGCCAGGGCATAGAGTGTTGGGTGCATGACCATTTGATCATGCACCCAAAACTCTATGCCCTGGCCACAACCACCGCAGTATATCACACTTATAGTTGCTTATAACTTTGGGTCAAAAACAAATTTATAAGGAGCAAAGTTATAAGATATTATGGGTGTGATATGCTGTGATGGTTGTGGCCATGGCATAGAGTGTATAACATACTTACTGTTTGGTTTAGTAACTGGAGTACATGTATTTCTTGTTAATTTCTGTGATAAAAGAAAATAGCATGTTAGTATTAGTATTTTGTAATGACTTATTACATTGTATAATCAACATTTTTTTTTTGGACCCTCCTATTTAGTAGATTACAAACCAGAGTACTGTGCAATTTGCTCAGTTTCTGTGTTCGTTGCTAAAATCACTGGGTCTGTGGGAGAAAAAGAAATCCATGTTGGATAAAAAAAAAACCTTTTTCTGTTATGCTACAGTTTATTTGTTTGTTTGTTTTCAGTGTTCATTTGTTGTTTTTGGCTAATGCTTTATACATTGGGTTGTTGCATTTTTTTTGGAGCAGTAACATATTATTTATTTGTTTGGATATTATGACATTTTGGAGCAGTTAGATACCAGTAGGCGTATTCTAACTGTCTATTTTTTTTTATATATTTTAGTGGTATTGATTTATCTGTTTGGATATTGTTAAATTTTGGGACAGTTAGATAGCAATTGGCGCATTCTAACTGTCTATTATTTGATATATTTTAGTGGTATTGATTTATCTGTTTGGATATAGCTACATTTTGGGACAGTTAGATACCAATTGGCGTATTCTAATTGTCTATTTTTTGCTCTAATTTAGTGGTATTCATTTATGTGATTAATTGTTGTAGAATCTTTGGGCAGTTAGATAGCTTTTGGAATATTCTAACAGTTTATATTTTTTACTACAAGTTTACTTGAGGTTTAAGTACAGTTTAGTTATCAAATTTTGGTTTTAAGAACATTAAATAAGCGTTTGTAAGATTTGCTGGTAATCTCTGCTTTAGAGTAATGGTACTATCATTACACTGAAACCATCCACATTTCTTTTTTATATATGCAGTGTAGTGCCCTGAATTGGTTGTGGCTCCTGCGTGGTAGATTATACCTATTGTTTTGAAGGTTTTCTTACCAAGTGATATTTGACCATATGTGAATCCAGTCAGCTTGCAGTTGTTTTTGGTACCATCTGCATTGTAACGTAGAAGCATTAGTATTACGTATTTACTATGTGTTTGTATTACTAACGTGGAGCGATTATCTGAATTGCAGGTAGAACATAATCTACCATGGTTTGCATTTTGTACAAGTTGCTAAAATGGAATGGATTCACAATTAGGTATTGATATATATATGGGGATTTCTTCTTGTGTCACATTGTTGCAGAGAGTGCATGTATGTTTCCACATGTATGAAATCTGGAAGATTTCATTTATAGGTATGTTTTTGTTTTCCAGTACTTGTAGTAAGTACATTAGAAATTCTTGTGGATCTTCCTCTGCGTTTATAGTGAATTTCACCATTCCAGCACAGTAGTCCAATTGTTGTCTTATTCCATAAACACCATACGTGTTGTCAGGATTATTTGTTGCGTTTCTATGAAGTACTAACATTTGCAAACACAATGGGTCTGTACTGTGTAAGTAAATGTTCTCAACAATTGGTGGTAATTGAAATAGAATATTCATTGCTACATTTGCGTAGCAATTTACACCAACTATATTTGAGAGTTTAAATGGACCAGGTAGTTCTGTATCTGACTGTTTTTTTTGGAGTTTGTCTACCTTCTTTGAAGAAGTACCTAGTTTACTTTCCCTAATTGATTCTTTTTTGCTTGTGGTACTTGATGAAGTATTACTTTCTTTTACTGTCTTTCTAGGATTTGCAGTGACATCCTGTTGCTTTTCTGTTTGATTTATTTTTCTTTTATAATGTTTTACTTTTGTGGAACAGAATTTTACTTGCATCAAAGTTGATTAGATATAGTCCGTCAAGGTTACGTAAGCGTGATAGTGCTACATAGCTCATGCCTTCTTTAAAGACTGTGTTACCAATATCTATCATTGCTTTGTCTAGGGTAAGACCTTGTGATTTATGAATCGGGACTGCGTATGCAAGAGTTAGAGAAAATTGTTCTCTGCGCACATACATGTCTTTGAAGAGAAGGAATCGAGCTGTTGAGCGTCCTATCCTTTTAACTTCTGAAAGTTTGTCAAAGAGTATATTGACAAACTGAATTTTGTTGTCACGTGGGTATGTTTGAAAGCCTACTCTGCAATTTAAGGATAATTTGAATATCTTTCCTAAGCCTGCTGTGTTTGAGATTGATTTTTCTAAACTATTTAGTCTTGTTGTGGCTTGGTCACACATAGGTAGTGTCATACCATGTACATCTAGTTTGTCTGTGGCGCTAATTTCCATTATTGGTTGCATTTCTTTACTTAACATTATTTCATTGAATTTGAAACAGCTTGCAAGAGTTGGCATTAAGGCCATACAATTGACATTTTCGTGGGCTAATTGTTCCATAACATCTGTAGCACATGCATTATCGCCATAAAGTGCATTAATTTGCCGGGTTTTCAATATTGTTTCTGCTTCTTTAGAGAGTATACCAACTCTGATACTTTTTAAGATGTTGGCATAAGTGAGATCTGCAGATTGCCGCATGTTTTCTGTGAATTCTCTGTATTGGAAATGTTGCCAAAGGTTGACATTTCCAATGCTGCCAACAGTTTTACGGCAGAGTTTGTGTCCTAATGTTTTAACAATAGGCTCACCTTTTACTGGTGTCAATTGAAGAAGATCTCCGAAAACAATAATGTGTTTTCCTGCAAAGAGCTCTTCATAGTTTGTTTTCAGTACTTCTTGCAATCTTAGGTGAATCAAAGCCAACATTAGGTTGGAGACCATGCTCACTTCATCTATTAGTAGCATTTTCATTTGTTTTAATACTCTGCGTAGTTCCATTGTAGCTTCTGCAAAAAGTTTGTAATAGTCTAATTTGTTCTGGTGTTCTACTGGCAATAGTAGTAATAGGTGTAAAGTGACACCACTTATGTTGTAGGCAGCTAAACCTGTGGGGGCAGTGATAACAGCTGACAGTTTGTTGTTTGTCCATTGTTGAAGGAATTTACTGATGATCTTTGATTAGGAATGTTTTGCCAGAACCAGCTTCACCACTGACGTACAGTAGTATAGGTTTATAATTATGGCAGGAACATTTTTTATTTTCATGTTGTACACCATGTGCAATTTGTTTTGTTACTTCTTCAAAAATGCTACGTTGTTCTTTGTTTAGTTTTGATTGTAGTATAGTTAAGTCTTCTTTATCTTCATACTGAGACATGGTGTTTTCTACTTCTATCATAGCTAATTCTGCCTCATTTATTATTAGTGGTTCTCCCAGTGGTTCTTGGCTTCCTGTTACAGAAGGTTGACTACTGTCAGGAGTGTCTTTATCTAGTTGGGCCTGGAGTTCTTCTTCGTGTTGCTGTTCGTTGTGCAACATTGTTTTGTATTGTGTAAAGTTTACATCAGTTATAGTGCTTTCATTTGCTTTGAAAGCATCTTCATATGAGTCATAGTTTTCTAGTATTTCTTCTTCTTTTCTCCATGATTTAAAGAGTTGTAGCAGGGACATGTAATATATTTCTTTATGTTGAGGAGTCTTCAATGACAATTTGATATGATTAATTAAATTTGGTTTAGTGAGTTTAACTAAGCTGCCTTCACAGTTTGTCACTCTGTATTTACCTTTGTTTTCATCAGGTTTTATAATATTTTTGTATGTGTAGTTTTGGGCTATGTGGTATAGACACATGGTTTCCAAAGTATTACTTCTGTTTGGGTAGTATGTGTCCAATAAATTGTTTTTTAAAATGTCTTGGCTGTTGGGATCATGTTTGGCTATTGCTTCTATATCTTCGTATGTTTTTAGAACTCTTTTTCTAGATTTAGCTGGACCAAGACTTAGCCATACTATATTTTCAGATTCACCACACAATGCAGTACCGGTTAAACGATCAGCTACTTCATATGATCCACATTCTCTATGGGAGAGCATTTTTATGCCCAAACTGTATAATTTCTGAGACACTGTTTTATCTGATGACAGGTCATTCCAGAGGTCTTGGAGCTTTGTCTTTTATGCTTTGGTTAAGTATGCTGTGACATATCGTGCAACTGCAGTAGAATTGTCTGCAATGTACTGCACATCTATGTTTGCATTCCATAAGTGTGCAATGATTGCATTGTAATAATTGATATATTTTTCTTCTTCTTTTCTTTTTATGTAATATGTATTTTTAGGTGACTTACCTTTAACACTATGTCTAACTGAAGACATGAGGTTGTTCACTTGACCTGTATTTGTAACTGGTCTAGGGAAACCAAATCGGCATTTGGTGTAGTATTTCCCTTTGTTTTTGTATTTGCGACAACAATATTTGCCACATTTATGTCTTTGAAATTGTAAAATTTGTGCATGAAGATCACTATTTGTGGATTCTGATGGAATTTCAAAAGTGACATATTTTTCAATAAACTGTAAAACAGTGGCATCACTGTCTTGACCAAATTTAGGAGCATCTTTAATCCATAAAAGCATGTGGATATGTGGTGCTCCTCTGGCTTGGTATTCTTTTTTCCAATAGAAGTGTTGCACTTCTCCAAGGGGAGGAACAGTTTTATTACAAATAAAATGTAGCATAGCAATGAAGCGATGGTGAAAATATCTTGAAACATTAACCGGATCCAAAGAACAAAGTTCTCCTGGTGTTAGTATATCTATGTTTGTTTTGTTTTTATTTGATATGCGTAGGAAATCATGTAAATCTTCCCATGCATATTCTGCACTACTTAATGTAACAAACCAAGTGGGTGGGCCAAGGTTTCTGCTCATACAACGTACATCTCGTGACGTCGAAACCAGTACTCTTTAGTACCCCGCATATTTGCTAATAGATTTGTAATATTTGATTGTAAAACGTCATCCTTTTGTTGCACTTTTTGTAATAATTGTGTAGCTGTCATATTTTGAAAGTGAGATCCTGATTTTAATATGTGTGCAACTCTGTAACATAAAGTTGCTAGTTCACTTTCAAAGAGTAGGTGGAATATGTATTCCACATTTTGTCTAAATCTGGGATCTTCAGAATACATCCGTAATGAGTGGTATTCTGAAGCTGATATTTGAATAGGTCTATCATCATACCTTCCTCCTTTGCCAGTAGGAAAGAGTAAAGGAAAAGCACGTGCTTCTATACTTTTTTCTCATATGCTGATTGGTGATCCTTTTGTTTGACGCATTTGGTATGTTTCCATGGTGTCATTAGAGTGCAAAGGATGAATTGTATAATGGTCTAAAGTATTTGATATTGTAGCAGGATCTAGTAGCTCAAATTGACCAGCTTCTTGTGTTTCTTGAATTATTTCAGTTGTATCTTTCAAGTTTTCTTCAATATTAATTTCTTTGTAATATTCATTATTCTTTTTAAGATATTGTAAGGCTTGTCTAACTTTATGTAAATCTACCAGCTGTTGCCATATTTTTTTGTCTTTTGTAGGTACTCCATTTACTAAAATAATTAAAGATTGCTGCATTGCACGTTGCACTCCTATAGTATGCACATTTTCTTTTAGATCTAATGGTAAATAAACTACTTTTCCACGAATTCCTTTTACCAATTCAGAGGGAGGTACATTTACTGTTTTTGGTTGAAGGCGTATTATTGCTTGAAATGGGTGTACTGTTTGAATTATGATGCTCTCATATAAATTAAGTTGTTGTAGGGGTTTTGGTAGTGGGTATAATTCCAAATTATTTGTGATAGCACGTGAAGGAGTTTGGTTGTTGTCAAGTTTTGGTGTGCAGTAACTGCAAAGTATTAAGGGGTCACTTATTTCGTATTTGTTTTCTGCTACAAGGTAGAGAGCTAATTCAAACCATTTAGAATCTTCATTGTCTTCTATTTTATAGGATAGGTCTACAGTTTTCGTTTTTACGTTTATAAAAAGTTCTGCAGCAACATACACATACATGGTTTGGTACTTCAGCTGATGTACTTTTAAATTTGAGTATTTATTTTTTGTATGTGTTTAGCAAAAGGTTGCCATGTGTAGAATTGTTGCTAATTTGGTTTAAAGCTATTTAATTCTGTAAATGGCTTTCACTTCCAAAATATTTTTTCTGGATATAGTCAATTTCTTGAAGTAGGTCTTTTGCTGTACCATGTAGAAGAATGTTATTTACATTTCCTAATGGTAAAGCAGGACTTTTAGCATAGTACAGTTTATGGACTGGATTTCTGATAGTTGAATGGTGTGTTGATATTCTTTTGATATCATGGAAGGTGGTTTTACAAGTAGGTCCTGTAATGCAGGCCAATGAATGTCCTTGTAGTCCTGTGTACATGCGCACTGGACAGGTATCCATATTTTGCAGTAGTTTAATTTTGATTTTGTCTTTGCTTTTTACATATTGATTGAGGAATTGGCATAAAGACTTGAAAAATTGTTTAGGAATGTTACATATTGACGTGCATGGCCATTTGTACACTAGACGTTCTCATTCAGTTGAATGGAGGGGTAATTCTAAGTTTTCAGGGCATATTTTTGTAAGGAGTACTTCTTGTTCCATTATGGTATTATTAACTTTTTCATAACCTCGACCACTGCTATGTATGGCAATTGTATTTGTTTGTTTTTGTTTGTACGCTTCTTCATAAAGTATGGTTCTGTGCTCGTAGTGTGACTCCATTCACCTCTGCATATACTTAAGAATTTCTTTCTGTTGACATTTCGTTTATTGAGAAGTCTTTTTTGTAATTTAGTTATTAGTTTTGTTAGTGGTTTCATTTTGTTTAACACTAAAATAAATAACTTTCTTTTGAGAAGAATTGCACTATCTATCAACGTTTCTAAAATTAATTTCCTACGATAGGTTTTAAGCATTGAACCTGATTTCTCTCCTGTTTTTATAAGATTTTGAAGGACTTTGTGACGGAACATTTTGGCTAAAATACTTTTCTTGCTATGCTTACTTTGCACTATATTAAAATTTAAAGAAGCAGTTTTATCTGTAGTAATAGCTGATTTTCTGTTAATTGTTTTTTGGTTTGTTTTACATTTTGATAGAGGAGGCAAAGTTTTTGTACTTGAAAATTCTTGTGTTTCACTAAATGACTGTATTGCTGTTTTGTTTCAACTTTTTTTACGAATTCTGCTAGAGATGGATGCTTATGTTGGACACTTTTATTTTCATTTGTTCTACTTCTGCGTTGCTTTCTACGGACTTGACTTTTGGTAGGCATTCTTTAGGGTCTGTTGAAAAAAATAAAGAAGGTATGGGTTGGGGTGTTCTGCAATGTATGTGTGCTGTGTGCATGAGTGTTTGAGTAAGATGATGTATGTAATGGTATCTGATTGTGCATTGGGAACTACAACTAGTAGGGATGTGTATTCTTCAATTAATATGTTACTAAACTCAGGTTCAGATGACAGAAAAAAATAAGCTAGTGGTGTGGAGAAGTACAAATAGTAAATCTAATGTATACAATAAAATCAGTTGTTTGTTCTATAATATGAAAATTCTAGCGGTTGAGTTGGGTAATTTGTGTGTCCAAAAGTAGGAATTTGTGCGCCATTCTGGCTGTAAATCGGTGTTTAAAACATGGGGATTTTCAGACAGAATGGTGCACAATCTCTATTTTTAGGCACAGAAATAGCATTAATTAACTTTACAGTATGTTTGAGTAATAAAACAAATATTATGGTGATATTCTACTTACTTTTTTTCTAAAATGAACAGGTTAATTCTTAGTTCTTCTTTGTTCTTCAAATTCGGCTGCTTCTTTTCAGGAGAATGGTCTTCACTGCAATTGTAAAAGAAACAAATTAGTAATTTTGTTTGTATATAGCATTGTTTTTAATTTAGATATTGATTTTTTTAATTGAAATCCTCAGCACCTTCCTCCAAACCATTAAAACTATCTTATTCACATAAGATACGTCGCACCAGTTCAATACATATGATATGTTCTTAATGAACAAATTGTATTGCAATGAGTAACTGTAACAAACAAAAATCTTTAGTATGTCTTGTGAAATTCATAATGTACCACTGAATACCACTATTTCTGTAACTAAGCTGTTCTAGGTAATATTGCCTTAATGTCATGCTTAAATTAAAGTAATCAAATAAATAAATAAATAGATTAAAATATGTAATTGTATAGTATTATTTTTTGAGATTTGAACATAGAGTGTGCATGCAGGCAATTTTGTTTGAATATATGTAGTCTATAAATTTCATTTAAAAAATGTTAGTTTAACATGATTTGATAGTGTGTGTATAAAGAAAGTAAATAGTATAAAGGTTTATAAGTGATAGTTGATTTTAGGAAATTGGAATAAAGACAGTAGATTCATTTTACAGATTACAAACGCTAAAAGTCAGTTTGAAAATGTGTTCATGTACTGTACAGAAAATATGCATACCTGTAGTTTGTGTTTATGCATATGGATAGGCATGGAGCTGCAAGTAGAAATCTTGGAGACTTGTACAGTATTTCTTGTAGATGGTGCTTGCCAATGATATGACACTTGTACTCAGAGAGATTCACAGTACATTTGTAGTGCTGATCTATGATGATGCAGTTAGATGTAGAGGTCTTGAATGTGATTGGTGCATGGTCATGTGATTTCTTAGCTACATCCAATGAGGGAATGGCACAGAGTGTGAAGTGGAAATGGTAGAAGGGCTGTTCATGTTACGATATGTCCGCGGACATGGCGGTAGTTCGCGGACATTGGGAGTTACATCCGGGGATTTTTGGGTTCAGAAGTCATGCAAATGAGAATGAGCACTGAAAGGGATTGGTCAGGAAAGTTTAGTGGGTGTGTTGTGCCAGGAGAGAGTTTCTCAGATACTCTTTTTGCTGAAAGAACAAAAGATAGCTATGGCTGTGTGTTTCAGAAAACAGATTGTTTGGATTTTGGGAGATTCGTGGATACATTGGTTGAAGGTGCATGCAGAAAGCTGTGAAGTAGCTGTAGATCTTGGATTTCCACATGTTTAAGTACACTGGCATGGAGTGCGTGGAATGAAGAGGTTGGACTTGCTACCTCTCTGTGCTACTTTGGAAACAGAGCAACATCCAGACATAATTGTAATTCATTGTGGAGGGAACAGTTTAGGACATGTGTCTTGAATTTCTTTGCAATTTGCTATGAAAGAAGGACTTGGGAAAGTCATGGACATGTTTCCTAATTCTCAAGTAATATTTTCACGGATTGCGCAGAGACAAATGTGGCTTCGTTCTTCTTCATTTGGTCCACAAATGGAAAAATCAAGGCGCAATGTTAATAAGGCTGTTTGTGCATTTCTAAGAGATTTTGGCATGTCCTCTTTTCACAATGAAAATATTATGTTTCGTATTACATACATTTTTCGCAGAGATGGAGTCCATCTTACTTATGCTGGCAATCAGATTTTTCTGAGAAATGTACAAAATGCATTGCGACCTTTTTTAGAAATACAGCATCCATTTTGAAGTAGGTGTTAAGTATTTATAATTTATGACATACAAACACCTCCCAAAGGCTCTTTTCAGAGCCACCACTTCCTCCCAGAGAAAAATGCAATGGTTACAATTGGGTAGCACCCCAATTTTTCTGATGTTCGCGAACTGTCCGCAGATTTTAAGAAATACAAAGGGCCCTGCTTTATATATCTTCACTTCTATTTTTTAACTGTGAAAGGCGGCTCTGAAAAGAGCCTTATTTTTTTTTATTTTTTTTATTTTGTATTATTTTTGGTTTTTTATACACGACACACTAGGAGAGGAGGGGAAAGGGGGATAAAGGGGGGACACCAACCACAGGGATAAGAAAGGGCAGGCTGAGAGAGGAAGATGTAGAGTGGGTTTTACTTGGGTAGTGAGCAGGTCTTCTCGTGCTCTGGTCCTTGTGGTGACAGGATCAGAAACGGGGGATGAAGTAGAGGAAATCAAACTACTACGTTCTTCGCAAGGTACAACCTTGCAAATAGCCCCCGAGTGAAATGACCTCAGGTGTCGCTTCATGGTCGTGGTCCCAAAGCTGTACGAACCGTGCTTCCCGCAACTGAGTACCATTTTGCACTCATTGCAGGTGACACAGTTCGCACGAGCCTTAGGACCATTCCCATGAATGGTAAACAACCGCCACACCCAAGACTCACGCCTAGTGCGGGTGATAGGGATTTCCTCTACCTCATTCTCGTCATCCTCTTCTTCCTACTCTGCATCCTCACTCCTGTTCCCCTATTCAGGCCCTTGGGAAGGTGGTGGTGGTGGAGGGAGTGGGGGTGGTGCTGAGGCAGATACAGCACCAGGTGGCAGCAGTGGAGCCATGGATGCCATCAAAGATGAGATGGAAATCTGCAGTTCGCAGTTGGCAGCAAAATTCGCTGTGCTCTGCAGAAAAGCCAGAAACACAATGAGAATAAGCTCTAGGGCGTGGTCTTTTATAGGGGTGCTTGTACGTGGTTCGCGGACATGCGCGCGGTCCGCGGACATATCGAACACAAAAAAGGTTAAAAAAGTTTCAAAAAGTATGTAGAAACTCATGATTAGTATGTGGGACTTTTTAATTGTTCGGGGACACAAACAGTGTCCGCATTCAGAACACACGATGAGCGTGGGCGCGGTCACATGATCCCTTCGCGAACATGTCCGCGAAGGAAGCGCCTGTCCGCAGGACACCAAATGCACGGACATTGGTTTGCGCATGCGTGTTGATGTTCTACGGACACTGTTCGGGTCCTGAAGTAATTAAAAGTGCGTCACACGGCAAACGTACATTTCAGGACACTGCTTGTGTTCTCAGAACAGAAACAACTTGCTAGCGAACAGTACGGACAGGTAGAGTGTTATTCAGGACATCTCCATTTTCGTTTATTTACGAACATTTCAGAACAGCAATTGTGTTCTTAGAACAGTTTTAACTTGCTAGCGAACACCACGCACAGGTATAGTGTTCTTCAGGACATCTCCATTTTCGTTTATTTACGAACATTTCAGGACAGCAATTGTGTTGTTAGAACAGATTCAACTTGCTAGCGAACAATACGGACAGGTATAGTGTTTTTCAGGACACCTCCATTTTCGTTTATTTACAAACATTTCAGAACACCCGCAGAAACTAAGTACAACACAATACAAAAATGTAACTTTATTTAACATATATTAATAAGTTATGACAAAGAAGGTGAGGCAGAAACGGAAACAAAAACAGGAGAATTAGGGGTTTCAACATGATTGGTATCAGGTGAAGAAGGTATGGAAGTCTCAACAAAACGTTTTGGGTCATGGAGAGGGTTTGGGGATAATTGACTGGGATATTGTGAGGGGGGACAGGAACATGTGGGAAAATGGTATGAGGTTTTTTGTTTTAAAATGTTCTTCAACAAAAGTTTTCAAATTATTAAAATTGGTCAACAATAAAACCATTTTTTCTTTTATGCTGTCAAGTGTGTTTTCCATAATAGCTTCTTCAGAGATATTTTCTATTTTGGTATGCTCTGTACAAAAAAATATATATATTTTAAATGTACATGACATAATAATAACTAAATGGTTTATATTGTAAAGTGTTTACCATTAGTTTTACTATGTTGTGACATTTCCTCATGTGGGAAATGCTCCTCTAGCCATTCCAGCGTACTAGACATTTTATCTAATACAGAAAGTTTATAAATATATGAGTAAAATGAAGTACACTTACTATTTCAGGTAAGATATGTTATAAGTACTCTGTAGCTCTGGTCTTGTTCGTAGTTCTGTAGTGTCTGTGAGGTAATTATGTTGGAAGCTAATTTATCTTCTTGTGGTATATATTCCATTTTAGACGAGAAACTGAAGAGATATCCAGAGAGCAAAACACTATTATTTGCAAAAGTATCAAATTATTTTATTTATCATGATACAAAAATTTGAAAAAGTCAATTAATGGCATTTTACTTTGTAAAGCATCAATAAATCACGTAACACGACAGCATAGATGAACAAATTACTGTGACTAAAATACATCCATCTCAACAAACATTCATAGTGCAGCATCCAAACCATACATCATACATAGTGACATTCAACCAACCAACAATGGCTAAAAAAGTGACTGAATTAATTAACATTATTTGCCAATTGGGAGTGGGACAAACATTCATCACATCCCATTTGATTATTTTAATGTTTACAAATATATTGAACAAACAGCAATAGAATTCATTAAAAACAATCTATCACAAGGGCGGATATGAGAGGAAAAGTGTTATGTAGATCACATCCCTAAAAGAATAAACTCAACCGGTTTCGACGTAGAGTGTGTAGTAAACAACGTCTTCATCAGGAGATACAAAGCGAGAAGCTGCAGGAAAAGAGCATTACTACATAAATATGCGGCAGTGTCCCATCTCATGAACTAAACTCAACAGTAGATTGTATATAGCCACCATGTGCCACCTGTTACGAACCAATAAAACTAAACATTTGTGCTGGGGAAGTATACCTAAATGAGAACAACCCCAGAAGCAGGGTTTTATTTAGAAAAGCCAGAGGCGAAGCACCGACCCTGAGAGTGTAAAAAATATTAATATTAAAATTAAAAACAAAAATAAGGTGCACCATAAGGGCCAAAAAGGTCGAAATAGCCCAGGCAGGAAACCACTAGACACCCCCACATGCGACATAAAAATATCATGGCTAAATAGATGCAATATGCTGGACTGAACAAACCTTATATAAGTAGCCATTAATATGCAAAATGCAAAAGATGGATCGTATGCTGGAATCGTATCGCCAATGGAGCTGTGACTAGTGGGAAATGAAAGATTGATTGAAGCACACATAAGGTAAAAAAGTGACTACAGCAACCAAAGGAATCATATGAGAGCGGTCAATTGTTACCTGTAATTAACATGACACTGCTCTCAGTAGCCCCCTTCAGAGATTATGGTACGGTGGCTTTCTAGATGGTGATGCAGCGAAGCAAGTCGTGTCAGCAGATGTACGCCTAGTGTACTATCAAACAAAAAATGATATTAGCCTAAACCGCATACGACAAAATCAAACTAAAGACTTCCCAATAGAGTCATATACAATTAAAAAAGTTTAAAAAGTGGCTACTAATTGAAAAAATTAGCTAGCTACTGGCAGAAGTCTGACAGACGAACTGTATACACAGACTTAAGTACATAAATAAGGAGTGTCTATGATACTGCAGGCTAAGTAAAGCACGAGTCTTCATATACAACTGCAGCCGAACTTGTATATTAATACAGACGACAAAACTACGTCTCAGAACAAGGATTGTACAATACTAAAGCGGCAGTGTGAAGAGCGGCAGATCATATTCGTGCTTACTTAAAGTAAACACCCGGAGTGGCGTGGGCGGCTGGAGTTAATGAGCACAGCCTAGCCGTAAATCTCAATGACCATGCTACATCGGCCGTGTGCCAGCAGCCGACTGAAGCCATCGCTGCTGTGGACGTAAATCACGTGGAAGGTCACGTGTCCTCAGTGGGAACGTGTTGCGTATGCGTGACGAACCCAAAACACGCCCAATTTAAAAAAACAACAACCAAGGTGCCGTATCCCAGACAGGCGGTGTTAGCCAGTACAGCGGACCGCCAGATACCACTGTAGTGCGTAGGAAAAAACTTGCATTGCAAAATAGAGTGTGCAAGAGTAATTTGAAATGGCCTCATGACCATAAAGGCCATGATGTGAATGAGATTCGTCCAGGTACAGGGCTCAAAATAAATGAAAGAGACAGGGTGCCCAGTATGACCCAACAAAAAAATAATAAATAAAATGTAGGACTCCTGAGTTGGAATAGACTACAGCAGATGGACCCAATTGACTCTAAACAAGAAGGAACTGTGTGACTCATAGAGGTGACATAGGACTAGAATAGAAACTATGTACACCATACGATATCTGTACAAGGAAATTATCTATCTGCTATTGAACTCCCATGTTTCCATGGAGTTCAGGCCTTTGTGGAGGGTGCCTAAATTAAAAATCCACATTTGTTCTTTGTAGGCCAATTTGTTACAATATTCCATTTTAGGACATATTGCATTTAAATGAATTGTTAGTGTGTTACATATATGGGTTACATTTCTTATGTATTACTACATAAAATGTGTATGTGTGCTGCTTTTTGAATTTGTTAAATGTTCATAAATTATGATATAAGAATCAAACATACCCCCCCAGAGTTTTAGGTAGTGGTACTGTTCTCTGAACATGTCCGCGGACATTAAAGGAGTTCACAGACATACATCAAGTTCAGTAGAAGAGGTTCAGTATGTTCCATATTACATGTACATAAAGTGAAAGCTATTATTATTAAGGTGCGCTACTAAAAACCTATTAAATTCAGTAAAAAAACTTTGTTAAAGGGACGTTATGGTTAAATTTGTGATGTCATCTTTGATGTCGTGGGTGTTAGTCTTAGCAGTGCACGGTGGTGGCACGAGTTATGGTTGCTTGGTTTACCATAACTGGCGAATTTCAAGGGTTTTTCGGTTTTACTGGGAACCATAACGCCCCTTTAACAAAGTTTTTTCACTGAATTTCATAGGTTAGTAGCGCAACTTAACCATAACGTCCTTTTAACAACGTTTTTTACTGAATATATATATATATATATATATATATATATATATATATATATATATATATATATATATATATATTTGGGTTTTGGGGGGTTGGCGTTGGGTGGGGAGTTGTGGGGGGTTTCCCCCCACATATATGTTACAATTGACCTTCACAATTCGGTCAATTGTGAAAAGGTCAATTGTAATTCGAACAGTTGTAAAACAAACAATTTGTATACAACCACCAAAAGTGCACTTTTAATGGCCAATCCAACATGCATTTTCATACCTTTCTCTGCAATATCTTCCAGTATAAAAAACATTTTCATGCTGGCTGTGCCCATATATTTCCATGCTGGCTCCACCAACATGTGCCAGTATTCCCATATAAGAACATACTTCTCACAGGGTTCAATATTAATAGGAGCGGGGGGCTATTGAGCTCCTTCTTCCAGACTAGGAGAGCCTGATTAGCTTGAAACAACAGTTACCAGGAGGTACTTTCTGCTCCGTAAGCAATTTGTGCCTTATACTTAAATACAAACATGCATATTTTACATTGACTTGGAGCATTTGAAAATGCTAATAAAGAAAAATTAGGACACATATATTACACATTTAAACATAATGAAACATACATAATAGACAAAAAGTTACAGTGTGCATCTCATGTGCAAGTTAGATTAGTGGTGTGCTGGTTATTTGCTACATGGTTCCCCAGTGGTAACTCTTGTCTTCGGGATGAGGCCTGACACCCATAGCTGGTTTTAGCTCCTGCTCATTGAATCTTAATTTCAAACCCTGTCATGTTCGCTTTGCGTATAATGCCAGTAATGATACTATACAAAATTGCCAAAGTTGGCTCTGCCAATATATGCCAATACCCCTATGTAAGAAGATTCTCCTGTTGGATTGGACTCTGAAAGTGCAATGCCTCAATAAAATAAATGTCGAAACTGGTTCCAATATAGGCCAGTCTAGGCATGTAAGAACATGTACCCTGCTTGCTTCATGATAGATGCCCAGTTTAAAAAAGATCATGCCACAGTAAAAAATAGCTAGGCCAGTTCAGCAAAATGCCAGTGTAGCAATGTAATATTACTTATTAATGCTTGCTTTATCAAAGATGCCCAGTAATAAATATCATGCCACAGAAAGAAATGGCTAGACGTGCCCACCAAAATGCCAGTCTAGCCATGTAATAACACTTATCATGCTTGCTTTATCAAAAATGCCAGAAATAAATGTCATGTCACAGTAAGCAATGGCTAGACTTGCTGCACCACAATGCCATTCTAGCCATGTAATAACACACATGAAGTTGGCTTTGCTGTGAAACAGCAGTAAACCATGCCATGTCACTTAAGGATGTGTAAACAATGGTCTAGTGATCCCCAGCCCCCTACGGCCATTTGTACGCACACACACACACACACACACAAACACACACACACACACACACACACACACATACACACACACAAAATCACATTTAGCCCCTTTGAATCACCAGTCTCTCACTCATACATCTTCTCTCACATTCACTCACACAACATTCTCCTCACAGGCACCCACCCTGAACATTCACACTCATACACACATGCAATCACATGCATACCCATTCACCCATCAGTCACTTACCCATACACTTTCTTTCACATTAACTCACACTTACACACACCCACCCAAAACATTCACATACACACACACACAATCACATTCATACTCAATCACACACCAGTCACTCATCCATATACCTTCTGTCAGATCTATTCACATGGCATTCTCCACACAGGCACCCACACGCCCAACTAGAACATTCAAACACCCACATAATCATATTAATTTCCATTTAACCACCAGTCACTCACTCATACACCTTCTCTCACATCCACTCACACTGCATTCTTCACACAGGTACCCATCCACCCACTCAGAACAATCACACACACACACAGAATCACATTCCTACTCATTCATCTACCAGTAACTTACCCATAGAAATTATCTCACATCCACTCACACTGACACCCACCCACCCATAGAATTCACATACACACACACAATCACATTCATACTCATTTGCCCACCAGTCACTCACCCATATACCATTGCTCACATCCACAAAAATGTCATTCTCCACACAGGCACCTACCCACCCAGGACATTAAAACACCCACAAAATCACATTCATATCCATTAAATCACCAGTCACACACACATACATCTTCTCTCACATTCACTCACACTGCATTCTGCTTTCAGGTACACACACACCCAGAACATTCGAAAACAAACGATCACATTCATACTCATTCACACACCAGTCACTGACCCATACCATATACATACATCTGACACACAACTCACACCTGCAAAATACACGTATTACCCATACAAAACAATAAAAAAGCCTCTTTACCTGTTTCCCACTGTAACTTCTGTCTGCCATGTCACCCCAGGCCACTGCCATCTCTGCGCTGCTCACAGACAGGAATCAGGAATCTGGGAGAGCTTCCTCGTTCCTGTATATGACGTGGGGCAAGGAAGCCAGAGGAGATTGGGTAGGAGCTGAACATGACATGTGACACATGCCACAGCATGTCACAAAATCTGCTCTGATCCATGCCATGGGGACGTAGCATTCTGTTAAATGCTGTGGCACCTGTCACATGTCACGATCGCCACCAACCACTACTGAGCCGGTGTCGGAGCACCTCCTTCCCATGCTACGTGACCCGGCCCAGCCTTCACCCTAATGGATGAGGGCTGGGTCGGGCCCCCTCCCCTTAAGGACCCGGTGTGGCAAGGCCCCCACTACACCAGTGTGTCCACTTCCCAAATCCAAGTTCAATGATTCAGTAACAGTCCAGGAAATTACACATTCTCTTTTTTTTTCTTTGCTCAGCTGCTTAGCCTGTTAAATATAATCATGTATTCTGGGATAGAGCTTCTAGCATCTCCTTTATCATGTTTAACTGTTAGCAGTAAATTGCAGCAGAAACCCCTCGCTGGAGGAGAAGCTACTGCTTCTAGTATACAACCTATTAAATTGTTTTTAAAGGGCACCCTGGGAGACCTCAGTGAGGCTCTCATTTATTTAGACTGGGGTCAGGAAGGGTGAGCCAAACATGCCAGATTCTGTGCCCAGTCATTTCACTTCCTATGGCAATGTTTCAAACATTGTTCCAGATAAGATGAAGTGGGAGTATTTTACTCCCTGTTATTTTAAGATTGAAGTAAGAACATTTTTCTGGGAGTATAAAGTAAATCACATTGCTAATGAGGTCCCCTTATAGGTGAGTGGAGTAGGAAACGAGTTGCAGTCTGTGCAGTCGTCACGTTACTTTTTCCTACTCAATCTTTGTGCGTCAGCAGAGGAGGAAGGAGCCGATTCTACAAAAACTCCAACAGACCGTGGAGCGGAGTTGGCAACGAGTTGCAGTCTGTGCAGTCGGCACGTTACTTTTTCCCACTCTATCATTGTGTGTCAAAAACTCCAACAGACCGCAGAGCAGGGTTGGAAACGAGTTGCAGTCTGTGCAGTCGGCACGTTACTTTTTCCCACTCTATCATTGTGTGTCAGCAGAGGAGGAGCCTACTCTACAAAAACTCCAACAGACCGTGGAACGTAGTTTGCAACGAGTTGCAGTCTGCGCAGTCGGCAAGTTACTTTTTCCCACTCTATCGTTGTGTGTCAGCAGAGGAGGAGCCTACTCTACAAAAACTCCAAAGACCGCAGAGCGGAGTTGGAAACAAATTGCACTCTGTGCAGCCCATGCCTGCTGCAACTGCAGTGACTGCCTTGACTTAGAAGATACCCACCCAGTGCCTCTTTCAGGACATTTTTTTCGGCAGGCACAGATAAAGAGGCAAGCACTAAGCATGCCTGCATTCTAGACTTTAAATACCTGTGGTAATTTCCTTTCACTGATGCGTCCACTTCCAAAAACACTTGTTTGTGAGGATTCTTCTCACCTCAAGACTTCTTGAGCGCCATCCTTCCTAGTCAAAGGGGCTCTTTCTCTTTGATGGTAGTTGTGTTAGAACTGCCAGCTCTTATCAAACAAACTGGACCCTTCCTTTGTACAATCGATGTTGTGAAGGTGCATGTCCTTCTGCTCCCCCCTGATGCAGTGACTCCGGCTAGCCTGCCTTTGAACTGTGCCGGGTTAGGAGCAGAATTGGAACAAATACTCTCTCAATTTGCATGGAGAGACGCACAACAAACACAGTGAGCCCAACTTCATTAAATTTAGCAACTGTATCTTTGAATCTGTAACCAATTTTAGCAGTTACTAAATGGAGTGCCCTGCTCTTCTACATACAGCTTCGCTTGTGCATCTCTTCAGTGTGCCACCTATTTCTCCCTTCTTGACTTCTCCTAGGTCGGTGACTGCAGACCATATAGGCCTTTGCGCCATCCTAGGGTGTGGATCCACATAGCAGGCAAAGAAGAAAAATGAAATAGACATAAAGTCTAAAAGCCCATACACATCCTGACTATGCCCTACTCGTATAACTTACATAGCAGCGTATTACAGGATGATTTAGAGAGGCCAGAACTGGATCATTCATCCCTTGAGAAAAGATGAGATCAGACACCAATAAAATCCAGCAAATTGGTGTCCTCTAATAAACCACTTCTGGGAAAGTTCTGGCGAACAAACACAATGGAGCTCTGTGAAAATAACAAAGTGAAAGAACTTTGTCCACAAACATTAGAGAGTTTTGCACCGTTAGACAATGCTGCTATTGAAGTTGAACCTATACCAGTTAACCATCTGGAATCTGGCTACACTCAAAGCCAAAATTCATGACTACTTTCCAAGAGAAGAAGCTTAAGTCTGGGAGACACGAGTTGAATGTACTGTAACGGATCTATGTGATCACTGCGCCGCCCATAACTGCGACGGCCGAAATGCCAACGCCAGTTACGGCTCAGCGCAGTGATCATATAGATCACTGTGCCCGCTTCCCCGGCCTGATTTTCCCTTCCTACCTCCGACCCCCACCCACTCAACTTACTATTCATGGCGGCACACTTCTGTGTGTGCCGTCTGCACCCTGCTATCCCTGCGGCATCAGCTCCTCCCACTAACCACTAACGTGGGTTAGAGCCTACGCCG
Organism: Ambystoma mexicanum; assembly: GCF_040938575.1. NCBI lineage: Eukaryota > Metazoa > Chordata > Amphibia > Caudata > Ambystomatidae > Ambystoma > Ambystoma mexicanum. The sequence continues at coordinate 1,140,971,049 of NC_090931.1, read as the reverse complement.
CAGAGTGCTTTTCTTTTTTTTTACTTTCGTGTCCCCCGCTTACCGAAACGGTAAGCGGGGGAAATCCCTGCAAACCCCCAAATCCCGTTACGGCACCCAAGCAGAGCGGGGGACACCCCCGCAACCCCCATTCTGCTTGAGCACAGTAAATGTACCCTCATTTTGTGCACCCCCAAAGTCGCAGTAACTGCGGGGCGCACAAATGAGGGTGAAATTTTTGTACGATTCCTACTGTAACAAATAATTACCTGTAAATTCAGTGACAGACCCCAATATTCCTACAGTCTCAGAAGGTAGTAGAGAGAGGAGAACAAATGTCTGTGTAACTTCCTATGACTCTTGTGGTATATGCAACACGACGACAACGGAGCACAGAGAGAACCTAATGGAAAGTACAGAGACAGTGAAGACATACGACAACACAGCCCTGGACACAGGGAAGCCGAAAAAATCACCAGACATTCATTCCAACATAAAAAGCAAAAAGTGGAACACTTAGAAGTTGAAAAAGTTAATATCAACACATGAACTGCCCTGAGCTTTGTCTTAAATTCATTGGTAAATTCCAATTCCATTCCAGTGCCCTGACAGAGATGACCATAGAAATGGCAAAATGCAATTTAGCCGTGAATGACATTGAGACAATTTTAAATGCAAAAATAATAAAAGTGCTTAAAGATCTAAAAACGGAGGCAATTAAAGAAACCTTGAGCATCAGAGAAGTGCATGCAACTATAAAAATATTGTGCCAGCATATAGAACTCCTGGAAGAGAAAATAACCTCCCTAGAAGAGAAACTTCTCTCATTTGCAACAGAGGGGATCAACTCTGCCCCAGTCACAGAAGCAGTCATCTACTGTGACCTAGATGATACCGCACTGTCAGAATCAGTGCTTGAAGAGTTTATGCGGCTCACCCAAACAGGAGTTGACCAGTGCTATGGAATAAAAAAACAACCTGATCAGACTTCTTCATCGGCTGATATTTGGGAAAAAGCGTGTCTTCCTCAAACATCATCTCCAGCCAAATAGGCGCTGGCAGAATCGCCCCCACCCCAAAAAAAGAAAAAGAAGTCAAACAATAACAGTCCTCATGGTAACCTGGACCCTGCTTTGCAGGCACCATCTGCTATGGCTGTTTCCTTGTCTAGCCCCCAGGACAGGCAATGCATATTACTCAAGGAAAAAGAAAAACACCAGAACCAAATATACATGCTTCTATAATAAAAATATCACTACCTCAAAGGGAAGCTGTGGTCAGTGGCAGACAGAAATCTGTTGCAAGAAAAACCAGCGAGCAAATGGCCACTATAGAACATCAATTACGGAAGACAGTTGACGAAGCTGTTCAAACAGATCCTCACAAAACTCTGCCTAGAATTGACGATCAGTTGATATCCGAGCAACATGGGCAGACTGACAGTGCAGGCAGACATGATAAAGTAGGAGAAATTCCCACGCGAAAGCTGGCACCAGATTTCCTAAAAAAAGGATAAAGTGACACAGTGTGCAACCCTACCTAGGGAAATGCATATTGCAATTTCACCAAAACAGTGTCCAGGTGTGCGAGTACACAACTCTCAAGGCCATGATCATAAGATGGGGGGCAGTGCATTGAAGATAAAAAAGTGAAAGGATCTGTGCCGTCACAGTAAGTGTATGAACTCCGGGAAGAGAACAGACAGTGCACAGATAAGCAAAAGCAATCCCTTTTCCACCCTGAGAATCTGATTGAAAAGCCCTCTAAATGGAAGGGCCCGTCAAGCCCTGAATAGATTCACCCTTATATCCATCCTAAAAAAAATACCAACATTGTACTTTTTCTCCTCCAAAGTTCTAGAATATGTATGCTTTCCACATATAAAACACAGGCACATTGTTGAACTAGGTCTGAAATCATGTGTAGGTGTGAGAGCACTGAAGGAAGCTAGTCGAGACCTAAGTAAGATTGGCATAATGGTAACAGACTCCCTCCCTGAACTAGATCACAATTATTCACAAGAAACAGTTCTAGGAGTGGTAAAGGAGTTAGGAGGCAATAAGATCAAGCACTATATAAGTGTTGGGTTCACCCAAGAGCGCAAATACTTCTCTCTAGCTAAAGAGAGGTTGACTGTGGTATGCTGGAACACACGCGGCTCCAGATCATTTAAAGACCCTCAAAAATGGAATCTAGTCTTTGGTAACTCTGACCTTGTCCTGATCCAGGAAACATGGTTGTTGAAGCACTAGAGGGTAGATGATTTCTCAACATTTAGCCAACTGGCACTTAATGAGAATGGCGGTCGCCCAGCTGGTGGCCTCTTAATCGCTGTTGGTAATACAACTATATCAAAATCCTTTATTAGGTTTATAGTGATAGCATCGAATGCAAAAGCATTGAATGCAAAACCATTGAAAAAATGCATTGAAATAAATGCATTTTTTTCATTTTTTTTAATGGGGATCCCCCTCAACCCCTGTTTTTTTACACCTTAAAGCCCATTGTAATAAAAATAAAACCTTTACCTTTAAAACATGCATTTTATCGATGCTTATGCATTCAATGCTTTTGCATTCTATGCTTTGTATTCGAGGGAATCACTGGATACTCTTTCTTATTAGTAATGAGTTTGCTGGTATTTTGGCAATCGGTATAACAACTCAAAACACTCCTGTGTCAGTTAGGATGGTGGTCATTTCTGTTTATTGGAACCCTGCAGTGATAACCCAATCATTATTCTTAAATCTCGAATGTCAGTCATTCTGACTGTTGAAAACAGGTAGAAAGAGTACACTTTGCTGATTGCTGGTGACTTGAACTCACAGTGTATTAAGAGTGATACAACTGGTGTTAAACAAAAAACATGTCAAGCCAACAACAAAGGCAAACAATGGTCTCTCTTCATGAATGAAGATACGCTTACGATGGCCAATGGGAATATAGAGTTTTACCTGGGAGTTAAGAGTTCCATAATTGACTACATATTTTAGTCTAACATGCTTTTTTCCAAATGTACTAGCTTTCACATTCAACTTCAGATGGCTAGTGATCATAACATGTTAGTAGCAAAATGTGCCTTTCCACTAAATATAGAAACTGACCTTTATACCTTGGAAATAGCTGTCAATCAAACTAAAAATGAGGTCAGAAAGTTCAGGAATGGTCTTGTGACACTACATTAGATTCACAAGTATGGAACTTCTGCTCTCCAAAGTCCTATATGGATTTTCTTTATGAGCTAGATCCGCAGAGACCAGGGAAAATAAAACCTAACTGCATATGCACTCATACCCATGATAGCATTACTGTGCAAAAGAAAAGCGCTTTAAGGAAATCTATTTGCACTCTTAAATGGGAAAATCACAGTCAGATAGACTACGTAGCCAAACTAAAATCCCTTAAAAATGCCTATAGAAATTGGTCGAGAAACCGCAGACAGTTGCGTCTACAACATGATGACGAGATAATGCTTGAGTCTTTACAACAAAAAGGCTTGAGAAATTTCTGGACCATAGTAAACAACTTGCACGCTCCTCAGGGCTTGATTCAGGGTAATACTGTCTCAGAGCCATCATGGTGTGAGTTTTATGCCAAACTAAAAAAAACATCGGATGAGATATTTGAAGTCAATGCCAATATTCCATTGCACGTTAACATCACAAGGGAGGGAATAACAGAGCTAATTATCTTCATCCACCAGGGCAGTTGGTCCTAATGGACTATCTAATCAAATCATGAAACTCGATATAGACCTCTGGGCTTCTATTCCAGAAACACTCTTCTGGGAAATTCTCAAAAGTATGCCAGAATCATGGAAACAAGCAATCCTTATTCCTATTTATAAGAAGGGCGATTGGGCAGATCCTAAGAACTATCACCTGATCACTCTGTTGGACGTCAACAATAAGATCTTTACGGGTCTCATATCCTTTCCAAACATCAGTTGGTTTCCGCAAGGGTATAGGCACTTCTATAAATGAGCTTCTCATGACCATGGCGTGTGAAAAATCATGGATAAAGGGTGGGCCCATTCTGTACGGAGCCTGGGTAGATTTATCACAGCTGTTCGATACCATAAATAGAGAACGCCTGTGGAACAAACTGAATGCCTGGGAATTCCTATGTCCCTTTTAGCAATCATAGTCTCGCTCCATGATACATCTATGCTCCAAGTCAGACTAAATCTGGCAGGGCATTTAACCAATGACATAACCACAGAATGAGGGCCCAACAGGGGTGCATAATAGCATCCCTCTTTTTCAATCTATACTTACCACACCTGGTAGATGTTCTGAGACCATCTGCATTAAGTAGCCTGAAAATTGGGGAGGAGAGACTTAACTGCATTGTGTACGCAGATGACCTTGTGCTCTTAGTTTAAACACCCATTGGTCTACAAAGAATGTTAAATGCCCTAGAGAACTATGTCAATATGAACAATTTAGCTATCAATCCTGCTAAAATTTAAAAGGCCCTGCAAACATTCTCAGAGTTTTAGATGAAAATTTAATAAGCAGACAGTTCCGATCGTCAATGAGATTATATACCTCGGTTTATATGCCTGGGCTTTAAATTGATGGCTGTTCCCTTATTTGCCACTGTTGAGCATGCTCTAGATGACAAGGATGATCAACTAACATGTCAAATGAAGAAACTGCTGTTTTCCTCTGTCGCTTCTCACTTCTTCCGTTGGTAAGGTCTTATAAAACAAAGGTAATCCCTGCCCTTCTTTATGATGTTGAAATCAATCCCATGACCAAGAATGTGAACTGGGTTTGGCTAGAAGGTCGTATTTGGAAAAGGCACTTTGTTTACCCTCGAGTCTCCCAGCCTACTGCCTGAGGTATGAACTTGGCCTTTCCTCCATGCAAACTCAAGGAGACTGGAAGATCCTCTCATTGTTCAAGACTATATGGCTCGCAGGGTCAGGCTCAGTAAATAAAGAAATCAATAAAGTGCTAAAGAACAATTCTAACAACTTCTTAATCAATTTAGCAGGTGAAACCAGGCAAATGCTGAAATGTATCAACTGTAAAGAGAATGATCTCAAACACCATCCGCAAAAAATCTCAAGCCTAATGCTCTGATCCAATGGGATCAACACTATAGCACAAGCTCAAAACTCCAGAGTGGCAAAACCACTGTCTAGGTTGGACAGACCTAGGGGCTATCTTGTGAATGACCTCAGAAAGTTTCCCAATACATTAGGTAGATCCAACTTCCCGAGTTTTCGTTTGAATCTTTTACCCACGGGAGAAATAAGGTTAATTAGGAAGCAAATATCTCCTGATAACATCTCCTGTGCCCTCTGTAAATAGCACTCAGTACAAACACTAAAGCATCTTATGATAGAGTGCAATGGGACTGAAGAGTTAAGAGTCAGTTTACTGAAACGCTTCGTCCATAATGAGAAATCCCTGTACCAATGACCTTTGGGAGAGACTAATTGCGAGGCATGAAATTTTATTAACCAATGAGATCCCAAAATACTCCAGAAGCTAGACTTACAAAATTTGTAATACTGTATTCATACTCTGAATCAGTAGATTGTGTTTTACTTTTTTATATAGGCTTTACTCTGCATTTTTCCTCTTTTGATTTCTTCTTTTTCTTTCTTTCATTCCTCTCCTTTTCTTTTATTTGTTTAATATGTGTAAGTTTTTTTCAGTTTATGAAAAGTCGTTTTGTTTTGGCTATACCATAAATTAAAAACATTTAAAAATAGGGCAGTGGAAATATATTTTTGTGTAATCCATACTTCTTTCAACCAAGTAATTCATGCAAAATTAAATATATACCTTCCTCAAAGTTCCTTTTCAATCGGGCAGTTCTACTATTATAGCTCCTTCCTATGTCGCTGTTGTGCTGCTACTACGGACCCAAAATATCATTGGAACTTCAAGGTCAAAAAAGGCTGTAAGCCCTCTGTTGTTTCCTATTTTTGTGTTAGGTGTATTTGTAATTATTTTGATAGTAATTGCCTTTTTTTAGGATGTAATAAATGTCTGGCAAACTACTGATCTGGAAGGCTAGTTGTGAGGAAGCTTTATCACTTTTTTGTTCTGTTGCTCAATGTAATGTTGATGGTAAGTAGAGGAATGCAAATTCTGATTAACAAACTCTGTTGTGTAGCAATTCTGATGTAATTATTCCCCTGACAAAAATATTGTGGGGTGCATGCTCTCATGTACCTGAATTACTTAATTCTAGTGGCACATGTTGGGATGCATGTCTAGCTCCCTTGTCCCACCAAACGGTTCAGACTGAGAGCCATATGCTCGGAGCGTGTGCACCTAATGGCATAAAATGGCAGGGGGAAGATTTATAGCAGGGATAATGGGATGTAGAAGCTTGTAGGAAGTGTAGAGTTCGTAGAGGTTAGGTTTTTCAAGCAGCAAAAATATACTGAACTGCTGTCATTTTGGACGAGGCCCAGAGTGGCAAGGACCCAGTACCTGAGCAGGATAGAGAGAGGAGTTAGCAGGAATACATTCTCTCATCCCCGCTCCCATCTCAGGCAATAGGCCAGAAAGTAATTTCATCAAGTAAGACATAGCCCTCAATTGTTTCTCACTGCAGGCTTGTGTAATCTGAAAGGAATGTGAACTGTGAGCACGGGTAGGCTGTGCTTGTCCCTGAAGGACAATCTCATGGGTGGCAGGGCAGAGGTCTGGAGCTGCCAACACATGTATTCTAGATTTAGAGCACCCAGGCCCATGAACACCCCAGTCATTCTTTTGAACTACCAGGTGCCCACTATCCTAACTCCTAAATCCCCCAGCGACTGATTGATTTGTGTGTTCACAATCGGCAACCCAGGAAACAGGGCAGATGCCAATGAGGGAGCACGAACAGAATGCCCTGTGAGCTGTACTGCAAGGTGCGTGGTGTGAGGATAACAAATTTAGACCAATGGTAGGGAGGTAAAGTGTGGGCCCCCGGAGTGCCTGGGACAGAACAAGGATCCTCGCATTTCTGATAAGCTATCTTGATCTCAGGACTATCCACTGAGGTCATGTCTAATTACCAGGTGCACATCACATGGTCAAAATGTGAAAAAGGAGTGTTCTCATCTAAGGAACCAATTGTATTGCTAAGGTGTAACATCAACAATGCTGAGGACCATGTGGACAAAGTTGGACACAGCCACCGCAGCTAATCCTCTAGTGGTCAATAAGGGGCCGACATTAATTATATAGGGGCCTCACCAATCAGAATGATGAAAAGGATACCATATATTGTTTGCATCATGGGTGACGTTGCTGCTCTTTAAAATGCTTTGTTTACTTTGAACTAACCAGTGTGCTGCGTGGCAGTAGGGTTTGAATGCCCCTGCTGACATGTATTTTTCTTTTTAGAAGTAAAATGTTGTTATCCTTGCAAAAGGTGTTCTGAGCTTTTTTCCATAGACGGTTTTATTCTTTCCATGTCTGGTTGTCAGAAGGTCTGTCCTACAATTTTGGTTACGCCAATGTGACCCTAGATTTTCCACAGAGACAGAGGCTTCTTGGCAGCACATCTGGAGGGGCCGCGCCTGCATGCAGTGACCAGTTACCTGTGCACAACCTGCAGTGGTTTACAGAAGCCGTTTTGCCAAAATTCCTGTCTGTTCTTTGGAGCGGGTGCAGCTCCTGGATGTTGCAGGTCGCTGATGGGACCCCATGACGGAGGAAGTCAGGAGACTCAACAGACGTGAGTGCACCTTTTGCAGGAGAAAACAATGTAGGAAGGGAGAAAAAAGGGGTGGGGAATGATTGTGGGTGTGGCTACTGAAAAGAGTGGGAGAGTGAGGTAAGTAGTGTATTTGGGTGTGGGGAAAAACCAGGTGGCATTTAAAAAAAAATATTATTATGATTATTGTTATGGAATAAGAGGATGAAGTAGAACAGGAGCGTTCACGATTGGATTAGAATAGAGCACTGTATTTTAAGAAGATAAAATAAAAGAAGAAGGGTAGAGGCTCTGTATATTTAGAGGGCCTGGGATCTCTTTGTTTTTGGTTTAGGGAGGACCAAACCATCCATGGTCTGATGATGTGCTGTAGTGTGTGTGAAGTGGAGGTGTGAATGGTGAGTATGGTAGATGGTAATGGAAGTGTTGATTTGAAGAATGAGAGAGAAGAGAAAGAGGGGTGGGTAATAGGGAAACAGATAGCTGTGTTGAAGGAAACTGGAGGGGAAGGGAGTGACAGTAGGGAACTGTGTGGGTGACTTTAAAATGAACGGGTACATTTTTTGAGTACTAGAATAAGCAATGAGGGCAGTACCAAAAAATTGCACTGATTACCCCGTTAGAATGTATGTGAGCTGCGTTACCTCTGTATAAGGATAAGATATTGAAATACCATAGGCAGTGGATGGCCAAGACGCGGGAGGGTTGTTTCAATCATGGCCAGAGCAGGGCACAAACAACAAACGAAATATTGGCACACATGTACACGCTCTCAGCATCTAAATACAAGGGTAAGAAGCTTCAACAGAGGAAGGAAGTGTTAGAATTCTGGAAGATGGTAGAAGACTTGGAGGATCCCACCCCAAGTGAGGGGAAGTCACCCTCAGGAGTGCCCACACTAGAAAGTAAACCCCTTTCCACAGCCCCACCAGGGACAGATTGTCCTGTCACATCCAGACTAGGCATAGAGAACGAAAAGCCCATCACCCTTCCATAAGCTCCATTAGGGTGCTACCCCAACTATGCTGCTTTAGGATACACCAACCACATGTTTGTCCCTATGTTTCCCACTGCCTCATCCCTACCAATGTCACAGGCAGTTTATGGTGAAAGGGTTGAATGCAATTGTTTCAAATGCAATATTTCTGACTTAAAAGGATCGAGAAAAAAAAATGTGAATGCACGTTTTTTTTGTTTTGTGAGGTCCTACTCACAACCCCCCGTTTTTGGGGTAAAAACCATTTTTTTCCAATACGAAAGGCAAAACAAAAACATTTAAAAAAGGGCATTCATATTTTTTTCTCAGTCCTTTTCTTTCGAAACTATTGCATTTTGAAACAATGTATTCGACCCTTTGACTGGACACCGTCACAGGCTCAATATATCAAAATACCTCTAACAGTATGCCATCGAACACAGCAGGGCCAAACAAGAGGGGATGCAATGATATTAAACCCCTAGAGGATGGCTTAAAGGCAGCACAGGAAGAATTGGCTTGATTGAGAATAGAGATAGAGGGAGGGTCAGGGCTATGTGGGCTGGATGAGTGGAGTGCAGGCGACATTCTGTTCAAAATCAATCGCACAGCCATTAAGGATGTACATTTTGAAAAGGAGGATAAATAGATTTCGGGACAGTGAGGTCAGAAGAGAAGATGGGCGCAGGCCCAGGAGAGGAGGAACGGGATACAGTAGATGAGGTGGGGGAAGGAGAGGCCCCACCCCAAATAGCACTGTGAGTGGAAAGTGTATGGGAGCCCCAATTAAGAAACAGATATGGGGGCATAGCATTGGCTAAATGGAAGCTTATGGAAAGGAAGAAGATGAGGACAGTCATGAGAACACAGTTCCCCTTATTGCACAAAATACCGGAAAGTTCACAGTATATTCAGTGGCCACAAATGGATACAAATAATTTGATAAAAAGTTTACCATCTCTTACTACTGGGGCAGGAAAATGGATATATGCATTTGAGAAATGTACGACGGGGGTTACATTAGCTGTGGGTGATTTGAAGAGCTTATTTGTTGCTATGCTGGGAGATCAAGCTGATGACATTTGGGTAAAGGCGGCATACCCGGGTGTATGATTAGGGGATGATATTTATGATGGCACCCACTTGAAGGACATCAGGGAACAGGTGTGGGCTGTATTGCACCACGCTTATCCTGATACGTCCAATCTTCAATCGGTCATGCAGTGCACATGTGAGATGATGAGGACCCCACCCAATATATTTTACAGACCCAAGAAATCTGGAGGGCTGAAAAACGGGGATAGATCAATTCCGTTCTGTGGTTAAGAGGGGATTTACCAAAGAGGTCCAAAAAGTACTCCGCATGATAGTGGGGCTAGAAGCAAAAGGGTGGGCAGAGATACAATCTATTATTATTTTATCACTGTAAATGGGGGAGCGAAAAGGAGAAGGAACTGCCCAATGGCTTCAGTCAGAGGAAGCAAAACTAGTACAAAATAAGGCAACAGAGATATCAGTGGAAGGACCCATCATCTCTGCATTAAACAATCCACAGAGAGAAGGGTGGTACAGGCAGAAGTGAGAACAGCCCCTGCATGGACAGGAAGGTACCACTGGAATGGTGGGTTCTAACCTCAATATCATGGATGGCCCCAGGGAGGGTATGAGCAGGGAAGTGGGGGAGTTGCAGGTCCTCGAGGAGGATGGGCAGATTTGGGGGCATGGGGCCAAGGGGGGGAATATGGGGCAATGTTGACATGTGGGAATATTAGACATTTTTCATGGGAGTGTAGGAGCAGGATCAGTGGAGGATATAACCAAATGCCTTCTTATACCACAGGGATGCCAGCCTCCTACCAAATGCCATATGTCCCTGACCCTGCCACAGTTCAGTATGGAGTACAACAATCACTTGCTCAAGCAGCCCATCTCTGCCTTTTTTGCAGATGCAAGCACCAAGTATCAACAGTCAGTGGTGTACACTACACACCCAGCCCCTCCACAGGTGCCTCAAATACCTAATAGCAGTGCCAATCTCAATGGATCAAATATGCACTATCAAGGAGCAAGCATGCTGGGGTGTAATCTTTTCATTTTCCCAAGGACAAACAACTATCCATATTAGGGCAGCCCACAGAGAGAGTGTGCCTACCCAGTCCTGCCCGTCATTGCTGACCCAGAAGTGGAATCTTTGGTGGACATGGAGGTAGGTGATAAACCTTTATTTTTATGGTGGACACAGGTGCCACCAAATCATGCAATAATGAGGGACGCTTTCCTTTATCAGGCGAGATCATGGACAAATAGGGCTTCTCTGGGGCTGTGCAAGTGATTCCTTTTTACAGAAGAACTGGCTATCAAGGTGGGAGGCAAGAAAATGTGAGCGCCCTTTTGTTTTTGGAAGCATCTCCTTTTAACCTGTTGGGACGAGATCTGCTCAGTAAGCTCAATATGACATGGCTGTTTACCGAAAGAGGATTGGTGTGTTCCAGGGATATGCCACATAAGAGCCATGGTAATTATCCATGCATTGTGGAGTGAATTTATGGCCTGAGTACTGATGCATCCAGTTTTGTTCATTTATGGAGTGACAGTGCTGTTGAATGAGATCCCTGACATAGGAAACGGGTGTTGGAAAATATCCTCCAATTTTATATTTAGACATGCTCTGCAACAAAAACTCGTTGCAGGGATGATTATCATGTTCAATATTGAAAGATTGTTGGTATCCAAGGCTAAGATTGTTCTGATAGCAGTGGACTCTGAGGGGGCACAGTAGCGTACAATTTTATGCATTGACCCGACCAGGCTGTTAAAGGAATTGACAGACTCTGAGTTGTTTGAAAACAACAAAGATGGAGGAGAAACTGTGCTAGCAATATGCCCCCCCCCATGAAATTGTGGTCCAATATCGAAAGGTCCCAGTTGCCCAAGAGTATTTGGCCAAGGTTCCACATGGGTTGTGGACAACTAATCCCCATGATATAAGCCTGTTGTAAAGTATTGCCCCAGTATGTATCACCCTCCAACCAGGTAAAGCAATATCCATTGTCAAAGGAAGAAGAGGAAGGAATAAATGATACCATCAATGCACTTTTACATCAAAGGTTTATTGTACCTTCCATTCACCTTGTAATACAGCCATATACCCTACTAAGAAATCAAAAGGGTCCAGTTGGAGAATAATGCAGGATTTGCGCCCCTTTCAATGACATAGTACAGGCTGAATCTCCAGCTGTCTGAAACCATACAACAATATGATGTAACATTTCCACGACAGCTACCCACTTTACTGTTATCAACCTCAAGAATGCGTTCTTTTAAATGCCCCTACACCCAGATTCCTAGTATTTTACACCGTTTACCAATGGTGGGGGGAGATTCCAACACACAAGGCTGCCTCAGGGGTACTGTGGCTCACCCAGTATGTTCAACCGGGTGTTGCATGCAGAACTGGGCAACATACAAGTGCCCAGCATTATTATCCAGTACGTGGATGTTTTGTTAGTGTGCAGTATAAGTGAACATCAGTACCAAACAGATTGTATATCTATTTTGCAACTGCTGGCTGACAAGGGGTGCAAGGTGGACAGATAAAAATGACAGTATTGTCAGCAGGAGTTTTTATACCTAGGTCAGCTCATTTCTGTTTACAGGAAATGGATAACACCTGAAAGTGCAGCTGCCGTGCACAGCACACGCCAGCCAAACACAGTAAAACACATGCAGAAATGTCTAGGATTATGCAACTACTGCAGGGTCTGGATCTTTGATTACACCACGTAACCATGAACACTGTCGCAGGTGCTCAAAAATGCCCAAAAGATGAAAATTACCATTGTGTGGACAGAGGAGATGCTTACTAGTTTCAATGAGTTGAGGGAAGTGAGTGCCAAAGCACCAGTGTTACCAACACCTGATTACACCCAGTATGTTCATCTCTTTTCACACTCTGATGGTCAAATGACGACTGCTTTGCTGACACAAAATAGCACAATCGGCTATTAGCCACGAGCATACTACAGTGGTATGCTGGACTCAGTCACACAGGGTGAATTCCCATGTGAACAAGCACTTAGTGCTGCTGTATTATAGAAATGTCTGCGATGATCACCATGGGGTGTTTAGTAACTCTGTATGTGAAACACACAGTTTTTGCTATTTTAGAGAGGTTTAAATCCACATTGGCTATGCAACAAGCATCAGCATATGAAATAATATTGTCTAGCCACAACATAGTCCGAAGCAAAGAAGTGAATACGGCAACCTTTTTGACTGAACCCATCACTGACGATGACAAAGTACATGACTTTGCCACCTATGAAGGACCAAACGATGACACCCCAAAAGCACAAGACTATGCCCTAGATGAGGGAGGGGTGTTTTTCATTGATGGGTTGGTCACAATTGACTAAGAGACACGGAGAAGGCACACAGGCATGTCTGTAGTTCGCCTAGTGGACGGAGAGTATGAGACCCTAGTACAACAGAGGCTTCCCATGCATTATTCGGCCCAGGTGGCTGAACTTTTATCATTAATAGATGCCCTAGAAGCATCTCAGGGATGCAGAGTGATGTTCTACTCTGACTTGGTGTACGTCACAACTACTGTGCATTCCAGTTTGGCACGATGGAAAAGGAGTGGATTTAAAAGAGCAGGTGGATCCCCCGTGCAGCATGCCACCTTACTAAACTGATTGATGTACACCCTATTATTTTTAACTGTACAGTATGTCAAAGCTTTAGTACTGGGCAAACACTGAGAGACACCTTGCCCTGCCCTACTGGGCCATTCCGAGAGCTTCATATGGACTACACTGACATGGGGGAACAGGGCAACACATTCTAATATTTCATCATGGTGGTATGCCCCTTCTACTGTTGGGTCGAGGCCGGTCCTTGTACACATCCAGATGCTAAATCAGCTGCCAAATTCTTGATGAGAGAGGTATTTCATTGATGGGTTGTGTGCAATAATTTAAGACTGGACAATGGCACACACTTCTTTAACGAACTGTTAAAATAGATAACAGCCTAGTTGGCATAAAGCATAAAATGTGTTCAATTTACCACCCCAAGGCCAACGGTGTAGTGGAATGGATCAATAAACTCTTAAAGGCAAAGCAATCTAAATTATGTGTTACCCTCAGGAAAAACTGGGTTTATTGTTTTCCCTTGGCCCTGTTTAGCATGCAGATGCTGCCCTGTAAGGGTCACCATCTATTGTTCCATAAAATAGTGATGGGCCAGTGCATGCACATGCCTGTATCACCAATTAGATGTGTCTCTGATGCTCATAGGACTGAGTCGATCCTGGGGTGTGAATTTAAACAGTACCTGTCTGTGTTGATGCCCTCGGTCAAAATTATCTCTCAACAGATAGCTCAGTGGCAAATGGAAGACCACACCAGAGCTGCATCGCAATTTAAGGAGCTCACCACCCCTTCCACTGTTAGCTTGAGGTTTTATACTTGTTCAAAGACTTGTCTGCAGGTGGAGTGGGCCCAGATACAATGGTCTGTTCACGGTCGTCTATTGGACTTCATTTACAGTCAAAGTAAAGGAGCTGCGCTATTGGGTTCACCTTGCGGATGTTGACGGGCCCCCGGTACCACACTCTCTTCATCTGACGTAGTAACATTATCTGCTAATAAATAGTGCTGTTTTCTCTAACCTTGTATCAACTGTTGAGTAGGTGTTGAAAGGCCCAACCGATCTGCTACAAACAAATATAGCCTAAAAAGGGCACCTGTAAATAAGCTTTCTTTTTACAGCATTCAGGTGGAAATTAGCCTATCCAACCACCTAGGTGCTTTAAGGTGAGGTGAATCCCATATGAAATTGTGTAATGTCTAAGGGAGGATAGGACCGTGCTATGAAACTCAGCATGGATATAATATAGCAGGAATGATAGATGCATAGACCCAGTGTGCACATACAAAGGAAAGCCATTTTGTAATTATGGTAGATGCGTAGTCCTGCATGGCCACGTGGCACAACTTTAGCTCCATGGAAAAACTCGACTAGGTCCAGATCATTAAGATGGGACAAGCCCACACGGTCAGCTCTCGCAGAAGCTTCCCCTTCTCCCTCTATTGGTGCAATTACTCAGTATCACTGAGAGGAAAGAGCCCTGCAATGCCGTGAGACAACATCAGGCTCCTTGCAGTGACCATTCATCATAGCCAAGCTACCAGCAGACCTGTGACGCCCACCTAGCCTACCCAGAGCCATGGCCCACACCACTGACCCGATCCCCGCACCCCTTCATTCTATGATAGTGAGTGACCCCAGCCCCAATCATAAACCAAATGGCCATAAATGATCTAAGCATGTGCGACTGGTCCACCTCTCCACATAAAATAAATCATTTGTAATACAAGGTACAGGGAAGAATAAATTAGAGAGCAAAACGAGGGTGGAGGCCTTGGGTGCGAAGAGTGTGGTATCAACAAAGCACAGAATGTGTGGTTCAACATGACTGTATTTATTCCTCCCTTCACCCTGGCACCACAGTCCCAGTGCCTCCCATGTGCATGCCTCAGTGATGTAGTAGAGATGAGCCCAGCTGGCCCACGTGGGAACTGACAGACAGCGGAAATGTGAACCAATTGAAGCCTGGAATCCCCTATGGAGCAGGCCCATGTATGTGGTCTTGCCAATCAGTGGTGCTAGTTTTTACTGTATGTGATGATGCCACCCGGCTTTTTAAACTCTTGCTTTTACTAAGATTAACCAGAACGTTCTCAAGCATCAAAGTCATTTGCTGATACCTTTGTATTCTGTACAATTAAACCTTGTTATCCTTGCAAGCAATCTCTTGGCCTTTTTCCTTAGGGGGTTGTATTCTTTCTGGCGTGAGCATAACAGGGACTTGCCTTCTACAGCACAACAAATATACCTCATCAGTACAACCAACGTCCGTCGCACTCAATTGCCCATGAATGGTATTAATTGTTCCCATTGTCATGAGTGTTAAGGGTACACATGTGTTTTTTCCTGCACCGTTGACAATGTACAGGACTTTCAAAATGTCAACTGCTCAGTGTTACTGCCATTACAATTGCATAATGTATATAATAATGATTCTGTTCTTTTTTTTTGGATTGACAATGTACATAAGCTATACACATTTTATATGGCGGAGGCATATAAAATGGGGTGTGATAGAGGGGATTGTTTAAATGTGTGTCTATGTGTGGGAGCAAAACGAACAATAGATATGTATTCTGCATCATCCTTTTTGGCGCAGCTGACAAGTACTGTTACAAGGGTACAAAGAATGAGAAGAGAAATAAGTATCTACACACCTCCCTGGAAGGGGGGATTTGAAGGAAAAATGGACTGTCATATTGCACCTACATACTCCCAAATTATGCAGAAAATGGGTCCCTGATGAATATTATAGGGGCCCTTCACAAGCTGAAGACGAATATGCAAACTGAGGGTGGAACTGATACAGGTTACTGGTTCGATAACATGTTCTCATGGGCGCCATCCTGGATGGGAGCCAGTGGCGGCTGCTATCATAGGGCGGCCATGCGCCGCCCCCCCAGAAAAAAGAGAGAAGCTAAAAGAGATTCAATCAGAGAACTTCTCTGATTGAATCTCTTTTAACTTAGAAGATGCTGCATTTCCTTTGCCAACAGCGCGGAGGCGCTGTGGCAAGGAAACAATAGCGTATAGGCCGACCCGGCTTTCACAGCGGGGCGCGTCCCAATTTACTATATTTATTTCTATAGTAGAGTGCATGGAGCTCGCAGCTCCACGCACTCTACGTAGCCCCTTTAATTAGAAGCCTAGCGGGGCGCTTCAGCGGTGGACCCGCGAGTATAAAATGTGCGCAAACAGCGCACTTATTCCCTCCCCTGCCATGGATACAGTAATGTCATTGGCTGGCAAACAGCCAATGACATTACTGTATCTATGACTGGTGGTGCAGGGTGTGTGCGTGCGCCTGCACCGCCTTCACACGTCTGTCAACTGTTTCTCTCTCTTTTCTTTCAGCCCAACGACGAGTCAACAACACACACAGTGACCAGCCCAACGGCGCCGCCATAAGTACCCCATTGTTTCTTCTCTGTTTGGGCCCGGGGACTTGTGAGTGTTACACTTACACTCCCCTCCCCGAGCCCAAACTATGTGGTCCACCATGGCCCAGGCCCAGTCAACACTGAACGACGTGTAGGCCATGGCCTACACGTCGTTCAGTGTTGCTTCCGAGCTGACTGCCGTCAACTTGGAGCGAGCCTTGGTGGTAGTGGGCCGCAGGGGCTGCCTGGGCCAGGTGGCCCTGCCTTGGTGGTAGCGGGCGGCCCGCTACCACCGTGGTCTGGGCCTAGCCTACTTTGATTACCCCTGGTCCGTGCGTGGCCCAAGGGCCTTGCCTTGGGCCACGCCGGACCGGTACGCAAGCAAGGCCCAGGGCAAGCAGGCGTGCTCTGCTGCTGCCCATACTGCAGCGTGGCCCGCGACCACTCCCGCATCTGCTAATTGTGCTGTTTTATATTTTCGGCATTTTTCAACATAAAATGCCAAAAATATAAAACGGGAAACGGCACAAGTCACCAGGGAGAGCCCTGGCAGGGAGAGGGCCTCTCCCTGGTGACTTGTGCCATTTTATATTTTCGCCATTTTTTGTCGAAAAATGCCAAAAATATAAAACGGCACAATTAGCAGATGCGGGAGTGGTCGCGGGCGGCGGCTGCTCAGGACCAAAAGGATTGTTTGAGGGAGCCCTTGGAAATGGGGTCAGTGTTGGAGCAATGACTGCATCAGTTTACCTTGCTGAAAGGGCTGCATATTGGATTGGCCAACGGCTTGGCTTCGGATCCCTGTCTGAGGATATGATTGGTTATTTATAACAGACGTAATACCCAGAGGTTTCTAAGCGCGGACCTGGGGATCGAACCTGTGTTGCTCCACTCGTCTTGCTTTTAAGGCCAGCACGGTGCCCCTGAGCTATCCTCCCAAGACAACTTCTCTTGGACTTAATGAACTTGCGACACACTGATTGGGTCCGGTTGATCAGACTGCAATAGAGATGTTGGTCGACAGGCGATTGATTCTCTGGGAAGTCTGTACCAGAGCGCAGGAGAGCAGCATAAGGGGAGCGCATGCAAGCTGCTAGGCGCACATGCACAGAATATCGCACAATAGCTCTGTGAGGTGGTTGAAAAATATAGTAAGTGTGAGAAATTCACCTCAGAGGTTACAGGCTTTGATGCAGTGCCCAGAGGTCTTCGGTTAGTTTCTCAAATGCGGGGGGCACGGTTTGTCACGGATGTCCTTTTCTTGTTGGTTTAATCTGTTACAGCTGGGATGGCATGTTTCCCTACTCGGCACTTCTGAAGTCAGAGCCACGTGGCTGGCATCCCCTCAGTAATTAAGCTCCAGAACAATTTGCAAGTTCATAGTCCTTGCAATGAACATTTGCAGTGATTAATGTGTGATTAACATGTGGCCCAGAAATGCTTAAAAACCATCAGTGTGTATTATTTACTGGGCTGTTTCTGTCACGATGCACTGCTGACAGATACACCTCAGACACCCCAACAATGAATGCAACCAAACATTGCCATCCTCGTGGTAGATTCATCTGCTCCTGTGCGTGTGTGCATAAGCAGAGCGCAGTGAGAAGGCCATCGAGTCCTGTTTTTGCTTGGAATTCTGGGACTTGTAGTTTTGTACATTTCAAATGGGTAAGAAAGACAATTTCCAGACTCCAAAGGGAAAACGCACGACCACGCGGAAGCTTGAGAGCGAAGTAGAAGAGATGCTCATCCAGTCGTTTATTTCTGTGCATTTTTGTCTTGTGGTATGTTTTTTCCACCAACCATAAATCTGTAACTACAAGTCCCAGAATGCAGAGCAAAAGCAAGGACTAGATGAGCAACTCCAAAACAACATGGCAGATGTTAGCGTGTATGTTCTAAGTGCTTGTTTGGTTGCTTGCGAGCATCCCTCTGTTACTCGAGGGCGATTTAATGCGAGGTGGGAATTTCCACACCACCACAGTGGGAGAGCATCAGCCCTCAACAGTCACAGGCGACAGACTGGATCAGTTGCTTGGGGCAAACATTTTACAGCGTGCATGCAGGTTTGGTTTCTTCCATATATATTTGCGTACAATTCGTATCGGAGGCGTAGTGAGGGGAACACGAGATCCAGAAGGGGCGATTTCTCTGCCAGTGCAGGTAGCACACATTTCACTTGGGGACTCTCACGAACTCTTTAGAGAGGATGCGTTTTCTCTGCCGCGTGAAATGCTAGCAGGGAGCGGGGTAGTCCCTACGAAGCGCGCACCCTCCAATTAAATAATGCCCTGCACTTCAGGAGCAGTGGCTGCCTGCCTGGGCCCCAGAGGAATGTCATGTTTTCGTGGTAACATTAAGGGTTCAGGCAGGTACTTCCTCTGGTATTCTGCTGAAAGGGAGGCCCCAGGGGGGTTGGGGCGGGGTTGTCCCTTTGGAGGTGCAGCTCATCCACCATTGATGTCACATATTTTGCTGCTGAATTGTCAATTACTAGCATAACCTGAGAACAGTGGGCTAAGTCTGTGAAAAGACATACAATCTTATTGCATAAAAGTACCTCCAGGGACATTAAAAGTGACTGTCAGCCACTTCTGTTTACTTAAGCTCTTGTCCTCTAGGCAATAAGAAGCAGGCCCTATAAGGATGAGACAACAGTATCAGGGCAGATACGAGTGAGCTCAGGAAGCTTAGACAATCAGCCTGCCCTCCCTAATTGACAGCTGATATCATTTTTAAGGGCACTTGCTGAGAGCGGTGAGTCTGAAACGCTTGAGTAGTAGCCTGCTGCTCGTGCTCTATGGTAGCTTGTGAATGCATGGGTTTTTAATGTTCTGGGAGTGTTTGAGGCACATACAGAGAAGAGCATTAAGGTGGCTGATTAGGTGGGCACAGCGTAGACTCTGCTACTGCTATTGTAATCAACAGCCACAAACTTTCCGTCGATGGACCCCAAATGCCAGGATGATGCAATGGCTGTGTAGAGCATGGATGCTACTGTCCAGGCTGGCCATTCAGTCCTACAAGAAAATCATGTTACTGTCGCCATACTCAACGCATCAACCACCCATCCTGCATGTGCAAAGACCTTTAGGGCCTAATTCACAGAAGCGTTTCATAATGGCAAAACCCCATTGGAAAACGTTCTGTGAATCAGGGCCTTAGAGTAAGTGGCTGTGTGTGTGAATGCTTCAGATGAGTCTAGTCAGCATGTAAATCCGTTATCTCTCTCTTTGGAGCACAATGTTTAAATGGCTGCACCCCAGAAGCAGCCTGTGATCAGGTATTGCTCTGCAATAAATAGCCTGTTTAAAAGTTGATGAAACACACTTTCCATTTGCAGGCTGCCAGCCACTCCCAGTAAAAGGGCAGGGAATGTGCATACCACATGTTGCAACTTTGAGCAACTGAAGCAATGGCAACTCAGCGAGGCAGACAGCCATTAGAGGTAGGACAAATGTCGCATTAATTAAGTGGTTAAAAACTAAAGTAATATTTTAGCTTAGTTTCCCCCTTTCAGAAAATGCCTAAAATCGCACCTTAGTAAGAGGATGAACGCATGTGAATGCCAGTAACAGCATGACAAATATATGTTTCCATCATTACTGATATATAATGAATTTCTTTATACATACACCATAGTACCAGCTATTCTCAATACAAGCTGCTGTAAAATACACCATCACACTTGTACACGTACGAATTGTGTACCACCATTAATATGTAAAACCAAATGCTTTTTTCATATTTCGGTGGGGTTTTTGGACAGTAAATTGCACATTTTGTAGGCCATTTTTCCAAAACTTTCATGGGGGAAGAACCCCCCTGCACCCCCCTAGGGGGGGTGGGCTCACGCACTGCGCGTGCTCGCTACTAAATTCGCCCTGGGAAATTTACGCCCCACCAGCTTTCAAACCCACCAGCCGCCACTGATGGGAGCACTAGTGAACATATATGTTCCCATTTCAGTGTTCCTGTTGGTAATGTTTTGCACTTGTCAGGTGATCCTTTGATGTTGTGCAAAGAGTCTTTCTAATAGCACTATAATCATGGTTACAATTGGGGTAAATAGCACTCTTTGCAGTACAAACGATGGGCAGGCCCAAACAGATGTTCCTAACAAACCCTGTATAGTGAGGAGCGAGTGGAGTATTGACCCCCCTGAAACGTTGACCACAGCCCCATCAGACTCAGAGAATTATAATGAGCATTCGGTAGATATGGCCGGTGATCGAGGATGTATTTATCTTACATGTACTCCGGAACAGTATGCTCAGGCAGGAGAAAGTTTAACTGATGTATGTCGAATTTGGGTGCCAAAGGAAAGGATGTGGCGGTATGAGGAAGCACATAGAATGGCAGCAGAGTTGGTTAATGTAGGATTAATTAAAGGGGGTAATGTTGGGATGCATGCCCAGCTCCGCTGGCCCCTCAAACGGTCCAGACAGAGAGCCATACGCTAGGAGCATGTGCACCTATTGCATAAATAAACCACCAGAGAAACTGGGATGAACAATGTCGGATTTTGCTTTGGACCTCCTTCTAACCCCAAACAGGTCTACTTTCTTGGCAGCACACATAGACTCACAGTCCTAGGCTTTAGGGAGTCCCACACATTTTGCTTGTCTCTGCTTCTTTCTAGCGGCGCAACTGTCGCCATCATGGTTACGTGGTGGTCTTCCTGGACCTATAATTTACCTGGACCACAAAACCTGATACTTTGGATCATTGGAATCAGACTCTTTTTAATATTGTTGGACCCTAGGTGCCTAGACGGCCCTGGGCCTCAGCATGCTTGCTCTCATGGTTGTACCAATATACTGGCTAGGTTTTTTATTTAAAGAGCTTCAGGTGCATTCTTCTTCTGGCCCAGGTTTCATTCAAGCTGTCTGTGTCTACCTCCAGTGTTCGGTCGGACTGCTTTTCTCTCCTTCCTAAGGGCTCCTTTCGCCTCTCCTTGTACGTATAACCTTCTTTCTCTCTAGGGTCTGTTGCTCAGCATTTCCTAGTTTTGCATTCTCCCCTTCTCTCTTAGAGGACTGTTTGTTACATCCCCTTATTTCCACCTCTTTTTCACTCCAGGGGGCTTTTTTCTACCCCTTTTTAATCACACATCCATTCACTTGTCTGGGTGTTATTTTTGGCATCCCGCAGAGCTTGCTTCACCTTTTCCCTTTGGGATTTTCTCTGCACTTCCCCTTGATGTTGAACCTGTTCCTTTCTCTGGGTGTGCTTCATAGGCTGTTCCTAGGTCCTGTAGGAGAATATTTGTTTTATCTTGTCCTTTCTTTTTAGCCCTCACCGGTTCCAATGCTTCAGCCTGAATACCATTGTAAACCTTTCCTTTCAGTGTATGTGTATATATGGAATCATACCAACAGTAATTTTATCTCATTTTTCTTATGTTCTTTGTGACCACATTTCTTATTGCAAGCAATGTTCACAGAACTTGAAAGTTAGAGTAAAGGTATTTTTAACAGACAGCATTTCTAAGGTTACGTGATATGTCCAACATGGACTGTGTACTTGGAGACAAGATCATGTGAGGGCACCAGTTTGTGTAGGAGGGGAAGATAGTGATTTTGGATATCCGCCAGGGGGAGCTTTCTATAAGGACCTGGTCAGGTGGTTTGCATAGGTGGCATCTGAGTCAATGATGGATTCATCAGCCTGCATTCATGAACTGAAGAGCACAGGGAAGCATCCTACCCTAATTTTGATTTGTGAGTTTCGATTTTTGAATGTTCTGGAGTTGTTTTGAATATGTCATGTGTGCATGACCTATAAAGATGGACGTCTTGTAGGATTCTCAGGTTGTTAAAGTTTTTTTCTGGTTGTGTGAACATGTCATTCGGGTGATTGTTTTGCAAGTCAATAAAGCTGCCTCTGACTCCGCTGATACCTGAGCATGATTTCAACAGTCCTCTGGCTGACTTTCTCTCTGGGTCCATGCCTCAAATAAGCAAGTCCCTCTAGAGAGTAAAGATAATGGCATTGAGGAGCGGGTAAAGAATTAGACTGAACACTTTGGAACACATGACCTACTTACATAATTCTGAAGTCAATGTTTTTTTAATAAGATATTATTTATATTACAGTTCTCCTGTATTTGCAGTCCTGCTAGGATGCCTCCAATCTGCTGCGGATTGATTACCAAGGCTGCACCCCTTCCACTGCCTCATCACATCTCGAATATCACAATGCAATTATTGCATCCATCCCCTGTTTTATAAAGATGTCTGTTGCTTCCCAGGTAGGGATTTCCAAAAAATATAAAAATGTTACCCAAAAAAAAGGTGCTCCTGGTGCAGCGGGCACTCCCGCGGTGCGAGGGGACCCCCCACACCATGTCCGGTGGGTCCCTGGCCCAGTGCTCACCCATCTGGGTGAAGGCTGGGAGGGGAGGCACTCAGTAGGTGTTAGATCAGCTACCTTGCAGCTCACATACAGGGACCAGCAAGCACTTGCAGCTTCCTGGTTCCAGTTTGTGAGAAGCACACAGGAGCCGAGGGGACATGGAAGGACGGACCAAAGCTGAAAGAAAAAGTTAAGAAGGCTTTTTTGTTTGTAATATGATGTGTGTTTTGCATGAGTGAAGTGCGTGTCATGTATGTATGTGAATGGTGGGTGAATGAGAAGTGATGTGATGTGTGTTTTTGAATGTTCTGGGTGGGTGGATGCGTGCCTGTGTAGAGAATGCATTGAGTGGATGTAAGAAAAGGTGCGAGTGACTGGTGGGTGAATGATAAGTGATGTAATGTGTGTTTTTGGTCTGGGTGGGTGGGTGGGTGGGTTGTGTGCCTGTGTAGAAAATGTAATGAGTGGTGCAAGAGAAAGTGCGAGGGTGAATGAGAAGTGATGTGATGTGTATTTTTGAATGTTCTGGGTGAGTGGGTGTGTGCCTGTGTAGAGAATGCAATGAATGGATGTAATAGAAGGTGCGAGTGACTGGTGGGTGAATGATAAGTGATGTAATGTGTGTTTTTGAATGTTCTGGGTGGGTGGGTGGGTTGTGTGCCTGTGTAGAAAATGTAATGAGTGGTGCAAGAGAAAGTGTGAGGGTGAATGAGAAGTGATGTGATGTGTATTTTTGAATGTTCTGGGTGGGTGGGTGTGTGCCTGTGTAGATAATGCAATGAGTGGATGGATGTGTGCCTGTGTAGAGAATGCAATGAGTGGATGTAAGAGAATGTGTGTGTGAGTGACTGGTGGGTGAATGAGTATGAATGTGATGGTGTGTTTTTGAATGCTCTGGGTGGGTGGGTGTGTGCCTGTGTAGAGAGTGCATGTAAGAGAAGGTGTGAGTGAGTGACTGGTGGGTGAATGAGCATACATGTGGTAGTGTTTGTTTGAATGTTCTGGGTGGGGTTTGGTGTGTGCCTATGTGGTGAATCCAGTATGAGAGATTTCCAGAGGAGATGTATGGGTGTGTGACCAGTGGGTGAAAGGGAATGCATGTGTGTGTAAGGCTCTGGGAGACTGGGGATCACTGGAGCATTTTTGCCACATACTTTATTCACTTTGCATGTTGTACTGGTATTCTTGGGCAAAGAACAGTTCATGTGGGCCATTCCCTAACTAGAATGGCATTTTGGTGCAGTCTGCCAAGCCATTGCTTCCTGTGGCATGACATTTATTACTCTGCATCTTTAAAAAAGCAAGCATGCTAAGTAGTGTTACCTCTCTAGACTGACGTTTTGGCGTAGCGGCCCGTATATTCTTCACTGTAGCATGACTTTTTATTAACTGAGCATCTATGATGAATCAAGCAAGATAAGTGTTCTTATGGGTCTAGACTGGCTTACATTGGAAGCAGTTTGGACAGATTTTCCTATTGTAACAGGGCCAAACCAACAGGAGTATGTACTTACATAGGAGTACTGGCATATATTGGCAGTGCCAGTTTTGTGCCCAGTGCCAAGAATGATGCTATAGAAAAATGCCTTAAAGTGAACATAATTATGGTCTTATATGGGAATACTAGCATATGTTGGTGGAGCCAGCATGGAAATGTATGGGCACAGCCAGCGTACAAATGTTTTTTATACTGGTATATATTGCAGGGACCGCCATGATAATGCATTGGGAAATGCCCTGTGCAACTTTGGTGACTTGCATATATTGTACTTTTTTTTTCATGATTTACCCTACACCCTACAAAACCGATGTTGGCCTTTTACCCACATTGTTGGCCTTTTACCCACATTGTTGGCCATTCACCCACATTTTCCCAGAAAAGTGTTCTTTGTAATGCACCATTTTAACCCATTTTAACCCTTTTATTCAAAACATTTACTTAGGGGAGGGAGAAGAATTCTACACTGCGCCCCCCACCCCAACCCTTTTTCGTTAGTTCGGGCTCCCTCCCTCGGCTCAGTCGCAATCACTACAAAAAAACAATTCACCAGCCACCACTGGTGGCTAGTATATTTGTGGACCAGGCACTGCCCCCCGTCTCTCTATGTTATGTTAAAGATTTAAGCTTTGATTGAAAAGCATATTTACTACTTTCACTTGCTTGCCCCTGCAGCGGTATAATCCTAATGGACATTCCGCACACATGGTGGTCCAGGCCAGCCCAGGTTGTGGCGTGCCCTGTCCTTTGTTAAGGAGCCTGAGGGGGCCCCCACAGCATGGCTCGCAGGGGAGCTGCCAAATCTTGTGCTATGCCAATGGGCACAACTGGGTCTGACAAAGGGGTAGTGTGCAGTGCGCCTTGAAGTCTGCCAGTGAGTCCATGGGTGAGAAGCAATTTGTGGGTGTTTTAAATTTTAAATAACGGTGTGGTGCTATGAATTTATGCGTGCATCAATGATATTACATTAAATGGTGTTTTTTTGTTAAGGTCCTCTGTCACCCAGTATTACGCTTAGATAATAAAAACTATATGGGGCTCTTGGGTATATTGAAAGAAACATTCCCAGGTATTATACTGCAGCAAAGATAACATTATCAGGTGAACTCCCCTCTGTGAGCAGAGACCAGTCTAATAGGTTTCTTCTATCGTAGTGTTAGCTGAATCATATACACATTTATAACCAGGGAATTTTGTTTATACTAAATCCTGGTCAATTATTTAATTTTCAGGCCTTGCTTGTGCGGCCTTTTTCTTTTTTTTGGCTTTCTTTACACAGCAATGCGTCAGATAACACGTACTTCTGTGTCCATTGATCTCCAGATGTTTCATACACTAGCTGTAGCCTGTGTTACAGATTTCAGTTACCCTGTTAGAAATACTGCATTATGTATGTTTTACATACAGACCCCACATCGAATCTGGAAAACGAAATTCCCCAAATGTGTAATTGTGGCCTCGGTTCTTATGTCTGTCTAAAATGAGAGCACCTGGAACACAAGTGCTAGATGCATCTAAAAAATCTGAAGGTCACTTGGGGGTGGGGTCAAATAACCAATTCCTGTGATGTCATCAGGGGGTCAAGAGTCATGTGATGTCACTTCCGCCACCCTTAGAATTTTGGTGAAATGACATCTCTGCTCTTCAGAGGGAGCGTTGTTCTACTGCCCATGCATTGCCTGTTGTTCTAGCTAAGAAATGAATAAAGCCTCCTGGCTACCTAGTTAATAGCAGCTGTCCCTCTATGAGTGTGGCAGTGACTGAAACATTTAGGCTCGAGGTCAGTAAGTAATAATCCTTATGAAATATGTCAGTGTCTGAAGAAGGGACACTCCTTTGCAGAGGCATAGGCTTGTAGAAGAGATACAGTGAATGAGGCTTCCACAGCTCTAAGTTCCAAGAAACTTTAGCAAGCTTATAGGTAACCAAAGGTGACAGAGAATGATTATTCCTGCAGAAAGCCAGTAATCAAGACTTCACCAGACTTCAGAGCTGCAGAGCGACAGCTCAAAACACGCCTTCATATGGAGCAGTGCTCAGACCACAGACCACCTGCATCACCTCCAATGAGTAACAAGTGCTCCTGCACACGTCCCAATTGAGTTTGTGTCACAATTGCTTCTGCACATGTCCCAATCCAGTTTGGGGAGGGACGAAGAAACCGGCACACACGTGGATAAAGACACTTTTTCAGCATGTTAAAGGATACACAAAAGCCTAATCTAACGGATATAGGGCCACATTTACAAAGTGTTTTTCAATGGGGTTGCGCCATTGTAAAATGTTTTTGTCAATCAGGCCCATAGTGTTTGTTACTGTTTATCTTCGCAGACCCTGTGTAAGCACAGACATCCGTACATCCCTGGTGGCTTATGCAACAGGTCACAGCCAACCAAAAGACTGCCCTGTTCTGAATATACTTCTCAGGTTCTGAGCCCAGCGCAGGTCCTCCAATCAATGGTTTATCTGCCACACAGTCGTTTGTGCCCTCACATGCCTTTTCACGTTAAAGGAATAATGCTTCTGCTGACACCTGGGGGAAATCATCTCCATTGTGCAGCTGCATTTTCATTCCTTGTGTGGGAGGATTATCTTAAAAGTGTACATAGTAAATGTTAAATATGTCTGTTAATGTTCTCTCTTACGAGGACATATTTAAGAAACCTGTCAGGACTCCGTCTTTGAATATTGCTTTCTTTCCATTTCTCTCTCTTCCTCCATTATATTTTTCCAGCACACAGTAGTCAATTTGCATGTCATTGAAAAGAGAAGTAAATTGACCTGCATCCCGTTTTCTGTTTTGCACATAAATAATTCTATTGGGAACTTCCTTCTTGCACTAACCTAGCCTATGTACACCCCATCCATTACATTTTGCCTAAGGCAATCCTTAATAAATTATCCAGGACCCAGGTTTGAAAATAAGACATATGTCAATGTCTTCAGTAAAAGGACATAGAATTCCCCAAAAAGTGAAATTGCATGCATACACACATCTGTGGTCTTTTCAATATCCATAGTTGAAAATGTTCGACAAATACAGAAGTGCATTTTGTTTTATATTTAGGGTAACGGAAACCCCTTCTGTTAAGAACTGGGTAAAAACACAGAATATAATGAAAACTTCCTAACAACTGTGACGCTTTAAAGGTGCTACCAATTATTCTGAGAGAGACACCCAATGTCTATATTTGCCTTGTATTGTGCAAGAAGCGCCATTCCCAGCAGTGATTTCAAAACATGGTGCAAATATTTTGAGCTACATACTGGAATATTACACATAACATCTCTTCCACGAATATCAGAACATGGTAAAGATCTCGTGCAAATATTGGTTCCTATTATTGCACTTGTAACAAGTTAAGAGTCTGGTTCAAAACGTGTCAATGGTGCCATTGATTACTGTGGTACTATCATAACAGATCCTCATCAGGAAACACTTTGCAGCATTGGGGCATTCAGGGCATGGAAATCATGGGAAAAAGGTGTGACAGAGGCTGTCTAGCTAATGTGCAAGTTCATTCAGTTTTTACAAGAATCTGTCTTCAATCAAATCTGTTTATTTCAATTCGAAAGATCCATCAAACATCGTAATACATAACATTAGGTCATGCACAAGTGATCAACAATAAAACAAAGTAGATGGCAACCAAGTGCAAAAATCATATTCTGTTTCGCAACATATGGAGAGCAATCTAACACAAGCATATATCATCTTCACGTGGTAATTAGCCAATATAGACACATTTTAAAAGTATGGGGAACACTCGTCTTCACATCGTACTTGTCTCCTGTCCATGTGTTCAAAGGCCAAGCTCAGGACCAGAAATGACAAATAGACAGGAGACTCCAACAAAGACAAATATTTGGATACAATCAAATAAATATTAGGACATTGATTCACAGTCCCCAAACCCACCCGAGAAGCAAGTTGTGTGTCGGTTTACGAGATTGGAATCTCCACCCCCTCCTCCAATCTCTTGAGCAGTATCTCTGAGAAAGGTTTGGACGAGCCATCCAGCAATGTAACTGGGTGGCAGGAAGAGGGGTTGGCACTATCGTCTTTTTTTGAAATTCTGGACAATAACACCAGTGTGTCAACTGTCGGGAATCTACTTTGTGACTACAAAACTATTGAATACTTGGGTTAGTCCATAAATTGGGCTAGCATGAAAAAGATCATTTGGCAAACCATCAAAACCTGGGGTTTTGAGGGCTTTTTGTTTCCTAATGACAACCAAAAGTACCTCACTAACAGAGGGGACATGATCTCCGAGAGCTCACCAAAAGGCTCCTCCCTTGGTTCCTTCAAAACCCTGCTATAGCTCTAGAAAGTAATGCATTTTCTCACCCAGTTCCATTCCAGGACCTGCACTTATGGGACTGCAGCGTGATCCTGATCTAGCCCACTAATTTTCTGAGAAATAATTCTCCAGAATGTTTTAGTATCCTGCAAAGCAGCCACAGCACACAGAGCATCCCACTGCTTGCTAGCAATCCCTGCCTTTCTATTTAGAAATTCACGGTTGTTGTCTTGCCTCCTAATTCTGATATTAGCAGAATTTGGGAAAGGCATTTTTATTGCAGAGAGAAGTCACTCCTTTTTCTCTCTGCAAGTGTTGAAAAGCCAGTATTTCCCTCTAACATTCCTACTAGTCTTATAGCCCTTAATGGATAAAAAAATCAACCTACAATTCTCAATTCTCCATGAATAGAGTAAAGGATTTAAAACTATCCGCCAGGGAAGACAAGGGATCTAGGCAAGTAATAAGAGCTTCCTTGTTTAGTACCATGGTCTTGGTGGATAGCTCTGATTCTCTACATGCTTGCCAATGCACTGCCCCACCTTGAGGCCCCTTCACAGTTGAGCAGCATCGATGTCACCACTTGTGATCACCTCCCTCTTGACGTCCAGTCCAGTGAGAGAGCGAGATGATCCCTTTCCCCTTTTGGCAGGATCTCAAAACCTTCAATGCTACCTCACCACCTCAACGGGATCAGGATGAAATCTATGATGCTGTGCAATCTGCCATGGTCAAAGATGTAGCTACATCCAATATTAGATTTACCTCTCCCATTAATTTCCCTAATCTCCATCAATATTTCCCAGAGCACAAGGGCATTACTGGACGTGACAGGGTCCATCAGATATGGCTTTGGGACTGATAAGGCAATTTCCGCCTTGTTTTCGTAGAGGAGCTTTTCCTACGATCCTAAACGAACATTGAAATTTCTTCCTACTAT
Organism: Ambystoma mexicanum; assembly: GCF_040938575.1. Classification (NCBI taxonomy): domain Eukaryota; kingdom Metazoa; phylum Chordata; class Amphibia; order Caudata; family Ambystomatidae; genus Ambystoma; species Ambystoma mexicanum. The sequence goes on along the minus strand of NC_090931.1, from coordinate 1,140,941,288 downwards.
CGAAGGAAAGTCAGACCCCTTATAGAGATCATCTTTTATCGTGACGTTTTTTTAAGATTTTAGTAAACTTATTGTCCCATCACCACTTTTATTATTATATTAATTGACCAACCCGAGTGAGTTTGCACCTGGCATTTTAGCTGTCACAGAAATGATATTCCCAATCGACTGGCCATTTTGTTTAATAATCCAACCCAATGAGGTTGAAATGTAAGTGGCCAGTCCCCCGGACGATCGGCCTTTCACACTAGAGCTTACTGCCAGCATACAAAAAAAGGTGGAATCCTTCCAAATGAAAGGGTACAACTGCCCAAGTCTCCTGGAACACGATGACTTGGTGCTCATTTATAAACCCCACCCAAGCTTTCTCCTGTAATTTTCTGGATAGGCCCACAATGTTCCAAACCAAGATCTTCACTCCAAGACCACCCCTTTGCTCTACTTTAGGGAATTCTGCATTACTGCCCCTAAAGACATATGTTGTCGCATCCCCAGTTGACTCCACATCCTCCAGAGGGAGATTCCCCCCCAGATTCTAAGAATGGAACTGTGGGATGGGTGACCACATCCAAGGTGAACTCTGGTCTATCAATAATCTCAAGACCCAGCAGACACTGAAGCCTGTTCATAGTGGGAACACTGAGAATGTTATGCCTCCAACCACTGGAGTGTTGGCCCAGCAGGGAACCATACAAGCCCACCCGGTTGGGGCAGAAACTCCCTTTACCTACAGTAGGCCTGTAAAAGAAACCTAGAGCAAGAAAAATAATTTTAGAATGAACCATATGGCTATGTGTGCCATTCCATAATAGCTCTAAAACCTTGGCCAGGTTGTTAAGGGTTATATTTATACAATCACACGGAAAACACCTCTCACCCTTGCTCACCCAAGAGGAATGTCTGGCCATTCAGAGCTCTCTTCCTCTCAAGCAAGAGACCCCAACATGTTCCTTAGGCAGTGAGTAACTTTGTTCATATGGAAATTGGAGTTCTCTTTCCCGGGGTAGATAAAGGCAGGGTTTACTACAAATTAATTACTCTGGGAGTCACTGGGGGTTAGGTGCAACCTGTCTAAGTTCACCCTTCCATGACCCCTTGAGGGAACACCCATCCCTGCATCTGACAGGGATTCTAATCTTTTAGGAGATGATACAGAGCTTGTGAGATGTATAATCTTGGGCTAGAGACTGTGCGTCACCATGGTTACTTTACAAGCATGTTAAGATTAGGGTCATCTACCCCCTCCTTCACCTTTTCCTTTCTGTTAGTTTTGCTTCCCTTTCTGGGGCCATCTGTATTGGCAACTGCCGGTTGACATCCATCTTGACAGCTGAACTTCACAATACCATCAAAATTCTCAATGCATCTTCTCAATGCATCTACCCTCTTCTTGACAGATCCTGCCCGGGCCCCGGCTGGCTGTGTAATTCCTTCTAACAGTTGAGTAGTAGGATTGTTTCTGCCCTCGCCTACGTTTATTGTTGCCCCCAAAAGTGAATCTATCTTAGATTCTAATCTAGTCAAGTCATTGTAGATTTTTTGGACCTGGCTTTCCACAATGGTTAGTCTTTTGCCAAAAATAAATTCCAGATAGGTCTGCACATATTGTGTGTTTAGGCAGTGTCAAGCATAGCCTTTGACAAAAAATCACTAGCCTCCTAACCGAGAACTCAATTCTTGCCTGTATGCCAGTAGCCTTCTCCTGCCTAGATGCAGAAGATGTGGTGGGTACCTTACACCTATTGTTCTCAGCTTCTTGGAGAATGGCTTTTAAGTCACCTGGAATTAATTCAATTGTGTCTTTATTGGTTTATAGTCATAATGTCGACAACAAAAATGTCGATAGTCAAAAAGTCGAAAAAAAAATGTCGAAAAAAAAATGTCGACTTTTTTTTTCAATGCATTTTTTTTTCGAAACGGGGGGTTCCCCCCCAGACCCCCTTCTTTTTATTTTTTTTTAAAATGTTTCCCTTTTTTTTAGTCCCGAACCCCTAAAATAAATATATAACTAAAAAAAACGAAAGTCGACATTTTTTTTTCGACATTTTGACTGTCCACCGTCTTTATTATCTTTATCTGAAATTCATTGTTCAGCCAACATCATTTGTTCATCCTACTGCTTTTTTCATTGCCTGGGAGTTTGCTTCTCACAGGCCCACTTCCAATCCCCTCTTCTGCATTCTTTACATCTAAACACCCTCTGGTATTTCTACACACGTTAGATTGCTTTTTGACAGTGGGCCCTACATCAGTCGCCAATTGAGCACAAGACTTATGTTTCACCATCTTATGCTTCAACGATGGGGACTCTAAGTGCTAAGAAAAAGTTGAGGGTGTGTATGGTGAAATAGCCCTGAACGCCATAAGTAAAGGCCTGAGTCAGAATGAGGGCTCCCCAAAAGGAAAGGCCTATTGTGAATTAACATGGAAATAAGGCTTTGCAATTACAAAGAAAAAAGGAGCGAATTTAGGTATCAAAACTTGGAGATGGCTGAAAATGTTCATTGCGCTACCGAAGGGAAAGTCATGAGAAAAAATGTTCAAAAAGTTTGAGCAGGCTGGAGTCCTGTTGTCAGAAACGGCAGCATCCAGCAGGTAAATAAAAATGACCAAATTGTATGAGCTTTTTACTATGACAGAAATCCTTGCATTCAAAAATCTGTTTTCCCTTATATTAAAGACATGCTCTTGAAAATGTGTGCAAAAGTGTAATAAAGGAACTGTACCTTTTGTCCATCATGAGCCCATCATGAGAAGACACAATCATTCGCAGAATCTACATGGAGATTTTGAGTTTCCGCAGAATGGAAGCCATTCATGGCTGAAAGTGACAAAGGACATTTCAGTTTTGCCTTAAAGGGATACGTTGAACTTTCACATGTACAGCTAAAGTCTTTTTGCAGGTAACCACTGTGCGAAGGTTTTACACGTGAAAGTGTGAAATTTTAAGAGTTGATTTAAATGTTTAATGATTGCAGTCAAGCTAGGCCACAATCCTAGTTTCATTTCCTTGTGGTGAATCCCCCAAGAGGGAAACTAGATTCCAAGTTCTGTTGTCAGTGGGACGAGTTGAGGAATTTTCCTGCTCCCCAAATTTTACAACTAAACCTACTCATAAAAACTGGCCATCAGCCTTTGAAGCTCTGGGCTAACCTAAACAAAAGCCTCCCTCTTGACATCAGAGCTATCCCAAGGGTAGGGGTAGAGTCCAGTGTAGTTTCACACCCATTGCACAGAATGAGAGATATGTTGTTTAGGGATAATTCGGAAAATATTAATCGTACACTATTCATGTTCGAATTTCCAAAAAATTGTTAGTGAGCTGTTTCGGCTGAGCCAAAAATGGTTTTTGTGACACCAACATAACAAAAGTTATGAGACAAAGCTTGGTTGTGATCCCTGTACAAATGTGAGGACCATGGAAATTAGAAGAAATATGTAAAATGTGATCAATATTCTGCCCACCAAGGGCTGGATGTTTCATTAACATAGTTTGGGAGAAAAAATGAGAAAATACTGTAGCTTCGCATCAATAGGTCGCACAGACATCAAACAAGGTGTATGCAATTGCATGAAAAATTGAGTATTCAAAAATGCTGACATATGTGTCATAATATGATGAGAAAGGGCATTTGTGATACATTGAAATTTACATGTGAAAAAACCAGACCCAGCCCCTTGTCTAAATTAGATGATGGATGGGTTATCCTCCCTTGGCTCCCCAAAACACGCTGACATTCTCTGAACCTATCGGCCGACAGATGGGAGGGAACCCTTGACCACTGCCCTATGAATTCCATGTGAACTATGACAAATCTGTGATGTCATTTGCCTTATAGATAAGTCACTCCACCTGAAATCAGGACTCTCGCTACTAGATATTGAGGTTTGCAGCTGACCACATTTGGAACCATAATTGCAGAGTTGGGCCTACATCTTGGGGTGAAGCCAGGAGCTGGAGTAGCTGACTTGGGACAGAAAAAATCCTTGGGCCTCATTACGACTTTGGAGGTAGGCATGCCCTTAATAAAGGCATGGCTGCCTCCAAAATCGTGTCCAGCTCCGGGTTCCCTGAATGGGGAAATACCGGACCATTCCGAGTATGGAGGGCCTGGTATTTCCTCCTTCATGGAACCCGGGCCCGGTCCTTCCCCATTCCAATTTGAGCCCCATTACGAACAGGCCCATTGTTAGCTCCCTGGTCCCCTCACGGGACCCGCTATGGACATCTGGGAAAAACTAGATGTCCAGAGCGGGCCCCGCGAGGGGACCTCGTAATAGTGCAGAGTGCGTTTAATGGCGCCGGCACCATTACCGGCGTCATTAAACCCATTCTGCACAACTTATAATGAGGCCCCTTGACTGACCCCTGGCTGTCTCAGCAGTGAGGCCCTGATGCTCCTTGGTGTACCATTCAGCCCTCTCTTGTAAGTATAGACAGCCCCAGCAATAGATTAAATAAGCCCTATATTATTCAGCATTGCCATAGAGATTCTCCCATGGAAAAACCCCCTATCTTCTTTGTTTGTGTAATTCAATCATTTTCCCATTCAAAAATATTTTACTTGCCCGTGCATTGTGGTAATTGTTCCCAGTGGAAATCCTTTGTGTTTGTGTAATTCAGTAATTTTCCCATTGAAAGATAGTTCACTTATCCGTGCATTGTAGTAATTGTTTCCATCTTCCCATTCTTGGGCTACAAGCATCTGCTTCATGGATACCGTTTGGCACGACAGACTCCTTGATCTTGTATCCAAAAGAGAGGATTCTTTCCTCTGTTCTCACCTGATCGTGGCATTGTTTCTTGGGCCTCTGACACACCACTGCCGAGCATAGTAATGCCACGAAGTTGGACAGTTTGCTCATCGTCATTTTTCACTCAGCGATATCGCCTCTCTCAGCGATGGTGTTGTGTGTCTTTGATTCGTCGCTTCTCTTCCACGCTACCACAGAATTTGCGGTTCAGCGAGTCTGCACCCCTCCAGAATTCTCTCTTTCCAATTCATGATTCTTCATCTCTATCTATATTCACGCTTGCATACATCAAAGGGGTGTGCTACTGTGCATCCACGGGAACTGTTTAGAGTGATGAAGGAGCTTTCGGTCCCAGTTTCTGCCCGGGTTGATCCTTCTCACTCCCAAGCAACCTGTGATGCAATTAGTCTTTTTTTTCGCAGAATATATTGAAACGATTAGAACACTGATTATGCCTATGGGCCTGGGATCCACCCCGCTCTGCCCCCAACCCTTGTTCAGTGGTGAAAGCTACTTCTGCTTCCACCCAGACTCTGATGAGGTTATAATATTGTCGGCTTTGTGCAAACTCAAATCTTCCTCACCATCCAAGTCTATTCCTCTGAATCCGCTGTAATCACTACCTCTAGATACTATTGCACTATTTACTGCAGCGCTTTGACACTCCTTTGTGAGTGGGGTTATTCTGGCTCCTCTGAAACATGTGATTGTTGTTCCTCTATTGACGAATCCTTCATTGGATCCTTTGTCCCCTGCCAACTACCGCCCATTCTCTCTCCTCCCGGCTATGATGAAGCTGATCAAAGCTACTGTGACCCCTCAGCTCTCCAGGTTTTTAGAGAATAATTAGGGGTTGCAGCCTTTCCAGTCTGGTTTCAGGCCATTTAGGGGAATTGAATCAGTCGTGGTTTAGACTTTTGTAATGGGATTCATCTGGTCCAACCTTGCTTTGGTCCACCGTCTTCAAGTCCTCCAAAATGCTACTGCGTGCTTGGTGCTGAATGCACCATTTCAGTCTTCAGCCTCCCAATTGCTAGTCAAACTCCATTGGCTTCCTGTTAATAGTCGGCCGATATCCTGGAGGTATTTTCCAACCAGGCTAATAGCGTTACTGCCACCTGATCTGGCGCTATTAGCCGAAACAAGGGTTGAACGGTAACGGGTATTCCCCATTCCCCATTGGGCCCATTGTATCCAATGAGGCATTTTCTGCGCTAATAGTGCCACACTAACTGCGCACGAAAATGGGTGTTAAATTGGAGCATTGACCCCAGTTTACAGCCGAGGGAAAATTCTGCCAGATTCGTGATGGGGCGGACCCTTAAATGCAGCAGTAATAGAGTTACCACCGCCTTTAAGGGCTACTGCCCAACTCATGATGAGGCCCATTGTGTATTACTCATCGGGCCTTTTTTCATAAATGGCCATCTTTTTTCCAATCTAAACTGACCCCCTATCGGTGTGTGCATCCGCTACAATCCTCCTCTGCTAATTTGTTGGAAGTCCCTCGCTTTTGTAAAACTCGAGCAGGAGGGTGTTCCTTCTGGGTGCTTGCCCCAGTTTTATGGAATTCGCTCCCAGGCCCTTTAAGGGATATTCCAGATGATCTTTGGTTCTGCAGAGCTCTCAAGACCTTCTTGCTCTGAGCTCGGTAGGATCTGCTGTTTTTTTATTTTAGTTTTTTCTCATGCTCACTGATTTTTAATAGCGCCCAGATGCCTTTTTGGCCGTGGTTTTCTGTGATTTTCAAATTGTATTACATTACATACATTGTTACATTACATATATTACATTACATTACTTCAACTGGCCTCCATCATTACCTTGAGCTAATAGTAGAAAAGTCCTGATACCTTGGTTGTAGGCCATATAGTCTTACTGTTAGTTTCTTCTACTCCCATATAGGCAAAAATGGTGTCCTTTGGGTGGAGTTCCTTAAAGGAATGGGAATCCTTGTCCCACAGAGGGGAGTCACTCCCAGTGAGTTCCCGCTTTCCCTGACCCCTAGGGAGGGTCTTGTTAAGTGTGTGCACCTCCCTAGCCTCAAACGGGGTGCCCCCCCTCACCCCCGGGAAGAAGGGACGAATTGCCTAGATTCGTCATAATATATATATATCATAAATAGATTAACAGTTTTGAACAAGGACATTTCTATGTCATGTGATTTAGATGCTTTTCTGTGATCCACCTAATATGACAATAGGACATCAATATAGTGTTCAAACATCCCCAAAATGCTAATAGCTCCTTTTTCTACTACCCACACTAAACAGTTATTTGCTGCCAGTGCACCTTTATGCATTGCAGGACAAAAGGAGTGAAACAAATAAAGGAATGTGAAAAGTAAAGAGAACAAATGAATATAGGGAATAGATCCTTGCAGCTCTTGCTCATCCTACTTGATCTCGCAGCAGCATATTTCAAGGCAGAGAATGACACTCTTATCTCGGGAATGAACAACACCATACGGGATAAAAAGACAGATCTCTAATGGCAGGCCACCTTTCTCAATAACTGCAAAAGACAGGTAAAAAGCAGTGATTTCAGTTCATGGCCTATGCCCTAAACGTTGGTGTTCCCCAGGGTTCCATCATCTCACCCTGGATTTTCAATGCATATATTAGGCCTCCAGCATCCCTCGTGAAGCAGAACTCCTCCAAGTTCCACCTGTGTGAAGAAAATGCTCAAATTGTGTTTAATATTGAAAATTATGCCACTCACTAATTACCTTATTTAATTACAAAAGAGGTTAACCGTGAACAACTTGTTCCTTAAAACTTTGAAAACTGAAACCTGATGTTTGGTCATCCCAAACCCAACAGTCTCCCTTTCACCTTTGCAGATTCTCTTGGGAGTCCTTCAAAACTGTAGAAACCTCCAAGTAACGTGGGCATCACTTTTGACACTGATTTGTTATTTTCACCGTAAACTGCCAAAATATAACACATAAAACAATGCCATCCTTGGAGATGGCTGAAAACACTGAGTTGGCCAGAGAAGCAGCCCTCTGAAATCTGGCTTCATGCATTGCAATGTACTTGGGCCTCACAAAATCAGAACAATCAGCGCAAACTCATGGCGAATCTCTGAGCCAGACAGATCTTTGCACTAATCGTGTGAGACCGCCATCTCGCCAGCACTAACAGCTTTAGACTGGCTTGCTTTTGAACTCAAGTCAGAATTGAAAGGCTCTTCCAGATTCAATGAAACTTGGAAAAGAAAGGGTTTCTGAACACCCCAGTGGTTTGCAGTCTCCATGAATTGAGATCTGCAGGGTAGACCTTCCAGAGGATCCCCAAGCTCAGAAAGTAAAGAAACATTTGTAGAATCTGTACCTCCTTAGCTCTTTCACAATGTACCACATTCAAAGGGCAAGCCTCTGAACGTTTTTATGGGAGTGCAAAAGGGGCCCTTGCCTAGGGCCCTCACCTTTGAGGGGGCCCCACAAGGCTGCCTGATCTAAAGAATTAAGATTCCTTTGTTCACCAGACTTAAACAGCACACATCAGGATATTGTATTGCATGGTGCTGAGGCTCTAAACCTCTAAAGCCTGTCTGTTTTGGCAAGTACATTCTGCCTCGATCACTTCATCATGTAATGCTTTCTGTGTTCACTGTGGTATATATAGTTTGTCTGTTCCTTGCGGCACAACACCTGCAGCATTATTGCCTTTCTAGCCAAATTTGAATTGCATACTGGTAAATTGAGTGCCGCAATGGTTCAGAAGTTAGTTCAGTGTGTTAAGCACTCATTGCAGTGATATGTGTTCTTATTTTTAATGATGTGAGGCAGCATATCAACCTATAGGTTATGATTCCAGCAGGGGGGTGCGGGGCAGATATTCTTGATCACTTAATTCCTTTGGTGTACTTTCCAAGTCAGTTTTATAAAATGAGATTATTTTAGTTCATGGTAAGAACTGGTAATGAAAGTGTTCAAATGCAGAAATTGCAGAGTTGGCACAAATCCCAGATTCACCCCTTAACCAGTTTGTGTAATGCTGGGCATCTAATTTAATCTTGTATTGCCCAGCCTCTCGAAATTGGCAGTCCCTAAACCTTTCAAAATTGTCAGCCCTTCATAGAGATTTCTTTCTCAGGGTATGATCTTCAAAACAGCCTCACTCATGGTTTCACTGGCTATAGTGTTGCTTCCACTATAATACTGAGCATTGGTATATTGCACACCATAGGCACTTTATTCTTTTGATCTCTAATGGCAACACTATTTGAAAACCATGTCGCACTTATAATCTCTGTCTGTCTGCATACTGACACCTTCCTGGCAGCTTGCGATCACTATCCATGCACTGGTATGTGAAGCTTTCTCCTTCCTTCCATTTGGGCTCTTCTGTTTATGCTTAAGCACGTTTGCATTCTGCAAGGCAGCAAATGTGAGTTCCCTGTCTATTCTGGGTTACAAGTACCTATACAGTCCTGCATTAATACTGCAGGCTGCATACCTTCCTGGATGTATTGATAAAAGTCTCCTGTATTTATGCTAGAACAGAAGTAACCTTCGTAGACTGATAATGTTGGCCATCAAATGGTACTTGTTTATCGTTCTGATTAGAGCAAGAATGAAGAGAGTAAGGGGACTTAAAGGGAGTGAACATCCTTATTTTTAATGATGTGAGGCAGCATATCAACCTATGGGTTGTGACTGCGACAGGGGGGCACGGGGCAGACATTCTTGATCATTAATTCCTTTGGTTCAGTGGAGGGGGGCCCGAAGATATCCGTGCCCAGGGCCCCAAAAGTGCTTAAGATGGCCCTGGTTGTATGCGTATGGTTATTCTTTGGGTTGTTAAATAGGAATGTGCTTAATTGTGTTTTCAATACGATTGTTTGGCTTCCTGCCCTAGCTATTGCTCCATCAACTCTCTTTCCATGTTTGGTTACCCAACGTCCCCACTCCAACTCACTTTGAAACAATTGCAACTGTAAGCTGGTTTGTTATAAAACAACAATAAAATGAATACAAATTAAATTAATTTAAACGCTTATTTATTAACAAACCTTGTCATGTTAAACATGTCCACACTTATTTTGCAAGTACCGTAATGTAATGTAGGCTTGCATTGGCTAGGCAATGCAACCCAGGGAATGGTGGTGCGGCCTGGAAGCTCGGTGCCCTCGCGGTTCCAGGAACAACAGTTGCCACTGGAGGATGGGAGTAGCTGATTGAAGGAGGTCTGCACCATAGCTCTCCCCTGTGTTTCTTGCTATTTCCCTTAGCATAAAATAAAGTACATTCTTGTTCATACTGCTGACTCCAGAACTGTCATTGCTTCGTGTCCATCATTCATGACCCTGGATACTTCAGGTACAAACAATGTAAAAACTGTGCATATCAATCATGCGTAAAAAGTTACCACATGAATGTACTCACTACCCAATATTGCGTCAAACTTTCCGAGCAGGTTGACTTTACTGCAGAAATACGTGAGCAATATCCATCTGCAAAAGAGGGGAAATAATCGTCCATATTATGCACAGGTTTTACACATTGAAAATAAGAACGTGGATATTGTGATACACCTTTACACATGACTTGGAGTGTAAACTGGTAAGAAGCCACAGAAGAGGGCAAAATCAGCCAAACAAGCCAGTCTAGTTCCCGAAGCAAGACACTCATGTAACGAGCTATCGATTAGGGGGTAGGGACTCACAAAAAGCAGCTACAACATATTTGTACTTTTCCAGCACCATGGAAGGAGCAACACAGTTGTTGGTCTAGCCCATTCACATGCCTACGCCTCTCCCAGGTAGCCAATCAGCTTGTCCACATGAACCTAACCAGGCAGCTGATCTGTCTAAGCCCAGATCCGTCAGCAGCAGCACCATCCCATGAGGAGGCCATACACCACCACAGTGTACAGGCCTAGCTTAACTTCGCTGACAAGCAAGTCCATCATGTTTAACCTCCTTGCAGAAAATGAGTGCTGCATTGAGCCTGGAAGGCAGACTTGACAGCAAAACCCTCCTTCCTGAAACGCCTCACAGTCCTCCACTTCTGTGCCTTGGGCTCATTTCATCACTCTGTTTCTCTGGCACACGGCATCACCCAGCCCTGCTTCTCCCAAATCTTCTCACAGTCTTGAACGCCACACAATGAGATAGATACACCACAACATTGTTTTGCCCAATTATGACGTGGCCTTACATTGGATAAAGGAACGGTGTTCTGCCATAACGGGCTTCCTCAACATGGTTGGGAGCTGGACTTCACACATGTAGCCCTTATACTAGCCATGGTAAGAGTGTCCTCATACCATGTGTTCGTGGGAGTGCTACTCCTAATTTAATTCCCTGAAATCTGAGAATTGTAGTACTCCTTACCCATTACAAACGCACTATCATCAGTTACAAAATGCAAGGGAAAGCACGGACTGGATCTCCTTCTTCAACAAGGCATGGGGAGTCCTGAGGGCCATGTTTGGGAACCTCTTGACACACTTCCAATCATATAAACGTGCCTTGTCCATCAGATGCCTGTTCTCTTGGCACCACGAGATCCAAAAAAGCCAAGACTCTCGCTTTTTTGGATCTCCTGGTGACAAGAGAATGGGGATCCGGCAGCGAATCACTACATGCAGAAAGTGACTGACCACAAGAAAAGAACTGGCATGCATCAGAAATCCTGTCCAGATGGATTCACATCGCATCTGGGTGTAAGGCTGGATGTGGTAACACCGCCATATCTGATGGACAAGGCGATCTCACCAGAAACACTCAATCAATAGGTCCTTAAGAAGATGACTAGAATCAACATGTCATTGAAACCGGTCGCCCACCTGGAAACACGATATCCCTGAAGAAATACGGGATACACGATCAAATTGACGGTTTAGGACAATTTTCCCGAAAACAAATGGTCGCAATGACCATTTGTTCTAAATATGCTACCACCAAAGGTTCGAACACCAAAAGTTCGAACCTTTGGTGGTAGCATTGTAAAAAAAAAAAACGTTGGCTGCGGCAGTGTCCTCCACATCGCCCCGCTCACTATACTTCATGGTATAGTGAGCGGGGCCTGCGGGGGACACCCCGACAGCCTTCTGTTTAAAAAAAAGAAACAGGAGCTGCAGGGGTGTCCCCCGCATCGCCCCGCTCACTATACTTTATGGTATAGTGAGCGGGGGTTGCAGGGGACACCCCGGCAATCTTCCGTTTAAAAAAAAGAAAAGAAAAGGACCCTGAAGCGCCGATTCCCGATCACGGAAGTGAAAGGGAACTGGCGCTGCAGGGAACCAGCGTGAAGATGAAGGTAAGTGGGGTTTGTTTATGTTGGGGATGTGGGTGGCCTCTTTTGCCACGTTTTATTGGGTGTCTAACACCCCACTACTTCAACTCAAGTAACCTCTACATTTCTTTAGGTTGGAATCACTATCTTTGCACCGTATATTTGTTATCGTAGTATCGAGCCACGCATTACCATCTGATCTGCTCAGCATGCGCACACACTCATTAGAAGGTGAATTAAACAATTAGATGGACTTATGCTCTAAAGGAAACACTTCTTCCATGAAATGCCCATGGGAGTAAGGCAGATTCGGTTCACCCTCTTTTAACTGTTGGAAAATGCTGTAATTCTTTACATTGTAGAAGCAGGGACAGCTAACTCTTTTTCTTTCCTATTAGATAGGCGGCGCGCCACCTCCAACCCAGGGACAGTGACCCCCCCTACAGGATAGGGTGTTCTTCCGCCTAGGGACGTTGGCAGCATACATATTTAATGTAAATATAATTAGTACCAAAATTGTTTGTTTTTTGCCCTGTACAGTATTCTGTATGATATAACAGATAACGTACTTAATACTTAAGGTCATCCTTTTTTCTCCAAATCAGGTGCCCTGATTGTTGTCGTGTACAGGAAGGGAGAGGGCCATAGGATCTGGCCGCAGCAGCAGGGAATTAACAGACAGACTCGTGTTTTAGTGGGGTGTGCAATAAAGAAGAGGAAAGAGGCAAATCGGGGGCTTGCACGGGAAGTTGAAGACAGCAGGTGTCATATGATGATGCCAGGAGTAGAGGGCGAAAATGGGAAAGGTGATGCAGTCAAGGATGGAGCAGTGCAGTCAGAGAAGGTTGGTCGTCAATAAGGGAGGTTCACAGGAGTCAGGGGGAGCAGAGTGGTCAGGGAGGGGGCTTTGCATTCTCTGGGGGTCAGATCATTCAGGTAGGTGATAATAGGTGCAGGGAGGAAAGCAGCTTCAGCTGTAAGGGAGGAGCCAAAGTTACAGGGATGGCTCACATCAGTTAGGGAAGGGGCACAGGGTAAGGGAGGGAGGGGGCTGCAGCAGTCAGGACAGTGAAGACAGCGGCCACATGGCCATGGAGGGGGAATCAGCAGTCAGAGGGTGTACAAGGGCAGGGAGAGTCCACGGGGCAGGTAAATGAAGTACAACAGAATAGGTGTGTATTGTCAGAAATAAATATTATTTTGGGCAAATACCAGGGGTACTGGTGTGCGTGTATAGTTGAAAATACCCCATAAGACGTCCAAGAGATTCTTGCATTCAAATTTCAAATCTTAGGAAAATTAGAGATGAAGAGGAAAAATACAGTGAAATATCTGTATATATTCTTATGGGAAGAGGACATACAACATAGATTGTGCATCTTGTATTGCTTTCCATTTTTGATTTAGAACTATGCAGAGCAGCCCCTGACTCGACAAATTCACACAGGCTCTTAAATGTTAAGCAATGGGACAAATATGTGCATTTACAAAAAAACAGCAAGGTGTTAGCCTATATTGTATTCGTTTCTATAACGTTTCTCACAGAGGTGCTGCAAATTCCACTGGAACTTCTATTCTAGCATAAGGGCTTTTATGGCAGCCTTGTTTTCTGCTCGCATTAAGCACAGAATATTAGCAGTCAGAACGTTGCTGTTGTGCATTAACTGGACAGCTGTTACAACAAATCTTGAGGACAGAGAGACACTTGCCTTTGACCTGTTTTTGTATTAAATGCCATCATTACATGTCACATATGGTGAACTCTGGACTTCTCTGTATCCGGCTTAGAACTATGATATAGAGGCACTCTTTCTGTTTCATCTAAAAGTACACACAGACGAAGACATTGCAGCAGTATGCAGGCTGCTGATGGCAAGCACATGCAAGCAGTATGCAGGCTGCTGATGGCAAGCACATGCAAGAAGTATGCAGGCTGCTGATGGCAGGGGGAGTTGGGCACAGAGTGAGACACTGTTGCAAAGGATATTGAAATGTCTACAGACAAGCTCATTTTATATTGAAAATGTCTCATTTACTTTGAGGATAGATCTACAATATTGTATTTAGGTCTGAATATAAAAGACATTGGGCCTCATTACATGGTAGGCGGTAGCCATGGTGCTATTAGCGCCATGGCTACTCCCTTACCGCATTCTGGGTCCGTGTTCCCGGAATGGGGACTTACCAGGTCATTCCGACCTTGGCGGGACCGGTAAGTCCCCATTACAGGAACCATTCCCCATTCCCATTTGAGCCCCCATAGGGCTCAATGGGAATGGGGAAGGAGCTAATAACGGTACCGCAATTTGCAGTACCGTTATTAGCTCTGAAGTCCCTTAGCGGGTCCCTCCCCTAACGCCTGGTAAAACCAGGCGTTAGGGGAGGGACCCGCTAAGGGACTTCGTAGTAGGGCGGTAAGGGATTACCGGCACCGGTGCCCTTACTGGTGCCAGTAATCCTTTACCGCCTACCGTGTAATGAGGCCCATTGGCTTTCTGACAGTTATTGAAGATACATATTACCAAGAGTCCCAGGTACCAGTCATCTACTCCATGATGCATAATGATTGCATCCTGCTGAAAGCTCTGTAATATCTTGCAGATATGTTTATGGAGAGAGTCGAGCTGTTTAAGGTGGGGACAGATTTATGAACGATGTTTTTAAAAGAATGTTTCATTTGCATGCTGCTTGGTGCATTAATGTACCTTCTTCTTATGTGCATAATTTTATTACGTTTGCTATTTTAATCTTTGTCATCATTTTCATTACTATAACTATTCATGTCTTGGAGTGACATTCCTAATTACCGGCTCCGACCTGAATGATATGACCTGCTTCAATAATCTGCAATCTCTACTTTTCAGAAACTGCAGCAGTACAAACAACATCTCATCATCCATGAACAACACAATACATGGTTCTCTTTCCTGATAAGGATTGCTCCAGAGACCATGTGTTTTGATTTCTAAGTAAGGCAGACTACCTGGAAAAATATCCCGTGGCTCTGTTCAAAGCCAGCGATGATGCAGTAGAAGCCTCCAGGTGCCAGTTGCCTATTTTACACTACAGGCATTTGCCCACATCCTTGTATTTTGTTCCCGTCAGTTTACATGGTTCTGTCGCTCGGAAACAGGAAATACTTAACTGTGGCTCGCCCACAAAGCAGAGAAAAGGCTCTTCCAAACAACCCATCTGCACATACAACTCCCCACTGAATCAATACGGATAACACAATAAAATGCATACCACCGAAGAAATTCCTTAAATAGCACACTAACCTACCACAGATACACCAATACAGCTCCCCACAATCTAAATACCACAAGGACAGATATAATAAACACATAAACAATTTAAGTTCCGAACATGGAGCATACATTAACCACTGCTCCAGACAACTCTCAAAAATATATAAAACGTGCACACCACAGAGAATTGTACTTTTTCATATCATGCACACATCAACATTGCAACATAGCAACATTGTCCTGCTTCTGCATTAGTCTCCTACTCACCTCTTGAAGATCTCGAAAACCTAAGAAACCATGAAATTGGGGGACTAAGACATTGGGCCTCATTACACGGTACGCGGTAGCCATGGTGCTATTAGCGCCATGGCTACTCCCTTACCGCATTCCGGGTACTCAATAACATTTCATAACAAGGCATAACAAAATGTTTCACTCATTCTCCTATGGGGGCCATACTAAGGACTGCACACTCCATGTTAGTGACTGGCAGCAATAGAGGTTGAAATAATTGTTCGCTCTGCTGACGTCAGTCCACTATACATGAAGAGATTATATTATTTGCCCAGGATCACATACTTTGGTTAAACAGTGAAACTGCGATTTTAACCCAATCTACAGTTTAGGCATTTGAACACAACTTTCAAGCTCAACTTGCTACAAATATGTACATTCTGGATTTCAAAGCCTAAAATAATACTACCTGATAGAGCAGAGTCCTCAAGTATCCCATGGCCATGCTTGAGATGGCCCAGTAATATTTATGCTTGTAATTGTGAGACATGTAGTTTTCCTAAATTTCTAATGCGATAGAAAGAAATACAAGTCCAGAATTCAGAGGAGAAAACCAGGACTGGATGGTCTTCTCATGCCTGGACAATGGGAGCTTCAGAGTTCTGATAGTTTTCTTGCAAAATAAACATATTGCAAATTAAATCAACCTTACAATATATAAATCCTTAGTGAAACATGTTAAAACAAAATAATATTGTTGTAATTTTATTCTCCATATCCGGAAAGGAATAATTGAAGCAGCAGAATGCAAAATAATGCAAGCCTAAAAAAACCTTCCTTTTTACACAACTGTACTTTTCTCACTCGGATAAAGATTACATTTGTCACAAACCTCCAGCTTGCTGTTCATCTTTTAAAGAAAATGTAACTATTCCTATAAAGCAATCCGATTTGTCCATGTTAAAGAAGTAGACTCAATTACTAATAAAAAGCAAGCTTTCTTTTGTAACTTTAAGTATCTGGTAAGTGTACACCCACATACTAGGTCAGCCAACTGTTAGGAGTCTCACAAATGGGATACAGAACCCATCAGATAAGACATAAAACAAAAGAGTAATTGCAGGCCATTAAGGTCAAGATAAAGGGCAGGGCTGGGTGCAGGCCAGTCGAGGAGCTCTGTTCAGCTGTGATATGTAATGGGCTTTGCTGCAAAGTAAACAGGCCCACTTTAAGAGACCTGGCAACACTCCCAGGGCAAGTCTTCACCTGTTCCTGGGCAGGGGTGGGGAACAAAGGGCGAAAAGCATTTTGCAGGGCAGGCCAGTGCCCCTCCGGCCCTATCCTAGCGATGCCATTGCCGCTCCAAGGTCTGGCGTGTCAGCCTCTGTGCGCACTGGTGTACGGCACAGGTTGAGGCTTGGCCTCAGATCTTGGCCTTCCGTTTAATGTTTTCTGTGTCCGTGATCGTTAGATCATTGGCAACAGACTGCAAACCGTATGTGCACCTGGGAAGGGCACTAAGCCAATCAAAAGGCTGGGAACGAAGGTGAAATCTGCTAGTCACTGCCTGTGCTCTCCCAGATAGCCGCTTACCTTCCCCAGGTGCCACCATTTATTTTTCACTTGGTGCCCAATCCACTCTCACCCCCTCTTCCAGCCCTCTACCCGCACCTGCAACATCCCTCACACCCTTGCACCCTCCACCCCGACCCATGCTGGCCTTGTGCTTCCTCCGCTGACTGCCTTGCTCCATCATTGTCTGCGTTGCCACTCTCATAGAAATATAAAAGGTACGTAGTCCCGTTTCTATGTCTATGGTGGCCATCTTTGGTTTTTTTAGGGGGTTGGAGGGATTGGGCATGGGAGCCTTGGGCCCAGGGTTGAAGATAGCTATCACCCCCTTGTTCTGAGGTGCCCAGGGCCAGTAATAGCCTGGGGCCCTCGCTGATGGCCTTGCTTTGCTGTGGCATAGCTTATGCTCAGGCTGGTGCACCGTTACCAGCCCTGTACCCCACCAAATGCAAGGATGATTGCTATATAGACATATGATTTTGAAGAAAAAGGCAAAGTCTCAAATAATAAGAGGGGTGTGGTTTAGCTGTGCTGGTGTTGGTGGTACGTTTTCACCTTTTTTCATAACTTGTTTTTCTTGGTTAATCTCCAGGAGTATTACCTAGTCAAGAGAACTACTGAATGTCAGTGCAGATCCTGCTGAACTGTGTGAACGAAATTCTGTCCATGCTTGCAAAAACTGGTAGCTGTAAAGTGTCAGAGCCAAAGCAAATTTCATCTCCTCCTCTTCAGCAATAACGTACAAATGATCCAACTTTTTAAATATCAGGAATGTTCCCCCCTTTGAGGATTTTACTTTCTGTATCATCAACTGATTTTTTTTCCATTGCATTAAAAATAAACATTTCACACTTGTAACCGCCATACACCCAAGGTTCGAGAGATGGATGATTCCTTGTCTTAATGATCTATTTAAATCTGGAGCAAAAGAGACCTATTGTTTTGGGCACTGAAGACAGGGGAAATTATTGGGTGTCATTTGTGGGGCGTAAGCAGGGAATGTTCAGACAAAGCAATTCCTCCTCTTGTGCATACATCAAAGATCTCGGCAATTAACCTACTGCTTTCACTGCTGTAAAAACCGCTGACCTATGTTCTTTTTTATGCATCCTCAATGAGATCTTCCGACAGTTCCACTGTAACATTGAAAAGATGGTTCTTTCAGATGAAGTCCACTTTGCTCTTGCCAGAACTTTGCAGGACGTGGAGTGTTTCCAGCTAGGAATTACGGGCAAACTTTCAGACTGTTTTGATACAGATTCACGTCTGTATTTCTAATGAGTTCAAGGACGATATCTGTAACGGGTTGTGCGTTTGCAAGAACCTTGTTTGAGCAATGTATCTGTAACAACCAGGCATGTTGATAGGTCTGGAAAAGATCTGGGGCTATGCTAATTTTGGGACTGGGGGCTAGCTAGCCTTTTTGGTTTTAACCCTTGAGCTTCTATCCGGGGCTACAACCAAAAGACCCAGGGCTTTAGCCCCCTCCGCCCCTCCCTGGCAACGACTCTTTGACCCACTTCCGTGTATGCTGCTGATGCCTTACATCTCCCCACCTTAACTCTGCAATCAGGCAGTAAGCATGGTGGGGGCATGGCGAAGCTCTCTGAAGAGGTTAGAAGAACTGCCACAGAAGACAAGCACTATGTGAGGTTTGATCCGCTGCACCGAGAAGATCCAAATCCACAGTGAAGATGTGTGATTCTGACACTCAGAACTGTCAGAGGACCTCGTTCACAATCTCAGGACTTCCCTGAAACTCTGGGATCTCTTCTATAGTGAACTATTCTGACCTGTTCTTTATGCTTCAACACTGATGCAAAGCTGCACATACACCTCCAGCCATCTGCTCGTACAGATCCAAATCATATGCACAAACACATGTAGACAACATTACATGAAATAAATAACGAAACCACACATTGTCCACACTCCGCCAATGCATGCATCCGTACATCACACAATACATCTTTAAAAAGCTAGGCTATTGACTTGGCTGGCATAAGTATTAGAGGGATCACTTCAGAGCAAACATTTGAAACAAGAATTGGCAAAGCCAACAGTTTTGGCTTTTGTCTAGGCATGTGCTAGGCATTAGCCAGGCACTGCCATACTGGTACTACCTGGCCGTAAGATGGCAACAGTTGAGAAGTGATTTGAGTACCTGGGCATTGGATGTCAGTGCCTGGAAAATGCCTGTATAATACCAACACAAAAGCCAAATCTATTGCTTTTGCCAATGGTTGTTTTTAACAGGGCATAATTTCAAAGAACAGACACAAGGGGACACATAATGCTAAAGGCATCTCACGTAGGGACCATATCTCTGGTCTCAGAAGACAAGTCCACTGGCTCCCAGTTAAGGAAAGAATCATCTTCAAAACCCTTGCCCTGACGCACAAGTGCCTCCATAACCTGGCCCCACCTTACCTTGTCCAAAGGATCTCCAAACCCTGTTCCACTAGGCCAGCCAGAACAGCATATGCTAACATGATTACTGTTCCCAAAACTGACAAAGCATGTGCTGGTGGCACACGCTTCCCCACGATGGCTGCAACCCATTGGAAAGCCTTACCACCACACCTTAGGCAAATTGAATCCCATGGTGCCTTTCGCAAGGCCATCAAAACCAAGCTTTTTATGTAAACCTGCAGGCCATTCGGGTACATCCGAAACAATCTGTATGTTTATTTTTGCTAAAATGTATGTACCAACCTGTATGTAACCTGTAACTTCAAGACCACTTGTTGGGCGGCTTCTTGTAACCCTTAAATAACTCTTCTTACACTCCGTTTTAAGCGCCTCAATGCCCTTCGCCTGTAGAGCGCTCTACAAATATAAATAAATGAATTAATGAATGAATTAATTAATTAATTAACTTCCTGATGGCACACTTGGCACGGGCATTTTTATTACACCAGATCCTCATGTACAGCTACATAAATAACACTGGCAGCCAGCACAAAGCTTCAAGTTACTTCATGATAGAGCTAAATCAAAAAAATCACATGAGAGCATATTTTTGGCTAGGGAAGAGTGGGCAAACGGTCAGTATGGCCATGGGTATAAGCATGGTCATGGATGATGAACAGGTGCATAAAAATCTTCTTCAAATTGCAATTGTACTCCAGTGCAACAGCGCAGTTTATGGGTGATGCTAAAGTGCCACCTAACAGCCAAAACTAAAAAAGTATTCATGGAACCTTAATAGAGAGAGAATAGTGAATGCTGATTGGCTAGAAGTACTAGAAGAAGGAAAGCAAGCCAAACTGCTGCACCCTGGTACGATTATACAAACATTACCCGCAGCATTATTTCGAAACTGCCAGCCCTTATCCAAAACAAAAAAGAGGGACACATTAACTATTAGCAATAGAAAAGTGACATTTGACGGAGGGGGGAGGGAGGTTAGTCACAGGGCTCACCTAAGCAATAGACTGACACAATGAGGAAGTAGGACACACTACAGTATTAATGGGACGGCAGGGGGCTGGGAGCGGGTATGAAGGACCCATTGTGGTGCCTCTTTCCCGACTTGGTCAAGAGAACTCCAGATTTGGAAATGGGCGGCGAGTGACCAAGACAAGGACAACGCCTTGGCTGGCACCACAGTCGCCACTTGATGACCTCACGAGGCAGATGGCTCTCAGTGTAGAACACCTAACAGTGATGCAGAGAATGATTCGAAAACTGACCCCACGCCTGCCGTAAGAGGAGAAATGCAAACAGAATCTGCCGGTATCGGGTGGAATTCTGGCCCACAGTGATCCGGTGTGCGAGCAAGAAACGAAAGAAGCCATTATCTTTCTGATTTAAAAAATATATAAAACAGACAATTGTGGATGAAACATACAACAAAAGAAAACGTGTTTATGATTGCAAAATGATATTCAGCATAATATCTCGTCCTGGTCTCAAACTTTGTCTTGGGAGGCTAGCTCAGGGGCAACGTGCTCGCCTTGGAAGTAAATATCATGGAGCCCTACAGGTTTGATCCCCGGTCCGCGCTTAGAAACCTCCGGCTATTTAGCGCGTGATAAATAACCTATCATATAATGGCAGCGGGAACCTACTGTAGGAACACGTGATGGTGGGCGTAGTGCCAACTGGCGTTACCTGTATTGAACTCCCGGCAAGGCAGACTAGGTGATAACACCTGCATATGAGGCAATCCCTGGGGTGCGTTTAAGTTCCTGAGACGATGATCGGCTCTGTTCTTATCGAGCTTGCAACAACTGAGAAAAGCCCAATCCAAAAAGCTTTCTCAAGTCGGATACTGATCTACAGCTGCACGGTTTTCCTCGTCAGATAATCATTTCTTTATTATAACAGAAATATCTTCAGCAGAAAGTAGGAACAATACCAAACATTATTGGCAATGAATAGTCAGTCTATTGATATCCATCCTGACATTAGTCAGACTGCTGCTCGGTTTAAATGGCACTGGTAATCAGAATCTTCTCGGTTTTGGATTAGGAATTTACCATAAAATCGTAACTTTGTGGATTTGAACAATATTCTGGCGCGCCAAGCCTTTTCCAGGGACCAACCGGCATGAACAACCGCATTCATTATTCTGAGATCCCTGGAAAAGAGATGTCGGTGATAAAGCAGTGCCATGCCCTGGGATCAGAGACTTCCGGGTACTGTACTTCCGCCTGGAGCACAGGAAAAAGCAGATCAGGAAGGCGTTATGTTCAGATAGAGACCGCCTGCCTTACATGGAGCACTTTGCAAAGTCTCTAACAACCTAAGAAAACAAGCATTGGCAATACCAATGATGTTGGCGGTTGTGGGGGTTCATTTTATTTTACATTTAGGATGGGGGAAGAAATGAGGAATGGCAGCACAGGGAAGAAGAAATGACAGCATTGGAGGGAATGATGGGCAGTGCCGTAGGTGAGGGAAGCACTGCGGGGGGAGGAATACAAAATAAATGGCAACACAAGGGAGAATAACATTATTCAGATGATGAAGCCAGGCCAGCAATAGTGCACAAGAGCATTGCACAACATTTGAAGGAATGAGTGGTGGTGCAAATGGGGGGAAAGAGTGACTGCGCAAATGGGGGGATGAGTGACAGCACAAGGGGGAAGGATCAATAGCACAAGGGGGAAGGAGCAACATCACGAGGGGGAAGGCGCGGCAGCACAAAAGGGGAAGGAGTGGGAGCGCAAGGAGAGAAGGGGTAACAGTACAAGGAGGGAAGGAGCGAATGCACAAGGGGAGAGAGGAGTGACAGAGCAAGAGGTAAGGAATGATAGAACAAGGGGGAAGGAACAACAGAGCAAGGGGAGATGGAGTGGCAGAGCAATAGGGAAGGAGCAACAGTGCAAGGGGGAAGGATGACAGAGCAAAGGGGAAGGAGGGAGAGGGCAAGGTGGAGGAGCGACAGTTCAAGGGGGACAGAGCGAAAGAGCAAGGAGTGAGGAGGAACATTGCAAGTCAGTGAAGAGGGACAGCGCAAAAGGCAGAGGAGGGACAGTGCAACACAAGGGGGAAAGGAGCAACAGACAAGGTCTGAAGGAGCAACAACATAAGGAGGCGAGTAGACCAGCGCAAGGAGGGAGGAATGGCAGCGCAAGGGGGAAGGAGTGACAGTGCAAGGGGGAAGGAGCGACAGAACAAGGGGGAAGGAGTGACAGAGCAAGGGGGAAGGAGCAAGAGAGCAAGGTGGAGGGAGCAACAGAGCAAGGAGGATGGAGCGACAGGGCAAGGGGAAGGAGCAACTGCAAAAAAGGGGCAGAACATCAGTACAAAAGGGATGGAACAACAGTGCAAGGGGTGAGGAGGGACAGCACACATGACGGAGGGGGACAGAGAAAAAGGGGGAGGAGGGATAATGCAAAGGCAGAGGGGGGACAACACAAAGGGGGAAGAGGGATAGTACATAGGGCGGAGGAGGGAAGCACAAGAGGGAGGAAGACCAGCACAAGGGACAAGGATGACCAGCGCAAGGAGGGAAGGAGCAACAGTGCAAGGGGGATGAGCAACAGTGCAAGGGAGTAATGAGGGACAGAGCAAGGGGGAAGGAGCGAGAGAGCAAGGGAGAAGGAGCAACAGATCAAGGGGGAAGCAGCAACAGCACAAGGGGGAAGCAGCAACAGAGCAAGGGGGAAGGAGTGACAGCACCGGGGGAAGGAGCAGCATTGAAAGCGGGAAGGAGAAACAGCACAAGGGGTAAAGAGCAACAGTGCAAGGTATAGGAGCAACAGTGCATTGGGGAAGGAGCAACAGCACAATGTGTGAAGGAGTGACAGCACAATGGGGAAGAAGCAACAGCAGAGTGGGGGAAGGAGCAATAGTGCACAGGGGAAGTAGTGACAGCACATTGTGGAAGGGAGTGAAAGCACACAGGGGAAGGAGCATCAGGGCACCAGAAAGGAGTGACATCACAAAAGGGACAGTGGGACAGTGCAAAAGGGACGGCACAACACTGCAAGTGGTGAGAAGGAATAGCACAAGTGAGGGGGGTGACAGCACAAAGGAGAAGAGGGACAGCACAAAGGAGGAGGAGGGGTAGCACAAAGGGGGAGGAGGGACATCACAAGTGGGAAGTGCATCTGTTGGTTGGATGTTGTGGGATGTATTGAAACATGTTTTCACTGCTATGCTGCATCACTCTGTTATGATGGTGCCAGAAACAGCAAAATGGCCGCAAAACCCTTGTGTATGCCAAAACCCCTGAAAATCACGCTTTTCAACACACAAAAAGATGGCTGCCCAATCTGCCATGCATGTTGTCGGTGGTGGACATAGCAAAACTACTGAAATGTGTCACTGGGCTCCACAATTGAAAGTGGAGTGCAGAAGGAAAAAGCAGTGTTTTGCTAAATGAAACTCCAAGATTGCTTTAAATCTCTTTTTCTTTGTTGCTGAAACTTCAGAATGCCGGTACAAAACACCTTTCAAAAAATTCAAAATTCTTACTGGGTGCTACAATTCACTTAGTTCAAGAAATCATTGTGAACTTACAAGGTCCTGAAAGCTGGGAGCATAAAGAGAGATCTGCCTGTGGATCTGTCATAAATCTCTGTGCCGCAGAGGGCTGCTGTGATGACAGCTGTCAGGGGCCTGCCGGATTAAACTTTAACATGTATAAACTGGAAGTCAAATATTTGCAATCTAAGAGGTCTGTTACTGATAACAGTAACAGACATATTGTAAATGTTTGATCCCATGGTTTAAAATCTTGAATGAGAATTCTAGCTGTATTTGATATAACAAGTTTGTTTTGTGCTAAGGAAAAGGCCACAGAATTTAAAAATTAATTTAAACCTGGCTGAAGCTGCAGAACTTGAATAAAATGTTTTTCTCACAGAAGGAAGGTCTTTCCCCCCAGCAGGAAATCATGCAGAAGTGTTAATTACAGGGTAGGAAAGAACCTGGTCTACAGAGGCAAAAGGGACAATCACAAGCTGCAGAAGTGTGAAGACAGTCGTAAATGGCCTCTGCAAGGAACAAACTTGGGGGATGGCTCCTGTGCTTCCAGGGAGAGACCAAGGAGTGGAGCCAAACAACCATTTGTTGCTTGACAAGGACAAAGAACACATTTTAAAAAAGACTGATAACTTTCTATTTAAAATTGTGAAAAATATAAAAATAGCAGATTGTTAATGTAATTTCTGGCTGCACGGGTGAAGAGGCGCCAGAACTATGGGACAGGTTCTGGACAGCAAAGGCAAGAAATGTGATTTTACGCAAAATGTACTTCCGCTAGAATTGTGAAACTTTATACACTTATTCCAATGTTAAACACGCACACTAGTAGAAATTTGCTTAACAATTGGACATTGTGTTCATAATGAAAAGGGCAAAATTCTGTGAAATGTGGAGACAAGATCCCACAGCTATGGGGTTTTGAGGACTAGCTGCTAGGTAAAATATGTGATCTGTATATGTGATTTTTATAGAGGTTGCACATGTGGAAATATGTATTTTGCCAAAAGTAGATTTTGTGTTCCAGGTGCTAGGGATGGATTCTCAGCCTCATAAAATCACACCATAAAGATGACACTCTGTTTCTCTCCTCCTATCAAGGCAGAAAGTAGACTTTGACCCAATCATCTTTCAAAGGGGCAAGCTTAGGCTAGACCGGCCCACACACCCCCTTCATGATGTCATTTCATAAGCATAAATAAAGACAGCTCACCACACATAAGGACAGACAGATTCACTCACTATGCTGATCCTGGCGGAGCACAATGCTGCTGAACTTTACATCTTCCTTGCTCCAGACTCCAGAAACTTGGCAAAGAAAAAAGGCCCACTGCATAGCTGAACCATTCTCAGCTAGGCCTAAAATTCCAGAACAGAACCCTACAAGCTTAAGGGGAAGCATCATAATACAGCCGGGCTATGCTGTTACTGCTTGCCTGCAGTGAAATATCCGCAGAACCAAGAAGGGCAGATCCAGTCCAGTCCTGTGCCGTGCTGTGACCAGTGCACCTTGCTGACCCAGTCCAGTCCTCTGCCGTGCTGTGACCAGAGCACCTTGCTGACCATGTCCCGTCCGATGTGCCAAGCCATCTGTTCTAAACCAGATCCAATTCCCTGACCAGACTGATGGTTCCATTTAAAAATGTATCCAGTGAGCATAAATAGGAAGAATTGTGTCACTAGCATATGTAATTTGCATAGTCCTATCCCTATCTTAGACCCATCCTCTCTTGTATTCAGAACCTGGATTGTTAGGAGTATCTTTGCATTGTCTGAACCCTCTCTCCAAACCATCCTATCTTTCATCCAGAACTAGTATTGTTAAAACTATCTCTGTGCTGATCTTTTTCTCATCTGAAGAAGGCGAGTATCCTTAGCAGGCAGTCACCCTGATCAAGTGACTGTGTTCCTTTGTGGTATTCGTTTTGTTCACAGTCATCCTCTAGTGTAAGCAACCCATTTGTTGTTTCAAAAGTGCAGTCCTGTTTTCCATTCTTGCGCCTATCCTGAAAAAACAACCTCTACTAAAACGTCTGGAACTTCCTCAGATTTTGTGCTAGAAACAAAATTTCAACTTCTGCTTGTAGCTAACATCCATACCTATCCATCGATTCCAAATCAATGCAATTCTCCCGTTATCTCTTGAAAGGTTTAACATGAGTTTTCGTTTTGGGAAATGTCTATACATGTAAAACAGCTTTTAATTGCTTCTGACTTGAATTTTAAGATTTCAAATGTTTTCTTGGGATTAAATCATTGCTTGTGTTTGTGTGCAACTATCAAAAGTGGCTCCCTTAAGAATTTATAACAATTTCAGAAATTTTGACCGTATTTGGTTTTTTTGCCCAGTCCATTCTAAAGTTAACTTTAAAAGCCATTCTATCAGCTTGACAGTCAATTCTGTTTTCTCTTGTGGTTGAAAGGGGGAAAGTGGGATTGATATTCTGTTTGAATTCTGCCATTCCTGAAAACCTGCTCTCTCCTCCTATCTCTTTACATTGCCTATTGGGGGTTGAGGGGTGTGCAGGGGGAACCTATAACCACAGTGCTATCTGATCTGAACCCACACAAATGTGATATTTTCTGCGTTGAATTGTTTTGCTCACTACTTACTCCTTGTGTATTAGAGAGATTATTCAGTGTTACCTCATTGGTGATTGTTGTGTATCTATGAAAACATTTTGTGATTACATTTTAAATACATAAATAAATATTTACCTTTGCAAACCAGCTTGATTCCTGGTTCAGTGTGACCGGAGGGGTTCCAGGAGAAGGGCGTGATATGAGTGGTATATCGTTCAGTATAAAGAACTTTTAGACAAAAATAAATAAGAATTTCAGTTGTGCTCTACATGCTAGGCGTTGACTTGGGTGTGTGCCGGATTGAAATCATTTACAGCTTGGGAGCTCGTCACAAGATCCTGAATTAGACATGCCACTTGTGACAGTCTAACACAGCGTGCTAACTGACGGGGTTCATACACCTTGTTGGGCTACCATACTGTGCTACACTGTCAAAACACCCGTCAATCGAAATACTCAAAGGAGTTGGGCCTGTTTTGCAAAAGTAAAGTAACCCCGAGATAAGTCAGAAGGAAAATAATATTTCCGGAATGGCGACCCTAGTGGAAATCAATATGGCAAGGGAACACATACTGCACAAATTGTTTGTCAAGGGTGAATGGTTAGAGCAGGATGAGAAAGTCTGGCTGCAGGAAATCAAACAACAAGTCACTGCCACAGAATTAGATACATGAAAGGACCAGGGTCCATTACACCAGGCACTTAGTGAAATGTATATGGCCCCAAAAGTAAAAGAAGAGCAATGTAAAATTGCCAAAATAGCGGCTTACCTTTACCTCCACATTGGACTAATACAGGGAAAATATGCCGAAAGCCTAGATTTGGGAAAGAGGCAAGTACAATCCCTAGAGAAAACCCAAACTGATCTGGACTCTGCAGAGCAAAGGCTACAAAAGAGCCAAGAATCAGAGAGAGAAACCAGACAGTACCTGACAAAAGTAAAGGAGGATCTGGATCTCATGCAGCAAGGGAAGGCAGAGCAACATACCAAAATACTGACACTGCAAAAAGAGTGTCAAGAAAGCTTGGATTCTCTA
Organism: Ambystoma mexicanum; assembly: GCF_040938575.1. Lineage (NCBI taxonomy): Eukaryota > Metazoa > Chordata > Amphibia > Caudata > Ambystomatidae > Ambystoma > Ambystoma mexicanum. The sequence goes on along the minus strand of NC_090931.1, from coordinate 1,140,913,674 downwards.
CAGCAGAGCCAACAAAAGCTGGAGCACCAATTAAATTATAATATAGCCTCGGCAGGGCAGATAATTGCTCTAGAGAGTCAGATTGATGAACTAAAGGAGGAAAATAATAAATTAATAGTGAAAGATATCCACACTCAAGCAGCGCCAGAAATTATATGCCATTAGGAAACAAAGGGATGACTTGGATGAGCAGAGGGGAACTCTTTGTCAAGAGAGGGACGCCCTAGGCCAGGAAGTCAGCCATTTAAAAAAAAAGCTAGAAGAAAACCACCTGGCCCTTTAGGGACTGGGTGAACTCAAAATGGACAATGAAAAGCTGTTAGAGCATACCAGGAGGGTGGAAGATGCTCTGGTAAAGAATGATCAGGCCAGTAATGACCAAAATCAGGAGGAGAGTCTCCTGCAGCAAAAATTGGCCCAATACTCCCAGTGCAGGCAGGAAGCACAGAGGGACAATGAGACTCTCTGTGAAAAAATGACAGGCTCTGTAGACAGATAGCCATGCAGGAACAACTCATAGAGACCAGTAAGGCCTTAACAGAGGAACAAAAGGGTCAGATTCGTGCATGTCATCAGGGAGTAGGGGCTGAAAGAGATGAGGTCAGATGGGAGAGGGAAACCCCTGAGCAGAACCTCAGGAACCCTGGCACTTTAATCCCTTTGATTCCATGGACTCTGCCACACCCATGTCCACTGGCTCATAAGAACCAAAGGCCATGGTGATGGTAGACTTCAACACAAGGGGAAATATGGGACTAATAGGTCAGCGCCTCCCAGAAATGGATGGGCGGGTATCTATGTACAGGTTCCCAAATACTAGGGCCATCTTCTCTGATCAGGGAGACTCTAGTGAGGGGAGAATCAGAGAACTGCATCCTTAGAAATTTCACATACCTAGGGAACAATCAGTGACATTTGGTGGGGAATTCCATGGGACTAGGCCCACTAAGAGCATCCTAAAAACCTCTTCCCAGCTAGGACAGTGGGGGGGGGTGCTCAACCAATCCTGGGAGCAAGGAAGAGTCAGAAGACTGTTCTGAGCGCCACAGGTCCCAAGAGACTAGGCCCCACATTCTGCCAGCCATTTCCAAGCTCGCAGAATCTGGGAGAGTCTAGAATATCAGACAGCCACCTCTAGTAGCAGTGCCTCTGAGTCAGAAGCTGAGTGGTCCAGGGTGACCAGGACTTAAAAGGCTAACAAAGTCAAGAGAGCTTTACTCAAGGATCCCCTAAAGCAAATAAAAGCTATTAGGAGCGTCATCACGCCCTACCACAAAAATGCCAAATATTCAGTTTGGGAGCACCTTGAATTGTTTGAGCAGATGATGGAGACTTTCCACCTGAAGGACAGCCAAAGCTGTATTCAGTATGTAAAGTGGACTTTTTCACCTGAGTACTCCAGCTTCTTTGCGGGGCTGGAGGATCAGAACCATTCCAGATGGTCCACCTATAGGGCGGCCATCGTTAAACATTTTTCTATTCATCAAAACCCTCAAGAAGCCCGCAAAGCAGCCTACAACCTACAATGTGGGGAAGACCAGGCCCCACAAGAATTTGTCCAGGAATTGAAACGCGCCTTTGCGCAGCCCTCTAGAAGGGTACGCACTGACAGTAAGGAATTTGTGAACACCTCCTTTCATGCTCTCTCTAAATACATTATGACCCAGCTAGTGAGGGATTTTCATGAGAAAAGATCACTAGACTGGGTCATTGAACAAGCAACGTGCATCTACGAAGTGCAGAAGCCACTAGAAAGTAAAAATATTAGCAAAAGCCCCAAACCAACCAACACTCTTGCTGCTGCTAAGGTGGCAGAGGTGAAGGTTGTCTCCATTTTAGATATGGAGATGGGGGGGCCTAAAAACCTTCCCGCACAGAACCTGACCAACCCCAGACCCAGAAGGCCCTCGGGCCAATCCAAAACAGGGAGTCAGGGAGGTAACCCCACAAATGGGACCCCTAACTCCCCTGACTACATCAGCCCACAATACAAGGGCAACAGACCAATCCTGGGCTATGTGTGGTCTTCCCCAGCCCAGGGGGGGGGGTCTAACCAAACAGCTGGAAACCCAGGAAACTTCCCTCCTCACTTTCCCCAGGAGGGCAGTAAACCCCTAAATGCCGGACCCAATGTATTTCCCCGGTACCTGCCAAACTTCAACACCCAAAACAACCCCTCCTTCTTTCCCCACTTTACTGAGCCAGACAGCCCAACCCGGGAGAGGGGAGGCCAAGGGTGGAGGGGTACCCAATCTATCCTAACCTGGGATATTATGCGAGAAGGGATAGTTACCCTTCCCGGGATCAACCCAGGGTAGACCAGAGGACCCCGTACCAGCCAGAGCGGGTGTGCCAACTGGAGCACCAGGTCCAGAACATGGCACAGGATCTGGGTCGCATGCTGCGGGGTCAACAGAACCCTCAGATGAGCATGGCGGCCCAGAACTCCTCAAATCCAGGATCTGGTGCTCCAGAATAATGACGGGGAAGAACCCCGACAATCCACCGGTTCGCAGGGAGGAGGCACAAGGGGAAGGGGGGTGTAAAGCCTTAGAGGCAGCTCCCTTCCCCACTTGTGTAAAGCCCCTGGAAACCCAGGAACCGGAACCAAAATCTCCTGCCCCCGAAAGTCTGCAACCCAAGGAACAGAGGGCGGGGGTAAGAGAAATAAAGAGCCTAAAAAGTCCCATTTTGTGGAGGAGGTCCAAATCTTCCAGTTTGAAGGAGAGGGGTCCTCAGAGGATTCTGGGGAAAGGATCTTCTCCTTCAGGGATAGGGGAACTCCTCCCAAAGAAAAATGGGTCCCAAAGGATCCCAATCCAGACTGGGTAGATGTTGGGACCGAGTTAAAACCGCCCATCATCAAACCCCAGAATGACCAGAATGAAAATCCCCTTGTTCAAACCCATTCTGGTGACTGCCTCCATAAAGGGGGGTGGGGGGAGCAGCCCAGAAACAGAACCAGGGGAGTCCAAAACCTTCCCCATATCTAGCTGTCACCTTTTTCTTACAGGTTCCCAAGATCCCAAACAGAATCCTGCCCAAATCACCTCTCTGTCAGTATCCAAAGCAAAGAAATTAACCTACCAATTGGCCAACAATGTGCATTATCTGTGCCCCCTTGAGGAAAAGGAGGGAAGATTTTATGTTCCGGTCCAAATACAGGGGCAATGTACAGTTTTGTCACTGGTGGACACTGGATCCCAAGCCACCCTTCTGTCAAAAAGGGGCTTTGATCAGCGGAATTCGGGAAGGGGGAGAAATACCAAATTCCTCTCACCCCTCTTCCTGGACAACTTCAGAACTTCGATGGGAAGGTAATTCCTGTTGAGGGGACTGCGGATTTAGACATTAAAATTGGGCGACACATGGTGAAGCACCCGGTCATAGTTGTGACTCCAGAGGGCACACCATGTTTACTTGGGAATGACATCCTCCGTAGATTGTCTCCCCTCATAGATTGTGTAAACAAGGTCCTCTGGATCCAGACTAACCGACCAACCATGTTAGTTTAAATGACCCATACCACATGGTTGAACAAAAACTTGACCAAATTGAATTTCATTTCTGGAATAATCAAATCCCAGACGTGAAAGTAATTGCAGTAGGACAAAAACTGGTGATGGGGAGTCCTCTCTATTTCTAAAAAAAAATCAACCTTCCTTCCGGTCTAAGGTGGCATTCCAAACTGGAAGAAAACACTCTGAAATTCTATACAAATTGACAATAAGAAAATCCCATTCCTATAGTCCAAAAAGATGAGAAATCAGCTCAAAGCTTGGCTGGTATTCAGAAAATTGGAGAGCAGTTGTTCATCCCTATTCAGTTAAATAAGGGGAAGGACTCTGTTCTCGCCTGAGTATGTGTGAACAATGGTAAGAGCTTCATCAGCGGGCCATGTTCCGCAAACTCCCAAACGATCCAGCCATTCCCACATTTAAACTGTTAGACAAATGGGAAATGGACCTGGAAACACCCAATTCCAAACATCTCCTGCCTAGCAGGTGTATGCTCAAAATTTCCATAGGCAACAAGAGCATAGTCCATAATTGTTAGGTCATGCGAGATGTCCCTGCTGCATTTTATTTAAGCAGTGACAATCACTTTGCCATTAATTTGGCTCTTATGAACTTCAAAGCCTGGTTCCGATTAGCAGGTAATCCCATGGACTTTGTTGACCCAGAGAAAGCATTTCGGTCAGCTCAACTGCTGCCATATGCAGTTGAAATTCAGATTGGAGAGGAAGGCACCATCACAAAACGGATTGTTTCTGCGACTGAGGTTGACGGCATGGGCATCCAAGGAAAAACAAAAAGATTGTCGACAAACAGGCTTCACAGAACAAGTAGGTGTTGATGTAAATCTCACCATATTAACCATCTTAAAACTTGAAAATATTTTTCGCTTTAGTTGATCTCAGACAAGCGTTCGACGCAATAAATTGTGGAAAACTCTGGTCCAAATTACGAGGGTGGAACTGTCCAGCTCAGATTCTTGACCCCCTCATAGCTCTACACACCACCACCACAATTCAAGTAAGAGTAGATTCTTGACAGAGCCAATCCCAACGCATATGGAGTAAAGCAAGGGAGCCCATTAGCAGCCGAATTGTTCAAATTATTCATCTCTGATCTACCAAACTGGCTGGAATCTGCTCACAGTTTTTCTACAAAGATAAACGGAACTTCCATCAATTGCCTCGTATATGCAGATGACATTGTGCTGATAGATCTAACTCAGATAGGCCTGCAACACCTATTGCTCAGCTTGAACGAGTATCTAAAGGCCAATGACCTGCATTTAAATAAAGAAAAAACGAAGATCATGTGCATTGGAAAAATGTATCGAGGAAAGATAAAAACTTCAAATGGACAATTGAAAATGCTCCTCTAAGTATTGTGACATCTATACAAATACTTAGGTATCATGGTCAATAACTCTCTTTGCAAATCTGCATGGACAAATGACCTATTTGAAAGAGCAAATAAACTTGGTCTACAAGGAGCAAAAATCAATAAAGATTACGGAAAATTCTCAATTGCTCCATTAATAACATTCTACCTGCAGAAGTTCGTACCCACCATAACCTTTGGTGGGGGGACTGGATGGAATCTCAATCATCGCCTCTGGCAGCAGCTCGAAGGCAAGTTCTGGAAAAGAGCATTAGGGCTGCCCAAATACATCTCAATGGTGGCCCTGAGATATGAACTGACCTTGAACTCGCTCTATATGAAAATACTATGGAAATCCTTATTGTCCGTGAGGAAAATGCTACTTGGTTCATAAATTCCGGCATATAAAATCTTTGCTAATGACAATGAACGCTCACAATCGATTTTACTCCAAACATGAAAGTCTGAAATAAAAATCATCATGGAAGCTGCCAATATATCCACCGACGAGCTGATTGATCGACCCCAGTATGCAAAAAAAAACTAGAAAATTGGGATTGGATATCAATTTACGAGCTTTGAGCATCTCTCAAATCCACACCCCTGGGTTCGATGAGCATGTTGAAATTACACTCTCAACCGAAGTACCTAACAACGTGTCCCTCACATCACCATAGGACCCAATTTCTGAAATTCAGACTGAATGCCCTGAACACCAGAGAAACATTATGGCGACACCGATCTAAAATTATCGCCTCCGATAAATGTAGGTTCTGCAACACAGGAGAAGTTGAGTCATTAAAACATCTCATAACCACATGTTCTCAGCTTAATATTCCCCGAGAGTTACACCTTCGCACCTTCAAACTCTATGATGCAGACGAATGGTGGGAAATTATTTCCGCTGGGAGAAACATCATGCTTACATGCAGCATAATCAACTTCTTGGACGCGATATTGGACACAGACCAAACCTAAAGTAGTAATCAAGATCTTACTATGCTCGAAAATACAGGAAGGAACACTGTTGATAAACAGCAGGGAGTTGAGCATCACCATTTGACTCTGACTGGAGCATAAAGTCAAGTTTTGTGATACTGTAATGTAACAAAAGTTTGATACATGTATTGAACTGTAGTTTTACAAATAAATAAAAAAGAAAAAAAAAAACAAGAACACAACACCATTCTAATAGAGGTGGATAACAGGGACCTAAAGAGTATTACTCTAAGCGCAGGCACCCAGGCACCATTACTGGAATGGCAGTTGATGACCAACATTTTTTCATAGATTTAGGTAACAAACTGTTAGGACCAATCCCCAAGGACTGTTTTGACGGTGATAGCGACGATGACACAACACCAGACAGGATCTTCACCCGGCAGGGGGGAATTTCCTGGTGTACTCTTCCTGCCCTTATGGTAAGGAAGATGCGAGCTGTGGCTTCAGGAGGGATGAGGTGATTTTTCAAGTCCACAAGGACTGCCTTCCCCACCTGAAGCCATTTGTCCAAATCAGCACTTTGACCAGGGACTTCGCCACCCAGCTGGAGGAGGCCACTGAGATAGCCAAACCAGAAGTCTTTCCAGGCTTCAGGCAGATGGTGGAAGAGAGAGTCAACCTAGCTGATGCCTGTGTGACTCTGGAACAGAAGCAAAAATTGAAACAAGTTTTCTTAGATTTTCAAGATCTCTTTGCGGTGGACTCGTATGACTGTGGTCGCACCGACATCCACACAACAACAATTCCCACGGACCTGGGCATGACTCCAGTGTTTGTGAAGCAATATCACTTGCCTCTCGCATCAATGGAGTCCCTTACTGAAATAATTAAGAACCTTAAGTCCCGTAGGATAATTCATCCAGTCCACAGCACCTTCAATAATCCGGTGCTGGGGATTTTGAAACCTAACGGCCAGTGGAGACTCTGTGCTTACCTAACGGAGCTCAACAAAGGGGTCCATACTTCCTGATAGCCTCTTCCCTACATTTACCAAGGGCTGGCCCAGATCCAGGGGTCGAAGGTATTCATTGCCATTGACCTGACCAGTGAGTACTGGACTGTGCCTGTCAGTAGGGAGGACCAATACAAGCTGGCCTTTACCTTCGGGGGGCAGAAGTACACTTGGACCCAGACTCCCTTCGGATACATCAACTCCGGCAATTAATTTAACATCTTTCTACATAAGGCCATGCCAGACCTGTGTGAAAGGGGTAACCTGGCCTATGTAGACAATGTTCTAGTCAAAAACTCAACTGTGGAGGAACACATAGCAGAGATCTGTTATGTTCTGACACAGTTGAGGGTTGCCGGAGCAAAACTCTCTTTCCAAAAGGCACAGTGGTGCAGAACCCGTGTCAATTTCTTGGGCCAGGAGATAACTCCTCAGGGTCTCTGTCCCTAGGAAAAGAAAGTAGAAGTCCTCCAGAAAATAAAAGACCCCACCACTCTGTGGGAACTAAGGAGCCTCCTTGGACTAACTAATTACAGCAGAAAGTTCATTGAGGATTACGCACAGATCACAAGACCCCTGATCCATCTTTTGAAGGGGGGGTGAAGTGGGAGTGGGGTCCAGAACAAGCCAAGGCAGTAAGACAACTCAAAAGAAGCCTCTCACAAGCGCCTTGTCTAGCTTACCCTGTCAAAAACAAGGCGTTCGTCTTGGAGACAGGGTTCTCAAATACATGCTTGACTGCAGTATTACATCAAAATCATGACAAGATCAATAAAGTAATCTCCTATGCGAGTAAGACTTTATCCTCTGTGTAGGAAAAATTCAACGATTGTGAGAAGGCAACGGTGTGGGCATTGAAGAATTACCACCCGTTTATCCATGGGGAACACATCATAGTGGAGACTCCACACCAGCCTCTGCAATATCTTCAAAGTGACAGAATCCGGGCCGGAAATGTGAGTAATTCCCAAATTACTTCCTGGATTCTGTCAATGCAAGGCTTTCGTGTGGAGGTCAGATATGGCCAAAACAAGAAGAGTCCCCTCACGCAAGATCTGGATGACTTGCATGATTGTGCCAGAGAAAACTGTCTCAAGGACGAAAGTCTTAAAATCAAGGACAACATGGATCTCTACCTTAATTCCCCACACAAAGTCTATGAAAAAGAACAGTGGGAGGGAATGCCCACTGTCTATGTGGTGGGTGCTCCTACCATATTGACAACAACGGGGAAAAGGAACTTGTGGCTGGCATAGGGAATGCATGGGTGAATGATGCCCCAGAACCCTCCGATGGGTACAAAATCGGTCCCCGAAGTAGTCAAGTGGCAGAGCGGATGGCTGTGCATCAAGCCATCCTCACTGCTGTCCAACACCAACTCCACGAACTGGTCATAATCACAGACTCAGATTATGTACGGAATGGGTTCGTGGAGCACCTGGTTAACTGGAAAACCAGAGGCATGCTATGTGCAAATAATAAACCTTTACAACACGGAAAATTAATACAAAATATTGATGATCTGGTCACCTCGAATGGGATGACCATCTACACAGTCCCACACAGTCCCTTTTAAATGGAGGGCATAATTATTTCTCCCAGATATGCCACAGCAACCAAGCATAGTGAGGGAGCCTGATTCAATCAATGTGGGCTCGGGGGGATTCTGCCCCTGGGATTTGTTTTAAATAATTGGTTAAAATGTTGCATTTTAGAGCACACTTTTAAAAAACATTGGGTAAAAAGTCAGTTTTCAATTGGCGCTGGGGGACCTAGAGGGCCAACACAAACACACACACATTCACACAGCAAGCAGTCTATCATTCACACAAGCACCCATCATCATACACTCACTCATAACACAAGCATAAACACATCCAAATATTGCAACCTGATATGTGGGGGTTAGTATGTGAGCCTCCTTTGAGTCTACTGTCTCACTCCCAGTTTTACAAAGTCACAAATAGGTATCTTACTCATTCTACAGCTTTGTACTAACCCCCACTTATCAGGTTGAAATATTTGTATGTATTTATGCAGTCTTTGTGTTGTCCAACAATAGGAGAGTGAGATCAGAGTTTTCATTGGTTTTGTTATGTTTGGTTCCTATTAAAAGCTTTATATTTCTAAAAAGGCTGGGTCCGGATGCTGGGCTGTGCTGTGATGTAATCAAGCAGGGTGGTTTGAATCTCTCGTTGTGTTATTAGGAATGCCTATTTGTAAAGCTACAGGGTTCTCCCATAGTAGTACATAGTTTTCTCTGTTATATTACCCAGGTGTGGTGGGAGTACATCACAAGGTCCCCATATACCTTGAGAATAGGCTATGGCTCATGCAGAAACCCACTCGTATGACTCTCTTCTTTGCTTACGTTGTGCTAGTATGGCCCCTAGGCCTACCAGGCTTGCATCCAGTGTGAGCTCCATTCAGAAGGAAGGGTCAAAATATGCCATGTGCTGGACTATTGCAACATCATTTTTTATTTCCATCAAAGCTTTTTAACAATCCACAGATAGGTCGACTGGTCTGCCTTGCTTTCTTAGTTTCCTTGTGTTGATGGTGGGGTAGTCCTTGGCGCAGTAGCCAGCCATTCTTCTATGGGTAAGGTTAAATGCATTTGTCTGCTAATCTTTCTAACAACTTTAGTTCCTGCTTGTTAAATTTACATTGTTGACAGTTAATGTTAGACCCACTGTTTCTAGTGCTTCACACACTGCGTTCAATGCCAAATCATGCTGCTCCTGTGATTTTCTGAATGTCAGGATGCCGACCCTGTAATTGAAGCAGTTATGGGAATGTCACACTTCTTAATATTACTTGAAATGTTTCTAGGCTGGACAATACTCCGAAACATGGGTTCCATGTAAGTTGCACATGAAACAATATTGATTGGATGGCCATATCTCCCTGGTGATACCCTTTGTTGAGTTCAAGTTTTAATACTACCATTAAAATAGCTGACCATTTCATAAATGTACAGACCAAGGTGTCTTTCCCTTTCAGTAAAAAAACATGCCTTACCCCAATGCCCCCAGTGCCTCGCAATCGCACATAATCACGTTAATCATTATTGTGATTATGTCTGTCTACAAGTCGCTGGCACACCAAGGAGCAGGCATTGCATGTTTTACTATGCATGGTTGATAAAGCCACCATGATAAGTGGTATTATGTAGCTAGTCTTGCATTTTGATGCAGCCAGTCTAGCCATTTCTTATTGTGGTATGACATTGGGCATCTTTGATCAAGCAAGCAGGATCAGTAGTATTATTCCTACTGTAGCATGACATTTTGTATTAGGCACCTTTGGAAAAACAATCATACGTGCTACTAAGAGCTAGACGGGCATTTCATTGCTGCCAGCTCAGTCATTTTGGATTGTGTTATGGCATTTTGTATTGGGTATCATTGGTAAAGCAAGCATGATAAGTGTTATTATGAAGCAAGATGTCACTTTTATGCACTTAGTCTAGCCATTTCGTATTGCGGTATGACATTTTGCATTGGGCATCTTTGATGAAGCAAGCATGATAAGTGTTATTATGTAGCTTGACTGGCATTTTAGTACTCCCGGTTTGGACATGTTTTCATACTTTGGCATGCATTTTTAATGGTAAAGCCAACTGGACTATATTCTTACTTGGGAAAACTGCCATATATTGGCAGAACACATATTCACATGTTTTCTCATAGTATAATTACTCACATTTTGCACAAGCATACATGATAATGTTCATATATGTGAATAATAGTGTATAATGTTGCAGGAAGCATGGATATGTACGTGCACAGCCAGTGTGAAAAGGTTTTATACTGGCACATAATGTGGGAAAAGGAATCATGAAAATGGGTTGGCGAAATGCTCCTGTGCACTGTTGGTGACTTGCAGCTGTTGGATTTTTTCCATGAGTTACCCTACAAAACCCAATTGCAAAATGTTTGGTTTTTTACCCAATTTTTCTAAAAAGGTGTGCGCTAAAATGCACTATTTTCACCTATTATTTTCAAAAATATCTCTGGGGAGAACCCCCCCAAACACCCTTGCATGGTGTGGGCTGCCTCGGTCGCTAGGCCATATCAGTGAAAAATATTTACGGCGCTCCAGTTAAAAGAATTCACCAGTCGCCACTGCTTATGGATACTTTTGGATACTTACCCACATAGCATGTTATATTGTCAAGATGTGTGATGCTGAATCCAAGTTACTGCTGTTATTCTTCCAAGGTGACTCGTTCCTGTTACATCTCCTCATTGAACTTGTATTTCTCTAAAAGTTGTCATTGAGTTGAAGCATATGGCACAGTTCATTTGTAATATATTTTACTGGCATCTTGGTGGCCCATACAAACACTCATACATTGAATGGAGTGGGGATGGGTGGCTGGCTTCTCTTTTATCTTCTCTTATTCAACTACACATTTGTCATTATGATTCCCGATGAAGCGGTCGGGGTCTGTTTCTATTTCCTCTGCTCCTTGTTTCATTATTTAGATGTTTTCAGATTTTTCATCTGTCGCCTGTTTTGTAAGATGGTAGCAGACTTTCTGCTTCTACATTGTGTATCTGCCTTCTTGCGGCTCCCTGTCTTCATGTATGGTGAAATGCAGACACTCGCAGAGTGGTTTCTTTGTATACACGTTTAGCATATGTTCCCATTAATGGATATGTTGCCTCTTATGGGAATAGGCGGGTGCAGCGGTAGAGCGTTCTCACATGTAATATTTTGTCTGTTTGTTGCTTGAGGTCCTGATATCTTTCCCCACTCTTCCTTGTTGCCTGCTCGCCATCTGTAGTGCTTGTTCCCATGTAACTTCTGCATTCCATGCGGGCCTTTTGTTCATATGCTCTGGCCTCCTGTCTCGCTATCAGGAGAATGTTGGCCAGTGAGAGGGGTTCTTTCAAGAGCCTTTTTCTTAGGCCAGCCAACGGGCATCCTTCATATATATTAAGCTGGATAGGCTTGTTGGAAGAGATGCTTTGGAAATTAATTGGGCCCCTACTTTGCTTAGCCTTGTTGCAAAGGTGTCCACTGACTTTCCCAGTACCTGCATTGCTGTACTGAAAATGTATCGTTCTCTGTCAATGTTCCCCTAGGGTTCAAAATAGTAATCCAGGCTTCCTTTAGCTCCACATAGGCCTTTGCCTTGTCCAATGGAAATGTATCAAAGAAGCCTTCCCTTTTATGCCCCACTTCACAAAGAGCCTTCTGGCTTATTTGTCTGAATAGCCTTTCCTTTTAGGCTTAAGGTAGTTCCCAAACCACATGATCCACTTCTCCCATTTGGACCTTAATGCTTGAGTGACAACCATTTTGAAGCATCATAACCTGCAAGGCACAGTTTGCCCTTTGCTATCTGAGACTGATATTGTTTTTTTCTTAAGTACGTAATCAAGAAAAAGATTGTTTTACTTCATGCATTCCTTTTATCCCCATTTTCTCACTTGTATTCTTTTCATTCGAAGATCTGTTTATATAGTTCATCAAATATGAATAACAAACTTCACAACCCTTGGGCTTTCCATTACTCCCCTTTTACCTTTGGCAATCTCTGTTGGACTTATATTGTTTAGGTCTTTGAGTCTCTTGGCTTGGTTAATGGTTGTAGGCATTATCTTTTAACAATGGTGCTTCAATGGGATGTTGGACCCTCCATAAACTTACATGGTTCATTGTATAGTTACTTGGGGCCTGATTTAGGGAATTGTTTGCATACTAAAAAGTGAGCGTACAAAACTTACTTCGTCGATTCATGAAGCCGACTTTGTATGCTATTCTGGGATCTTGAAGGGACTTTGTGCAGGTCTGGCACATCTTTGCATGCAGTTCAGCGCTTTGCGCGAGACTCCACGCAAAGTGTGAGAAGGGCCTACGATAGGAAATAAATGCGGAACATGCAGATTCCCCATGCAGAATGAGTAAGAACAAGGATTTACTTGGGCGTGTCGGGGGACAGGCTACGCAAAGAAATTGAATGCCCAGCAATGCGCAAACCCAAACGTATTCATGGACCTGGATGTGCAACGTTACGTCGGGGAAAGATGCACGAAATGCATGCAAAAATGCACTCCCAATCGTATCAGAACCTATGTACAAAGGTAAGGTTCAGTCAGGAATGTAGGGGTACCAGCATGCGGTTGAGGTGCTGATTGAAGTTAGGCATGCGCCTATGGAGATTAGAGGTGTGCAGCTGTAATTTATGGGGGTTCGCACACAACTTTACTGGGGATCAACTTGAGTTACGAGACATGTAATGCATTTTATCAGGTTGCAGTTAGGAGCTACGGTGGACTGTATCCAGTGTCACCGTGGTACTGCCTTGATTGTGGGGGGGATGGCCCGCAGTATTGACGTGGTGCATGATGGTGTGGATGCAGACTGTGGAAAGGTTGGTATATGAGGCTGTATCAACTTTGCATGGGTGCATATGGTGGGTGTTCCAGGGGCAACTTGATTTTCTTTGTGCATCTGGTTACTTTGCCCCTCAAATTCCATGAATACGCAGTGCATGCAATGAAAACATTGCGTGCTGGTATGCACAAAGTAATTTTCGGCGAGAGGAACTTTTCAGAATTTTTGCGCACTTTCTAATATCAGGCCCCTGGTTTCTTAAAATATAACTTTCACTGCTTTTTTTATAGGTCGGTACTCAAAAGTATTATAAATACTTCTTTCACTAACACGCGAGGGACACTACCTGCCTGGGACACAGAAGTGTTCTATGTGAGGCCCAGAGTCACTTTGACGTGTGAACTCACCGGGTAGGTTGCATGCTTCCGATCTTCTCTGCGGTTGCAGGTCTTCGACTGCTGTGGCTCCCTGCGACCGAAAACAGTCTCTCTCGCTCCGCCTTCGTCCGCATCACTCGTTGCTGGTGCCTTCATGGCTCCACAGAGTTGCTAGTACATCCCAGCCACCGGAGACCTCTCAAGAGGGAAAACTTCCCTTACAGCTTTCACTTTCCACTGCGCAGCCTCTGCAAAATGAGCCTTCAATGGGCCAGCGTTCCCTGGGCACGCTTCCCACTGCTTGACCTGTGCACCTGGGACATCTGGAGACATAGACCATCTGTGGACCAGCCACTGTCTTTGGCTTCCCAACGGCCTCATTGTCTTCCTTCTCCAGTCCCAACCTCAGCTGCATACATGAATGCACTGCTCCTTCTGCTCACACTGCTCTCTTCCTTCTCTTTATACTTAGGCCACAGCCTCTGCTTCGCTTCCCTCTATTTCCTGCACCTTAGGGGTCCTTTTAAGCCTCTCAGTCTGCCTCAGGTGTGGGTCATTTTCATCAATTAGTTGACTACCCCTGTATTGATCCTCTTCAGCCCTCTTCATCGGTCCAGTAATTAGGGAATTATGGGACTTGAAGTCCCTAGTAACAAAGTTAATTTTTCTGTTATTTATTCACAACATTTTCTAAATAAGTGTAATAAGGGTTAGTCATTGGGCTTGATTGATAAGAGGAATCACGTTCTTTAAAATGTAGACTGTTACCATTCACACACTCCTTTCACTATGCTTTTGGAAGTTAGTGGATACTTTAGTTGTATGAGTTTCTCTAGTTTGAGAAGGGTTTTTATTTCTCTTTATGCCAAAAGGTTGTGGACTATTTTTACCTGCAGTAAGGTGTTCAACTTGTGGAATATAAAAATTATTATGACAACAAGCCATTATATACTTTGGCATTTGTGACATGTCTTTCCCAGAGGAAGGCAAATGCAGTGTCTCACCCCATGGATTCCTGTCACTTCCCTGGGCCTTTTCTCCTCCCAGGTGATCCTCCCTCAGGACACCACCCCCAAGGTCAGGATCAGGAAGCCTCTGCCTTTCCCTGGCCACCTGGAAGGAGACTGTAGGCAGGTGTTTAGTGAGGGATCCGTAGGATTCATCCCACCCCTTTAAAATGTCCAATCAGCAAATTTGAGGTAGGAAGCATCTCAAAAGTCCCTCCAGGGCACTTCAAGCAGCTCCACCTACAGGGTGCCAAAATCCAAAATGTTCCCCAAATTTTCTAGGACTGAAGATGAAATAGTAAAATATACTCTCCTAAAATATTTAGGGCAAAAGGACTAACATATCTCCAGGTTTTTTTTGTTTATTTGTTTACTCCTCAGATTTAAAAACATTTTAAAATGTGGCTGCAAAATGCCTGAGGGGTACCGAGACCCATAGGTGCATTTTTGTATTTTTTTTATTTGTTTATTATTTGTATTGCGCAGCTAACCCTAAGGTAACTGGGCGCTGGAAAAACTTAACATGTTACAAGATACATACTTACATAAATAGGCATACAGAAGGAATAAAAAAGTAGATCGACCAGGGTTACAGAAGGTCTGGACAACAGATAAATACAGTTAAGGGCATAAACATCAGAGCAATGAGGATACGATACAGATTCACTAGTGGCCAGTGGCATTAGTTGTGGGACTTGTCTGTGAGCCATTGTTTAACTCTGGCTTTGAAGGCATTGAAAGAGGGTTCTTTTCTAATGGTGGAAGGTAGGGAGTTCCAGTGGTTGGCGGCTTGGACAGGGAAGCTGGCACCACCAGCAGTTTTTATGTTGAACCTGGGAACTAAGATGAGGGGTGTTTAGGAGTATCTGGTGGGTCGGGCTGGTTGGTATATGGAGAACTTGTCAGAAAGATATTTAGGTGCAGAGTTGGACAAACATTTGTGGCTGATTGCCAATGGACGAAGTGAGATTCTGTTGCGCACTGGGAGCCAGTTCGAATTCTGTCTGTGATTGGACATATGGCTGGATCTAGGAATGTTTAAGCAGCTCTTATGAAATGATATGAAATGGTGATCTGTCCAGGCGATAGGTTTGTTCTGAAGAATTGTAATGGAGCAATTTAGGTCAGACAGCCAATCTAGTGTGCGCCCCTTGGCATGTGTGGGATCCATGATCAATGCTTAAAGCCGAGCTGGGATATGGAGTTTTCGATAGTTAGAGTGCTAGTGTCATTAGGGTCCTGGAACCAAGGTTAAGGTCTCCAAGAAATATAATTTGAAAACCTGGTTTTACATAGAAGGTTAGGAGGCCTTTGATGTCTTCCTCAAAGGAGGAGATGGAGCCTGGTGGTCGGTAGATGAGGAGTAGGAGGATGATTTGGGTAGCTGTCAGTGGTAGTTTAATTGATAGGAGTTCGGCAGATGGTAGGCTGGTGATGGTGGTATCTCTGAGGCCCTTGTTGGTTTTTGCTATAAGGGTGAGACCCCCTCCTCTGCCTGAGATTCTCTCTGCTCGGATGATCGTATAGCCCTCTGGGAGGGCTAGGGAGAGTGTTGGACCTGCCACCCGATAAAGCCAGGTTTCTGTGACGGCAAGAAAATCCAGGCCATTTTTAGAGATGAGGTCTGCAATATTGGGTGCATGGGCAACTAGGGGCTGTGCGTTGATCAGCGCACCTTTAATAATGATAGGTGGCATAACTGCAGGGCATGGACTGCACAGGCTAAGTGCGGCAGTGTTAATCCGTAATCATATAGTGGCTCCTTATTATGAATATTGGCCAAAGCCCATTCGTGTTGCATGGAAAACCGCGTTGCAAAGTTCCGATTTTTGGTTGGGTTAACTTCGCCACCATTTTAAGACTCATCTGCCATTTTGATTTCAGCTCATGTTCCATGTTCTGAAATGGTGGACTGTGTTTTCGCCTTGCAGTCGAGCTGAACAACCTTTGAGTTATGTTAATGTTTAGGCTGTCCAAGAGCCGACTGTTCAAAGAGACCTTGTGCTTCATATGAACTGTCATTCAAGTGTTGTCTGCGCTCACAAGCCTCATCCTTGTATAAACATCGAAACAATTAAGAGTATACGTCAATCGTATGCCTTAGCTGAACTACATTGTAATGACTCTTGAAACAAGGCTTACCGTAGATCCAAGAACCCACAGCACCATTGTATTTTCATGGAAATGTAAACCTGTGTAATCCTTTGCATAATATTGTAACATCTGTCATTTTAGCTACCACGAACTCTAGCCCATGAAATATTAGCGTGAAGAGAGGCTGGACAATTTTGCAGAAATTGTATAAATATGCTTGTGTTTAGATGTCCAGCACTCTCTCTCCTCACTGTGTCGGCTGGTGCACACTGCAAGGTGTTGGAAGCCAGATAGCTAGCTGTTTTGCTTTGTAAACTGTACAGTAATAAAAGATACTTGTATCTTTTCAGCCCGTGATTGGTGTATTTCTTCCATGGTATTTAGCATCAATATTTCTTTGTTCTTTCAGATGGCGCCTGAATAGGGACCCTCAAGATTGATGTTGAAGAGAAGATGCGGCTATAGGACCGGGATCGGACAGTGAGAAAAAGGGGGCCCCTTTTGTATGAGACGCGATACCTCAACAGTACTGCACAATCTGAACGCTGGACGATGAGCACGCAGTCCGAGATGACATCTTGACGAGGGTCCACATATCGAGGCAGGAAGTTTTGTTGAAATCACCAACCACGAGGGTCCTTTGTCCTTTGTAATCTGATTGGACATCCTCAGTCCTTTGTAATCAGGTGAGTCGTGCTTCGATTCCTAAGTATCCTGATATTTGGTTGCAGTTTTGTAATCGTAAGCACAAACGACACCAGGTAACACCAGTAATCTGACATGCCTGGGAAATTTTCTGACTGTTTCAGGGGATTATTCCTCAGAGACAGACAATCTTTGGAATTTGGCCGACCGGCGCCACAGGAGGGGTCACTGCCATGTACTATGTACTGTAAGTAAGGCATTGGTAGTATAGTATTCAACGATATTTGGCACAGACAAATTAGACATGCTTCCGAATTTCAGTGGCCAGTCAATGGTAATTTTGAGATTGCCCGAATAGAGTGTTTAGAGTCCATATTGTTAAAGAAAAAAGCTAGACCTGCAGCATTTTATGTAATTCAGAATTGGAAAAAAGAAGCTATGCAACAACTTAAGAGTAAAGAGAAGCATGCACGTCGTCATATGTCAAATTCAGAAAAGGCATTATTGTATGATCAACAAAAACAGTCAGAGTCTGTTGGAAACATGGTTAGGGCTTTTCAACTTGGTGTACAGAAAATATATCTCTCTAAAGAATTTCATGTCTCAGATGAACTAATTAATAAACTCTTAAATGAACGTAGGCCTGGTGCCACTGCACTACCTCCTTATGTACCTATTCCTGCTGTCTTACCTCTTCCTGCTGTTGCACCTCCTCCCGTAGCAATTTCTGTTCTTCCCGTTGCTCCTCCGCCACCAGCTGTTGCTCCTCTTCCTATTATTGTTTCTCCTTCTGTATCTCCACCTTTATCGACTATTACTATTCCAGTAATTACGTGTTTATTGCCAGCGGTAGTATCTTCACTACCTGTTGTACAGGATTTGTCTACTCTCTCTTTCCCACGCGGTTCTACTCTGCTCGTAGCTGATGAAGGGGCGAGTGTTGAATCAAAAGTAGTGACTCGGAGTACAGTTTCTAAAGATAAGAAGAGATTTGAATGCATGGGCTAAGCAATGTATAGGGAAAGGTGAAAAATCAACTGTCTTAGCTACACTTCTTGATCTAGAAAGTATTCCCGAATAGAATGTTTTTATTCAGGGGATGGTAATATATTTGGCTGTAATGTGGAATAATTTGACGGACATGGATGTCCCACAAGGGTTGAGGGATTTGAATGTTTTAGCCTATTCAAGGGATACTGCGGAGAAAGTAAATGAGCATGTTGAGAGGGTTTTTGAGTTAAGAAGGGAGTTAGAACAGTTACAGAACAATGAAACAGATGGTGATAGATTGGACGCTCTGTATGTGCAGACACAGTTCCTTCCTCCTTGTAAATCAATGAGTGAAGAAATATGAATTTTTTTTTTTTAATTAGCTGAATTTAATCAACTTTTAAAAACAACATATTATGTACAATAAAATGGAGAAAAAAAAAACAAAGAAACAAAAAGAAACAGGTTCAAATGCAAAAAATGACAAGCACAATAAGTACATTTCTATACACATTTTTTTTTCCCCTCCTTTCTTAAAAAGAGAAATTTATAAGACAGAATGAATAGTAATTTTAACTTGGCTCATCCGGTCATATTCATTTGCTGAGTTTAAAATATATAAAAAAATAAGAAATAAGTTTTTAATTAACTGGGATCTCCCACTTTAAGGCATTCTAGAAGGTTCACATCATGTAGAAAACGAATAACATTGATTCTAAGTAACATATTTCTGCCTTCAAGTATCATTTGCCATAATGAATCTGAAGACAAGTTAACATATTCTTTGAGAGTAAACTTAAGAAATTGAGTTCGTTTCATATGCAAAGAAGTACATTCAGTGAGTAGATGTTTGTGTTTCTTTTTGACCAGGATCTTCACAATGTCTACAGCTATTATCAAACAACAATTTCCGTCTCTCTAATATCTCGCGTGTTGGGCAAAGATTGAATCTCAACCTAGAAAATTCGATTCGATGTGCAACTGACGGGGACTTAAGTAAATATGATTCCATGGAACCATGTTTTTTATGAAACAGAAAATAATTTTTAAAGTCACACAATTTTGCACAATGCTCTCGAGTTCTAATCCAATCAGCATCAAACATCATGGTTTTTGCCTTATTAGGATTTTCTATTAGAGTTTGCAATGACACATCTGCTTCTGCTAGTGCATTAATCACAATTTGGCGCCATTTTGACATGTGTAATTCTTTGCTAGTAAACATGTGGGCTGACAAGGTGCCTATCAGCATCAAAGTGTTCATAGTCATTATACATTTACGAAACAAACTAACAATGGACCAGAGGTGTCGAGTGTATAAAGAAATCAAGCCCAACTCATGTCTAATCCAAGAGATAGAAATACAATTTGGAAGTCCTAGACATCGTCTTCAATACAGACTCTCCAGTCTACTCCAGGACGATTCAGGCATTAGTTCCTGTGTTTCAGAACCATAAAGGAGAATCGGAGTGACCTTTTGACAGTAAAAAGTTACTGCTGGGATGATGGAAAACTTCCCCAGCCTTGCCTGGATGATCTTTATTTGTGCAAGCATCTGGGTCAATTTCCCAGTGATGGTATGTCAATGTGATTGAGTTCTGACATTAGAAATGGTCACACCTAAATAGGTGTATTGATTGACCACTTCAATTTCACATTTATTAAGATGCCAATAAAAAGATTTGCTCTGCTTTTGCTGTTTAGTAGCAAAAATAATAATTTTAGTTTTAGAAAGATTAACGGATAGCAAGTTTTTTTGAGTGTATAAGGCTACTCCGTCAAGTAAATGTTGAAGACCAGAAGGAGTTTTTGAGAAAAGAACAAGATCATCCGCGTAAAGCAAGGCTGGCGTTGGTTTTAGTGCTAATTTTGGAGGATCTCCCACTGTATGTGCAAAACTTGAACCAATGTCTGAGATAAAAAAATTGAATATTGATGAGGCTAACACACATCCCTGTGAATTTGCACAAGGGATGTGCTTAGATGGATTTCGGATATGTCGATAGCTCCCATAGAAGTATATGATACATATAGTCAGTATACTCCAGAAATGCAGAAGAAAGTGTTAGAGGTAATGGTAGAATACCTGCAGGATGAGTCTATAAAGAAAAAGATTTGTTGTCCCGCAGAATTGATGATTATTTATAAGAGAGCTTTTGCGCCTGATACTGCTTCCACCACTTTAGTGCTCAATCTAGCTTTACTGCTTAACAAATGTTCGGAGTTGCCTACTTTTCAGTTGCCTATGAGAGAGGTTCCACCGACATGTGTTCCTAAAGTTGAGATTCCAGCTAATGCTGCAGCAGGTATAGCAGCCACTACTATTGAAGCTCACTGTGTATCACAATTTGTTCATGTCCCGTTCTCCAGACAGGAAGTGAATACAATTAGGCAGTTGATACGAGACATTAGGAAAAATCCAACAGAGTTTTACAAAGAAATAGAATATGTCTTGCATTCGTCCAACCTGCTGATTTATGGAAGCAGATTAGAACTGTAGATGATCAAGCAGGACTGGGTGACACATGGGTTAACCTGGTGAGAATAGATGGGGAAAGGAAAGCTGGTGAGAGACCGCCGCAGGTGATACTGACTTTGCCAGACAGAATAGTAGTGAAATTAAAAACTTTGGTTCAAGAGAAAAGGATTGTTTGGGACAAACTCCCTGCTTGTACCCAAGGGAAATCTGAAGGTGCTACTGAATTCTTTAATCGGTTCGAACAATTATTTTCAGATTTTAGCGGACAGGACTGAGTCAGGGAAAAGATTGTTTGTGGATACATTTGTGTGTGGATTGTTGCCTGATATCCAGTCACACATTATGACTTCTGAAAGTGCTTTGCAAGCTAAATCGCAGTCTGAAGTATTGCATATGGCTCAGTATTACGAAAATAGAGTCAATAATGAAAAAAGAGAGGATTGAAAAGAAAAAGGTAGACCTGAAAACCAAAGTATTATTGCAACAGATAGTTACAGGACCTTGAGGTGGGAGTACACAGCTTCGAGGTCAATTTGTTCCACAAAGTAATGCGCAGTTGAGTCCTGTACATGTGAACCAATGTGCTTATTGCAGACAAGAGGGTCCTTAGCAAGCACAATGCCCGATCCTTCAGCAGAGGTCGAATAACACATACAGTGTCATGAGTAGACGATCCAGAGGCCGCCCCGGGGTAGGGGGTTCTGGTAGAAGCCAGTTCACTCAAAACCCACAGTCATTCTTGCAAGATAATCAGCAACCTAGTATAGACAGCAGAAATATTTTTGATAATCCTTCAACTGCCTATTCTATTTCGGAAGATCTTGTTTCAATGATACATTGTTTCGTTAGGACAGCCCGAAGCAGGGTCTGGGACCAATGCCTAGTCTCGTCGATCAGAATGGGCCCTATGTTGAGATGAAGGTAGGGAATAGGAAGCATCTATTTTTGATAGTTACAGGAGCACAGAAGTGTTCCATTGATCATTCACGGGTTCCAGACATCCCATTGTCATGGCAGAATAACGTTTCTGTAGGGTTTTCTGGCACACCAGTGGTTAGTCCGGTTTCTCTGCCGGTGCCGATTTTCCTGGGGCCATTCACGGATCACTGTCCATTTCTTGTAACAACGAATTGTGGAGAGAATTTGTTGGGGTTGAATCTGTTGAAGGAATTAAATGCAGTAATTCATTGTTCTTCAGATGGAGTACGTTTGATGATTTCACCCCAGCAATCTTCTGCCTCACAGTTTTTGACTAGACCTTTGCTGCCTGAATTTAGTGAAGTTCTGGCGTGTTTATGGGTGGTTGACGACAATGATGTCGGCATTCTGCAAATTGAGCCTGTCAAAATTGTTTTGAAACCAGGAGCTAAGTTGCCACGTATTCCACAATATAAGATTTCCATTGATGGTGAGCAAGCTCTGAAGAGCATAGTTTCTGATTTTGTTCATCGTGGAGTAATTGAGGAAATTGTAGGAAGTTTGTGCAATAGCCCGATTTTACCAGTGTACAAGAAAGTGGATAATGCCATTCCTTTTTGTTTCATTATCAATTTGTGCGCGATCAATATGATTGTTGCTCCACAATTTCCAATTGTGCCTGATGTAAGTACAATATTAATAATGATCCCAGCTTCTGCTACTCATTTTAGTGTGGTGGATCTTAAGAATGCCTTCTTTAGTATTCCCATACATTTGGATAGTAGATATGTGTTCACGTTCACCCTAGGGGGACGCTCGTTTACATTCACTTGTGCACCACATGGGTACACGGGGAGTCCGAGCATTTATAGTAGGGCTTTGAAAGAGCAGCTCGATACACTTGAGTTGCCTTCCACTTGTATATTGTTGCAGTACGTTGATGACCTTCTCTTACACGCAGACTCAGAAATTGCTTGCTAGGAAGGTACTGTGTTGTGGCTTATTCATATAGCAGAGCATGGCCATAAAGCTTCATTAGAAAAGGTTCAGTATTGTCGACAGGAGGTCGCCTATCTAGGATATCTCCTGTCAAAGGAGGGAAGAAGATTGTCACCTGAACAGATAAAAAGCATCTCTAGCATGTCTGTCCCAAATACACAGAAAGAGGTCAGAGCTTTGGTAGGAATGGCTTCTTACTGCAGACAGTGAATCCCTAACTTTTCACTAGTGATAAAACCAATGTTGGCATTGACAAAGAAGGGCATTTATTTGCCATTGCTGTGGAACTTGGAACACCAGAAAGCTTTTGATCTGCTCAAGACTGCACTGTGTTCAGCACCAGTTTTGGGCACACCAAATTATGACAAGGCTTTTGTGTTGTAGGTGCATGAATGTGATGGATTTGCTTTGGCTGTGTTAACGCAGGAACATGGGGGGAAGAATAGACCATGTGGTTATTTTAACTCCACACTTGATCCTATTGCATGCGCTTTGCCGAGATGTTTTAGAGCTGTCGCTGCTGCTGCGTCCGTAAAACAATGTGAGGGTATGGTTTTTGGTCACTCTTTAACCGTGATGGTACCCCACTCCGTAGACGTTCTATTAAACAGAACGCAAACGCAACACCTTACTTCTGCACGATTAACAAGATACGAACTGATCCTATTTGCACCGCATATTCAAATTAAGAGGTGTTGCGTATTGAATCCGGCTGAATTATTGCCTCTTCCGTGAGATATTGCTTGCAGTGACGAAATGTCACATGACTGCCTCTATACCAAAGAGCAAGAAACCAAAGGCAGGGTTGATTTAAATGATACACCTATGAATGATCCACAAGGGGAGCTGTTTTCCGATGGCTCCTGCTTCAAACTTCTGGATGGTACATCCAATGCTGCTCATGCCATCACTACACTAAGCACGATTGTGGAAACCAAGAGAATTTTGCATAACTCCACGCAGGCCGCAGAGATTATCGCACTGACTCAAGCTTGTGAACTTTCCGAAATATATTTACAGATAGCCAGTATGCCTTTGGGGTGATTCACAACTTCGGTAGACTATGGGCAGAATAAGATTTCTTGACCTCACACAGAACAAAAATCCAACATGGCACCTTGATAGTTCAGCTACTCTCAGCACTTGCGCTTCCCACTCAACTAGCAATCATGAAGTGCGCTGAACATCAGAAGGTAGTAGATGATGTAGGGAGAGGAAACACTTTTGCTGACAGGATAGCTAAACAGGGCGCTACTGATTTATGTTCAGAAATGTATGTAACGAAAGAAACTACAAATACCTGTACAATAGAGGAAGGGATTGACTCGCTAAAAAATATTCAAGCTGATGCCACTCCAAAAGAACTTAAACACTGGGCTGAGAGTTTAGCAAGTCTGGATAGGGAAGTTAGTTGGGTGGACAATGATAGAAAAATATGGATGCTACCGGATGCATATGTCACCACCGTGGAACCATGGCTCATGGTCCCACTCACATATGTGCTAGAAAAATCTGTAAATTACTAGAACCAATCTGGGGAAATGTACACATCTCAAAGACTGCCAAGCGTTTTGTTCAAAACAGTATGGTGTGCTTCCAGAATAATGTGGGGAAGGGTACGACGACACCGAGGGGTAGTTTTGGTCCCCCCTCTGTGTTCTTTGAAGTGATTCATTTTGACTTCATTGAAATGGAACGCTGCTATAACGAAAAATATGTTCTGGTAGTCATTTGAGCCTTTAGCAACTGGGTTGAAGCCTTCCCTGTGAAATATGCCACTACAATGACAACGGCAAAAATCATGCTTGAGGAATATTTTCCTAGGTTTGGTTTGTCGAGGGTAATCTGGTCGGATAATGGTCCACATTTTATTGCTGCTGTTATCCTGCAATTATGCGCGGGATTGCAGATCGATAAACGGTTCCAATTGGCTAGACACGCTCAGAATGCCAGACTTGTAGAACGCCATAATGGTGTTCTGAAGAAAAAGCTAGCAAAAGTTTGTGCTAGCAGTAACTTGAAATGGCCAGATGCCTTACCAGCAGTTTTACTGTCCATGCGGACGACCCCACAGACTAGAACTGAACTCTCCCCCTACGAAATCATAATGGGAGACCAGCTAACATTTGGAATGTGTTAGCAACATTTGGAAAGATGTGGAGCATTTGCTTCTTGCTGAATATTGTGACCAGTTAACTCAAAACTTGTATTTGATTTATCAACAGGTGCTATGAGGGGCCGGGTCATCAACTTCGACCTGGAGATTGGGTGCTTACTAAAACGTTCGAAAGAGCATCCAGCCTCGCACCGCGTTGGAGAGGACCGCTCCAGATTCTGTTGGCCACACAGACTGCTGTACAAGTAGCTGGCAGGAGACACTCGATCCACGTGACATACGTCAAGAAAATACCTTTTCCAGTGCCACTCGACGAAGAAGAAAAGAAGGAAACTGTTTGTTCTGCTTTGCACGATAAACCTGTCTTGAACAACACCAAGGGTGTTTTGGAGATTCTTCCTGAGCCCGTGGGGCCTGCCTGGGGAAACTGCTGCTTTGTCTTTAAATTCTTCTTCATACCTTTCTGCATCCTTGAGTAATCTTGCCTCTGTTTCACCACTTCCATCAGGAAGCAACAACACTTTGTTCGCAGATCACACCGTGCCTGGAGTCTTGAGGTACGATCTGCGTCCACGGCACTAGACTTACAGCACAGCACGGCTGTGCCTACAGGAAACAACTGTTGAGCTAGTCCCTTGCCACGCTCTCACTGAAACATAAGTAATTGGCCGGGACGGCAAAGCTATCTTCAATCAAGATAAATCAAGTGGTCAGGAGATCACCAAAGACGAACTTAAGGAGTCTGTTGCAGAGACTTTCTGGAACAAACTTTGAGGAACAATGCCTGTCGCTAACTCTACTCATACAAAGCAACCGATCGATCGTGTGGCTAACAAAGACATTGGACATAAAAATTCATGGTTCTTGTGGACTTACTGTTTTCTTGTAATAATGTTAACTGGTCTAACAGTGGTGATTGCTCTTGGGTTTTGATATATTGAAAGGGTGCGTCCACTTGAGACATTTTTACCTACTTAGAGTGTTCCCACTATGTCTTCTCCTTTCGTGAATATGCACACTCTATCCTCTAGGGATCTCCAACACAGACAGAGTTACCACAATAATACACTTTTGTTAATCATGAATGTGACCCATGCGATTTTGAATAGAACTAATTGCTGGATATGTTCACATTTCCACAGCACAGGAAAAAAGGGTTGGGCTGGTATATTAATCTTCTGCCTTTAACTACTGCATGCTATGCCTCTCTGAGGGCTCTGTTCTTTGGTCGTTGGAATGACAGCATCTCTGGGAACTTTGATGGGACTAAGTTGAATGAGTTCGAAAGATGAGTCCTGACACCTCTGGGATGTACCCTTTTTGCACATAGGAGAAAGCTCAATGTTGATTCTCTTATGCCTTCCGATAGACTTTCTATACCTTTCCCATCATTAATCTCTTTCAAGATGGCTCCTGTAGGCAACCGGGATGCCATGCCTCCTTCTTACACTATAAAGCCCCAACTCTGTTTCCTTCTGCATACAAAGGGATGGTTCTCAGTCAATGGGTACTTTTGAGGGTTGTACCAATATTGCGAATCTGACTAGTGAGGACAGATCTTTGTATGTAGGCGATCCCGTTTATTTTGTCTGTGGCAAAGAAGCTTATCCTTGGCTACCTAGAGATTGGTAGGGTACTTGTTATTTGGGTATCTTGTTACCAGGGGTATTTGTAGCTAGCATCTCTGAGGCCTCTAGAGCTTGTCCAAGGCCTGATGAGAACAGTGATACTCCTTTGCAAGTCATGGGTGATGTAGCAAAATCCTTTGTGCCATTTTGGGGACGGATCATGAATTCTGAGTATATTAGGAGACTGGCAAGAGTATTGGAGAAAACCATCACCGGACCACCGATATACTCTACAATATGACGTTAGAACAGAAAGCAATTAGATTAGTGACTATATAGAACCGGATGGTGTTAGACGTCATCCTGGCTGAGCGTGGTGGAGCATATAAATTGGTGGGATCTGCTTGTTGTGTTTTCGCACCTGACTCCTCCCCTACCATATTGAAAGCAATACAAAATCTGCATGTCCTAAGTACAGAAGTACATGTTCCCGAGGGAATTTGGGATCTTAGTGCTTCATTCTGGGACATTTTACGGTTGTGGGGATGGAAACTCTTTTAAGCCTTAGTGGTAATCCTTGGTATTCTAGTGTTCTGTTGTTGTTGCATACAATGTCTTCCTGCCATATGTTCGATGTTAGGGGGATGTTGTGTGCAAACAGTAGGTACATTAGGAATACACGCACCTGAGAAAATGACTAATGTTTTTGTGATGAAGGTTATTGCTGTCAAGGATCTAATGGCAATTGATATATCTGAAGAATGTGATTCAGGATGTACAGACATTGAAACTAGGGATTTTGAGTAAAGCAAATGCTTTAGTAAAGCTCTTGGCTTAGGCCAAAAGAAGGGTTTGTTAAACAGTAATCATATAGTGCCTCCTTATTATGAATATTGGCCTAAACCCATTCGCGTTGCACGGGAAACCGCACTGCAAAGTTCTGATTTTTGGGTTAACTTCGCCGACATTTATGATATGATATGGCATTTGTAACGCGCCTATACACAAGTGTTTCAAGGCGCGACGAGGCGGGGGGGAACAAGGGGAGACAGACAACGATCCTACTAGGCCAGGTGTCATTCAGATCGCGCAAGTGCAAGGGTAGAGGGGAAGGGAAAAGTGCAGGGGGGAAAGCTAGAGGGAAAAGTGCAGTACAGGGTTATAGCATACAGGATAAATTACAAGGGCCAGCTGGTGGCAAGTGCGAGGTAAGTGCAGACAAGTGCTGGGAAGGGGGGCTGTAGGAATACAGACACAGTCTCGCAGTGCAGGGGTTGCCAGGGAGGCAGTGCAGGGGAGAGTGGCTGGGCCAAGGACGGAGAACGGTGAGTGGCCCATTTGCAGGTTCAGTGCAGTTTCAGTAATTTTAGCAGGGGAGAGGGGGAAAGAAGGCAGAGGCAAAGAGGAAGGTTTTGAGGTGCTTCCGGAACCGGAGATGGTTCTCCTCAAGTTTCAGGGAGGCAGGAAGGCTGTTCCAGAGGGAGGCCCCTGCAGCGGAGAGAGATCTGCCCCCAACTCATTGTGTGGAGAAGCGGCTGACCCTGAGGGAGTTGGAGGCGGATGAGCGAAGAGCACGAGAAGGAAGATATTTAGGAAGAGAGAGTTGAAGGTATTTTGGCCCAAGGCCACAGACGGCCTTCTTGGCAATGCAAAGGGTTTTGAACTTGATCCTCGCAGTCACTGAGAGCCAGTGTAGTGATTTCAGTCCTGGAGAGATACGGTCCCTGGGCTTGAGGCCAAGGACAAGTCTTGCAGTCCTGTTCTGGATGAGTTGCAAAGGACGGAGAGTAGAGGCGGGCAGATTTAGGTAGAGGCTGTTACAATAGTCCAGCTTCGAGAGAACCAGGGCTCTAGAGACAGTGAGCTTCTGGGGGAAGGAGAGGAAAGGAAGAATACCTCTGAGGAGGTATAGTTGGTAGTGTGACTTCTTAGAGATGTCGGATATGTGAGGAGAGAAGGAGAGTGTGGAGTCGAAGATGACCCCGAGGTTTTTTGCCTTGCAGGTAGGAGCAGGAAGAGGGCCAAGAGAGGCCGGCCAGAGAGCTGCAGGGAAGAGGGAGTGGGTGTGCCAATGAGTAGAATCTCAGTCTTACTGGCATTAAGGCAGAGGTCGTTGGCGGCACACCATTCCTGTATAGCAGAAAGACAGTCAGAGATGAGGGAAGGAGAAGAGGAGGCCGAGGGTAGCCTGAAAATGAGCTGGGTATCATCCGCATAGCACTGAAAGATAGGGCAGAGAGCAGCGATGCAGTGGGCGAGAAGTGCCAGATACTGGTTGAACAGCCAGGGAGAGAGGTTAGAACCCTGGGGGACACCACAGGTAGAGAAAAAGATGTCAGAGAAGAAAGACCCCAGTTGGACCTAGGAGGGTCGATTTGAGAGGAAAGAGGTCAGCCAAGCCAGAGCCTGACCAGTGATACCCAGGTTATCACAGAGACGGTTGAGCAGGATGGTATGGTTGACAGTATCAAAGGCAGAAGAGAGATCAAGCAAAATGAGATCACATGTAATGTTAGAGTCAAGGTTCGAGAGCAGGTCCTCACGGATGTTCAGGAGAGCAGTTTCCGTGCTTCTGGAAGCTCTGAAGCCAGACTGAGGGTCATGAAGGCTACCAACAGATTCAACATGGAGATTAAGCTGGGAGATGGCCAGTTTCTCCAGGAGCTTGCCCAGGAAGGGAGTGATAGAGATTGGGCGATAGTTAGCTGGGCAGGAAGGGTCGAAAGAGGGTTTCTTAAGAAGGGGTGCACAAGGGAGTGCTTGAGAGGGTATGGGAAGACTCCAGAGGCAAAGGAGTGATTGCAGAAGTCAGCAAGGGCAGGAGCCAAGGAGTCGATGTGGTCCTTGATCGTTTTGGAGGAACAGGGGTGGACCTGTTTTGACGAGACTTTCATAGATCGGACTTGTCTCGAAACCTCATCAGCAGAAAAAAGGGGAAAGGCAGAGAAGGAGAGAGGAGAGGTGACTGCAGAAGGGCCAGAGGAAGGGCAGGGAATAGAGGGGGGGGAGGTGATAGGAGGAGAGTGAGGACAGGATGCCCTGAGTTTTTGAAATGAAGTGAGAGGCCAGTGCCTTGCAGAGGGCCTGGGAGGAGATTTGTGAGGTAGAGACTGCAGCAGGGTTGGCCAGCTCCTTGCAGATTTTAAAGAGTTCGGCCGAATTTTTAGATGCCGCAGTGATGCGGGCTTGGATAAGGGATCTCTTCTTGGTGAGAACAGAGAGCCGGTATTGCCTTTGGAGCAGGCGACAGGCCAGTTTGTCAGAGGATGAACATGAAGCACGCCATTTCCTCTCTGCCACCCTGCACTTGCGTTTAAGGGTGATGAGATCCGAGTCAATACTCATCCGCCATTTTGATTTCAACTCATGTTCCATGTTCTAAAATGGTGGACTGTGTTTTCGTCTTGCAGTCAAGCTGAACAACCTTTGAGTTCTGTTAATATTTAGACTGTCCGAGAGCCGACTGTTCAAAGAGACCTTGTGCTTCATGTGTACTGTCATTAAAGCCCCATCCTTGTATAAACATCGAAACAATGAAGAGTAAACGTCAATCATATCCCTTAGCTGAACAACATTGTAGTGACTCTTGAAACAAGGCTTACCGTAGATCCGAGGACCCACAGCAGCATTGTATTTTCATGGAAATTTAAACCTGTATAATCCTTTGCATAATATTGTAAAATCTGTCATGTGAACTAGGCACAAACTCTAGCCCGTGAAAAATTAACATGAAGAGAGGCTGGACAATATTGTAGAAATTGTATAAATATGCTTGTGTTTAGATGTCCAGCACTCTCTCTCCTCACTGTGTCGGCTGACACACACTGCGAGGTGTTGGGAGCCAGATAGCTATCTGTTTTGCTTTGTAAACTGTACAGTAATAAAAAGATACTTGTATCTTTTCAGCCCGTGATTGGTGTATTTCTTTCATGGTACTCAGCCTTGATATTTATTTGTTCTTTCAGTGGTAGGTGTTGGTATCCTAGCTGGGGTAGTGGCAGGCATTGGTAGATTATGTATCTCTGTGGAAACTGATGGCTGAGAGGTAGGTAAACATAAGTTAGAGTTGGAGGTATCTTTGGAAGTTTGGGGAGGCAATCTACTGGATGTTGTATGAGTGGCAAATCGAGACCCTAGTCTCTTGTTCCTGATGTTCACTGGGCATGGTACCAGTGGTGTAGGGGGAATGGCGTATCGTTGGATGCATTCTGTGGGACTGAGACGGTTCGCAGGGGTATCCCTGGGGTGAAAATTGAATAACAGTGAGTGTTTTTTTTAGCTTGGAATGGTGGTAGGAAGTTGGTCAGTGAGATGGAATGGAATAGTGGGAGGATAGAGGCCATGGTAAGGGTGACTCTGTGGAAGGCTGCCATGAAGGCAGATAAGGCAACCTGGCTGCCGAGCTATGTGGAGCTGCAGAGGTCAATGGGCATTGTGGAGTCCTACAATGCTTTCAGCAGGTTAGGTAAGGAGTCGTGGTGCCTGAGGGATAGCACTAGTAGTCATGGATGCTCGAGAGCAGGCTAGGACAGGCAAAAGGGTGAGAGGTGCACTAGACACATAGCAGCACAATGGTATAATGCCGGTCGGCATAATGAAACACCAGGGGGAGGTGGAGAGTGTCAGGTCTGCAGCTAGGTGTGCGAGCTCATAAAGTAAACACAGCAGGGTTCACAGGTGAGTCAACAAGGTATAATGCAGGGTAAGCTGGGCACAGTGCGTCACATATCACAGTCACAAATCAGAACAGAGAATAATGCAGGGTACGCTGGGCATAGTGTGTCACAAATCACAGGGATTCAGGGATAAATCACAAGAATAATGCAGGCATGAGTAAAAGAACACCTAGGTGCTGTGCGCTGGCATTACTAGTCCAAATCCTAATGATAATTGAGGTAGGGGGGCTTTGACATATCTTTCAATTCACTTCTTGCCAAAAAATTTAGATCAAAGACAGATTGGTTGCATACAGTGGGAAAGACAGTTATGGATGTAATCAACATCCAGAGTGTACAATATATTCAGAGAGGTCAGTATGCCCCGATTTAAAGTTGAAAATTTGACTCATGTGTGAAAAAGCAAAGTTCTCATTTATTGATTATTTAATGACTGACATTACTCACAGATAGGGGAAATTGGTCATCATGCCCAAACATTTGTCATATTATGCCCCTGCGTCCTTTTAGTCAAGGCTAGGTCATCGCAATTATGCTAAAATGTATTCATCAGGCAAGACATTTGCTGAGAGAGACCTACTTGCACAAAGGCAAAACTGGATTACTGAATGTTTCCATTTAATGAGGACTTCACTGCTGAAGAATTGGTCTGGTACACCTTCTAGTGGTGGTATTCAAAGGAAATTTGACAAAATAAATAAAACAAATACACATGTTCTTAGGGTTATTCAACAGTTAGAACAGGAACTGGTAGCAGGGAACATCGATTCCCCAAAAATAAGCATGAAATATTACAAATTAAAGCTACACTTGGCTCTAAATGGGATAAGTATTGCTTCCAAACATCAAAACATGAGCATGGTATTTAACATGATATGGCCAAGTTCAAATTTGGAAAGGGATGTGGTGAATTATTGGCTACAAAAACAAAGAATCGGGAAACTAGAAACAGTATTATCTTGATCATGGATGTAAAGAACAAAACAGAGTTATTTGATCAGTGAAAATTACAGTCAGGTTTTATGCATTTTTTCTACATTCTTCACCACAAGTGCCTTCCTCAAAACCTATCGAGACATTAGATTTGCCTCAAATAACCCGTTGAAGAGAGAATCACTCTGGAGGATGAAAAACTACATATTGCAAAAGGCATACATACAGTAGGCTGTGATGGACTAGATCCAGACCTTTATAAAATGATGATCCACATCCTGGAACCAAAACCTAGAAGCCTTTTAGGGATTTGTTTATTTAACACATATCAGTATTGCCAAAGTGTATCCTCTATGATGGACCTTTATTAATTATTGTCAGAAGAGGCTGAAAAATAACTTTGATTATGGGTACTTGACCTATGTACCTGAAAGAAATTAATCATGATATTATGATCTGCATATTCCAAAATAATACATTTGTTTTTGTTTTTAGCTGTTACACTTTGTAGTTAAAAACAATAGGTCCATTATTATTTGTATCAGTTCAGCTTTTCTTGAAGGTAACCATTTTCTTTTAATTCAAATATATTCGTTAAAGCTGTACAGTTTCTCAAAGTAAATGGGTTGAAAGGTTTTCGCTTACTTGATTGGTTAATCCAGAGACATATTTTGAGGCTTCTCAAAATTAGTGGTCACATTTGCTTGTTGAGTTTTCAAAAAATATATAATCTTTTGTTATTTCAATGCACACGTCTTGTCCTAAAATATAGTATCTTGGTCTCTGACAAAAAGTTGTTCTTGCAAAGAGCTTAGTCAAGTCATTGGGAATTCAATTATGAATATATTCACAGATGGTTATTACATTTTTTGTTTTAACATTTCTTTTTATTTAAAAGGAAATCAAAAAGAGACAAGGAAAGGAAACAGTAACAGGTAAATTGCTTGCATTTCTTGTTTGTAGACTGCAGACTAATGAACTATGCCTGTACGGAAGCAATTGTCTGTTTGCGTGAGGTATTTTATTGTAAAGGAGAATTGTTCACTTTAGTCTGTATTTATTTAATAGAAGATCTGGAATAGCCATTTTGGTCTGACAAGTAACCTTATATCAAAAGAAATATTAATAAAATTACATATTGGTTGGGTTTTAATTAAAATGCTGACCCACCTGTATGTGTGTCAAGAGTCCCATATAACGTTTTGAATAATTGAGATGAAAAGTATTTGTGTTGTCACTCAAAAAAAGAACAAGTATTGTTTTGGTTCTCGAAGGCCCGTTCCTATTGTTGAATGCACTGTAAAGGCTTTTCATGTATAGTATAACTTCCTCATCAACTAGTATCACTCTATTTTGTTATTGCATTTACTAACTACTATCATTTTGTATATACCGTGTTTCAATCTCAGAGATTAATTACAAAATGCATTTCTCATGATCAGATGTGGACATCAATAAATATGCATGTTTAGTCCACTGACAATAATATTAAGAGCCCATTCTTTCACTTCAGTGATTGAACCAGCCTTATTCTTTCATGAGCGTACACTAAGTAGCCTGATAATTAAACCATGTAAATGACTGTCTAAATAACACTAGAACAGAATTATCAATTACTCATGTTATTGAGTAAATAATAATGTTCTGGCATTCTATAGGCAATGGACTCAAACACATATATTTATAAATATTCATATCTGAGTGTGAGCAATCCGAACGATGAAAGCCAATTGTTTTGGGGATTTCATGGGATAATTACGGTATGGGTACATGTAAATAGAGTTATTATTGCTTATTTAAATCATGCTTTGAAGAGCCCAGAACTATTCTAATGGTAGAAGAGGGTATGGGTGAAGGGAAGGGGTCCAGAACAACCCTGGGGTGGGCGTTAATTTCCCTTAAAAAAATACATTAAAAATTCCTGCTGGAGTGATGGGTTAATACAGTTATGGACTACGTAAAATTAGAATACCTACCTATCAAGTGTCTCATTTATCGTTTCATATAATTGAGGTCCTTTTAAAATATGTTATCCATGTTTGACATGGAAAATTAAAATGAGGCGTTTGTGCCAATTTAGTATAGATTGTCATCCTAGAGAACTATCCAACATGAGGGCTACACATTGGAAAACTGTGAATATTAGATTTGTGGTAGGCAAAACCGGAAATGCTATAAAAGCCTGCGGTACTTCACTCATGGCTATGTTTCGGTAAAACTCTATTAGCCACGTGTTAGACCTTTTCTCCAGAAACGAAGAGAGGACTTGCACAATTCTTGCATAAGGTTAACGATGCCACCATATTAAAGCAGCACCAGTGAGGTTCCAGTACCTATAGTAGTCTTGAAATGTCTAATTTGGATGTTTGTTCTGTTATGGATGTTATCATGTTGATGTTCAGTGACATTCTAGAATTCGAACCACCTTATCATTCTCAAAAAACGCAAGCAAGCCCCAAATATCTATATGCCATTAAATGTAGATATAGAAAAAATACACACTGCTTGTTAGTTTGGCCATCATTTCTAGAAGAGTTTGGAGCCTAACAATCAACTCCAAGAATAAATAATTGTTAATAAGATAGTTTCTATGATAAAGGTGAGAATAATGGGCAACTGTTGCTCTACTTGATTTTAGATTAGTGACAAAAGATTCTTATAGTCACTCAAATCATAATAAAATATAACACTTTTTTTTTTATTCCTAGACGACTAATTCCTACTGTTAAATACACTGAAAAGGCGCTTCATGCATAAGATATTTCTACATCAACGAGCATCGTATAGAATCACTCAATCTATTTTGTTGATATATCTACTAACTACTATAATTTTTATACACAGTTTTTATCGTAGAGATTTTTTAAAAGATGCATTGCTCACGATCAGGTAAGAACATCAATAAATGTAAATTTTTTAGTACAATAACAATATGATTAGGTGCAAATGCGTTCACTTGTGTGATTGCACCAACCCTATATTTGTTTTAGCACAGTACCTGCTATGATAATTGTAGAAACGAATGCATTGACAAAAGAACAAAACAAAGATTATTTTTGTTGTTGAGGAAAACATTATTATGTTTGAACATGCTTTAGTCATCGGACTCCAAGATGTATGTATAGTATTAATGTTCGTATGTGATTGTAAGCAATGCAAGCAATGTAAGGAAATTGTTGTTGGGATCACATGTGTTAGGTAAGGTATGTGCTACATAGAAAGTACTGCATAGGGTTAGTAATGCTTTGAGTTGTGAGGTAAGTGTGGGGTGAAAACAGCGTGATGCTAAGAGTGGGGGGATACCAGAACCAGGCTAGTGGTAGGTGGAATTATCAGCAAATGGCACAGACCAGAACACCCCATTGATGGATGCTCATTTCCATTGCAAAATAAAAAGAAAAACGCCTACTGTACTGATGATGGGGGATAATTCCAGTCAACATGCTGTAGGGGAATCATGCGAGGAGGGTGGTCATGCTTTGGTGGGTGTTTCTTCTTCCAGCTGGTTCTCTAGCCGGTCACGTGGGTCGACGGGATCAATCCACCTCCAGAGTCAGACACAGATGTGTATGGGAAATGCACTAGCAGTAGTAGTAATATCTGAATAAAATGAGCTTGAAAATGTTTTGCTTCATGCTCCAGCTTTAATGACTTCCTCTGCGAGGATTGTGGCCCATTCTTACTGGAGCCAAATTCCTTGGTTAAGCGACCATCATTGTTACATCCTAAAACACAGACAATGCCTGTGATGGACGCGTATTCTACTACCCGATTTAGCCAGTGAAAATACGCCAACAGTGGCTATTAAAAAGCCCAGCTATGACCAATGCACTTACTTTTGAATAATTCCTGGAAGAAGATTAATATCTGTTCCAAGATTGGTATTAAAATTGCGGTGCAAATACAAATTCTGTATGAACATCCAGATTTCTTACATTAAAAATATCTTTTTTGTAGTTTAATTAAATACACCTCTTCCCTCTTCCAGGCCCCTTTTTTCATAAATGGATTGCTGCAATGTTTCTGAAGTGGAATGTCCTCTGCCTTTGGAATTCCTACAGAAATATCATATGTGGGGGGGAAATGAGTCACATGTAAAGTCTCTCTAATCTTGAACAAATTACCCCAGGTACTATGAACAGAAACACCTACAATTAAAAAGACCACTAACACCCTACTTTTGCAAGAGGTTGAAATAATTTAGGATCCTTAAGCTCACAGGTAGTTCCAATTATAATTCCTTTACTACATCTTCTTCCAGTTACATCAAGAGGATACCGAGCTAACCACTGGCTCTCATCTCCCAGGCAGGGGCACTCCAGCTGCCTGCCTCTAGAACCTTCTCACCACACACTCTCTCGGCCACACCCAACAATCTATCTTACATCACCAGCTTCTGCATTCAACCCAAGCACTATATAACACATCTCCCTTCCTTCCAGATCTCACCACATCACAACAAAGCACATCACAACAGAGGTATTTCCCAACATACTAGGCTCTGCCCCACTTTGAACTCCATCGCTGGAGTGTCCTTTTTTACCATCTCTACATCATATCCCTGTGATTTATGGTTCAACATTGTATGATTGACTTGGCTGGGTCTTTGGGAATGCATCTTTACCAGATGTTTTCTTTAAAGTATGCTTCTTTGTTCCTTCATGTTATTTATTCTCCTCCTTCTCTCTTACTCCCCTATTAGATCCTTGTGCTCCAAAGCATTAATGCATGAATGTAGTACATGACAAAATAAGCACATATAAAAAAAATACATCCATGTTTCTTTCTGAGAGCAGTTAATTGAGCCCACTTTAAAGTGATGTGGTATTTATTTTGTCAGGGAAGCCCTCTCCAGCAGACACATTAATTCTCAGAACCCACTCCTAAGACTTCTGAGGGTTGGGCTTCCCTGACTCAGCCTTGACATTCAAGGGTTTTTGCCCTTAGGTCAAGAGGGAAAACATCTCCCAAAATGTTACAATCATAAATTCAATTAACTTTGCTTCCAGCACTTCATTTAGAGCACGCAATTTCATTAGGAAGGAAGGACATCTGATTGGTGTTTGTTGATCTAGTAAAAGTAAGAGGGTAGACCATTTCCCATTGGCTACATCATGGACTCAAAACTGTACTGGTCAGAAAACCAGATTTCACTATATAATGCTAAGATGTGCACTGCTTTCCTCGGGTGTTTTTGTTGTGTGTAGAAAGTCCATTGCCAGCTAAAACACTTCCTGCTTGGCAAAGGTCCATTGCCAAAGATGGAAAAACAGTTTACCGGACAGATCACCATCTCCCTTAATTGATCATCTGGACCAGTATCATTTCTCACCATTGCATTCATAGCACCATCCTGCCTGATGGAAGCCAAGAGTCTGCAAACATGAGCGTCAATTTGCATTAATGGTGGTTCCCTCCATTGCTCTGGAAATAAAATAAAACATGATTTGGAGGCTAAACTGAAGGGGTCTGAGAGGGTGGTATGCAGAAAGGGTACAGTAAGACATTTGCCATTGCCTCAAGGCACTGTGCCAGAATCAAAGAATAAGCTCCAAGGTGATTGCTAAAATTCTATCTCTGTGGCAGTAACATTTATAATATGATATGATACTTACAACGCGCTTAATACCCAGAGGTTCCTAAGCGCAGACCCAGGGTTCGAACCTGTGTTGCTCCGTGTCGTCTTGCATCCAAGGCGAGCTAGTTGACCCTGTGCTATCCTCCCGAGACGAGTGTGGGGTGAAAACAGCGTGATGCTAAGAGTGGGGGGATACCAGAACTCTTGAACTCATTATGTTACTGTTTTTGCTCAAAAATAAACTTTCTTTGAGAAAGCTCTGCATCGCCATGTTACCCAAAAATAACATCTGGATAATAATCAATAATCAATACCATGCATTCTAAAATCACAAGATAATTCAAATAACTAAGGATTACTCCGGAAATGATTTGCATATGTTATACCAGTTTCTCTACCGTGAGGACACGTTCATATGAAAAAGCAAAACAAGGAAATGAATGAAATAATAGAGAGGTACATTTTAAATATTATTTTTTCATCGCAATCGTTTTGAAACGTAGAGGAAACAATCGTAGCAACATGTATATTGTTTATGCTAGAAAAATAAACAATAATAAATAAAAGCTTTAAAGGGAGCAGTTTTGGAGTGATATTTCCTGTCAGTCAGACAATCCAGTTAAGTGCCTCATTCAGCCTAAGGCGTTATTAGATGTAAGCAGAATGTGTCTTTATGTCATATAACTCAGCTGGGTCGGTACTAGTTCAAGTTCTTGAAAATGCAATTAGCTTATGGAATGGTGGTCAACACTGGATTTAGAATTATCATATATGTCTGAATGATGTTCAGTTATCTCCTCCTTGAGTTTCATACTCATTTGTCTGACCTACACCTTGATACAAGGGCACTTCAAAGCATAAAATGCAAACCCACTCAAACAGGTAATGATGTGCCCAGTTCTTGTAATGATGATGTACTCTAACTTGATGATGCTCTCGTAGCAACCGCAGCGGAGGCAGGAATATGTACCCTTCTTGGGAGTACGTGGAAATGGCAATTATGTTTCCTTCTGTATGCCAGCTCTCATTAAGTCATCTGGTACATTAGATAGGAATGTTTGGACAGACATTGTTCTTCCCTGGATAATTTGATCCTTTTTGGATTAGCTTGCAGAAGTACCTGTTGACGGTACATTGGCTGTTTTGAGTCCATAAGGCAAAATAGTGTTTGTAGAACTACTATGTGGGTGTCAAACTCTCATTATACAATTCTATCCCATGGAATACTACTGTATGCTTCCCCTAAAGCAAATTTAATGAATATCTGTGTATCTTTATTGTCTGAATTAGTTTGCCATTTCAAATGCTGCTTCTTCAAAGCTTCAGACATGGTTATGAACCTTTTAATCCACAATGGCTGAGAGAATGACCAGGAATTCAGTGATGACAGTAACAGCTGAGGTTTTGGCAAGTCAGCATGAAGTATGCAGATATGGAGGCTCATTACAAGTATGTCAGTCTGGTAATAAAGTGCCAGTATCACCATATTCCGGCACTATTAATGGACCAGCATATCCATGTAAGAGTCATGTAACCGGAAACACCAGTGCTGGTAACACAGGCAACGGTATCAGCAGCAACTCCCCTGGCACCTGCCGGTAACACCGGCATCACGGAAACACAGGCACATTACGAGCATGGACATGCTGGTAATATAGGCAGAAAAATGCCTATATTACTGGGAAATCCATGCCGGGAACCGGCTTCGCACAGCAGCTGTTAAATGGGCGCAGGTGGGGCAAAGAAGGACACAGGTGCACCCAATCCACCCAGGTGTACCCAATACACGCAGGAACCGTACTAAAGCACACTCACCCCAAGAACACTCCCAAACACAACCATGCTGCCACTCGTTGTTGGAGCTATGGACATGGAGGTGCTGCATGCTGGAGTGCAGCTGATTGAGCTGGAGCAGCAGCTATAGGAGGACACGGAGTGGAGGGGGAGGAGGATGATGATGATAGGGATGCAGAGGCATGCTGTGATTCCCTGTACAAGGGCTACACCCTGGGCACTGACATACGGCTAGATGCACACCTTGTACCACCTAAACAGGGAGACAATACCAGAACTCATGAACCTCATCCAGGATGACATTGGGAGCAGGATGTGCATCAAGACCACCATATCACTGTTGTTGAAGCTGGTGTCGGTCCTGCACTTTATCGCCACATGCACGTTCCAGCACTCCATGAGCCAGCTGCATGGCATGTTGCAGACTGCATTCTCCAGAGTGCTGGTGCAAGTACTGGAGGTGCTCCTGCGCCAGGTGGGCCAGCACATTGCCCTCCCAACCAGCCAGGCACAGGTACATTCTACCAAGGCCTGCTTACATGCAATTGTGGGCATGCCCAATGTGTTGCCAGCATTGTAGAGCTGGTGCCTGGTTCCTGTACATCTCCTCAGAGGCATGGGGGTCTCCTCCCATGCCTCTGAGGAGATGTACAGGAACCAGAAGCAGTAGCATTCACTCAATGTCCAGGTGACATGTGATGCCGATTTGACCATCATGAACTGCTGTGCCCATATTCCAGGATCATCCTATGACTCCATGGTCTTGTGGAACAGTACCCTGCCGGCATAAATGGTGTGTTACAGAGACAAAGGACCAGGATGTTGGATGAGTACAACTACACACACATTGCTGCATGGGTCACAGGCTAAAGGTGTTGGGGATTATGGCACAAATTCACGTCCCACAATCACCCTGCATAAGTAGGACCAACCAGTGCACACCAAATTGACTGCCCACAACTCACAGGAGTATCACGTGGCTGGAGTAGAATCATTCAATGAGCAATACATTTCTAACCCATAAGGACATAAGCATGCAACGCAATGCAATTACAAATAAACAATACCATACCACTACAGGTACCAAAATGCAACACCACCACTTCAACAAATCAAGTGTATCAGTACACTGTCCCACCTAGGCCTAGAAATGCATGTCCTGGTGAGACATGGTGCATGCATGCACACACCGACTGCATAGAATCCGCAGTCACTGGCAACACCACTGTCGTGCACCATCACTCACCCATGTCAAATGTCATTGTCAATGTCAACGTCAATGGTTCCCATATAGCGCACTGTTCTCACTGGCGTAGACTGTTGGTGCTCTGGTGCGTCTACAATATTAGCAGTATAGGGGTTGAAAGTCAGTGGGATTGGAAAGGAGAGGGGCTTAACGTTCATGATGTGCCATTGCCTGCTTCAGTGTGTCCAAACCGGTAATTGGTTTTCTGGGCCTTCTGTGCATGTGAACTGTCACGTGACGTTGATGCATGTCAAATAATGTCAAGTCTGCATAACGGTTGTAATGAAGTGTGTGCTGTGGTAGGAGCATGGCGATGGTCACATCAGACTAGGAGGATACCTATGCAGACTGGTGATTACCACTAGTATCAGTCAGTGGCAGATCATGCCCTACCGGAAAAACTGAGTGTGAACCACACACTTAGGCAGTTGCACACACACTGCTTCCCATCCGGAGCTGCTGGTGGGTCAGAATGAGTTCAGAAAAAGATTTGAAAAATATCCCTCATAAGAAATGTATGCTTGGTGTTGGTCGGTCTTCTGTTGTTGGTGCTCCTCGTGATCTGGCAAACAGCCTCCTCTGTTCCACCTCAGCTCACGCCACTCGGCAAGGGAGCTTCCTCCACTCCAGAGAGGTTCAGGTGCAACCCAGCCACCTGAAACCTCTAAAGAGGGCAGACTTCCCTTGCTACTTCTGCTTCCTGCTGCATGACCTCTGCACAATGAGCCTTCAATGGGCAAGCGTCCTTTTCTCATGTTTCCCGTGCACAGCCTCTGCAACAGCGCAAACTCGAGGCAAGGACCCTCTCAGGACCCACCACCGCTTCTGGCATTACAGTGATCCCAGTGCCTTCTCCCACCTCCAGCTTCACTTTCAACCGCAAAGATAGCACTTGCTGCTTTCTCATCTCCTGCTACTCTAATTTGTGCACCTGATGGGCTTTTTAAGCCACTCAGTCTCCCTCAGGTGTAGGTCATCTACACTAATTTGCTGACCGCTCCTACAGCAGTGTTCCTCTGCATCCATCTTCCTCGTCCCGGTACTGAGGGAATTATGGGACTTGACGTCCTTAACAACAAAGTTAGTATTCCTAACCTTTACTTCTTTGCAATAAGAAATTAAGATATTAAGGTTTTGGGGAAAATTAAACAGGGCTGTTTCCCCATCTTCCTGATCTGTTTCCTCCCCCATGTGACCCTCCAGCAGAACACAACCTCTAGGGTCGTGATCAGGAAGTGTCTGCCTTCCCCTGGCCACATGAGGAAGGTCCCAGGCCAAGGTATTGAGGGAATCACTACTGATTCATCACATATCCTTCCCCTAATGTCATTGGGTTTTTCAACCTCTATTGGGAATCGAGAAAGGAAATCAACATTACCTTGTTATTTTCCTTTTCTGATGCTCAACAGAGAAACAATAGGGCTGTAGATCTAAACACCAACATGTGATTCCAGCGTTGGTATCCTTCCTCGAACGTAACCATTTAAGGGGAGCCGATCAGTAATTTACTTGAACTTTCGACCCATTAGATAATACTTCAAGTATGGTATGGCCCACTAGATTGCATCAGCACAGAGCACGAGCCTTGTGCCTCAAGACCAATATCAGGGAGGTTAGTTTGTATAATAAATGGTCTATTAAAGTCGGCCACCTTTAAAACCGGATCTTGACATAATAGGTGTTTGAACGGGTCAAAACAATTTTGATCTTCCGAACCCCACCTCAATTTCTGTGGAGCAGAAATGGAAGGAAAATATGGTATGAACCTGTGCTAGTAACCAGTAAAGTAAAGGCCTAGAAAAGCTTCTAATTCCTTCTTAATCTTTGCGAATGGTGTTTCCATTACAGCTTTGACTTTGTCAGACTGAGGTTGGGCTAGTCCATTCCCCACAAAGAACCCCAAAAACTTTACAGCTTATCTAGCCAAATGGCGTGTTTTGGTATTGGCAACAAGGCCTGCTTGTCTTGATGCCCTGGTGACTCAGTACAAATGTGGCATATGTTCAGGCCAAGTTCTACTGTATATGATGATGTCATTGATATTAGACCCACAGAATGATGAAAGGGGTCTTAAAACCTGATCCATTAGTCTCTGAAAGGTAGCAGGAGAACCATGCAGCCCAAAACATAACACTTTAAATTGGAATAAGCCAAGGGTGGGGAAAGGATGCTTTTGGGCTTGTCCCCTGGATTCACTAGTACTTGCCAAAAATCTTTAGCCAGGTCAGTGATGGAAAGATATACAGCATCCCGAGTTTGTCACTCAAATCGTCTATCTGGGGCATTGCATAGCTGTCAAACTGGGATACTTCACTGACCTTCCTAAAGTCTATACAAAATCTCCACAAATTGTCTAGTTTGGCAAATAAAACAACAGGGAATTTGTGAGATTCAATGATTTTGGCTTTT